>NC_071614.1:11680546-12880546 GCF_014839835.1 Dryobates pubescens | reverse complement strand
TTGTTCTGGTGCTGGGTGCCTGGGAGAAGAGACCAACCCTCACCTGGCTACAACCTCCCTTCAGGGAGTTGGAAAGAGCAAGAAGGTCTCCCCTGAGCCTCCTCTTCTCCAGGCTAAGCAACCCCAGCTCCCTCAGCCTCTCCTCACAGGGCTGTGCTCCAGACCCCTCCCCAGCTTTGTTGCCCTTCTCTGGACACCTTCAAGTCTCTCAATGTCCTTCTTAAACTGAGGAGCCCAGAACTGGACACAGGACTCAAGGTGTGGCCTCAGCAGTACTCAGGCACAATGACTTCCCTGCTCCTGCTGGCCACACTCTTCTTGATGCAGGCCAGGATGCCAGTGACCTTCTTGCCCCCCTGGGCACACTGCAGGCTCCTGTTCAGCCTACTGTCAGACTGTCTTGGTTGGCAAAGATCTCCAAGATCCTCCAGTCCAACATCCACCCAGCCCCACCATGGCTACCAAAGCCTGGCCCCAAGTGCCATGGCCACAGCTCTCTGGAACACCTCCAGGGATGGGGACTCCACCACCTCCCTGGGCAGCCTCTGCCAAGCCCTGACCACTCTTGCAGCAAAGACATTTTCCCTCCTCTCCAACCTAAGCCGCCCCTGGCACAATTTCAGCCACTTCTACATTGGCTTAGTTGCTTTTCTTCCTGAAACCATCTACAGAGTGCTTGGATAGAAACAAACAAATCACCAACAAGAAAACAGCCCCAAGAAAGAGTCTCAGCTGAGGAAGCTTTTGAAGGTCTTGCATCCATAGACACAGCGTTGGCCATCCAGAGGTCTGTTGCTCAGTCTAGGGCTGTACTTGGCACAGCTGCAGCTTTAACCATGACACTGCTGGAAATCATTTGGCCCCAGCTGTGTTGCACCTCAGCTTTGAGAGGTCCAAGCCCTGCATCAGCTCAGCTGCCCGTGCCAAGTGCTCCTCAGGTCCTAGTGCTGCCATTTAGAACCATGGAATGCTCTGGGTTGGAAGAGAGCTCCACAGCTCATCCAGTCCAACCCCCTGCACTCAGCAGGGACATCCTCCACTGGAGCAGGTTGCCCAGAGCCCTGTCCAGACTCACCTTGAATATCTCCAGGGATGAGGCCTCAGCCACCTCCCTGGACAACCTGCTGCAGTGTTCCAGCAGCCTCCTGGTGCAGAACTTGTTCCTCACATCCAATCTCAATCTGCTCTGCTCTCATTTCAAATCATTGCCCCTGCTCCTGTCCCTGCAGGCCTTTGCAAACAGTCTCTCTGCAGCCTTCCTGTAGCCCCTTCAGGTCCTGGCAGGCTGCTGTTAGGTCTCCCTGGAGCCTTCTCCTCTCCAGGCTGAACATCCCCAGCTCCCTCAGCCTGGCCTCACAGCAGAGCTGCTCCAACCCCCTGAGCATTTTCATGGCCTCCTCTGGAGCCTCTCCATCAGCTCCAGGTCCTTCCTGCATTGAGGGCTCCAGCCCTGCACACAGCACTGCAGGTGAGGTCTCAGCAGAGCAAAGCAAAGTGGCAGAATCACCTCTCTGGATCTGCTGCAGTGCTGCTTTGGGTGCAGCCCAGGCTGTGATTTGCCTTCTGTGCTGCAAGCTCACCCTGCCTGCTCCTGTCCTTGCTCCTGCCCTTCCCAAACACTTGGAGACCTGCACCTCAGGCTTTGACTTTGGACATGTTGAGTGGTGCCTTGCACCCTTCTAAGTGCTTTGGTAGTAAAGCTTATGGCAGCCTCCTGACAAGGGAGGGATCCATCATTAGATTTGGGGTTGTGGAAGCCATCCCTGCCTCTGCTGAGCCTCAGAAGTGGAGGAGGAAGATCTGCTACCAGAGTGTCCCTCCTGGGACTTCACTCTTCATCTGCAGCCTCCTTGTGCTCCTCCTTGCAGCCTCCCTGTGCTCAGGGCTCTGCTGGAGCAGGGCACAGGGTTGTGTAAGCTCACCACAGGCAGCTCCACATCTGGTAACAATTTGTTTGTGGTAGGAGTTGGGCAACTCAGATCCTCCAGACTCCCTGCAAGGCTAAGGTGTGAGCCTGTTCTCAATGAATCATCTCCACCAGGAGATGCCTTGCAAGTGGGTGATTAATGATGCCTTTATCTCTTTGTTTGCTTATGTGCAGAGCAGATTAGATCAGGTCAAGGGCTCAAGAGGCGTTTGAAATGGGGCACTGTGGTGCTGGGGGTAGGTCAGCCAACTTCTCCATTGCCTAATGGGAATCCAGCACACAGCTGGTGTGCTGGGGAGAGGCTGAGCATGCCAGGAACCATCCCTGGAGCTGCTTGGTGCAGCCGTCAGTGTGCTTGCAGAGGGCTGCCTGCTCCTACAGCTGCCTGAGCTGCTGCTTCTGGCTCTCCTGGCACTGCCTGGGGATGGTGAATGCAGCTCTGCCACAGGGCAGCCGAGGCAGGGGAGCTCACAAAGGATGGGAGTGAAAGCTGGGGCTGGGGCTGCCTCCTGACAGTGCTGGTCTTAAAGCAGCCCTCTGAAGGGCACTTCTCTTGGCCACATTTGTCACTTGGAGGTGCTTTGGGATGCTTCCATAAGAGACATTAGTCCTACTCTGACAGAATGCCTTGGCAGCTTTCCTCACTTCTGATGGGGGAGGAAAGGAGAGGAGAGGAAGAGGAGAGGAGAGGAAGAGGAGAGGAGAGGAAGAGGAGAGGAGAGGAAGAGGAGAGGAGAGGAAGAGGAGAGGAGAGGAAGAGGAGAGGAGAGGGGAGAGGAACAAAGAGAGAAGAGCAAAGAGGAAAGAGAAGAGAAAGGGGGGGAGAAGAGGAAGGGACCTGCAGTGATCATCCAGTCCAACTGCACAACACTTCAGGCTGCCCAGGATTTCATGGAGTTGGTTTTTGTGTGGGGGTTCCCCCCCACCAAAAGCAACAGGAACCTGCCCTCTCAGTACTGGCTGTTGGTGGCCAAGCAGCTGGTTCAGTCCTCTACTACTGAAGTGTTGTTTGGTGAGGGGGATGCTGCCCAGAGTGAGCAGCACTCCTGTACCCCTGCCAGCCCACACGAGGATACAAAAGGCCAGACCTCTGCCCCCCTTTGGGGTCTCCCACTCAGCTGTTTGTGGGCTGCCAGAGCAGCCTGTGTCCCCTGGGTGACTCAGGATGGTGCCCTCAGAAGAGGTGGTTGAGGCAGAGAGGAGAGCAGGAGAAGCTTTCTGCTTGAGGGGTAGGCTCCTGGGCAAGCACTGATCCCCCCAGCCTGGATGGAGGCTGCGTGTGCCAAGGCAGGGGAGAGTTCCTTGGGGTGAGAGCTGGGTGCTCCCTGTTGGCAAAACAAGTGGGAGGCTTGCTGGCAAGCTCCTGCACATCCTGGACACTGCTGCAGCACCACACCTGAGCTGTGAGCACACGCTGCAGCCACACAGCTCCCAGCACCAGGAGTGTCCCTGGGGCAGCTGCTTCCTGGGAGTGGGGAGAGTCACAGAGACACAGCATCAGCCAGGTTGGAAGAGACCTCAGAGGTCACCAAGTCCAACTGATCACCCAACCCCATCTAACCAACCAGACCATGGCACTGAGAGCCTCATCCAGGCTCTTCTTAAACACCTCCAGGGACATCAACCCCACCACCTCCCTGGGCAGCACATCCCAGTGGCCAATCCCTCTTGCTGGGAAGAATTTCTTCCTAACCTCCAGCCTAAACCTCCCCTGGCACAGCTTGAGACTGTGTCCTCTTGTTCTGATGCTGCTTGCTTGGGAGAAGAGACCAACCCCCACCTGGCTACAACCTCCCTTCAGGGAGTTGGAGAAAGCAATGAGGTCTCCCCTAAGCCTCCTCTTCTCCAGGCTGAACACCCCCAGCTCCCTCAGCCTCTCTCCTCATAGGGCTTGAGGCTTGTGAGGGTTCCTTGCAGAGGTCCAGGCTGGTCACTGCCATCCTCTAAGCCATGATCAGTGCATGAGTGCCTGTGGTAAGCTGCACCAGCACCTTCAGTTTGCAGCTGCACTTTCTCCCTGAGGATCACCCAGGCTGAGCATTCTGAACAGGGCAAACTGCTTTCTGACAGCAGTAAACCTTTCTGATGGACATCTGTAGCAGGGGGGAGCAGCCTCAGGCTGGGGGCACGCCAGTCACAGCGTGCAGAGTTGAGCAAGGGACCTCAACAGAGAGAGAGGGAAATGATCTGACCCTCTTCCACCACCTAGCATCCCAGTGCCCACTGACAGGAAGGTGCTGTGCCCACTGGCAGTGCAGGCATGGAGGGAGAGAGGAGGCAGAGAGCAATCATGCTGGTTGACTCTATTGCCTAGTGAGAAGAGCAGGGAAGCCAGCAGCCTGGCCTGGAGCAGCAGTGGTGTGGGCAGCAGGAGCAGGGCAGGGATGGGCACCAGGTACTGGGCACTGGGGAGGCCACAGTTTGAGTGCTGGGCTCAGCTTTGGGCTCCTCACTCCCAGAAGGACATTGAGAGGCTGGAGCAGGTCCAGAGAAGGACAACCAAGCTGGGGAAGGGTCTGGAGAAGAGGGCTGGGGAGGAGCAGCTGAGGGAGCTGGGGGTGTTGAGTGTGGAGAAGAGGAGGCTGAGGGAGACCTCATTGCTCTCTACAGCTCCCTGAGAGGAGGCTGCAGTGAGGTGGGGGTTGGGCTCTGCTCCCTAGGCTCAGGTGCTAGAAGGAGAGGAAATGGCCTGGAGTTGTGCCAGGGGAGGTTGGATATTAGATGAAACTTCTTCCCTGCAAGGGCTCTGAAGCACTGGCACAGGCTGCCCAGGGAGGAGGTTGAATCCCCATGTCTGGAGGTGTTTCAGAGAGGCAGAGCTGTGGTGCTGAGGGCCATGGCTTGGCCCCAGGCTTGGTAGAGCCAGAGAGTGCTTGGACTGGATGAGCTGAAAGGTCTTCCAACCACAACAGTTCTGTGATTCTATGCACTGAGATGCAAGCCCCAGGCCCACAAGCCTGCAGATGTTTTGCAGCAGTTCTGCTGGACCTTCCCTGTCCCCTGGCTGTGTGCCCTGGTGTCCCCTGGGGGTGTCCTGCTGTCCCCTGGCTGTGTGCCCTGGTGTCCCCTGGGGGTGTCCTGCTGTCCCCTCGGTGTGTGTGTCCTGGTGTCCCCTGTTGTGTGTCCTGGTGTGGCCACTACACTTTGGCTGGGGGGAGCCTCAGCAATAGCATAAATGAATTAAGGGAAGCTAAGCAGGAAAAGGCAGCAGCTATAGCTGCATGGACCTGTTGGAGCAGGACCAGGGGAGGCCACAGCGGTGATCTGAGAGCTGGAAGCCTTCTGCTGTGAGGCCAGGAGGAGAGGGTCGGGGTTGTGCAGCCTGGAGAAGGGAAGGCTCCAGGGAGACCTCCTGGTGGCCTTGCACTGAAGGGGCCAGAAGAAACCTGGGGACAGACTTTTTATCAGGGCCTGTTGTGCCAGGACAGGGGTGGATGGTTTGAACTAAAAGAGGGGAGCTTTATTCTGGGTAAGAGGAATAAAGACACTGAGGGTGGTGAGAGCCTGGCCCAGGCTGCCCCAGGAGCTGAGAGCTGCCCCGTGGCTGGAACCACTGCAGGTATCACAGTATCACAGTGTCACAGTATCACTAAGGTTGGAAGAGACCTCAAAGATCATCCAGTCCAAGCTGTCACCACAGACCTCATGCCTAAACCATGGCACCAAGTGCCACATCCAATCCCCTCATGAACACCTCCAGGGATGGGGACTCCACCACCTCCCTGGGCAGCACATCCCAATGGCCAACAACTCTCTCAGGGAAGAACTTTCTCCTCACCTCCAGCCTAAACCTCCCCTGGCACAGCTTGAGACTGTGTCCTCTTGTTCTGGTGCTGGTTGCCTGGGAGAAGAGACCAACCCCCACCTGGCTACAACCTCCCTTCAGGGAGCTGGAGAGAGCAAGAAGGTCTCCCCTGAGCCTCCTCTTCTGCAGGCTAAGCAACCCCAGCTCCCTCAGCCTCTCCTCACAGGGCTGTGCTCCAGACCCCTCCCCAGCCTTGTTGCCCTTCTCTGGACACCTTCAAGTCTCTCAATGTCCTTCTTAAACTGAGGGGCCCAGAACTGGCCACAGGACTCCAGGTGTGGCCTCAGCAGTGCTGAGCCCAGGGCACAATGACTTCCCTGCTCCTGCTGGCCACACTGCTCCTGATGCAGGCCAGGATGTCGTTGTTCAGGTTGGTTGTGGCTGTGAGCAGCCTGCTCCAGCTGCTGATGTCCCTGCTGGCTGGGCTGGGGGTCTGTGATGCTCTGGCTGTGTTTGGTGGGTGCTGGGCAGACACAGGCTGCTCTGGGGTGGGTTTGCCTGCAGGAGAAGGCCATCAGGGTGGAGAATTGGTGTGTTCCTGACAGGGCTGTTGTATGTGCTTTGGCAACCCTCCCTGTGCTCATCAGCACAGATGATTAAGCTTGTTTGCTCCTCTGCCACTCTGGAGTGCCTTTAATTAAGCTGCTGGCCACAGATGTTGTCACCATGAGAGCAGGTGATGAGGTAATGGCTGCTCTGGCAAAGGCAGCTGTGGCACTGCTGGGGCATGCTCCAGAGACATCATTGCTCACCAGCCTGCTGCAGAGCCAGGGGAGTGAGGACAGGGAGTCTGTAAATCATTGCTTACAGACAGGCATCATGGAATCCTAGAATAGGCTGGGCTGGCAGGGACCTCAGACATCATCCAGCTCCAACCCCCTGCCATGGGCAGGGACACCTCCCACCAGCCCAGCTTGCTCAAGGCCTCATCCAGCCTGGCCTGGAACATCTCCAGGGAGGAGGCAGCCACAGCCTCCCTGGGCAGCCTGTGCCAGAGTCTCACCACCCTCACTGCAAAGACTTTCTTCCCCATCTCCAGTCTCAATCTCCCCTCTCCCAGCTCAAAGCCATTGTCCATCAGCCTATCACCAAAGGCTCTTCTGAACAGTCCCTCCCCAGCATCCCTCTCAGCTGCAGTGAATCTGTTCACTGTGCTGCTGATGCCCATTTTGTAGTGGATCCAGGCAGATGCAGGTGATCCACCTGGGACCCTGGGACAGAGCCATGCTAGCATTTTGTAGGCCATCTGAAGGATCAGTGTAAAGCTACATAATAATTTGTGACCAGAGCATCATGTTCTGGGCTCCTCACTCCCAGAAGGACATCGAGAGGCTGGAGCAGGGCCAGAGAACAGCAATCAGGCTGGGGAAGGGTCTGGAGAAGAGGGCTGGGGAGGAGCAGCAGAGGGAGCTGGGGGTGTTGAGTGTGGAGAAGAGGAGGCTGAGGGAGACCTCATTGCTCTCTGCAGCTCCCTGAGAGGAGGCTGCAGTGAGGTGAGGGTTAGGCTCTGCTCCCTAGTAACAAGTGACAGGGTGAGAGAAAAAGGTCTCAGGTTGCATCAAGGGAGGTTTGGGTTGGCCATGAGGATAAAAGTTTCTTCCCTGAACGGGTTCTCAAACATGGCAGAGGCTGCCCAGGGAGGTGGTGGAGTCCCCAGCCCTGGAGGGGTTCCAGAGAGCTGTGGCCATGGCACCTGGGGCCAGGGTTTGGTGGCCATGGTGGGGCTGGGTGGATGGTTGAACTTGGTGATCTCAGAGGGCTTTCCCAACCAAAATAATTCTATTGTGCTAGGATAATGTACCAAGGGACCTGCATTTAGCTGTCACCTCCATGCAGGCAGGATGAAACATGGTTTAACATAGTGAAGAACAGTCCCTGACACGGAAATCCTGGACTGGCAGGAGCTGCTTCTCCTGGCACAGGTATTAGACCTTCAAACCTTAGCCTAGTGATGGTTAGGAGAAAAGTGCCACCCCAAATGCCTCCTTGGACTCCATCAAGCTTTCAGGAGTACACAGGAAGATGGGCAGAAGACAAGGGGGTGAGGGGAGAGCTATGGCATGAACATGCCTCCATGCCGCCTTTCTTGGACACCTCCAGGGACACCACCTCCCTGGGCAGCCTCTGCCAATCCCTGACCACTCTTGAAGAGAAAACATCTTTCCTGATCTCCAACCTAAGTCTCCCCTGGCACAATTCCAGGCCATTCCCTCTTTATCCCTTGAGCCTAGGGAGCAGAGCCCAACCCCCAGTTCACTGCAGCCTCCTCTCAGGGAGCTGTAGAGAGCAATGAGGTCTCCCTCAGCCTCCTCTTCTCCACACTCCACACCCCCAGCTCCCTCAGCTGCTCCTCCCCAGCCCTCTTCCCCAGACCCTTCCCCAGCTTCATTGCCCACCTGCTGTCCCTGTGTTGGGGCTGGGCTGCTGAGTTCCCCCCAGCAGCTGTTTCCAGCCTGCAGCAGCCACTCTCAGCTCTCTCTGGGGGCAGCCTTGCCAGCAGGCTGCCCAGCCTGGGAGTCCTGCCTGGAGTCTGCAGGGAATGGCTCTGCTGTGTGACTGTGACAGCTCACAATTAACCCCTGGCTCCTGTGGCTTTGGGTAGCTCTGCCTCTCTCAGGACTTTGTCCCAGTCTCAGGGTTTGTTCTTGCTCTGCAGGTCTCCCTGTGCTGTTGGCAGAAGGCAGGAGCAAAGCGAGCTGGGGCCCGGCAGTGCCAGGCAGGCGCTCGGGGGGAGGGCAGGAGGTGCCTCATTAGTAGCTCTTTCATCTGGGCTCACGCTGGGAGGTGGAGGCAGAGGCCAGGCAGTGAGTGGGGCTGCAGCTGAGGTCTTGGATAAGATTCCAGAGGAGAGCATTAATGGAGGGCAGCCCAGCCTGGCAGCTGAGGAGCACTTGGAGGCTTTTAGCTCTGCACAGGCTGGTGAAGGAGCTGCTGGGGACGGGACACACATTGCCTGTGCCCTGGCAGCTCCCTGCTGCCTGCCTGCTGCCCTGGCCCAGCAGAGAGCTGGCACCTGTGGTTCTGTCTCTACCCAAATCCTAACTCCAGAGGAGCTAGAGAAGGGCAAATGTGCCCCATTCAGAACCCCAGTGGCTTGCAAGGTGCAGCTGTGGCCAGCATGTGGTGGAGGAGCCAAAATGCTGAGCAGCCAGGGGTTGCTGTGGGCTGTAGAGCAGAGCTCTGTCTGTATATACAGAGAGAGTTACTTTTAACCTGAGGGGGTGTTGTGTGTGTCCCATTTTAACACCTGGAAGCCTGATCTTAGATCTCATTGAATTCCCTTTGTTTTCCTTTCACTGTTCAAGCCCTTGTGGTGCTGCACTGAGCAATAGAATAGAGTAGGATAGGATAGGATAGGATAGGATAGGATAGGATAGGATAGGATAAACCAGGTTGGAAAAGACCTTCAAGATCATCAAGTCCAACCTATCACCCAACACCATCTGATCAACTAAACCATGGCACCAAGTGCCTCAGCCAGGCTCTTCGTAAACACCTCCAGGGATGGGGACTCCACCACCTCCCTGGGCAGCACATCCCAAGGGCCAATCTCTCTTGCTGGGAAGAACTTTCTCCTCACCTCCAGCCTAAACCTCCCCTGGCACAGCTTGAGACTGTGTCCTCTTGTTCTGGTGCTGCTTGCCTGGGAGAAGAGACCAACCCCCACCTGGCTACAGCCTCCCTTCAGGGAGTTGCAGAGAGCAAGAAGGTCTCCCCTGAGCCTCCTCTTCTCCAGGCTAAGCAACCCCAGCTCCCTCAGCCTCTCCTCACAGGGCTGTGCTCCAGACCCCTCCCCAGCTTTGTTGCCCTTCTCTGGACACCTTCAAGTCTCTCAATGTCCTTCCTAACCTGAGGGGCCCAGAACTGGGCACAGGACTCAAGGTGTGGCCTCAGCAGTGCTGAGCACAGGGCACAATGACTTCCCTGCTCCTGCTGGCCACACTTCCTGCTGCAGGCCAGGATGCCCTTGGCCTTCTTGGCCCCTGGGCACACTGCTGGCTCTTGTAGACCAGAGCTCTGTCTGTATATAGAGAGATAGATTTACTTTTAAGCTGATCTCACTGAATTCCCTTCTGGTTTTCCTTTCCCTGTTCAAGTCCCTGTGGTGCTGCACTGAGCAATATGAAGCCCAATGAAAACAACACTCCTGGGGTTGGTGTTCTCACAGAGGTGATGCTCTGCCTGGTTTGACCTATGGCACCTACCACAGAGCATGGTTGGACTGCTCCATTCCAGGGAGCACTTGCAAGGGACTGGGTTGGCTTTGGGGCAGGAGCACCCCATAGCTCAGAGCTGGCACCCTGCAGAAGGGTGGCTGGGGAGGAAGTGATTGTCCCTCAGTGCTGGGGAGGGCACCCCTTGAGTCTTGGGTTCAGCTTTGTGCCCCTCACTCGCTCCCAAACTGACATTGAGAGGCTGGAGGAGGTCCAGAGAAGGGCAACCAAGCTGGGGAAGGGTCTGGAGAAGAGGGCTGGGGAGGAGCAGCTGAGGGAGCTGGGGGTGTGGAGTGTGGAGGAGGCTGAGGGAGACCTCCTTGCTCTCTGCAGCTCCCTGAGAGGAGGCTGCAGTGAGCTGGGGGTTGGGCTCTGCTCCCAGTAACAAGTGATAGAAGAAGAGAAAAATGGCCTGAAGTAGCCCCAGGGGAGGTTTGGGTTGGAGATTAGCCGAAACTTGTTGACTAAAAGGATTCCTAAGCCCTGGCACAGGCTGCCCAGGGAGATGGTTGGATTCCCATTGCTGGAGGTATTGAAAAGACACACAGATGTGTTGCTGAAGGACATGGGTTACCACCAGCCTTGCTAGGGTTAAATAGTGGTTGGAGACAGTGATCTTCAAAGGCTTTTCCATCCAAAGTGTTTCTGTGATACTCTACAGGCTGCAGCCATTAACGACCTGCAGGCAGGCTGGGGAGGGACTGTTCAGAAGGGGCTGTGGGGATAGGATGGGGGCAATGGTTTGAAACTGGAGCAGGGCAGAGTTAGGTTGGACATCAGGAGGAAGCTCTGCACAGTGAGAGGTGAGACACTGGGACAGGATGCCCAGGGGGGTGGTTCAGGCTCCATCCCTGCAGACATTCAAGATCAGACTTGATGTGGCCCTGGGCTGCCTGATCTGGTTGGAAGTGTCCCTGCTGAGTGCAGGGGGGTTGGACAAGATGTCCTTGGAGGGTCCCTTCCAACCTGATGCTTTCTGTGACTGTAGTGCTGTGAAGGGAGGAGGTGACACAGTGGGCTGCAAGGTGATCTACTAACAGGCTTGAGCTGCTCTGGTGTGCCCTGTTCTCCCCTCCGTGCTGATGCAGATGGTCACTGTTCAGATGCTCAGCACTTCTGTGTCCCACCAGCACCCCTGTGTCCCACCAGCAGCTCTGTGTCCCACCAGCACCTCTGTGTCCCATCAGCACCCCTGTGTCCCACCAGCACCCCTGTGTCCCACCAGCAGCTCTGTGTCCCACCAGCACCTCTGTGTCCCACCAGCACCTCTGTGTCCCACCAGCACCTCTGTGTCCCACCAGCACCCCTGTGTCCCACCAGCAGCTCTGTGTCCCACCAGCACCCCTGTGTCCCACCAGCACCTCTGTGTCCCACCAGCACCTCTGTGTCCCACCAGCACTGCACTTCTGAAGGGACTCTCTTGTCCCAGACAAAGTGGAGGAGCTTTATCTTTAGGGATGCTGTTGTTGTGGGAGCCCCTGGCCCCCAGGCTGCTGGCTTCAGCCCCTGGAGGTTTGTGAGCAGGGGGATCCAGGCCCACATCTCTGTATGAGATGCAGCTTCTTCTTCCTGGCTCTGTGGCTGTGCTAGAAGGTCATTACACAGGGATTTAGTTTTCCTTATCTCTTGGATTATCATCAGCTTCCTTCCTTCCTGGATGCATTTATCCAGTGGTCTGATTGCAGCTCCATTTTTCTTCTCATCTCCTCCTCTCTACAGGGCTTAAGGCTGTGTCCCTTGGACATAACTGAGCTGAGTTTTATGCAGCAGTGAAGACAATTTCCCACCCGTGGGTGTGTTAGTTGCAGTGAAGCTTTGTGCAGTCCACTCACTCCGACTTCTTGGCTGGTGTGGTTACAGGCCTGCTGCTGTGTTTTATTTGTCCTTCTGCTTTCCTGGCAGCTGAGCCACATCTTGATCTGGGCAGAGGAAACCAAGATAACCTTGGAGGGTTTTAAGAAACTTCCACAGAGATCCAGACAGCTGGTCAGAGATAAAGCCAGTCTGGAAACAGGGTCACCAGTGCCTCAGGAAAGAGCCTTTGGAAGTGCCAGGGCAGCAAATAGCCCTTCAGGCTCTCTCTTTGGACTGGGCTTGGTGCTAAGGTGTTGCTTATTCCTCAGCTTATGTTAAGCACCAAACAGGGAGGAAGCAAACCTGGGATGGTTTGGAGCTTGAAGGGAAAGTGGAGTTAGAGGATTTCCAGACCAAATCTGCAAGTTGCATGAGACTGTGGCCCTGCAGGGGCTGGTGGTTAGAGCTAGGAACTCATCACAGGATCATAGAGTCATGAATGGTTTGGGTTAGAAGGGACCTTAAAGCTCATCCAGCTCCAACCCCCTGCCATGGGCAGGGACACCTCCCACCAGCCCAGCTTGCTCAAGGCCTCATCCAGCCTGGCCTGGAACACCTTCAGGGAGGAGGCAGCCACAGCCTCCCTGGGCAACCTGTGCCAGAGTCTCACCACCCTCACTGCAAACAATTTCTTCCTCATCTCCAGTCTCAATCTCCCAGCTCAAAGCCATTGTCCCTCATCCTGGCACTCCCAGCTCTTATAGGAAGTCCCTCCCCAGCTCTCCTGGAGCTCTTCAGGTACTGGAAGGCTGCTCTGAGGTCTCCCCAGAGCCTTCTCTTCTCCAGGCTGCACAGCCCCAACTCTCTCAGCCTGTCCCCACAGGGGAGGTTCTGCAGCAATCTGAGCATCCTCGTGGCCTCTTCTGGAGCCTCTCCAGCAGCTCCAGGTCCTTTCTGTGCTGGGGCCCCAGAGCTGGAGGCAGTGCTGCAGGTGGGCTCTGAGCAGAGCAGAGCAGAGGGGCAGAATCCCCTCCCTGTGCTGCTGCTCTCCCTGCTCTGGCTGCAGCTCAGCACTCAGCTGGCTCTGGGCAGCCAGGGACCAGTGCTGGCTCCTGGGGAGTTTGTCACCAGCTGACACCCCCAAGGCCTTCTCCTGCAGGCTGCTCTCAAGAGCAGTCCCAGAACCAAGATGATTTCTCCTGTGTGTGGGGGTGTGAGGAGACAGAGGTGGGTTTGGTGTACCTAGGATGTGCTGCTTAAACTGGGAGGAAGTTTTTTAAGGTTTTCCATGAACTGGGAGGAATTAACATTGTTAATGAAGCATCATTAACTGTGTCATTAAGGGCAGTTGCATTGCAGTGTGTGTTAGCTGCCTGACATTTACTCTGCCCAAGCTGTAAAGCAGTACTGCATTTAATGGAATTGTTTCTATGGGGAGAGACCTCCAAGCTCACCCAGTCCAACCCCACCATGGCCACAGCTCTCTGGAACACCTCCAGGGATGGGGACTCCACCACCTCCCTGGGCAGCCTCTGCCAAGCCCTGACCACTCTGGCAGCAAACAAGTTCTCCCTCATCTCCAACCCAACCCTCCCCTGGCACAACTCCAGGCCATTTCCTCTCCTTCTAGCACCTGAGCCTAGGGAGCAGAGCCCAACCCCCAGCTCACTGCAGCCTCCTCTCAGGGAGCTGCAGAGAGCAAGGAGGTCTCCCTCAGCCTCCTCTTCTCCACACTCAACACCCCCAGCTCCCTCAGCTGCTCCTCCCCAGCCCTCTTCTCCAGACCCTTCCCCAGCTTGGTTGCCCTTCTCTGGACCTGCTCAGCCCCTCAGTGTCCTTCTTGGAGTGAGGAGCCCAAAACTGCACCCAGGACTCAATCTGAGTCCAGGGGCACTGTCTGCCTAAAGGTTTATCCCAAAGCCTGAATCCTGCCCAAGTCACCCAGTGCTGTTCTGGTTTGCTCTGTACCCTTCCTGAGCAAGAGAAGGATCTTCCCTTAAGTGCTGTAGAAATGGGATGTTTTTAATTATAGATTAGGTATCAACACAGCTTACCTTGCAGTGATGGTGATGTGTGGGATCAGTTTGGGGCATTTCAGTGCAAGTGTCTCCATACAGCAACTGCTGCAGCACCTGGGGAGGCTCTGGGGAGACCTTAGAGAGGCCTTCCAGTACCTGAAGGGGGTTGACAAGAAAGCTGGGGAGGGACTTGTGACAAGGGCTTGTGGTGATAGCATGAGAGGGAATGGATTGAAGCTGGAAGAGGGGAGGTTGAGGCTGGAGATGAGGAAGAAATTCTTTGCAGTGAGGGTGGTGAGACACTGGCACAGGTTGCCCAGGGAGGTGGTGAAAGCCTCATCCCTGGTGAGACCACAGCTGGGGCTCTGGGGCCAGTTCTGGAGCCTCTGTGCCAGGAAGGCTCTGGAGGTGCTGGAAGGTGTCCAGAGAAGGGCCAATGAGGAGGAGCAGAGGGCTGGAGCTGCTCTGCTCTGGAGACAGCCTGAGAGAGTTGGGGTTGTGCAGGCTGGAGAGGAGAAGGCTCCCAGGAGACCTCATTGTGGCCTTCCAGGATCTGCAGGGGGCTGCAAGAAAGCTGGGGAGGGACTTTGGAGGGTGTCAGGAAGTGATAGGACTGGGGGGGATGGAGCAAAACTAGAAGTGGGGAGATTGAGATTGGATGTGAGGAAGAAGTTGTTCCCCAGGAGGGTGGTGAGAGCCTGGCACAGGTTGCCCAGGGAGGTGGTGGCAGCCTCCTGCCTGGAGGTGTTTGCAGCCAGGCTGGATGTGGCTGTGAGCAGCCTGCTGTAGTGTGAGGTGTCCCTGCCCATGGCAGGGGGTTGGGACTGGCTGATCCTTGAGGTCCCTTCCAGCCCTGACAGCTCTGTGATGCTGTGATTGATCCAGTTTGGAAAGTCAACCCTTTCAGAGGTGGTGCAGCCAAGCCTTGCCTGCCTGCCTGAGGAGAGCAGGGTGATAAAATGGATTTAAATATTAAACACCAGTTGAGGCCATTCATTCTTGATGAAGACCATGACAAACTGGTTCTGCTGGTATGCCCTGGAACAGCCTTTGAAATGCTTTGCTTTCCCCAAATTGATTTTCCCCCTGAGCCTGTGGCACTGGATGTGACTTGGCTCACAGCAGGTAGGTTCATTAGTTGGCACTGGTGATGTAATATCCAGCTGTGCAGAGCTTATAAAATACTGGTATTTAGGTCATCTTAATTAGGCCTCAAAATAAAGATTTAAGATAAAGTAGAATAATTGCATGTGCTTGAGGGTGGCTGAGCTTCTTCAGGGGAAAGAGGATGCAGAGCCCAGGCACTGTGAACACAGTTCAGCAAAGCTGCTGCTGATCTCACAGCATCACAGAATCAGCAAGGTTGGAAGAGACCTCAAAGGTCATCAAGTCCAACCTGTCACCACAGACCTCATGACTAAACCATGGCACCAAGTGCCACATCCAATCCCCTCTTGAACACCTCCAGGGATGGGGACTCCACCACCTCCCTGGGCAGCACATCCCAAGGGCCAATCTCTCTTTCTGGGAAGAACTTTCTCCTCACCTCCAGCCTAAACCTCCCCTGGCACAGCTTGAGACTGTGTCCTCTTGTTCTGGTGCTGGTTGCCTGGGAGAAGAGACCAACCCCCACCTGGCTACAACCTCCCTTCAGGGAGTTGGAGAGAGCAAGAAGGTCTCCCCTGAGCCTCCTCTTCTGCAGGCTAAGCAACCCCAGCTCCCTCAGCCTCTCCTCACAGGGCTGTGCTCCAGACCCCTCCCCAGCTTTGTTGCCCTTAGTGTTAGAGACCTCTTCCAGCTGATTCTGTGCTGACTCTGTGTGTGGCCCAGCTGGCAGAGAGCAGTCTGTGAGCTTTGCTGGGCAGCAGCTCTGAGGCCCTGCTGCCCATGGTGACCTCTGCTGTTGTGCTCTCCGCAGGCGCCGGCTGATCTCCCAGCGCTCTTCCCTGGAGACTCTGGAGGACATTGAGGAGAATGCCCCTCTGAGGAGGTGAGTCCAGCTGCCCTCTCTCTGCTTCCCTGTGCCCAGGACCCCTGCACAGGCAGGCCTGCTGCCCCTGCCCAGGTTGGGAAGGATCCAAGTGGGACTGCTGTTACGGTGAACCCACAGTGGGTAAACTCTGGTGTGGAGCCTCACCCTCCCTGCCAGCTGCTAGGGGACATGACCAGGACATTCCCTGCCCTCAGGCTGTTGAGTGAAGAGTCAATATTGGAATAAAATGCCAGGAAATGAAAAGCCAGGGTTGAGGAGCAGAGTTTAGGTGGCACTAGGAGGAGGGAGTAGCCTCTGATGGGGGTAGTGCCTTTAAAGGGTAGGTGCAGCTGGTTTCATGCAGCCAGCTTGTGCAGGCTGCTCTTAGTTGTGGTCTCAGGTCTGATGGATTTCCACTCTTTTCTCTCTCAGCTCATGCAATCTTGCTTTGGGATCCAGTGTTGGGAGCCAGGTTTGGTAACCAGGCTCCAGGGAGACCTTAGAGCTGCATTTCTCAATGGGACCAACAGGCAGGCTGGGGAGGGGCTGTTCAGAAGGGGCTGTGGGGATAGGATGAGGGCAATGGTTTGAAACTGGAGCAGGGCAGAGTTAGGTTGGGCATCAAGAGGGAGTTCTGCACAGTGAGGGTGGGGAGACACTGGCACAGGCTGCCCAGGGATGTGCTTGAGACTCCAGCCCTGAAAACATTAAATATCAGAGTTGCTGTGGCCCTGGGCAGCCTGCTCTGGCTGGAAGTGTCCCTGCTGAGTGCTGGGGGGTTGGACAAGATGACCTCTGAGGGTCCCTTCCAACCAAGAGCAATCTGTGAAGCTTTGAATCTGTTGCTGTCCTTCTGTGGTGGCTGGTGGGTTTGTGACTGCCACCTCACTAATGAGTCTGCCCCCAGCCTAGTCAGAGCAGCAGCTTCAGGGTGATTTTATTTCTGCATCCAGATGGCCACAGCACCTTTGTGCTCAGCAGCAATTAGTCACTGGGCAGTCCTGTGTGGTGGTGGAAAATGGAGCAACTGCTTAAGAGCTCAGGAATGGACTGAGCAGGAGGCTGACCAGTGAGGGCTCTGCTTCCAGGTCCTGCTTGGCAGGGCAGCAGCTTCATTCTGGGAGTCTCTTTCTCTTAGGGCTGAAGCCCAGCTGGGTTACGTGTTGGGTAGTGATAGGACCAGGGGGAATGGATCCAAGCTAGAGGAGGGCAGATTCAGATTGCATGTTAGGAAGAAGGCTCTGAGGAGACCTTCTTGTGGCCATCCAGGATCTGAAGGGGGCTCCAAGAAAGCTGGGAAGGGACTTTTGAGGGTGTCAGGGAGTGATAGGACTGGGGGGGATGGAGCAAAACTAGAAGTGGGGAGACTGAGATTGGATGCGAGGAAGAAGTTGTTGCCCATGAGGGTGGTGAGAGCCTGGCACAGGTTGCCCAGGGAGGTGGTGGAAGCCTCCTGCCTGGAGGTGTTTGCAGCCAGGCTGGATGTGGCTGTGAGCAACCTGCTGTAGTGTGAGGTGTCCCTGCCCATGGCAGGGGGTTGGGACTGGCTGAGCTTTGAGGGCCCTTCCAGCCCTGACAGTTCTGTGTTTCTGTGCTGTGCAGCCTGCAGCCTTGCTTAGCCACATGCAGGCTGCCTGACTGCCCCTGCCTTGGAGCAGAGAGTTGATAGCAGAGGCTGCACCCCCTGGACTCTCACCAAGCCCTGATGATTACTGAGCTCCTTGCTGAGTGCTCCCCAGAGTGCTATGCAGGGTGCTCAAACATCCATCACTGGCAAAGGACACAAAGCCTGGCTTGCCAGGCAGTCCCTTGCTGATCTGCAGAACTGATGAGAGAAGCTCTCTCCTGGTGGACTCTTCCCATGAGGAAGTTAATGAGGCTAATTTCAGCCAGAGGGGGAGGGAGTCTCAAGGATTTCACTGACAGGAGGCAAGCAGAATCCTTTTAAATTTATCCTTTTTCCTTTTGAGCTTTCCAGACTCATTGTCCTTCATTCTGATTCTGACCCCTGGGTGACTTCAACCATGTCTGCTCTCTCCTTCCTGCCTATGTGCAGGCTTCAGGGATCAGTGCTGGGCCCAATCCTGTTCAATATCTTTATTGATGATCTGGAGGAGGGCATTGAGTCCACCATTAGTAAATTTGCAGACAACACCAAGCTGGGGGCAGGAGTTGATCTGTTAGAGGGTAGGAGAGCTCTGCAGAGGGACCTTGCCAGGCTGGGCAGGTGGGCAGAGGCCAACAGGATGGCATTCAACAAATCCAAGTGCCAGGGGCTGCACTTTGGCCACAACAACCCCAGGCAGAGCTACAGGCTGGGGGCAGAGTGGCTGAGAGCAGCCAGGCAGAAAGGGACCTGGGGGTACTGAGTGACAGCAGCTGAACATGAGCCAGCAGTGTGCCCAGGGGGCCAAGAAGGCCAAGGGCATCCTGGCCTGCATCAGGAGCAGTGTGGCCAGCAGGAGCAGGGAAGTCATTGTGCCCTGTGCTCAGCACTGCTGAGGCCACACCTGGAGTCCTGTGTCCAGTTCTGGGCTCCTCAGGTTAGGAAAGATGTTGAGCTGCTGGAAGGTGTCCAGAGAAGGGCAACAAAGCTGGGGAGGGGTCTGGAGCACAGCCCTGTGAGGAGAGGCTGAGGGAGCTGGGGTTGCTTAGCCTGGAGAAGAGGAGGCTCAGGGGAGACCTTCTTGCTCTCTCCAACTCCCTGAAGAGAGGTTGTAGCCAGGTGGGGATTGGTCTCTTCTGCCTGGCAAGCAGCACCAGAACAAGAGGACAGAGTCTCAAGCTGTGCCAGGGGAGGTTTAGGCTGGAGGTGAGGAGAAAGTTCTTCCCAGCAAGAGAGATTGGCCCTTGGGATGTGCTGCCCAGGGAGGTGGTGGAGTCCCCATCCCTGGAGGTGTTCCAGAGGGGCTTGGCTGTGGCACTTGGAGCCATGGTTTAGTAGTCAGGAGGTGTTGGGTGACAGCTTGGACTCTATGACCTCTGAGGACATTTCCAACCTTCTTGATTCTGTGAATCTTGGCCATCCAGCAGGGGACTGAGCACTTTCTGTGCTGTTCTGCCTGTGCTCTGTGTTGCAGGTGTCGAACACTCTCAGGATCACCCAGACCAAAGAGCTTCAAGAAGGTTCACTTCATCAAGAGCATGCGGCAGCACGACACGCGCGGCGGCAGGTACTGCGCGCTCTGCGGGGCACGGCGCCGGGGCAGGGCCAGCAGCCCCCTGCAGGACTGCAGCCTGCCCCCCCACCTACTCTGCTGGCTTGAAATTCCACCCCCCCAGCATTAACCTTGCCAGGCCAGCTCACCTAGAAGCAAGGCCTTTGACACTGTCCCCCACAGCAAACTCCTGGCCAAGCTGTCAGCCCCTGGCTTGGACAGCAGCTCTCTGAGCTGGGTTAGGAACTGGCTGAAGGCTGAGCCCAGAGAGTGGTGGTGAATGGTGCCACAGCCAGCTGGCAGCCAGGCACCAGTGGGGTGCCCCAAGGATCAGTGCTGGGCCCCATCCTCTTTAACATCATCATTGATGATCTGGATGAGGGCACTGAGTCCATCATCAGTAAATTTGCAGATGACAGCAAGCTGGGGGCAGGAGTTGATCTGCTGGAGGGTAGAGAGGCTCTGCAGAGGGACCTCGACAGGCTGCACAGATGGACCGAGGCCAAGGGCAGGAGATTGAACACATCCAAGTGCCAGGGGCTGCACATTGGCCACAACAACCCCATGCAGTGCTACAGGCTGGGGTCAGAGTGGCTG
Source organism: Dryobates pubescens (assembly GCF_014839835.1). Classification (NCBI taxonomy): domain Eukaryota; kingdom Metazoa; phylum Chordata; class Aves; order Piciformes; family Picidae; genus Dryobates; species Dryobates pubescens. The sequence continues at coordinate 12,861,061 of NC_071614.1, read as the reverse complement.
AGAGCAGCCAGGCAGAGAGGGACCTGAGGGTACTGGTTGATGGTAGGCTGAACATGAGTCTGCAGTGTGCCCAGGGGGCCAGGAGGGCCAATGGCATCCTGGCCTGCATCAGGAAGAGTGTGGCCAGCAGGAGCAGGGAAGTCATTGTGCCCTGTGCTCAGCACTGCTGAGGCCACACCTGGAGTCCTGTGTCCAGTTCTGGGCTCCTCAGGTTAGGAAAGATGTTGAGCTGCTGGAAGGTGTCCAGAGAAGGGCAACAAAGCTGGGGAGGGGTCTGGAGCACAGCCCTGTGAGGAGAGGCTGAGGGAGCTGGGGTTGCTTAGCCTGGAGAAGAGGAGGCTCAGGGGAGACCTTCTTGCTCTCTGCAACTCCCTGAGGGGAGGTTGCAGCCAGGTGGGGGTTGGTCTCTTCTCTCAAGCAAGCAGCACCAGAACAAGAGGACACAGTCTCAAGCTGTGCCAGGGTGGCTTAGGCTGGAGGTGAGGAGAAAGTTCTTCCCAGCAAGACAGATTGGCCCTTGGGATGTGCCTGTGGTTTCTACCTGGTTCTTGCTCATGGCAGGTGTATCACAGCAGGTATGTGCAAGACTCAGCTCCCATGGATTTTCTTGCACAGCAACAGGCTTCCACCACAGCTGCTTCTCCAAAGCATACTCTGGGACAAGGGGCTGGGCTTCCTCCTCCAGTAAACCATTGCAGCCCCTCAAAATGGCTTTGGTTGCCATGCCCCCCAGCAGACCACTGCCTAAAATGCCATTTTATCCCTGCCCTACTTCCCTTCCAGTCCAGCTCCTGAGGCTGTTCTGCACCAGCTCATTTTATCCCTTCCCTACTTGCCTTCCAGTCCAGCTCCTGAGGCTGTTCTGCACCAGCTCATTTTATCCCTTCCCTACTTGCCTTCCAGTCCAGCTCCTGAGGCTGTTCTGCACCAGCTCATTTTATCCCTTCCCTACTTGCCTTCCAGTCCAGCTCCTAAGGCTGTTCTGCACCAGCTCATTTTATCCTTTCCCTACTTGCCTTCCAGTCCAGCTCCTAAGGCTGTTCTGCACCAGCTCATTTTATCCCTTCCCTACTTGCCTTCCAGTCCAGCTCCTGAGGCTGTTCTGCACCAGCTCATTTTATCCCTTCCCTGCTTCTCCTCCAGTCCAGCTCCTAAGGCTGTTCTGCACCAGCTCATTTTATCCTTTCCCTACTTCCCTTCCAGTCCAGCTCCTGAGGCTGTTCTGCACCAGCTCATTTTATCCCTTCCCTACTTGCCTTCCAGTCCAGCTCCTGAGGCTGTTCTGCACCAGCTCATTTTATCTCTTCCCTGCTTCTCCTCCAGTCCAGCTCCTAAGGCTGTTCTGCACCAGCTCATTTTATCCCTTCCCTGCTTCTCCTCCAGTCCAGCTCCTAAGGCTGTTCTGCACCAGCTCATTTTATCCTTCCCTACTTCCCTTCCAGTGCACCTCCTAAGGCTGTTCTGCACCAGCCCATGCCAGCAGCTCTGCAGATGAGGGTTTGTGCATCCTGGCAGTGGATGGAGGCTGTGGAATCCTCTCCTTCTCTGCCTGGGAGATCTTTGTGTCCCCTTCTTATGGGAAGAGAGGCTATTCTTGGCTCCCAAGGGAAAGCAACATGAGAGAACTAGAGGCTGGGTGCTGCTTTTTGTTTCCTCTGCAGCCTGCTCCCCTCCATGCACACAGCAAGTTGTGTGTGGTAGCATCCCATTCTTGTCTCTGCTTGTGGACATGGAAGGCCCAGCTTGTTTTGCTTTCAATATGAGGAGCTGGGGTGTGTTGTTTCAGGGAGGTGCAGGGCCCTGGTGGAAGAGCTCTCATTTCCTGAAGCAACCAGAGGCAGTGGGGGTGGGGAGGGGAAAGGGGGAAGACAATTAGTGGGCAGGGTGGTTTTCCCAGTTCAAAGATGCTTTCTGATGTCAGCCTTGCAAGCTGTGCCAAGCTTCATACAGCAGCAAACAAGGCTCCCAGGGAACAAGCAAGCTGTTGTGAGGAGCAACCATTCAGCAATAAGCAGTGGCAAGCACAAAATTAATCATAGGCCAGGCTTGCTTGGTTGGGGAGGGGTTGGGGTTGGGGTTTTTTGTTCTGCTTGCAGATTGCTTTTCTCAGATGTGAAGGAAAATTATCCTCCCTGCTCTGTAATTTGCAGCTGCACCATGAGGGCAGGAGCTTGAGAGCTGGGCTGGGGGTGAGGGGTGTTGGAGCTTTCAGACAAAGAAATGGAATCCTGCTTGCTGTCTGCTGCAGGAGAGAGAACTTCCTAATGCTGGGGGCATGCTTGTGGATGGAAAGCCTCTTCCAAGCACCACCTTGCTCTTAAACCTGCATTTCACAGCATCACCAAGGATGGAAGAGACCTCAAAGATCAGCAAGTCCAACCTGGCACCACAGACCTCATGACTAGACCATGGCACCAAGTGCCACATCCAATCCCCTCTGGAACACCTCCAGGGATGGGGACTCCACCACCTCCCTGGGCAGCACATCCCAATGGCTAACAACTCTCTTGCTGGGAAGAACTTTCTCCTCACCTCCAGCCTAAACCTCCCCTGGCACAGCTTGAGACTGTGTCCTCTTGTTCTGGTACTGCTTGCCTGGGAGAAGAAACCAACCCCCACCTGGCTACAACCTCCCTTCAGGGAGTTGGAGAGAGCAATGAGGTCTCCCCTGAGCCTCCTCTTCTCCAGGCTAAGCAACCCCAGCTCCCTCAGCCTCTCCTCACAGGGCTGTGCTCCAGACCCCTCCCCAGCTTTGTTGCCCTTCTCTGGACACCTTCCAGCAGCTCAACATCTTTCCTAACCTGAGGAGCCCAGAACTGGACACAGGACTCCAGGTGTGGCCTCAGCAGTGCTGAGCACAGGGCACAATGACTTCCCTGCTCCTGCTGGCCACACTCTTCCTGATGCAGGCCAGGATGCCCTTGGCCTTCTTGGGCCCCCCTGGGCACACTGCTGGCTCATGTTCAGCTGCTGTCACCCAGTACCCCCAGGTCCCTCTCTGCCTGGCTGCTCTCAGCCACTCTGCCCCCAGCCTGTAGCTCTGCCTGGGGTTGCTGTGGCCAAAGTGCAGCACCTGGCACTTGGATTTGTTGAATGCCATCCTGTTGGCCTCTGCCCATCTGTGCAGCCTGGCAAGGTCCCTCTGCAGAGCCCTTCTGCCCTCTAACAGATCAGCTCCTGCTCCCAGCTTGGTGTCATCTGCACATTTGCTGATGACTGACTCAGTGCCCTCCTCCAGATCATCAATGAAGATATTAAAGAGGATTTGAAGCAAGCAGTCAGGGTTGCTGCAGCAGAATGATCCAGGGGAGGGAAAATGGATCACTCTGCATTTCTCCAGGCATTTTCCAGCCAGCAGCTCTCTTGGGGAGCTAAACTTTGTCCAAGAATGATGACTAAGCTGGTCCCTTAAGGAAATGGTGGTTTAATAACAGTGTAACTGCTGTGAGATTTATTGGTGCATGTGGTGGTGCAGACAGGAGAGAGCAGAGCATCAGCCTGCAGAACAGGAGGCTCTGGGGAGACCTGAGAGCAGCCTGCAGTACCTGAGGGATGCAGAGAGACTGTTCCCAAAGGCCTGCAGGGACAGGGCCAGGGGCAATGGCTTCAAACTAGAGCAGAGCAGATTGAGATTGGATGTGAGGAACAAGTTCTTCACAATGAGAGTGGTGGAAGTCTGGAAGAGGTTGCCCAGGGAGGTGGTTGAAGCCCCATCCCTGGAGATATGATCCTCAAGGCCTCTTCCAACCTTAGTGATACTGTGATACTGTGAAGGGGAGATGCCTCTGGAGGAGATTTGCCCACACCCAGTTGCCATTCCCATGGTCTCAGGGGATCAGGAGGGCTTGGGCTCATCTCAAGGCAACACAGTCAGGCTTCACCCAAGGCTTGACATGCCAGTGAAGGAGGGGGGACCCAACCAGCTGTGTCAGAGCACATCTCAGGAGAAAAGCAGGGGTGAGCAGCCACAATGAAGGACACCAGTGTTGAGCTGAGACCCTGGCTGAGGGCTGACCCCACCTGGAGCTTGCTTCTGCATCCAGCCATGGGGTGCAGTAGCAGAGAGAGAGAGAAGGTATAGGGTTTGAACTTGTCCCTGGGGGCTGTCTGGTGGCAGCTGCAAGGACAGCTTGAAGGTGTCCAGAGAAAGGCAAGGAGACTGGGGAGGGGTCTGGAGCACAGCCCTGTGAGGAGAGGCTGAGGGAGCTGGGGTTGCTTAGCCTGCAGAAGAGGAGGCTCAGGGGAGACCTCATTGCTCTCTAAACTACCTGAAGGGAGGTTGTAGCCAGGTGGGGGTTGGTCTCTTCTCCCAGGCAAGCAGCTCCAGAACAAGAGGACACAGTCTTAAGCTGTGCCAGGGGAGGTTTAGGCTGGAGGTGAGGAGAAAGTTCTTCCCAGCAAGAGAGATTGGCCCTTGGGATGTGCTGCCCAGGGAGGTGGTGGAGTCCCCATCCCTGGAGGTGTTTAGGAAGAGCCTGGCTGAGGCACTTGGTGCCATGGTTTAGTTGATCAGATGGTGTTGGGTGATAGGTTGGACTTGATGATCTCTGAGGTCTTTTCCAACCTGGTCTATTCCATTCCATTCCATTCCATTCCATTCCATTCCATTCTATTCTATTCTATTCTATTCTATTCTATATCTCTCTGTAGTCCAAGTGCAAGGTCCTTGAGTTGGGCCAATCCCAAGCACAAATCCAGGCTGGGTGCAGAATGGGTTGGGAGCAGCCCTAAAGAAGGTGTTGGGGGTGTTGGATGCTGAGCAGCTCCCCAGGAGCCAGCAGTGCCCTCATGCAGCCCTGCAGGCAGCTGTGTGCTGGGCTGCAGCCAGAGCAGTGTGGGCAGCAGGGCAGGAGAGGGGATTCTGCCCCTTGGCTCTGCTCTGCTCAGACCTCACCTCCAATCCTGCCTCCAGCTCTGGCGTCCCCAGCATGGGAAGGACACAGAGCTGCTGGAGTGAGTGCAGAGCTCTGCTATGAGGACAGGCTGGGGGTGTTCAGCCTGGAGAAGAGAAGGCTCCAGAGGGTCCTTAATGCTGCCTGCCAGGACCTGAAGTGATCCTACAGGAAGGCTGCAGAGGGACTCCTCCTGAGGGGGTCTGGAGCCAGGGCAAGGGGGAATGGTTTAAGCTGAGGCAGAGCAGGGTCAGACTGGAGCTGAGGAAGGAGCTCTCCAGTACAAGGGTGCTGAGACTCTGGCACAGGCTGCCCAGGGAGGTTGTGGATGCCTCCTGCCTGGGGGTGTTCAAAGCCAGGCTGGATGAGGTCTTGAGCAACCAAGTCTAGTTCAGAGGCATCCCTGCCCCTGGCAGAGCCATTGGAGTAGATGACCCCCAGGGTCCCTTCCCACTTAAGCCATTCTCTGTCTCTGTGATACTGCATCCTGAGGAAGCTTCTCCTGGCCTCTTGCCAGTCTGTGTCTCCTGGAGCTATAACAGCACAGGTCTTGACAGGCCATGCAGTTTGATGGGAAGCAAGTCTGGACCTCCAGGTGGTTTTGATGTCACAGCTTGGTGGCTAAAGGTGTGGCTGGAAACCAGGGAGGTTGCTCTGGGTGGCTTGACTGAATGCCACAGAGTGGCTTGGCAGATGAGGCAGAGGTTTGGAGACTAAAATACAAGGAGCTTGCTGGAAGGGGGGCCTGGGTTCTGAGAGTCCTGTGCAGGCAGGGGGTCTGTAGGCAGCTCTTGAGCTGCTTGCCTTGCAAGGAGTGAAGGCAAACAGTGCTTACAGGAGGTGCTCAGCCCTGGCAGCTGCTGGCTGAGGTAGGTGTAGTGCTGGAGGAGAGGGAGCAGGGAGCAGTGGGGTCACTCAGGCTTCAGTGTCAGTGCAGCATCAGGGCCAAGAGTGTTGATGTGATTGCTGAGTGCTGGTGGGGCCTCAGGGCTGGACACTGATCTTGAAGGTAGGGCTGAAAGGTGGGATGGTTCTGTCTGCCATCTGGGTGAGCTGCTGAGGCCAGGGGTGCTGCCCAGAGGCCAAGAAGGGCCATGAGGAAGAGCTGGAGAGGAACCTGGAAAACTGGAAGGATCTGGAAGCAAATGATAATGAATGCAAAGGTCAGCTCCCACCCATGACCCAGGCTGTGACAGGAGCAGGCAGCTGAAAACCAAGGGGCAGCTTGGGCTTAGCAGAAGGTCAGGAGCAGCAGCTGGAAAGTCATATCCAATAAATGCAGAATTCAGCTCAGGGACAGAGTTGTAGCATGGCCAGAGGTGGGTGGTGGTGTCTCTCACAGGTGGGTGTTGGTGTCTGCCACAGGTGGGTGTTGGTGTCTCTCGCAGGTGGATGTTAGTGTCACAGGTGGGTGTTGGTGTCACAGGTGGGTGTTGGTGTCTCTCACAGGTTGATGTTGGAGTCTGACACAGGTAGATGATGGTGTCACAGGTGGGTGTTGGTCTCTCTCACAGGTAGATGTTGGTGTCTGAGGTGGGTGTTGGTGTCTCAGGTAGATGTTGGTGTCAGAGGTGGGTGTTGGTCTCTCTCACAGGTAGATGTTGGTGTCTGAGGTGGGTGTTGGTGTCACAGGTGGGTGTTGGTGTCTCTCACAGGTAGATGTTGGTGTCACAGGTGGGTGTTGGTGTCAGAGGTGGGTGTTGGTGTCTCTCACAGGTAGATGTTGGTGTCAGAGGTGGGTGTTGGTGTCTCTCACAGGTAGATGTTGGTGTCACAGGTGGGTGTTGGTGTCACAGGTGGGTGTGGGTGTCTCTCACAGGTAGATGTTGGTGTCAGAGGTGGGTGTTGGTGTCTCTCACAGGTAGATGTTGGTGTCACAGGTGGGTGTTGGTGTCAGAGGTGGGTGTTGGTGTCTCTCACAGGTAGATGTTGGTGTCACAGGTGGGTGTTGGTGTCTCTCACAGGTAGATGTTGGTGTCTCTCACAGGTAGATGTTGGTGTCACAGGTGGGTGTTGGTGTCTCTCACAGGTAGATGTTGGTGTCACAGGTGGGTGTTGGTGTCTCTCCCCTGGGTTGCTGCTGGCTTTGTCCCATTCCAGCCCCGGTGCTGAGCCCTCAGCCCAGCTCTCTGCTGGACTCCTCTCCCTTGGGCTCCTTTCTCTCAAAAACCACCTGCCCTGCATTCCCAGGTAGTCTTCCTGGGAAGGCCCTGGAGGGGCTGGGGCAGCCCTGCTCATGCCCAGTGCCATGTGTGGCACAGGCTTGGGCACATCTGTGCAGCTGGGCAGGCCAGCACCCTGCCGCTGAGGGGAGAGGAGGAGGGAGCAACCCTGTGGGGCCGAAGCTCCGCGGGGACAAGCTCCTCCAGGGTGACCTCTGTTGCTTTGCTACTTGTGCTGGGATTTTGCCATGTGAGTCCTTGATTGCTTCTGTTTCTCTTTTATGTTTTAGAATAGTGCTTATCAGCAGCAGAAGATCCTTCTGCAGCATATTTTCAGTGCTGCCATACCGAGACTGTACCCAAGTCGGGTATGTATCCTTCATCCGCCTGCCTTGCACGCTCTGCCTGGGCCTGCATGCTGAGCTGCTCATGGACCACAGCATGCTGGAGGGGAGTGCTGTGACAGGACAAGAGAGAGATGCCCTCAGATGCTTGGTTACCTTCTGGAGCGTTACCAGGTTAAAAGCTGCAGCTCTGAGCCTGCAGTTCATTGCTGTGTGCTGCGCTGTCTCTGATGGCTGAGCTGCAGAGCAACTCCTGCCCTGAAGAGAATGCTCTCGAGTGATGCTCTGGGTTTGCTGCTGCTTCTGTGCTCCAGACAGCACAGTTTTTTCTTCTTCCCAGCAGTCTTAGCTTTCTCATCCCCCCAGGCAGGTGTGGTGCTGCTGGGTCTCCCATTTCCAGAGGGACAGAGGAATGTTTGGATTTCAACATGATCCCTTGGTGTTGTGCCTTCAGCTGGGGGTCAGATCAGTCAGGCAGTGAAGACATGATTTTGGTCACAGTATAGGATGAGGGGGAATAGATTGAAGCTGGGAGAGGGGAGGTTGAGACTGGAGATAAGGAAGAAATTGTTTACAGTGAGGGTGGGGAGACACTGGCACAGGTTGCCCAGGGAGGCTGTAGCTGCCTCCTCCCTGGAGGTGTTCAAGGCCAGGTTGGATGAGGCCTTGAGCAAACTGGGCTGGTGGGAGGTGTCCCTGCCCATGGCAGTGGGTTGGAACTGGATGAGCTTTGAGGTCCTTTCCAAGCTAAAGCACTCTGAATCTGGAAAATGTCCATAGCTGCTGTGAGCAGCACCCCTGGAGCTGCCTCACATCCCCAGCCCTGCTGAGACACCTGGCCTCTGGCAGAAAAGCTGGGGCTGAAGCATTTCCTCAAAGACTGAGAAAGCTTTTTGCTCTTCCCCTGAAAGTGCAGGAGTGGAAGGCACTGGGTCTGGCTGGGGGACCTTGCCTGGCAGGCCCTGGGGCACAGCTTGCAGGGCTGGGGAGGGCGGTGCAGGCTGGCAGCACCTCCGTGCCCCCGGGGCAGAGGATTCAAACCTGCCCACAGTGGCCTCTTACTGCAGAGCTGTGGGTGGCTGGGGTTGGCTCAGCATCTGCAGGGCACAGCATCTGCAGGAAATACTCAGTTGCTGCCCTGAGGTGAGTTTGAAATCATCAGATTTACCCACAGCCTAAGGGGTGGCTCTGGCTGGTGTTCTTCAGCCATCTGTTCAATTCTGGAGGGTGATTGGCCACAAAGGTTTTGTTTCATAGCAAAAGGGGATTGCTTTGAATGCCCAGAGGAAGGAGACCCCTCTGTGGCAGAGCTGGCTTGCTCTCCTGGCTCTTAGAGTAAGCTTTCTCCCTTAATTAAAGTGGGATGACACACCAGGCAACTGCTTGACAGAGTGGCAGCACTCTTCACTCCTCTTGGGCACTCTGGCATTCAGTTCTGATCATTGGCCCTGTGGAAATTGCTGCTTTCTTGGCAACTGAAAGTGTTTGGAAATGCTGATGACTGGTTATACCTTCTAAATTACAGCAGCAATGAGCCCAGCTGCAAACCTAAATGCTGCTGCAGCCTGCAACGTGACAGTGTCTTGTTCCCTGCCTGCACAGCAAGCAGGGGATGGGATGAGAAGGGGGAGGGGTGAGAACGGGCCAGGCATGATCCTTGGGCTGAAAAGACAAGATTAAAAATAGTAATAATACTAAATGGCCTCTGCTTTTCTTCCAGAGCATCAGAGAGGAACAATTCAGTGGCACAACCCTCTAGGAGCAGCTGCTGCAAAAGGACAGCTGAGGCAGTAGAGCATCAGCTGGAGCCACTGCTCAGGCTGCACAGGGCTGGCACATGTGGGGCATGGTAGGAGAGGGGACAGACACTGGCACCCCTCTGAGGTGCTGTGCTCACAGAATCACCAAGGTGGGAAGAGACCTCAAAGATCACCAAGTCCAACCTGGCACCACAGACCCCATGGCTAAACCATGGCACCAAGTGCCACATCCAGTCCCCAAGCATCCTCTAGCTTTGCTCTCTCTCAATCTCTGCATTGCTGATGGCTGCTCCTAGGCAAGATGTCCTAACTCTGCTCTGCTCAGAGCCCACCTGCAGCACTGCCTTCAGCTCTGGGCCCCCAGCACAAGAAGGACCTGGAGCTGCTGGAGAGGCTCCAGAGGAGGTCACCAAGATGATCAGAGAGCTGCAGAACCTCCCCTGTGGGGACAGGCTGAGAGAGTTGGGGTTGTTCAGCCTGGAGAAGAGAAGGCTCTGGGGATACCTCAGAGCAGCCTTCCAGTGCCTGAAGGGCTCCAGGAGAGCTGGGGAGGGACTTTGGACAAAGGCTGGGAGTGACAGGATGAGGGGGAATGGATTGAAGGTGGCAGAGGGGAAATTGAGACTGGAGATGAGGAAGAAATTGTTTGCAGTGAGGTTGGTGAGACTCTGGCACAGGCTGCCCAGGGAGGCTGTGGATGCTCCCAAGGCCAGGCTGGATGAGGCCTTGAGCAAGCTGTGCTGGTGGGAGGTGTCCCTGCCCATGGCAGGGGCTGGAAGTGGATGAGCTTTATTGCTCCTTCCTACCCAAACCATTGTCTGAATCTATGAAATGGTCTTTCTGGCTCAACAGCCACCTCACATCTTCCTTGCAGGACAGGAGAATGAATCCCTGTCTAGTTCTGCAGCTGCAGCTGCACAGAACAGGAGGCAAATGCAGAGCTGCAAGCCCTGTGCTGCTGTGATGCACACCTGCTTTGCAAGGCTGTCACAGTGGAAGCTCACAGCAGGTGGAGTTGAGTGTTGGTGCTGTTTTCTCTCCCAGGACAGGGGAAGGTGCCTCAGGTCCCTAGCAAACAGCTGCCCCACCACACCTGCAGGCAGCACATTCCCATACACACAGCTGCTGAGCTGCTCTAGGCCCTCAGAGGGGATTTGTGCCATGGTAGACCAAAGACTGCAGCTGTTTGCAGGCATCTGCCACTTCTCTGGGCAACATGGGCCAGGGGCTCTCCAGCCTCTGTAAAGAAGTCTTCTTTCTGTCCAGTCTAAATCTCCCTCTTACTAGCTTAAAACCTTCACCCTTTGTCCTGTCACAACAGGCCCTGACAAAGTCTGTCCCCAGCTTTCTGATCAGCCACTAGAAGGTCTCCCTGGAGCCTTCTCCAGGCTGAACAACTCCAACTCTCTCAGCCTGGCCTCACAGCAGAGGGCTTCCAGCCCTGCCAGAAGGTCTTTTCCAACCTGGTTTATTCTATTCTATTCTATTCTATTCTATTCTATTCTATTCTATTCTATTCTATTCTATCCTATCCTATCCTATCCTATCCTATTCTACCCTATTCTATTCTATCCTATCCTATCCTATTGTATTCTATTCTCTCCTATTCTATTCTATTCTATCCTTTTCTATCCTTTTCTATCCTATCCTATCCTATCCTATCCTATTCTCTCCAACAGTTCCATATCCTTCATGTGTTGGAGGCTCCAGAGTTGGACCAAGTAGTGCAGAGCAGGGGGGCAGGATCCCCTTGCTGCCCCTGCTGCCCACCCTGCTGGGGGTCACTCCAGGGCAGGGCTGGCTCTGGGCTGGCAGCTCACAGTGCCACGTCCTGTGCTGCTTTTCACCCCCCAGGGTGCCATCAGGGCTGCCATCAGTCACATCATCACCCAGCATGGGCTGGTTGCAAGCAGTGCTTGGCCTGGCAGTACATGGTGGCCTGCAGGAGGGCTCTGCATAGCATTGCAGCCAGCTGAGAGCAACCCAGGTCTTGTTAGGATTTGCAGAAGAGGCAATGGCCATGTGTCTCTGGCACTGCTGGAGGGGCTGTGCTGTCTATGCCCCCAGGAAAGGAAGGTAGTGCAGTTAGTTGGGTTTGTAGTGCTGTGGTTGGAGGGCTTTGGTCCTTTGGCATGCATCACTGCATCAGCAGCCACATGAGCATGAGCCAGGGGGTGCCCAGCTGGCCAAGAAGGTCACCAGCAGCCTGGCCTGGAGCAGCAGTGGTGTGGGCAGCAGGAGCAGGGCAGGGATTGTGCCCTGTGCTGGGCACTGGGGAGGCCACAGCTTGAGTGCTGGGTTCAGTTTTGGGCTCCTCACTCCCAGAAGGACATTGAGAGGCTGGAGCAGGTCCAGAGAAGGGCAACCAAGCTGGGGAAGGGTCTGGAGAAGAGGGCTGGGGAGGAGCAGCTGAGGGAGCTGGGGGTGTTGAGTGTGGAGAAGAGGAGGCTGAGGGAGACCTCATTGCTCTCTGCAGCTCCCTGAGAGGAGGCTGCAGTGAGCTGGGGGTTGGGCTCTGCTCCCTAGGCTCAGGTGGCAGGACAAGAGGAAATGGCCTCTAGCACCAGGGGAGATTTAGGTTGGACATTAGAAGAAACTTCTTCCTTGAAAGGGTTCTCCAAGCCTGGCACAGGCTGCCCAGGGAGGTGGTTGAATCCCCATCCCTGGAGGGGTTTCAGAGATGTGGTGCTGAGGGCCATGGCTTAGCCCAAGATTTGGCAGAGTTAGGTTATGTTTGGACTTAATGACCTTAAAGACCTTTTCCAACACAAGCAGCTCTGTCTGGGTTTAGCCAGCAATGGAGAAACTGAAATCATCAAGTCCTAGAATGGGTTGGGTTGGAAGGGACCTCAAGGATCATCCAGTTCCAACCCCCTGCCATGGGCAGGGACACCTCCCACCAGCCCAGCTTGCTCAAGGCCTCATCCAGCCTGGCCTGGAACACCTCCAGGGAGGAGGCAGCCACAGCCTCCCTGGGCAGCCTGTGCCAGAGTCTCACCACCCTCACTGTGAAGGATTTCTTCTTCATCTCCACTCTTAATCTCCCTCTCTCAGCTCAAAGCCATTGCTCCTTGTCCTGTCTCTCAACAGCCTTACAAAAGTCCCACCCCAGCTCTCCTGGAGCCCTTCAGGTACTGGAAGGCTGCTCTAAGGTGTCCTCAGAGTCTTCTCTTCTCCAGGCTGAACTCCAGCTCTCTCACCCTGTCCCCACAGGGGAGGTTCTGCAGCCCTCTGCCCATCTTGGTGGCCTCCTCTGGACCCTCTCCAGCAGGTCCCTGCTTTGTTTTCCATCCCCCATTTCCCTGCTTCTCCCCAAGTGAACACCAAACAAAGCCACCTGCAGTTTGGCTTAGCAGAAAGACAGATAAATCAGGGCTGCTTTATTTTCCCCACCACAAAGCCAATCACCTCCTGTACAAGCTGTCTGGAGCCACCACTGCTCCTTTTTGCGAGCTGCTCTCTACCCTTAGCTGAAATTAAGCAATGAATTTCCTTCCCTGGAGCCTTTCCAGCCCTGTCTGGATGTGTTCCTGTGTGACCTGTGCTGGATTCTATGCTCCTGCCCTGGCAGGGGGGTTGGATTTGAGGATCTCTGGAGGTTCCTTCCAACCCCTAACACCCTGTGAGCTGTGAGCCTGTGAAAGGTCAACAGTTTACATGTGGAACTTGGACAAAAGATCTGGCCTGCTGACACCTGGATGTGTCTGGGGAGAGGGAAAGGCTGCTGCCCCATTAGAGTCATCTTTCCAGGGGGGGTTTTGCCTCCTCTCCCTGTAAATTGCTGCTGGAGCTGTTGTTGCAGCACCACTAATGGCAATTAGGAGCTGACAGCTCTTGATCAATTAAAGCAGGCAGTGGCAGGCAGCAGATCTGTTGCTGGGCTGGCTGGCAGCATGGCTTTTCCAGAGCTGTCATTGTCCTAGTCACAGAGTCACAGAATGCTCTGGGTTGGAAGGAAGCTCCAAAGCTCACCCAGTCCAACCCCCTGCACTCAGCAGGGACATCCTCCACTGGATCAGGTTGCCCAGAGCCCTGTCCAGCCTCACCTTGAAGATCTCCAGGGATGGACCCCAGCCACCTCCCTGGGCAACCTGTTGCAGTGTTCCAGCAGCCTCCTGGTGCAGAACTTGTTCCTCACATCCAATCTCAGTCTGCTCTGCTCTAGTTTGAAGCCATTGCCCCTGCTCCTGTCCCTGCAGGCCTTTGGGAGCAGTCTCCCTGCAGCCCTCCTATAGCCCCTTCAGGTACTGGCAGGCTGCTATTAGGTCTTCTCCAGGCTGAACACCCCCAGCTCCCTCAGCCTGGCCTCATAGCAGAGCTGCTTCAACCCCCTGAGCATTTTCATGGCCTCCTCTGGAGCCTCTCCATCAGCTCCAGGTCCTGAGGGCTCCAGAGCTGGACACAGCCCTGCAGGTGAGGTCTCCCCAGAGCAGAGGGGCAGGATCCCTCTCTCCATCTCTGGCCACACTGCTTTGGATGCAGCCCAGGCTGCCCTTGGCCTTCTGTGCTGCAAGCTCACACTGCCTGCTCCTGGCCAGCTTCTCCCCCCCCAGCACCCCCAAGTCCCTTGCCTCAGGGCTGTCTCTATCCCCTCCTCCCCCAGCCTGTGCTGATAGTGAGGATTGTTCCAGCCCAGGAGCAGGACCTGCCCTTGCTCCTGGTGAGCCTCATGAGGTTCACCTGGGCACCAGCTCTGCAGCCTGTCCAGGTCCCTCTGGATGCCCTCCTGCCCCTCTGGCACATGGACAGCACCACTCAGCTTGGTGCCATTGCACAGTGCTGATGGTGCCTGGAGCCCTCTGGCTGGAGCAGTGATAAAGATATCAAACAGTGCAGGTCCCAGCCCCTGAGGGACACCACTGTCACTGCATCTGGGTTTCAAGCCACTGAGCACTGCCCTCTGGGTGTGACCACCCAGCCAGTTCCTTATGCACCCTGCCCTTACAAACAGAGATGAGAAGCAGAAGGTATTTACAGTGCCAGGTGAGACCAGTGGCTTGTCTTGATGTCTCCTGCACTGCCTTTGCCTCTGGAATCAATCTGAACAGTCATTGAGTCACTAAGCATAAAGCACAGGCACAGAAGGCTTACATCTCGAGCTGACAACAATCAGATTCCTTTTGGCAAGCAGCAGAAGGCTTGGTCACGGATCCAGGCAGCTGCTTAATAATTGATGGGCTCCTAAATTATTCACAGGTTAAAGTGTTCAGCTTTTGCTGTCATTTAAAGAGCAGGTGCCCAGCAGGAGCCTTGTGGGGGGCTTTGCAGATCACATCAAAGCACAGCATTTAGTTCATTAGAGAAATGTTAACACTGCCACAGGCAGCAGCATCTGATTTACAGCCCCTTCATCCTGGCCTGGCTGATACAATGCATGGGCAGCCTGATCTGGTGAGGATGTCCCTGCAGACTGCAGAGGGGGGTGGACTGGATGAGCTTTGGAGGTCAGAATCAATAAGGTTGGAAATGTCCTCAGAGATCAGCAAGTCCAACCTGTCACCCAACACCTCCTGACAACTAAACCATGGCACCAAGTGCCACATCCAATCCCCTCTGGAACACCTCCAGGGATGGGGACTCCACCTCCCTGGGCAGCACATCCCAATGGCCAATCTCTCTTGCTGGGAAGAACTTTCTCCTCACCTCCAGCCTAAACCTCCCCTGGCACAGCTTGAGACTGTGTCCTCTTGTTCTGCTGCTGCTTGCCTGGGAGAAGAGACCAACCCCTAGCTGGCTACAACCTCCCTTCAGGTAGTTGTAGAGAGCAATGAGGTCTCCCCTGAGCCTCCTCTTCTGCAGGCTAAGCAACCCCAGCTCCCTCAGCCTCTCCTCACAGGGCTGTGCTCCAGACCCCTCCCCAGCTTTGTTGCCCTTCTCTGGACACCTTCAAGGGTCTCAATGTCCTTCTTAACCTGAGTGGCCCAGAACTGGACACAGGACTCCAGGTGTGGCCTCAGCAGTGCTGAGCACAGGGCACAATGACTTCCCTGCTCCTGCTGGCCACACTCTTCCTGATGCAGGCCAGGATGCCCTTGGCCTTCTTGGCCCCCTGGGCACACTGCTGGCTCCTGTTCAGCTGCTGTCACCCAGGTCCCTTTCTGCCTGGCTGCTCTCAGCCACTCTGGCCCAGACCATTCTCTGATTCTGTGATTGTCTGATTCTCTGATCCTGTGAGTCTCTGATTCTGTGGCAAGGTTTCCTCTTCTGATTCTTTCCTACCTGCTCACCATCACCATCCCACCAAAACTTTGCCATTCTAAGGCACCTGGCACTCCTCCCAGAAAAACCTGAGAGCTCTGTCAGGTGGAGAAACTCTTCCTGCAGTCATGGAGAGTTCAGGCAGTGTGTTTAGTGAGGAGTGGAGCCGAGAACACTGCTCAGCTCTCTGGCACAGGTGGAACACACCTGCAGCTTGTCATTAAATCAGGCTAACTCCCCAGACTTGGGCAGAAACTGGGATCCAGGTCTTCTGCCTGCTAAGGAGATGCCACCTCTGACCTTCTCATTTCCTTAAGCCTTCCCTGATCAAATTGTTTTGCTTTGCAGTGTCTACCTTGAATCAGATGTTAGGAGCAGGTTCTTGGATATCAGGAACAAGTTCTGCACCAGGAGGCTGCTGGAACACTGCAACAGGTTGCCCAGGGAGGTGGTTGGAGACCATCCCTGGAGATACTCAAGGAGAGGCTGGACAGGGCTCTGGGCAACCTGATCTAGTTGGGGATGTCCCTGCTGAGTGCAGGGGGTTGGACTGGCTGAGCTTTGGAGGTCCCTTCCAACCCAAAGCAGTCTGTGATGCTGTGAAGGCTTTGTCAAAAAGCACTGCTGGCAAAGAGAACAGAGCAAAGAGCAGTGAGCAAGAGGGGAAAGGAAGTGGTCTGTACTGGAAAGCCTCTTCATGAAGGAGCAGCTTTCCTGCTCTGTGTTTTCAAGCACTGGCTCTTGCCTTGTGCAGTCCCTGAGTCCCATCAGTCAGCTCAGGAAGTTCAGCATGGTGAAAGCTTGAGGGTTTCATTCTGTGAGCTGCCTGCTCTCCACCTTCCTGCCCTGTGTGGCCCACTGACATGGAGCCACAGCAGGGCACAGGGCCTGAAGCGCCTGGAGGCAGTGGCTGTGGAATCAGAGACTCACAGAATTGTCAGGGCAGGAAGGGAGCTCAAGGCTCAGCCAGTCCCAATCCCCTGCCATGGGCAGGGACACCTCACACTACAGCAGGTTGCTCACAGCCACCTCCAGCCTGGCTGCAAACACCTCCAGGCAGGAGGCTTCCACCACCTCCCTGGGCAACCTGTGCCAGGCTCTCACCACCCTCATGGGGAACAACTTCTTCCTCACATCCAATCTCAATCTCCCCACTTCTAGTTTTGCTCCATCCCCCCCCAGTCCTATCCCTCCCTGACACCCTCAAAAGTCTCTCCCCAGCTTTCTTGGAGCCCCCTGCAGCTCCTGGAAGGCCACAATGAGGTCTCCTGGGAGCCTTCTCCTCTCCAGCCTGCACAACCCCAACTCTCTCAGGCTGTCTCCAGAGCAGAGCAGCTCCAGCCCTCTGCTCCTCCTCATGGCCCTTCTCTGGACACCTTCCAGCACCTCCAGAGCCTTCCTGGCACAGAGGCTCCAGAACTGGCCCCAGAGCTCCAGCTGTGGTCTCAGCAGAGTGGAGCAGAGGAGCAGAATCCCCTCCCTGGCCCTGCTGGCCACACTTCTCTTGCTGCAGCCCAGGCTCTGCTTGGCTCTCTCTGTGCTCACTGCTGGCTCCTGCTGAGAGCCATGGTTTAGTAGTCATGAGGTCTTGGGTGACAGGTTGGACTTGGTGATCCTTGAGGTCATTACCTGATTGATTCTATGAGGGGAATCCCCTCCCTGGCCCTGCTGGCTGTGCTGGTTCCTTCTCCCTTGCAAGGGGGCTGTGCAGAATCCAGTTCCCTCTCAGCTGTGATCTGTTTACAGTTTTGCTACTTTTGTGCTCAAGCTCTGTGACAAATCTTTAAAGTCATAGCCTGAAACTTCCACACCAGGGTTGAGGCTGCTGCCTTATGTCAGCACTGGGTGGCTGCAGGTGGCCAAGGGCTGTGTGTTGAGAGCTGTTTGTGCTCTGGTTTCTGTCTCCCAGGGACATGAAGCTGGAGGGAGGTCGGCAGTGCCACTCTGCTGGGGTGTGCCTGAAGGAGATGATTGGCCTGGAAGGTGTGGAGCTTGGAGCAGATGGGAAGGTGAGGCTGCTTCACTTCCTACTCTCTTAGATTTTGTGCAGGAAGAGGGGGACAGAAGTGCTGCACTGATCACCAGCAAAAACAGAAGCTCTCACATGCAGAGTCAGCCAGCAGTTAGAGCACAGGGTGTGCAAAGTGCAGAGGAGCTCGGCAGAAGTTCAGGACTGCCCGAGCTCTCAGTGCAAACACCTCTGGCTCCTTGCCTCTGGCAACATCTGAGCCTCTAAAGCAGCACTGAGTCGCACAGCCTGGCCCTGGCAGCAGGCAGCACTGTGCTGTCAGTGGCTTGGGAGTCATTTCTGCTGAGAGCTGTAAGCTGGGGTTCTGTTGGCTCCACTTTTGTCCAATGAACTCACTCTGCCTTAGCAGCAGATGCTTCCAAAGAGCAGAGAGACAGCAGTGTGCTTCTGACCAGTGTGCAGCTAACCTGTGTGCAGTGTGCCTCTGACCAGTCTGCCTCTGACCATCTGCCTCTGACCAGTGTGCCTCTGACCATCTGCCTCTGACCAGTCTGCCTCTGACCAGTCTACCTCTAACCAGTGTGCCTCTGACCAGTGTGCCTCTGACCAGTGTGCCTCTGACCAGTCTACCTCTGACCATCTGCCTCTGACCAGTCTGCCTCTGACCATCTGCCTGTGACCAGTGTGCCTCTGACCAGTGTGCCTCTGACCAGTGTGCCTCTGACCATCTGCCTCTGACCAGTGTGCCTCTGACCAGTCTGCCTCTGACCAGTCTACCTCTGACCAGTGTGCCTCTGACCAGTGTGCCTCTGACCAGTCTACCTCTGACCATCTGCCTCTGACCAGTCTGCCTCTGACCAGTCTACCTCTGACCATCTGCCTGTGACCAGTGTGCCTCTGACCAGTGTGCCTCTGACCAGTGTGCCTCTGACCAGTCTGCCTCTGACCAGTGTGCCTCTGACCAGTCTGCCTCTGACCATCTGCCTCTGACCATCTGCCTCTGACCAGTGTGCCTCTGACCAGTCTGCCTCTGACCATCTGCCTCTGACCAGTCTGCCTCTGACCAGTGTGCCTCTGACCAGTCTGCCTCTGACCAGTCTGCCTCTGACCATCTGCCTCTGACCAGTCTGCCTCTGAGCAGTGTGCCTCTGACCAGTCTGCCTCTGACCAGTGTGCCTCTGACCAGTCTACCTCTGACCATCTGCCTCTGACCAGTCTGCCTCTGACCAGTCTGCCTCTGACCATCTACCTCTGATCAGTGTGCCTCTGACCAGTCTGCCTCTGACCAGTGTGCCTCTGACCAGTCTACCTCTGACCATCTGCCTCTGACCATCTGCCTCTGACCAGTGTGCCTCTGACCAGTCTACCTCTGACCATCTGCCTCTGACCAGTGTGCCTCTGACCAGTCTGCCTCTGACCATCTACCTCTGATCAGTGTGCCTCTGACCAGTCTGCCTCTGACCAGTCTGCCTCTGACCATCTGCCTCTGACCAGTGTGCCTCTGACCAGTCTGCCTCTGAGCAGTGTGCCTCTGACCAGTGTGCCTCTGACCAGTGTGCCTCTGACCAGTCTGCCTCTGACCAGTGTGCCTCTGACCAGTCTGCCTCTGACCAGTGTGCCTCTGACCAGTCTACCTCTGACCACCTGCCTCTGACCATCTACCTCTGACCAGTCTGCCTCTGACCAGTGTGCATCGGACTCTCTGCCAGGGTGGTGCTGAGGGGAACTCTGTGACATAGTGGTGCTGAGGGTGACTCTGTGCCAGGGTGGTGCTGAGGGTGACTCTGTGCCATGCTGGTGCTGAGGGTGACTCTGTGCCAGGGTGGTGCTGAGGGTGACTCTGTGCCATGCAGGTGCTGAGGGTGACTCTGTGCCATGCTGGTGCTGAGGGTGACTCTGTGCCAGGGTGGTGCTGAGGGTGACTCTGTGCCAGGGTGGTGCTGAGGGTGACTCTGTGCCATGCTGGTGCTGAGGGTGACTCTGTGCCAGGGTGGTGCTGAGGGTGACTCTGTGCCAGGGTGGTGCTGAGGGTGACTCTGTGCCATGCTGGTGCTGAGGGTGACTCTGTGCCAGGGTGGTGCTGAGGGGAACTCTGTGCCATGCTGGTGCTGAGGGTGACTCTGTGCCATGCTGGTGCTGAGGGTGATTCTGTGCCAGGGTGGTGCTGAGGGTGACTCTGTGCCATGGGGGTGCTGAGGGTGATTCTGTGCCATGGGGGTGCTGAGGGTGACTCTGTGCCATGCAGGTGCTGAGGGTGACTCTGTGCCATGCTGGTGCTGAGGCTGACTCTGTGCCATGGGGGTGCTGAGGGTGACTCTGTGCCATGCAGGTGCTGAGGGTGACTCTGTGCCATGCTGGTGCTGAGGCTGACTCTGTGCCATGGGGGTGCTGAGGGTGACTCTGTGCCATGCAGGTGCTGAGGGTGACTCTGTGCCATGCAGGTGCTGAGGGTGACTCTGTGCCAGGGTGGTGCTGAGGGTGACTCTGTGCCAGGGTGGTGCTGAGGCTGACTCTGTGCCATGGGGGTGCTGAGGGTGACTCTGTTCCAGGGTGGTGCTGAGGCTGACTCTGTGCCATGCTGGTGCTGAGGGTGACTCTGTGCCATGCTGGTGCTGAGGGTGACTCTGTGCCATGGGGGTGCTGAGGGTGACTCTGTGCCATGGGGGTGCTGAGGGTGACTCTGTGCCATGCAGGTGCTGAGGGTGATTCTGTGCCATGGGGGTGCTGAGGGTGACTCTGTGCCATGCAGGTGCTGAGGGTGACTCTGTGCCATGGGGGTGCTGAGGGTGACTCTGTGCCATGCAGGTGCTGAGGCTGACTCTGTGCCATGCTGGTGCTGAGGGTGACTCTGTGCCATGGGGGTGCTGAGGGTGACTCTGTGCCATGGTGGTGCTGAGGCTGACTCTGTGCCAGGGTGGTGCTGAGGGTGACTCTGTGCCATGGTGGTGCTGAGGGTGACTCTGTGCCATGCAGGTGCTGAGGGTGACTCTGTGCCAGGGTGGAGCTGAGGATGACTCTGTGCCATGCTGGTGCTGAGGGGGACTCTGTGCCAGGGTGGTGCTGAGGGTGACTCTGTGCCATGCTGGTGCTGAGGGGAACTCTGTGCCATGCTGGTGCTGAGGGTGACTCTGTGCCAGGGTGGTGCTGAGGCTGACTCTGTGCCATGCAGGTGCTGAGGGTGACTCTGTGCCATGGTGGTGCTGAGGCTGACTCTGTGCCAGGGTGGTGCTGAGGGTGACTCTGTGCCATGGGGGTGCTGAGGGTGACTCTGTGCCATGCTGGTGCTGAGGGTGACTCTGTGCCAGGGTGGTGCTGAGGGTGACTCTGTGCCATGGTGGTGCTGAGGCTGACTCTGTGCCATGCAGGTGCTGAGGGTGACTCTGTGCCATGCAGGTGCTGAGGGTGACTCTGTGCCATGGTGGTGCTGAGGGTGACTCTGTGCCATGGTGGTGCTGAGGCTGACTCTGTGCCATGGTGGTGCTGAGGGTGACTCTGTGCCATGCAGGTGCTGAGGGTGACTCTGTGCCATGCTGGTGCTGAGGGTGACTCTGTGCCATGGGGATGCTGAGGGTGACTCTGTGCCATGGTGGTGCTGAGGGTGACTCTGTGCCATGGTGGTGCTGAGGGTGACTCTGTGCCATGCTGGTGCTGAGGGTGACTCTGTGCCAGGGTGGTGCTGAGGGTGACTCTGTGCCATGCTGGTGCTGAGGCTGACTCTGTGCCAGGGTGGTGCTGAGGCTGACTCTGTGCCATGCTGGTGCTGAGGCTGACTCTGTGCCATGCAGGTGCTGAGGGTGACTCTGTGCCATGGGGGTGCTGAGGGTGACTCTGTGCCATGCTGGTGCTGAGGGTGACTCTGTGCCATGCTGGTGCTGAGGGTGACTCTGTGCCAGGGTGGTGCTGAGGGTGACTCTGTGCCAGGGTGGTGCTGAGGCTGACTCTGTGCCATGGGGGTGCTGAGGCTGACTCTGTGCCAGGGTGGTGCTGAGGGTGACTCTGTGCCATGCAGGTGCTGAGGGTGACTCTGTGCCAGGGTGGTGCTGAGGGTGACTCTGTGCCATGCTGCTGCTGAGGGTGACTATGTGCCAGGGTGGTGCTGAGGGTGACTCTGTGCCATGCTGGTGCTGAGGGTGACTCTGTGCCATGGGGGTGCTGAGGGTGACTCTGTGCCATGCTGGTGCTGAGGGTGACTCTGTGCCATGCAGGTGCTGAGGCTGACTCTGTGCCATGGTGGTGCTGAGGCTGACTCTGTGCCATGGTGGTGCTGAGGCTGACTCTGTGCCAGGGTGGTGCTGAGGGTGACTCTGTGCCATGGGGGTGCTGAGGGTGACTCTGTGCCATGCTGGTGCTGAGGGTGACTCTGTGCCAGGGTGGTGCTGAGGGTGACTCTGTGCCAGGGTGGTGCTGAGGGTGACTCTGTGCCATGCTGGTGCTGAGGGTGACTCTGTGCCATGCAGGTGCTGAGGGTGACTCTGTGCCATGGGGGTGCTGAGGGTGACTCTGTGCCAGGGTGGTGCTGAGGGTGACTCTGTGCCATGCAGGTGCTGAGGGTGACTCTGTGCCATGGGGGTGCTGAGGGTGACTCTGTGCCATGCAGGTGCTGAGGGTGACTCTGTGCCATGGGGGTGCTGAGGCTGACTCTGTGCCAGGGTGGTGCTGAGGGTGACTCTGTGCCATGCAGGTGCTGAGGGTGACTCTGTGCCAGGGTGGTGCTGAGGGTGACTCTGTGCCATGCTGCTGCTGAGGGTGACTATGTGCCAGGGTGGTGCTGAGGGTGACTCTGTGCCATGCTGGTGCTGAGGGTGACTCTGTGCCAGGGTGGTGCTGAGGGTGACTCTGTGCCATGCAGGTGCTGAGGGTGACTCTGTGCCATGGGGGTGCTGAGGGTGACTCTGTGCCATGGTGGTGCTGAGGGTGACTCTGTGCCAGGGTGGTGCTGAGGGTGACTCTGTGCCATGCAGGTGCTGAGGCTGACTCTGTGCCAGGGTGGTGCTGAGGCTGACTCTGTGCCAGGGTGGTGCTGAGGGTGACTCTGTGCCATGGGGGTGCTGAGGGTGACTCTGTGCCATGCTGGTGCTGAGGGTGACTCTGTGCCAGGGTGGTGCTGAGGGTGACTCTGTGCCAGGGTGGTGCTGAGGGTGACTCTGTGCCATGCTGGTGCTGAGGGTGACTCTGTGCCATGCAGGTGCTGAGGGTGACTCTGTGCCATGGGGGTGCTGAGGGTGACTCTGTGCCAGGGTGGTGCTGAGGGTGACTCTGTGCCATGCTGGTGCTGAGGGTGACTCTGTGCCAGGGTGGTGCTGAGGGTGACTCTGTGCCATGCTGGTGCTGAGGGGGACTCTGTGCCATGCTGGTGCTGAGGCTGACTCTGTGCCATGCAGGTGCTGAGGGTGACTCTGTTCCAGGGTGGTGCTGAGGGTGACTCTGTGCCATGGGGGTGCTGAGGGTGACTCTGTGCCATGGTGGTGCTGAGGGTGACTCTGTGCCAGGGTGGTGCTGAGGGTGACTCTGTGCCATGCAGGTGCTGAGGGTGACTCTGTGCCATGGGGGTGCTGAGGGTGACTCTGTGCCAGGGTGGTGCTGAGGCTGACTCTGTGCCATGGGGGTACTGAGGGTGACTCTGTGCCAGGGTGGTGCTGAGGCTGACTCTGTGCCATGCAGGTGCTGAGGGTGACTCTGTGCCATGGGGGTGCTGAGGGTGACTCTGTGCCATGCTGGTGCTGAGGGTGACTCTGTGCCATGGTGGTGCTGAGGCTGACTCTGTGCCAGGGTGGTGCTGAGGGTGACTCTGTGCCAGGGTGGTGCTGAGGGTGACTCTGTGCCATGGGGGTGCTGAGGGTGACTCTGTGCCATGCTGGTGCTGAGGGTGACTCTGTGCCAGGGTGGTGCTGAGGGTGACTCTGTGCCATGCTGGTGCTGAGGGTGACTCTGTGCCAGGGTGGTGCTGAGGGTGACTCTGTGCCATGCAGGTGCTGAGGGTGACTCTGTTCCAGGGTGGTGCTGAGGGTGACTCTGTGCCATGGGGGTGCTGAGGGTGACTCTGTGCCATGGTGGTGCTGAGGGTGACTCTGTGCCATGGGGGTGCTGAGGGTGACTCTGTGCCAGGGTGGTGCTGAGGCTGACTCTGTGCCATGCAGGTGCTGAGGGTGACTCTGTGCCATGGGGGTGCTGAGGGTGACTCTGTGCCATGCTGGTGCTGAGGGTGACTCTGTGCCATGGTGGTGCTGAGGCTGACTCTGTGCCAGGGTGGTGCTGAGGGTGACTCTGTGCCAGGGTGGTGCTGAGGGTGACTCTGTGCCATGGTGGTGCTGAGGGTGACTCTGTGCCAGGGTGGTGCTGAGGGTGACTCTGTGCCATGCAGGTGCTGAGGGTGACTCTGTGCCATGCTGGTGCTGAGGGTGACTCTGTGCCAGGGTGGTGCTGAGGGTGACTCTGTGCCATGCAGGTGCTGAGGGTGACTCTGTGCCATGGGGGTGCTGAGGCTGACTCTGTGCCAGGGTGGTGCTGAGGGTGACTCTGTGCCATGCAGGTGCTGAGGGTGACTCTGTGCCAGGGTGGTGCTGAGGGTGACTCTGTGCCATGCTGCTGCTGAGGGTGACTATGTGCCAGGGTGGTGCTGAGGGTGACTCTGTGCCATGGTGGTGCTGAGGGTGACTCTGTGCCAGGGTGGTGCTGAGGGTGACTCTGTGCCAGGGTGGTGCTGAGGGTGACTCTGTGCCATGCTGGTGCTGAGGGTGACTCTGTGCCAGGGTGGTGCTGAGGGTGACTCTGTGCCATGCTGGTGCTGAGGGTGACTCTGTGCCATGGGGGTGCTGAGGGTGACTCTGTGCCATGCTGGTGCTGAGGGTGACTCTGTGCCATGGGGGTGCTGAGGGTGACTCTGTGCCATGGTGGTGCTGAGGCTGACTCTGTGCCAGGGTGGTGCTGAGGGTGACTCTGTGCCATGGGGGTGCTGAGGGTGACTCTGTGCCATGCTGGTGCTGAGGGTGACTCTGTGCCAGGGTGGTGCTGAGGGTGACTCTGTGCCATGCTGGTGCTGAGGGTGACTCTGTGCCAGGGTGGTGCTGAGGGTGACTCTGTGCCATGCTGGTGCTGAGGCTGACTCTGTGCCATGGGGGTGCTGAGGGTGACTCTGTGCCAGGGTGGTGCTGAGGGTGACTCTGTGCCAGGGTGGTGCTGGGGGCAGCTCTGTGCCAGGGTGGTGCTGGGGGCAGCTCTGTGTTGCGGCGGTTGGCCATGCCTGTGTCATTCCTCTCCTGGTGTCAGCAGCGCCGTGGGTTGTGTCAATGGATTTCAGTGCAGTGTGGAAAGGAAAAGCAGAATTCATTCTGAACTATTGCATAGGAGAGATTGCTGCTGCTGAGGCCACACCTGGAGCCCTGTGTCCAGTTCTGGGCTCCTCAGGTTAGGAAAGATGTTGAGCTGCTGGAAGGTGTCCAGAGAAGGGCAAGAAAGCTGGGGAGGGGTCTGGAGCACAGCCCTGTGAGGAGAGGCTGAGGGAGCTGGGGTTGCTTAGCCTGGAGAAGAGGAGGCTCAGGAGAGACCTTCTTGCTCTCTCCAACTCCCTGAAGGGAGGTTGTAGCCAGGTGGGGGTTGGTCTCTTCTCCCAGCCACCCAGCACCAGAACAAGAGGACACAGTCTCAAGCTGTGCCAGGGGAGGTTTAGGCTGGAGGTGAGGAGAAAGTTCTTCCCAGCAAGAGAGATTGGCCATTGGGATGTGCTGCCCAGGGAGGTGGTGGAGTCCCCATCCCTGGAGGTGTTCAAGAAATGCTTGGATGTGGCACTTGGAGCCATGGTTTAGTTGTCAGATGGTGTTTGGTGTTTGGTCATAGGTTGGACTTGATGCTCTCTGATGTCTTTTCCAGCCTGGTTGAGTCTCTGGGTCTATGATGAGGCTGCTGGTGCCTGAACATTGTGGGGACCTTTCCTCTGATCTCCTCTCTGCTCCCTTCATGCCTTGAAGGGAGACAGAGTTGCTTCTGCTTGGCCTTGGCTGTATTGTTTTGGTGAAGTCTAGCATCTCCTTTCTCCCAGCTGCTTCCTGCCTTTTGGGCAGGGCCTGTGGGGGCAGAGGGAGCGATGCACCAGGGGGGTCCTGTGCTGGTTGTTACTGTAGCTCCCGGGGATGTTGCACCTCTCCCTTGTAGCCCATTGCAGAGCGTAGTTTGCCTCTGAGCACCGCAGCCCTTTGCCTCCAGCTGAGCCGGGCTGGCGATCTTCCTGCTGGGGGAGGGAGCTTGCAGCCCAGCAGCCTCTGCCTGTTGTGCCTCTCTCTGCAGACTGTCTCTTACACCCAGTTCCTGTTCCCCACCAACGCCCTGGGCGCCCGGCGCAACACCATCGACTCCACCTCCTCCTTCGCCCAGTTCCGCACCGCCAGCCACCGCAGCCTCTCCCTGGCCAGGGCCAGCAGCACCCAGGGCAGCATCGACGCAGGTAACTCCCCAAGCAGCCTGCCTCTGACACCCTCCACCTCTGTGGGAGCCTGAGCTCGCCTCACTGGCACTGACTTCACTCACAGTCCTGTGCTCTCAGTGAGCTGCATGAGCCCTGACTTGCAGAGGCTCTTTGCCTGCAGGTCCTCAGCTGCTCTCAAGGAGTAGCTGAGCCTCCTCCCTGCAGGTAGGTGTGGGCAAGGAGAGTTGCTTTCTCTTTGCTCTCTGGTTTGCTCTGGACTTCTGGCTGCACACTTCTGCACCCAGAGCAGCACAGGGAGGGGATTCTGCCCCTCTGCTCTGCTCTGCTCTGCTCAGAGCCCACCTGCAGCACTGCCTCCAGCTCTGGGGCCCCCAGCACAAGAAGGACCTGGAGCTGCTGGAGAGGCTTCAGAGGAGTCCATGAAGATGAACAGAGGTTGCAGAGCCTCCCCTGTGGGGACAGGCTGAGAGAGTTGGGGCTGCTCAGCCTGGAGAAGGGAAGGCTGCAGGGACACCTCAGAGCATCCTTCCAGGACCTGAAGGGGCTCCAGGAGAGCTGGGGAGGGACTTGTGACAAGGGCTGGGAGTGATAGAATGAGGGGGAATGGATTGAAGGCGGCAGAGGGGGAAGAAATTCTTCACAGTGAGGGTGGTGAGACACTGGCACAGGCTGCCCAGGGAGGCTGTGGCTGCCTCCTCCCTGGAGGTGTTCCAGGCCAGGCTGGATGAGGCCTTGAGCAAGCTGGGCTGGTGGGAGGTGTCCCTGCCCATGGCAGGGGGTTGGAACTGGATGAGCTTTGAGGTCCCTTCCAACCCCAGCCCATGCTCTGGATCTGTGGATAAGATCTAGTCTCAAGCTGTGGGTGGATCAGAGCTCATTCCCTGTTTAGCAGAGCTGGCTGCTGGGTGATGGAAAGTTCACAAGGCTGCTGGTGGTACTGGCAGCCCCTGATGGCACTTGGCATGCCTCCTGCTGTCACCAGCATTGTTTCTTCCTCCTGCTCATCATTGCCTCCCTTCCTTTGCTATGGAATATTTGCATTGGCAGCAGAGTAGTCAGAGGCTGCAGGGGCAGCTCACACTGCTGACCTGTCTGAGGCTGCAGAGGGGCTGTGTTGACAGGAGCAGGCACCAAGCCCAAGCCCAAGCACTAAATGCTGGAAATATTGCCTCATCTTAAAGCAAACAAATCAAAACATCTTCATAGACCAGATGGAAGCTTCTTGCCAGGAGGGAAAGTCATTTCTAGCCTTCTGCAGTGCTCCAAGCCCTGAATTCACTTGTGGCAGGTAGCTGAGGGGCTGCAGGGCCTCTGTGGCTTTGCAGATTGTGTTTGTGGTGAAATAGGGAAATACTCAGGGGTTGAGTTTGGGGCACCTGAGAGCAGCCTTCTGCTGTCTGAAGGCAGCTACAGGAGAGCTGCAGAAGGACTTTTGACAGAGGCCTGGAGTGACAGGACAGGAGGTGATGGCTTCAAACTGGAAGAAGCTGGATTTAGATCATAGAATCATAGAGTCAATAAGGTTGGAAAAGACCTCAGAGCTCAGCAAGTCCAACCTGTCACCCAACACCTCCTGACAACTAAACCATGGCTCCAAGTGCCACATCCAATCCCCTCTGGAACCCCTCCAGGGATGGGGACTCCACCACCTCCCTGGGCAGCACATCCCAATGGCCAATTACTCTTGCTGGGAAGAAGTTCTTCCTCACCTCCAGCCTAAAGCAGCAGAGATCAAGGGCCTTCAAAACCCACCTTTGCAGCTGTGGGTTTGTGTCTGGGTGCTGAAGCCATGGGCTGGCTTCCTTCTTCCCTGAGCATGGCAGAGGTGACAGCAGGGCTGGGGTCCAGTGTACAGCAGCCACCCCTGTGGGCAAAGGGCTGCTCAAGTACTTTCTCCTCACCTCCAGCCTAAACCTCCCCTGGCACAGCTTGAGACTGTGTCCTCTTGTTCTGGTGCTGGGTGCCTGAGGGTAGAGACCAACCCCCACCTGGTGGATGAGGCATTAGGAAGCAATTCTTGCCCATGAGGGTGGTGAGGCACTGGAACAGGTTGCCCAGAGAAGCTGTGGAGGCTCCAAGCCTGGAATCCTTTCCATGTAAACATAAGGACAAACTTTGTCACTGTGAGGGTGACAGAGCCCAGGAGCAGGCTGCCCAGGGAGGTTGTGGAGTCTCCTTCTCTGGGAGTTCTGGGGCTCTCTGTTCAAGAAGGACCTCAGGGAACTGGCTGAGAGAGTCCAGCACAGAGCCACAGAGCTGCTGCAGGCAGTGGAACATCTCCCTGTGAGCACAGCTGAGGGAGCTGGGGCTTGGAGCTTGGAGCAGAGGAGCCTGAGGGCTGCCCTCATTGCTGGGGATAAAGATGTGCAGGGCTGGAGCCAGGCTCTGCTCAGGGATGGCCAAGCACAGCACAAGGGGCACTGCGGGCAAGCTGGAGCAGAGGAGGTGCCAGGGGAACAGGAGGGAAAACTTTGTCCCTGTGAGGGTGCTGAGCCCTGGAGCAGGCTTTCCAAACCCACCTGGATTCATTCCTGTGTGCCCTGCCCTGGGTGATGCTGCTCTGGCAGAGGGCTTGGAATCAATGATCTCTCAAGGTCCCTTCCAACCCCTGTGTTCAAAACCAGGTTGGATGAGGCCTTGAGCAGCCTGGGCTGGTGGGAGGTGTCCCTGCCCCTGGCAGGGGCATGGAGCTGGATGCTATTTGTGCTCCCTTCCAACCCAAACCATTCCATGGCTTTCTGATTATCTGTGAACACATTTGCCCCTCCTCTGAAGTCCAGAGGCTTCTTGATGTCACCAGTTCCTGCCTTCTATTTCCCCTTGTTTTCTAGGTAGTGACCTGGGAGACTTTGTTGAGTACGACCCCAACCTTTTAGATGATCCCCAGTGGCCATGTGGCAAACACAAGAGGGTTTTGATCTTCCCTTCATACATGGTGAGTGATGTGCACAGCGCAGTGCGGCGCTGGCAGCGCTGGGGTGGCAGCACTTGGAAGGGCAAGCTTACACCGGGCTGTGTATGAAGAAGACCATTAATTACTGGTACTCTTCTCACTAGGATTGTGTTTAATCTGCTAATAAAGAGCTGCTGGGGAATGCTTTGTTCTGACTGACAGCTGTGTGGCAGGGCATGTAACAACAGCCTGGTGGAGGTATTGCCCAAGTGAAGGCTTTCATTCACTGCTGTCTTTCATCCGTGCTGCAGATGAAAGGCCTCTCAGAACAATGCCTTCATTCTCTTGCATCCAGGGGAAAATTTATACTTCCCCTAATTGGCATCTATTAAAAACCAGGAGGATGCTCATTAGGGCTCCTCTGAAGTCACAAAGCTGCATTGTCTTCTGATGCTTATCACTCATCCCTTGGAACAGCCCTTGGGTGTCTGGTGGAGCCTTTGTTTCCCAGGTCTTTGTTTCCCCATGGCCTAGTCCTTCCTTTCCTTGCACAACTACAAGCACAGCCTCTGTGCTTTTCACTCTATCCATGCAAACACATCACTGCTCCTCCTTCTGACCTCTGACTCCCTGGGTCCTCTGCTGAGAGACTTCTGGAGCCTTTCTGCAGCTGCACTCTACCTGTAGGCTTTGCAGGACTGCTGCAAGGTGGCTCTGAGTTAGGCACCCAAAGGAGGAGCAGGCAGCAGGGAAAAGTTGGGTTGGGATGGTTTGATTTGGGATGGGATGGTTTGGTTTGGGATGGTTTGGTATGGTTTGATTTGGTTTGGTTTGATTTGATATGGTTTGATTTGATCTCGTTTAGTTTGATTTGATTTGGTTTGGTTTGGTTTGATTTGGTTTAGTTTGGTTTGATTTGATTTGGTTTAGTTTGGTTTGATTTGATTTGGTTTAGTTTGGTGTGGTTTGGTTTGGTTTGGTTTAGTTTGATTTGATTTGGTTTAGTTTGGTTTGATTTGATTTGGTTTAGTTTGATTTGGTTTAGTTTGGTTTGATTTGATTTGGTTTAGCTTGATTTGATTTGGTTTAGTTTGGTTTGGTTTGGTTTGGTTTAGTTTGATTTGATTTGGTTTGGTTTGGTTTGATTTGATTTGGTTTGGTTTGGTTTGGTTGTTATCTAAAGTGGTGACTTAGTCCTCTTACCTATATACAAGGGTGTGGAGAAGAGGGCTGGGGAGGAGCAGCTGAGGGAGCTGGGGGTGTTGAGTGTGGAGAAGAGGAGGCTGAGGGAGACCTCATTGCTCTCTGCAGCTCCCTGAGAGGAGGCTGCAGTGAGGTGGGGGTTGGGCTCTGCTCCCTAGTCTCAGGTGACAGAAGGAGAGGGACAGGCCTGGAATTGTGCCAGGGGAGGGTTGGATTGGAGATGAGGCAAAATGTCTTTGCTGCCAGAGTGGTCAGGGCTTGGCAGAGGCTGCCCAGGGAGGTGGTGGAGTCCCCATCCCTGGAGGTGTTCCAGAGAGCTGTGGCCATGGCACTTGGGGCCAGGGTTTGGTGGCCATGGTGGGGCTGGGTTGAGGTTGGACTGGAGGATCGCAGAGGGCCAGCCCAAACAATCCAGTGGTTCTATGCCTTCAAACCTTGAGGTCTGAAGTGTTCTCCCTTAGCTTGGGAGAGGAGCTGCTGTTTAAGACGTTGCTACTGTATGCCGAGGTGCAGCCCTTGCAGTTTTTCTGCCCCCCAGCCCTGGCCTTTATTTGATTGAGATGCTCTTGGGTGCTCCTACTTCAAAGGAAAAGGATGTGAAGTGTTTCATGTAGATTGAAGCTTCTCTCCTTGCTGGCAGGAGCATCCTGACTGTGGCAGAGGGAGACTTAACTGAGCTCTGAGGCTGTGTTTGTGCTAAGCCTGCAAATGAGAGCTTCGGTCTGTCCCCTGCTCGCTCTCAGCCACTTTGGCTTTTGGTGTGGGCAAGGTAGTTTTTGGCTGCCAGCCCACAAAGTGTCAGCCTTCCATAGCAGCTCCATCTGGGTGAGGAAATACTTGTTAGGTTTTGATTTGCCTGTTGTCATGGGCAGGGAGCTGCCTGCCCTCAGAGACCTTGCAGAGCAGCACCCAAAGGGAGCGCAGCTTTAGCAGTCACTGCTGGGTTCCTGCCCTTCCTCAGGGTGCAGATGTGCACCAGGCACTCTGAGTCCTCCAGGACCACCTCAGACCTTTTCAGCTTGGTGTTGAGATGGACATGGTTGGGTGAGTCAAAACAGGGCAGCCAGGGTAGTGGCCAACAAGTCCAATGGTATCCTGGGGTGTATTGGAGGGAAGTTGGTTAGTAGGTCAGAGTGGCTCTC
This sequence comes from Dryobates pubescens, assembly GCF_014839835.1. Lineage (NCBI taxonomy): Eukaryota > Metazoa > Chordata > Aves > Piciformes > Picidae > Dryobates > Dryobates pubescens. The sequence continues at coordinate 12,830,079 of NC_071614.1, read as the reverse complement.
CTCCTCCTCTACTCTGCCCTGCTGAGGCCACATCTGGAATATTGTGTCCAGTTCTGGGCCTCTCTATTCAAGAAGGACCTCAGGGAACTGGCTGAGAGAGTCCAGCACAGAGCCACAGAGCTGCTGCAGGCAGTGGAACATCTCCCTGTGAGCCCAGGCTGAGGGAGCTGGGGCTTGGAGCAGAGGAGCTGAGGGCTGCCCTCATTGCTGGGGATAAAGATGTGCAGGGCTGGAGCCAGGCTCTGCTCAGGGATGGCCAAGCACAGCACAAGGGGCACTGGGGGTAAGCTGGAGCAGAGGAGGTGCCAGGGGAACAGAGGGGAAACTTTGTCCCTGTGAGGGTGCTGAGCCCTGGAGCAGGCTGTCCAGAGAGGTTGTGGAGTCTGCTCTGGAGACTTTCCAACCCCACCTGGATGTGTTCCTGTGTGCCCTGCCCTGGGTGACCCTGCTCTGGCAGGGGGGTTGGGCTGGATGCTCTCCAGAGGTCCCTTCCAAGCCCTGATGTTCTGTGCCAGCATCCTGCATGGGAGGTGTCCACCCAAGAGTGAGCTTTTGATGCCCTTCTTCGCCTCATGCTGCTTAACCACAGCTTTTGGAGGTCCATAACAGTAATCCTACTGCAAAAAGGAGAGGAGCCAGCTGGGGACTTGCAGCTTGACCAGAGGTATGGCAAGACATTTGGAAAGTGAGAAATGGTCTCCAAGGGCACGGAAGGAAAGGTTGTGCCAGAGTGTCCTGGGAGCTTGCAGGTTAAAGAGGATAAGGAAGGAAGGTTTGTGCCTTCCTTGGGCTGCCCAGAGAGGTGCTGGAGTCTCCATCTCTGGAGACACTCCAACCCCACCTGGATGTGTTCCTGTGTGACCTTCTCCAGGTGACCCTGCCTCGACAGGGGGGTTGGATTCAGGGGTCTGCAGAGGTCTCTTCCAAGCCCTGCCCTGCTCTGGTTGTGGCACTGTGTGCATCAGACTGGGCAGGGTAGGTGCAGGGGCACACTGACTGCAGGAAGCTGCACTGGCACCCATGTTAGACCTGCCTGACTCAGCTGGCATCCCCCCTCCCTGCAGCTCACAGCAGTGGGAACAGGACCATTATGGGCTGTAATTTCAAGGCATTTTCTTTGCCAAAGACAAAATCGACCTCTGCTGCAATTAAAGCAAATCATCGGTGACAGACCTGGGGGCTTCTGTGACTGGGCCCAGCCATCCTGGCAGTGGCAGCCCCCTGCCTGCTAAGTGAGCCCTGTCTAGAGCTGCTGTGCTCAGGCTGGAGCCAGTCTCTGGTGCTGAGCAGAGCGCAGCTGTAATTAACAGCTGTAATGAACTGCCTCCTGTGAGCGCCAGAGCAGCTCTGATGGCAGTGTTGAACCTTCTGCTTTGTGTGGAGAGCTCCAGCTTGTAATTAAAGTTGGGTTCCTTGGCCAGCATTTAGCAGTGATGCTTGGCAGCTGCAGGCCTGGGGATGTGCCTCCCTGCACTGCCCCTGCACTCCCTCACTGAAGGTGTGTGGCAGGAATGGGCCCAGGGGGGTGTGGGGCACAGTTGTAGGCAGGGATGTGCCTCCTGGCAGCCTGGCTCCTGCTCTGCAGGGCAGGGTTTCTCCACTGATCAAACTGCAGAGTTGTAGACACACAAAAGCTTTGGGTTGCAAAAGCCCTTTCAGCTCCCCCAGCCCAACCATCCTCTAACCCTGCCAGGGTTGGGGCTGAGCCACGGCCCTCAGCATCACATCTCTGCCTCTCTGAAACACCTCCAGGCATGGGGATTCAACCACCTCCCTGGGCAGCCTGTGCCAGGCTTGGAGAACCTCAGCTATGTTGAGATCTGTGTGAATGCTGCATCAGTAAACACCACAGACTTGATCACACAGCCACAGAATAGATCTGGTTGGAAGAGAGCTCCAGGCTCAGCCAGCCCAGCCCTCCACCCAGCCCTGCAGGGGCAGCACCAAACCATGTCCCTAAGCCCCAGGGCCACAGCTGCTGGAACACCCCCAGGGATGGGGACTCCAGCACTGCCCTGGGCAGCTTCTTCCAATGGCTGAGATCCCTTCCAGGGCAGAAATAGTTCCTGAGCTCCAGCCTGAGCCTCCCCTGGGGCAGCTTGGAGCCATTGCCTCTGCTCCTGTCCCTTGCCACCAAGGAGCAGAGGCTGCCCCCTCCTCACTCCAACCTCCCTTCAGGGAGCTGCAGAGAGCAGTGAGATCTCCTTCAGCCTCCTCTTGTCCAGCCTGAACACCCCCAGCTCCCTCAGCCCCTCCTCACAGGACATGTGCTCCAGGCCCTATCTTGAGGCCTGATGGACAGAATGTGTGGTCCAGCTTGGATTTTACTGCCAATAACAAGCAGCTAGCCCTCAACAAGCACTTCCTCCACCTCTGTGGGAGCCTGAGCTCGTCTCACTGGCACTGACTTCACCGTCCTGTGCTCTCAGTGAGCTGCATGAGCCCTGACTTGCAGAGGCTGTTTGCCTGCAGGTCCTCAGCTGCTCTCAAGGAGTAGCTGAGCCTCCTCCCTGCAGGTAGGTGTGGGCAAGGAGAGTTGCTTTCTCTTTGCTCTCTGGTTTGCTCTGGACTTCTGGCTGCACACTTCTGCACCCAGAGCAGCACAGGGAGGGGATTCTGCCTCTCTGCTCTCCTGAGACCCCACCTACAGCACTGCCTCCAGCTCTGGGGCCCCCAGCACAAGAAGGACCTGGAGCTGCTGGAGAGGCTCCAGAGGAGGCCACAAAGATGATCAGAGGTTGCAGAACCTCCCCTGTGGGGACAGGCTGAGAGAGTTGGGGCTGCTCAGCCTGGAGAAGAGAAGGCTGCAGGGACACCTCAGAGCATCCTCAGAGCAACCTGAAGGGGCTCCAGGAGAGCTGGGGAGGGACTTGTGACAAGGGCTGGGAGTGCCAGAATGAGGAGCAACAGATTGAGGATGGCAGAGGGGAGATTTAGGCTGCAGATTAGGAAGAAATTCTTTCCAGTGAGGGTTGGGATGATTCTGAAGCAGCAGCTTCAGTACTTTGCCAGCACCAGCTCCACAGCTCCTAGGAACTGTGTTGGTCCTCTTTAAATCCTGCTTCACTTTGTGGTGCTTCATGGGAGAGGCTGCAGACTCCACTGCAGTGTGAACAGAGAGGTACAAAAATGCCCTGCTGGGGGCAGGGGGAGGGAAGCACCATGTCCTGGTTGACAGATGTCTTCCTGGCTGGTGCTGCCAAAACAGCAATTCCTGCAGATCCCTAAACCCCTCTGGAATGGGAGCTTGCTCTGCCAGGCAGAGCACTCCTTCCTCTTCCAGAGCCTCCTGGGGACCACTGCACCTCCAGGCTCAGCACTGCCTCCCTGAGCTCCTCCAGCAGAGGCTGCCCCCTGCCGTGCAGAGCCGGGCAGCTCCCTGAACAGGCCTGAGGCTGACCTTGCACTCCTGCCTGTTAGGAGCACAGAGACACAGGAGCCTGTGAGCTGCCTGCTCTGCAGTGCAGCCAGAGCAGGAAGGGCCAGCTGATGGACTCATGGAGTCTTTCTGGGGGGAATGCACCTTGCAGACCACCAAGTCCAACCCTTCACCCAGCACTGCCAGCTCACCACTAAGCCACAGCACCAGCTTTGCAACCCTTCTAGGGATGGGGGCTCCACCAGTGCCCTGGGCAGCCTGTCCCAGGGCATGACAGCCCCCAAGGAACCTTGTTCCTCATGTCCGTGTTCCTCATGTCCATAGAATCACAGAACTGTCAGGGTTGGAAGGGAGCTCAAGGATCAGCCAGTTCCAACCTCACACTACAGCAAGTTGCCCACAGCCACATCCAGCCTGGCTGCAAACACCTCCAGGCATGAGGCTGCCACCACCTCCCTGGGCAACCTGTGCCAGGCTCTCACCACCCTCATGGGGAACAACTTCTTCCTCACATCCAAGCTGAATCTCCCCACTTCTACTTTTGCTCCACACCCCCCAGTCCTTCACTCCCTGACACCCTCAAAAGTTCCTCCCCAGCCTTCTTGGAGCCCCCTGCAGATCCTGGAAGGCCACAATTAGGTCTCCTGGGAGCCTTCTCCTCTCCAGCCTGCACAACCCCAACTCTCTCAGGCTGTCTCCAGAGCAGAGCAGCTCCAGCCCTCTGCTCCTCCTCCTGGCCCTTCTCTGGACACCCACTGCAACATCCATGTTCCTCATGTCTCTGTTCTTCATGTCCATGTTCCTCATGTCAGCAGCACCTTGACTTAGAGTCACCCCCCTCTGGTACCATCCCTGCAGCAGGCACCTGCCTGTGCCCAAGGGATGCTCTTGGAACCTGCTTTGGGTGCTGAAGTGCAGTGCCTGGGTGATGTCCCCACGAGCTGCCATCTCCCCAGCACTAATCAGAAGCAGGTCACACAGGCCTGCAGTGCTTCTCCAGCCAGCTGGCTGGCAGCCTGCCCTTGCCAGGGCTGCTGCAGAGCACAGCCAGGCTGCAGCTCTCCAGTGTGGCTTCCAACTGCTCCCTGCCCTGCCCCTGCAGCCTCCCAGCAGCCCTGCATGATGACACAGCACATTCTGGCCCTGCTCTGCCTTGCAGCAGGAGCAGCAAGGTCAGGAGCACTGTGCTGCAGTGTCCCTCAGTGCCATCACCCTGCTCTGCAGGCCACTTCCTGAGCTGGAAATTCAGCATCTCCAAACAGCCCTTTTTTTACCTTCTTCTTGTCTTCTTTCTTTTCCCCCCCCTATTTTTTCTTTCTTTTCCTTTTTTTCCCCCTTTTTTGTTCTCCTTTTTTCCTTCTTTTTTCCCTTTTCCTGTTCTTTTTTCTTTTTCTTTCCTTTTTTCTTTTTTCCTTTTTTTCCCTTTTTTGTTCTTTTTTCCTTCTTTTTTCCTTCTTTTCTCCCCTTTTTTCTTTTTTCCTTTCCTTTTCCCCCCTTTTTTGTTCTCTTTTTTCCTTTTTCCCTTCTTTTTTATTTTTCTTTCCTTTTTTTTCCTTTTTTCCCTTTTTTGTTCTCATTTTTTCCTTCTTTTTTCCTTTTTCCCTTCTTTTTTCTTTTTCTTTCCTTTTTTTTTTCCTTTTCCCTTTTTTGTTCTCATTTTTTCCTTTTTTCCTTTTTCCCTTCTTTTTTCTTTTTCTTTCCTTTTTTATTTTTTCCTTTTTTCCCCTTTTTTGTTCTTTCTCCTTCTTTTTCCCTTTTCCCTTCTTTTTTCTATTTTCCTTTTTTTCTTTGTTCCTTTTTTCCCTCTTTTTTGTTCTCCTTTTTCCCTTCTGTTTTCCCTTTTTCCCCCTTCTTTTTTCTTTTTCTTTCCTTTTTTCCCCCTATTTGTTCTCTTTTTTCCTTCTTTTTTCTCCTCTTTTTTCCTTCTTTTTCTTTCCTTATTTTTTCCTTTTTTTCTTCTTTTTTGGTTCTCCTTTTTTCCTTCTTTTCCCCCCTTTTTCCTTCTTTTTTCTTTTTCTTTCCCTTTTTCCTTTTTTCCTTTTTCCTTTTTTCTTTTTTTATCTTTTAATTTTTTTCTTCTTTATTCCTTTTTCTGCTTTTTTCTTTTTTCCTTTTTCCTTCTTTTTTCCCTTTTTTCTTTTTTTTCTTTTTTCCTTTTTTTTTCCTTTTTTTTTTCTTTTCTTCTTTCCTTTTTTTCCCCCCTTTTTCTTTCCCTTTTTTTTTTCTTTCCCTTTTTTTTTTTCTTTCCCTTTTTTGTTTCTTCTTTTCCTTTCTTTTCTTTTCTCAGCTGCTGACCTTCTCCTGCAGAGCCTCGGGGAGCAGAGGATCACAGTGGGGGCAAAGGGTTGTGTTTGAAGCCTGATGCTGTGTTTGGCTGAGAACCCCAAGGAGCACATCTTTGATAACAGTGACACAGGGAATTAATTCAGGTTGATTTGAGTGTGTTAACCCTGTAAAAGAAACTGGCAGCCTTCCAGGGGCTGTAGTTCAAAGAGGCACTTTTGAGATTATTTGCTTGGTGAACTCCTGAATCTTTCAGGCTCCAATCCCTGAACAGGAATAACTCTGAACAGGAGGCAGCTTCTGCTGCCTTTACCTGCACTGTTGAGGCTGTTGTAGTCTAAAGAAGGAAGCTCTCACCTTTTCCACCACTGCTCCAGCAGGATTGGCTGAGTTTAGAGCCAGCTGAAGATGAGCCAGGGGGTGCCCAGGTGGCCAGCAGGAGCAGGGCAGGGATTGTGCCCTGTACTGGGCACTGCTGAGGCCACAGCTTCAGTGCTAGGTTCAGTTTTGGGCCTCTCACTCCAAGGAGGACGTTGAGAGGCTGGAGCAGGTCCAGAGAAGGGCAACCATGCTGGGGAAGGGTCTGGAGAAGAGGGCTGGGGAGGAGCCCCAGCTGTGATGTGACAGAGGGTTCCTAAGGTGTCTGATTAGAAACAGATACAGGAGGGGTACTGGTGAGGTTCTGGTGCCCCCAGCAAAGGACATGGAACTGTTGGAGAGGGTCCAGAGGAGGCCACCAAGATAATCAGAGGGCTGGAGAACCTCCTGTGTGGGGACAGGCTGGGAGAGTTGGGGCTGTTCAGCCTGGAGAAGGGAAGGCTCTGGGGAGACCTTAGAGCAACCTTCCAGTGCCTGAAGGGGCTCCAGGAGAGCTGGGGAGGGACTTTGGATAAGGGCTGGGAGTGCCAGGATGAGGACAATGGCTTTGAGCTGGGAGAGGGCAGATTGAGACTGGAGATGAGGAAGAAATTCTTTGGAGTGTGGGTGGTGAGGCACTGGCACAGGTTGCCCTCTCTGCTGGGCATGGTCCCACAGGCACATCTCTGCAGGTCCCAGCTGAGCAGCCACTGCTCAGAGCCAGCTGGGAAGAACAAAATCAAGGGGGGTGTGGGAATAAACAAGTGGCCCAGTTCCTGTTCTGGAGAATAAGGGCAGGTAGCTGAGCTCTCCAGCATGGCTCTGCCAAGATGAGCCGATGTGCTCAGTCAGCCCTGCTGCTGTCAGCCTGCTAGAGGGACCCAGGCAGCACACAGCAGCTTGCAGCTGGATTTCATTCTGGTGTCTCACAGCTGCTGTTGTCTGGCAGGAAGCAGCAGTACTGGGGGCTGGGGGGAGGAGATTCTTATCAACAGGGTAAAACTGACAAATCCCCAAGGTGCCAGACAGCTCCACCCCCTGCCCATGGCCAGTGTGAAGCCATGGGCTGCTTCTCCAGCCTCTGAGTGCTTTAAGTAGAACGATTTAAAAAGAGCTTTTCTCCTTCTAAGGAGGATCTGCCTCAGTTCTGGAGAATCTCCCCAGGGCTGGAGGTGTCCCAGGGGAGACAGAGGCTGGCTGCAGAAGGGAGACTTTCCAGCCCCACCTGGCTGTGTTCCTGTGTGACCTGTGCTTTGGCAGAGGGTTGGACCCCATGATCTCCAGAGGTCCCTTCCAACCCCTGACATCCTCTGGTCTGTGATCCTGTGCTCCTGTGGTCGCCCCAAACCTCAGGCCACTTGTTCTGAGGGAGCAGTCACCAGGGCTTGCCTCAATGCAGACTGAATTCTCCTCCCTGCTGCAAGCCCTGGGACCAGCTGGCTCCTGTCTGCTGTCTGTGGAGGATTAAGTGCTGCTGGTAGTTACAGACCCCAAGAGTGACTCTCTCTTGGCCATGTGTTCCAGACCACAGTCATAGACTACGTGAAGCCATCAGATCTCAAGAAGGACATGAATGAGACCTTTAAGGAGAAGTTCCCTCACATCAAGCTCACCCTCAGTAAGATAAGAAGGTATGTTGGCAAGCTTGGGAAGGCTGCAGCATGCCACAGCTGCCTCCCCTGGCAGTGCAGTTGCTCTTGTGCAAGGGGGGTGGGGGAGAGCACAGCACTGAGGGATCTTGCAGGAGCAGTGGCCAGCAGAGATGCAGGTTGCTTGGATGGGGGGACTGAGTGCAGAAGCCCAGGGGCAAACAGACATGGGCAAGCACCTGCTGGGCAGGGGTCAAATGTGGCATCTAATGGGGTGGGAATGCGAGCTGGGCATGCACTGTGCTGAAAGAGCCAGAGCAAGGACACCACCCTGGCACTCACTGTGAAGAGGCTGAGGAAAGAGGAATGCTGACCTTGGTGCCTTGGCACAGCCAGGGGCAAAACAAGTGTCAGCAGCAGGGCTGCAGTGCTGGATCACTGCTCCCAGCGCAGCGCAGAGCTTCACTGGAGCAGTGAGCAGGCCAAGGGCTGAGGTGCCAGAAGGGTGCTGAGTTCCCTTGCTGTGCAGCCAGGCAGTGCTGCGGTGCATGGGAGGCCTGCCCAGCCCAGGCTGCAGACATCAGGGGTGTTGAGGCTGCTGTTAGCACATCAGCTGCAGCTGAAGGCTCCTGCTGGAGCAGAGCTGCTAAACATGTCAGAGCTCTTCAGCTGCTTTGGAGCCTGACACAGCTACCTGCGGGGGGGAGGCTGGGGGCCTGTGACACGTGTCCCCAGGACACAGCACAGAGACAGCTGCCCAGGAAGTGCAGCTCCCTTGTCCCCTGTGTCTGACTAGGCAGCATGCCTGGCAGGGTGAGGCCAGGCAGGGTTCAGAGCGCAGCTCAGGGCCTCCTTGTCTGCTCTCTCTCCTCAGCCTGAAGAGGGAGATGCGGAAGCTGGCGCAAGAGGAGTGTGGCTTCGAGGAGCCCACGGTGGCCATGGCCTTTGTCTACTTTGAGAAGCTGGCCCTCAAGGGGAAGCTGAACAAGCAGAACAGAAAGCTTTGTGCTGGAGCCTGTGTCCTCTTAGCAGCCAAAATTGGCAGTGACCTCAGAAAGCACGAAGTCAAGCATCTGATAGATGTACGTATGCACAGGCCTGTACCTGCCCCTGCACCAGCTGCAGCTGTCCCCCTGCACCAGCTGCAGCTGCCCCCCTGCACCACCTGTCCCCCTGCACCAGCTGCAGCTGCCCCCCTGCACCAGCTGCCGCTGCCCCCTGCACCAGCTGCAGCTGCCCCCCTGCACCAGCTGCCCTCTGCACCAGCTGCCGCTGCCCCCTGCACCAGCTGCAGCTGCCCCCCTGCACCAGCTGCCCCCTGCACCAGCTGCCCCCCTGCACCAGCTGCCCCCCCGCACCAGCTGCCCCCCCGCACCAGCTGCCCCCCTGCACCAGCTGCCGCTGCCCCCCTGCACCAGCTGCCCCCTGCACCAGCTGCCCCCCTGCACCAGCTGCCCCCCTGCAACAGCTGCCGCTGCCCCCTGCAACAGCTGCCCCCTGCAACAGCTGCCCCCCTGCAACAGCTGCCCCCCTGCACCAGCTGCCCCTGCCCCCTGCACCAGCTGCCCCCCTGCACCAGCTGCCGCTGCCCCCTGCACCAGCTGCCCCCTGCACCAGCTGCCGCTGCCCCCTGCACCAGCTGCCCCCCTGCACCAGCTGCCGCTGCCCCCTGCACCAGCTGCAGCTGCCCCCCCGCACCAGCTGCAGCTGCCCCCCTGCACCAGCTGCCCCCTGCACCAGCTGCCGCTGCCCCTGCACCAGCTGCCCCCTGCACCAGCTGCCGCTGCCCCCTGCACCAGCTGCCCCCTGCACCAGCTGCCCCCTGCACCAGCTGCCCCCCTGCACCAGCTGCCGCTGCCCCCTGCACCAGCTGCCCCCTGCACCACCTGCCCCCCTGCACCACCTGCCCCCCTGCACCAGCTGCAGCTGCCCCCCCGCACCAGCTGCCCCCCCGCACCAGCTGCCCCCCCGCACCAGCTGCCCCCCCGCACCAGCTGCCGCTGCCCCTGCACCAGCTGCCTCCCTGCACCAGCTGCCCCCTGCACCAGCTGCCCCCTGCACCAGCTGCCACTGCCCCCTGCACCAGCTGCCCCCTGCACCAGCTGCCGCTGCCCCCTGCACCAGCTGCCCCCTGCACCAGCTGCAGCTGCCCCCCTGCACCAGCTGCAGCTGCCCCCCTGCACCACCTGTCCCCCTGCACCAGCTGCAGCTGCCCCCCTGCACCACCTGTCCCCCTGCACCAGCTGCAGCTGCCCCCCTGCACCACCTGCCCCCCTGCACCAGCTGCCGCTGCCCCCCTGCACCAGCTGCCGCTGCCCCCCTGCACCAGCTGCCCCCTGCACCAGCTGCCCCCCTGCACCAGCTGCCCCCTGCACCAGCTGCCGCTGCCCCCTGCACCAGCTGCACCCTGCCCCTGCACCAGCTGCAGCTGCCCCCCTGCACCAGCTGCACCAGCTGCCCCCCTGCACCAGCTGCCCCCCCCGCACCAGCTGCCGCTGCCCCCCCCGCACCAGCTGCCCCCCCGCACCAGCTGCCCCCTGCACCAGCTGCCAGGGTCTGTGTGCTGCCTGAGCCTGCTGCTGGCTGCCCACACTCCTCCAGGGTGCCAGCTGGAGGCCGTTGTTGGTTGCACCTCTGTGTGGTGATCAATGGGAAGCTTGGTTGCTGGGATCAAAGGCCCTGGTGTCAGATGCTGTGTGGTCTGGGAGGTCCCTGAGCACCCTTCTGTCAGTGCAGCTCCAAAGCTAATGCTCAGGAAATCCATTTGGCTGTTTCTGCTTTCAAGAGTGTCAGCAATCAGTACACTGGCACAGGCTGCCCAGGGAGGCTGTGGCTGCCTCCTCCCTGGAGCTGTTCAAGGCCAGGCTGGATGAGGCCTTGAGCAAGCTGGGCTGGTGGAAGTGTCCCTGCCTGTGGCAGGGGCTGGAACTGGATGAGCTTTGAGGTCCCTTCCAGCCCAACCCATTCATGAATGTATGATTCCCTGATGACCTCCCAGCTCTAACCACCAGCCCCTGTAGAGCACTGTTGGTCACAGTCTCATGAACTTGCTCCCTGTTCCCTCCCAGGGGTGTTCAAGGCCAGGCTGGATGAGGCCTTGAGCAGCTGTGTCCAGTTGAGAGGTGTCCCTGCCCATGGCAGGGAGCTTGGAGCTCTTCCATGAGTAAGGACTCCTCTCTGGGAGGTGAATGCAGATGCTAGCTTCAGGAGGGGTCTAAGAGACTACCAAGTTTGTGTTCCCTTCAGTTGAGCTCTGAGGCAAGGAAACCTAACCAAGTGTTCCCACTGGAACCCCTCACCCCAGCTGGTTTTCTGCAGAGTAAGGTCTCCCACCCACTCCACGGGGAAGGGGCAACAGGGGAGGGTCACTGCACAGCCCTTTGCAAGCACCAAGATGCCAACCTGGCTGACTGCCTCAGAAAGTGAGGCAGGCAGCCTTAGCTTGGCCACAACCAGCTCCCCCAGTTCAAGGGACACAGGGGCTTGGCTGGGGGCAGGGCTCATGCCCTTGTGCCACAGTGCCAGGGATGAGCCAACACTGAGTGTGTTAGAAAGCCCTCTGAGTAACCAGAAAACCCCCAGTGGGAGCTGGGGCCTCTCTTGGCACCCTGAAACACTGCACCATCTTTAAGAGGTTGTGACCTCTTCAGCAGGCCCAGTGAGTGGAGAAGCAGCAAGCCAGGGAGAGCCTAAGGAGAGGCTGAGGGGCAGAAACACCTCTGAGCAGCTGGAGACAGGCAGCCACATCCAGTGAAAACAGCAGAGCAGCTGGCAGGGTTGGTAAGGGACAGCAGAAAGCCAGCTGTGAAACCCTTCACATCCCTCCTGAGGCTGGTGGGTTCCATGGCTCACTGCTCCTGAGGGTGCTGCCTCTGAGGTATTGAGATCAAATGTACCTGGCTGCAGCAGAAACAATCCCCCCAGCAGGGTGCTGAAAGGGGAAGTGGGGATGTCAGGTAGGGCAGGGAAGCTGTGGGCAGTCAGCTGGAGGATGGCATGGCAGTGCAGAGGGGAACTCAGTGTTTGCATCACACCAGCACTTCCCTCTTCCTGTGTGGTGATCACTGTGATCCTCCATCTGCTGGAGGTGGGGGGAGTGGAGAGCACAGCAGGATGAGCAGCACAGCAGGATGAGCAGCACAGCAGGATGAGCAGCACAGCAGGAGCAGCACAGCAGGATGAGCAGCACAGCAGGATGAGCTTTGTAAGCTCAGCTTCACAAGAAGGGGTCAGAGCAACATGGACTCCCAGAATGGGTTGGGTTGGAAGGGACCTCAAGGCTCATCCAGTTCCAACCCCCTGCCATGGGCAGGGACACCTCACACTACAGCAGGTTGCTCAAGGTCCTGTCCAACCTGGCCTTGAACACCTCCAGGGAAGGGAACGTCCACAGCCTCCCTGGGCAGCCTGTGCCAGAGTCTCACCACCCTCACTGTGAAGAATTTCTTCCTCATCTCCAGTCTCAGTCTCCCCTCTTCCACCTTCAATCCATTGTCCCTCACCCTGTCACTCCCAGCCCCTGTCACAAGTCCCTCCCCAGCTCTCCTGGAGCCCCTCAGGTACTGGAAGGTTGCTCTAAGTTCTCCCCAGAGCCTTCTCTTCTGCAGGCTGCACAGCCCCAACTCTCTCAGCCTGTCCCCACAGGGGAGGTTCTGCAGCCCTCTGTTCATCTTTGTAGCCTCCTCTGGACCCACTCCAGCAGCTCCAGGTCCTTGTTGTACTGGGGGCCCCAGAGCTGGAGGCAGTGCTGGAGGTGGTCAGAGCAGAGCAGAGGGGCAGAATCCCCTCCCTGTGCTGCTGCTCTCCCTGCTCTGGCTGCAGCTCAGCACTCAGCCTTGAACACCTCCAGGGAGGAGGCAGCCACAGCCTCCCTGGGCAACCTGTGCCAGAGTCTCACCACCCTCACTGCAAAGAATTTCTTCCTCATCCTCAGTCTCAATCTGCCCTCTGCCACCTTCAATCCATTGTCCCTCACCCTGTCACTCCCAGCCCCTGTCACAAGTCCCTCCCCAGCTCCCCTGCAGCCCCTCCAGGCCCTGGAGTGAGCAGATCCAGTTGCTCCTGCTCCCATTCCCTGACGCCGGAGCTGCGCCGGCGGGGCAGGGCAGAGGTTTTAGTGCCAGCAGCAGGCATGCTGTGAATTGTGCCAGCTGCAGGGAAGCCCTGGGAGGGCAAATCTTGGTGCCCAAGGCCTGACTCTGTGTCACTTGCTGCCTTGGTTGCAGAAACTGGAAGAGAAGTTCCGGCTGAACAGGAGGGAGCTGATCGCCTTCGAGTTCCCGGTGCTGGTGGCCTTGGAGTTCGCCCTGCACCTCCCCGAGCACGAGGTGATGCCACACTACAGACGCCTGGTGCAGAACTCCTAGCACTGGCTGCCCTGCAGGGAAGGGCTCCTGACTGTTCCCACCTGGCTCTCTGCAGCCACCCTTACTACTGGAAATGCAAAAGCAGCCTCCCCACGCTTCCCCCTGCGCCCCACCAGGCTGTGCCCGGCGCCAGGCGGGGAGCGCCTCGGCCTGGGCAGGCGCTGGCGGCGGTGTCTGAGGGCTGGTGGTGAGTGGTTCCCGTGCTGAGGCTGGGTGGTGGCTGACCCCTGCCTGTGGGGAGCTCCAGCTGGAAAAGTGGGCAAGGATCTGAAGGGCGGGCTCCGTGTGACCGCCCCCTGCCCTTCTTCATCATCGTCACCCAAGCCCTGGCGGCGGCCCGCCGGAGTGCATTCTCATAGAGCTCCTTCTACAGACCTGCTGCAACTTCCCAGAGGACTTCTCCCCGTGAGAGAAAGCCACACAAAGCTTTTAAAGAGGACATCTTCACTGTGTCCAACAGAATGTGCCAATCTATTTTTGTATCAGCAACTGAAAGTGCACTTTTTGCTGTGGGGTGGTGCGTGTGCGTGTCCGTGCCTGCGCCTGCGTGCGTGTGCGTGTGTGTGTGTGCCTGGCACCAAACTGAGCTCAGCCCAGCTGGGTGGCTTCAGCTCTTGCCAAGTGGTGAAGACCAAGGTGTCCTGACCTGTTCACTCCCTGGAAAAGTGGTAGTTGGGATCATTCTGGGGGACACTTGGCTTGGTTTGTGGTCGGTTCGGTTTGGTTTGAGCCGCCGAGAGGGTTGCACTGCTACCGCCGCGAGAGAAAGGAGGGTCAGCAGCTTGACCTTGAGTCTGCAGTCATGTCTGTGACAGAGCTGAAAGCATCAGGCTGAGCTTTTGTCCCCCCCCCCATGTCCTGGTTTTCCCAGACCCCTTGTGTTCAGCCACTTTTCCCTCTGTGGAGATGGTTAGACTTGCACTCTGTAGTGGTGTTATTTCCGTGCTCTATGTTAGAGTGCATCCTAAGCACAGGTACTGTGCTCTATTTAAAACAGTGTTTTATTCACATGAAATGGAAGCAAAGCATTGAAGAGCAGGGCTCAGCAGTGGGGCAGGTGCCCTGAGGCCCCCAGCAGCGGGGGGCAGCAGCTGCCCTTCAGAGGTTTGGGGGTTTTGACCTGGAGCTGGTTGTGCGAAGCCTGAAGTGAGTGCCCGCTGGAGCCGAGGATCCGCTGCCTTTAGGCGCTGGAGTGCTGGAGGGTTGCAGTAGAAGGGATTGCAGCTCCCCTGGGGCTTGACTGGAGGGTTTCATCCAGGCTCCTGGGTGCTGCTCACACACTAGGCTGGCACCGTGCTCATGGATGTGGTGTGAGATGAGTGGCCAGGCGCTGGGGTGGGTTCCCCAGGGAGGTGGTGGAGTCCCCATCCCTGGAGGTGTTCAGGAAGCCTGTGGCCGTGGTTTAGTGGCCGTGGTGGGGCTGGGTTGATGTTGGACTCAAGGTCTTTCCCAACAGAAACAATTCTATGACAGCCCTGTCCAGTCTTCTCCTGTGCTGGTTCACTTAGCAAGCCTTCAGGTCCCCCAGACGGGTCCAGTCCAACACTTGGAGCTGCAGGATGTGTCTGAAAAAGAGTGAAGAGCAATCTCCAGCATGAGCTGGCAGCTGGAGCCCCACTGCTCAGCTGGAGCCCCACTGCTCAGCTGGAGCCCCACTGCTCAGCTGGAGCCTGGCAGCTGGAGCCCCACTGCTCAGCTGGAGCCTCACTGCTCAGCTGGAGCCTCACTGCTCTGCTGGAGAGTGTTGCTCAGGGGGTGGACCACAGGGCTGGGACAGCCCAGAGGATGCAGACAGCTGCTGCTGCTTTCCCTGGCTCTCCCTGCAGTCAGTTTCACCATTTCCTTCAGCCAGGCCACAAGCATCCAGCTGCTTTACCAGCTTTGACTCCTTCAGATTCCAGCCTGCAGAGTGCCTGCCTGAGGCTGCTTCCCAGGGCTCCACACGTCAGGACAGACAGGGCTGTGTCTGATGCTGGTGCTCTCCCTCCATTTTCAGGGGGAGGGTTCCTCTGCTAGCTTACAGTTCCAGTTACTACTGACCTGCTCCTGGTGTAGATACATTCCAGCAGGGTTGGAGTGGAGAGGCTCAGGACACCAGAGTGCACTTCCCTCCACACTGCCATGCCCCACACGCTGCTGCAACCCACCCAGCCCCAGCCAGCTGCTGAGCCCGGGGAGAGAGGCCCTCACAGTGCTCCTCCTCATCCTCCCAGCCCCACACAGCCAGGCCTGGGGTCCTGCCAGGTTTTTCAGCCCCAAGCAGTCTGTGGCTTTGCTAGGAAGGCTTCCAGCCTTGGCTGCATCCCTGTCCACCCAAATGCCGTGCGAGCATTAGAGCTTCACTTCTGACTGCAGAGAGCTGTCTCTCAGTGACCACTGGAGGCCAAGGGAAGCTTTTACCTTTCCCTGAAGGCCTCTGCCCTTTGCCTTGGACTCTGATTTTCCTTTAGCATTGCTCTCTAGTACTGCAGGGAAGGAGCAAGTGGTGATGGCAAGCTGCAGGCATGAGAGCCTCACAGTAGCCTTCAGAGACACTCCCCTGTCGCATCCTCTGTGCTGCTCCCCAGCCCCAGTTTGCACAGAGCCCTGGGAGGAAATCTGATTGCTGCTTCTTGCTCTTCTTGTGGTCGTTCCTGGGGGGTGGGGCAGGGCTCCAGAGTGATGCTCAGTCCCAGACTGAAGGGGGAAATAAACACTTGAGGTGGGGATGATGTCGCAACCGTTCCCTTGGGAACGTCTCTAAAGCCATAACGATGCCAGATCTCCCAGCACAGAGCATGCTCAGCACAGCCTGGGGGGAGGACAGCGGGCAGGGACTGCTCCCCTTGCTCCCCAAGCCCTGGGGGGGCAGTTCAGGCTGAAGGGGCAGAGGAAATCTGTACCAAACCAACCCCCCCAGGGTGGTTGCTCCCCTTGGTCTCCCCTGGTAAATGAATGTTGTTGATTTTACAAATGATTTGGGGGTTTAGGCTCAACTTTGGATAGTTTGGGGGAAGAAATCCATTCCATTCTCACTTGTTCTGTCTGGAAGCTCTCTCCTGCACACTCTACCATGCAGAGGTTATGCCTTTTCTATAAAAAAAAAAAATAAAAACCACAAATAAAAGGGTTCTAAATAAAGAAAGAAATCCGTGGGCAAACTCAGCTCCTTCTCCGGGGGTGCCAGCCTGGGACTCTGCCCCCTCCTCTCTCTGTGTGCCAAAGGGCTCTGCCTGGCTGCACAGCTGGGCAAAGGGGGATGCAGTGCCACAGGCTGGGGGCAGAGAGGGACCTGGGGGGACTGGGTGTCAGCAGCTGAACAGGAGCCAGCAGTGTGCCCAGGGGGCCAAGAAGGCCAAGGGCATCCTGGCCTGCATCAGGAAGAGTGTGGCCAGCAGGAGCAGGGAAGTCATTGTGCCCTGTGCTCAGCACTGCTGAGGCCACACCTTGAGTCCTGTGGCCAGTTCTGGGCCCCTCAGTTTAAGAAGGACATTGAGAGACTTGAAGGTGTCCAGAGAAGGGCAACAAAGCTGGGGAGGGGTCTGGAGCACAGCCCTGTGAGGAGAGGCTGAGGGAGCTGGGGTTGCTTAGCCTGCAGAAGAGGAGGCTCAGGGGAGACCTCATTGCTCTCTCCAACTCCCTGAAGGGAGGTTGTAGCCAGGTGGGGATTGGTCTCTTCTCCCAGGCACCCAGCACCCACCAGTCTCAAGCTGTGCCAGGGGAGGTTTAGGCTGAAGGTGAGGAAGAAATTCTTCCCAGCAAGAGAGATTGGCCCTTGGGATGTGCTGCCCAGGGAGGTGGTGGAGTCCCCATCCCTGGAGGTGTCTAGGAAGAGCCTGGATGAGGCACTTGGTGCCATGGTTTAGTTGATCAGATGGTGCTGGATGATAAGTTGGACTTGATGATCTCAAAGGTCTTTTCCAACCTGGTTAATTCTACTCTAACAAGGATAAAAGTGGAGAGTCTACACCTGGGGAGGAGCAAGAGCAGGCACCAGGGCACTCAGCAGGGACAGCTCCAGATGGAGCAGGCTGCCCAGGGACACATCAAGTATGATCTTGAATGTCTCCAACCACCTCCCTGGGCAGCCTGCTCCAGCTTCTCACCACCCTCACTGTGCAGAGCTTCCTCCTGGTGTCCAACCTAACTTTGCCCTGCTCCTCATCCTATCCCCACAGCCCCTTCTGAACAGTGCCTCCCCAGCCTGTCTGTAGGTCCCCATCAGATACTGAAATGCAGCTCTAAAGTCTGCAGTCAGCAGAGGCACATCTGCCTTCAGTTTGTATCCATTGCCCCTTGTCCTATGCCAGGACACCACTGAAAAGATCCTGACCCCTTCTTCTTGACACTCACCCTTCAGCTGTTTATAAACATCGTCCCAAGTCCCTCCCCAGCTCTCCTGGAGCCCCTTCAGCTTCTGGAAGGCTGCTCTGAGGTCTCCCTGCAGCCTTCTCCAGGCTGAGCAGCCCCAACTCTCTCAGCCTGTCCCCACAGGGGAGGTTCTGCAGCCCTCTGATCATCCTCATGGCCTCCTCTGGACCCACTGAGCAGCTCCAGGTGGCCCCAGAACTAGACACAGTAGCCCAGGTTGTGGGGACACAAATGTTAGCTGGGTCTGCACAGAGCCCAGGAGGCACAAACACACAGCCAAATATTTTGCCAGCCACTTTCCCAACCTACTCCTGCCAGGAGGCAGGCACTTAGCAGCTGGCTGCTCTCTGGGGCTGCCTGGGGATACTCAGCAGTGTCCTAACACACAGAGCCCCCAGCCTGAGCCTTCCCTGGAAGCAGTGAGGAGCAGTTTGCAGGAGGTGCTGACACCTTCCCACCCTGCTGAAGGCTTTTGGCACCAGGCTCCACGTGAACAAAGGCAATGAAAGCTGCAAGTTGTTTAGGAAGGTGAGAGCCACAGCACCACCCTCACCCACCCGGGCTGGAGCCTCTCCTGGGCTGCACCTTGGCGGTGGCAGGCAGAGCAGCAGCTCATTTGTTCATCTGCTGCTGTGAACCTTGCAGTGAAAGGGGGTGGAGAGGGCCAGAAGACAGAAAACCTTCAGCTGCATCCTGTCAAAGCAAGCTGCAGGCAGGCAAAAAGGCTGCTCTGAAATCCTTGCTCCTTCCCCCCACCCCGGCCTGAGCCTTCCCTGGAAGCAGCGAGGAGCAGTTTGGAGGAGCTGCTGGCACCTCCCCACCACCAAGAAGGCTTTTGGCACCAAGCTCCACATGAGAAAAATAGCAAGAAAAGGTGAAAGTTGCTTCCCAAGGCTGGGCTGGTGGTGTGCTGAGCAGCTGTGCCAGGAGCAGCTGTGCCAGGAGCAGCTCTGTGAACAGAGGCCGAGAGTCCTGGGGCTGCTGAGCCTGGGGAAGAGCAGCAAAGCTTATCAAGAGCTAAAGGGTGAAGCACAAGAGGATGAGCCCAGACTCTCTGCAGTGGTGCCCAGTGCCAGGGTAAAGGGCACAAACCCTGACAGCCAGGGACTCCCAGCCTCAAGGAGCTGCTGGTCCAGAGCAGCTCAGGGAAGAGCTTTTCAATCACTTTAAGGAGCCCCTCGCCCAGACCCCAGCAGCAAGGAGCAGGCCTGAGAGTAAGCAGAGCTTAGAGTGGGAAAGAGCAGGAGCCATGTGCCAGGCAAATGGCCTGGGCACCTGGAATGCAAGGCAGGGAGGAGCAAGGAGCTGCTGCAGCAAAGGCTTCCTGCCCTTAGCACAGTTCAATGGTAGCTGCTGCTACTGGTGAGGCACTGAGCTGCCCAGGGAGCTGCTGGAGGGGTTCAAAACCAAGTGGCTGTGGCACTTCAGGACATGGCTTAGTTGCCATGGTGGTGGTGGGTTGGTGGTTGGACTTGAAGGTCTTGAAGGCCTTTTCCAACCAAAACAATTCTCTGATTCTCTTCTGTAAGTTAATTTGCCCTTCCTGCACACTCCTGGCCTGGGGCGCACCCATTGCCACCACAGAGTCATCATAGGACAGCTTGAGGAGGAAAGGACCTCAAAGCTCATCCAGCTCCAGCCCCCTGCCATGGGCAGGGACACCTCCCACCAGCCCAGCTTGCTCAAGGCCTCATCCAGCCTGGCCTGGAACACCTCCAGGGAGGAGGCAGCCACAGCCTCCCTGGGCAGCCTGTGCCAGAGTCTCACCACCCTCACTGCAAAGAATTTCTTCCTCATCTCCACTCTCAATCTCTCCTCTCCCAGCTCATAGCCATTGTCCTCATCCTGTCACTCCCAGCCCTGGTCACAAGTCCCTCCCCAGCTCTCCTGGAGCCCTTCAGGTACTGGGAGGCTGCTCTGAGGTCTCCCTGGAGCCTTCTCCTCTCCAGCCTGCACAACCCCAACTCTCTCAGGCTGTCTCCAGAGCAGAGCAGCTCCAGCCCTCTGCTCCTCCTCGTGGCCCTTCTCTGGACACCTTCCAGCACCTCCAGAGCCTTCCTGGCACAGAGGCTCCAGAACTGGCCCCAGAGCTCCAGCTGTGGTCTCAGCAGAGTGGAGCAGAGGGGCAGAATCCCCTCACTGGCCCTGCTGGCCACACTTCTCTCGCTGCAGCCCAGGCTCTGCTTGGCTCTCTGGGCTGCAAGTGCTCCCTGCTGGCTCCTGTGGAGCTTCTCCTCCCCCAGCACCCCCAAGGCCTTTTCTCCAGGGCTGCTCTCAAGACCATGGTGTGAAAGCCAGAAAATAGCTTCCCCTTCCCCTTCAAATTGCCTCTTGTGCTTTTGACTCTTCTTGTCTCTGAAAGGTCACCACCAGGCCACCATCCTGGTTCCAAGTCCTCTTTGAAACCGAGTTCTGAAGGAGCACAGGCAGCGGGACACAGCTGAGGTGAGTGTGCAGCCTCTTGCTGCCAGCACCTGGGGCTCCAGCAGCTCAGGGGGGAAGCACAGAAGAGGTTTGTAGAGCTGAGGAACCCTGGGTCTGTGGTCATGTTCTGCACTTGTGTTCCTGAACCACAGCTTCTAAAAGGGGAGCAGATGGACTCTCCCCAGCAGACACTCAGCATGCTCCGTCCCAGGGAGCCCACCAAAATGCTCAGGGGCTTGGAGCAGCTCTGCTGTGAGGCCAGGCTGAGGGAGCTGGGGGTGTTCAGCCTGGAGAAGACCTAACAGCAGCCTGCCAGGACCTGAAGGGGCTACAGGAAGGCTGCAGAGGGACTGTTCCCAAAGGCCTGCAGGGACAGGAGCAGGGGCAATGGCTTCAAACCAGAGCAGAGCAGATTGAGATTGGATGTGAGGAACAAGTTCTGCACCAGGAGGCTGCTGGAACACTGCAACAGGTTGCCCAGGGAGGTGCCTGAGGCCTCAACCCTGGAGATCTTCAAGAGGAGGCTGGACAGGGCTCTGGGCAGCCTGATCCAGTGGAGGATGTCCCTGCTGAGGGCAGGGGGTTGGACTGGATGAGCTGTGGAGCTCCCTTCCAACCCAGAGCACTCTGTGATTGCCTGCTCCCTCCCTGGAGGTGCTCCAGGCCAGGCTGGATGGGGCCTTGAGCAAGCTGGGCTGGTGGGAGGTGTCCCTGCCCATGGCAGGGGGTTGGAGCTGGATGAGCTTTGGGGTCCCTTCCAACCCAACCCATTCTGTGACTCTGTGCTTCCATCTCCCTGAGCCTCTTGCCACTTTCTCAGCCCCAGTGCTGCACACAGAAGCTGGCAGGGGAGGCCTTGATCTCATCTCAGCCATGTCCCAGCCCTCTAAGAAACTAAGGCGAGGATCACTTGGCGGTCAGCACACAGAGCGTCCTGTCACAGCCACTCAGAAGGCTCTGAACTTGCTGCTGGTGTGGAGGATTTCAGCCCCTCAGCCCTGTGTCCTGGCAGAGTCCCATGCCTGCCTGCTTCCTCTGCCCAGCCAAGGCTGTGCCGGGGGTCACGGGCTGGCAGCCCTCTGAGGCTTGCCTGCAGCCGTTGTGCTGCCACCAGCAGTTCAGCTCAGCAGCTATTTTGCTTCCTGGCCTCCTGCAGCTCGACTCTGAAACTTTCCATTTTCCTGTCCCTGCACAGCACCACCACAGCCTGGGCAGAGGCCAACTTTCCATTCCTGCCCCCAGCAGGCTTCTAAACCAAATCAGCTGCAGGCTGGAGCCTGCGGCTCCGGATGCGCCCCGGGAGGGAGGCAGCCAGAGCCAGCTCCCAGCGCGTCTCTGCCTGCTCTGGGGTGACCAAAGGGCGACCTGCAGGGGAATAAAGACACAGAGACACCTGAGCAGCAGCTGCCAAGCAAGAAACACCAGCCAAGGAACCGAGCAAACGGGATCTCAGAGCTGGTCATCGGTGACCCAGCAGGACTGGGGCGCCCCAGCGGGCTTGCAGAGGATGCCAAGCTCCTGCCAAGCTCCTTCCTGCACTGGAGACAGAGCTCTGCCAGCTAGGAAGGACTTCAGGAGGCAGGAGGTGATTGCCTCTCACCCACAGGTGTGGGACAACCTGAGGAAGGTGTCTGGGGTTCAGGCCTCCACTCAGGGCTGTTCACAAGGGCATTGTGCTGCAGCCACAGGCAGGTGGGGATGAAGTGGGGACACAGCATGGGCTGGGCCTTTGCCCCAGCTCAGGAGGTGCCAACTCACTCAGAGCAGCTAAGAAGCAAAAGGGGTTTGAACATCTCTTTACTCCTTCACAGGCCCTGCCTCGGTCTCCAGCTGCTGGTAGAGAGAAGCAAAGGGCAAGAAGGAAACTTCTCCTTCCTGTCTGCATGTGCTGGAAGCAGAGAGAGTTGGGTTGTGCAGGCTGGAGAGGAGAAGGCTCCCAGGAGACCTCATTGTGGCCTTCCAGTATCTGAAGAGGGCTACAGGAAAGCTGGGGAGGGACTTTTGAGGGTGTGCCAATTGCTAACTCATGAACTGGCCAGGGGCACAGGGACCCCTTCTGCTGGGAGGCAAGGAGCAGGCTGGTTTCTAGGTGTCAGGAGGAAGAGCTTTGCAGGACACATTTGAAGCCAGAGCTCATCCCTTGGTGTGACAGAGAAACAGCAAAGATCTCCTCTGGTTCCCATCTGCAGCCAGGGCTGGAGGGCACAATGAGCCAGACTGGCTCAGCACCCCCAGCTGGCAAAGGGAGGGCTGGGAAAGGCTCACCCTGGGGCCTTGCACCCCACCAATAGACATTTGGTGCTGTTGTGATGTGGCTCTTGGCTGCAGCAACACAGCTCCTGCACTGGGCAGCCACTGCTCCCCAAACATTCCTGCTCAGCATCCCCTGCACCCCAGAAACTCCTGCTCAGCATCCCCTGCTCCCCAAACATTCCTGCTCACCATCCCCTGCTCCCCAAACACTCCTGCTCAGCATCCCCTGCTCCCCAAACATTCCTGCTCACCATCCCCTGCTCCCCAAACACTCCTGCTCAGCATCCCCTGCACCCCAAACATTCCTGCTCAGCATCCCCTGCACCCCATCCCCTGCACCCCAAACACTCCTGCTCACCATCCCCTGCTCCCCCAAACATTCCTGCTCAGCCACAGCTTCCTGCTCACATTATGGTCCTGTTAGCCCAACCTGGAACCCCCTGGTGCCCCTGCCTGCAGTTGGTGATGCTCCTGTGCCTAGGCTCTGGAGCCATCATCAGTCTTAGGGCAGAGCAACAACAGAGTCCCAGAGTGCAGGCTGGAAGGGACCCCAGGACCACCTGCTCCAACCTCTGCAGCTAACAGCAGAGCTGAAAGGAGCTGCCCAGCACCCTGCCAAGCTGAGCCTTCCAACTGCCCCATGGAGGGGACTCCACTGCTGCCCCTGGGAGATGATTCCAGTCTCTGACTGCTCTCAGGGGCAAACATTTTCTCCTGCAGTCCCATGGGAATGTCCCCAGCAGTGCCTTGTCCCCATCCCCCCTTGTCTCTCCCATGGGGCTCCTTGGACACAGGGAGTCTCCATCCCCCTGGCAGCCTCCCTTTAGCTGCTGCTCCATGCTGATGAGGTCTGCCCTGAGCCTTCTCTTCTGCAGGCTGAGCACACTCAGCTCTCAGCCTTGCCTCACACAGCAGGGCTGCCAGGCCTCTGAGCACTCTCCTGGCCCTTCTCTGGACACTTCCCAGCCTGCCCACATCTATTCTGTACAGCAGGGACCAAACCTGCAGGCAGTGCTCCAGGTGTGTGCTGCCCAGCACCGAGCCTCATCTGCAGCAGTGCAAGTTTGCTGCACTCTCACATCAGCTTTGTGAGGAGTCCCCAAAGGCAGAGGCCTGCAGGTGGCAAGCAGCAGGGGCAGAAGCTGCAGCATGCTCTGTTCCTGCCATCACACAGCAGCTCCTACAGCCCCCTCTGGGAGTGCAGCTGTGGGATTTCATCCTCAGCCAGGCAGCAGTGCTCAGAGAGGCTCAAACCCATTCCATGGTGTCCTTCTCTCTCCAGGCAGCAGTGCTCAGAGAGGCTCAAACCCATTCCATGGTGTCCTTCTCTCTCCAGGCAGCAAGCTGGCAGCTGGGAGGTTCTGAGCTGTATGGTTTTATACCTTAGTGACAGAGCACAGGACAAACCCACTCTGATGCTCTCAGTGTGGTTTTGCAGGAGATTTTGCACACCCTCAGAGCAGGAGCTTACCTTTGCCACCTCACCACCCCCAGCCCATGCTGCAAGCTAAGACATTGATTCAAAGGTATCACAGAATGGCTCAGGCTGGGAGGGACCTCAGAGACCACCTACTACCATCCCCCTGCCATGGGCAGGGACATCTCTCAGCCAGACTTGCTTGCCCAGGGCCTCATCCAGCCTGGCCTTGACCATCTCCAGGCATGAGGCATCCACAGCCTCCCTGGACAGCCTGTGCCAGAGTCTCACCAGCCTCACACTGAAGAACTTCTTCCTCAGCTCCAGTCTGACCCTGCTCTGCCTCAGCTTCAAACCATTGCCCCTTCTCCTGGCTCCAGACACCCTCAGGGAAAGTTCCTCTGCAGCCTTCCTGCAGGATCCCTTCAGGTCCTGGCAGGCAGCTCTAAGGTCTCCTCCTTGGAGCCTTCTCCTCTCCAGGCTGCACACCCCCAGCTCCCTCAGCCTGTGCCCACAGCAGAGCTGCTGCAGCCCTTGGATCATCTTTGTGGCCTCCTCTGGACTCTCTCCAGCAGCTGTGTGTCCTTCTGCTGGGACAGCCTCCCATGCCAGGCAGCAGGGAGGAGCTGCATTCCTCACCGCAGGGACCAAGCAGGGACAGCACAACCTTTGCAGCAGCACCCCTCCAAAATGCAGCCCAGCTCCTAGCAGAAATCAAGGCTTGCACCATGCCAGCTGCAGAGCATAGCTAAGAAAGGGTTAAGCCTCTCAGGCCAGGCAGTGGCCATGGACAGGGCTCCCCAAGGCTCCTGGCTCCTGCAGGGCCCTCAGGGGAATGAGCAGCTGTGCATTCCTGTGTATCCCAACAGCCCCCAGGGAACGAGGGGCAAACCTCTCCCCTTTTGTCTACTGCTACACAAGTGTCTCAGCCTCCATTTGTGTGCAGCCCTGCCCCCAGCCTCCTTCCCCTCAGCCACATCTTCACAAGGAGCCAGTCCCTGTGCCTGCCCTTCCCAAGGCAAAGCACTGAAACCAGCACTGAAAGCCTGGCTCAGATTCCCTCCCAAGGCAAAGCACTGAACCAGCACTGAAAGCCTGGCTCAGATCCCCTCCCAAGGCAAAGCACTGAAACCAGCACTGAAAGCCTGGCTCAGATCCCCTCCCAAGGCAAAGCACTGAAACCAGCACTGAAAGCCTGGCTTAGATACCTTCCCAAGGCAAAGCACTGAAAGCCTGGCCCAGATCCCCTCCCAAGGCAAAGCACTGAACCAGCACTGAAAGCCTGGCTCAGATTCCCTCCCAAGGCAAAGCACTGAAACTAGCACTGAAAGCCTGGCTTAGATTCCCTCCCAAGGCAAAGCACTGAACCAGCACTGAAAGCCTGGCTTAGATTCCCTCCCAAGGCAAAGCACTGAAACCAGCACTGAAAGCCTGGCTCAGATTCCCTCCCAAGGCAAAGCACTGAAACCAGCACTGAAAGCCTGGCTTAGATTCCCTCCCAAGGCAAAGCACTGAACCAGCACTGAAAGCCTGGCCCAGATTCCCTCCCAAGGCAAAGCACTGAACCAGCACTGAAAGCCTGGCTCAGATTCCCTCCCAAGGCAAAGCACTGAAACCAGCACTGAAAGCCTGGCTTAGATTCCCTCCCAAGGCAAAGCACTGAACCAGCACTGAAAGCCTGGCCCAGATTCCCTCCCAAGGCAAAGCACTGAACCAGCACTGAAAGCCTGGCTCAGATTCCCTCCCAAGGCAAAGCACTGAAACCAGCACTGAAAGCCTGGCTCAGATTCCCTCCCAAGGCAAAGCACTGAACCAGCACTGAAAGCCTGGCTCAGATTCCCTCCCAAGGCAAAGCACTGAAACTAGCACTGAAAGCCTGGCTCAGATTCCCTCCCAAGGCAAAGCACTGAACCAGCACTGAAAGCCTGGCTCAGATCCCCTCCCAAGGCAAAGCACTGAAAGCCTGGCTCAGATTCCCTCCCAAGGCAAAGCACTGAACCAGCACTGAAAGCCTGGCTCAGATTCCCTCCCAAGGCAAAGCACTGAAACTAGCACTGAAAGCCTGGCCCAGATTCCCTCCCAAGGCAAAGCACTGAACCAGCACTGAAAGCCTGGCCCAGATTCCCTCCCAAGGCAAAGCACTGAACCGGCACTGAAAGCCTGGCTTAGATTCCCTCCCAAGGCAAAGCACTGAACCAGCACTGAAAGCCTGGCCCAGATTCCCTCCCAAGGCAAAGCACTGAACCAGCACTGAAAGCCTGGCTTAGATTCCCTCCCAAGGCAAAGCACTGAACCGGCACTGAAAGCCTGGCTTAGATACCTTCCCAAGGCAAAGCACTGAACCAGCACTGAAAGCCTGGCTCAGATTCCCTCCCAAGGCAAAGCACTGAAACCAGCACTGAAAGCCTGGCTCAGATCCCCTCCCAAGGCAAAGCACTGAACCAGCACTGAAAGCCTGGCCCAGATTCCCTCCCAAGGCAAAGCCCAACAGCTGCTCTGCAGTATGCAGTGACAGGATTGCTTCAGTGGTGGGCATCAGGTTCACCTGGGAACATCTTCTGCTGGGAACCATTGACAGCAGCCAGCTCCAGAGGACAGTTTTGAAACAGCATCTCTGCTGCCTGCCTTTGAGCAACCTGCTGACATGCAGCAGCTGCACTGCTTCAGCCTGCCAGGACCTGAAGGGGCTGCAAGAAGGCTGCTTGCAAAGGCCTGCAGGGACAGGAGCAGGGCAAATGGCTTCTAACCAGAGCAGAGCAGATTGAGATTGGATGTGAGGAACAAGTTCTGCAGCAGGAGGCTGCTGGAACAGTTCTGCACTTACTGGCACAGACACTAAGAGGAAGTGTTAGTTTGTGTTAGCCTGGTAAGCTCTTTGGGTTGAATCTGTCAGCATCTGCCTTTGCCACACAGTCTCACAAGTGGGCCATGGTTGTAAGGACTCTCCTGAGCCTTCTCTTCTCCCCTGAGCCTTCCCTTCTCAAGGCAGAGCTGGGTTAGTTCAGCCTGGAGAGTGCTCAGGGGCCTGGCAGCCCTGCTGTGTGAGGCAAGGCTGAGAGCTGAGTGTGCTCAGCCTGCAGAAGAGAAGGCTCAGGGCAGACCTCATCACCATGGAGCAGCAGCTAAAGGGAGGCTGCCAGGAGGATGGAGACTCCCTGTGTCCAAGGAGCCCCATGGGAAAGCAAGGGGGGATGGGGACAAGGCACTGCTGGGGACATTCCCATGGGACTGCAGGAGAAAATGTTTGCCCCTGAGAGCAGTCAGAGACTGGAATCATCTCCCAGGGGCAGCAGTGGAGTCCCCTCCATGGGGCAGTTGGAAGGCTCAGCTTGGCAGGGTGCTGGGCAGCTCCTTTCAGCTCTGCTGTTAGCTGCAGAGGTTGGAGCAGGTGCTCCCTGGGGTCCCTCCCAGCCTGCACTCTGTGTTGCCACAGCACAGGAGTGGCTGAGTGCCTTCAACACCTTCAAGCCTTGCACCAATCCCCTGTGTGTGGCAGAGGTTCAGGCAGACAATGGATGTCTGGGAAGCAGCTGGCATCACTCCTTCCCAGTCTGTGGTCTGCAGCTCTGTGTGGCTGGAGGTGGAGAGGCTGCCACTGCCTGGTACCTGTGTGTGCCTCCCCCTGGCTGCACAGAGTATGGAGCAGCTCGTGGAGCTATAAACCATTTGCCAGCTCTCTGCCAGGGGTTAACTTTTAGTCAGTCCCTCTTGCTCTGGGGGTTCCTTGGGGTTGTTCAGCCTGGAGAAGAGAAGGCTGAGAAGAGAAGGGTCTGAGGAGACTTAATAGCAGCCTGCCAGTACCTGAAGGGGCTACAGGAGGGCTGCAGAGGGACTGTTCCCAAAGGCCTGCAGGGACAGGAGCAGGGGCAATGGCTTCAAACCAGAGCAGAACAGATTGAGATTGGATGTGAGGAACAAGTTCTGCACCAGGAGGCTGCTGGAACACTGGAACAGGTTGCCCAGGGAGGTGGCTGAGGCTCCATCCCTGGAGATATTCCAGGTGAGGCTGGACAGGGCTCTGGGCAACCTGATCCAGTGGAGGATGTCCCTGCTGAGTGCAGGGGGTTGGACTGGATGAGCTGTGGAGCTCCCTTCCAACCCAGAGCACTCTGTGATGCTATGATCTGTGACTTGCTGGCACTTGGCTCCATGCAGAGGCTCTTTCTCACCTGCCTGAGCCATGCCCCTACAGCAGGTGAGAGAAGCCTTGCCCTGCACTGCTTATTGTGGGAAGCATGGCAAATAAAGGTGCAAGCAAGGTCTGATCAAAAAGGTCCTGTGTGATTCAGGACCATCTCTGTCAGAGGTCTGATCAAACCCAGCAGGTGTGGAAGTGCCCTGGTGGGACAGCCTCCAGGGCCCTGCTGCCTCTCAGCATGACCACCCCCCACACCTCCTCCCCATTTCTATCTCCAGTTCCACCTGGAGCAGGAACTGGAGAGCCCTCAGACAGAAAGTTCCCTAAATGAGGCAACCAGAGGCTCTTCCAGCAGCTGAGCTACAGAGCCTTGCATTCAGGCATGAACTGCTGGCCCTCCAGTACCTGCAGGGGGCTCCAAGAAAGCTGGGGAAGGACTTCACAAGGGCTTGTAGAGACAGGACAAGGGGCAGTGGACTGAAGCTGGAAGAGGGGAGATTGAGAATGGAGATGAGGAAGGAATTCTTTGCAGTGAGGGTGGTGAGACTCTGGCACAGGCTGCCCAGGGAGGCTGTGGCTGCCTCCTCCCTGGAGGTGTTCCAGGCCAGGCTGGATGAGGCCTTGAGCAAGCTGTGCTGGTGGGAGGTGTCCCTGCCCATGGCAGGGGGTTGGAACTGGATGAGCTTTAAGGTCCCTTCCAACCCAAACCATTCTAGGAATATTCTGGGATGGGGCAATGGGGCACTGACTCCAGAATTTGAAGCTGTAAGGTAAGGACTTCCTGAGGAGAGATGCCAGCTGAGGGCTGCCCAGCTGCAGCCCACCCTCTGCAGGCTGACATCCCCATCCTGGCACAGATGCACTGACAAAGGCACCCCTTGGTCCAGCAGCCCCCCCAGAGGGCTGTGTCTCCATCACCTCTTCCCCTGCAGCAGGGCTCCCTGCCTGCCAGCACCACTTGAGCAGCCCTTTGCCCACAGGGGTGGCTGCTGTACACTGGACCCCAGCCCTGCTGTCACCTCTGCCATGCTCAGGGAAGAAGGAAGCCAGCCCATGGCTTCAGCACCCAGACACAAATGTCTTTGCTGCAAGAGTGGTCAGGGCTTGGCAGAGGCTGCCCAGGAAGGTGGTGGAGTCCCCATCCCTGGAGGTGTTCAGGAAGAGCCTGGATGAGGCACTTGGTGCCATGGTTTAGTTATCAGATGGTGTTGGGTGAGAGGTTGGACTTGATGATCTTTGAGGACTTTTCCAACCTGGATAATTCCCTTCCCTTCCCTTCCCTTCCCTTCCCTTCCCTTCCCTTCCCTTCCCTTCCCTTCCCTTCCCTTCCCTTCCCTTCCCTTCCCTTCCCTTCCCTTCCCTTCCCTTCCCTTCCCTTCCCTTCCCTTCCCTTCCCTTCCCTTCCCTTCCCTTCCCTTCCCTTCCCTTCCCTTCCCTTCCCTTCCCTTCCCTTCCCTTCCCTTCCCTTCCCTTTCCCCTCACTCCAAGTCTCCAGCAGGATTTAGGAGCCCTGTGCTGGTTCACAGGAGTCATCCCCACCTGAAGCAGGCCTGCTTGGTTCAGAGGCTGCTTTTTCTTCCTGGCCATGTATGACAGAGGAGCCCAACCCCAGCTCCAGCTCTGCTTCCTGGAGCTGTCTGTGTGCCCACCAGTGCTGCCCTGCAGTCCTGTATCTGCCAGAAGCTGTCTGAGACATGGAAGCAGACTGCAGCAGGGCACAAACAGGAGAGCAGAAGCAGACAGCTGGGTGCTGCTTCCCTTGTACAAGGGCAAAGCAGAAGCTGGTGGACTTACTCTGCAGGAGGTGAGACTTCAGCAGCTGCAGAGACTGAATTCCCCCCAAGCCCAGCAGTGCAGTGCCTGCTGCAGCCCAACAGCCTTCCCACAGCTGCCCTGAGCATGCCCTTGGCAAGTGAAATGCTGCAGCACCCCCAGCTGCTGGGCTGGCCACTGGCTTTCTGCTGAGACCCCCAGCAAGGAAGCAAAGGTGTGCTCTGGGGCTGGCTACACTGCTCTGAGCAGCACAGACAGCAGAGAGGAGGGGAAAAAATCCAGACTGCAGGCTAGCCCTGAAGTGATGCAAGAGCAGAGTACAGGATGAGCTTTTCCCACAGCACAGGTTCCAGCTCCATTGCAAAACCTCAGCTGGCACACAGGGACTCCTGCAGGAGGTCTCCCAGGGCCAGCAAGCACTTCACCGTCAGCAGGAAGGCGACACAATAAGGATCCTTCCATACTGCCTGGCAGAGAGCTGTGTGGGGAGAGCCAGGGGGAGAGCCAGGGTGCTGCAGCCCTCCCTGCCACCACTGCCTCAGCTTACAGACTGCAAGGCCACAGGGGAACGTGGCTCACTGGGCAGGAGCAGAGGCTCAGCTCCCCAGGACAGTGTGCCCAGGCAGCCAAGAAGGCCAAGGGCATCCTGGCCTGCAGCAGGAAGAGTGTGGCCAGCAGGAGCAGGGAAGTCATTGTGCCCTGTGCTCAGCACTGCTGAGGCCACACCTGGAGTCCTGTGGCCAGTTCTGGGCTCCTCAGTTTAAGAAGGACATTGAGACATATGAAGGTGTCCAGAGAAGGGCAAGAAAGCTGGGGAGGGGTCTGGAGCACAGCCCTGAGAGGAGAGGCTGAGGGAGCTGGGGTTGCTTAGCCTGGAGAAGAGGAGGCTCAGGGGAGACCTTCTTGCTCTCTCCAACTCCCTGAAGGGAGGTTGTAGCCAGGTGGGGACATTATCTAATGTCACTTGAGACAAGACCCTCACCTCTGTGAAGATGTGGTATCAAGCTCCTTTCACCATGTAGATCATCCCCACACCATCACCAGCTCCTAACTGAATACTATCCTGTGCTGGGCTGCAGCAAGAGAAGTGTGGCCAGCAGGGCCAGGGAGGGGATTCTGCCCCTCTGCTCCACTCTGCTGAGACCACAGCTGGAGCTCTGGGGCCAGTTCTGGAGCCTCTGTGCCAGGAAGGCTCTGGAGGGGCTGGAAGGGGTCCAGAGAAGGGCCACGAGGAGGAGCAGAGGGCTGGAGCTGCTCTGCTCTGGAGACAGCCTGAGGGAGTTGGGGTTGTGCAGGCTGGAGAGGAGAAGGCTCCCAGGAGACCTCATTGTGGCCTTCCAGGATCTGCAGGGGGCTCCAAGCAAGCTGGGGAGGGACTTTTGAGGGTGTCAGGGAGGGATAGGACTGGGGGGGTGGAGCAGAACTAGAAGTGGGGAGATTGAGATTGGATGTCAGGAAGAAGTTGTTCCCCATGAGGGTGGTGAGAGCCTGGCACAGGTTGCCCAGGGAGGTGGTGGCAGCCTCCTGCCTGGAGGTGTTTGCAGCCAGGCTGGAGGTGGCTGTGAGCAACCTGCTGTAGTGTGAGGTGTCCCTGCCCATGGCAGAGGGGTTGGAGCTGGCTGAGCCTTGAGGTCCCTTCACACAGGAGCTCCTCAGTGGTCTCTATCAGCCATGAGGCAACCAGGAATGCAATTATTTGAGGGACTCTGGAGCTGAATTGCCTTCCACTCTTCATGACACTCATGCAAGGTTCATAATCTCTGCTGCCTCTTGCAGTACTGTGACAAAACACTGCAGGGCAGGTGCCCTCCACCCCCTCCAGCTGACAGCTGAGTTCAAGAGACATCTGAGAGCAGGGAGAGGAAGGAAGCCCAGGAGGAGCAGTCAGTGCAGATACTGAGGTTTATTGCTGATGGCCCTGCCCTGCAAAGCTGTCCTGCTGCCAGGAGGGGATTATCCTCAGGAGCCCCACGGCCTCACAGCCCCTGTGCCAGCTCGGATGCTGTGGCTGCAGCCCTGTGTGTGGCAGCCTGCTGCTTGCAGAGCACTTGGAGACCAAATTCCACCCTGCCTGATCCTGAATTCGTGGCAGGATCTGGGCTCTGACATTCTTTGGTATGAGCTGCTGGCAGCTGGGGGCACCCAGAGGGGAATGCTGCTTTTCCTGAGGTCAGCACAACCCTGTGCAAGAAGCTGCTGCTGCTGAGAGGTTCTCACACAGAGCCACCAGCATGAGCCAGTGCAGTTTCCCCTCTGCCACATCCATCCCTGTGCTCTGAGGCGAAGGCTCCCACCCAGCCTGTCAGCCCCACACTTGCCAGCACCATTAATAGCATTGGGTTTGCTCTCTTGACAAAGTCCAGGAGGTCTCTTCCCTCCTGTGTGGTTGCACTTCTTCATTCCTGCTGCCCTGGTGTCTTCCTCAGGCAGTGCCCAGGCAGCAAGGCAGCTCTGTGCCAGCTGGTGGGAGCTGGTTCCTCTTTAGGTGCCTGTCCTCTCAGTGTAAACCAGCAAAGCTTCTCCCACTCCACTCATCACAAGGCTGCAAACAAAAGCAGGTCACAGATTTAGCACCAGGCAGGGCCCTCCACTTGACCCAGAGGACAGCATGAAGAGAGAGCTGTTTTCCTGCCTAAACACATCTCAGCCCAGAGGCAGCAGCCCAGGGGATTTGATCATTTGTCTTGCTAAGAAGAGGCTGAAGCAGAAAGGTTTTGTTTCCCTGCCCTGCCTACCTGCTGGGGCTGGTGGCACTCATGGGAAAACAGAGGCAGCAATGCAGCTGGAGAGGATGCACCTGGTTGCAAGAAGAGCTGCACACAAGAGGAGAGCAAGGCAAGAGGCTCTGAACCTCCTTAGCCTCACAGAATGGCAGGGGCTGGGAGACACCCCTGGAGCCCAACCCCCCCTGCCAAGGCAGGGTGACCCAGAGGAGGTCACACAGGAGCACATCCAGGAGGGTTTGGAATGTCTCCAGAGATGGGGACTGCAGCACCTCTCTGGGCAGCCTGCTCCAGGGCCCCATCACCCTTAAATCAGAGAAGTTCCTCCTCATGTTCAGATGGAACTTTTCATGGTCAAGTTTGTGCCTGCTGCCCCTTGTCTGTCACTGGGCACCACTGACCATAGCCTGGTCCCATCCTCCTGACCCCCACCCTTGAAGTATTGATCAGCACTGGTGAGATCCCCCTTGGCCTGCTCTTCTCCAGACTACAAAGCCCAAACTCTCTCAGCCCTTCCTCACCAGAGCAGTGACAAGGTTCATGACTTCCCCTTCCACTTTCTGTTTGTGTTCTGCCCTGAGAAGCTGCCACCTCACCCAGTCAGGAGGGGATGTCAAGGGGATGTTTGGGCACTGAGGAAATCAGATGTGGATGGAAGGATGCCCCTGAGCCAGCAATGTGCTCCTGTGGCCAAGAAGGCCAGGGGCATCCTGGGCTGGATTAGAAGGGCTGTGGGCAGTAGGTCAGAGAGGTTCTCCTGCCCCTCTACCCTGCCCTGCTGAGGCCACATCTGGAATCTTGTGTCCAGTTCTGGGCCCCTCAGGTCAAGAAGGACCTCAGGGAACTGCTTGAGAGAGCCCAGCACAGAGCCACAAAGATGCTGAAGGCAGTAGAAGATCTTCCTCATGAGGAGAGCCTGAGGGAGCTGAGGGCTCTGTAGCTTGGAGAGGAGGAGCCTGAGGGTGACCTCCTTGCTGTTGCTAAAGCTGTGCAGGGTGATGCCCAGAGGCTGGAGCCAGGCTCTGCTGGGGGATGCCCAATGCCAGCACAAGGGGCAGTGGTGGAAGCTGAGGCAGAGGAAGTGCCATGGAAACAGGAGGAAGGATTTTTCCCCTTGTGAGGTGACAGAGCCCTGGAGCAGGCTGCCCAGGGGGTTGTGGAGTCTCCCTCTCTGGAGATATTCAAAGCCCACCTGGATGTGTTCCTGTGTGAGCTGCCCTGGGTGACGCTGCTCTGGCAGGGGGTTGGACTGGGTGATCTCTGGAGGTCGCTTCCAGCCCCTCACATCCTGTGACTGTGAAGAATTTTGCCCTGGGGAGATGCCTGTGGTGCAGTGAGGCCAGCAGAAACCTCCTTCTTTGCTTCCCTTTGTGAGGGACTTGATGCTCTCGGAGGTCTCTTCCAACCTGGCTGATTCTCTATGACACTGAAGCTGCTGAGAGAACCTATCCCAGCCAAAGCTGCACCTGTGCCCCAGTGCTGCCCACAGCACCATGCTGCCCCTGAGGCTTCTCTCCAAGCCTCAGGCTGGAGGCAGGACTCCAAGCCAAGCCTTCCACACTAAGCCATTCACTGAAATGAAGCTGTCAGCCCACTCCATCCATGCAGCAGCCTCCTAGCCCTCCAGTCTGCTCTGCTGCCTACCCCAGCTGACAGCAGCAGGGGAGGACACCAACTCCTCTCCCCTTCTCTGCCAGTGCACAGCTAAGTGTGCTGACCTTTCATCTTGGCCTCCTGGCTTAGGGAGCTTATGAAACAGCAAAGCTCCTTAATGACCTTTATAAACAAAAGAAACTTGTGTTGAGCTCATGCCTAAGAGGGTTGGGGTTGGGTTTTTTTCCCTTCCTTGAGGGGGGAAAAAAGCAAAGCAGCAGGCAAAGCTGGAGGCTGCTGGAGGCTCCCTGGGCTTTAAGAGCATTAACTTCATTTAGCTCTGAGGAGCTCTTCTGAAGACCACAGAACTGCCCTTGTTCCTCAGGGGAACAAACATTGCATAACAGCACAGAGTCCTCCAGCCACACAGGGACCTGCCCTAGAAAGCAGAGGCTGCAGGAGGGCTGCAGGCAGCCCTGCAGGCACAGTGGCTCTGGGTGTGGAGTCACCAGCCAGGAGCAAAAGGGCTGGTGCAAGCTGGAGACACTGAGGGGCTGGAGGGGGTCCAGGGAAGGGCAACCAAGCTGGGGAAGGGTATGGAGAAGAGGGCTGGGGAGGAGCAGCTGAGGGAGCTGGGGGTGTTGAGTGTGGAGAAGAGGAGGCTGAGGGAGACCTCCTTGCTCTCTGCAGCTCCCTGAGAGGAGGCTGCAGTGAGGTGGGGGTTGGGCTCTGCTCCCTACTCTTGGGTGATAGAAGGAGAGGAAATGGCCTGGAGTTGTGCCAGGGGAGGCTTAGGTTGGAGAGGAGGAAAAATTTGTTTGCTGCAGGAGTGGTCAGGGCTTGGCAGAGGCTGCCCAGGGAGGTGGTGGAGTCCCCATCCCTGGAGGTGTCCCAGCAACTTGTGGCCATGGCACTTGGGGCCAGGGTTTGGTTTGGGTTGATGTTGGACTGGGTGATCTCAGAAGGCTTCTCCAACCCAAACCATTCTCTGATTCTATTTGCCTGTTGCACTCATCCCCCCAGCTGTAAATCATCCTGAGTGAAGTGTGGTGGAGCTCAACACCCACAATGTCCATGCCCTCCCACAGCAGCAGAAACACTCTTCCAGGTACTGCATCCAGCAGTGCACAGCTGCTCCTCCTTAGATGCAAGATGTTGCTGCATGAGCAGGGGGCAGGAGCTGCTCTGCTCTGGAGACAGCCTGAGAGAGTTGGGGTTGTGCAGGCTGGAGAGGAGAAGGCTCCCAGGAGACCTCATTGTGGCCTTCCAGGATCTGCAGGGGGCTCCAAGAAAGCTGGGGAGGGACTTTTGAGGGTGTCAGGGAGGGATAGGACTGGGGGGGATGGAGCAAAACTAGAAGTGGGGAGATTGAGATTGGATGTGAGGAAGAAGTTGTTCCCCATGAGGGTGCTGAGAACCTGGCACAGGTTGCCCAGGGAGGTGGTGGAAGCCTCCTGCCTGGAGGTGTTTGCAGCCAGGCTGGATGTGGCTGTGAGCAACCTGCTGTAGTGTGAGGTGTCCCTGCCCATGGCAGGGGAGGTTGGACCTGGCTGAGCCTTTCCAAGCCTGACAAGTCTGTGATTCTGATTCTAAGCTCAGGGAGGCTGCTGACCTGAGTGAGGGAGGTTTAGGTCTTGGGTCAGTGCTTCTGCAAACCTGCCTTGCACAGCTGCTTCCTTGCAGGACAAACACATTGACATCAGCTAAGGCAGCACTGCACTATGCTGGGAAGGGGATTTTGTCCTTGCCTCCTTTTGTCTCTTAGTGTCTTGTCTAACTGAGGTCCCTTCCAACCCTGACAGTTCTGTGGCTCTCTGAACCTGACCTGTACAAAGCATTTCCACATGCACCACTGCATGGCAGAGCCAGGTTTGCTGCTCAGAAGCAAGGCCCTGGAGGCACTTACCAAGCAATGGTTAGAACATTGGCAGTCATGACAAAAAAGAAGGGTGATAAGGCAGCAGTGATGACCTGTGAATTGAAAGGAAAACAACAAAACACTTTGTGAACTTGGGATGCCACAAATGGAGCCTGAAATGCTTCTGCTGCAATCAAATTTCTGCCTCTGCAGTCACACTTTGCCCTCTGTTCTTTGGGGTTTTTTCATAACCATTAGATGCAGTCAAAGGATGGTCAAAGGACCTGGGGGTGTTGATTGATAGCAGCTGGAGAGGAGCCAGGGGGTGCCCAGGTGGCCAAGAAGGCCACCAGCAGCCTGGCCTGGAGCAGCAATGGTGTGGGCAGCAGGAGCAGGGCAGGGATTGTCCTCCTGTGCTGGGCACTGGGGAGGCCACAGCTTGAGTGCTGGGTTCAGCTTTGGGCTCTCACTCCCAGGAGGACATTGAGAGGCTGGAGCAGGTCCAGAGAAGGGCAACCAAGCTGGGGAAGGGTCTGGAGAAGAGGGCTGGGGAGGAGCAGCTGAGGGAGCTGGGGGTGGTTAGTGTGGAGAAGAGGAGGCTGAGGGAGACCTCCTTGCTCTCTGCAGCTCCCTGAGAGGAGGCTGGAGCCAGGTCAGGGGTTGGGCTCTTCTGGCCTGGAATTGTGCCAGGGGAACTTTAGGTTGGATATTAAGAACAATTTCTTCCCTAGGAGGGCTCTGAAGCACTGGCACAGGCTGCCCAGGGAGGTGGCTGAATCTCTATCCCTGGAGGGGTTTCAAAGGTACAAAGATGTGGTGCTGAGGGCCATGGCCTAGCCCCAGCCCTGGCAGCGTTGGGTTAAGGGCTGGACTTGATCTGTCCCAGCCTAAACGATTCTATGGCAGCAGGAACCCAAGGAGTCAATGCTGAACAGTGAGACCTTGCTGCACACAGAGCTGTCAGGGCTGGAAGGGACCTCCAGGCTCAGCCAGCCCCAACCCCCTGCCACGGGCAGGGACACCTCACACTACAGCAGGTTGCTCACAGCCACATCCAGCCTGGCTGCAAACACCTCCAGGCAGGAGGCTTCCACCACCTCCCTGGGCAGCCTGTGCCAGTGTCTCTCTGCTCTGCACTCTGAGCTCCTCTGGCCAGGGGGAAGCAGGCCAGAAGCAGCAGCAGAAGACCCAACAGACCAGGACACAAGAGCTGTGCAGTCAGCTTGGGGCAGGAACCTGCCTGTGGGGGACTGCAGGGAAGGCACATGGAAGAGATGCTGCTGGTTAGGCTGGGAGGCCAGTGGGGGAAACAGCAGGCTGGCCACAGCTCACAGCTCAGCTTGCACTGCCACACAACTCAGGATGCAGCAGAGGCAGGGCAGGAACCAGAGCAGAGGGTCCCTGGGTCACACAGCCCAGCTGGCCTGGCAACCTTCTAGCTTGTTGGCTGGGGAGAGCTGTCAGATGCTGGGCTTGGGGGGCTGGAACTGGATGGTCCCTTCCAACCCTAACACTTCTGTGATTCTGAAAGCCTCCCCCTGAGAATGAGAGCTTTGTGGGTGCAGAAAAGGCAAGAAGCCCCCAAGCAATAGGGTGTGGGGTGAGGAAAGCCAACTCCACCAGGCTGCTGCTCCACATCTCATCACATTGACAGCATCCTAAACATGAGCCAGCAGTGTGCCCAGGGGGCCAAGAAGGCCAAGGGCATCCTGGCCTGCATCAGGAAGAGTGTGGCCAGCAGGAGCAGGGAAGTCATTGTGCCCTGTGCTCAGCACTGCTGAGGCCACACCTGGAGTCCTGTGTCCAGTTCTGGGCTCCTCAGGTTAGGAAAGATGTTGAGCTGCTGGAAGGTGTCCAGAGAAGGGCAACAAAGCTGGGGAGGGGTCTGGAGCACAGCCCTGTGAGGAGAGGCTGAGGGAGCTGGGGTTGCTTAGCCTGGAGAGGAGGAGGCTCAGGGGAGACCTTCTTGCTCTCTCCAACTCCCTGAAGGGAGGTTGTAGCCAGCTGGGGGTTGGTCTCTTCTCTCTAGCACCCAGCACCAGAACAAGAGGACACAGTCTCAAGCTGTGCCTGGGGAGGTTTAGGCTGGAGGTGAGGAGAAAGTTCTTCCCAGAGAGAGTTGTTGGCCATTGGGATGTGCTGCCCAGGGAGGTGGTGGAGTCCCCATCCCTGGAGGTGTTAAAGAGGGGATTGGATGTGGCACTTGGTGCCATGGTCTAGTCATGAGGTCTGTGGTGCCAGGTTGGACTGGATGATCTTTGAGGTCTCTTCCAACCTCGGTGATGCTGTGATCCTGTGATACACCAAGGTGTCCTGGGCAGAGGGGCACAGCATCCTTGGCTAGCACTGCTCCCACAGCCAGCTTGATCCCAGCACACAGCTCCCTGCCTCAGCAGCCCTGCAGCTCCCACAGCTGCAGCCTGCACTCTGAGCCCTTCTGTTGCCAGAGGGATAATGTAAAATGGAAAGAGTTCAGGGAGCAGTGCCAGAGCCAGGAGATGGAGGGCCTGATGTGCAGTCAGCAGCTGGGATGAGCAATGCCTGTGGGAAAGGAAGGCTTGGGAGTGATTTACAAATAACTTGGGAAACACAGGCACTGAGGAATGAAAGGAACTGCTTGGGATAATGCAGAATTGCCCAAGGAAAAAGATGAAATTAAGAAACAAAACATTTAAACAATTATCAGCTCAGATTGCCTAAGCACTGTTTGCCTAGCTGGCTCCCAGGGCAGACAGCACAGCCTTCATTCCATCATCTGTGACTTGTTAAGACACCACCAGCCCCGTGGCAGGGAGGCAAACGGCACCTGGGAGCAGTGGCTGCAGCCCCAGCCTGCACTGGCAGGGTCCTGAAACAGCCCTAGGGAGGGGAGGGGAAGGGAGGGGAGACTCAAGGAGAGGAGAGGAGACTCAAGGAGAGGAGAGGAGACTCGAGGAGAGGAGAGGAGACTCGAGGAGAGGAGAGGAGAGGAGAGGAGACTCGAGGAGAGGAGAGGAGACTCGAGGAGAGGAGAGGAGACTCGAGGAGAGGAGACTCGAGGAGAGGAGACTCGAGGAGAGGAGACTCGAGGAGAGGAGAGGAGACTCGAGGAGAGGAGACTCGAGGAGAGGAGACTCGAGGAGAGGAGACTCGAGGAGAGGAGAGGAGAGGAGACTCGAGGAGAGGAGACTCGAGGAGAGGAGAGGAGAGGAGAGGAGAGGAGAGGAGAGGAGAGGAGAGGAGAGGAGAGGAGAGGAGAGGAGAGGAGAGGAGAGGAGAGGACCTCCAAAGCTCATCCAGTCCAAGCCCCCTGCCAGAGCAGGGTCACCCAGGGCAGGCCACAAGTCCTCTGCTCCAGGGAGCCAGTTCCAAGGCAATTGTCCCTTAAGCACATACCAGCATTTCCCAAGGTGTTTTCATTCCCATTTAGGGGTATTAACCCCCCACCTCCACTGATGCTCTGAATGGCCTTGAAAACCCCAAACCCACAGCAGCTAAGTGCAGCAATCTCTCTTTCCTCCCTCTAAAGGTCACAGCTGTCCTCCAAAGCATGCAGATGCCTGAGGAAAAGGAACCAGCTTGCAAGGCAAAAGAAAGCAACTAAAAGGGCAAGGTGAAGCTCAGGATTCCCAAATAGGGTTTGGTGCTCAATTTTTAAACCTAGGAGGTGGAAAGGAAGAAAGGAAAACGTCCTGAGTGGCATCAGGATGTGTGGATCAAAGGTGGCCAAGGTTGTGACAAAGAGACCAGCCCTACCAAATGGTACAGACTGGGTGGCTGAACCCCAGGGACTTGAGAAACAGGAATAGCTCCAGGGGTTCAGCCTCTTCAGTGAGGCCAAGTGCTGAGTCCTGCACTTGGATCACAACACTTGGCTTAGGTTGGAAGGGAACTCACAGATCATCTACTGCAACCTTCTTGCCATGAGCAGGGAAACCTCTCAACTAGATTCAGCTGCTCAGGGCCTCATCCAGCCTGGCCTGGAACACCTCCAGGGAGGAGGCAGCCACAGCCTCCCTGGGCAGCCTGTGCCAGAGTCTCACCACCCTCACTGCAAAGAATTTCTTCCTCATCTCCAGTCTCAATCTCCCCTCATCCACCTTCAATCCATTGTCCCTCATCCTGGCACTCCCAGCCCTTGTCACAAGTCCCTCCCCAGCTCTCCAGCAGCCCCTGCAGCTACTGGAAGGCTGCTCTAAGGTCTCCCCAGAGCCTTCTCTTCTCCAGGCTGAACTCTCCCAGCCTGTCCCCACAGGGGAGGTTCTGCAGCCCTCTGATCATCTTTGTGGCCTCCTCTGGAGCCTCTCCAGCAGCTCCAGGTCCTTCTTGTGCTGGGGGCCCCAGAGCTGGAGGCAGTGCTGCAGGTGGGCTCTGAGCAGAGCAGAGCAGAGGGGCAGAATCCCCTCCCTGTGCTGCTGCTCTCCCTGCTCTGGCTGCAGCTCAGCACTCAGCTGGCTCTGGGACCAGTGCTGGCTCAAAGCTCTCTGAAGCTGGTGCCTGCAGTGCCTCCTCCATCAGTCATGAAAGCCAATTCCCAAATGCAGAGCAGTTGCTTTCCTGTGCCTCCTCTCTGCCTCTGCAAGGCTGATTCTGTGTGCTAGCTTTGTCCCTGCTGTGCACCAAGTCCTTCCCCACGTCAGGCTCTCTGCTGTGTGAATCCCAGGCTGTGTGGCAGCAGTTCAGTGATGTTTGTCATTTTTCTTGTTGCTGGCAACTGAACCTGATAAGGAGCAGACTCTGGCTTGTGGAATAGACTCCCTTGCCCTGGGATCCTGAAGTAGGGCACTGTGCTGTCCCCCAGAGCAGCTGGTTAGATGGGAATGCTGATGGAAGCAGTGTGTGGGATGCTGTGTGACATCTGAGCCTGTCTCTGCTGCCCACACAGCTGGCAAGGCCTCAAGCCTTCACCCTTCTTTGTGAGGGCCTGAATCTGGGGATCAGAGAAGGGCAACAAAGCTGGGGAGGGGTCTGGAGCACAGCCCTGTGAGGAGAGGCTGAGGGAGCTGGGGTTGCTTAGCCTGCAGAAGAGGAGGCTCAGGGGAGACCTTCTTGCTCTCTGCAACTCCCTGAAGGGAGGTTGTAGCCAGGTGGGGGTTGGTCTCTTCTCCCAGGCAAGCAGCACCAGAACAAGAGGACACAGTCTCAAGCTGTGCCAGGGGAGGTTTAGGCTGGAGGTGAGGAAGAAATTCTTCCCAGCAAGAGAGATTGGCCATTGGGATGTGCTGCCCAGGGAGGTGGTGGAGTCCCCATCCCTGGAGGTGTTTAGGAGGAGACTGGATGGGGTGCTTGGCTGCATGGTTTAGTTGATCAGATGGTGCTGGGTGATAGGTTGGACTTGATGATCTTGAAGGTCTCTTCCAACCTGGTCTATTCTTTTCTATTCTATTCTATTCTATTCTATTCTATTCTATTCTATTCTATCTCTTCTAACCAAGAAGAAGCTTGGACCCTCTGTATGCCCCACTTGTGGTTGATACTCTGGAGCCCCAGATGCCTCTGCTTTGCCAGGCTGTGGTGTAGCAGCACCCAAAACTCAGCCTTTCAGCCAGGCATTCACCCCTGAGCACACACAGAGACTCCTTGTGAGTAGTGACAGGGTGAGGGGCAATGGAATGAACCT
This sequence comes from Dryobates pubescens, assembly GCF_014839835.1. Lineage (NCBI taxonomy): Eukaryota > Metazoa > Chordata > Aves > Piciformes > Picidae > Dryobates > Dryobates pubescens. The sequence goes on along the minus strand of NC_071614.1, from coordinate 12,788,977 downwards.
GGGAGATGGCAGATTGAGACTGGGGCAATCCCAAGCACTGCTATAGGCTGGGCAGGGACTGGCTTGAGAGCAGCCCTGGAGAAAAGGCCTTGGGGGTGCTGGGGGATGAGAAGCTCAAGAGGAGCCAGCAGGGAGCACTTGCAGCCCAGAGAGCCAAGCAGAGCCTGGGCTGCAGCAAGAGAAGTGTGGCCAGCAGGGCCAGGGAGGGGATTCTCCCCCTCTGCTTCACTCTGCTGAGACCACAGCTGGAGCTCTGGGGCCAGTTCTGGAGCCTCTGTGCCAGGAAGGATCTGGAGGTGCTGGAAGGTGTCCAGAGAAGAGCCATGAGAAGGAGCAGAGGGCTGGAGCTGCTCTGCTCTGGAGACAGCCTGAGAGAGTTGGGGTTGTGCAGGCTGGAGAGGAGAAGGCTCCCAGGAGACCTCATTGTGGCCTTCCAGGATCTGCAGGGGGCTCCAAGAAAGCTGGGGAGGGACTTTTGAGGGTGTCAGGGAGTGATAGGACTGGGGGGGATGGACCCAAGGTAGAGGAGGAGAGATTTAGATTAGACCTTAGGAAGAAGTTGTTGCCCATGAGGGTGGTGAGAGCCTGGCACAGGTTGCCCAGGGTGGAAGCCTCCTGCCTGGAGGTGTTTGCAGCCAGGCTGGATGTGGCTGTGAGCAACCTGCTGTGGTGTGAGGTGTCCCTGCCCATGGCAGGGGGGTTGGAACTGGCTGAGCCTTGAGGCAACATTGGATTCTGTGATCCAATGACCTTAGAGGAAGTCAGTGAGGCAGCAGAAGCTGGCTGTGGATTTGGTGCCCCCAGGCTGCTCAGAACATGAGGTTGATACAGCCCAGAGCAGGCATGAGGGCACTTCCAAAATTTAGACTCTGATTTAATCTCCCTATCTGGAATGGAAAGCTCTGGGTGGGGGGACTGAGTCCAGGCATGACCACACTTGTACATACCACACACAGAGTGTGCTGCTCCTGAAGCTGCTGCAGAGTTAAATGTCATGGCTCTTGCTGCAAGGGATCAGAGAGCCCTGCACAAAAGCTTTCCTCAGATGGTCTGCACAGAGCCAAGCTCTGTAACCTCACTTCCCCAAGCTGCCAGCCCCCCTCTACTCACAGACCCCTCTCTTTGTGCCAGAGGCAGTGTGTTGGAATGGCTCCTCAAGCTCCCTCACTGCTCAGAGTAAATCACTCTATTTATCATCAGGTCATCTCCTCCAAACAGCAGGAGAAAAGCTTCTGATGCAAGGACCCTTTGTTTCTCATCCTGCTGCTGGAATTCAAGCAAGGCCAAGCTTTTTATAGACACAGTATTTGCTTTGTCCCTCCTTTGTTTCTTTTTCTGCATGTTTTTTACCCAGCTGCTAAGATAATCATCAAAAGCCACCAGGGAAAGGGATCAGCTGGTGCCACTGGAAACAGGGCCAGTAAAAGAATCCAGAGCTACCAAGAAGGCAAAAATGACAGCAGGGCCATGAGGAGGAGCAGAGGGCTGGAGCTGCTCTGCTCTGGAGACAGCCTGAGAGAGCTGGGGTTGTGCAGGCTGGAGAGGAGAAGGCTCCCAGGAGACCTCATTGTGGCCTTCCAGGATCTGCAGGGGGCTCCAAGAAAGCTGGGGAGGGACTTTTGAGGGTGTCAGGGAGGGATAGGACTGGGGGGGATGGAGCAAAGCTAGAAGTGGGGAGATTGAGATTGGATGTGAGGAAGAAGTTGTTCCCCATGAGGGTGGTGAGAGACTGGCACAGGTTGCCCAGGGTGGAAGCCTCATCCCTGGAGGTGTTTGCAGCCAGGCTGGATGTGGCTGTGAGTGTGAGGTGTCCCTGCCCATGCCCAGGGGCAGGATGATCTTTAAGGTCCCTTCCAACCCTGACAACTCTGTGATTCTATGAACCTCACTGGCACAGGCTGCCCAGGGAGGCTGTGGCTGTCCCCTCTCTGGAGGTGTTCCAGGCCAGGCTGGATGAGGCCTCGAGCAGCCTGGGCAGGTGAGAGATGTCCCTGCCCATGGCAGGGGGTTGGAACTGGATGGGTTTTAAGGTCCCTTCCACCCCAAACCATTCAGTGAATCTAAGACATTTCCATCACCTGGTCAGACTCCTGTGTGGCTGGATCAGAGCTGTGTGGCTCAGGGAGCTGCTCTGTCACTGTTGCCATGGTGCCACTGTTGCCATGGTGCCAGCATCACCAGGCTGTCCTTTAAGTACCAGCAAGTGTCTGGAGAGGTTACAGCATTTTCCCCCTTCAGAGACCTGAGCAAAGTCCAGCAATGAGCAGTGTGCTCCTCAGGATGCTGGCATGGCCAAGCTCTTGCTGTCTGCTGACTCCAGGGCCTGACAGGCTCCAGTTCAGCCTGTCAGGGAGGGAGGACCCTCAGGGTACAGCTGTAAGGGTCATGCAGCAGCCAGGCTGGACTTAGCTTTAAGCAATGAGCTAACTAATCCAGGTCCCTCTGATCACATCCCTGCTGACCAGCACCCCCAGGTCCTTCCCTGCTGGGCAGTTTCCAGCCACTCTGCCCCAAGCCTGGAGCACTCATGGGGTTGTTGTGACCCAAGTGCAGAGACCAGGAGAATCAAGATACGGCCTGGGCAGGGACTGGCTTGAGAGCAGCCCTGAAGAAAAGGCCTTGGGGGTGCTGGGGGAGGAGAAGCTCCACAGGAGCCAGCAGGGAGCACTTGCAGCCCAGAGAGCCAAGCAGAGCCTGGGCTGCAGCAAGAGAAGTGTGGCCAGCAGGGCCAGGGAGGGGATTCTGCCCCTCTGCTCCACTCTGCTGAGACCACAGCTGGAGCTCTGGGGCCAGTTCTGGCACAGGTTGCCCAGGGAGGTGGTGGCAGCCTCCTGCCTGGAGGTGTTTGCAGCCAGGCTGGATGTGGCTGTGAGCAACCTGCTGCAGTGTGAGGTGTCCCTGCCCATGGCAGGGGGTTGGGACTGGCTGAGCCTTGAGGTCCCTTCCAGCCCTGGCAATTCTGTGATTCTAAGATGTGGACCCTGGGAGTGCAAGGCTGAAGCAGCAGCTTCCTTGAAGTTGTTCAGCATCCTGTCCTGCCAGATTCACAGTGTCATGGATCCAGGTAGAACCCTTTCAGGTCAGCAGCCACAGGAACCAAGGTTTTTTATCCCCAAGCATCATGTGAATGCCAAAAGAACTGCTGAAGGGCTTGAGGACCTTCATCATTCTTTTATTCCTTACAAGACAAAGGTGACCAAGCTATTGTTCTTGCACCTAATGAATCTCATGGGCAGTTTGGCTGCAGGAGAAGATGAGCCATTAGGGGACACTGGAAGTGTGGTTTCTGTGTTCATTCTGGACCCCAGCTGTGTGCCCAGCCCCACAATAGGGTCACAATGCCCATCTGCCTCTTGCCTCTGAAACATTTGCACAGAACCTTCTGCCCTCACCTCTTTAGGGTACATGGCACCTGTGTGACAGCTCAAAGCCACACAAAGATCTAATGGATAGCTCCTGGACAGCCTTTCTGACTCTTGGCAATACCTTCATCTGAGCAGAGACCTCATTGCTCTCTACAGCTCCCTGAGAGGAGGCTGCAGTGAGGTGGGGGTTGGGCTCTGCTCCCTAGGCTCAGGTGATAGAAGGAGAGGAAATGGCCTGGAATTGTGCCAGGGGAGGCTTAGGTTGGAGAGGAGGAAAAATTGCTTGGCTGCAAGAGTGGTCAGGGCTTGGCAGAGGCTGCCCAGGGAGGTGGTGGAGTCCCCATCCCTGGAGGTGTTCAAGAGGGGCTTGGATGAGGCACTTAGTGCCATGGTTTAGTCATGAGGTCTGTGGTGAGAGGTTGGACTTGATGATCCTTGAGGTCTCTTCCAGCCTTGGTGATTCTGTGATCCTGTGATGTTGGACTGGGTGACCTTGGAGGGCTTTTCCCTCCAGGCACATCTCTGGTTCTGTGCAGCACTCTCCTGTTGTCACAGTCCCCAGACACACCTGCAGTTCTCATGCTCCTTGTCAGCCTTGGGAGATGCCAATCACTTTTCTGCCATGCCTAACTCAGGACTCCCTGGAGGACACCACTAGCACCAGAAATAGCAAAGGAAGCTTTGGGATGTGTCACCAAGTGGCTCTGAACGATCTGTTAGCAAAAATAGCAACTTTCCATCAGCCTCTCTCCCACATGACACTTGGGGATTTCTGTGCCTGCACAGAGTCTATTTCCTACTGTATCTCCCACCTCCTGGCTCCTCTGGGCAAACCAAAGCCACAAACAGCCAGCTCCCAGACCAGAGAAGGAAATCTCCCTGCTGACCCCTTTCTGTAGGGCCCAGCAATCAAAACAGAGACACAGCCTCTGCATTGCCCTGCTCTGGTGTGTTTGTGCTGCTTGGGTAGTGATGTCATGCAAAGGAATCCACATCCTTGCTGTTATTAGTATTACCATCATCATTGTAATAATTATGAGCATTATTGTTATCACTATTATAATCATTAGCATTATGATCATCATTATTGCTAATGTTATTATCATTATTGTCATTATCATCATTATCAGCATTATTGTCATCATCATTATCATTATTATTGCCATTATTATCATCATCATTGTCATTATTATCATTATTATCACTATTATTATCCTTATTATCATCATTATTGTCACTATTATTATTATCACTGTTATTGTCTTTATTATCATCATCATTCTTATCATTCTTATCACTATTATTATCATCATCATTATTATTGTGACTGTGCTCAGCACTGCAAGGAAGAATTGATCCTCCTCAAGGTTTTCCTTCTCCATTCAAACCCAGAACCCCTTCCAGGGCTTTCTAACCATTCACTGTCACAAAGTTCAGAGCACCTCTTAGGGCTCAGCCTCCTGACTGATCTCTGCTGGGCCTGGATCTGAGCACAGGCAGAAGCTGTGCTGCCACCCCCAAGTCACAGCTCAGCTTTATGTCCTTGTGTGGCCATGTCCTGCCCCGAAGCTGGGCAGCTGCCATTTTCAGTGGCTGCAAACCCATCCCTGCACAGCACCTCTTAATGTACAGCTCAAGACAGAATACAGGTTGGAAAAGGCCTTGGAGATCATCAAGTCCAACCTATCACCCAGCACCATCTGATCAATGAAACCATGGCACCAAGGGCCTCATCCAGGCTCTTCTTAAACACCTCCAGGGATGGTGACTCCACCACCTCCCTGGGCAGCACATCCCAATGGCAAATTACTCTTTCTGGGAAGAATTTCTTCCTAAGATCCAGCCTAAACCTCCCCTGGCACAGCTTGAGACTGTGTCCTCTTGCTCTGGTGCTGCTTGCCTGGGAGAAGAGACCAACCCCCACCTGGCTACAACCTCCCTTCAGGGAGTTGCAGAGAGCAAGAAGGTCTCCCCTGAGCCTCCTCTTCTGCAGGCTAAGCAACCCCAGCTCCCTCAGCCTCTCCTCACAGGGCTGTGCTCCAGACCCCTCCCCAGCTTTCTTGCCCTTCTCTGGACACCTTCCAGCAGCTCAACATCTTTCCTAACCTGAGGAGCCCAGAACTGGACACAGGACTCAAGGTGTGGCCTCAGCAGTGCTGAGCACAGGGCACAATGACTTCCCTGCTCCTGCTGGCCACACTCTTCCTGATGCAGGCCAGGATGCCCTTGGCCTTCTTGGCTCCCTGGGCACACTGCTGGCTCCTGTTCAGCTGCTGTCAACCAGTACCCCCAGGTCCCTTTCTGCCTGGCTGCTCTCAGCCACTCTGACCCCAGCCTGTAGGTGTTCAAGGGGAGATTGGACATGGCACTTGGTGCCATGGTCTAGTTGTGAGGTCTGTTGGAACAGGTTGGACTTGATGATCCTTGGGGTCTCTTCCAACCTTAGTTACTGTGATACTGTCATACTGTAGCACTGCCTGGGGTTGTTCCCTGGTGCTTGGGGTTACTCCAAAGCCCCCTTCCCCCCCTCCATCAGCAGAGGTTTGATGGGGCAGACAAAGGCACAGAACTGCCTTCCCCTGCTGCTGGGGGCAGGTGAAAGCCTCCATTCTTCCCACCAGGACCTGGAGCCCCTCACATGACTTCACCCCTGGGGGGAAGCCCACCCTGGGGGTTGGAGCTGTGACTACAGGGGTTCTTCATGCCCAGGATAGATTGGCACTGGGCACATGGTCTAGGAATGGCTTCAACAGAGTAACCAGAAGCAGTCTGCACTCTCATTTTGCTCTCATTTTGGAGCTCATTTTGGCTCTTATTTTGGCTCCCATTTTGGCTCCCCTTTTGGTTCTCATTTTGGCTTTCATTTTGGCTTTCATTTTGGCTCTCATTTTGGCTCCCATTTTGGTTCTCATTTTTGCTTTCATTTTGGCTCTCATTTTGGCTCCCATTTTGGTTCTCATTTTTGCTTTCATTTTGGCTCTCATTTTGGCTCCCATTTTGGTTCTCATTTTGGCTTTCATTTTGGCTCTCATTTTGCTCTCATTTTAGCTCTCATTTTGCTCTCATTTTGGCTCTCATTTTGCTCTCATTTTGGTTCTCATTTTGCTCTCATTTTGGTTCTCATTTGGCTCCCATTTTGGTTCTCATTTTTGCTTTCATTTTGGCTCTCATTTTGGCTCCCATTTTGGTTCTCATTTTTGCTTTCATTTTGGCTCTCATTTTGCTCTCATTTTAGCTCTCATTTTGCTCTCATTTTGCTCTCATATTAGCTCTCATTTTGCTCTCATTTTGGCTCTCATTTTGCTCTCATTTTGGTTCTCATTTTGGCTCTCATTTTGCTCTCATTTTGGTTCTCATTTTGGCTTTCATTTTGGCTCTCATTTTGGTCTCATTTTGGCTCCCATTTTGGTTCTCACGTTAGCTTTCATTTTGCTCTCATTTTGGTTCTCATTTTGCTCTCATTTTGGCTTTCATTTTGGCTCTCATTTTGGTTCTCATCTTTGCTCTCATTTTGGTTCTCATTTTGCTCTCATTTTGGCTTTCATTTTGGCTCTCATTTTGGTTCTCATCTTTGCTCCCATTTTGGTTCTCATTTTTGCTTTCATTTTGGCTCTCATTTTGCTCTCATTTTAGCTCTCACTTTGATCTCATTTTGGTTCTCATTTTGCTCTCATTTTGCTTCTCATTTTGAAGCTCATTTTGGCTCTCATTTTGCTCCCATTTTGGCTCCCATTTTGCTCTCATTTTGGCTCCCATTTTGGTTCTCATGTTTGCTTTCATTTTGGCTTTCATTTTGCTCTCATTTTGGCTTTCATTTTGGCTCTCATTTTGCTCCCATTTTGGCTCCCATTTTGCTCTCATTTTGGCTCCCATTTTGGTTCTCACGTTTGCTCTCATTTTGGCTCTCATTTTGCTCTCATTTTGGTTCTCATTTTGGCTTTCATTTTGGCTCTCATTTTGGTTCTCATCTTTGCTCCCATTTTGGTTCTCATGTTTGCTTTCATTTTGGCTCTCATTTTGCTCTCATTTTGGTTCTCATTTTGGCTCTCATTTTGGCTCTCATTTTGCTCTCACTTTGGCTCCCATTTTGGCTCACACTTTCCTCCCATTTTGGCTCTCATTTTGGCTCTCATTTTGCTCTCATTTTGGCTCTCATTTTGCTCTCATTTTGGCTCCCATTTTGGTTCTCATTTTAGTCTCATTTTGCTCTCATTTTGGAGCTCATTTTGGTTCTCATTTTAGTCTCATTTTGGCTCTCATTTTGCTCTCATATTTGTTCTCATTTTGGCTCTCATTTTGGAGCTCATTTTGGCTTTCATTTTGCTCTCATTTTGGCTCTCATTTTGCTCTCATTTTGGCTCCCATTTTGGTTCTCATTTTAGTCTCATTTTGCTCTCATTTTGGTTCTCATTTTAGTCTCATTTTGGCTCTCATTTTGGTTCTCATTTTAGTCTCATTTTGGCTCTCATTTTGCTCTCATATTTGTTCTCATTTTGGCTCTCATTTTGGAGCTCATTTTGGCTCCCATTTTGCTCTCATTTTGGCTCCCATTTTGCTCTCATTTTTGCTCTCATTTTTGCTCCCATTTTGGCTCTCATTTTGCTCTCATTTTAGCTCTCATTTTGCTCTCATTTTGGCTCTTCTTTTGGGCCCTTGCCAGTAACTCTTCCTCTTCCTAACAAGCTACCTCAACAGGTTCCTACTGGAAACAAACTGAAGTCCCTGCTGCAGGTTTCCTGGGCTAACACTAAACTGGAAACCATAAGTAACCAGTATTTTAACACAGGATCCTAGAATGGGTTGGGCTGGAAGGGACCTCAAAGCTCATCCAGTTCCCACCTCCTGCCATGGGCAGAGACACCTCACACCAGCCCAGCTTGCTCAAGGCCCCAGACAACTTGACTGTCAACTATTCCAGGTTTGGAGCCTCCACAGCTTCTCTGGGCAACCTGTTCCAGTGCCTCAGCACCCTCATGGGGAAGAATTGCTTCCTAATGGCCAAGCTCAGTCCAGCTTCTCCCAGTTAGAAGCCATCCCCCTGTCTTCTTCTTGTTGCTGAAGACAAGTTTTGAAATACAGTTTTCCCCTTCTGTTCATGATTTAAATTATTTGTGCTGTTTAACTGTTGGAGACCCTAACAGGTTTCATCAGCAGATGAAGATTGGCAGCTTTAACCCAAACAGACTCCCTGACAGCCCTGTTAGACCTCATTAGCATCCTCACCAGATGCTTCTGTCTGTCTATGTGAGCATCTCCAGTTGTCTTTCCCAGCACATGACCCACGGTAACAGCAGAGCCTTCAAATTACAGCGTCTCAGTCTGCACTGAGTTGCAAGGGACCCTCAGAGGTCATCTTGTCCACCCCCCCTGCACTCAGCAGGGACACCTCCAACCAGATCAGGCTGCCCAGGGCCACATCAAGCCTGACCTTGAATGTCTCCAGGGATGGAGCCTCGACCACCCCCCTGGGCAGCCTGTGCCAGTGTCTCACCTCCCACTGTGCAGAACTTCCTCCTGATGTCCAACCTAACTCTGCCCTGCTCCAGTTTCAAACCATTGCCCTCATCCTATCCCTAAAACAATGAATCTGAGCTCAGCCTCCCATCCCTGCTCCTCTGGGGATGAAATGCCATGCGAGGCTCTGCCGAAGCCTTCCTACTTCTCGGGCTGTTCAAGAGCCTTGGTTTGATTCACAGATCCCTTCGGTGACTCTTTGGCACTGCTCACACATCTCACAGAGCTGAGTAACACAGGCACAGAGGATCTGCTTCCACAGCAGAAGTGGGGAGAGCCATTTGTCACTCTAAATATCACAGATAAATATCGCAGAGGACGACAGCACAGCTGAAACCTGCAGAGGAAGCCAGGCTCTGGCAACAGAGCTGTCAGAAACCATTGCAAGGAAGAACTGAAAGGCCTTCAGACGTTGATCAAGCTGCTGCAGCCAGAAGGAAGGATCATAAAAACAAGCTCCAGCCCAGCCCCAGCTTTTAACTGAATGAAAATTAGAAGGCAGGGAGGCCAAATCTGTGGGCTTCACAAGGAATGTCTCCTTGGATCTGCAAAGCAGGCCTGAGGAGAGCTCATGGGTCCTTCACTGGTCTGTCAGCACCTATCAAGAGATGAAGTGCTTGGTGGCAAAGATCTCAGCCCCAGGCCATCAGTCCCACAGGTACAAAGCATCTAAATGGCAAACACATGTCCTGACTCCCTGCACCGCCCTGGCAGCACTGCCTGAGGACTGCAGCCTTCTCCTTTCTTGGCTCAGACGCAAGACAAACAGATCCTGGCCTCCAGGGCTGCTCCCTTCCAAGTGCTGGTGAAAATTCCAGTCAGTCTGAGAGATGAAGATGATGATGCAGAGCACTACTCAACCCAGGAGGAATGCTCATGTGGGAATGCAAAGCTGTTGTTGTGGCCAGAGGGTTGGGGTTTTTTTTTCCACTGGATCTCATTCTGCAAGTCCTGCTTCAAACACTCTCTATCTTTAGTCTTCATCCACACTCACTTCCTTCCTTTTTTCCCCCCCTGCCTTTTAAAGAAGGGAGCCACACCCATGGATTTCACAGATTTCTACACTGCTTTTGTGGACTTGGGATGACTTTAGCCACACTAATCAAGGGCTGGCTGAACATGAGCCACTGTGTGCCAACATGGCCACGAAGGCCACCAGCATGATGGCCAAGAGGAGTAAGGCAGGGATTGTCTCCTGGACTCAGCACTGGGGAGGCCACAGCTCGAGTCCTGGGGTCAGCTCACTCCAAGAAGGACATGGAGAGGCTGAAGCAGGTCCAGGGAAGGGCAACCAAGCTGGGGAAGGGTCTGGAGAAGAGGGCTGGGGAGGAGCAGCTGAGGGAGCTGGGGGTGTTGAGTGTGGGGAAGAGGAGGCTGAGGGAGACCTCATTGCTCTCTACAGCTCCCTGAGAGGAGGCTGGACCTAGGTTAGTCTCTTCTCCCTAGTCTCAGGTGACAGGAGAGGAAATGTCCTCAAATTGTGCCAGGGGAAGTTTAAGTTGGATATTAAGAATAATTTCTTCCCTGCAAGGGCTCTGAAGCACTGGCACAGGCTGCCCAGGGAGGTGGCTGAACCCCCATCCTTGGAGGTGTTTACCAGAGGCAGAACTGTGGTGCTGAGGGCCATGGTTTAGCCCCAGCTGTGGCAGACTTGATGATCTGAAAGGTCTTTTCCAACCAAAACCATTCTGTGAGCCCTCCCTCCCTGCCAGGCAATGTGGGGCTGGACCACAGTGTAGCTTCAATGCTCCCCAACACCCACAGGAAGGACCATCAGTGATAAGGGTAGGCAAGACTCCTCCTAACCACCCCACACATCAATTTAGAGTTCCTCATAGTTACAAGATAGCTTTTAAGGATTTTTAGGAGGTGGGGGATCAGTCCCTAAAGCTGCAGGCAAGCTGCAGCTCAGTTCTTGCTTTCTGCCTACCCAGGCTCCCTTTTGATCCCTGCTCTAACCCTGCTCAGCACCAACAGTGTTTAACACCAGCAGTGCTAAGCTAAGAGTGGAACACTCTGGGTGTTCCTGAATTTTTCAGCCATTCACTGACTTCTAACCCCAAACCATCTGTGCTCAGCACTGGTTAGGCCACACCTTGAGTCCTGTGTCCAATTCTGGGCTCCTCAGGTTAGGAAAGATGTTGAGCTGCTGGAAGGTGTCCAGAGAAGGGCAAGAAAGCTGGGGAGGGGTCTGGAGCACAGCCCTGTGAGGAGAGGCTGAGGGAGCTGGGGTTGCTTAGCCTGGAGAAGAGGAGGCTCAGGGGAGACCTTCTTGCTCTCTGCAACTCCCTGAAGGGAGGTTGTAGCCAGGTGGGGGTTGGGCTCTTCTCCCAGGCACCCAGCACCCACCAGTCTCAAGCTGTGCCAGGGGAGGTTTAGGCTGGATGCTAGGAAGAAATTCTTCTCAGCAAGAGAGACTGGCCATTGGGATGTGCTGCCCATGGAGGTGATGGAGTCACCATCCCTGGAGGTGTTTAGGAGGAGACTGGATGGGGTGCTTGGTGCCATGGTTTCATTGATCAGATGGTGCTGGGTGATAGGTTGGACTTGATGATCTCCAAGGCCTTTTCCAACCTGTATTCTGTCTTGAGCTGTACATTAAGAGGTGCTGTGCAGGGATGGGTTTGCAGCCATTGAAAATGGCAGCTGCCCAGCTTTGGAGCAGGACATGGCCACACAAGGACATAAAGCTGAGCTGTGACTTGGGGGTGATTGGTTGGACTTGATGATCTCAAAGGTCTTTTCCAACCTGGTTAATTCTACCTGGAGCAGCAGCTCCTCCCTGCTCCTCATGCTGCCTCAGGTGGGTATGACTGAGCCCCAAAATCATCCTTATGGCAAGCTTTAAAGCTCACTAGTGAAAGCCATTGGGAAGCCTGCTGGGTTTGTGGGTGCTCCAGACAGACCTCATGTCCTTGTGACCATTCCCCTCTTTCAACTCACTCACTTGAGCACTGGGTTACAACCTGCAGCAGGGAAAGAACTCATTTGCTCTGCTAACAAAAACCTTCCTGAGCCAGATAATGAAACCATGGACATCAACAAACAGAGGCTTGGAGGCTGAAGAAGAGATTAACTTATCACAGTGACACAGGGACAGATCTTTGGTTGCTCTAAGGGCAGAAAATTTCACAGTCCAGAGTGGTTTAGAACAAACTTTGTTTAACTCCTGCCTAGATTTGGCCAGGGCCCAACAGATCTAGAAACTCTTGAACTTTGGGAAAGCTTTGATTCAGTCCAGACTTCATGGCTCTGATCCACTTCAGCTGGGAAGGACCCAAATCAGCTGGGAAAGGCCCAGATCTGCTTCAACTGTATTTCACAACCCATGTTTGTCTGCATTTCTTTTCAGATAGGTCATAAACAGCACACACAGAACAATTCCTCCTCACCCACAACATCTACCAGCAGAGCCAGCTACTGCCATCTCCAACCCAGAGTGGTCAAAAAGAATCACAGAATCACAGGATGTGAGGGGCTGGAAGGAACCTCTAAAGCTCACCCAGTCCAACCCCCTGCCAGAGCAGCATCACCCAGGGCAGCTCACACAGGAACACATCCAGGCAGGTCTTGGATATCTCCAGAGAGGAGAGTCCACAACCCCCCTGGGCAGCCTGCTCCAGGGCTCTGTCACCTCACAGGGGGAAAATCCTTCCTCCTGTTTCCATGGCACTTCCTCTGCCTCAGCTTCCACCACTGCCCCTGGTGCTGGCATTGGGCATCCCCCAGCAGAGCCTGGCTCCAGCCTCTGGGCATCACCCTGCACAGCTTTAGCAACAGCAAGGAGGTCACCCTCAGGCTCCTCCTCTCCAAGCTACAGAGCCCTCAGCTCCCTCAGGCTCTCCTCATGAGGAAGATGTTCCACTGCCTTCAGCATCTTTGTGTCTCTGTGCTGGACTCTCTCAAGCACTTCCCTGAGGTTCTTCTTGACCTGAAGATCCCAGAACTGGACACAAGATTCCAGATGTGGCCTCAGCAGGGCAGGGTAGAGGGGCAGGAGAACCTCTCTGACCTACTGCCCACAGCCCTTCTAATCCAGCCCAGGATGCCCCTGGCCTTCTTGGCCACAGGAGCACATTGCTGGCTCAGGGGCATCCTTCCATCCACATCTGATTTCCTCAGTGCCCAAACCCTAGGCTTGACATCCCCTCCTGACTGGGTCAGGTGGCAGCTTCTCAGGGCAGAACACAAACAGAAAGTGGAAGGGGAAGTCATGAACCTTGTCACTGCTCTGGTGAGGAAGGGCTGAGAGAATTTGGGCTTTGTAGTCACAGCCCTTCTAATGCATCCCAGGATGCCCTTGGCCTTCTTGGCCAGAGGAGCATATTGCTGGCTCATGGTCAACCTTCCATCCACCAGGACCTCCAGGTCCTTTTCCCCTTCACTGTTCTCCAGCAGCTCATCCCCCCAACCTATCCTGCTCCATGAGGTTGTTCTTTCCCAGGTGCAAGACTCTCCCCTTGGTCCTGCTGAACTTCATTCAATTTCTCCCTGCCCAACTCTCAGCCTGTCCCAGTCTCACTGAGTGGCAGCACAACCTCCCAGTGTGTCAGAAGAAAACAAAAGTCAAAGAGCAAGCTCTAGAACAGATGACAAGGAGAAAGCTGAGGCAGTAAAACTGCACAGTCTGAATGACAGAGTTTCATTGGAACAAGCTGCCCAGGGAGGTGGTGGGGTCCCCATCCCTGGAGGTGCTCCAGAAACCTGTAACCATGGCACTTGGGGAGACGGTCCAGTGGCCACGGTGGTGTTGGGCTGATGGTTGGACTTCTCCAATCGAAACAATTCCATGATTCTATGAATGTTTGGAAGGAATTCAAGCTGGTGAGAAACTCTGTGACTGGGAAGTGTGGAATAGCTTGCAAAGCATGCAACAAGCAAGACCACTCCCTTCAAGGAGAGGTGCAAGGAGCTGTATCTGGGCCAGGCCAGTCCCAGGCACCAAGCTGGGGGCAGGAGTTGATCTGCTGGAGGGTAGAGAGGCTCTGCAGAGGCACCTCGACAGGCTGGGCAGATGGGCAGAGGCCAAGGGCAGGAGATTGAACACATCCAAGTGCCAGGTGCTGCACTTTGGCCACAACAACCCCATGCAGAGCTACAGGCTGGGGTCAGAGTGGCTGAGAGCAGTCAGGCTGAGAGGGACCTGGGGGTGCTGGTTGACGGTAGACTGAACATGAGCCTGCAGTGTGCCCAGGCAGCTAAGAGGGCCAATGGCATCCTGGCCTGCATCAGGAACAGTGTGGCCAGCAGCAGCAGGGAGGTCATTCTGCCCCTGTACACTGCACTGGTTAGGCCACACCTCGAGTCCTGTGTCCAGTTCTGGGCTCCTCAGGTTAGGAAGGAGGTTGACTTGCTGGAACGAGTCCAGAGAAGGGCAACGAAGTTGGTGAGGGGTTTGGAACACAGCCCTGTGAGGAGAGGCTGAGGGAGCTGGGGTTGCTTAGCCTGGAGAAGAGGAGACTCAGGGGTGACCTTATTGCTCTCTACAACTACCTGAAGGGAGGCTGTAGCCAGGTGGGGGTTGGTCTCTTCTCCCAGGCACCCAGCACCAGAACAAGAGGACACAGTCTCAGGCTGCGCCAGGGGAGGTTCAGGCTAGATGCTAGGAAAAAGTTCTATACAGAGAGTGGTTGCCCATTGGAATGGGCTGCCTGGGGAGGTGGTGGAGTCGCCATCACTGGAGGTTTTCAGGAGGAGACTTGATGGGGTGCTTGGTGCTGTGGGTTAGTTGTTTGGGTGGTGTTGGATTGGTTGATGGGTTGGACGCAATGATCTTGAAGGTCTCTTCCAACCTGGTTTATTCTATGTATTCTATGTATGTAAATCCAGGCTGGGTGCAGAGTGGGGAGAGAGCAGCCCTGAAGAAAGAGCCTTGGGGGGTTGGTTGCTGAGCACTCCCCAGGAGCCAGCAGTGCCCTCATGCAGCCCTGCAGGCAGCTGTGTGCTGGGCTGCAGCCAGAGCAGTGTGGGCAGCAGGGCAGGAGAGGGGATTCTGCCCCTTGGCTCTGCTCTGCTCAGACCTCACCTCCAATCCTGCCTCCAGCTCTGGTGTCCCCAGCAGGAGAAGGACACAGAGCTGCTGGAGAGAGTGCAGAGGAGGCCACAGAGATGCTCCAAGGGCTGGAGCAGCTCTGCTGTGAGCACAGGCTGAGGGAGCTGGGGGTGTGCAGCCTGGAGAGGAGAAGGCTCCAGGGGGACCTCAGAGTTGCCTTGCAGTGCCTGAAAGGAGCCTACAGGAAGGCTGCAGAAAGACTTTTGCTGAGGGTGTCTGGAGACAGGACAAGGGGGAATGGTTGGAAGCTGTAGGGTTAGACTGAATCTTAGATCTTCAGTATCAGGGTGGTGAGACTCTGGCACAGGTTGCCCAGGGAGGCTGTGGCTGCCTCCTCCCTGGAGGTGTTCCAGGCCAGGCTGGATGAGGCCTTGAGCAAGCTGGGCTGGTGGGAGGTGTCCCTTCCATGGCAGGATGGTTGGAGCAGCTGATCTCTACAGTTCCTTCCAACCTAAGCCATTCTATGACTCTTGTTATCCCCAGAGAAGCCACAGACTCCTTTGACTGCAGTTTCTAACCAGGTGCTGCACTATGGCAGTGCACTGCTGGCTGTTGCTGTGGTGCAGCTTTGTTCACTGCAGCAGAGAGGCTGTGATCACAAACCACACAGGAAGGTTGTGGTTTTCAGATAGCCCAACGCAAAGTGATGACACCCAGCAGAACCTAACCAGCAAAAAGGAGGCTGAGAAGCTCTTCTGGTTGCATCTGATGACAAATCAAGTACAGCCAGGCCCTGGATCCACAGATCACAGGACAACCTCAGCAGGAATGGACCTCAGGAGGTCACTGAGTTCTGCAGGGGTTTCATAGATCCATGGAATGGTCTGGCTTTGAAGGGACCTTAAAGCTCATCCAGTTTCAACCCCCCTGCCATGGGCAGGGACACTTCCCACCAGCCCAGCTTGCTCAAGGCCTCATCCTTGAGCATCTTCAGGGAGGGAGCATCCACAGCCTCCTTGGGCAACCTGTGCCAGTTTCTCACCATCCTTATACTGAAGAACTTCTTCCTAATCTCCAGTTTCAGTCTCCTCTCTCCCAGCTCAAGCCACTGTCCCTCATCCTGTCATTCCCAGCCCTTGTCAAAACTCCCTCCCCAGCTTTCCTGGAGCCCCTCCAGGTACTGGAAGGTTGCTTTAAGGTCTTCTCTTCTTCAGGCTGAACTCCAACTCTTTCAGCACAGGAGAGGTTCTGCAGCCCTCTGATAATCTTTGTGACCTCTTCTGGACCTGCTCCAGCAGCTCCATGTTTGTCTCATTGGGTGTTGAAAACCTTCACAGCAGCTGCCCAGCCTCCCTGGGCAACCTCTGCCTCTGCCTGACTTGTCCTCAGGGTGAAAAGGTTTTTCCTCATACCCAGTGTGAAGCTCTCTTGTTTCACCCTCTGCTTGTAATCTCACCCCTGCCACCCAGCCCTTCACACACCACTGAGAACAGCCTGGACCTGTCTTGATCATTTCCCCACAGCTACTGGGTGGCTGCTGTTTGTTGGGTGCTCCCAAAGCTGTCTCTCTTGGAGGCTGAACAAGCCTGGTCCAGCAGCTGCTCCTCACAAGTGCTCCAGCACCATCACTTGGCAGCCCTCTGCCAAGCTCCCTCCACATTATCAGTGTCCTCCCTGTACTGAGGAGCCTCAGGCTCCTTTTCAGACAAGTGCTGCCTGGAGGGGCATGATGCCCTCTGTGAATTCACTGTGTGCTTCTCTCAGCACACCCCAGCACACTGCCAGGGCACACTGCTGCCTCATGCTCAGCTTCCTGTCCACCAAAACCCCCAGGTCCTTTTCCACAGAGCTGTTTCCCAGCCACCCAGTCCCCAGCTGTACTCTTGCCAGGGTCTCTTCCTCCCCAGGTTCAGGGCTTCACATCTGTCCTGGCTGAATTTCTGCTGGCCCATGCCTCCAGCCTGTCCAGGGGCCTCTGGGAGGCAACCTTGCCCCTTGGCATTCCAGACTGGTCCTCCCAGTTTGGTGTCCTTTGCAAACACCACCTCTGAGCCTTCTACAAAGATGTCACACAGGATGGGTCCCAAGACAGACCTCTGTGGCAGACCTCTGTGCTACTCCAGTTGTCACAAGGCTCCAGTCAGAGCAGGAGTCATTAACCTCCACCTTCTGAGCCTGATCATCCAACCATTTATTTTTGTGTCTATCTACTTGTCTGCCCACTCAGGCTCTAAGTTTAGTTTGGGCATAAGAACATTGTAGGAGAGACCTTCAGAAGCCTTGTTGGTGTCAAAGCAAATGACATCCCTGCCTTGCCCTGCAATGGTAACTGGGAGTTCTGGCACCCAGCTTCAGGGGACTGCTTTTAACTCCTGGCTCTGGGAAGGCACACTGGAAACAACAGCTGGTGCACACCCTCAGGAGGAGAGTTCTTCTCCAAAACACCTTTGGAAAGCATAGATTTGTCCTACTGGGACTCAGCAGGCCACATTCTTCGCTGCAATAATCAGCCCAGCCCTGTTACATTCAGCCTATATGCAGCAGTCATAGACTCACAGGGGTAGGGGATGGAAGGGACCTCCAAAGCTCATCCAGTCCAACCCCCCTGCCAGAGCAGGGTCACCCAGAGCAGGTCACAGAGGAACACATCCAGGTGGCTTTGGAAAGTCTCCAGGGAAGGAGACTCCACAACCTCTCTGGGCAGCCTGCTCCAGGGCTCTGTCACCCTCCCTGTATTGGGTTCCAGATTGTAGCTGTTGTTCCTTGTCCTATCACACCACACCACTGAAAGGAGCCTGGCCTCTTCTTCACACCCACCCCTCAGCTATTGATAGACATTGATCAGATCCCCTCTCAGCCTTCTCCAGACTAAACAGCCCCAGGGCTCTCAGCCTTTCCTCATAGCAGAGATGTTGCAGTCCCTTCAGCATCCTCCTTGCCTCTGTTGGACTCTCTCCAGCAGTTCCCTGTCCCTGAACTTGGGAGCTCAGAACTGGACACAATACTCTAGATGTGGTCTCACCAGGGGAGAGCAGAGTGGGAGGAGAACCTCCCTAGACCTGCTGGAGACAATCCTCCTGATGCACCCCAGAAGCACCTCAGCCAACCATCCTGGTTTGTTCTGCACCTGGTGTTTGGTGCCTCGACGACTACATCCAGGTGGCACAGACAGACCCTAGGAGGGTCAAACAGGACCAGCAAGGAAAACCAGGTGGATGCAGAAATTCCTCAGCTCTCTTGGGAGAAGCACAGCTCCACCATGTTCCTGTGGCAGCCCTTCCCCTCTTACCTTGGCAAGGAAACTCCACGCTGCATATTGCCCTGAGGTTGTGCTGCTTTTTAGCTTCACTGTGTGCAACATCAGAAAGAATCCCAGCAGCCCACTGCAAGGCATGGAGAAAGCTTGTTAATAAAGTACCTTAACTGCAACCAAGCAACCTCTTGACAAGCATCTTGGGGATTTCCTAATGCAGACCTGCAGCATTAATCCCACCTGGAGAAAGAAAAGTTGGTAGACAGAGAGCTTGCATCACGTCCAGTCACCACAGGTCTTGTTCAGGCAGTGACTAAAGGCTGAGTAAAGTCAGGCTGATGCTCTTCAGGCTGGTCTCTAATGCACTTGTGCAAGCAGAGAAGTAGAGATTATGGGAAACAGGAGGTGAAATAGTAACTTCAGGCATTGAAATGGCTCTAAGTAAAGACACTGCTGACTTCCACAGGAGCCACACATTTGGCAACCAGCTCAGCTCTACCTCCACGGAGCCTTGGACTGAAGAAGACAACCACTGGAAAGCTTCTGCCCGAAGCTCTCAAGCTGTTTAAAACTTCTTGAAGCCTAAATTCCAATCAGGGAGTCAAATGCATCTCTACTGTATAACAATGCTTCATGCTCTGGCTTGCTGAATCATTCAACTTAGTAGTGGCAGGAGGACAAAGGCAGGAGTACCTGAAGGGGCTACAGGAAAGCTGGAGAGGGACTTTTTACAAGGGGGTGTAGTGACAGGACAAGAGGCAATGGCTCTGAGCTGGAAGAGAAGA
The DNA here is from genome assembly GCF_014839835.1 of Dryobates pubescens. Classification (NCBI taxonomy): domain Eukaryota; kingdom Metazoa; phylum Chordata; class Aves; order Piciformes; family Picidae; genus Dryobates; species Dryobates pubescens. The sequence goes on along the minus strand of NC_071614.1, from coordinate 12,770,068 downwards.
GATTTAGATTGGACATAAGGAAGAAATTCTTTCCAGTGAGGGTGGTGAGATGCTGGCACAGGTTGCCCAGGGAGGCTGTGGCTGCCCCCTCCCTGAAGGTGTTCAAGGCCAGGTTGGAGGGGTCTGGAGCACAGCCCTGTGAAGAGAGGCTGAGGGAGCTGGGGTTGCTTAGCCTGCAGAAGAGGAGGCTCAGGGGAGACCTTCTTGCTCTCTCCAGCTCCCTGAAGGGAGGTTGTAGCCAGGTGGGGGTTGGTCTCTTCTCCCAGGCAAGCAGCACCACAACAAGAGGACACAGTCTCAAGCAGTGCCAGGGGAGATTCAGGCTGGATGTTAGGAAGAAATTCTTCCCAGCAAGAGAGATTGGCCCTTGGGATGTGCTGCCCAGGGAGGTGGTGGAGTCCCCATCCCTGGAGGCGTTTAGGAAGAGCCTGGCTGAGGCACTTGGTGCCATGGTTTAGTTGGTTAGATGGTGCTGGGTGAGAGGTTGGACTTGATGATCTCAAAGGTCTTTTCCAGCCTGGTTAATTCTGTATGCTGTAAATAGATGAGTCAGGAGTGCTGGAAACAGAACACTCCAAAGCTTCCTGCTGGCAATGAAGGGAATTTTGATCCTCATGCCATACAGGACAGTAGACCCCAGTGCTCCTGGAGCCAAGACTCTGCTCTGCTTCTCACTGGACCTCAGAGAGCTTTGGCTCTGGGGTTCATTTCACTTGTGGCATACTCACAACCCACTGGCTGGGAGCCAGTGAAATGGTGTAAAGCAGCAGGCAGGGAAGATAAAAGGGCTGCAGAATGTGCAAGGCACAAGCACTGTGTGTGGCTGCCTGAGAGGCACAAGAGACCACAAAGTGCTGTGGGAAGCTGCATGGGGAAGGAGAGAGGATCAGAGAAAAGAGGCAAAGGGTGCCTGGGTGTTGAGAGAGGGCAGGCTGCTCTGGGTGGTGAAGCAGTGCAGTTATCTCCTCCCTGCAATAGCAGGAGGGCTGGAAGATGATGGCTCCCCAGGTCAGAAGTTGCTTGCTGGGCTCCAGCACCTCAGCCAAGCACTGCTCCCTGCTCAGTGCATGAGGCTAAGCTGTGTCTCAGCCACAGGTGGCTTTGATAGCATCATAGAATCAAGCAGGTTGGAAAAGACCTCAGAGATCATCAAGTCCAACCTATGACCTAATACCTAACACCTCCTGACAACTAAACCATGGCTCCAAGTGCCACATCCAATCTCCTCTTGAACTCCTCCAGGGATGGGGACTCCACCACCTCCCTGGGCAGCACATCCCAAGGGCCAATCTCTCTTGCTGGGAAGAACTTTCTCCTCACCTTCAGCCTAAACTTCCCCTGGCACAGCTTGAGACTGTGTCCTCTTGTTCTGCTGCTGCTTGCTTGAGAGAAGAGACCAACTCCCTCCTGGCTACAACCTCCCTTCAGGGAGTTGGAGAGAGCAAGAAGGTCTCCCCTGAGCCTCCTCCTCTCCAGGCTCAGCAACCCCAGCTCCCTCAGCCTCTCCTCACAGGGCTGTGCTCCAGACCCCTCCCCAGCTTTGTTGCCCTTCTCTGGACACCTTCAAGTCTCTCAATGTCCTTTTTCAACTGAGGGGCCCAGAACTGGACACAGGACTCAAGGTGTGGCCTAACCAGTGCAGAATACAGGGCACAATGACTTCCCTGCTCCTGCTGGCCACACTCTTCCTGATGCAGGTCAGGACTCCTTTGGCCTTCTTGGCCCCCTGGGCACACTGCTGGCTCATGTTTAGGTGGCTGTCAATGAGTACCCCCAGGTCCCTCTCTGCCTGGCTGCTCTCAGCCACTCTGACCCCAGCCTGTAGCACTGCCTGGGGTTGTTGTGGCCAATGTGTAGAACCTGGCACTTGGATGTGTTCAATCTCCTGCCCTTGGCCTCTGCCCATCTGTCCAGCCTGGCAAGATCCCTCTGCAGAGCTCTCCTACCCTCTAACAGATCAACTCCTGCCCCCAGCTTGGTGTCCTCTGCAAATTTGCTGATGATGGACTCAATGCCCTCACCCAGATCATCAGTAAAGATATTGAACAGCATGGGGCCCAGCACTGATCCCTGGGGCACACCACTGGTGCCTGGCTGCTAGCTGGCTGTGGCACCATTCACCACCACTCTCTGAGCTCAGCCTCCAGCCAGTTCCTAACCCAGCTCAGAGAGCTGCTGTCCAAGCCAGGGGCTGACAGCTTAGCCAGGAGTTTGCTGTGGGGGATGGTGTCAAATGCCTTGCTGAAGCCCAGGCAGACTACATGCACAGCCTGCCCCACATCTGGGGTAGTGTCACCTACCTGCCATGGAGCAACTTACTCATTAACCCCTACCTGCAACTTGCTTGTGGTGTGGCTCCCCCTCCCTTTTCTGCCAAAAAAATACATTATTTAGGCTGGGGGGTTTGGTTACCTGGGGTTTTGGGGGGGATTCTTCTGGTGGTTTTGTTGTTGTTGTTGTTGTTGATTTGGTTGTGGGTTTTTATCAGGGAAACTACTTAACAATGATATTTTATCCCTCCTTCTAATGGCAAAGCCAGAGATAGAAGTAAGAAAAATCCCTAGCAGTCAGGAAACATTTTTGCCAGCAGTTGGTATGATTTATTCATTATTATTATTATTTACCTCAGAAATAAAGGCTTAGGGGGGAGGGAGGGAAAGACAGGAATCCCATTTTTTGAGATAATGAAGACCTCAGGGTTGACCATGAGCCAGCAATGTGCTCCTGTGGCCAAGAAGGCCAAGGGCATCCTGGGCTGGATTAGAAAGGCAGTGGGCAGTAGGTCAGAGAGGTTCTCCTGCCCTTCTACCCTGCCCTGCCACATCTGGAATCTTGTGTCCAGCTCTGGGCCCCTCAGGTCAAGAAGGACTTCAGGGAACTGCTTGAGAGAGTCCAGCACAGAGCCACAGAGATGCTGCAGGCAGTGGAAGATCTTCCTCATGAGGAGAGCCTGAGGGAGCTGAGGGCTCTGTAGCTTGGAGAGGAGGAGCCTGAGGGTGACCTCCTTGCTGTTGCTAAAGCTGTGCAGGGTGATGCCCAGAGGCTGGAGCCAGGCTCTGCTGGGGGATGCCCAATGCCAGCACAAGGGGCAGTGGTGGAAGCTGAGGCAGAGGAAGTGCCATGGAAACAGGAGGAAGGATTTTTCCCCTGTGAGGTGACAGAGCCCTGGAGCAGGCTGCCCAGGGGGGTTGTGGAGTCTCCCTCTGGAGCTATTCAAGACCTGCCTGGATGTGTTCCTGTGTGAGCTGCCCTGGGTGATGCTGCTCTGGCAGGGGGTTGGACTGGGTGAGCTTTGGAGGTCCCTTCCAGCCCCTCACATCCTGTGATTCTCTAGGAAACAGATTTACATTATACTGTGAGCACTACTCCATTGGTCAGTGAACTTTTGCTACTCCAGCTAAAGGAATGCTTGTTAAAGCTTTTCCCTTTCATCCCCCAAGAGCATTCTGCCAAATAACAAGATGTACAGGCAAATAAATCCAAGCACACTCACACACTGCTGAAGACTAATACCTCATAATCACTGCAAACAGCAAGTTTTACAAGGCCTTAATCCCACTTGAGAAGCATTTAAGAGATGGTATTTTTTCAGAAGCTTTGCTACCTTAGCTAAAAATCCTTTTCCTGGTGCCTTGGGAGCTCTCCTGAGCAGAATGCACTCACCCCAATGAACACACATCCTCCCAGGACAAGGGGCAATGGATATAAACTCCAGCACAGGAGGTTCCACCTCAACATGAGGAGGAACCTCTTCACTTTGGGCCTCACAGAGCCCTGGAGCAGGCTGCCCAGAGAGGTTGTGGAGTCTCCTTCTCTGGAGCCTTTCCAGCCCTGTCTGGATGTGTTCCTGTGTGACCTGTGCTGGATTCTATGCTCTGGCAGGGGGGTTGGACTTGAAGATCTCCAGTGGTCCCTTCCAGCCCCTAACATCCTGTGATCCTGCTCCAGCACCTCTAAACCTCAGGCCATCAGGTACATGGCCACAGAGAGAGACACAAAGCCTCTGCAGTTTCACTGGCTTATGCCAGCAGACACCAGAGCCACTAAGCTTTTGCATGGCCCCAGCTGAGAGTCAAGGCTGGGGGTCAGGGGGCCCTCTTATTCTGAACACATCCACACATCCTCTTCTGGAGAGGTTACCTGGCACAGCAGCTGCCATGAAACCTGTAGAAGTACAGGAATGGAAAGTCCAAGGCACTGAAGAGATCACCTGAGGGACAAAGCAATATACTCAGTGGAACATAGAAGGGGGGAAATTAGCCACTGCAAGAGGCAGGGGAACAGCAATTAGAGGAACATTACTCATTTAACATTCCTTGGAGCCTTTACAGCTGGCTGCTCTCTCATTCATGATGCTTTCCACATTTCTGGTGTGTTTAATGATTTCCCTCTGACCTTGCTTCCAGCCAGATCCTGCCTGGGGCTGCCCCCTCCCTCGAGGTGTTCACAGCCAGCTTGGAAAAGCAGAGCTGAGGAGGGGTTTGCTACAAGGGGACTTTCTCCAAGGGCTTGCAGTGACAGGATGAGGGGGGATGGCTCCAAACTGGAAGAGGCTGGATTTAGATGAGGAGTTAGGCAGCAATTCTTCCTCAGGAGGGTGGTGAGACCCTGGAAGAGGCTGCCCAGAGAAGCTGTAGAGGCTCCAAGCCTGGAGGTGTTCAAGGCCAGGCTGGATGAGGCCTTGAGCAAGCTGGGCTGGTGGGAGGTGTCCCTGCCCATGGCAGGGGGTTGGAGCTGGATGAGCTTTAAGGTCCCTTCCAACCCAACCCATTCCATGACTCTACAGAAGGGGAAAGGACTACATCAGAATATTCTTTGCTAGTATTCAGAAGATCCTCCTGAAGCAACAGCTGCCAGAGGACAGATGTGCATCACATCCACTCCTTTTATTGCAAAGCTCATGATAGCTCCTCCTGAGGCAACAGGAAACACAGGCAGATGTTGTCTGCTTCCCCTCTGGCTTTGGAACTCTGTCACACAGTGCTGGTGGAGAGGTTTAAGCAGATCCAAGCAGAGCTCTCAAGCACTTCCTTTCCAGGAACCTGGGCCCTGGGTGTTCTTGGTAGTAACAACTCCCAGCAGCTCTCTGGCCTTCAGGCTCTGCAGATTTGGAGGAAGCTAAGCTCCATCTTTCACTGTTTGAAGTGCAGGCCTGTGCCTGTCTGAGTGGGGCAATGCTACACAGGCAATATGCACCAGCAGGCAGAAGGGAGAGAGAGCATCTGCTGAAATGCTTCTTCCTGGGCTTCCCTGCCTGAGGAGGACTGGTGAAAGCCACAGACCTTATCCTTCTAACCATCCAAACATGAATGTGGTAGCAATATCAGCCACCATCAAATACTCAGTTTCTCCAGGTTTAGCCTTTTGTTACTTCAAATGCTGCCATGGGCTCAAGCCCTGGGATCTCTCTTATGCAAGCAACCAAACACAGAGTCATAGGATCAGAGTATTGTCAGGGTTGGAAGGGAGCTCAAGGCTCAGCCAGTCCCAACCCCCTGCCATGGGCAGGGACACCTCACACTACAGCAGGTTGCTCACAGCCACATCCAGCCTGGCTGCAAACACCTCCAGCCAGGAGGCTTCCACCACCTCCCTGGGCAACCTGTGCCAGGCTCTCACCACCCTCATGGGCAACAACTTCTTCCTAAGGTCTAACCTAAATCTCCCCTCCTCTAGCTTTGCTCCATCCCCTCCATCCTCCATTCCTTTCTTGTAGCCCCCTTCAGATACTGGAAGGCCACAATTAAGTCTCCTTGGAACCTTCTCTTCTCCAGACTGCACAACCCCAACTCCCTCAGCCTGTCCTCATAGCAGAGCAGCTCCAGCCCTCTGCTCAACCTCCTGGCCCTCAAAATCTCTGCACAGCACTGAGGGCAAAGCAGAGAACTAAACTCAGTTCTGTATGGACTGCTGGGACACTGCTCTGAAGTGGGAGCACTTCTGCACCATGTTCCACCTCAAAAGCTGCTCTTTTGTTGTCTGTCCCATGCTGCTTTGCTAAGGTGTTAGCAAATGTCATGCAAATCACACCATATTCCACACCCTTCTGTCCTCTTCCTACAGGACAGCTTCTCATTGGGCATACTCCTGTTGAATGCCAGGGCTAAAGCCCTAAAGCAGGGTTTGACCTCTATAAACAGGCATGGAAAGGAAAGGGAAGCTAGGAAAGGAACAACTCAATCCACTTTACCTGCTGGATGGGATGCAGAGGCCAACAGCACCACACTGAAAAAGGAAAAAGAAGATTAGTAGTGTGCCAGAGAATGCATCAGATGGCCTGAAGGCTAGGAACTGACAGCTGTGGGTTTGCTGCTCTCAGGGTGAAGCTTCCCCCAGTGAAGCAGCAGAACTGAGGGGAAAGCATCTGCTTGAACAACCAAAAGAAGCTGTTTGGGAAGGACACTCTGGAGTCCTCTCATACAACCTCTCACCTGAAACAGATCTGTCACTGAGGGGCTGGAGCAGGTCCAGAGAAGGGCAACCAAGCTGGGGAAGGGTCTGGAGAAGAGGGCTGGGGAGGAGCAGCTGAGGGAGCTGAGGGTGTTGAGTGTGGAGAAGAGGAGGCTGAGGGAGACCTCATTGCTCTCTGCAGCTCCCTGAGAGGGGATTGGATGTGGCACTTGGTGCCATGGTTTAGTCATGAGGTCTGTGGTGACAGGTTGGACTCGATGATCCTTGAGGTCTCTTCCAACCTTGGTGATACTGTGAGACTGTGAAGCAGCATTCCTCAAGGGGACAGTTAGACAACTGTGATACTGTGAGGCTGCAGTGAAGTGGGGGTTGGGCTCTGCTCCCTAGGCTCAGGTGATAGAAGGAGAGGAAATGGCCTGGAGTTGTGCCAGGGGAGAGGAGGCAAAATGTCTTTGCTGCCAGAGTGGTCAGGGCCTGGCAGAGGCTGACCAGGGAGGTGGTAGAGTCCCCATCCCTGGAGGTGTTCCAGAGAGCTGTGGCCATGGCACTTGGGGCCATGGTTTGGTGGCCATGGTGGGGTTGGGTTGATGTTGGACTGGATGGTCTTGGAGAGCTTTTCCAGGTGACTCAGTTCTCTGGTTCTGTTGTGTTCCTTCAGCTACCATTCCAAGGAGAGAGGTCAACCTGTATAGGATGTGGAGCACCTAGCTAAGTCTCTCTCTGTCTTGCCTGAAACAAAGCCTCACAAAAGTCTCATGGAAGCCAAGCAGAGCCAATGTGCTGACTTCCACGGCTCTCTGAGGGCAGGACTGAGCTCTGGGGCTCTTCTAAACAAGAAACCACAGGTGAGCCTGGGCAGTGACTCAGGCTCTTCTGCTAACCACCACATAACAAAACCACTTTTATCTCCCCAGATCAGGCAAACCATTGCAAGCCTGAATGGCTCAGTGCCACTCAGGGCTCTGCAGGCTGTTTGCTCTGGGTGCTCTGTAAGCACTGCCTCCCCTTCTGGCAATTCCCTACAAGTTCTGGTCTCTGCAGTGGGCTACTGCCAGGGAATTACCCTGTAAATATTATTTCTGGAAGTGATAGACCACTGCTGCAGAGGGTGATGGAAAAGAAAATCCTGATTAACACCTCCTTCCCTCCCCAGGTGCATATTGGCATCTCCATCCACAACCACAGCCAACAAACCCAAGGCACTCAGCTTAGCTCTGTTCTTCCTTCCAGTGAGTGCCCTGCTGAAGAAACACTGCAGCACTGGGAGCTGAGGGTTCTCTAAGCCAGCCAGGGCTGGAACTGAGAACATACATCAGCTTCACAGATTCATGGAATGCCTTGGGTTGGAAGAGACCATCCAGTTCCAACCCCCTGCCATGAGCAGGGACACCTCCCACCAGCCCAGCTTGCTCAAGGCCTCATCCAACTTCCAGGGAGGGGACGTCCACAGCCTCCCTGGGAAAGCTGTTCCAGTGTCTCACCTCCCTTATTTGGATTAAGTTCTTCCTAATGTCTCAGCTAAATCCAACTTCTTCCAGTTTGCAGCCATCATCCCAGCACTCCAAGCACTTGAAAAAAGTCCCCTTGTCCAAAGTCCCTCCCCAGCTCTCCTGGTGCCCCTTCAGCTACTGGAAGACTGCTCTGAGGTCTCCCCAGAGCCTTCTCTTCTCTAGGCTGAACAGTTCTCTTAGCCTGTCCTCATAGTGAGGTGCTTCAGACTCCTCTGGATCCTCTTTGTTGCCTCCTCTGGATCCTCTTTGTTGCCTCCTCTGGGTCCTCTCCAGCAGCTCCAGGTCCTTCTTGTGCTGGGGGCCCCAGAGCTGGAGGCAGTGCTGCAGGTGGGCTCTGAGCAGAGCAGAGCAGAGCAGAGGGGCAGAATCCCCTCCCTGTGCTGCTGCTCTCCCTGCTCTGGCTGCAGCCCAGGGCATGGCTGGCCTTCACAAACCCAGCTGTGATATATCAAAGGCTATTTACCTGCATGCATAGTTGAGGTACTGTTGGTCCAGGTCACTGGGAGAGGAGGGAAAGAGAAAAAGGTTTCTTTTTAGTACTGCAGCTCTTTGTTGTCAGGGATCAGCACAGCAAGCAGCACTGTGACACTGTGGTACTACCTAATGCCAGGGAATACCTTGCACCATGTTCTCAGTAGCCAACAGTAACATTATAGGATCATTAAATGTATTATAACCATAACCTGTGAATATGATCACACTGCCATGGGGTCAATCAGCATGTTCACTTGCACCTCATGGGCACAATGTTCCTGTTGGGACTGGCAGTGGGAGGCTCATTGAAAGGGAAGAATCACAGAACCATAGAATGCTCAGGGTTGGAAGGGAGCTCCAAAGCTCATCCAGTCCAGCCCCATCCTCCACTGGATCAGGCTGCCCAGAGCCCTGTCCAGCCTCACCTGGAATATCTCCAGGGACCACCTCCCTGGGCAACCTGTTGCAGTGTTCCAGCAGCCTCCTGGTGCAGAACTTGTTCCTCACATCCAATCTCAATCTGCTCTGCTCTGGTTTGAAGCCATTGCCCCTGCTCCTGTCCCTGCAGGCCTTTGGGAACAGTCCCTCTGCAGCCCTCCTGTAGCCCCTTCAGGTACTGGCAGGCTGCTATTAAGTCTCCTCAGAGCCTTCTCTTCTCAGCCTTCTCTTCTCCAGGCTGAACAACCCCAAGGAACCCCCAGAGCAAGAGGGACTGACTAAAAGTTAACCCCTGGCAGAGAGCTGGCAAATGGTTTATAGCTCCATGAGCTGCTCCATACTCTGTGCAGCCAGGGGGAGGCACACACAGGTACCAGGCAGTGGCAGCCTCTCCACCTCCAGCCACACAGAGCTGCAGACCACAGACTGGGAAGGAGTGATGCCAGCTGCTTCCCAGACATCCATTGTCTGCCTGAACCTCTGCCACACACAGGGGATTGGTGCAAGGCTTGAAGGTGTTGAAGGCACTCAGCCACTCCTGTGCTGTGGCAACACAGAGTGCAGGTGGGGATGGACCCCAGGGACCACCTGCTCCAACCTCTGCAGCTAACAGCAGAGCTGAAAGGAGCTGCCCAGCACCCTGCCAAGCTGAGCCTTCCAACTGCCCCATGGAGGGGACTCCACTGCTGCCCCTGGGAGATGATTTCAGTCTCTGACTGCTCTCAGGGGCAAACATTTTCTCCTGCAGTCCCATGGGAATGTCCCCAGCAGTGCCTTGTCCCCATCCCCCCTTGTCTCTCCCATGGGGCTCCTTGGACACAGGGAGTCTCCATCCCCCTGGCAGCCTCCCTTTAGCTGCTGCTCCATGGTGATGAGGTCTGCCCTGAGCCTTCTCTTCTGCAGGCTGAGCACACTCAGCTCTCAGCCTTGCCTCACACAGCAGGGCTGCCAGGCCCCTGAGCATTCTCCAGGCTGAACTAACCCAGCTCTGCCTTGAGAAGGGAAGGCTCAGGGGAGAAGAGAAGGCTCAGAAGAGTCCCTATAACCATGGCCCACTTGTGAGACTGTGTGGCAAAGGCAGATGCTGACAGATTCAACCCAAAGAGCTTACCAGGCTAACACAAACTAACACTTCCTCTTAGTGTCTGTGCCAGTAACTGCAGAACTGAGTCATCCTCCTTTGCTAATACAGTTTGAAACTAACTCAGTGTTTGAGCAGGCAGAGTAACTATCCATACCCACACACCAGTGTGATCAGCAATGAGGCTCTTCTTGCAAGAGGAGTTCTTAAGGCTGAACCACAGAATCACAGCATCACAGAATCACCCAGGTTGGAAGACCTCCAAGATCACCGAGTCCAACCAATCACCCAACCCTAACTAATCAACTAAACCATGGCACCAAGTGCCTCAGCCAGGCTTTTCCTAAACACCTCCAGGGATGGGGACTCCACCACCTCCCTGGGCAGCACATTCCACGGCCAATCTCTCTGGGAAGAAATAAGATTAAGCCTAAAGATCCCCTGGCACAGCTTGAGACTGTGTCCTCTTGTTCTGCTGCTGCTTGCCTGGCAGAAGAGACCAACCCCCACCTGGCTACAACCTCCCTTCAGGGAGTTGGAGAGAGCAAGAAGGTCTCCCCTGAGCCTCCTTCTTCTCCAGGCTAAGCAACCCCAGCTCCCTCAGCCTCTCCTCACAGGGCTGTGCTCCAGACCCCTCCCCAGCTTTGTTGCCCTTCTCTGGACACCTTCAAGTCTCTCAATGTCCTTCTTAGACTGAGGGGCCCAGAACTGCACACAGAAGGAAACAAGTAGCTTACTTTAAAGCTTAAAAGAGCCCCACAGGCTGCAGCACTACTCATTTTGAGTTACCTGCAAGCATTTCTAAGGCCTCACAGTTGTTTAATAGACCAAGGAACACCTTTATGGCAGGATGAGCCATAGAATCCTACAATGGGTTGGGTTGGAAGGGACCTCAAAGCTCATCCAGTTCCAACCCCCTGCCAGGCAGTGGGAGCTGTGTCACAGAGAAAGAGCAGACAGCTACAGAAGACTGCAAGGACTAAAGCTTTTCCTGTCCTGTTTAGAGACATGGCCTGTGCCAGGCACCCAGGCTTTCAGCTAGTTTGGGTGAGAAGCTCTAGTTCATAGCTTCAAAGAAAGATTTGAGTTAGAAGAGACCTCAAAGCTCATCCAGCTCCAACCCCTGCCATGGGCAGGGACACCTCCCACCAGCCCAGCTTGCTCAAGGTCTCATCCAGCCTGGCCTGGAACACCTCCAGGGAGGAGGCAGCCACAGCCTCCCTGGGCAACCTGTGCCAGAGTCTCACCACCCTCACTGCAAACAATTTCCTCCAGTCTCTGTCTCCCCTCTCCCAGCTCAAAGCCATTGTTCCTCATCCTGTCTCTCCCAGCCCTTGTCAACAGTGCCTCCCCAGCTCTCCCTCAGCCTCTCCTCACAGGTCTGTGCTCCAGACCCCTCCCCAGCCTCATTGCCCTTCTCTGGACACCTTCAAGTCTCTCAATGTCCTTCTTAAACTGAGGAGCCCAGAACTGGACACAGGACTCAAGGTGTGGCCAAGGATGGCTCAGCTCACACTGGTAACCGAGAGACCCCTACAGCCCCCTGACTGCTCCAGTGCCTCTACCCCTCTTTGACAGCAAGCTCTTTGGAAGAACATGGAGATATCTTACCTTAAAGAGCTGGGCTTCCATAACTTGTGAAACACTTTGTAAGCCCCTGTAATGGAGAGCAGAAGTGTAACTGCCACAGCATGCAACCACAACGACAAACCACAGCTCCTTTGGACATGCTACCAGCAGAGGAGGAACCTCTCTGCATTACAGCTCAGAACACAGCACAAAGGACACCTGAAATGTCAGCAAAGGAAAACCTAGCCCTTCAAACCCATGGTTTTCAAAGTGCCACCAGGGCAGAGCACTGTCACACTCTGTGCTTCTGCCAGTCCTGCTGAAGAATCATAGAATCAGTAAGGTTGGAAAAAGACATCAGAGATCATCAAGCCCAACCTGTCAGCCAACACCTCCTGACAACTAAACCATGGCTCCAAGTGCCACAGCCAATCCCCTCTGGAACACCTCCAGGAACAGGTAGAAAAGGACCTGAAGGTGCTGCTTCACAGCTGGCTAAACATGAGCCAGGGGATGCCCAGGTGGGCAAGAAGGCCACCAGCAGCCTGGCCTGGAGCAGCAATGGTGTGGGCAGCAGGAGCAGGGCAGGGATTGTCCTCCTGTGCTGGGCACTGGGGAGGCCACAGCTTGAGTGCTGGGTTCAGCTTTGGGCTTCTCACTCCCAGAAGGACATTGAGAGGCTGGAGCAGGGCCAGAGAAGGGCAACCAAGCTGGGGAAGGGTCTGGAGAAGAGGGCTGGGGAGGAGCAGCTGAGGGAGCTGGGGGTGTTGAGTGTGGAGAAGAGGAGGCTGAGGGAGACCTCCTTGCTCTCTACAGCTCCCTGAGAGGAGGCTGGAGCCAGGTCAGGGGTTGGGCTCTGCTCCCTAGTCTTGGGTGATGGAAGGAGAGGAAATGGCCTGGAGTTGTGCCAGGGGAGGCTTAGGTTGGAGATGAGGAAAAATTTGTCTGCTGCAAGAGTGGTCAGGGCTTGGCAGAGGCTGCCCAGGGAGGTGGTGGAGTCCCCATCCCTGGAGGTGTTCCAGAGAGCTGTGGCCATGGCACTTGGGACCAGGGTTTGGTGGCTGGGTTGATGTTGGACTGGATGGTCTTGGAGAGCTTTTCCAACCTGAACAGTTTCCTGATTCCAAGTTACTAGCTCTGCTTGGCCTTTCTTGCAGCATCTTTACTCTGTCAGTTGATAGGAAATCTAATTACACAAACTGGGAAATCTAATTACACAACCCCCCAACAGTCCTGCCTCCCACTGCCTCTCAAACCCAAGAGGAATGGAAGGAAGCTTTATTTTTGAGCACAACCATTGTGTTGCTTCCTCAAGCAGGCAGAAGAGGTCTCCTGAAGACTCCCTCAGCAGCTTTCCACCCCTGTGGCCCTAGCTCTGCTTTACAAATGAGCCCTGTTGACTTGGAGAAAGCAATAAGAGCACTCATTAGGGGAAACAAGGCTGGGCAGTGCAAACCCCTCAGCTGGTTGTTGTCTCTGAATGAGCCAATGTTTACCACATCTGATTTCCTCAAGGAAGCATAAAAGGCAAATATTATTTCTTATTTGTATGCTACCAACATCTTCCAAAGGGATGTCTAGACACAAATCAACAGAAACACCTAACCTCTGCCCTGGGAATGCTCTGGTATGAATAGACACACACACAAAAGGAGGGAAGGAATCATCTCTAATTTCAGACAAGACTTAACATATGGATGAGTCACTCACAGGGAAGGGGAAGGGGAAGGGGAAGGGGAAGGGGAAAGGGAAGGGGATTATCCAGGTTGGAAAAGTCCTCAAAGATCATCAAGTCCAACCTCTCACCCAACACCATCTGATCAACCAAACCATGGCACCAAGTGCCTCAGCCAGGCTCTTCCTAAACACCTCCAGGGATGGGGACTCCACCAGCTCCCTGGGCAGCACATCCCAATGGCCAATCTCTCTCTCAGTGAAGAACTTTCTCCTCACCTCCAGCCTAAACCTCCCCTAGCACAGCTTGAGACTGTGTCCTCTTGTTCTGGTGCTGCTTGCCTGGGAGAAGAGACCAACCCCAACCTGGCTACAACCTCCCTTCAGGTAGTTGTAGACAGCAATGAGGTCTCCCCTGAGCCTCCTCTTCTGCAGGCTAAGCAACCCCAGCTCCCTCAGCCTCTCCTCACAGGGCTGTGCTCCAGACCCCTCCCCTGCTTTGTTGCCCTTCTCTGGACACCTTCATCTCAACATCTTTCCTAACCTGAGGAGCCCAGAACTGGACACAGGACTCAAGGTGTGGCCTAACCAGTGCTGAAGGCTACAGGACAGCTCAGAACCAAACACAAATCCCTTATTAGCCACTCCAAAAGGACACAAATCTCCTAGTTCAATGTTGCTGCTCCTGTATTCTTCAGGTTTGCTGGGGCTGGCTCCTTCCAGGTTTTTGAGGATCCCAGGCTGCATCAAAAGCAGCATGGCCAGCAGGTCAAGAGAGGGGATTCTGCCCCTCTGCTCTGCCCTGCTCTGCTGGGACCTCACCTGCTGCGCTGGGGCCACTCATGGGGCCCTCAACACAAGAGAGATGTGGATCTGATGGAGAGGGTCCAGAGGAGGCTACAAAGATGATCTGAGGGCTGGAGAACCTCTGCTGTGGGGACAGGCTGGGAGAGTTGGGGCTGTTCAGCCTGGAGAAGAGAAGGCTCTGGGGAGACCTTAGAGCTGCATTTCAATATCTGCAGGGGACCTCCAGGCAGGCTGGGGAGGGGCTGTTCAGAAGGGGCTGTGGGGATAGGATGAGGACAATGGCTTGAAACTGGAGCAGGGCAGAGTTAGGTTGGACATCAGGAGGAAGCTCTGCACAGTGAGAGGTGAGACACTGGCACAGGCTGCCCAGGGGGGTGGTTGAGGCTCCAGCCCTGGAGACATTCAAGGTCAGACTTGATGTGTCCCTGGGCAGCCTGCTCTGGCTGGAGGTGTCCCTGCTGAGTGCAGGGGGGTGGACAAGATGCCCTTGGAGGGTCCTTTCTAACTCAATGCCATCTGTGACTCTGTAAATTATGATTTATCCAAATTGCTCTTCAGCCTGAAAAAGAGGGAAGGAAGCCTGAGAGGTCATGCAAGCCCTTGTGAACCTTCCTTAAGATGCATGTGGTTGCACAACCCCTCCTTAGCATTTCAACATCCTTCCTCTGGGACCACATTCCAAGATCATTTACAATATTTTTGACATGTTTTAATCAAATCAGTGTTTGCAGTGAGGCTCCAGCTACAAGTTCTTGCTTGCTTTCTTGCATGTTTCCTCTCCCCTCAGAAGGAAGTGACTCCTGGGAGGCAGCCAGCCCAGGCTCCCAGAAGAACTCAGTGCTGATTGAAATTGTAGGCACATAGAACCATGGAATGGGTTGGGTGGGAAGGGGCCTCCAAAGGGCATCCAGTCCAACCCCCCAGCACTCAGCAGGGACATCCCCAACTAGATCAGGTTGCCCAGAGCCCTGTCCAGCTTCACCTTGAATATCTCCAGGGATGGGATCTCAACCAGGCTTCTTGCATCAAGAGTAGTGTGGCCAGCAGGAGCAGGGAAGTCATTGTGCCCTGTATTCTGCACTGGTTAGGCCACACCTTGAGTCCTGTGTCCAGTTCTGGGCTCCTCAGTTTAGGAAGGACATTGAGAGACTTGAAGGTGTCCAGAGAAGGGCAACAAGGCTGGGGAGGGGTCTGGAGCACAGCTGAGGAGAGGCTGAGGGAGCTGGGGTTGCTTAGCCTGGAGAAGAGGAGGCTCAGGGGAGACCTCATTGCTCTCTACAACTCCCTGAAGGGAGGTTGTAGTCAGGTGGGGGTTGGTCTCTTCTGCCAGGCAAGCAGCAGCAGAACAAGAGGACACAGTCTCAAGCTGTGCCAGGGAAGGTTTAGGCTGGAGGTGAGGAGAAAGTTCTTCACTGAGAGAGTCGTTAGCCATTGGGATGTGCTGCCCAGGGAGGTGGTGGAGTCCCCATCCCTGGAGGTGTTCCAGAGGGGATTGGATGTGGCACTTGGAGCCATGGTTTAGTCATGAGGTCTGTGGTGACAGGTTGGACTTGATGATCTTTGAGGCCTCTTCCAACCTTGGTGATTCTGTGATACTGTGAACCACCTCCCTGGGTAGCCTGCTGCAGTGTTCCAGCAGCCTCCTGGTGCAGAACTTGTTGCTCACATCCAATCTCAATCTGCTCTGCTCTCATTTCTAACCACTGCCCCTGGTCCTGTCCCTGCAAGGCCTTTGCAAACAGTCCCTCTGCAGCTCTTCTTGTAGCCCCTTCAGAGAATGGAAGGCTCCTGTAAGGTCTCCCCAGAGCCTTCTCTTCTGCAGGCTGAACAGCCCCAACTCTCCCAGCCTGTCCCTGTAGCAGAGGTTCTGCAGCCCTCTGATCATCCTGGTGGCCTCCTCTGGACCCTCTCCAGCAGGTTCATGTCCCTCTCATGTTAGGGCTCCCATGCAGTGAAGGTGAGGTCTCCCCAGAGCAGAGCAGATGGACAAGATCTTCTCTCTCCATCTCTGGCCACACTTCTCTGATGGAGCCCAGGCTGCCTTTGGCCTTCTGGGCTGCAAGTGCCCATTGCTGGCTCCTCTCCATCTGCTCACCCACCAGCACCCCCAAGTCCCTCTCTGCAGGGCTGCTCTGGCTCTCACCATCCCCCAGCCTGGGTTGATATTGAGGACAGCCCCAGTCTAGGTGCAGCTCTGTGCATTTTGCCTTATTGAGCCTGATGAGGTTCTCCCAAGCTCACCTCTCCAGCCTGTCCAGGTCCCTCTGGATGTCATCACTTTTGTCACCCACTGGGGGCTGAGAGCAGTATCTGCTTTATTCTGCTTTCAATGTAAAATCTGTAACAGGACTGCACTTTACCTTGGCTGAGCTTCATTCTTTCTTACATCAAGAGCCTTAAATATCAGCAGCTTCATCACAAAGCTGATTGGCTTGCCCAGCACATTTAACTCTTCCCAATTCTATTTCCAAGGAGAGAATGACTTACCCACACAGATCAAGTGAATCAGGGCCCAGAAATAACCATTTGGATCAAACTGAAACAAAGAACATCCACATAAATAACTGCACACTCCTGCAGGCAGCCCCAGGGCTGCTCCCCTGCAGTGAGCCTCTCCAGGCAAGGACAGGCAGTGGGGGCTGTGTCACAGAGAAAGAGCAGACAGCTGCAGAAGACTGCAAGGACTAAAGCTTTTCCTGTCCTGTTTAGAGACATGGCCTGTGCCAGGCACCCAGGCTTTCAGCTAGTTTGGGTGAGAAGCTCTAGTTCATAGCTTCAAAGAAAGGTTTGAGTTAGAAGAGACCTCAAAGCTCATCCAGCTCCAACCCCCTGCCATGGGCAGGGACACCTCCCACCAGCCCAGGCTGTAAGTTAATTTGCCCTTCCCAGCCTGGGGTGCACCCATTGCCACCACAGAGTCATAGGACAGCTTGAGGAGGAAAGGACCTTAAAAACTCATCCAGTTCCACCCCCCTGCCATGGGCAGGGACACCTCCCACCAGCCCAGGCTGCTCAAGGCCTCATCCAGCCTGGCCTGGAACACCTCCAGGGAGGAGGCAGCCACAGCCTCCCTGGGCAACCTGTGCCAGAGTCTCACCACCCTCACTGCAAAGAATCCCTTCTTCATTTCCAGTCTCAATCTCCTTCCTTCCAGCTTCAATCCATCACCCTACATCCTGGCACTCCCAGCCCTTGTCACAAGTCCCTCCCCAGCTCTCCTGGAGCCCCTTCAGGTACTGGAAGGCTGCTCTGAGGTCTCCCCAGAGCCTTCTCTTCTCCAGGCTGAACAGCCCCAACTCTCCCAGCCTGTCCCGCCCCAACTCTCCCAGCCTGTCCCCACAGGGGAGGTTCTCCAGCCCTCTGTTTATCCCCAGGTGACTTTCTCTAAGCCCTGTCAGAAGTCAAACTGTGGTTTCCTCAGCCACCCCCTTCACCAAGCAGCTCTGTGTCTGCCCTGCTCAGAGGTCTCACCGCCCTGCACATACAGTGCGCGGCATGACCCCAACACAGGCCACATGTACAGCACCTGGGCAGGAAGCCTGCCCTGACTTACAGGTGAAAGCTGCACCCCTCACATGCTGAGAAGCTGTCACACACCAAGCTCTGGGCAGAGCTGCTTGGCAGAGAGCTCACCTGTGTGTCACAGCAGGGAAGGCACACCGCTGCTGCCAGCAGGAGCAGCACGCTGCAGAGAAGAGAGAAACAAACAAGCCTGTCACCTGCCTTCGTCCCCTCAGCACAGCACAGGCAACTCCACTCAAGTTCCCCACTGCCACTTCCCCTCTTTCCCTCTCATTCCCTGTTTCCCAGGTAATCTCTGCCACCAGACCTGAGTGTCCCGTCATGCATCGCTCACGGCTTGTGCACAGCGAAGCTGCATGTGAGGGGAGGCAGCACAAAACACCCCAGCAGGCAGCACCAGGAGGGCCTTGGCAAGGAATATTGTTCTTCACTTGCCATCTGACCTCTGAAGGCTGCTTCAGAAAGCCAAAATCAACCCATTTCTGGCTGTGAATTCACAGGCTCACAGCTCACAGGATGTTGGGGGTTGGAAGGGACCTCTGGAGATCACCCAGTCCAACCCCCTGCCAGAGCAGGAGCATAGAATCCAGCTCAGGTCACACAGGAACACATCCAGACAGGGCTGCAAAGGCTCCAGAGAAGGAGACTCCACAACCTCTCTGGGCAGCCTGCTCCAGGGCTCTGTGAGCCTCACAGTGCAGAAGTTCCTCCTCATGTTGAGGTGGAGCCTCCTGTGCTGCAGCTTATATCCATTGCCTCTTGTCCTATCCCAGGGAGCAACTGAGCAGAGCCTGTCCCCTCCCTCCTGCCCTCCAGCCCTCAGATATTGATAAACATTTATTAAATCCCCTCTCAGTCTTCTTTTGTGCTACCTGAAAGGTGAATTGCCTACTGCACCCCTGCCAGCAGAGGTGACCCCACCATGAGCTCTGCTGTGACTCCAGAGCACAGAGTGGTGCTGCACTAGGAACAGCCTCAGGGCAGCACCAGTCCTTAAATCCAGTGGCTTGGACTAAATAAATCCTTCACCTGTGGCTGAGGCTGCACTGAACACACTGCTGGGGACTGCCACTGTTAATGCTAACAAACATTTGCTTTTGCAGTTTATTTTCCTGCTCTCTAGGGAGGAAAAGAAAAGACAGAACATAAAGATGCTCAAACAGCCTTGCTAAGAGTGCAGCGTGACAACAAGGCCACAGCAAGGCAGACAGTGGAAGCCACAGGAAGAAAGGAGGAGGAGGATGCCTCTAAGTACTCTGAATAATAACCAAACATTATCCACTCTAAGTACAGCTCAAAGATTACAGGAATGTGGAGGACAGCAAATCTGCATTCCTCAAGGGGGGGAAGAATGAAACTTTGCATACAGGACTGACTGGCTTCTGTTTGTCCCTTGCTATCTCCTTTGGGAAGCCCAAACAACCAGGGCCAAGGGGGGGTGGTAGGTTGTGGAGCTCAGCATGAATGATTCCAGCAGAAGTGGATACCACAAACCTTCTCTTTCTTAGGAAAGGCAGGTTTAGGTTCATGGAATCCTAGAATGGGTAGGGTTGGAATGGACCCTAAACATCATCTAACCCCTTGCCATGGGCAGGGACACCTCCCACCAGCACAGCTTGTTTTGTGCAAGGCTTTGGGGGTGTGGGGTTTTGGGTTGTTTCTAGGAGAGCTGGTGGAGGTTTTGCGCTGCCCAAGCTGGCTCTCACTGCTGCATGGCAGCTGGCACTCTGGGGGGTCTCCAGCGGGCTTCATGGAACCACTGAAGGGTTTGGGTTGGAAGGGACCTTAAAGCTCATCCAGTTCCAACCCCCTGCCATGGGCAGGGACATCTCCCACCAGCCCAGCTTGCTCAAGGCCTCATCCAGCCTGGCCTGGAACACCTCCAGGGAGGAGGCAGCCACAGCCTCCCTGGGCAACCTGTGCCAGTGTCTCACCACCCTCACTCCAAAGAATTTCTTCCTCATCTCCAATCTCAATCTTCTTCCAGCTCCAATCCATCACCCTACATCCTGGCACTCCCAGCCCTTGTCACAAGTCCCTCCCCAGCTCTCCTGGAGCCCCTGCAGGTCCTGGAAGGCTGCTCTAAGGTCTCCCCAGAGCCTTCACTTCTCCAGGCTGAACAGCCCCAACTCTCCCAGCCTGCCTGAGTGTTCAATATTCCTCCTGTGCAGAAAAGAGGAATTAACCACTCCATCTAATCCCAGACAGAGCTAGCTGCAGATATAGTTTTGTTCTTTCACTCTTTGCCTGCCTCCTCTCCCTCCAGAACTGGGAGCCTCCCTGGGCAACCTGTGCCAGTGTCTCACCACCCTCACTGGAAAGAATTTCTTCCTAATCTCCAGCCTCAATCTCCCCTCCTCAAGCTTCAATCCACTGCCCCTCATCCTGCCACTCCTCCCACATTAATTCCCTTACTGTTGAAGGTTCACCCACTGGAACTTCAAACCTGATGGCTATCTCCTTTCCAAAACCACCCTCACAGCTCTGCTTTGTTCTTCAGGGAGATTGCCCTGCTGGCTTTTCTTTGATGGATTTGGGGGGGTTTATTATTTATTTAATAAGGAGAAAAATAGGAATCCATTCAAGTCATTGTTAATGCAAAGGAAAGGAAATGCAATTTAAACCCATGGAATTGCTGCTGTGTTGCAATCTCAGCTCGCTGCCCACGGGAATGTGCCTCTCATTCTGCATGGTTTCTTGCTGTGCCACTGTCTGAAGCCACCAAGAAGCTGGAGCCACAACAAGCCTGAGGCTGAGTGTGTAGCAGTTTCAAAGGCTTACCTACAGACTTGCAGGTGAGAGGTCTGCTGCTGAAAAAGAAGCAGGAGACAAAAAGGAAATCATTAGGATTTGAACATAAAGATACTTAAACATAAGCTAAACCTAAGCCCAGTGCTCTTACTTAAACCTAAGAGAAATCTAAGCCCAGTGCTCTTACTTAAACATAAGATAAGCCTAAGCCCAGTACTCTTACTTAAACATAAGCTAAACCTAAGCCCAGTGCTCTTACTTAAGCTAAACCTAAGCCCAGTGCTCTCCCCTTCTGAGAACAGGGCAGTGCCTACAGCTGCCCTTGCTGCATTCAAAATCCACTGAGCAGCACTCACTCAGCTGCTGGAGCACTGCTTAGCAAATGTCATCTGAATGAATCAACCAGGACTAAAGATTAACCTCCTGAAACCTGCTTGGAGGTTTCAGATTACTTACCAACAGGTAAACCTAAACCCAGATGGTCACAGGTGGCATTGCCCTGGAAGGGACCCTCAAAGGGCATCTTGTCCACCCCCCCTGCACTCAGCAGGGACACCTCCAGCCAGAGCAGGCTGCCCAGGGACACATCAAGTCTGACCTTGAATGTCTCCAGGGCTGGAGCCTCAACCACCCCCCTGGGCAGCCTGTGCCAGTGTCTCACCTCTCACTGTGCAGAGCTTCCTCCTGATGTCCAGCCTAACTCTGCCCTGCTCCAGTTTCAAGCCATTGTCCTCATCCTATCCCCACAGCCCCTTCTGAACAGCCCCTCCCCAGCCTGCCTGGAGGTCCCCTGTAGATACTGAAATGCAGCTCTAAGGTCTCCCCAGAGCCTTCTCTTCTCCAGGCTGAACAGCCCCAACTCTCCCAGCCTGTCCCTCTAGCAGAGGTTCTCCAGCCCTCAGATCATCTTTGTAGCCTCCTCTGGACCCTCTCTATCAGGTCCACGTGTCTCATGTTTTGGGGTGCCATAGCTGGACACAGCAGTGCAGGGGAGGTCTCCCCAGAGCAGAGCAGATGGACAAGATCTCCTCTCTCCATCTCTGGCCACACTTGCTCTGATGGAGCCCAGGCTGCCATTGGCCTTCTGTGCTGCAAGTGCCCACTGCTGGCTCCTCTCCAGCTCCTCACCCACCAGCACCCCCGACTCCTCTGCAGGGCTGCTCTGGCTCTCATCATCCCCCAGCCTGGGTTGATACCAAAGACAGACACAACCTTTACAGCTGCTCCTCAGACTTGAACTACACCAAAACTACCTATTGTATGTACCCAAATGCTGGGTACTCTGAATTATTTAGGTACTACCCCAGCCAAATCAGCCTTGGTCTGAACTCATCTGAGTTTCCCAATCCTTTGGTCCACAATCTTTCACAGAATCATACAATCACAGATTGGTTTGGGTTGGAGGGGACTTTTGAAGGCCATTTAGACCAAGCCACCTGCAGTCAGCAGCTAGAGCAGGTTGCTCAGAGACCCCAAACAACCTGACCTGGAGTGGTTCCAGGGATGGGGCTTCTCCCACCTCCCTGGGCAAGCTGGGACAGGCTCTCCCCATCCTCAGTGTAAAAAATAGCTTCTTTCTATCTACTCTGAATGTCTCTCTTTTAGTTCAAACCATCACCCTTTGCCCTGTCACAACAGACCCTGCTCAAAACTCTGTCCCCAGCTTTCATAGAATCAATTAGGTTGGAAAAGACCTCAGAGATCATCAAGTCCAACCTGTCACCCAAGACCTCCTGACAACTAAACCATGGCTCCAAGTGCCACATCCAATCCCCTCTGGAACACCTCCAGGGATGGGGACTCCACCACCGCCCTGGGCAGCACATCCCAAGGGCCAATCTCTCTTGCTGGGAAGAACTTTCTCCTCACCTCCAGCCTTAACCTCCCCTGGCACAGCTTGAGACTGTGTCCTCTTGTTCTGGTGCTGGTTGCCTGGGAGAAGAGACCAACCCCCACCTGGCTACAACCTCCCTTCAGGTAGTTGTAGAGAGCAATGAGGTCTCCCCTGAGCCTCCTCTTCTCTAGGCTAAACAGTCCCCTTTGATTCCCTTTAAGTACTTTTCCCTTTAAGTACTGAAAGTCCAGGACTCTCTGGAGCCTTCTCTTCTCCAGAAGCTTCCCAGCAAGACTTGTGTTTGCATGAGCCTTGTCCACAGTGCTTTTGTTTTCCAGGGAGGAGACATAAACATGTGAGCTGAATGGAAACTATGAAAGCCTGTGACAGGGACAGGAATCAAGAGGACAATGCCTCAGGGCCATGCCATGGTACACACTGCAATGTCCTTTAACCATAACCTCCTCACTCTGCTAGGAACAGCAAACTTGGGGCTGTTTATTTGTCCTCTGTACACACAAGAGATGAAAGGAATGAAAGATTCCTTCCACAGCAAGCCACTGCTGGGGCTCTGCTGGAATGACTTTGTGATGAATGATTTCCCAATGCTGCCCCACAGCAGCTCTCTGGGCAGTCAGAAAAGCATGGGCACAGTGGTGCTGGGATGCTGGGGTTTATCTCATCTCATCTCATCTCATCTCATCTCATCTCATCTCATCTCATCTCATCTCATCTCATCTCATCTCATCTCCTGAGAAGAAGGATTCCCAGTGCAGTTGGGGAGAAACAATCCCAGCTCTTCCCACAGGGAGAGGCATTTACTCTCCTGTAACAGGTCTTGGGGTAGATTCTCAAGCAGTCAAAACAAACACAGGTTTGTAGAATGGGTTGAGTTGGAAGGGACCTTAAAGCTCATCCAGTTCCAACCCCCTGCCATGGGCAGGGACACCTTCCACCAAAACAGCTTGCTCAAGGCCTCATCCAGCCTGGCCCTGAACACCTCCAGGGAGGAGGCAGCCACAGCCTCCCTGGGCAACCTGTGCCAGAGTCTCACCACCCTCACTGTAGAGAGTCCTGGGTTCAGTTTTGGGTCTCTCACTCCAAGAAGGACATTGAGAGGCTGGAGCAGGTCCAGAGAAGGGCAACCAAGCTGGGGAAGGGTCTGCAGAAGAGGGCTGGGGAGGAGCAGCTGAGGGAGCTGGGGGTGTTGAGTGTGGAGAAGAGGAGGCTGAGGGAGACCTCATTGCTCTCTGCAGCTCCCTGAGAGGAGGCTGCAGTGAGGTGGGGGTTGGGCTCTGCTCCCTACTCTTGGGTGATGGAAGGAGAGGAAATGGCCTGGAATTGTGCCAGGGGACGCTGAGGTTGGAGATGAAGAAAACTGTCTTTGCTGCCAGAGTGGTCAGGGCTTGGCAGAGGCTGCCCAGGGAGGTGGTGGAGTCCCCATCCCCGGAGGTGTTCCAGAGACCTGTGGCCATGGCCCTTGGGGCCATGGTGGGGTTGGGTTGATGTTGGACTGGGTGATCTCAGAGAGCTTTTCCAACCCAAACAATTCTGTGATTGTATGAAAAGAAGCCAGGTGTCTGTTAGATCCCAGGAGGTCCCTTGAATGCATCTCCTAATTGCTCAGTTACCTCTTTCTGCACAAGCTTCTGGACCCCGCAGGTTATAGCTTCTGCTGCGCTGTGCAGGGTGAGGAACACCGGGATGGGCTGCAAGAGGAGAGAGCAAAAAACACCCACATCAACCCCCAGCACTCACACACATGGGGTAAGGGGCACTCCTCTTGGGACTGCTGACCCACATGCTTGTGGTTGGGGGTTTTGCTGGAGGGGGGGGTTGTCTTTTAAAGCTTCAAACCCAGGCCACAACTGAAAGGGACTTAGATCCACTCCAATCAGCAGCTCACGGCGCAGGGACCCTGCTTGCTGCTTCCCCCACTTCCAAGTGCCCAATCAGTTTGTACACAGCTGCCTCAGTGAGCTGAGCTCCAGGTTTCTGCTTCCAGTGTTGCCTCACTGCAGCCTCCAGAGCAAACAGCTCTCCTTAGTGTTCCCATCCACTGGTACGAATAAACCACGGCGTGCCTCCTAGCAACGCAACCCTGGGCAGGATGATCTGAGGTGATTGCTATCAGGCACTGCTAGGAAGAGCTGCCTGAAACTAGGGGAGAAATGTGATAGCTCCTACAGGAGTGATGTTGAAATCACACCCACTGAGGTATCTGGACACCATCCCAACATGAAATTCTCAAGAACCAAACCCCAGTGCTAACAGCAAAGACTCAAACACCCACTGCCCCCAGGCAAACCCAGCCAGGATTAGTGGTGCATAACACTTCCTCCAGATCAGATCTCCTGTCCCTCAGACAGCTGAAACAGCAGCAATTCTCTGCTCTGATGAAGACAATCGACAGACCTGAGGCTAAAGGCAGTTTTAGGAAGCAGCATTTCCCCTCCTATGTGCAGTCCTTAAACCACACAGGCAGGGAATGAGTTAAATGTCTCAGCGATCAGCAGCAAATCTCTCTTCAGTGGCACTTGGTCTGCAGGCCTCTGGATTCTCTGGATTTGTCTTGGTGGATAACCATCACCAATTAAACATTTCAATGACAGATTGGGTGGATCCATAAAGACAAGCTGCACCAAGGGAACTTTTAACACCTCTAAATTAGCCAGCAAAGCAGGGGGGGAAAGTCACACAAACACCAGGAGCATGAATTTGGCAGCCCCTGCTTCACTGGCTCTTGCAGGGGGGGTTCCATGGAAGGAGCATTCAGAGGGTACAGAACTGGCTTGAGGGCTGCCCCCAAAGGGTGGCTGGCAATGGTCCATGGCCAAGGGGAGGCCAGGGACAAGTGGAGTCCCTCAGGGATCAGTCCTGGGACCAGGCTTGGTTAACATCTTTGTTGGTGCCATGGACAGTGGCATTGAGTGCACCCTCAGCACCAAGCTGTGTGGTGCTGCTGACTGCTGGAGGGAAGGATCCATCCAGAGGGACCTGGACAGGCTGCAGAGGTGGGCACAAGCCAACCTCAGGAGGTTCAACAAGACCAAGGGCAGGGTCCTGCAGCTGGGTCGAGGCAATCCCAGGCACAAATGCAGGCTGGGCAGGGACTGGCTTGAGAGCAGCCCTGGAGAAAAGGACTTGGGGATGCTGGGGGAGGAGAAGCTCACCAGGAGCCAGCAGGGAGCACTTGCAGCCCAGAGAGCCAAGCAGAGCCTGGGCTGCAGCAAGAGAAGTGTGGCCAGCAGGGCCAGGGAGGGGATTCTGCCCCTCTGCTCCACTCTGCTGAGACCACAGCTGGAGCTCTGGGGCCAGTTCTGGAGCCTCTGTGCCAGGAAGGCTCTGGAGGTGCTGGAAGGTGTCCAGAGAAGGGCCACGAGGAGGAGCAGAGGGCTGGAGCTGCTCTGCTCTGGAGACAGCCTGAGAGAGTTGGGGTTGTGCAGGCTGGAGAGGAGAAGGCTCCCAGGAGACCTCATTGTGGCCTTCCAGGATCTGCAGGGGGCTCCAAGAAAGCTGGGGAGGGATTTTGAGGGTGTCAGGGAGGGATAGGACTGGGGGGGATGGAGCAAAACTAGAAGTGGGGAGATTGAGATTGGATGTGAGGAAGAAGTTGTTCCCCATGAGGGTGGTGAGAGCCTGGCACAGGTTGCCCAGGGAGGTGGTGGAAGCCTCCTGCCTGGAGGTGTTTGCAGCCAGGCTGGAGGTGGCTGTGAGCAACCTGCTGTAGTATGAGGTGTCCCTGCCCATGGCAGGGGGGTTGGAGCTGGCTGAGCCTTGAGGTCCCTTCCAGCCCTGACAGCTCTGTGATTCTGTGACTCTGCAAACCAATCCCAACCCTGCTGCTGGACACAGGAGCACATAAGAAGTATCTACCAGGAGCATCCTGAGCCTGACACAATAATAGGAAGCAGAAGCACTGCCCCTACACAAGGGAAGCTGACAGCACAATTTGCATTCTTCCTTTTGCAAAGCCAATTTATTGGGCTTTGCTTTCCTCCCCCCTGCTTTTGGCTCTTCCCAGTGCATTTTGGAGCCAACAATGGCTCCAGTTTGCCTAGCCCAGTTAACCTTCCCCACATGTCTATTGTCTTTGATGTGAGTAATTCTTAGATTTGTGAGTGGGCTTAATGCTTAGGAAGAGAAAGGTTTACTGCTTGGGCAGGCAGGATGAATAGATTCTGTACAAACCTCCCCTTGCAGCTCTGCATACTTCTGGTAATGCATCACAGTCCAGAGCTGAGCAGCCCTCCTCCAGCCTCAGCCCCAGCTCTCCTCCAGGCTCAGCCCCAGCTCTCCTCCAGCTCCAGCTCTCCTCCAGTTCCAGTTCTCCACCAGTTCCAGACCCAGCCCTCCTCCAACACCAGCTCTCCTCCAGCCCCAGTTCTCCACCAGTTCCAGCCCCAGCTCTCCTCCACCACCAGCTCTCCTCCAGCTCCACTCTCCCTCCTCCAGTTTCAGCCCCAGCTCTCCTCCAATTCCAGCCACAGCTCTCCTCCAGCCCCAGCTCTCCTCCAGTTCCACTCTCCCTCCTCCAGCTCCAGCCCCAGCTCTCCTCCAGCTCCACTCTCCCTCCTCCAGCTTCAGCCCCAGCTCTCCTCCAATTCCAGCCATAGTTCTCCTCCAGCTCCAGCTCTCCTCCAGTTCCACTCTCCCTCCTCCAGTTTCAGCCCCAGCTCTCCTCCAATTCCAGCCACAGCTCTCCTCCAGCCCCAGCTCTCCTCCAGTTCCACTCTCCCTCCTCCAGCTCCAGCCCCAGCTCTCCTCCAGCTCCACTCTCCCTCCTCCAGCTCCAGCCTCAGCTCTCCTCCAGTTCCAGCCCTCAAGTCCTGGGCAGGGGCAACTGCCAGCACCCCAAGGGAGAGGCCTCAGCAGAGATGAAGATTGCAGCCCTGCCAATATTGAGGAGTGCTTGAATGTGGCTCTCCCCAGCTCTGATCACAGCAGTGCAGAGAATTGCTGCTTTAGGAATAAACTCAGTGAATTCCAGCACACTGCTGAGGTCACCTAACTCAGCTGTGAGTTGGGAGAGTTCATTTTCCTTCATACATTCATAGAATGGTTTGGGTTGGAAGGGACCTGGAAGATCATCCAGTTCCAACCCCCTGCCTTGGGCAGGGACACCTCCCACCAGCCCAGCTTGCTCAAGGCTCTAGGCATCCTGGCCCTGAACACCTCCAGGGAGGGGACATCCACAGCCTCCCTGGGAAACCTGTGCCAGTCTCTCATTGTCAATAATTTCCTCCTCGTCTCCAGTCTCAATCTCCTCTCTCCCAGCTCAAAGCCATTGTCTTTCATCCTATCACTCCCAGACCTTGTCAAGGGTCCCTCCCCAGCTCTCCTGGAGCCCCCTCAGGTACTGGAAGGCTGCTCTAAGGTCTCCCTGGAGCCTCCTCCAGGCTGAACAGCCCCACCTCTTTCAGCCTGTCCCCACAGGGGAGGTTCTCCAGCCTCTGATCAACTTTGTGGCCTCCTCTGGAGCCTCTCCAGCAGCTCCAGGTCCTTCTTGTGCTGGGGGCCCCAGAGCTGGAAGCAGTGCTGCAGGTGGGCTCTGAGCAGAGCAGAGGGGCAGAATCCCCTCCCTGTGCTGTTGCCCTCAGTGCTTTGGATCCAACCATCAAATGGTTGCACACAAAGTTACTGTAAGTAAAACCTCTCCCTAGGATGCAATTTAGTCCCAGCCTTAAGGCATTCCATAGTAACTCTGGCCTAGCACTGCTTGGCCTTTTGTCTTTCCTTCTCAAATGGCCACAGAGTTAGGGCTCTAAACCCCCACTTGCATACAACAAAAAGTGCTTTGGAAATGGGAGATGCTCCTGAGGGAAGTTTGGGACACAAATCAAACCCATTCACAGCCCCTCTGCCACTCTCCCCCTCTCAAGTGACCAGAGCAGGGGCAGGAGGGGAAGAAAGGGAACTGAGGGGGTGAGGAGGAAGCCAGAAAGACATAGCAGCGAGGATGTGATTCACAACTCCTCCACCTGCCAGGTGAGCAGACAGAAAAGATGCTCCTGCCAAGGCTTGGTGCTGTTTCCAGGCAGGGCTCTCTGCTCACTTCACTCCTGGGAAGCCCAAGGGAACTTGCTTTGACAAGGAACCAGGAGGAAGTGACTGCAATCACCCTGAGACAGAGCTGACCTGCAGGCATGGGCCTGTGCTCGCCACAGCTCACAAGAGGAGGCCCCAGCCTTGTTGGTGAGCAGTGAGACTTCCTGTCCCTTCCTGCCCTGCTCTCCACTGGGATGCTCAAGGCATTGCTACAAGCAGAATCTTGTCCAAAATTCCCTTTTGATCCTTCCTGGGGTGCAAGAGCTGGCAGGAGTGAGCTGGCTCTGGGACTAGCTTGGGATGCACTGAGAGAAGGCAGAAGGGAAGCAGTGCTGAAGCATGTCCAGAGAAGGGCAACAAAGCTGGGGAGGGGTCTGGAGCACAGCCCTGTGAGGAGAGGCTGAGGGAGCTGGGGTTGCTTAGCCTGGAGAAGAGGAGGCTCAGGGGAGACCTTCTTGCTCCCTGAAGGGAGGTTGTAGCCAGGTGGGGGTCGGTCTCTTCTCCCAGGCAACCAGCACCAGAACAAGAGGACACAGTCTCAAGCAGTGCCAGGGGAGGTTTAGGCTGGAGGTGAGGAGGAGGTTCTACAAAGAGAGAGAGATTGCCCATTGGAATGTGCTGCCCAGGGAGGTGGTGGAGTCACCATCACTGGAGGTGTTCAGAAGACTTGATAGGGTGCTTGGTTGCATGGTTTAGTTGATTAGGTGGTGTTGGATGATAGGTTGGACACAATGATCTTGAAGGTCTCTTCCACCCTAGTTTATTCTATTCTATTCAGTGCAGGATCTGGCCCTGCAGCCTGCAGTGAAACACTGCTGGATTGTAGAGACCCCTGCCACTGCCTTTCTGGTCAGGAAAGATGACATCACTTAAGTGAAAAGCATTCAGCTTGAATGAAAGCAGGCTTGAAAGCCTCTAAACATGTGGTAATCACCGTGCCTCAAAAGGCTCCTGAAACTGCTGTCTAACCCTGCCCAGCATCTTGTCCCCAACTTCCAATTTACCTTTTCAAATCCTGTAAAGCACCAAAAGGTTCTCCCAGAAACTGCCTTCACCTTTTCCCCTGGAAGGCTCTCCCACAGATCCTACAGCCTCGTGCAAAGTTACTTTGCAAAGTTACAGCAAGCAGCTTCTCAGAGTCACAGAGTGTGAGGGGCTGGAAGGGACCTCCAAAGCTCACCCAGTCCAACCCCCTGCCAGAGCAGGGGCACCCAGGGCAGCTCACACAGGAACACATCCAGGTGGGGGTTGAATATCTCCAGAGAGGAGAGTCCACAACCCCCTGGGCAGCCTGCTCCAGGGCTCTGTCACCTCACAGGGGGAAAATCCTTCCTCCTGTTCCCATGGCACTTCCTCTGCCTCAGCTTCCACCACTGCCCCTGGTGCTGGCATTGGGCATCCCCCAGCAGAGCCTGGCTCCAGCCTCTGGGCATCACCCTGCACAGCTTTAGCAACAGCAAGGAGGTCACCCTCAGGCTCCTCCTCTCCAAGCTACAGAGCCCTCAGCTCCCTCAGGCTCTCCTCATGAGGAAGATCTTCCACTGCCTGCAGCATCTTTGTGGCTCTGTGCTGGACTCTCTCAAGCAGTTCCTTGAGGTCCTTCTTGAGCAAGGGTCCCAGAACTGGACACAAGATTCCAGATGTGGCCTCAGCAGGGCAGGGTAGAGGGGCAGGAGAACCTCTCTGACCTACTGCCCACAGCCCTTCTAATCCAGCCCAGGATGCCCTTGGCCTTCTTGGCACATTGCTGGCTCATGGTCAACCTCCCATCCACCAGGATCCCCAGGTCCTTTTCCCTTTCACTGCTCTCCACAGGTCAGCCCCAACCTATCCTGCTCCCTGGGGTTGTTCTTTCCCAGGTGCAAGACTCTACCCTCACTGGAAAGAATTTCTTCCTCATCTCCAGTCTCAATCTCCCCTCTCCCAGCTCAAAGCCAGTGCCCCTCATCCTGTCACTATAAGTCCCTGTTAAAAGTCCCTCCCCAGCTCTCCTGTAGACCCCTCCAGGGTCTAACTCCCCTAAAGCAAAAGGAATAGAGAACTAACTTGTACTTGTGTGTTTCTTACCAATCTAGACAGTGCCCTAGAGCCAGCATAGATAACACCAACAAAGAGCACTGAAGCAGGAAGCCAGGACAGGATCTCAGACCTGTGAAAACAATTAAAATCCCATTACTTCACCACATTCTGATCACACCCAGGCAGCAGCAGCTGCTGGCAAGGGATATAACAATACAGACAGATGTACAGAGATACCAGAAGTGTGCACACTCACAGAAACATAGAAAGGTTTGGGTTGGAAGAGATCTTCAAGACCATCCAGTTCCAACCCCCTGCCATGGGCAGGGACACCTCCCACCAGCCCAACTTGCTCAAGGCCTCATCCAGCCTGGCCTTGGGAGCATCCACAGCCTCCCTGGGCAACCTGTGCCAGTGTCTCACCACCCTCACTCCAAAGAATTTCTTCCTCATCTCCAGTCTCAATCTCCCCTCTTCCAGCTTCAATCCATCACCCTACATCCTGGCACTCCCAACCCTTGTCCAAAGTCCTTCCCCAGCTCTCCTGGAGCCCCTTCAGGTACTGGAAGGCTGCTCTGAGGTCTCCCCAGAGCCTTCTCTTCTCCAGGCTGAACAGCCCCAACTCTCCCAGCCTGCCTGAATGTTCAATATTCCTCCTGTGCAGAAAAGAGGAATTAACCACTCCATCTAATCCCAGACAGAGCTAGCTGCAGATATATTTTTGTTCTTCCACTCTTTGCCTGCCTCCTCTCCCTGCAGAACATTTTGTCTCACAGCAACTACTCCTCTTGGTGTTAAGGGAGAGAAATTTCAGCTGGGTCTCCTTGCTGTCAAAAGACCAAACCCCTGACAACTGAAGAGATGAAGTGGTGCACTTGCACAGACAGCACACCTTTGCACTCCATACAAAGAGATTTGCCCACCCACACAGTCATTTCCCAGCCAGACTGACAACCAGGCTCTTCCCAAGGATCAGACTGTCCCTGGGGGAGCCTCTCTCTGGAGATTTCCTAATGATATTCCTGTGGCTAAGCCAAACTCCCAGAGGCAGTTTGAGAACTAATGGAGGAATGAAGTCACCAGAGATTGATCTCATGTCTGGTTTTAGCCATGGCTGGTGCAGAAGGCTCAGCTTCCAGTTCTGAGAGGGGGCTTCACAATTTGCATCTTTTCCTTTTCTTTTGGAGCTTGACACTTAAGGGGGAAAGGGAACAAGTGGGTGGTGAGTGTCAGAGAGAATAACACAGGACTCTGAGCAAGGAAGGAAAGGAGTAGCAGCGTTCCAAAGGCCTGATCCAAAGGATTCCCAGCATTGAAGACACTGCAGCCCCCATTCACAGAATCACACAAGGGTAGGGCTTGGAAGGGACCTCTGAACATCACCAAGTCCATCCCACCTGCCAGAGCAAGATCACCCAGGGCAGGACACAGGAACACAGCCAGATGGGGCTTGAAAGTCTCCAGAGAAGGAGATTCAGTCTCTCTAGGCAGCCTGCTCCAGGGTTCTGCCACCCTCAGAGAAGTTCCTCCTCATATTTAGAAGGAACTTCCCATGGTCATGCCTATGCTCATTACCTCCTGTCCTGTCACTGGGCACCACTGAGAGTCTGGCCTCATCCTCCTGACCCCCACCCCTTAGACATTTGTAAGCATTGATCAGATCCCCCTCAGCCTCCTCTTCTCCAGGCTAACCACCCCCAGCTCTCAGCCTCTCCTCCCATGAGAGCTGTTCCAGTGCCCTCAGCATCTCAGTGGCACTGAGCTGGACTCTCTCCAGCAGCTCTTTGGCCTTCCTGAGCTGAGGAGCCCAGAACTGGACAGAGTACTGCAGGTGAGGCCTCCCCAGGGCACAGCAGAGAGGGAGGGAAAAAAAAGGAAAAAAGGAAAAGAGGGAAAAAAAGGGGAAAGGGACAAGGGAAAAAAGGGAAAAAAAGGAAAAAATAAAAAGGCAGAGGAAAAAAATAGAGAAGGAAAAGGGAAAGGGAAAGGGAAAGGGAAAGGGAAAGGGAAAGGGAAAGGGAAAGGGAAAGGGAAAGGGAAAGGGAAAGGGAAAGGGAAAAGGGAAAAGGGAAAAGGGAAAAGGGAAAAGGGAAAAGGGGAAGGGGAAAGGGGAAAGGGGAAAGGGGAAAGGGAAAGGGGAAGGGGAAGGGGAAGGGGAAGGGGAAGGGGAAGGGGAAGGGGGAAGGGGAGGGGGAGGGGAAGGGGAAGGGGAAGGGGAAGGGGAAGGGGAAGGGGAAGGGGAAGGGGAAGGGGAAGGGGAAAGGGGAAAGGGGAAAGGGGAAAGGGGAAAGGGGAAAGGGGAAAGGGGAAAGGGGAAAGGGGAAAGGGGAAAGGGGAAAGGGGAAAGGGGAAAGGGGAAAGGGGAAAGGAAAGGGGAAAGGAAAGGGGGAAAAGAGAGTAAAAAAGCAAGAGGGTGAAACATCGAGAGGATGAATGCTGGGATTTCCTTCAGAACACAGCACTCCTCCACCTTCTCCACCACTAAATTCTAGGAATGCCAAATGTGTCTTCACCTCTCATGCAGCAGTGCAAAGTGCAGTGGCAAGGGGCTTCAGCTGCTGTCTCCATGGTGCAAGGGCAGGGCTGCATGCTGCCAAGAGGGAGTTTCAGGGCTGAGAAGGAATGCAGGGATGTTTGCTGCAACGTGTCAGCATGGAAAGCAACCAGGAGCTCTTTCTGTTGGCAATGCAGAGCTGCACAGGCTGAAGAGGAAGGCTCAGAGATACAGCAGAGCTGAGGAGGTTAGATCCAAAGCCCAGACTTGGGAGCTGTGGCTGAAGCTCTGAGCTGCTGCTCAGCTGTGAGAACTCAGCACTATGAGAAATGCCAACCAGAACACACCAGGCTCAGGTGGCTGTGTGGCAGATCACAGTGCTGGAAGCATTAAGCAGATGCCACAGGTATTCTCCTGAGCTCCAGAGAGTCCTTGCTCTGGATGCAAGTTCTGCAGTCACCAGTCACCCTTTAGAAGCAACATGATGGCAACAGAGCCCCTTGCAAGGGGGAGCAGTGAAGGCGAGGAGGGGAGCAAGAGGAAGCAGTAGGATATCCACAAAACCTAAGAATCACAGCATCACAGAATTGTTTGGGTTGGAAAAGCCCTCTGAGATCATCCACTCCAACCATCAACCCAACCCCACCATGGCCACCAAACCATAGCCTCAAGTGCCATGGCCACAGCTCTCTGGAACACCTCCAGGCATGGGGACTCCACCACCTCCCTGGGCAGCCTCTGCCAAGCCCTGACCACTCTTGCAGCAAACAAATTTTTCCTCCTCTCCAACCTAAGCCTCCCCTGGCACAATTCCAGGCCATTTCCTCTCCTTCTAGCACCTGAGCCTAGGGAGCAGAGCCCAACCCCCACCTCACTGCAGCCTCCTCTCAGGGAGCTGTAGAGAGCAAGGAGGTCTCCCTCAGCCTCCTCTTCTCCACACTCAACACCCCCAGCTCCCTCAGCTGCTCCTCGCCAGCCCTCTTCTCCAGACCCTTCCCCAGCTTGGTTGCCCTTCTCTGGCCCTGCTCCAGCCTCTCAATGTCCTTCTTGGAGTGAGGAGCCCAAAACTGAACCCAGCACTCAAGCTGTGGCCTCCCCAGTGCCCAGCACAGGAGGACAATCCCTGCCCTGCTCCTGCTGCCCACACCACTGCTGCTCCAGGCCAGGCTGCTGGTGGCCTCCTTGCCCACCTGGGCACCCCCTGGCTCATGTTTGGACTGCTCTAAGTGATGTGCTTTTATTTGATCTTTATTGTGAAGCTGCTACTCCTGACTTCAGCCAAAGTGTGATGAACTCTGTGTAAAGTCAATAATGCTGCTGAGCCCCTGAGGGATGACCTGAACTGGCTCAGCAAGCATCTGAGATCAGTCCACCTCACAAGGATGCTGAGTCCTTGTGGAAAGAAACACACAAATGGGTAGCAGTTGTTTGAAGCAGGACAAGAGTAGGTGCTGGCTATGGGATTCTTACACATCCTACATAACCCCCAGGCAGATTCAGAGCCCAGGGTTCTGTAAGGTGCATGGGAGAGGAAATGTCCTCACCTGTGGAGGCAGAAGGAGCTTGAGAGTAAGTGGCAGACAAAAGAAGCTTTGAGACATTAGGTTGGTTGGTTTGCTGGGGAGGTTTCCTTGTTTAGTTGTTTGTGGTTTGTTTTAATACAGGAGATAATATGCTGCAAGCATTGGAGCCTCTTGAAGACAGGCAGATTTAAACCCAGGCTTCAGCAGTTGGCTGAATGACAGCCAAAATATAGCAATCCACTTGGGCCCTTCCATTCAGTCTGCTCCAGAACAGCTATGAGGATGCTGAAGGGACTTGAACATCTCTGCTGTGAAGAAAGGCTGAGAGCCCTGGGGCTGTTTAGCCTGGAGAGGAGAAGGCTGAGAGGGGTCTGATCAATGCCTATCAATAGCTGAGGGCTGGGTGTCAGGATGAAGGCTCCAGGCTCTTCTCAGTGGTGTCCTGTGATAGGACAAGGAGCAATGGACACAAACTGGAACCCAGCAGGTTCCACCTCAACTTGAGGAGAAACTTCTTTGCTGTGAGGCTGCTGGAGCCCTGGAGCAGGCTGCCCAGAGAGGTTGTGGTGTATCCTTCTCTGGAGCCTTTCAAACCTCACCTGGATGTGTTCCTGTGTGCCCTGCCCTGGGTGATGCTGCTGTGGCAGGGGGGTTGGCCTCGATGATGTCCAGAGGTCCCTTCCAACCCCTCCCTTGCTGTGATTCAGCGCTGGAACCGGGGAGGGCTCTCCAGGGGCATTTCAAAGCCTTTGCCTGTGGCATGCTGACATCTAGCGGCCTCCAGTCCACAGAACTCATTCCTCACCGAAGCTTTCCTTGCATCAAGACAGTCCCTCTTCAGCAGCAGGAAAGGTCCTTGTTCAGTGCTTGCTTCAATGTCTTCCAAGCTTCGAAGAAATGTAAAGCTTTGAATACTATCCAGAGATGGAGATGGGACAATTGCTGTGGGCAATAAAGCAGGGGAGGGGTCTGGAGCACAGCCCTGGGAGGAGAGGCTGAGGGAGCTGGGGTTGCTTAGCCTGGAGAAGAGGAGGCTCAGGGGAGACCTCATTGCTCTCTCCAACTCCCTGAAGGGAGGTTGTAGCCAGGTGGGGGTTGGTCTCTTCTCCCAGGCAAGCAGCACCAGAACAAGAGGACACAGTCTCAAGCTGTGCCAGGGGAGGTTTAGGCTGGATATTAGGAAGAAGTTCTTCCCAGCAAGAGAGATTGGCCACTGGGATGTGCTGCCCAGGGAGGTGGTGGAGTCACCATCCCTGGAGGTGTTTAGGAAGAGCCTGGCTGAGGCACTTGGTGCCATGGTTTAGATGATCAGATGGTGCTGGGTGATAGGTTGGACTTGATGATCTCTGAGGTCTTTTCCAACCTGGTTAATTCTATTCTACTCTAAATTATAGTATTTTGGGAAATAAAACCAGTCCTGTTTTCCTCAGGGGTCTGTACTGGGTGCAGTACTGTTCAACATCTTCCTCAGTGACCTGGAGGAGTGGAGCCTCAGCAAGCCTGCTGGTGGTAGCAAACCAGGAGGAGTGGCTGACAAACCACTCCTGAAGGCTCTGCTACCATCCAGCAAGACCTGCTCAGGCTGGAGAGCTGGGCAAAGGGGAACCTGATGGGGGTCAAGAGGAGTAAGTGTAGAGTCCTGCACCTGGGGAGGAACAACACCATGCACCAGTACAGGCTAGGGGCTGACCTGCTGGAAAGCAGCTCCATGGAGTCCTGTTGGACAGCAAGTTCTGCATGGGACAGCAATGTGCCCGTGTGGCCAAGATGGCCAAGGGGATCCTGGGGTGCATTCAGAAGAGTGTAGCCAGGAGCTCAAGGGAGGTTCTCCTCCCTCTACTCTGCCCTGGTGAGACCACATCTGAAGTGTTGCATCCAGTTGTGGGCTCCCCAGTTCAGGGATGTACTGGAGGGAGTCCATGGGAGTCCATGAGGATGACGAGGGGACAGGAACAGCTGTGTGATGAGGGCAACCCCACCCTGGCAGGGACTTGGATGATCTCAAAGTTCCCTTCCAACCCAACCCATTCTGTGATTCTGTGATCAGCTGAAGTGTGACACTGCACATTCATTAGCCTCAAACACAAGATCTCCCCTGCTCCTGTGCAGCACATCACACCCCAGCACACAAACACACACCCCACCCCCCCAGCACATACACCCCCCAGCACATACACACCCCAGCACATACACCCCCCAGCACACACTCACACCCCAGCACACAAACACACACCCCACCCCCCCAGCACATACACACCCCAGCACATACACCCCCCAGCACACACTCACACCCCAGCACACACTCACACCCCAGCACACACACACTTGCATTTGAGCAAGTTAGTAACTCCCACAACCATTTGAGCAACACAGTAACTCCCTCTCTCTGCTGGAGAGGGTACAGTGGAGGGCTATGAGGATGCTGAGGGGACTGCAGCACTGCCTGGGGAGGAGAGGCTGAGAGCCCCTGGGGCTGTTGAGTCTGGAGAATAGAAGACTGAGAGGGATCTGATCAATGGCTATCAATAGCTGAGGGCTGGGGGTCAGGAGGGAGGGGACAGGGACAGGCTCTGCTCAGTTGCTCCCTGGGATAGGACAAGGAGCAATGGATGTAAGCTGCAGTTCAGGAGGTTCCACCTCAACACCACGGGAAACTTCTTTACTGTGAGGGTCCCAGAGCCCTGGAGCAGGCTGCCCAGAGAGGTTGTGGAGTCTCCTTCTCTGGAGCCTTTGCAGCCCTGTCTGGATGTGTTCCTGTGAGACCTGAGGAGGATTCTATGGTCCTGCTCTGGCAGGGGGTTGGACTGGAAGATGTCTTGAAGCCTTTTCCAACCTTGTTGATTCTATGATTCTTTGGGTGCCTTCCAACCCCTGACACCCTGTGAGCTGAGATCCTGTGACCCCACTGCACTAAGTCACAACCCAGCTGGAGGAAGCCAGCACAGAGCAGAGGCTGAGAAGCCCACAGTACCTTGAACACAAGTTTATCTCCACCCAGCCCAGCTTCCAGCAGATGTGAAGCAGAAGTCCACCCACTAATGTCTGCCACCTAAAACAGAGACAAAAGAGCACTTCTGAATGGTTTGTCCTTTTCAAGCCTCTCAAGCACCACCTCAGAAGGCACACACACTCTCCCCACAAGCACATCCATGACCCCAGGTGCCTGCCCTCTCTCTGGGCTCCCAGGGTGCTCCAAAAGCCCCTTCCCACCCCTCTGGCTGCCGAGGTTGGAATGGGGGAAGACAAAGGGGAGAAATTCCTTTCCCCTCCCCCTGCAGGCTTGAGCAGGGAAGGGCAAAAAGGCCTCTTCCTCCCTCCAGGAGATGAAGTCCCGCAGGGTATTCACTCCTGGGGAAGCCTGCAGAAGAGAAAGCTCCAGGGAGACCTTAGAGCAGCCTCACAGTGCCTGAAGGGCTCCAGGAGAGGTGGGGAGGGACTTGTGACAAGGGCTGGGAGTGACAGGATGAGGGACAATGGCTTTGAGCTGGGAGAGGAGAGACTGAGACTGGAGATGAGGAAGAAATTCTTCACAGTGAGGGTGATGAGACTCTGGCACAGGGAGGCTGTGGCTGCCTCCTCCCTGGAGGTGTTCCAGGCCAGGCTGGATGAGACCTTGAGCAAGCTGGGCTGGTGGGAGGTGTCCCTGCCCATGGCAGGGGGTTGGAGCTGGATGAGCTTTGAGGTCTCTTCTAACTCAAACCTTTCTTTGAAGCTATGAACTAGAGCTTCTCACCCAAACTAGCTGAAAGCCTGGGTGCCTGGCACAGGCCATGTCTCTAAACAGGACAGGAAAAGCTTTAGTCCTTGCAGTCTTCTGTAGCTGTCTGCTCTTTCTCTGTGACATAGCTCCCACTGCCTGGCAGGGGGTTGGAACTGGATGAGCTTTGAGGTCCCTTCCAACCCAACCCATTGTAGGATTCTATGGCTCATCCTGCCATAAAGGTGTTCCTTGGTCTATTAAACAACTGTGAGGCCTTAGAAATGCTTGCGGGTAACTCAAAATGAGTAGTGCTGCAGCCTGTGGGGCTCTTTTAAGCTTTAAAGTAAGCTACTTGTTTCCTTCTGTGTGCAGTTCTGGGCCCCTCAGTCTAAGAAGGACATTGAGAGACTTGAAGGTGTCCAGAGAAGGGCAACAAAGCTGGGGAGGGGTCTGGAGCACAGCCCTGTGAGGAGAGGCTGAGGGAGCTGGGGTTGCTTAGCCTGCAGAAGAGGAGGCTCAGGAGAGACCTTCTTGCTCTCTCCAGCTCCCTGAAGGGAGGTTGTAGCCAGGTGGGGGTTGGTCTCTTCTGCCAGGCAACCAGCACCAGAACAAGAGGACACAGTCTCAAGCTGTGCCAGGGGAGGTTTAGGCTGGAGGTGAGGAAGAAATTCTTCCCAGACAGAGAAATTGGGTATTGGGATGTGCTGCCCAGGGAGGTGGTGGAGTCCCCATCCCTAGAGGTGTTCAAGAGGGGATTGGATGTGGCACTTGGAGCCATGGTTTAGTAGCCATGAGGTGTTGGGGGACAGGTTGGACTTGATGATCTTTGAGGTCTTTTCCAACCTTATTGATTCTGTGATCCTATGATT
Organism: Dryobates pubescens; assembly: GCF_014839835.1. NCBI lineage: Eukaryota > Metazoa > Chordata > Aves > Piciformes > Picidae > Dryobates > Dryobates pubescens. Next base: position 12,731,343 of record NC_071614.1, on the reverse strand, counting down.
CTTCCTTAAGGCAGTGGTTTGCAGAGAGGTGTTTGGTGCTGCTGGGTGCCAGTCCTTGAACACCCAGCACAGTTCAGCCAGATGCTCAGTGCTAAGCCATACTCACATCTGTAACACACAGCAGAGGCTTTATTCCCCATTCCCATTTATTCCATCTCTCTCCCACATATAGGCAAACAAACAGACATTCCCTCTGTGCAGAGCTGCACACAGCTGGACAGTGCCAGAGCAAGCTCGCTGTCCCCATGGTCTGCTGAATATTCAGGGCTCCTATCACAGTTCTCTTCCTCTTTTGAAGATGAGGATTACATTTGAGCTTAAAAGCCATGCAGCCCTGATGTTTGCTGCAGGCTCAGCCATGTCTTGTTCCAAGCCAGTGATCAATTTCCATCAACTCTGTTGTGAAGAATTCACAGGATGGGTTGGGTTGGCAGGGACCTTAAAGATCATCTAGTTCCCACCCCTCTGCCATGGGCAGAAGAATTCCCTCTTGAAGTCAGAAACAGCTCCAGATGCTCAGCATCATGCAGTAGAGTCTTAGATCCAAGCCTGGGAATGTTGAAGGCTGGGGCCCTGAGCAGCCTGGGCTGGTAGGAGGTGTCCCAGGCAGAGGGCTGGAGCGAGATGATCTCAAAGGTCCTTTCCAAGCCAAACCACTGCAGGATTCTCTGCTGATGTAGGGAACACAAGCCATGACAGTGAACAGTAGCCCACTCCTCTCCTCCTCTGGTCATGTCTTAGCTCTAAAGGAAAGAGCCTCTCACAACTTTCAAGAAAAGGTCAGCTTTAAGAGCCAGAACTTGGGGAAAAACATGAAGATTCATGTCCAAATAGTAGTAAAAAGAAGTAACTGTGGTAGCACAGCTGTCACAAGGCAGCTGCTTGCCACTGGAAGATGCTTTTCTACTGTTGATTTACCACACCTGCATTTTACATACATTATCCAACCCCCTCTCCCCATGTGATAAAAGCCTTGTCTAAGAGACAGCCTGCATGTGACTGCCAGGGCTGAGGAAAGCCTTTGCTGCATATTTACAGGAGCTGAGTACACTCAATAGAAATGAAAGAGAGCTTCCCAAGGCAATTACCCCTGGAGTTAATTGCAGCCCAGGGACTGCAAGCCAGGCAAAAACCTCAGCCATGCCAAGCAGCAGTAAAGGAACCAAAGATATTGAGGTGTCTGCAGAGCTTCCTGCTGTCTCAAAAGAACAACTAAGTGAAGCCTTGACTCTGGAGGCCAGGCTCATTCCACTAACAGCACTGCTGGTGTGTTGAGATACTTGGCACAACAGGAAAGTCTCATTTCCATCATTAAGATATGACAGCCACTTGAGATGCAGAGCTACAAGAAAGGCTGAGCCTGAAAAATAAGCAGCATGGCATTTGCACATGCTTGAAGATGGATTCAAGGTTGGTTTTCATTAGCATAGCTGGAAAAAAAGAAGAAGAGAGCACAGCTGCACAGCGTCCATCAGTGCCATGTCATAGAATGGGCTGGGTTGGAAGGGACCTCCAAAGCTCAGTCAGTCTGACCTCCCCACAGTCAGCAGGGACATCCCCACCTAGATCAGGTTGCCCAGAGCCCTGTGCAGCCTCACCTTGAATATCTCCAGGGATGGAGCCTCAGCCACCTCCCTGGGCAACCTGCTGCAGTGTTCCAGCAGCCTCCTGGTGCAGAACTTGTTCCTCACATCCAATCTCAATCTGCTCTGCTCTACTTTGAAGCCATTGCCCCTGGTCCTGTCCCTGCAGGCCTTTGCAAACAGTCTCTCTGCAGCCTTCCTGTAGCCTTCAGGTCCTGGCAGGCTGCTGTTAGGTCCCCCTGGAGCCTTCTCCTCTCCAGGCTGAACACCCCCAGCTCCCTCAGCCTGGCCTCATAGCAGAGCTGCTCCAACCCCCTGAGCATTTTCATGGCCTCCTCTGGACCTGCTCCATCAGCTCCAGGTCCTTCCTATATTGAGGGCTCCAGACCTGCACCCAGCATTGCAGGTGAGGTCTCCCCAGAGCCGAGGACAGTGGCAGAATCACCTCTCTGGATCTGCTGGCAACACAAGAGCCAGGCTCTAGTCTAACCACTACTTTTCTATGCTGGCAGTGAAGACTTTCAGAACAATGAGGTATAATGGAGTCCATAAATCTGAGTTACATCAGCACCACCATGATTAAAAATGAATCAAGACACATTAAGGAATGCTTCCCCAAGGCTTCATGAAGTGCACTCTCCAGCCAGCCAAAGGCAGTAATGACAGCAGGCACTGAAGTTAGCTGCAGCATGGAGCAAGCAAGACATTGACTGACTCAAAGTCATTCCTCAAGCAGCTGTGGTCTTCAAATGGTACTTACCCTTGGAAAAGGGTAGGGTAGGTGAATTTCAGGACAGACAGGACATACTGGAAAGACAAACACCCAATTACTGGACATTGAACACCTACAGCCTCATAACATTAAACAATCAAATCACAAGAGCAACAAACCACAGAAAGGTTCTCTCAAAATAAATGCAAATGAAAGACTTCAAAATAAACTATTCAGGAAGGTCTCTTCCCGTGCCAGAACTGCTGGATGCTGCCCCAGCCACCCTGGAAGGCAGCAGACACTGAAGTACAGGAGGGAACACAGAAGGATGGAGAGCAGGCTGCCTCCTGAGCTGCTCTTTCCCTCTCTGAACACAGCCTGGGCACAGCACTGAATGGGAAAAGGATGAACAGGAGCAAATGGATGGGAAAAGGATGAATGGGACACAGCCTCAAGCTGTGCCAGGGGAAGTTTAGGCTGGAGGTGAGGAGAAAGTTCTTCCCAGAGAGAGTTGTTAGCCACTGGAATGTGCTGCCCAGGGAGGGGTGGAGTCCCCATCCCTGGAGGTGTTCAAGAGGGGATTGGATGTGGCACTTGGTGCCATGGTCTAGTAGGCATGAGGTGTTGGGTGACAGATTAGACTTGATGATCTCAAAGGTCTTTTCCAACCTTGTTGATTCTATGATTCTATGAAAAGGACACAAGCAAGGGGCAGAGAGAATCACACCCTACAGAGGCAGCCTTGGCAGACCAATAACCTTAACACAATTGTCTCCTGATGATTAATTCATCTTACAGACCTAACTATCATAGAATCACAGAATGCTTTGGGTTGGAAGGGACCTTAAAGATCATCTAGTTCCAACTCTCTGCCATGGGCAGGGTCTCCTTCCACTATCCCAGGTTGCTCAAGGCCTCATCCAACCTGGCTTTCAACACCTGCAGCCTAGGAGCCTCCACCACTTCTCAAAGCAAGCTGATCCAGTGTCTCACCACCCTCCTGAGGAAGAATTTCTTCCTAGTAACTCATCTAAATCCAGCTTCCTCCAATTTGAAGCCATCACCCCTTGTCCAGACACTCTATGCTTTTGTCACAAGTCCTTCTGCAGCTCTCCTGTAGCCTCCTTCAGGTTCTGGCCCCCCTGCAGCCTTCTCTTCTCCAGGCTGAACAACCCCCAGCTCTCTCAGCCTGCTTTCACAGCAGAGGTGCTCCACACTTGGAGCATGTTCCTGGCCTCCTCTAGACCTGCTCTAACAGTCCCATGAACTTCTTGTGCTGGGGGCTCCAGAGCTGCCCCAGCACTGCAGGAGAGATCTCAGCAGAGCAGAGGGGCAGAATCCCCTCTCTCCCCCTGCTGCCCACACTGCTGGAGACTGGCCCAGGACATGGCTGGGTCTGGGCTGCCAGCACACAGTGCTGGCTCATGTTGAGCTTCTCCTCACCCAGCACCCCCCAAGCCCTTTTCCTCAGCACTGCTCTCTCCAGTTTGGGTAAAATAATACCCAGTCCATAAAGCCTTTTGGAGAGGCAATATATGGGGGGGAGAAAAGGAAAGCCTCTCTGTCATTGCTATAGCACTTGATGATCTTTGAGGTCTTTTCCAACCTTTATGATTCTATGTGCCTATGGATGCCAGCAGTGTCTTTTCCCACCACAGAGGAACCTGTGGAAACATGAGGCAGAAATAAATCTGCTTTTCCATGTGTATAACAGCATCTAACAACTTCCTGTGATGCAGCATGCAAACACTACTTCTGTAAAGGCAAAGAATGGCTGAAGCTTCCTCAGAGGGAAGGAAAGGTACCTGCCATTCTTTCTAGGAGCCAGCAGAAGCTGTCAATGGCAAAAGGAGGAGCTGGAGGCTTGCAGCAGATAGGAAACTGCTCAGCACTGTGCAAGGTGCAGTGTTTGGGTGGGGGGTGTCACTAAGAAGCTGGCATCAATGTACAGACAAGGCAAAGGGGCTGTGGTACCTGTCTGAACTGCCACATGCATTTTAAATCAGGACAATGCACTTTCCATCCCTCCACTTCCATTTGGATCCCCCAGGAAAGGTTTACAACCTGGTGATCTTTCACTTTCTTGCACTAAAACCTACATTTAGGTTTGAAAAGGGAGGCTCCAGGTCAAAGTCCTTCCACCTTCAACTACCTTCCAGCCCCTGTTTAATCACCCACAGCTCCCAGCTGGCTGTCACACCCCGGGTATGATCTCTCTGCTTCACATCTGGACTTCAGCCTACTTCTGGGCATCCTTAATGGCAAAAGCACCTCGGAACAGAAACCAGAGGCCAGTGCTGAGAAGCCATTTCACTTCCACCTCTGAAACGCTGCTTTTCTCTAACTCTCCCCGCAGAAATCCCCACCCTGGTTGCCTCCAAACCCAGCTTTGCTTTCAGGAATCGGCACCAGCCACACCGACACCGTCTCTGATAAGCAGGACAGCAAGGAGTGCCTGCTCCATCTCCTCCCCCCCAGAGTGAAAAAACCTGCTTCAAACAGTGCTTAAACTACCCCATGTCACTATCTCCAGCCTGCCTCTCCTCCTGCAGGGACATTCCAGCAACACCAGCAGGCGATCAAGGGGAAAACCAATTCCTTGTCCTTGATTTGCGCGTTAATTAAACTGTCAAGGGGTCTGCGGAAGCTAACATTTGTTGCACTGATGCTGTAACACTTCCAATACTCCCCATTTTTCCTTTGGATACCTGGGGATAGTTGTTCCAGCTAACAGAGATCTCCTTCGGGGAATGCCCAGGCGCTCGGGGCGAGAGCACAGCACCGACAGGAGCTCAGCATCCCTGATGCTGCCGCGGCAGCCTGACCGCCGGCTCCGTAACCCACACTGCATGCACTTCACACGATAGCCTCCCCTTTATCTCCTCCGGCAGGGCAAGGAGATGACACCGTCCCTCCTCCTCTTCCTCCTCCGGGGTCCCTGCGCTTCTCCCGCCCTCCCGGACGCAGCTCCGGCTGTAGCGGATCCCCTGCCCAGCGCCCTCCGTCGAGACCGGGGCGGCTCCGCGCCCGCCCTCACCTTGTTGGTGAAGCAAGAGGCCAGGTAGAAGAGGCAGAAGGCCAGGCCGGCCGCCGGCCTCTTCAAATACATCTGTCACCGCGAGTCCTGCCGCCACTGCCCCGGCGAGCCAGCCCGGCCGGACGCCGCCATTGCAGCGACACGTGGCGCCAATGGGCTCCGGGACCCGCCCCGGGCAACGCCTCCTTAAAGGGCCTCGCTGCAGCACGGCGCCGAAGCCGAAGCGCCGAAGCCCCGAAGAGCCGAAGAGACGAAGAGCCGAAGCCCCGAAGAGCCGAAGAGCCGAAGCGCCGAAGAGCCGAAGCGCCGAAGAGCCGAAGAGCCGAAGCCCCGAAGAGCCGAAGCGCCGAAGAGCCGAAGCGCCGAAGAGACGAAGAGCCGAAGAGCCGAAGAGCCGAAGAGCCGAAGAGACGAAGTCCCGAAGAGCCGAAGCCGAAGAGCCGAAGCGCCGAAGCCGAAGAGCCGAAGCGCCGAAGCCGAAGAGCCGAAGCGCCGAAGCCGAAGAGCCGAAGCGCCGAAGCCGAAGCCCAAGGCGAAGCTGAATAATATGCGACGGCAGCCCTGAGCCAGCCGTGCCCTGGGCTGATCCCCAGCAGCGTGGGCAGCAGGGTCAGCTCCACCCTGCTGAGGCCACACCTGCAGTGCTGGGGCAGCTCTGGATCCCCCAGCACAAGGGCATGGAACTGTTAGAGCAGCTCCAGAGGAGGCCACAAAGATGATGTAAGGGCTGCAGCACTTCTGCTGTGAAGGCAGGCTGAGAGAGCTGGGGTTGTTCAGCCTGGAGAAGAGAAGGCTGCAGGGGGACCTTGTGGCCTTTCGGTACTTGAGGAGGCTGATAAGAAAGCTGGGGATAGACCTGTTAGCAGGACCTGTAGTGACAGGACAAGGGGTGATGGTTTAAACTAAAAGAGAACTAAACAAGATAGAAGGAAGACATTTTTGATGCTGAAGGTGGTGAGGGTCTGGTCAAAGTTGCTCAGAGAAGTGGTAGATGCCTCATCTCTAGAACTATGCCAGGTCAGGTTGGTTGGGGCTCTGAGCAACCTGCTCTAGTTGCAGAAGGCTGGCCTAGGTGACTTTGAAGGTCCCAACCCAAACCAGTCTGTGATTCATCAATGACGTGTAACCCACAAATATCCCAGGAGGCAGGGAAGCAGGCAGAGACCTGCTCTGCCTAGTCATGGGCACTGGGTGTGCTTCTGTCCTGGCCTCATTCTTCCCAGACGTGATATTAGCAGGTCTCTTATCTCTGCAGTTCTCAGCTGGACTTTGCTCAGGTCCTGGCTCTCTCTGTGCACACACACCCTGGTTTGCAGAGGACAGAGCAAAGCAGGATAAAATAAGGGAGCTGAGCGTGGCCTAATGTGGGGAGTGTGGGAGGCACTAACTAGTAAGCCACAGGCTAAATCCTGCCTCTGAAATGAGCCTCTCTAACCTACTACATATAGCCTCAAAAGACAAACCTGAGCACAACAGCTGAATAGCTGACATGTTGGTCCATCAAATACCATCCTACCTAGTTTGTAAGGAGGTGGTCCAGAATTGATGTCACATTTCCAGTGCTGAAAAGTTTGATCCATCCATTCCCACAGAGTAAGGTTGTGTTCATCCAGGCCTTCAGAGATCACTGATGTGGCACTGTAATGGCACAGCAGGGTTGGTTGCTACAGCAATTCCACTTTGCAGGTGTCCACAAAGACAAATGTCAGCGTCTAACAAGAATACTTTGGAGTTCTCATTTGAGTGGAGATTCACTTTAATGCAGAACATCACAGTGATCAGTCTCTTTGTGCTTCTTGCAGTATTTCTTATTAAAAGTGGAAAAATCAAGCAAAGGTGATAGAGGTGGCCAAGAAGGCCAACAGTGTCCTGGCCTGGAGCAGCAATGGTGTGGGCAGCAGGAGCAGGGCAGGGATTGTCCTCCTGGACTCAGCACTGGGGAGGCCACAGCTTGAGTCCTGGGTTCAGGTTTGGGTCCCTCACTCCAAGAAGGACATTGAGAGGCTGGAGCAGGTCCAGAGAAGGGCAACCAAGCTGGGGAAGGGTCTGGAGAAGAGGGCTGGGGAGGAGCAGCTGAGGGGGCTGGGAGGCTGCAGCCAGGTGGGGCTTGGGCTCTGCTCCCTAGGCTCAGGTGCTAGAAGGAGAGGAAATGGACTGGATTTGTGCCAGGGGAGGCTTAGGCTGGAGATCAGGAAAAGCTTCTTTCCTGAAAGTGGTCGGGGATTGGAATAGGCTGCCCAGGGAGGTGGTGGAGTCTCCATCCCTGGAGGTGTTCAAGAAACCTGTGGCCATGGCACTTGGGGCCATGGTTCAGTGGCCATGGTGGTGTTGGGTTGCTGGCTGGATTTGATCTTAGAGGGGTTTTCCAAAGTAGCAATTCTCTGGCTTTATATCTTCCTCCAGCCAAACGCAGAGACAGGTTTGAATTCCTGTTAAGCCACTCACAGTGAAGGATTAAGTACAAACCCAGACATTTCTGCCCAAGTTGTTTATCAGGACTAACTTGAATTACATAGTAAGGCATTGCTTTGGGATTATTCTGAGCAATGCAAAAGGGAGGTTTCTGCCCTAATTTTTGTTAGGAGATGTCAATGTGTGTCAAGGGTAAGGGCTGAGCTGGCCACTAAACAAGTGACAGAGGCTCTCCATGAACCCCTCTACCTTCCCAAAGGGATCCTCGTGGGATCAAGGCCTAATAATGTAATATTTAGGAGACTAATATAAAAGATTTGTCTCTGAAAATGACAAACTGAATAAAAAAGCAGAGGAATGTTAAGTAATGTGTAATATCTTCTTGAATCAAAACCTACCCAAACTGGCTTTCTTAATCAGTGCTTGTACAGCTGGGCTCCAGTAATGATTCTCCTGGGGCAGGAGAACACTGCTTTGACTTTCTCCACGTGTATAAAACTGATAAACTCAGCCACAGAAGACTGAAGGGGTCAGGGCAGCCATCTTCACAGCCCAAAAGGCAGCTGCAAAGGGAAAGAAATAATCTCTCCCTTCCAGGCCTAAGGGCAGAGGGGATAAGAACTGGCACCACATCAGCAGACTAAGCTGTCCTGGTGTTGTCCCTGCAGGCTGCATGGTGTGACCTGGGTCACTCACCTCTTCCAAACACTCTGCCCTTTACTTGGGGACTGTCTGCAGCAATAAACACTGGAACAGATTGCCTTGGCAGATTGTAAGGTCTTGCATCACTCATTAAGGACTAGTTAGATGAACTTTGGCTGACAAAGCTGATTCTTGCCTGCCTAGCAGTTGACGAGGGTGACTTTTGCTGGGCCTGCCCTGGCAGCATCGTTTGCTGGGTGTGTGCCAGGGAACTTGCCCTGAACTGGCACAGGGGCTGTGGGACCCCTTACTCCTCCTCTGGAGCCAGCCAGCTTTGCTGTGGTAGTTTTCTGGTTAACAGCAGCAGCTGGTGAGGAGCCTGGAGAATGGGTCTTGTCAGGATTAAATGAGGGACCTGGGGTTGTTTAGTCTGGAGAAGAGGAGGCTGAGAGGAGTCCTCTGTGCTCTACAACTCCCTGAGAGGAGGTTGAAGCTAGGTGGTCTCTTTTCTCTATTGACAAGGGACAGGATGAGAGGAAACAGCCTCAAGTTGCACCAGGGAAGGTTTAGGTTGGATATTAGAAGGAAACTTTTCACTGGAAGGGTTCTCAAAGCCTGGCACAGGCTGTCCAGGGAGGTGGTTGAATCCCCATCCCTGGAGGTGTTTCAAAGAGGCAGAGATGTGGGCAGAGATGTGGTGCTGAGGGACCTGGTTTGCCAGCAGTCTTGGCAGAGTGAGAGAATGGTTGGACTGGATGATCTCAAAGGGCTTTTCCAGCCCAAACCATTCTATGATTCTACAATTAGGTATAACATTGAGGTGCAGCAGGTGTCAGATCCCACACAAAGTATTTAAACTTGTATTGACAGTGAGTTATGGGATCAGAATCAAATCATTGTGTTCATTCATGGGGGATTCCTTTCCTCCCCTCCTTGTTTACTTCCTCAGACCTATAGAAGTGGGGTTGGAGTGGCTGAGAGCTGCCAAACAGAAAGGGACCTGGGGGTACTGATTGACAGCTGCCTAAACATGAGCCAGCAGTGTGCCCAGGGGGCCAAGAAGGCCAAGGGCATCCTGGCCTGCATCAGGAAGAGTGTGGCCAGCAGGAGCAGGGAAGTCATTGTGCCCTGTGCTCAGCACTGCTGAGGCCACACCTTGAGTCCTGTGTCCAGTTCTGGGCTCCTCAGTTTAAGAAGGACATTGAGAGACTTGAAGGTGTCCAGAGAAGGGCAAGAAAGCTGGGGAGGGGTCTGGAGCACAGCCCTGTGAGGAGAGGCTGTGGGAGCTGGGGTTGCTTAGCCTGGAGAAGAGGAGGCTCAGGGGAGACCTCATTGCTCTCTCCAGCTCCCTGAAGGGAGGTTGTAGCCAGGTGGGGGTTGGTCTCTTCTGCCAGGCAAGCAGCACCAGAACAAGAGGACACAGTCTCAAGCTGTGCCAGGTCTCTTCCAACCTCACTGATTCTATGATTCTAAGTCCACCCTGCTGTCAGCACAGCTCCCTGGCCCTGTGGCCGCTCCACAGGCAGGCTGCCATCACCCACCAGCAGCTCTTGGCAGCTCGGGGAATGCGCTGGGTTGAAAATTCCTCCCACCCCCAGCATTAACTTTGTCAGAGCAGCTCAGCTGGAAGCAAATGGAAGCTGCATTTACAGGCAAAACTACAATTGCAATGGAATGCAATGAATGTGTACAAATATACAACATTTACAGATACTCACAATTAACAAACAGCACAGGGACCCCCCTGGCCAAGGACAAGGGGAGGCTACTAGCTTCTCCCTCTCTGCCTCCCCCTTACCCCCATGTACAATAGGGGCAAGAGAAGCAGAGAAGTTAATCCCAGCCACAACCAAGGTCCAGCAGAAGCAAGTTAGCATCTCCCAGCCCCAGGAAGCAAGAGAGAGAGATCAGTTACCAAACTAATTCTTATGGTAGGTAACTCTCCCACGGGATTGTTACAGAAATACCATTATTTTCCTTTTTTACACCCAGTAGCCATTTATTTACATTTTACCACTTTCTGTTCAGGATCTGTGATCAAAAAACCTTAAAGGCATAGCCTAAAACCACCACAGGGCACAACCCCTTGCAGCCCACACCTCGCAAGCGGCCCCGAGGCTTTCGGGGCTCTCACAGTCCCGGCACCGCTCCTCTGACATGAGCGGAAGGATGGGGGCGGCCCCGAGGCTTTTGGGGGGTCTCAGTTCGGGGGCTTCTCCCTCCTGACACAGGCGGAAGGAGGGAGGCGGCCCCGAGGATTTCGGGGGGTCTCACAGTGTCGGGGCTGCCCCGCTGACACCAACGGAAAGAGAAGTGCGGCCCGGGACGGTGGGGCTCACAGTTCGGGGGCTGCCCCCCCTGACACAGGCGGAAGGAAGAGGGCGGCCCCGAGGCTTTTGGGGGGAGTCTCACAGTCCCGGGACCGCCCCTCTGACATTAGCAGAAGATTGGGGGCGGCCCCGAGGCTTTCAGGGGGTCTCACAGTGTCGGGGCTGCCCCGCTGACATTAACGGAAAGAGAAGTGCGGCCCGGGACGGACGGGGGGGCTTACATTTCGGGGGCTGCTCCCCTCTGACACAGGCGGAAGGAGGGGGGCAGGCCCGAGGCTTTCGAGGGGGTCTCACAGCGCCAGGGCTGCTCACCTCTGACACAGGCGGAAGGAGGGGGGCAGGCCCGAGGCTTTCGAGGGGGTCTCACAGCGCCAGGGCTGCTCACCTCTGACACAGGCGGAAGGAGGGGGGCAGGCCCGAGGCTTTCGAGGGGGTCTCACGGTGCCAGGGCTGCTCACCTCTGACACAGGCGGAAGGAGGGGGGCAGGCCCGAGGCTTTCGAGGGGGTCTCACAGCGCCAGGGCTGCTCACCTCTGACACAAGCGGAAGGAGGGGGGCAGGCCCGAGGCTTTCGAGGGGGTCTCACAGCGCCAGGGCTGCTCACCTCTGACACAGGCGGAAGGAGGGGGGCAGGCCCGAGGCTTTCGAGGGGGTCTCACAGCGCCAGGGCTGCTCACCTGACACAAGCGGAAGGAGGGGGGCAGGCCCGAGGCTTTCGAGGGGGTCTCACAGCGCCAGGGCTGCTCACCTGACACAAGCGGAAGGAGGGGGGCAGGCCCGAGGCTTTCGAGGGGGTCTCACAGCGCCAGGGCTGCTCACCTCTGACACAGGCGGAAGGAGGGGGGCAGGCCCGAGGCTTTCGAGGGGGTCTCACAGCGCCAGGGCTGCTCACCTCTGACACAGGCGGAAGGAGGGGGGTGGCTCGGGGGGGTGTGTCACAGTTCGGGGGGGCTGCGCCGCTGCCATAGGCGGAAGGAGGGGCGCGGTCCCGAGGCTTGGCCAATGGGGAGGCTGGCGGCAGGTGACGGCCAGGGGAAGCGGGCAGGAACGCGGAAGGTTTTGCATTCGGAGTGTCGCCGCCCACAGGAGAGGCCCTGCCGCCAGGCGCTGTCGCCGCCCACAGGAGAGGTCCTGCCGCCAGGCGCTGTCGCCGCCCACGGGAGAGACCCTGCCGCCAGGCGCTGTCGCCGCTGTTGTCGCCCTGAGGAGAGGCCCTGCCGCCAGGCGCTGTCGCTGCTGTCGCCGCCCTGAGGAGAGGCCTTGTCGCCGCCGTTCCGCCGAGAGGCCCTGTCGCCAGGCACTGTCGCTGCCCTGAGGAAAGCTGCTGTCGCCGCCCGCCCGCCCTTGTATGCGCAGATGGACCCGGTGGAAGTCGCTGCTGTTCCCGACGCCGGGCCGGGCCCCGCCTGGCAAAGCAAGGTGAGCGCGGGCCCGGCCTGAGTGGCGGCGGCTGGACCCTGCCAGGCCTTGGCGGCGGCCTGCGGGGCTGTATCGGGCACGTCTCGGCCCCCCGGGGCCGCGGAGGTGCGGCCGGCGCTGGGCTGGCTCCCGGGAGCTGGGGGGAGGGGACGGACAAAGGCGCGTTGGGGCGCGGGCACGGGCCCCGGCCGACCTTCCCTGGCCGTCCGGCCCGCTCGGAGCGGGCTGGGGCCGTCGGGAGGGCGCCGTGAGGCGGTGCCAGCAAACCGTGGGCCGCGGTTGGCACACCGAGCGTTGGGCTCCGCTGCGCCCAGCAGCGGGACGCGCTGGGCAGGGTAGGCCGCGGCTCGCTGCTTCTGGCGGTTATCTGGCTGGGGGAGAGAGCTGTTGGACACTGATAAACGAGGCGCTTCTTCCCCCGGCTCTGCTCCTGAGCAGGAAATCGGATCTGGGAGCTTGGCTGGCGAGGTGGTGGGCAGCGAATCACAGCGTGGTTGGATTCATCATTTCCCAGCCCTTGCCTCCCAAAGCAAGGCTGTATACCTGCTTCGGCGTTTGTGAGGGGCTGGGGGTGATGGCTGCCCTCTGAGGGCTCGAGAGAGAGAGGGGAGGAAGCTGTGCATAAGCCACGAATACTGAGTGATTCCAGCACAAGTTTCACGTGGTCTCTGTGTTCACTTGTAAGCAAACTTCCTGAAGAGAACGATAGAATTGTCAGTGCTGGAAGGGACCTCAAGGATCAGTCCCAACCTCCCTGCCATGGGCAGGGACACCTCACACTACAGCAGGTTGCTCACAGCCACATCCAGCCTGGCCTGGAAAACCTCCAGGCATGAGGCTTCCACCACCCCCCTGGGCAACCTGTGCCAGGCTTTCACCACCTTTATGGGGAACAACTTCTTCCTCACATCCAATCTCAATCTCCCCACTTCTAGTTTTGCTCCATCCCCCCATCTCCTATCACTACCCAATGTCTCAAAAGGCTTTTGCAGAACCCTGTGCTCAGAGGGTACTGATGCTAACCAACGTTAATTTTTGCTCTGTTACTGAGTGACCAACATCCTTTCAATCACAGCTCTCCCTGCTGAGTTGGTGAAACTACTCCTTGAGGTATTTTCTGTTCATTGTGCTTCCCTAAGCATCTGTGGAAGACAGGCTGTTAGAGGATTACATGAGCTTACCTTTGAGCCACTTAGCTCCTTCTCCAGATTAGTGTCTGGCCATTGCGTTTGCGCCTGACTTGAATACAATGTTTATTTCCAGTGCCCCTGGGGAGCTCCTAACACACCTGCAATCTCATGTTCCCTTGCTGATGTCATGAGTGAGCAGCTGGCTAAAGAGCTGCAGCTGGAAGAAGAAAGTGCTGCCTTCCCTGAAGTGGCTGCGTAAGTTTCAGTCCCGGATTGGTGATCTCCATAGCTGTGAAGTCCTCTTCTGTTCACTCTGCAGTTTCATACAATATGCTCAAAGTGTAGTGATTGAGTGAATGCTTTGCCTGTTTTTCCTGATCTGCTTCTTTGGGCCTTTTGCAGTGAAGCGGGGTGTGTGTCTAGAGAATAAGTCCTAAGAGCAACAACTGAATGTTGTTTAGTCTGGAGAAGAGGAGGCTGAGGGGAGACCTCATTGCTCGCTATAACTCCCTGAAAGGAGGTTGCAGTAAGGTGGGGGTTGGTTTCTTCTCCCTAGTAACAAGATGAGTGGCCTCAAATTGCAGCAGGGGAGGTTTAGGTTGGATATCAGAAGAAATTTCTTCCTTGAGAAGATTCTCAAACAGTGGAACAGGCTGTCCAGGGAGGTGGTTGAATCCTCATCCCTGGTGGGATTTAAAAGCCATATGGTGCTGAGGGACATGGATTAGTGGTAACTTGGTATCATAGTATCAGTCAGGGTTGGAAGGGACCACAAGGGTCATATAGTTCCAACCCCCCTGCCATGGGCAAGGACACCCCACACTAGATCAGCCTGGCCAGAGCCTCATCCAGCCTGGGCTTAAACACCTCCAGGGACGGCACCCCAACCACCTCCCTGGTCAACCCATTCCAGGGCTTCACCACTCTCATGGGGAAGAACTTCCTCCTCACCTCCAGCCTGAATCTCCCCACCTCCAGCTTCATTCCATTCCCCCTAGTCTAAGATGGCTACTCCAGTTAAAACTCTTCCTTAGGTTGTCTTTTCTGTCATCTCCTCCTTCTTTCTTGCTCTCTTTTTTGGGTGCTTTAGGCCAATCTCTAAACTAAATGTCAGAAATGTGGGGGTGGTTCTGGTATGCTTAGCTGCTCTTGTTACAGTGTTGACTCAATACCATTTTGAGAACTGTCAGCTGTCTCACCTGTATCCTTCTGATACCTGCAGACATAGGCTGAGAGCTTCCTGCTCCTAAACTGTGCCTTTTGCCTGCAGCCATTTCTGTGAAGCCAAGCAGCACTGCTTGCTGTTGTGTTTATGAATATATACACACACACACAGAGATACAGCTGTGTGGCTTCTTTCCCTCTCTTGAGGGGCATCTTGAAAATGCAGCCTAATGGTTTCTGCAGAGTGGTAAACAAGCCAAAGTTCCAAGTGCAAAGGAATGGCAGGGCAGTGAAGTCATGCTCTGTGAATATTCCCTGCTGGCTTGCAGGGGGGGCACAGGCGAGGTCTGCTTTGTCTCTCTAGCTCTGCATGAAGTCCCGTGCAGAGGGATGAAATCGTGCCACGTGGGGCTGCTGTCCAGCTGACTGTGATTGTCTCTTTCATGTTTTCCTTTTGCACAGTGTTGCAGAAGGACCATTCATTACAGGAGAGAACATTGACACCTCCAGTGACCTGATGCTGGCTCAGATGCTGCAGATGGAATTCGACAGGGAATACGACGCGCAGCTCCGGCGCGAGGAGAGGAAGATCAACGGGGACAGCAAAGGTAGCCTCCTCAGAAGAAACAGTCTTGCTTTGGAGCTGCTCTTGGCACTGTGCTTAAGCTGCCAGGGCTGGGAGGAAGCAGCAAATCCCTGATCATCACAGGCATGCTCCTTTGTTTTGTTTCTTAGTCTCCATATCCTTTGAAAACTATCGGAAGGTGCATC
The DNA here is from genome assembly GCF_014839835.1 of Dryobates pubescens. NCBI lineage: Eukaryota > Metazoa > Chordata > Aves > Piciformes > Picidae > Dryobates > Dryobates pubescens. Next base: position 12,716,143 of record NC_071614.1, on the reverse strand, counting down.
CCTATGACAGCGACAGCTCAGAGGATGAGGTGGACTGGCAGGACACTCGGCACGATCCCTACAGAGCAGGTATGGGGCAGCTAGGAACAGCACCCTTGCCCTGGTTAGCAGGCCTGAGGATGCATCCCTATGACAGTGACAGCTCAGAGGATGAGGTGGACTGGCAGGACACTCGGCATGATCCCTATAGAGCAGGTATGGGGCAGTTAGGAACAGCACCCTTGCCCTGGTTAGCAGGCCTGAGGATGTGCCATAGTTCATTCAGGTTGTTTGACTGTAAGGCAATGCCAGCTGTATGTGAAATCAGGTCACCTAATTGGGAGATGGTGTGCAGGAAGCAGGGCAGCTAACTGCAGGCTTCTGTCTGCCAGAAGGTTGCCTTTAGTGGCTGAATCTGGCAAAGTAACTGTTCATAGAACCATAGAATCAACCAGGTTGGAAAAGACCTCAGAGATCATCAAGTCCAACCTATTGCCTAGTACCTAACACCTCCTGACAACTAAACCATGGCTCCAAGTGCCACATCCAAGCCTTTTTTGAACACCTCCAGGGATGGGGCCTCCACCACCTCCCTGGGCAGCACATCCCAATGACCAATTACTCTTTCTGGGAAGAACTTTCTCCTCACCTTCAGCCTAAACTTCCCCTGGCACAGCTTGAGATTGTGTCTTCTTGTTCTGGTGCTGCTTGCCTGAGAGAAGAGACCTAGCCCTGCTCCACCTGGCTGCAACCTCCCTTCAGGGAGTTGTAGAGAGCAATAAGGTCTCCCCTTATTCTAGGTGGAAAGTATTGTGGGCTATGCATATCTGTCATCTAGCTGTGGCTAGGGACATCTGCACATGACACTGAACACAACTGTGTGTCTGACACCCCAGAGGAAAGATACAGGTGAGCCCTGACATAGCAAATGAAGCTGTGACATCTAGAATGAGAGAAGATGACATCATGATCAAACAATTTAAGTGGTTTATTCTATTTAATGAATAAAACTCTGGGCATTGTGGAACTTTTATGAGCATTCCAAGCTTTGAAAGATGATCAGAGGGCTTCAGCACCTCTGCTGTGGGGACAGGCTGAGAGACATGGGGTTGTTTAGCCTGGAGAGGAGAGCTCTGGGGAGAGGTCTGTGGAGACAGGTTGGACTCGACGATCCTCGAGGTCTCTTCCAACCTTGGTGATACTGTGATACTGTGACTTTAGAGCTGCCTTCAAGTACCTGAGGTGGGCTAAAGGAGAGCTGAGGAGGGACATTTGACAAAGGCCTGGAGTGACAGGATGAGAGGGAATGACTTCAAACTGGAAGAAGCTGGATTTAGATGAGCCGTTAGGAAGCAGTGCTTCCCTGTGAGGGTAGTGAGGCACTGGAAGAGGTTGGCCAGGGAAGTTGTGGGTTCTCCAAGCCTGGAAATGTTGGAAGCCAGGCTGGCTGGGGCCTTGAGCAACCTGGTCTCGTGGGAGGTGCCCCTGCCCATGGAACCAGATGGCCTTTAAGGTCCCTTCCAACCCAACCCCTTCTATGTTTAGTTAAGTTGGTGAAGATGTGAAGTTTGATTTCTTTCTCACTCCTGGCAGATAAACCTACTACTACACCAAGAAAGGGCTTCATAGGCAAAGGAAAAGACATCACCACCAAACATGATGAAGTGGTATGTGGAAGGAAGAACACTGCCCGCATGGAAAACGTAAGGGGAAGCTGAGGGGGGGGGCTTGTTTTGCAGGTGGAACTGCAGTGCTGTGATTCAACTAAGGAAGCTAATGCTTCTCTCCCAGTGCTACTGCACAGGGTGTTTTATTTGTTTGCCTTTTCCCATCAGAGGAGAGCAGTGCAGTGTTTGGATTAGTTACTCAGTTGGCAGTTCCAAGCTGTGCAGGCTTCTGGTTTAATAACACTTCGTTAATGACTTCTGCACAGAGCTGCTCTGGCAAAAAGCAAAGCTATCAGCAGGCCTGGTGTGCAGGCAAAGAAAACACCAAGGCTGTTTGGAAAAGCACAGCTATCATGTAACCTATCTTTTTGCTCCAAGAAGTTTTGCCTGATGAGCCAAGGAGCTTACTTTCAGTCCCTTGTCTGACTTGCAGCTTTTCACTCTGTTTATGCACAGCACATGCCTTCCCTTTTCTCCAGTGTAATTGCTGCAACTTCTGCAAGTAAGGAAGTGCTGCCAGTGCTATTTTAACAAGGTCTTGGCTAATCTCTCAGTTTGGGCAGGACCTGCCTGTGGTTTTTCACATCCTGACAGCGTGACACAAAGCGAGCTTCACTTCGGTCCCAATCTACCCTAGGGTTTTGCCAGTCAGAATGAGACATTCCTGCCTGGGCCAGCTTTTGGTGTCTGCCAGTAGCAGTTCTTACATTTCTCTTGTTTCTGCTCGTAGTTTGCTCCCGAGTTCCAAGTTGGGGATGGGATTGGGATGGACCTGAAGCTGTCAAATCAAGTCTTCAATGCCTTAAAGCAGCATGCCTACTCTGAGGAGCGGCGGAGTGCGAGGCTCCACGAGAAGAAGGAACACTCCACTGCTGTATGTTTTTAGTGAAGCCTCTCTCTGTGCTTTCATCTTCTCTAACAGCTGAATGCTGCCTTGGTGATTCCCTGAAATGTTCCATTTCATTTTGGCCACAGCAACCCCAGGCAGAGCTACAGGCTGGGGTCAGAGTGGCTGAGAGCTGCCAAACAGAGAGGGACCTGGGGGTGCTGATTGACAGCTGCCTAAACGTGAGCCAGCAGTGTGCCCAGGGGGCCAAGGGCATCCTGGCCTACATTAGGAATAGTGTGGCCAGCAGGAGCAGGGAAGTCCTTGTGCCCTGTGCTCAGCACTGGTTAGGCCACACCTTGAGTCCTGCGTCCAGTTCTGGGCTCCTCAGTTTAGGAAGGACATTGAGAGACTTGAAGGTGTCCAGAGAAGGGCAACAAAGTTGGGGAGGGGTCTGGAGCACAGCCCTGTGAGGAGAGGCTGAGGGAGCTGGGGTTGCTTAGCCTGGAGAAGAGGAGGCTCAGGGGAGACCTCATTGCTCTCTTCAACTCCCTGAAAGGTGGTTGTAGCCAGGTGGGGGTTGGTCTCTTCTCCCAGGCAAGCAGCACCAGAACAAGAGGACACAGTCTCAAGCTGTTCCAGGGGAGGTTTAGGCTGGAGGTGAGGAGAAAGTTTTTCACTGAGAGAGTCGTTCACCACTGGAATGTGCTGCCCAGGGAGGTGGTGGAGTCCCCATCCCTGGAGGTGTTCAAGAGGGGATTGGATGTGGCACTTGGTGCCATGGTTTAGCCATGAGGTCTGTGGTGACAGGTTGGACTGGATGATCTTTGAGGTCTCTTCCAACCTTGGTGATACTGTGATTTCTAGTCAAACAGCCAAGTGATGCTGGCTGATGCCACCTCCTGCTAGGAGGAGGCAGTTTTCATTTGCCTCACTGTGAGAGCCATTGCAAAATGAGAGCAGCTGCTTCCATTTCTGTCCTCACTGGCTTTCTAAATTTAGATCTTAAGCTACAATGAGTAAACTGCCTAGAAATACTAGGGCTGTAGAATCACAGGGCTGCTTTGGTTGGAAAAGCCCTTTAACATTATCAAGTCCAACCCTTCTCTAACTGCAAAGGCTGGGGCTAAACCATGGCCCTCAGCACCACATCTCTGCCTCTTGGAAACCCCTCCAGGGATGGGGATTCAAGCCCACTCCCTGGGCAGCCTATGCCAGTGTTTGAGAGTCCTTTCAAGGAAGAAGTTTCTTCTAATGCCCAACCTAAACCTCCCCTGATGCAACTTGAGGCTATTTTTCTCTCATCCTGCCACTTGCAACTAAGAAGTGGCCAACTCCCACCTGGCTCTAACCTCCTTTCCAGGGAGTTGTAGAGGCAGAAGGTCTTCCCTCAGCCTCCTTTTACTTAGAGAAGCCATCCAAAGGACTAATTCTTTGCAGCTGAGCCATGTAGCTCCAAGTATCTGTCTTCATAGCAAGTTTCAGGAAGATGAGGTGACTAAGTAGACTCTGACTTAATTAGGTGACCAGTTGATATGCTGTGGCTGGGTTTAGAGCAGGGCCTCTGGCAATTCCTTCTTCAGATGTGGCTGTTCCACTTTATTGGTATCTAGATAAAATGAAATGCTATATATGGGATGTTTTCCTTCCTGATTTGTAAAGACTTCTTGCAGTCCCTGCAGGAAGTGCTCTTGAACCATGGCCTGTGGAATTGGTGAAATAGCTGCTGAGGTTCCTTAAGATGACTGCTGGAGCAGTCTGGCTTTGCTTCACCTGTTCCACTTGGGGTTTTCTTCTCTCCCTCTGTTGAGAGATACTCTTAATGCATTATTACTGAAGACATGTGGCATGTAAATGCCCTGAACACTCTGTAAAGCAAAGACTTCTTTTCATGACCTGAGACTTCCTTCCCTGCCTGCAGGAGAAAGCAGTGGATCCTAAAACACGTTTGCTCCTCTACAAGATGGTCAATGGTGGGATGCTGGAGACCATCACAGGCTGCATCAGCACAGGGAAAGAATCTGTTGTGTTTCATGCCTATGGAGGAAGGTAAGCATGTTGTTTGGTAGTTGACAAGAGCTTTGAGTACCAGAGATGGTTTACAAAGCAAAAAACACTTCAACAGCCTGCTCTTCCTTCATTTCCAAGGCTTCAGAGTTTCTGTTCATGCATATGCAGATGATAATATCTGAAACCCAAGTGGTGCTAACAGTAGGATAAAAAAATGCCCTGCCTTCCTCCTTGGAGACCAGGGACACTGTGGAGTTCTGTGGGAAAACTCCTCTAAGTGTTGAGATACTGAGGAACTGCTCACACTGACCTGCCCCAGACTACAGAGCTGTCCTCCTGATCTTGGGCCTCCTGAGGACTCTCCTTCCATACACATCTCTGTGCTGTCAGCTCCATCTGGGCAGCGTGGTCGAGGTGCTGGGCTGCCTTTGGGCTCCCTTGAGAGCAGTGGTGGGATGCTGGTTACTGCCAGTTGTGCAAGAGTCCAGCTGTAAAGGCCACTCTGGAAGGATGGTAGTGTTGATAGAGCATTGAAACACCACTGCTACAAAGTGAGCTGAGGAAGAGCTGTAATACACAGAGACTCTATTTGAAGATGTTGAGAGAAGGGTCATGTGGCAGCTGGGGAGACAAGATTGACTCTTTCCCCCCCCTTCTCTTTCCCTCCCTCCTGGTCCCCCCACCTTCTCTTTCCCTCCCTCCTGTCCCCCCACCCTTTTTTCCTCCCTCCTTTTCTCCTCTCACCTCCTTTCCAGTTGACCTTAGCTACAGTGCTGTTGAGGAGGATTCAATGGGCAGTATCTTTGTGCTACTTAACAAATATGTGACACAGCCATCCCTCTTCTAATGCAAGACTTCCCTCACTTGTGATTTTGTGAAGGCTGTGCACCACAGGGCTGTTAGCTATGATCGTTAACTAAAACAATAACAAATTGGCAGTGGAACATCTTCCCTTTGTGGGGAGTCTGAGGGAGCTGAGGGCTGTTTAGCATAGAGAAGAGGAGACTGAGAGGTGACCTCATAAATATGTGAAGGGTAAGTCCCAAGAGGCTGGAGCCAGGCTCTGCTGGGGGGTGCCCAAAGCCAGCACAAGGGGCAGTGGTGGAAGCTGAGGCAGAGGAAGTGCCATGGGAACAGGAGGAAGGATTTTTTTCCCTGTGAAGGTGACAGAGCCCTGGAGCAGGCTGCCCAGGGGGGTTGTGGAGTCTCCCTCTCTGGAGATATTCCAAACCCATCTGGATGTGTTCCTGTGTGATCTGGTGTAGGTGCTCCTGCTCTGGCAGCGGGTTGGACTGGATGAGCTTTGGAGGTCCCTTCCAGCCCCTCACATTCTGTGATTGTGTAAGCTGTGTTAAGCAACACATAATCAGAATGCCAACCCCCAATCATTCATCTATAAGCTTAGTGACAGAACTCAAACTCCACTTGAGTGGCTTCCTAATTAGGTAGCAAATCAGCTCCTGTCCTCTCTTGCATTAACAACCTCTGTAGCTTGCAGTGCTTAAAAAACCAACCCCCCCAAGGCTTGTAAAGGTGTCAGTAGTTAACTTTGCTGTGTGCTTGGCTTTTTCCCTGAGCAGCACAGCTGAAGGTAAAGTGGTGCCTGCAGAGTGTGCCATCAAGGTGTTCAAAACCACCCTCAATGAGTTCAAGAACCGGGACAAGTACATCAAGGACGACTACAGGTTCAAAGACCGCTTCAGCAAGCTGAACCCACGCAAGGTCATCCGCATGTGGGCTGAGAAGGAGATGCACAACCTGACAAGGTAAAGAGGCCAGGTGCCTGCTGCCCTCCTAGGTTCTGCCTAAGGAATGGAATAGAATTAACCAGGTTAGAAAAGACCTTCGAGTCCAACCTATCAGCCAGCACCATCTGATCAACTAAACCATGGCACCAAGTGCCTCATCCAAGCCCCTCTTGAACACCTCCAGGGATGGGGACTCCACCACCTCCCTGGGCAGCACATCCCAATGGCCAATCTCTCTCTCAGTGAAGAACTTATTCCCAACATTAAGCCTAAACCTCCCCTGGCACAGCTTGAGACTGTGTCCTCTTGTTCTGGTGCTGGGTGCCTGGGAGAAGAGACCCCACCTGGCTACAACCTCCCTTCAGGGAGTTGCAGACAGCAAGAAGGTCTCCCCTGAGCCTCCTCTTCTCCAGGCTAAGCAACCCCAGCTCCCTCAGCCTCTCCTCACAGGGCTGTGCTCCAGACCCCTCCCCAGATTTGTTTCCCTTCTCTGGATGATAAACTAGGCCTGGGTAGAAGCTTAGTTTTGCTTTTCAGACTAAATAACAGGCAGTCTGACACAGATTGAAGAATCATAGAATGCACAGGGTTGGAAGGGACCTTACAAGGCCATCTAGTCCAACCCCCCTGCAGTAAACAGGGACATTCCCCAGCTAGATCAGGATGTCCCCTTGAAATCAATAACACTTAATGCTGGCCTTGTAAAATACATAATCCATGGACTCAGCTGTTCACAAAGCCTTTGGTGCCTTACAGTTTAATCAGTTGTCAGCACCTCTGGTGACGTGGCAGCAGCCTGGGAAGCCTGGGAAGTGAACAGGTTCCAGCTGTAGAAGTGATGAGTTCTCAGTGTTTTGGACCCACTTAAGACTTCAAGATCTGAATTCTCCTGTGTGAAATACACCTTCAGTCTTCAGCTGGGTCTGTTTCAAAGACCTTTTGGCTCTGGATCGAGTTTCACAAGTTTGCAGTCTTTTACATTGATTTGGAAATCCCAGGCTCCCAGATGTTAGGGGTGGAAAGGGACCCCTGGAAGACTTCCAGTCCAACCCCCCCTGCCAGAACAGGACCATGGAATCCAGCACAGGTCACACAGGAACACATCCAGATGGGGCTGGAAAGTCTCCAGAGAAAGAAACTCCACAACCTCTCTGGGCAGCCTGTTCCAGTGCTTACAGTAAAGAAGTTCCTCCTCATGTTGAGATGGAACCTGTGCTGCAGTTCATATCCATTACCCCTTGTCCTATCCCAGGGTCCTGTTCCTTCCTTCCTGACCCCCAGCCCTCAGATATTTATAAACATTGGTCAGATCCCCTCTCAGTTTTCTCTTCTTCAGAGCCCCACAGCCTCTCCTCCCCAGGCAGTGCTGCAGTCCCTTCAGCATCCTTGTAGCCCTCCCTTGGACTCTCTCCAGCAGATCCCTGTCCCTCCTGAACTGGGGAGCCCAGACCTGGATGCAATATTCCAGTAGGAGCTGCAGTCAGGCAGGAACCAGAACTGTAGGGTTTGGGGGTGGTGTTTTCTTTTTCTTAATCAACATCTTTTCTGATCCACAGGATGCAAAATGCAGGAATTCCTTGTCCTCAAGTGGTTATCCTCAAGAAGCATGTCTTGGTTATGTCTTTCATTGGCCAGGATCAAGTGCCAGCTCCCAAGCTGAAGGATGTAACACTCAGTAGTGAGGATATGACAAAGGCCTACCATCAGATTCTTCATGTAAGACAATGTTGCTTTTGCTTCTTCCAGTTGTGTTTTCTCCTAGGGGAATAACTTAGAGGACAGATCAGCATTTATTTACTTTCCAGAGTGTTTGCATCACTTTCAAGATGCAGAGACCAAAGGCTTACAGTGCTGCTGTTTAATGTGTGACTTAAGAGTAAATAAATTAGGCACTAAAAAGAAATTAATCTGAGTGGGGGAAAAGTGCTGGAACTTGGTGACAAAGAGATCCTGAGCAGCAGAGGAATTAGGAGCCAGGTTCCCTCTGCTGGGGGAACTGGGGTTGTCTAGTCTGGAGAAAAGGGGGCAGAGGGGAGACCTTATTGTTCTCTGCAACTGCCTGAAGGGAGGTTGGAGCCAGGTGGGGGTTGGTCTCTTCTCCCCACAAGTGATAGGATGAGAGGAAATGACCTCAGGTTGCTCCAGAATTGGTTTGGGTTGGATGTTAGAAGAAACTTCTGAGCTGAAAGGGTTCTCAAAGCCTGGCACAGGCTGCCCAGGGAGGTGGTTGAATCCCCATCCCTGGAGGTGTTTCAGAGAGGCAGAGATGTGGTGCTGAGGGCCATGGCTTAGCCCCAGCCTTGGCAGTGTTAGAGAATGGTTGGAGTGAGAGATCTTACAGGGCTTTAAACAGCCAAAACTATTCTGTGATCCTGTGTGGCTCTCCTTTTACAGAAGCAGCACAGGGCTTAGGGAGCTCTCAAGTCTCTCTGGCCTTACCAAGCACTTAATTGGCAGTACTCCAGTGGACAATTTCCTTCCCAACCCTCTTCTTAGCAAATCCAGGGTCTTTCATGGTGGATATTGACTTGCCTGTTACCTGCTGTAATTGGCTCAAATGCCTGAGAACTGTCCACTCACTTTTAGCTTCTGTGGCAGCTTTAGGGTTAAAAACTGAGTAATACTAAAAAATACCAACCAAGGCAGCAGCCACATGCCTGGTCTGTGCCTCAGATCTTGAGACCAGCAGAGCAGCAAAACCCTTTGGAAGATGGGGTTCAGTATCTCAAACTTCTTTCCTGTGTGACAGGGGTATCTACACTACAGCTTTATCTGTCCCAGGCACTTGGGCTGCTTGGCAGCGCTGACAGGAGCTTACCAGGCTGATCCTTCTGACTTGCCCAAGCCAGGCTCAGTGATAAAAGCTCAGTTTGCTGGCAGTTAACCAAAATTGCCATTCCCTAGGTGGAGCTTCAGTGAAGACTTGGGGGAAAGCTGGTGTCAGTGGGATGTGTGACTGGGGAAAGGCACTTTTCTGTTGCAGTCACACAAATGATGTTTGTCTGGAGAGCAGCTTGCTTCATTCACTCATTTGGTTCCTTGCAGATGATGCAGCAGCTGTACAAGGAGTGCAACCTGGTCCATGCAGATCTGAGTGAATATAACATGCTGTGGCATGGAGGGAAGGTGAGCTCCTTCTTGCTGTGCCCAGGAAGGCCCACAGCAGCCTGGCCTGGATCAAGAGCAGTGTGTTCAGCAGGGTAGAGCAGGGATTATGCCACTGTACTCGGCCCTGGTGAGGGCACAGCTTGAGTAGTGGCTTCAGTTCTGGGCACCTTGGTCTAGGAAGGTGTGTCCAGAACAGGGCAGCAAGGCTGGTGAGGGGTTTGGAGGCTGTCATATGAGGAGCAGCTGAGGAGGCTGCTGGTGTTCAGTGTGGAGGAGGCAGAGGGGAGGCCTCACTGTTCTCTACAGCTCCCTGAAAGGAGATTGCAGAGAGGTGAGGGTTGGGCTTTTCTCCCTCATCTGAGGGGATAGAAGAGGAGGAAATGGCCTGAAATGGTGCCAGGGGAGGGTTAGGTTGGAGATGAGGAAAAATCCTTGCTGTGAGTGTGGTTAGGGATTGGAAGAGGCTGCCCGGGGGGTGGTGGAGTCCCCATCCCTGGAGGTGTTCAAGAAGCTGTAGATGTGGTGCTTTAAGATACAGTTTAGTGGTCATGGGGGTTGGGCTATGGTTGGACTCTGACCTTAGAGGACTTTTCTAAGCTTAATAATTGTATGATTAGTGGGTGGAAGAAAGGTTTCCTCTCTTGTCAAGATGTTACTACCAAATGATTTGCTCTCTCTGCCTACAGGTCTGGCTTATTGATGTCAGTCAGTCTGTGGAACCAACCCACCCTCATGGACTCGAGTTTTTGTTCAGAGACTGTAAGAATGTTTCACAGGTAAGCTCTCTTCAGCTGAGCAGCTTCTGTTCCACTGAATGCTTCCATGATAAAATCTGTTCAGAGCCAACTAAGAATCAACCAGCAGAACTGCACCTCATACAGAGAAGATTCACCTTGCAAATTGTCCTTACTGGCAGGAATGTGGTGCTGAGGAACGTGGTTTGGCACCACCCTTGGTAGAGTTAGAATAGAATAGACCAGGTTGGAAGAGACCTTCAAGATCATTGTGTCCAACCTATCATCCAACACCACCTAATCAAATAATCCATGCAACCAAGCACCCTATCAAGGCTCCTCCTAAACACCTCCCATGATGGGATCAACTAAACCATGGCACCAAGTGCCTCAGCCAGGCTCTTCCTAAACACCTCCAGGGATGGGGACTCCACCACCTCCCTGGGCAGCACATTCCAATGGGCAATCACTCTGTCTGTGTAGAACTTCCTCCTAACCTCCAGCCTAAACCTCCCCTGGCACAGCTTGAGACTGTGTCCTCTTGTTCTGGTACTGGCTGCCTGGGAGAAGAGACCAACCCCCACCTGGCTACAACCTCCCTTCAGGGAGTTGGAGAGAGCAATAAGGTCTCCCCTGAGCCTCCTCCAGGCTAAGCAACCCCAGCTCCCTCAGCCTCTCCTCACAGGGCTTCACCCTTCACCAGCTTTGTTGCCCTTCTCTGGACTCGTTCCAGCAAGTCAACCTCCTCCCTAAACTGAGGAGCCCAGAACTGGACACAGGACTCAGTGTACAGGGGCACAATGACCTCCCTGCTCCTGCTGGCCACAGTGTTCCTGATGCAGGCCAGGATGCCATTGGCCTTCCTGGCTGCCTGGGCACACTGCAGGCTCATGTTCAGCCTACCATCAACCAGTACCCCCCGGTCCCTTTCTGCCTGGCTGCTCTCAGCCACTCTGACCCCAGCCTGTAGCTCTGCCTGGGGTTGTTGTGGCCAATGTGTAGAACCTGGCTCTTGGATGTGTTGAATCTCCTGCCCTTTGGCCTCTGTCCAGCCTGTCGAGGTCCCTCTGCAGAGCCTCTCTACCCTCCAGCAGATCAACTCCTGCCCCCAGCTTGCTGTCATCTGCAAACTTACTGATGATGGACTCAATGCCCTCATCCAGATCATTAATAAAGATGTCAAAGAGCACAGGGCCCAGCACTGATCCCTGGGGCACACCACTGGTGCCTGGCTGCCAGCTGGCTGTGGCACCATTCACCACCACTCTCTGGGCTCAGCCTCCATCCAGTTCCTAACCCAGCGAGTTAGATGGTCACGGAGTCACAGAATGGGTTGGGTGGGAAGGGATCTTAAAGACCATCCTGTTCCAAGCCCCTGCCACGGGCAGGGACACCTCCCACCAGCACAGCTTGCTCAAGGCCTTATCCAGCCTGGCCTGGAACACCTCCAGGGAGGAGACATCCACAGCCTTCCTGGGCAAGCTGTTCCCATGTCAGACTGGTTGGACCCAAACTCAAAGGTCTCTTCCCGCCACAGCTGTTCTGTGCTGCTGCTCTCCAAGAGGGAGAGCAAAGCGCGGAGGGGCGAAGCAGCAGCCCGAGAACCCAAACCATCTCGCGGTCGTTTTCCTCTGCAGCTCAGCAAAAGCAAAAATGCCATTTTGACTGAATGCTGGAGTTGCACTTTGGGGGAGGAAGAGGGAGAGCTTGGACTGGTGTGGTGAAGTGTTTAATCTGTGCTCTTGTTTGTGGAGCAGTTCTTCCAGAAGGCAGGGGTGGCAGAAGCGCTTAACGAGCGGGAGCTCTTCAACGCCGTCTCGGGTTTGCACATCACAGCTGACAACGAAGTAGACTTCCAAGCAGAGGTAGAGCTTTCCCTGGCGAACATTTCACTTTGGTTTTCTGGGGTAGCTGTTGCAATACCCTGACTTCCCACACCGAGTCTGTGTGATCTGGGGGTGTGGGTGGTGTTTCAGCAATCACTCTGCATCCCTTTTGCAAAATGGTTATGTCAACAGCAGCTATTTCAACCTTGTACCGATGTTCCCTGAACCTTGGCATGACAAACCTCTCCACCCCCTGTGCTCAGCCTCCTGCCATTTGAAGCTGTTTAGGCATGTTCTGGTGCAGCTGTGGGTTTATAGAATCACAGAATTATCAGGGCTGGAAGGGACCTCAAGGATCAGCCAGTTTCAACCTGCCCTGAGTGGGGACACCTCACACAACCTGTGAGCAGGTTGCTCACAGCCACCTCCAGCCTGGCTGCAAACACCTCCAGGCATGAGGCTTCCACCACCTCCCTGGGCAACCTGTGCTAGGCTCTCGCCACCCTCATGGGGAGCAACTTCCTAACTTCCAATCTGCATCTACCCATTTCTAGTTTTGTTCCATTCCCCCCAGTCCTATCCATGCATGTGGGGCTCTATGATTTCAGTCTGGATTTCTTTTTGGCTCTCTAGATTGAAGCTCTGGAGAAGATGAATGAGGATCACGTGCAGAATCATGGCAAGAAACAGTCAATGTTCTCAAGTGATGGAGACCCACCTATATATGATGAATAGCACTGAGTGTATAGCTGCTAACCAAACCAAACCCAAATGTACTGCTTCTAACTCTGTTGGTGCAGTGGTAAATGTCAACTGCCAGTGTCAGGAGGGAGTGGTTGACTTGGGAGCACCACACTGGAACACACAGCGAGCATACGGCGATGCCTCGGTGGCTTTTTAACTTGGCCCACAGGTCAGGCTGGCACTGTGAGAACAGACTGACACTACCTCTCCAGATGGCCTGCCAAGGGCACCAGTTGCCCCCTTACCTTAGACTAATGTAGCTGAGGTGGTCATATTTTGCATGATTCAGAGCTTGTGTCTTTTTAGGTTTAAAACTCTTTTGAAATCCCCTAGGTCAGCTGAAGCAGTGAGTGGGAAAAAGCACAGGAGGAGAGCCCCTCTCTTACTCATTGGTGTGTGGATGGGGTGCTAGTGAACCCTTCAGCCTTCTCCACCAAGGCATAAAGAAAAGGCTGAATCCACATGAAAATGTCAATGTAGCAAAGCAGTGTTGATACGCACAAGCCTGGGCCTTCTCCCTGGGAGGCCGGGGGGTGTGGTGCTCTCTATACATACAATTGGCTATTGCATGAGAAGCAGTGATCAGTCCAACAGCAGAGGATTCCTTTGGCCCTCAGGAAAGCCTGGGGGCTGCATCCAAATTGCCTGACAGAGTGAGTTCAGTTAGCTTCACTCGACAGAAAAAATGGTTCCAAGAACTTGCTGCAAGGTCTCTAAACCACTCCTGCTTTACAGCGGGGTAGAGCGTCAAAGATTCTCACTCCCCCCAGCCAGAGCCTGTGACAGCTAAATAGTGATCACAGCATTCTCTTCAAACACAGCTTTCTGCAAAGAGAACACTTAAAAGTTGCCATCTTCTCATGCTTTTAGTCTTAACCTCAGCCTGTTTATTGTAGCAAGTCCTAAAACTCTGTTTCCCACCAAAAGAAGACATCCAGGATGTGAGCTGATGGCAGCAGGGTGCTTTGGAACAAAGAAGTTCTGATCAGTGGTGACCTCTTGGTCACTGTTTCTGCTGCTGCTCTCTATCAAGCAGAATCTCGTGGTGCTCCAGGGGACATTCTCACAGTGTGCTGTAAAGTGAGGGTTGGGGTGGTTGTGTTTTTTTAACCAGAATCTTGCTTTTGATGGAAAATGGGTGGTGAAGTAAAAACTGCAGATTTTTTGGGTGGTATTCTTGTGTGGTCTTTTGCATCCCTGCTCCTCAGTGCTGGCACTAAAGCAGGGGTGGGGTGCCACTGCCCCAGTTCACATTACTCCCATCTTCAGAAAGGGTAAGAGGGAGGAACCAGGGAACTCCAGGCCAGGCAGTCTCACCTCTGTGCCCAGAAAGATCATGGAGCAGATCCTCCTGGAGGCACTACTGACTCCAGAAGAATAGTGAAGAGGTGATTTGGAACAGTCAGCATGGCTTCACCAAGGGCAAGTCCTGCCTGACAAACCTGGTGGCCTTCTCTGAACAGGTGACAGCATTAATAGCTGAGGGGTGAGCAACTGATGTCATTTACCTGGACCTGAGCAAAGCCTTCCACACTGTCCCACCATATCCTGGTCTCCAGGCTGGTGACACATGGGTTTGATGGGTGACCACTAGATGGATACAGAACTGGCTTGATGGCTGCACCCACAGAGTGGCTGTCCGTGGCTGTCCATGGCCCAGTGGAGGCCAGGGAGAAGCAGAGTCCCTCAGGGATCAGTCCTGGGGCCAGGCTTGTTCAACATCTTTGTGGGTGCCAGGGACAGTGGCATTGAGTGCACCCTCAGCAGGTTTGCTGATGACACCAAGCTGTGTGGTGCAGCAGACAGCTGGAGGGAAGGGATCCATCCAGAGGGACCTGGACAGGCTGCAGAGGTGGGCACAAGCCAACCTCAGGAGGTTCAACAAGACCAAGGGCAGGGTTCTGCAGCTGGGTGGAGGCAACCCCAGGCACAAATGCAGGCTGGGCAGGGACTGGCTGGAGAGCAGCCCTGAGGAGAGAGCCTTGGGGGTGCTGGGGGAGGAGAAGCTCACCAGGAGCTCTCAGTGTGCACTTGCAGCCTGGAAAGCCAAGCAGAGCCTGGGCTGCAGCAAGAGAAGTGTGGCCAGCAGGGCAAGGGAGGGGATTCTCCCCCTCTGCTCAGCTCTGCTGAGACCACAGCTGGAGCTCTGTGTGTCCAGTTCTGGAGCCCCTATTCCAAGAGGGATCTGGAGGTGCTGGAAGGTGTCCAGAGCAGGGCCAGGAGGATGAGCAGAGGGCTGGAGCACCTCTCCTGTGAGGACAGACTGAAGGAGTTGGGGCTGTTCAGTCTGGAGAAGAGAAGGCTCCCAGGTGACCTCATTGTGGCCTTCCAGGATCTGAAGGGGGCTCCAAGAAGGCTGGGGAGGGACTGCTCAGGATCTCAGGGAGTGATAGGACTAGGGGGAATGGAATGAAGCTGGAGGTAGGGAGGAAGTTCTTCACCATGAGAGTGGTGAAGCCCTGGATTGGGTTTGTCCAGGGAAGTGGTTGAGGCCCCGTCCCTGGAGGTGTTTAAGCCCAGGCTGGATGAGGCTCTGGCCAGCCTGATCTAGTGTGGGGTGTCCCTGCCCATGGCAGGGGGCTTGGAACTAGATGATCCTTGTGGTCCCTTCCAACCCTCACTGATACTATAACAACAACAACAAAAAAAATTTACCATTTTGGCCAGTTTCATCCCAGTACTTGGCTTCTCTCTTTGCTTTTCTGAAGTGCGTGATGGTCTTGCATTTCCCCTTTAAATTTGGAATAAGGGAACTTGGATTTTCTGGAGAATTCAGTCAGTTCCTACTTGCTCAGTGAAACAGTTGCCCAAAGTAATAGAATCACAGAAATGGTTTGGATTGGAAGGGACTTTAAACATCCTCTGGATCATCACATCTCCACTAGAAGCACAGAATGGCTTGGGTTGAAGGGACCTCAAACAGCCTCTGGATCATCACATCTCCACTAGAAGCACAGAAGGGCTTGGGGTTGAAGGGACCTTAAACATCACCCAGTTCCAACCCCCTTCCCTGGGCAGGGACACCTTCCACCAGCCCAGGTTGCTCACAGGCCCTGGCTTCCAACATTTCCAGGGATGAGGCATCCACAGCTTCTCTGAGCAACCTGCTCCAGTGCCTCACCACCCTCCCTGTACAAACATCTCTGCTATCCAATCTCAGCCTACCCTCCTGCAGTTTAACCCCACTGCCCCCTGAGCTGCCTTCCACACCCCTTGAGGAGGGATTGAGGTCAAATTCACTGCTTGGTTATGGCTGCTGGGAACTGGGATGGAAATGTTGCCTCTTCCTATGATCTCCTCATAGCCCTACCTTTCAGACTTGTTCAGCTCAGGTCACTGGCACAGCCTTGGCCTTACCCAGTGGAAGGCAGCTTCAGTGCTAATGAATCACAGAACTGTCAGGGTTGGAGGGGACCTCAAGGATCATTCTGTCCCACCCCCCCTGCCATGGGCAGGGACACCTCACACTACAGCAGGTTGCTCACAGCCACATCCAGCCTGGCTGCAAACACCTCCAGGCAGGAGGCTGCCACCACCTTCCTGGGCAACCTGTACCAGGCTCTCACCACTCCGCATGGAGGGGTCGGTAGAACCTCCGGCGATCATCCAGCCCAACCCCCTGCCGGAGCAGGCCGGCCTAGAGCGGGTACGGAACCCCCGGCACTTCCACACCGGCACCACCTCAGGCTGCGCCTCGGGAAGGTTTCCCCCGCGGGCGGGCTGGGGGCTGCCGCTGCGGACTCCGCACCGCAGTGTCGCTGCGCACCGGCCCCAAGCCGGCCGCCAGGAGCGCACCGCCCTGCTCCCGCAGAACCACAGAAACATTCCGGCTGGAAAAGCCTCTCAGGATCACCAAGTCCAACCACTGTCCCTGCTCCACAAGGTTCACCCCTAAACCATATCCCCAAGCACCACATCCAAACCACCTTTAAACACCTCCAGGGTTGGTGACTGCACCGCCTCCCTGGGCAGCACATTCCAGTGTCTGACCACTCTGGATGGGAAAATGTTTCCCAATACCCAGTCTAAACCTCCTCAGTCACAGCTTGAGGCCATTCCATTCCCTCTTGTTCTGTCACTTATTACCTGTGAGAAGAGACCAGCAGCAGCCTCTCCACAACCTCCTTTCAGGCAGCTGTAGACAGCAATGAGGTCTCCCCTCAGCCTCCTCTTTTCCGAACCAACCATCCCCAGCTCCCTCAGTCACTCTCCGTAAGATTTATTCTCCAGGCCCTTCACAGCTTCCTTGCCCTCCTCCAGCACTCGCTCCAGCACTCGCTCCACGTCCTTTTTCCGTCGCGTTTCGTCCACAGCCGCCGCGGGGTGCCCGGGGCCAAGGCGAGCTGGCTGAAGCAGCTCTGCGGGCGAGCAGGAGGCGGGCGAGCAGGAGGCGGGCGAGCAGGAGGCGGGCGAGCAGGCGGGCGAGCAGCCCGGCCGGCAGCACCGGCGGCAGCCAGCCGGGACTGAGAGGAAGCCGGGGAAGGCGGAACAGCCCCGGCCCTGCCCCCTGCCTGCGCGGCCGGGGCGGAGCTGTCAGCTGGGAGCCGCCGCTTTCTCCCCTGACGGCTCGGCTCGGCTCGGCTCAGCCCAGCCCAGCCCAGCCCGGCCCAGCCCAGCCCAGCCCAGCCCGGCCCAGCCCAGCCCAGCCCAGCCCGGCCCGGCCCAGCCCAGCCCGGCCCGGCCCGGCCCGGCCCGGCCGTCAGCCACCCCGCAGCCGCCGCTGCGCTCCCTGCGCCCTTAAGGCTGTGCCGGCGCCGCCTGACGTCGCGGGCAGTGTAAACAGGAAGCGGCCGGCAGGGGCTGGGCCGAGCCGGGCTCGCTGGCCATCGTCGGCGCCGGGGGGCTTGCGCTGGCAGCCGCCGCCATGAGCCGCGAACCGCCGGCGGGGGAGGAGGAGGCGGCGGCAGGAGGCGAAGGCAGAGCGGCAGGCGGCGAAGGCAGAGCGGCAGGCGGGGACGGCGGCTGCTACCTGGCGCTGTGCGCCCGGCCGGTGCACTTCGAGAAGGCCAACCCCGTCAACTGCGTCTTCTTCGACGAGGCCAACAAGCAGGTGGGCACCGCGCCGGGCAGGCTGCCGGAGATGCCTGCCTGCCGGAGCGTCGCCTCCGGGGCTCGGCCCGCTCCCTGCCCCGGGGCTCGGCCCGCTCCCTGCCCCGGGGCTCGGCCCGCTCCCTGCCCCGGGGCTCGGCCCGCTCCCTGCCCCGGGGCTCGGCCCGCTCCCTGCCCCGGGGCTCGGCCCGCTCCCTGCCCCGGGGCTCGGCCCGCTCCCTGCCCCGGGGCTCGGCCCGCTCCCTGCCCCGGGGCTGTGCGTGGGGGATCTGTGGGTGCCCTGGCGGCCGTGTGGGAAGGGCTGGCGGGGCCTGGGCACCTCGCCGGGGCTCTGCAGCCTGGGGTCGCACCTTCGGGCCTGTTGCCTCAGCCCTGCTCGCTGCTGCTCTGTTGCTCTCCTGGAAAAGCTCCGATGCCGGGGTTTGATCTCATGGAATCGTAGAACTGTTTCAGTTGGAAAAGCCTTCGGAGATCGTCGAGTCCAGCCACCAGCCTGTGATTGCCCTGCCCACTAAACCCTGGCCCCAGGTGCCATGGCCGCAGCCCTCTGGAACACCTCCAGGGATGGGGACTCCACCACCTCCCTGGGCAGCCTCTGCCAAGCCCTGACCACTCCGTCAGGGAAGAAATTCCCTCCCCTTCTCCTGGCTCCTGGAGCTTCGCTTTGCTTCCCCTTGTGTGGAGCCACTGTGGTGCACGGTCTTGCTGCTGGGTGCCTGGCTCAGGACCTGTCACCTTCCAAGAGATGGTGGAATGTTTCTTCTCTCAAGTGCATCAGCATAGGTTTATCAAGTTGACCAGCCTTTACGCTCCCTGCTGTATGGTCCTTCCAGGATAGTGCAGTCAGCACTTTCTCTTGCTAGTCCGAATGAACCAACAGTACTGAGAGGTCACTTTTAGCTTCATTTATCTGACCTTTCCTCCTTTTCAAATTCACAGAATCACAGAATGGGCTGGGTTGGAAGGGACCTCAAAGATCATCCAGTTCCAACCCCCTGCCATGGGCTCCCACCAGCCCAGCTTGCTCAAGGCCTCATCCGGCCTGGCCTTGAGCACCTCCAGGCAGGAGGCAGCCACAGCCTTCCTGGGCAACCTGTGCCAGAGTCTCACCACCCTCACTGTGAAGACTTTCTTCCTCATCTCCAGTCTCAATCTCCCTTCTCCCAGCTCAAAGCCATTGCCCTTTGTCCTGTCACTACAAGCCCTTGTCAAAAGTCCCTCCCCAGCTCTCATGTAGGCTCCCTTTCTAAAGTTCAGTATGTTCTTAAACATTAATATTTGCAGTTTTCCTGGTGGCTCAGACTTTCCAACTCTTTGGCTTCAGTTCTTTATTACCAGCTGCTGAGAGTTCAAGTCAGTGTAGGTAAAAGGTCCCCAGCTTGTCATGAGGCTCATGTGGATGGAGAGGGGGATGAATCCTGCTGCAGCCATCCCATGACTGTGGTGTTCACAGAACTGAAACACCCAAGCTCTCTTCCCCATAGAAGTGTCATGGTTTGCCATCACCACTGGTGTGCTTGGAGCAGGGGGGGGAAGTATTCCTGGGGAGTGCTTCTTGCTGTTGCACTGTTCAGGGTTACTGATGTCCTTTCTCTTCACAAACCATCATCCTTGACTGGCATTTGGAGGGCCAGCTGGAAAAGGGCTGCTCAAAGGTGCCTGGCAGGAGCCCCTGCAACAGCCTGGGTGTGACTGAGCTGCACACTGAGAGCTCACTTCAAAGCAGCTTGTTTGCAGCTGTAAATCTAATTCTCCACTTTGCCTTGCTGCTCTAAAATGATTTAGTTTCCAGTGTGCCTCTAAATCCCTTGCAGTCAGGCTTTCAGTGACAGTCTCCCCACAGGAATGGCCTTTGGGGAGACCTGCCCTTGATGGCTTCTTGCCTCACAAACACTGAGAGTGTTGCCTGCATTTTCTCTCCACCCCAATGCAAAGACTGAGTACTTGTCATCCCTGCTGGCTCCTCTACAACTGAATCTGCCTACTGCCCTAAGAGACAGTAGAAAATGCTCCTCTGAAGACACTGGCAGCAAAAGGAGGGCTGAGGAGAGTTGGATGCAGGGGGAAACTGTGACTAAAAATGGGGGGAAAGCTGAGCTACTGAACACCTTCTTCTCCTGTCTTTAACACTCAGATCAGTTGTCTGAGCACCCAGCCCCCCTGAGCTGGATGGCAGCAGTGGGGAGCAGAATGAAGCCCCCATACTCCAAGAGGAGATGGTCACTGAGCTGCTGGTTAGGCCACACCTTGAGTCCTGTGTCCAGTTCTGGGCCCCTCAGGTTAGGAAAGATGTTGAGATGCTGGAAGTTGTCCAGAGAAGGGCAAGAAAGCTGGGGAGGGGTCTGGAGCACAGCCCTGTGAGGAGAGGCTGAGGGAGCTGGGGTTGCTTAGCCTGCGGAAGAGGAGGCTCAGGGGAGACCTTCTTGCTCTCTCCAACTCCCTGAAGGGAGGTTGTAGCCAGATGGGGCTTGGTCTCTTCTCCCAGGCAAGCAGCACCAGAACAAGAGGACACAGTCTCAGGCTGTGCCAGGGGAGGTTTAGGCTTAATGTTGGGAAGAAGTTCTTCCCAGCAAGAGATATTGGCCCTTGGGATGTGCTGCCCAGGGAGGTGGTGGAGTCCCCATCCCTGGAGGTGTTTAGGAAGAGCCTGGCTGAGGCACTTGGTGCCATGGTTTGGTTGATCAGATGGTGCTGGGTGATAGGTTGGACTCCATGGTCTCCAAGGCCTTTTCCAACCTGGTTAATTCTGTATTCTGCTGCACCACTGAGACACACACAGGTCTCTGGGCTGGGTGGCAGACACCTGAGGGTACTGAGAGCTGGTAGAGGTGCTCACCAAGACACTTGCCATCAGTTGCCAGCAGGCCTGGCTGACTGGCCAGGGCCCAGCTCAGTGGAGATTGGCAAATAGAATGTGACCCCATCTGCAAGGAGGGCCAGGAGGAGGATCTGGGGAACTACAGCCCTGCCAGTAACCTTGGTGCCAGGGAAGGTGATGGAGAAGGTCATTCTGAGTGCCATCATGTGACACATGCAGGACAACCAGGAGACCAGGCCCAGTCATGATGGGCTCAGAGAGGGCAGGTCCTGCTTGGCTAACTGATCTCCCTCTGTGAGCAGAGTCTCTCAGGCCCTGCTTGGCTAACTGATCTCCCTCTGTGAGCAGGAGTCTCTCAGGTCCTGCTTGGCTAACTGATCTCCCTCTGTGAGCAGGAGTCTCACAGGCCCTGCTTGGCTAACTGATCTCCCTCTGTGAGCAGGAGTCTCTCAGGTCCTGCTTGGCTAACTGATCTCCCTCTGTGAGCAGAGTCTCTCAGGCCCTGCTTGGCTAACTGATCTCCCTCTGTGAGCAGGAGTCTCTCAGGCCCTGCTTGGCTAACTGATCTCCCTCTGTGAGCAGAGTCTCTCAGGCCCTGCTTGGCTAACTGATCTCCCTCTGTGAGCAGGAGTCTCTCAGGCCCTGCTTGGCTAACTGATCTCCCTCTATGAGCAGGAGTCTCACAGGCCCTGCTTGGCTAACTGATCTCCCTCTGTGAGCAGGAGTCTCTCAGGCCCTGCTTGGCTAACTGATCTCCCTCTGTGAGCAGGAGTCTCACAGGTCCTGCTTGGCTAACTGATCTCCCTCTGTGAGCAGAGTCTCACAGGCCCTGCTTGGCTAACTGATCTCCCTCTGTGAGCAGGAGTCTCACAGGTCCTGCTTGGCTAACTGATCTCCCTCTGTGAGCAGAGTCTCACAGGCCCTGCTTGGCTAACTGATCTCCCTCTGTGAGCAGAGTCTCACAGGTCCTGCTTGGCTAACTGATCTCCCTCTGTGAGCAGGAGTCTCACAGGTCCTGCTTGGCTAACTGATCTCCCTCTGTGAGCAGGAGTCTCTCAGGCCCTGCTTGGCTAACTGATCTCCCTCTGTGAGCAGGAGTCTCACAGGTCCTGCTTGGCTAACTGATCTCCCTCTGTGAGCAGGAGTCTCTCAGGCCCTGCTTGGCTAACTGATCTCCCTCTGTGAGCAGGAGTCTCACAGGCCCTGCTTGGCTAACTGATCTCCCTCTGAGCAGGAGTCTCACAGATCCTGCTTGGCTAACTGATCTCCCTCTGTGAGCAGAGTCTCTCAGGCCCTGCTTGGCTAACTGATCTCCCTCTGTGAGCAGGAGTCTCTCAGGCCCTGCTTGGCTAACTGATCTCCCTCTATGAGCAGGAGTCTCACAGGCCCTGCTTGGCTAACTGATCTCCCTCTGTGAGCAGGAGTCTCACAGGCCCTGCTTGGCTAACTGATCTCCCTCTGAGCAGGAGTCTCACAGATCCTGCTTGGCTAACTGATCTCCCTCTGAGCAGGAGTCTCACAGGCCCTGCTTGGCTAACTGATCTCCCTCTGTGAGCAGAGTCTCACAGGCCCTGCTTGGCTAACTGATCTCCCTCTGAGCAGGAGTCTCACAGATCCTGCTTGGCTAACTGATCTCCCTCTGTGAGCAGAGTCTCTCAGGCCCTGCTTGGCTAACTGATCTCCCTCTATGAGCAGGAGTCTCACAGGCCCTGCTTGGCTAACTGATCTCCCTCTGTGAGCAGAGTCTCTCAGGCCCTGCTTGGCTAACTGATCTCCCTCTGTGAGCAGGAGTCTCACAGGTCCTGCTTGGCTAACTGATCTCCCTCTGTGAGCAGGGGTCTCTCAGGCCCTGCTTGGCTAACTGATCTCCCTCTGTGAGCAGGAGTCTCACAGATTCTGCTTGGCTAACTGATCTCCCTCTGTGAGCAGAGTCTCACAGGCCCTGCTTGGCTAACTGATCTCCCTCTGTGAGCAGAGTCTCTCAGGCCCTGCTTGGCTAACTGATCTCCCTCTGTGAGCAGGAGTCTCTCAGGTCCTGCTTGGCTAACTGATCTCCCTCTGTGAGCAGGAGTCTCACAGGCCCTGCTTGGCTAACTGATCTCCCTCTGTGAGCAGAGTCTCTCAGGCCCTGCTTGGCTAACTGATCTCCCTCTGTGAGCAGAGTCTCTCAGGCCCTGCTTGGCTAACTGATCTCCCTCTGTGAGCAGGAGTCTCACAGATTCTGCTTGGCTAACTGATCTCCCTCTGTGAGCAGAGTCTCTCAGGCCCTGCTTGGCTAACTGATCTCCCTCTGTGAGCAGAGTCTCACAGGCCCTGCTTGGCTAACTGATCTCCCTCTGTGAGCAGAGTCTCTCAGGCCCTGCTTGGCTAACTGATCTCCCTCTGTGAGCAGGAGTCTCTCAGGTCCTGCTTGGCTAACTGATCTCCCTCTGTGAGCAGGAGTCTCACAGGCCCTGCTTGGCTAACTGATCTCCCTCTGTGAGCAGAGTCTCTCAGGCCCTGCTTGGCTAACTGATCTCCCTCTGTGAGCAGGAGTCTCTCAGGCCCTGCTTGGCTAACTGATCTCCCTCTGTGAGCAGGAGTCTCACAGATTCTGCTTGGCTAACTGATCTCCCTCTGTGAGCAGAGTCTCTCAGGCCCTGCTTGGCTAACTGATCTCCCTCTGTGAGCAGAGTCTCTCAGGCCCTGCTTGGCTAACTGATCTCCCTCTGTGAGCAGGAGTCTCTCAGGCCCTGCTTGGCTAACTGATCTCCCTCTGTGAGCAGGAGTCTCACAGATTCTGCTTG
Organism: Dryobates pubescens; assembly: GCF_014839835.1. NCBI lineage: Eukaryota > Metazoa > Chordata > Aves > Piciformes > Picidae > Dryobates > Dryobates pubescens. Next base: position 12,692,848 of record NC_071614.1, on the reverse strand, counting down.
GCTAACTGATCTCCCTCTGTGAGCAGAGTCTCTCAGGCCCTGCTTGGCTAACTGATCTCCCTCTGTGAGCAGAGTCTCTCAGGCCCTGCTTGGCTAACTGATCTCCCTCTGTGAGCAGAGTCTCTCAGGCCCTGCTTGGCTAACTGATCTCCCTCTGTGAGCAGGAGTCTCTCAGGCCCTGCTTGGCTAACTGATCTCCCTCTGTGAGCAGGAGTCTCTCAGGCCCTGCTTGGCTAACTGATCTCCCTCTGTGAGCAGGAGTCTCTCAGGCCCTGCTTGGCTAACTGATCTCCCTCTGTGAGCAGGAGTCTCTCAGGTCCTGCTTGGCTAACTGATCTCCCTCTGTGAGCAGGAGTCTCTCAGGCCCTGCTTGGCTAACTGATCTCCCTCTGTGAGCAGGAGTCTCACAGATCCTGCTTGGCTAACTGATCTCCCTCTGTGAGCAGGAGTCTCTCAGGCCCTGCTTGGCTAACTGATCTCCCTCTGTGAGCAGGAGTCTCTCAGGCCCTGCTTGGCTAACTGATCTCCCTCTGTGAGCAGGTGTCTGACAGAGTGAGTGAGGGGAGGGCTGTGGAGGTGTATACCTGGGCTTCAGTAAAGCCTTTGACAGCATTTCCTACAGCATCCTCCTGGGGAAGCTGCCTGCTCCTGGCTTGCATGGGTGGACCCTTGACAAGCTACAGAGCAAGAGGAAAAGGCTTCAAATTGTGCCAGGGGAGGTTTAGGTTGGACATTAGGAGGAATCTCTCCACTGAAAGGGTTGCCAAGCCCAGGCCACAGAGAGGTGGAGGAATCATCATCCCTGGAGGTGTTTAACTGACAGAGAGATGTGGTGCTGGGGGACCTGGTTTAGTGGTGACCTGGCAGTGCTGGGCTGACAGTTGGACTTGGGATGATCTGGAAGGTCTCTTCCAAGCACAAAAGCTTCTCTGATTGTGTGCAGTTGTGCTGAAGGATTTCTTTAAGCCCTTGGTGCAGTTCAGCTGACCCTTGTTAGGCACACCCAGAGCTGCAGGCTGCCACTGAGCTCTCACTGCCTGCTCACATGTTCTGGCCAGGGCAAGCTTCTGGCTCAGGGAGTTGCAGCAGCTCTTCCCAGTCCTGCAGCTGATTGCCTTTTTGTTTGAGTCAGTGCCCAGCTGTCTGAGACCCTTTTGGTACCTGACTCAGGAAAATAGCAATGTTGACAAGAGGAAAGGAAAACCAAAGAGAGAGAAGGAAGCTCAGCCAGACTCTCATCCTGTGAAGTGGTGCAGTAGCCCAGGACATGCCTGCAAGGCTGTCACAGGCTCATGACAGCTTCATGAGGAGCTCCAGAGGAAAGAGCTGCTTGTTTAGGGAACCTCAGTGTGACTCACACGATGTTGGAAGGGGCCTCTGAAGATCACCTTGTCCAACTCCCCTGCCTTTAGGTTCACCTAAGGCAGGGCACACAGGAACATGTCCAGGTGGGCCTTGAAAGTCTCAAGAGATGCAGACTCCATCTGGGCAGCCTGCCACCCTCAGAGAAGTTCCTCCTCATGTTTAGATGGAACTCCCCATGGTCAAGTTCATGATTACTACCTCTTGTCCTGCCACTGGGCACCTCTGAGGAGAGTCTGGCCTCATCCTCATCTTCCTGACCCCCCACCCCTCAGATCTTTGTAACATGGATCAGATCTCCCTCAGTCTCCTTCAGGCTAACCACCCCCAGCTCTCAGCCTCTCCTCCCATGAGAGCTGTTCCAGTGCCCTCAGCATCTCAGTGGCCCTGTGCTGGACTCTTTCCAGTAGCTCTTTGGCCTTCCTGAGCTGAGGAGTCTAAAACTGGAACCAGCACTCCAGGTGAGGCCTCACCAGGGCAGATTAGAGGGACAGGAGAACCTCTCTTGACCTGCTGGTCACACTCCTCTTGATGCACCCCAGGCTGCCTTTGGCTTTCTTGGCCACAAGGGCACATTGCTGGCTCATGGTCATCCTTCTGTCCACCAGGACTCCCAGGTCCTTTTCCCCAGAGCTGCTCTCCAGCAGCTCAGCCCCCAGCCTGTGCTGCTCCCTGGGGTTGCTCTTCCCCAGGTGCAGGACTGTACCCTTGCCCTTTGGATTTCTGCTGAGCTGTCAGATCTGAGTAGGAGCAGACCTTTTGTGTGGTCTCTCAGGTGAAGGTGTGGCTTGGAGAGAGGGAAGCTCCTTCAGGTGATGGTTTTGAGTAAGCTACAAACGTGTTGAAACCTCTTTTGCAGGTGTTTGCAGTTCGGTCAGGTGGAGCTACAGGAGTTGTGGTTAAGGGGCTGGAGGACAGAAATCCCATCTCCTTCAGGTAAGGCACACCTCTGGTTGGTTTTCTGGGACAGAATTCAGCAAGCTCTAAAGCTGCAGCCTCACAGACTGCATCAGTTTGGAAGGGAGCCTCAAAGAGCATCTTGTCCAACCCCCTCTGCAGGCAGCAGGGACAGCTCCCAGCTGGAGCAGGCTGCCCAGGGCCACAGCAAGTCTGAATGTCTCCAGGGATGAGGCCTCAACCACCTCCCTGAGCTTAAGAGGGCAAGGCCTGAAACCCATCAGCTTGCCTTTATCTGGCAAGAGGTTCACCACAGGCTCAAGCTTCACCTGAAGGCTCCAGAGGTAACCTTGAAGGAATAAAGCAGTGCATTGCCTTATTAAGCAGAGCCTGGACACCTAACTTTCCCCCTCTGAATGAGAACACATCTAGGTGAGGCCTCACCTGCCTTCCTGCATCTATTTCAGAGCAGCACTACAAGATCTGGGCCCCCTCAGGTGCCCCCAGCAGGAGCAGTCAGCTCCCTGGGGCCTCTGCTTAGTTGCTTTGGTGTAAGCTGCTCCAGGCACTGAGCCAGGCACCCTTGGCCAGCCAGCCCAGCAGGGGCACCCAGCTCACCACTCACCTTCACTTGCACTGATGATGATGTCAGGTTGAAAGACAATCCAAGAGGAAGAATCTAAAGGTTAAAGTTGTAACAGCCACAGGAAGGCTGACTCCAAACTCTTGCTCCTACATTCCCTTCAGGGTCTGAAGCAGGCCCCAGAGCCATACTTCCATTCACAGCCTGGAGCCACAGTCCTGGCAGTTTCTCTTCAGTTTCATGCTGTACCTGCCCAGGAGTTCCCTACCTGCATCTCAAGTGGCCAAGCCCTGGGGGAGGGGTACTGCAGGAGAGCAGAGCCCCACACTCACAGCTCTCCCACAGCATTTCTGTTGCTTGTGGAACTCTGACTGTTTCCTCTTGAAGGCAGCATGCATCATCACCTAAAGCTGGGCTTAACAGGGCAAGGCCAAGCCAGCTCCTTCCATGCCTGGCACACAGGAGGAGGCTTCCTTGCCCTTGCAGAGTGTTTAAAGGATACAGAGTTTGCATGGAACAGGAGACTGACTGGTGACAGAGGCTGGGCCTGCAGAGAGAGGAGCAGGTGAGGAACAGCAGCACCCAAGCAGCTCTCCCACACCAACAGCACAAAGCAGCAGCAGCACACAACAAAAAGGCAGGGCTGGAGTGGAAGGTGGCTAGCAGTCACAGAAGGCACCTCCAAAGCTCAGCCACTCTGACCTCCCCACAGCCAGCAGGGACATCCTCCACTGGATCAGGTTGCCCAGAGCCCTGTCCAGCCTCACCTTGAATGTCTCCAGGGATGAGGCCTCAACCACCTCCCTGGGCAACCTCTTCCAGTGTTCCACTAGCCTCATGGTGCAGAACTTGTTCCTGATATCCAATCTAAATCTGCTCTTCTCCATCCTAAAGCCATTGTCCCTGGTCCTGTCCCTGCAGGCCTTTGCAAACAGGCTCTCTCCATCCCTCTTGTAGCCCCCTTCAGGTACTGGCAGGCTGCTGTCAAGGCCTCCCTAGGGTTCTGCAGCAGACAGGCACAAGGAGAGACCCTTTGTGTAAGCCAGAGCATCTCCAAAGGGAAGCTGATGCTGGGGGGAGGCAAACACTCTGCAAAACAGCAGTGAGAGCCTGGGGTTTCAGCCTGCAGAAGGATTCCCTCCCCAGGACTCCAGCTCCAAACACACTGCCCCTGTCTGTAAGGCAGCACTTCAGTTCCTTCAGAAGCAAGACTGCTTTGGTCTTCCTGGCCCTAGCTTGGGTTTCATGCACCCTCCACCCACAGAGTCATGGAGTCACAGAGTGGTTTGGGTTAGAAGGGATCATCCAGTGTTCCAGCAGCCTCCTGGTGCAGAACTTGTTCCTCACATCCAATCTCAGTCTGCTCTGCTCTGGTTTGAAGCCATTGCCCCTGCTCCTGTCCCTGCAGGCCTTTGCCAACAGTCCCTCTGCAGCTTCATGTAGCCCACTTCAGGTACTGGAAGGCTGCTCTAAGGTCTGAGGAAAGGGCCTCAGGTTGTAAGTTGTTTCAGATATTTATGTTGAGCATTAGGAACAGTTTCTTCATTGGAAGAGTGAGGAAGCTTTGGCAGAGGCTGCCCAGGGCAGTGGTTAAATCACTGTCCCTGGGACTGCTCCAAACCCATGGAGGTGTGGTGCTGAGGGCTTTGGCAGTGCTGGGTTAATGGTTGGACTTGATGGTCTTGGAGGTTGTTTCAAGTCTTAATGATTCTGTGGTCCTGTGGCAGATGTGTTCAGGCCTTCTGAAGAGTGAACCCCAGTCTGAAACCTGAACTCCCTACTTGTCAGGCCTCACTCAGGAGCTGTAGTTCAAAGCATTTGCCCAACACTTTTGCCTCTGCAGTTATCCTTCTGAGGGTGCATTACAGAGCTCTGGAAGGAGCTGCTGTAGATGTAATTGCCTGATCTTCTGCTTTTTCTTATTCTGTATAGGATGGAAGACAAAGGAGAAGTGAAGTGCATCAAGTTTTCCTTGGGGAACAAGATTCTGGCTGTGCAGAGAACTTTGAAGAGTGTGGTAAGAAACCTGCACCCTGCAGATGGGGAACTCCTTCCAGCACCAGAGGAGAAGGCTCTGAGACAAATGTTTGAGAGGGCTGGTGGCTCACAACAGATGGAGAGAAGACTTCTCTGCCATCCTGAGGGGCAGACAGGCAGTGCTGCTGTCTTAGCAGTGCTGTCACTTAAGTACAGTGAGGGGGAGCCAACTCCTAAAACCAAGTGCTGAGTCCTGCACTTGGCTCACAACAACCCCAGGAGTGCTCCAGGCTGGGGGCAGAGTGGCTGCAAACTGCCCAGCAGAGAAGGCCCTGGGGGTGCTGGTTGGCAGCAGCTGAAGAGGAGCCAGGGGGTGCCCAGGTGGGCAAGAAGGCCACCAGCAGCCTGGCCTGGAGCAGCAATGGTGTGGGCAGCAGGAGCAGGGCAGGGATTGTCCTCCTGTGCTGGGCACTGGGGAGGCCACAGCTTGAGTGCTGGGTTCAGCTTTGGGCCTCTCACTCCCAGAAGGACATTGAGAGGCTGGAGCAGGTCCAGAGAAGGGCAACCAAGCTGGGGAAGGGTCTGGAGAAGAGGGCTGGGGAGGAGCAGCTGAGGGAGCTGGGGGTGTTGAGTGTGGAGAAGAGGAGGCTGAGGGAGACCTCCTTGCTCTCTGCAGCTCCCTGAGAGGAGGCTGCAGTGAGGTGGGGGTTGGGCTCTGCTCCCTAGTCTCAGGTGCTAGAAGGAGAGGAAATGGCCTGGGATTGTGCCTGGGGAGGCTTAGGTTGGAGAGGAGGCAAAATGTCTTTGCTGCCAGAGTGGTCAGGGCTTGGCAGAGGCTGCCCAGGGAGGTGGTGGAGTCCCCATCCCTGGAGGTGTTCCAGAGAGCTGTGGCCATGGCACTTGGGGCCAGGGTTTGGTGGCCATGGTGGGGCTGGGTTGCTGGTTGGACTGGGTGATCCTGGAGAGCTTTTCCAACCAACTGTGATGCCACAAAGAATTCCCTGGCAGGGCTGAAGGATTGTGGGAGAGTCAATTTTTCTTCTCTGTATCTCACCCAAAAGAATTTGTGAAGCTGAAATCTCTTCCCTTGTACCTGTGCTGCCTCTTGCCTGGGCCTCACCACTGCCAATTCTCTTCTTGGGTGTTTCTTGCAGGACTTTTTGAACTTTATTCCAGACAGCCCTCAGCTGGAATACACACAGGAGTGCAAGGTAAGAACCTCCCTCTCAGCTTGGCTCTGCAGAGGAACTCTCAGGTTAGGTATCCTGGTGGCCTCTGCTCTCCAAGCAGAGGTGGAGATACCTCCTGAGTGCTGACCTGCAGTCAGTGAGCTCTGCAGTCACTGCCACCTCTCTGAGCTGAGGTCAGTGAGCAGCTCCTCACTGTGCCACAACCTCCTGGGCCAGGCACTTGAATTCTCCCTAGAAAGGAGTGGAAAGGCTGTGGAGGAAACAAGTGTCAGGGTTTGGGAGGGAGAAGGCACAGAGCCTGGCCAGGAACTGTGCTGATGTTGGATCTGCTGCTGTGGAGGCTGCACCTAATGCCACTGGGCAGTGATGCTGAGCTGCTGCTGCTTTGGAGGCTGTGGTTGGTTTCTGGTGCTCATTTGAGCAGGAACAATCAGGTAAAGGTCAGAAACTTCAGATCATGTGAAGAGCAGAAACTTCAAGGATCACAGAATCACCAAGGCTGGAAGAGACCTCAAAGGTCATCAAGTCCAACCTGTCACCACAGACCTCATGACTAAACCATGGCACCAAGTGCCACATCCAATCCCCTCTTGAACACCTCCAGGGATGGGGACTCCACCACCTCCCTGGGCAGCACATCCCAATGGCCAACAACTCTCTCAGGGAAGAACTTTCTCCTCACCTCGAGTCTAAACCTCCCCTGGCACAGCTTGAGACTGTGTCCTCTTGTTCTGATGCTGGTTGCTAGAGGGAAGAGACCAACCCCCACCTGGCTACAACCTCCCTTCAGGGAGTTGGAGAGAGCAAGAAGGTCTCCCCTGAGCCTCCTCTTCTCCAGGCTAAGCAACCCCAGCTCCCTCAGCCTCTCCTCACAGGGCTGTGCTCCAGACCCCTCCCCAGCCTTGTTGCCCTTCTCTGGACACCTTCAAGTCTCTCAATGTCCTTCTTAAACTGAGGGGCCCAGAACTGGACACAGGACTCAAGGTGTGGCCTCAGCAGTGCTGAGCACAGAGCACAATGACTTCCCTGCTCCTGCTGGCCACACTTCCTGATGCAGGCCAGGATGCCATTGGCCTTCTTGGCCCCCTGGGCACACTGCTGGCTCCTCTTCAGCTGCTCTCAATTAGCACCACCAGGTCCCTCTCTGGGAGCTCTCCAGCCACTCTGCCCCCAGCCCGTAGCTCTGCCTGGGGTTGTTGTGACCAAAGTGCAGCACCTGGCACTTGGACTTGTTAAATGCCATCCTGTTGGCCTCTGCCCATCTGTGCAGCCTGGCAAGGTCCCTCTGCAGAGCTCTCCTACCCTCCAGCAGATCAACTCCTGCCCCCAGCTTGGTGCCATCTGCAAATTTACTGATGATGGACTCAATGCCCTCATCCAGATCATCAATGAAGATGTTAAAGAGCACAGGGCCCAGCACTGATCCCTGGGGCACACCACTGGTGCCTGGCTGCCAGCTGGCTGTGGCACCATTCACCACCACTCTCTGGGCTCAGCCTCCAGCCAGTTCCTAACCCAGCTCAGAGAGCTGCTGTCCAAGCCAGGGGCTGACAGCTTGGCCTGGGGTTTGCTGTGGGGGATGGTGGCAAAGGTGCTGGTGCCACTGTTTGGTACTTCCCAGCTTTTACCTAAGGTAATAAGAGTGGTGAAGGAAGCACCTGATTTGCACAGAGCCCTGTGTTCCTCTGGGCTTTAAAGCTGGAGCACCCTCAGGTTTGTTATTTGGGGTCATGCTGAGTGGAGCACTGTAGCTGAGTGTTCAGGGTGCTGAGGGACTCACAGCAGGTTAGCTCAGCTTAGTTCTGCATTTCTGTCCACAGAAGGAGCTCTCTTTTCATGTCAGGAATCAGTAATGGTTTGTTAGTCCACAGACAGCTGAAGATGAGCCAGGGGGTGCCCAGGTGGGCAAGAAGGCCACCAGCAGCCTGGCCTGGAGCAGCAGTGGTGTGAGCAGCAGGAGCAGGGCAGGGATTGTGCTGCTGTGCTGAGCACTGGGGAGGCCACAGCTTGAGTGCTAGGTTCAGCTTTGGGCCTCTCACTCCAAGACTCTGAGGGGCTGGAGCAGGTCCAGAGAAGGGTTGGGCAAGGGTCAGTGTGGTGAGGAGCAGCTGAGGGAGTTGGGGGGTTTAATCTGGAGAAGAGGAGGCTGAGGGGAGACCTCATTGCTCTCTACAGCTCCTTGAAAGGGGGTTGGACCCAGGTTGGTCTCTTCTCCCAGGCAAAGAGTGACAGGGCAAAGGGAAATGGCCTCAAGTTGCACCAGGAGAGGTTTAGCTTGGATATTAGACAAATTTCTGTGCTGCCAGAGTGGTCAGGGGTTGGAATGTGCTGCCCAGGGAGGTGGTGGAGTCCCCATCCCTGGAGGTATTTAAACCCCATGTAGCTGTGGTGCTGAGGGCTGTGCTTTAGTGGTGACCTGGCAGGGCTGGGTTAGCAGCTGGACTTGGTGACCTTAAAGATCTTTTCCTGCATAAACCATTCTGTGATTCTAACCAGAACTTGGTTGCATTTAGGGAGAAAGTAAAAGCTGAAGGTGTGCTAGAGCTGCAAACCCTGCAGGCTGCCAGTGCAGGCCAGGCAGCAGCTCTGCTCCTACCCAGCTGCTGAAGGCCTCACTACAGCAGCTGCTGCAGGCAGAGTGTCTGCCTGGCAAAGAGCATGGACTGCAGTGGCTGCAACAGCTACACTGCCTTTGGGCTGGCGTGCTTCATTTAGTGCTGTGAGCTTGCCTGATGAGCTGACCTTTCCCAGTGACAGAGTGTCTGTTTGTCTGCTTGTTTGTTAAAAGACCAAGAATGCCAACATCCTGGGCTTCTGCTGGACAAGCTCGACAGAAATCGTCTTCATCACAGACCAGGGCATGGAGTTCTACCAGGTAACACCAGCAGCCCCTCTCTGCACCTCTGCCAGCAGCTGGGGATTCCTCCCTTCCCACCCTCTCCTTGAGACAGTGCTCTGCTGAGCCAAGGCACTCTGCTGGTTTGCTTGCTAACTGTTTGGCCTTGAGAGGAATCCATCTTTTGGGCTGACAATGGCAGCCTGGGAGGCTTGGCTGAGACACCTGAAGGCCCTGCAGCCATTCAGAGACTTGGAGAGACTGAGAGCTGGGCACAGAGGAACCTAATGAGGTTCAGCAAGGACAAGTGCAGAGTCCTGCAGCTGGGGAGGAAGAATAAACTGCAGCAGCACAGGCTGGGAGGGGATCTGCTGGAGAGCAGCCCTGGGGAGAAGGACCTGGGAGTGCTGGTGGCTAACAAGCTCTGCATGGGACAGCAATGTGCCCTGGGGGCCAAGAAGGCCAATGGGGTCCTGGGGTGCATCAGAGGAGTGTGGCCAGCAGAGCCAGGGAGGTTCTCCTCCCCCTCTGCTCTGCCCTGGGGAGACTTCACCTGGAATATTGCATCCAGGTCTGGGCTCCCCAGGTCAGGAGGGACAGGGATCTGCTGGAGAGAGTCCAAGGGAGGGCTCCAAGGATGCTGCAGGGACTGCAGCACTGCCTGGGGAGGAGAGGCTGAGAGCCCTGGGGCTGTTGAGTCTGGAGAGGAGAAGACTGAGAGGAGATCTGATCAATGTCTATCAATATCTGAGGGCTGGGGGTCAGGAGGGAGGGGACAGGGACAGGCTCTGCTCACTTGTTCCCTGGGATGGGACAAGGAGCAATGGATATAAACTCCAGCACAGGAGGTTCCACCTCAACACCAGGAGAAATTTCTTGACTGGGAGGGTCCCAGAACCCTGGAACAGGCTCCCCAGAGGGGTTGTGGAGTCTCAGAGCAGGAGACCTTCCAGCCCTGTCTGGATGTGTTCCTGGCTGACCTGAGCTGGATTCTGCTCTGCCAGGGCGGGTGGAATCAATGATCTCTTTGGGTCCCTTCCAACCCCTAACATCCTGGCATCCTGTGATCTAAAGATCCTAATGTGCTTCATGTTACCAAGCACAGCTAACAAAGCCTCTGTGTTAGGGAGTACTGCACTGAGCCTTGGGAGCTGTGGATTGGTAGCTTGGCTTGTGTGGAGCTGAGGATCTGCAGCTGCTGTGAACTCCCCCTGCATGCAAACCAAACCAGCACAGGGCTGGGGCTGTGCACCCTGAAAATGCAGCAGGGAGCAGCCAGTGACAGCCCTCTGCAGTCAGCAGCTGCTTCCTGGGGGGACCTCATCCCCTGAGTCCCTCTGCTGTGTGCAGTTACCTTTCTGTGTGGCTTGGAGGAACTCCAATCAATGAATGGCCCTTTCTGACATGCATGGTGCAGGGGATGATCAGCTTCCTCCAAAGGAAGCTCCAGGCCTGGAGCTCACACATGCTGGTTTGTCTCATTAATGATAATAACTGCTGCTAAAGAGACCCACTGAAAAAGCAGCTTCAGTTCATGCTGGTTTTGGGGGGTGGGGGAGAGACCTCTAAAAGGGTTAGGAGTACCAACCCTGCCAGTGAGAGGACCAAATCAGTATGGGTGTTTTTGATGAGAAGCCCTCTAGGCCTCTTCTGTGGGACAGGCTGGGAGAGTTGGGGCTGTTCAGCCTGGAGAAGAGAAGGCTCCAGGGAGACCTCAGAGCAGCCTTCCAGAACCTGAAGGGACTCCAGGAGAGCTGGGGAGGGACTGGTGACAAAGGCTTGGAGTGCCAGGATGAGGGGGGATGGCTTCAGACTGGAAGAAGCTGGATTTAGATTGGCCATGATCACATACTAGAAAGCAATTCTTCCCCATGAGGGTGGTGAGACACTGGCACAGGTTGCCCAGGGAGGCTGTGGCTGCCCCAACCCTGCCCCAGGCCAGGCTGGATGAGGCCTTGAGCAACCTGCTGTAGTGTGAGGTGTCCCTGCCCATGGCAGGGGGGTTGGAACTGGCTGAGCCTTGAGGTCCCTTCCAACCCAAACCATTCAGTGGTTAAAATGGAGAGAATTAAGTGATATGCTTAGTTCTTAAAAGATGAAGGGAGCTGGGGATGGAGGACAGCAAAGAGACTGTCATCACTTTGTAATGAAACTCACTGAAATGAACCAGTTGTGTCCAGCTAGGGTTTGCTCCACTGTGGGCAGATACTGATAACCCAGACCTGGATGAGAGAGGACACCTGACACTGGTCAGAATCTGAGGAGAGCCTGAGGTGCATTTCCTTGGCTCCTGCAGCCTGGGGCCTTAGCTGTCATTGTCAGAGCCCTGCTTTTTAGCACTGTAAATGCTCTGACCCTCAGCTGAGAGGGAGGGAGTTGGGGTTGTTCAGTCTATAGAGGAGAAGGCTCCCAGGAGACCTTCTTGTGGCCTTCCAGGATCTGCAGGGGGCTCCAAGAAAGCTGGGGAGGGACTTTGGAGGGTGTCAGGGAGGGATAGGACTGGGGGGGATGGAGCAAAACTAGAAGTGGGGAGATTGAGATTGGATGTGAGGAAGAAGTTGTTCCCCATGAGGGTGGTGAGAGCCTGGCACAGGTTGCCCAGGGAGGTGGTGGCAGCCTCCTGCCTGGAGGTGTTTGCAGCCAGGCTGGATGTGGCTGTGAGCAACCTGCTGTAGTGTGAGGTGTCCCTGCCCATGGCAGGGGGGTTGGGACTGGCTGAGCCTTGAGGTCCCTTCCAACCCTGGCAGTTCTGTGGTTCTCAGTCAGCATCCCAAGGTCCTGGGTAGGGCTGTTTGTGCTGTTGGAATGCTGATGGTTCTGAAGTGCCAGTGTCCTGTGCTTGCAGGTGTTGCCAGAGAAGAGGAGTTTGAAGCTTCTGAAGAACCAGAGCATTAATGTCAACTGGTACATGTACTGCCCAGAGAGCTCTGTTATCCTGCTCTCCACCACTGTCCTTGGCAATGTCCTGCAGCCATTCTATTTCAAGGTAAAGGCATGCTTTCCAAACTGCTCATCCTGGGGGCTTCCTGGCTCCTGGGCCTCACACATTCTCTTGCTTCTCTTGGATTTTCTCCCAGGAGCTGCACGTGTTCAGCCTCCCTGGGGGACAGTGAGCAAAGGAGAAAGCAGAAACCCAAAGGGCTTTTGGAACTGAGGGTGGGTGTCAAGAAGAAGGGGCCAGGCTCTTTTCACTGGTGTCCTGTGGTAGGACAAGGGAAGCAAACTGGAGCCCAGGGAGTTCCACCTCAACATGAGGAAAAATATCTTTGCTGTGAGGGTGCTGGAGCCCTGGAGCTTCCCAGGAAGGTTGTGGAGTCTCCTCTGGAGACTTTCAGGCTACACTTGGTTATGTTCCTGTGTGACCTGCCCTGGGTGATCCTGCTTTAGCAGGGGGGTTGGACTGGAGGATCTCCAGAGGTCCCTTCCAATGTTCAGTCACGTTCTGTGACTCTCTGGTTCTTCTGCCCTCTTTGGAAAGGGATGTATCCAGCCACTGCTGGACACTTGGGCTCAAGGGAAGACAAAAAAATCAGTGACCCAGCATTTGACACCTGGAGTATCTTTCAAGAGATCTTGAGGTGATCTTAATCTGTCCCTCTTAACAGTTCAGGAGGGACAGGGATCTGCTGGGGAGGGTCCAGCAGAGGGCTGTGAGGGTGCTGAAGGGACTGCAGCACTGCCTGGGGAGGAGAGGCTGAGAGCCCTGGGGCTGTTCAGTCTGGAGAGGAGAAGATTGAGAGGGATCTGATCAATGGCTATCAATAGCTGAGGGCTGGGGGTCAGGAGGGAGGGGACAGGGACAGGCTCTGCTCAGCTGTACCCTGGGATAGGACAAGGAGCAATGGATGTAAGCTGCAGCACAGGAGGTTCCACCTCAACACCAGGGGAAACTTCTTGACTGTGAGGGTCCCAGAGCCCTGGAGCAGGCTGCCCAGAGAGGTTGTGGAGTCTCCTTCTCTGGAGCCTTTGCAGCCCTGTCTGGATGTGTTCCTGTGAGACCTGTGCTGGATTCTATGCTCCTGTTCTGGCAGGGGGTTGGACTGGAAGATCTCTTTGGTTCCCTTCCAACCCCTGACATGCTGTGATCCTGTGATCTTGTGATGTGCACTTACTTGGCTTTCATGTGGACATTTACACTCTGTAGCATGATAATAAGGCCCTTTCACCTGGGATGGTGATGATAACCTTCCAAATGTGAGTGGCTGACCTTGAAAAGGAAAAGGGTAGTGCTGAAGGAACAATTGTCCCAGGCAGGAGAGAGCTTTGCTCACAGTTGTTCATTTTGTGATGTTCTTCCCTGGGGCCAACATTGAGCTGGTTACTGGGAAAATGTTTCCCTTTTTGCCTTGGCAGAAGTGTGGAATGAAAAGTGGAATCTTTAGAAGGTGTCCAGAGAAGGGCCAGGAGGGTGAGCAGAGGGCTGGAGCTGCTCTGCTCTGAGGACAGCCTGAGGGAGTTGGGGTTGTGCAGGCTGGAGAGGAGAAGGCTCCCAGGAGACCTCATTGTGGCCTTCCAGGATCTGCAGGGGGCTCCAAGAAAGCTGGGGAGGGACTTTTGAGGGTGTCAGGGAGGGATAGGACTGGGGGGGATGGACCCAAGGCAGAGGAGGAGAGATTTAGATTAGACCTTAGGAAGAAGTTGTTCTCCAGGAGGATGGTGAGAGCCTGGCACAGGTTGCCCAGGGAGGTGGTGGCAGCCTCATCCCTGGAGGTGTTTGCAGCCAGGCTGTGAGCAACCTGCTGTAGTGTGAGGTGTCCCTGCCCATGGCAGGGGGGTGGAACTGGCTGATCCTCGAGGTCCCTTCCAGCCCTGACAGCTCTGTGATGCTGTGATTCAGTGAATCATGCAGTAAAATGAGTTGGGAAGAATGCAGCAGGCTTGGGATAGAGGATTAGGGAGATTTGTGTGGGGCTGTGAGGGAAGAGGTTATAAGGAATTTATTCAGGTGGCTTGGGTCAGTCTCATGTAGGGTCTGTACTGCATCCTGAAGTGATGCATCCAGCTCTAGAGTTCTCAACACAGCAAGGACCTGGACCTGGTGAAGTGGGTCCTGGTGGGGCCACAAAGATGATCAGAGGTCTGGAGAACCTTTGCTATGAGGACAGTCTGAGTGAGCTGGAGCTGTTCAGCCTGGAGAAGAGAAGGCTCCAGGGAGACCTCAGAGCAGCCTTCCAGTACCTGAGGGGCTCCAGGAGAGCTGGGGAGGGAGTTTTAACAAGGGCTGGGAGTGCCAGGAGGAGGAACAATGGCTTTGAGCTGGGAGTGGGGAGACTGAGACTGGAGATGAGGAAGAAATTCTTTGCAGTGAGGGTGGTGAGACTCTGGCACAGGCTGCCCAGGGAGGCTGTGGCTGCCTCCTCCCTGGAGGTGTTCAAGGCCAGGCTGGATGAGGTCTTGATCAAGCTGTGCTGGTGGGAGGTGTCCCTGCCCATGGCAGGGGGTTGGAGCTGGGTGATCTTTGAGGTCCCTTCCAACCCAACCCATTCTGTGAAAGCTAAGAACTGCTGCTGGGGATCTCCAGAGCACTTGTGAGCAGGATTTGCATACAGATTTGTCCTGAGTGGCTTAAACTGGAGTCGTTTTCCTAGCTGGAGCTGCTGTTACAAAAGGCAAGAGGACAAAGCTGCTGTGATTGGGACAGCAGCAGGCTGTGTTTCGAATCCCCAGGGTGCTTGTCAGAGGAGGAGGGGAGGGAAGTGTCCAAAGGTTTCTTCTTTGCAGCTGTCTCCATTCCTGGCCTCCTGAGGGTGCTGTTGGTGCAGCAGCCAAGGTGGCTTGAGGCCCTTCTCAGCTCCTGACACTGTGGTGGTGTTTTTCCCCCCTGTTAACAGAGTGGAACAATGGCCAAGCTGTCCAAGTTTGAAATCGAGTTGCCTGCAGCCCCCAAGGCCTCCAAGCTCAGCCTTTCTGAACGAGACATTGCCATGGCCACAATGTAGGTGTCTGACAACCAAGCCCCCCCAGGGCACTGGCAGCTGGGGCATGCTGAGAGGGGGCAGGAGCACAGATGTGGTGGGGCTTGGGTTTGGTTTAGCAGCACTGCTGCTTGAAGGTGCTTCAGTCACTGCCTGGAGTGAGGCATCTGAACAGCTCTCTGGTGGGCAGGGTGGGGAGGGGAAGCCAGCTGAAGAGACTGGTGTGAAGGTGTTGTGGATCAGTGCAGAAGGTTTGAGCATGCCTCCTTTCTGAGCTGGTGCCAGCAGAGTTGGGTTAGGGGCCTCATTGGCATGGGTACAGGACATGCACCACGTGGGGAGGGAGAGGATTCTGCCCCTCTGCTCTGCTGAGAGCACACCTGCAGTGCTGGGGCAGCTCTGGAGACCCCAGCACAAGGACATGGAGCTGTTAGAGCAGGTCTAGAGGAGGCCATGAAGATGATCAGAGGGCTGCAGAACCTCCCCTGTGGGGACAGGCTGAGAGAGTTGGGGCTGTTCAGCCTGGGGAAGAGAAGGCTGCAGGGAGAGCTCAGAGCAGCCTTCCAGTACCTGAAGGGGCTCCAGGAGAGCTGGGGAGGGACTTGTGACAAAGGCCTGGAGTGCCAGGATGAGGGGGGATGGCTTCAGACTGGAAGAAGCTGGATTTAGATTAGCCTTTAGGAAGCAATTCTTGCCCACGAGGGTGGTGAGGCACTGGAACAGGCTGCCCAGGGAAGCTGTGCTTTGTCCAGGCCTACAAGTGTTCAAAGCCAGGTGGAGCAAGCTGGTGCAGTGGGAGGTGTCCCTGCCCAGGGCAGGGGGCTGGAACTGCATGATCCTTGGGGTTCCTTCCAACCCACACCATTCTAGGATCTGTCAAGTGCTGCTTTAGTCTTTGGGTTTTAATTAACTGATGAGCTGACCGAGGTGAGTGGAAGAGGGTAGGGTAGGATGGGGTGGGATGGAATAGGGTGGGATAGGGTAGGGTAGGGTAGAATAGGGTGGGATAGGGTAGGGTAGGGTGGGATAGGGTGGGATAGGGTAGGGTAGGGTGGGATAGGGTAGGGTGGGGTGGGATAGGGTAGGGTGGGGTGGGATAGGGTAGGATGGGGTGGGGTGGGATAGGGTAGGGTGGGGTAGGGTAGGGTGGGGTGGGGTGGAGTGGAGTAGGATGGAATAGAATAGGACAGGACAGGACCAGAGCAGGTTGGAAATGTCACATGTGACAGGCTGGGGCAGCTCTCAGCTGCAAGTAATGCTCTGGTGCTGTTGTCTTGTCAGATATGGGCAGCTCTACATTCTCTATTTGAGGCACCACTCCAGGACATCAAACAGCACAGGAGCAGAAGTAGTCCTCTACCACTTGCCCAGGTAAGAGCAGAGTGCAGGGCCCTGGGTGGCACATCAGGGGTGTGTGAGGCTTGTGCCCTGCTGGCTGCAGCAGGGCTCTGAGCAGCTGTCCCCTCTGTCTGGCAGGGAGGGCTCCTGCAGGAAGAGTCACATTCTGAAGCTGAACAGGACAGGGAAGTTTGCACTCAACGTCGTGGACAACTTGGTGGTGGTGCACCACCAGGACACAGAGGTCTGCTTCCCCCCTCTGCCCCTCTGCCTTGCCCTGGGAAGGGGCTGGGCAGGCTTCAGTCAGGCTGCCTGTGAGCTTCCCCTTGCCAAAAGCCAGCAGGAGCAAGACAGAAGAGTAGAACCACCTCAGAGTTCTCCTTTGGCCCTGCTGGGCTGAGGCTCAGTCAGGGCTGTTGCTGCCACCTCTTCCTTCACACACTTAGGTTTTACCTCCTTGTCAGTCTCCAGGGACACTCTGCTGCTGCACTGGGCAGGATTTTAAGGCTTTACATGAAGAAGGGTTTAAATTGGACACTGAATTTTTAATCCTGGCAGCTTCTGATGTTGCAAGGGTTTGGATGACACAGATTTGGCCAGACCTGATAAATCTCCTGTGGGCAGAAGTGTGGGGTCAAGGCAACCCTCCTGTGTGGTGTGGTGGATAGGCTGCAGGGAAGGGATGGCAGCCAGAGACAGGCCAGAGCCAACCTCATGCAGCTCAACACAGCCAAGGGCAAGGTCCTGCACCTGGCTTGGAGCAATCCCAAGCACAGATCCAGGCTGGGTGGAGAATGGACAGAGAGCAGAGCTGAGGACAAGGTCTTGGGGGTACTGGGGGAGGAGAAGTTCAACAGGAGCCAGCACCAAGTGCTGGAGCCCAGAGCCAGCCATGCCCTGGGCTGATCCCCAGCAGTGTGGAGAGCAGGGAGGGGATTCTGCCCCTCTGCTCTGCTGAGACCCCACCTGCAGTGCTGGGCCAGCTCTGGAGCCTGCAGCACAAGGACATGGAGGTGGGGGCTGGAACTAGGTGATCTTTAAGGATGATCTTTAGGGACTGGCTTGAGAGGAGCCCTGGAGAAAAGGGCTTGGGGGTGCTGGGGGACGAGAAGCTCAAGAGGAGCCAGCAGGGAGCACTTGCAGCCCAGAGAGCCAAGCAGAGCCTGGGCTGCAGCAAGAGAAGTGTGGCCAGCAGGGCCAGGGAGGGGATTCTGCCCCTCTGCTCCACTCTGCTGAGACCACAGCTGGAGCTCTGGGGCCAGCTCTGGAGCCTCTGTGCCAGGAAGGATCTGGAGGTGCTGGAAGGTGTCCAGAGAAGGGCCACGAGGAGGAGCAGAGGGCTGGAGCTGCTCTGCTCTGGAGACAGCCTGAGAGAGTTGGGGTTGTGCAGGCTGGAGAGGAGAAGGCTCCCAGGAGACCTCATTGTGGCCTTCCAGGATCTGAAGGGGGCTCCAAGAAAGCTGGGGAGGGACTTTTGAGGGTGTCAGGGAGGGATAGGACTGGGGGGGATGGAGCAGAACTAAAAGTGGGGAGATTGAGATTGGCTGTGAGGAAGAAATTCTTTGCAGTTAGGGTGGTGAGAGCCTGGCACAGGTTGCCCAGGGAGGTGGTGGCAGCCTCCTGCCTGGAGGTGTTTGCAGCCAGGCTGGATGTGGCTGTGAGCAACCTGCTGCAGTGTGAGGTGTCCCTGCCCATGGCAGGGGGGCTGGGACAGAATGATCCTTGAGGTCCCCTCCAACCCTGACAGTTCTGTGATTCATTAGCACTGAAGCTGCCTTCCACTGGGTAAGGCCAAGGCTGTGCCAGTGACCTGAGCTGAACAAGTCTGAAAGGTAGGGCTATGAGGAGATCATAGGAAGAGGCAACATTTCCATCCCAGTTCCCAGCAGCCATAACCAAGCAGTGAATTTGACCTCAATCCCTCCTCAAGGGGTGTGGAAGGCAGCTCAGGGGGCAGTGGGGTTAAACTGCAGGAGGGTAGGCTGAGATTGGATAGCAGAGATGTTTGTACAGGGAGGGTGGTGAGGCACTGGAGCAGGTTGCTCAGAGAAGCTGTGGATGCCTCATCCCTGGAAATGTTGGAAGCCAGGGCCTGTGAGCAACCTGGGCTGGTGGAAGGTGTCCCTGCCCAGGGAAGGGGGTTGGAACTGGGTGATGTTTGAGGTCCCTTCAACCCAAGCCCTTCTGTGCTTCTAGTGGAGATGTGATGATCCAGAGGCTGTTTAAGGTCCCTTCCACCCCAAGCCCTTCTGTGCTTCTAGTGGAGAAGCAAAGGTGGGAATGAGAACAGCAGCCTCATGCTCAATGTTCACAGCTGTGGGCCCTAATTTCCCCTTCTCCACTGCAGACTTCAGTGGTGTTTGACATCAAGCTGAAAGGAGAATTTGATGGCTCCACCACCATCCATCAGTTTGTGCTTCCACCTCGATCAATACAACCCTACCAGATCCCTGTGGCAGGTAGGGCAGCGCTGCAGCCGCTGCCTGGGCGCTGCAGCCGCTGCCTGGGCGCTGCAGCCGCTGCCTGGGCGCTGCAGCCGCTGCCTGGGCGCTGCAGCCGCTGCCTGGGCGCTGCAGCCGCTGCCTGGGCACTGCTGTGAGCTGAGGCAGCAGCTGCAGGGCTGCTGCTGGCTGCAGGGCTGCTGGCTGTGAGCATTGCTGGTAGGTGGTGGTGGGGAAGGAAGATAAGGAGGAGCTGAGCACAGCTTTGGGTCTCCTCTCTCTGCACACTGCAGAAAGCAGCAGCTGCTGCTCGAGAGGTGCAGAGTGCCTGCAGTGCTGCACAGGGGGAAGACAAAGGGGAGGGATGGTGGTGGTTTGGGGTTGCTTTGGGGCTTCTGTTGTTGGATTTTTTGGGTGGTTGCTTGGGGGCCTTTTGGGTGGTTGCTTGGGGGCCTTTTGGGTGGTTGGTTTGGGGCCTTTGTTGTGGTTGGTTTGGGGCTGTGGGAGAGCTGCTTGGGTGCTGCTGTTCCTCACCTGCTCCTCTCTCTGCAGGCCCAGCCTCTGTCACCAGTCAGTCTCCTGTTCCATGCAAACTCTGTATCCTTTAAACACTCTGCAAGGGCAAGGAAGCCTCCTCCTGTGTGCCAGGCATGGAAGGAGCTGGCTTGGCCTTGCCCTGTTAAGCCCAGCTTTAGGTGATGATGCATGCTGCCTTCAAGAGGAAACAGTCAGAGTTCCACAAGCAACAGAAATGCTGTGGGAGAGCTGTGAGTGTGGGGCTCTGCTCTCCTGCAGTACCCCTCCCCCAGGGCTTGGCCACTTGAGATGCAGGTAGGGAACTCCTGGGCAGGTGCAGCATGAAACTGAAGAGAAACTGCCAGGACTGTGGCTCCAGGCTGTGAATGGAAGTATGGCTCTGGGGCCTGCTTCAGACCCTGAAGGGAATGTAGGAGCAAGAGTTTGGAGTCAGCCTTCCTGTGGCTGTTACAACTTTAACCTTTAGATTCTTCCTCTTGGATTGTCTTTCAACCTGACATCATCATCAGTGCAAGTGAAGGTGAGTGGTGAGCTGGGTGCCCCTGCTGGGCTGGCTGGCCAAGGGTGCCTGGCTCAGTGCCTGGAGCAGCTTACACCAAAGCAACTAAGCAGAGGCCCCAGGGAGCTGACTGCTCCTGCTGGGGGCACCTGAGGGGGCCCAGATCTTGTAGTGCTGCTCTGAAATAGATGCAGGAAGGCAGGTGAGGCCTCACCTAGATGTGTTCTCATTCAGAGGGGGAAAGTTAGGTGTCCAGGCTCTGCTTAATAAGGCAATGCACTGCTTTATTCCTTCAAGGTTACCTGTGGAGCCTTCAGGTGAAGCTTGAGCCTGTGGTGAACCTCTTGCCAGATAAAGGCAAGCTGATGGATTTCCTTCTGCAGAGGAAAGAATGCAAGATGGTTATCCTCTCTGTGTGCTCTCAGAGTAAGTCCACAAGCTTTTTCTCTTGGATGCACTGCCCTGCTCATGCCCAAGCACTGACACAGCCTAGCTGGGCTGGCCTCAGCTTGGAGCTCACCCCTGAAGCTAGCTTGGGCCTGTGAGATGCCCCTTGCCCAGGCCAACCTCAGTCAAGGGTACCCACAGCAGCTCCTGAGCAGCACAAAGTGAGTAACTTCCCCCTCAGGTAGTTAAGTCACAGCTGCCAGGACTGGAAGTGTCTCTTTAAACCCCTCTGGTTCTTCCTCCTCACAGTCCTTTTCGTCTTCTCCTCTTTGCAGTGCTCAGTGAGCCGGAAAGGGGATCCCTGCCTGTGATTGCCACTGTGTTTGACAAGCTGAACCATGAGTACAAGAAGTACTTGGAAGCTGAGCAAAGCTATACCATGGTAAAGCACCTTAGCTGCAGCAGCAGGATGGTGCTGGGCACATGGCAGGTGGCATCATGCTGAAGACTGCTCTCTCTTAGGACATTCAGGCCTGCCCACCTCAGGCCCACAGGGGAAGTTCTGCTCTGCAAGGGACACAGAGACCCCCACTTAGCACTGTGCTGTGGCAGCTGCTGCATAGCTCAGCTCCAGCACACTCCAGTGCCTGGAAACAGAGAAGGGTAGAAGCTCAAAGAGCAACTCGGAATCCCTATCAAAGCAGCTTCCAAACCTCTGCTTCCATGGCTGTGCCACTGCACAGCACCTGCACAGCCAGCCCCTCAGCAGTGTGACCTGCTCAGAATCCCTTCTGGTGGAGCAGCAGCCTCAAGGGGTCAGGCACGGACTCAGCACAGCCACAGACAGGCTCTCAGCTTCAGGACTTGTGCCAACACAGCTGGACTCAGCTCCTGCCCTTGAGGCACAGAAGAGCAGCTACATTTATACTTTAAAAGCAGCTTTAGAGAGAGAAGAGTGGAGTAGAATGTGGGATCACAGCTCACAGGATGGCAGGGGTTGGAAGGGAACTCTGGGGACCTCCAAGTCCAACCCCCTGCCAGAGCAGGAGCATAGAACCCAGCACAGGTCACACAGGAACACATCCAGATGGGTCTGGAAAGCCTCCAGAGAAGGAGACTCCACAACCTCTCTGGGAGCCTGCTCCAGGGCTCTGGGACCCTCACAGTCAAGAAGTTCCTCCTCGTGTTGAGGTGGAACCTCCTGTGCTGCAGTTTCCATCCATTGCTCCTTGTCCTAGCCCAGGGTGCAACTGAGCAGAGCCTGTCCCTGTCCCCTCCCTCCTGACCCCCAGCCCTCAGCTATTGATAGTCATTGCTCAGATCCCTCTCAGCCTTCTCCTCTCCAGACTGAACAGCCCCAGGGCTCTCAGCCTCTCCTCCCCAGGCAGTGCTGCAGTCCCTTCAGCATCCTTGGAGTCTCCCTTGGACTCTCCCCAGCAGATCCCTGTCCCTCTTGAACTGCCTGCAATATTCCAGGTGGGGCCTCCCCAGGGCAGAGTAGAGGGGGGGAGGAGAACCTCCCTGGCTCTGGAGGCACTGCTGTGGTGCAGCCCAGGTATGGA
Organism: Dryobates pubescens; assembly: GCF_014839835.1. NCBI lineage: Eukaryota > Metazoa > Chordata > Aves > Piciformes > Picidae > Dryobates > Dryobates pubescens. The sequence continues at coordinate 12,671,324 of NC_071614.1, read as the reverse complement.
GCCCGCAGTGAGCAGCATCCCCCCAGCACATCACCGGCAGGAGCTTCAAGCAGCTCCAGCTGTCGCCCACGCTGGCCAGGAGCCACCACGAGCACAAGCTGTGGCTCCTCGGTAGCAAGCTAGGGTTCCCAGTGAGGAAGTCCCTGGAGGCAGAGGTTTCTGTGGGTGGCTGAGGAAGGCTGTGTCCCTGCAGGTGGTGGAGGCAGGGCTGAGCAGGAGCACGCCGGCGCCGCGGCGGCCGGTGCGCACGCAGGCGGTGCTGGACCAGTCGGACATGTACACGCACGTGCTGGCCGGCTTCACCGAGAGGAAGGTGAGTGCAGCCCCGGGCTCTGCTGCTGCCCACGCTCCTGCAGGGCTGCCACCCGGAGGGCAGCTCTGCAGCCGGCACTGAGGGCTGCTCTCCCCTGCAGGAGGCCCCTCACAAGTTCACCATCGCGGTGCTGATGGAGTACATTCGCTCGCTCAACCAGGTGCAGATCGCAGTGCAGGTGAGCTGCTGCCTGCCAGCAGGGAGCTGCTGGGAGCACACCTCCCAGCTCAGCCAGTCCCACCCTCCACCCAGCCCTGCAGGGGCAGCACCAAACCATGTCCCTAGCCCCAGGGCCACAGCTGCTGGGACACCCCCAGGGATGGGGACTCCAGCACTGCCCTGGGCAGCCTCTTCCAATGGCTGAGATCCCTTCCAGGGCAGAAATAGTTCCTGAGCTCCAGCCTGAGCCTCCCCTGGGGCAGCTTGGAACCATTGCCTCTGCTCCTGTCCCTTGCCACCAAGGAGCAGAGGCTGCCCCCTCCTCACTCCAACCTCCCTTGAGGGAGCTGCAGAGAGCAATGAGGTCTCCCTCAGCCTCCTCTTCTCCAACCTGAACACCCCCAGCTCCCTCAGCCCTCCTCTAGCCCAGGGGCTCCAGGCCCTTCTCCAGCCTTGCTGCCCTGCTCTGGACAGGCTCCAGCCCCTCAATGTCCTTCCTGCAGGGAGGGCCCAGAGCTGAGCACAGCCCTGCAGCTGTGGCCTCCCCAGTGCTGAGCACAGAGGGATGGTCACCTCCTGTCCCTGCTGCCCACCCTGCTTCTGACCCCAGCCAGGCTGCCATTGGCTTCCTTGGCCCCCTGGGCACTGCTGCCTCACACCATACTCCAGCTTACAGAGAGCTGCAGGCCAGACCTGGTCAGTGCTGTGTTCTAGGCTGTAGAGACTGCTTTGGAGCCATGCCTTTGCTCTTCTTCACAGCACTACCTGTACGAGCTGGTGATCAAAACCCTGGTGCAGCACAACCTGTTCTACATGCTCCATCAGTTCCTGCAGTACCACGTGCTGAGTGACTCCAAGCCTCTGGTATGGCAGCCGGGGTGTGCAGGGAGCTGGGGAGGGGGTGGGGAGGGCTTCAGCAGTCAAAGGCTGTTTGTGTTTCTGCCCCAGGCTTGCCTGCTGCTGTCCCTGGAAAGCATTTACCCTCCTGCACACCAGCTCTCCCTGGACATGTTAAAAGTAAGCATCCAGCCCCCGCCGGTGCATGGGGGACATCCCCCCCGAGCTGTCGGCTCCCCTGCCAGGCCTGCAGGGACAGCCTGGGGGGGCTCAGTCGCCTGAGAGCTCCGCTCGGCTTCACAGAGGCTCTCCACGGCCAACGACGAGATCGTGGAAGTGCTGCTGTCCAAGCACCAAGTGCTGGCGGCCCTGCGGTTCCTCAGGGGCATCGGGGGCCACGACAGCATCTCGGCACGCAAGTTCCTGGACGCCGCCAAGCAGGCAGAGGATCAGCTGCTCTACTACACCACCTTCAGGTTCTTCCAGCAGCGCAACCTGCGCCTGCGCGGCAGCCCCAGCTTCACCCCGGGTGAGCAGCACCGCCCCCGGCCCCACTGCCCCCCGGCCCCACTGCCCCCCCGGCCCCACTGCCCCCCGGCTGAGCAGCCAGGGCAGCCTGCACCGCCCCCGGCCCCACTGCCCCCCGGCTGAGCAGCCAGGGCAGGCGGCACCGCCCCCGGCCCCACTGCCCCCCGGCTGAGCAGCCAGGGCAGGCAGCACCACCCCCGTCCCACTGCCCCCCGGCCCCACTGCCCCCCGGCTGAGCAGCCAGGGCAGCCGGCACCACCCCCGGCCCCACTGCCCCCCGGCTGAGCAGCCAGGGCAGGCAGCACCACCCCCGGCCCCACTGCCCCCCGGCTGAGCAGCCAGGCCAGCCGGCACCGCCCCCGGCCCCACTGCCCCCCGGCTGAGCAGCCAGGGCAGGCGGCACCGCCCCTGGCCCCACTGCCCCCCGGCTGAGCAGCCAGGGCAGGCGGCACCGCCCCTGGCCCCACTGCCCCCCGGCTGAGCAGCCAGGGCAGGCGGCACCGCCCCCGGCCCCACTGCCCCCCGGCTGAGCAGCCAGGGCAGCCTGCACCGCCCCCGGCCCCACTGCCCCCCGGCTGAGCAGCCAGGGCAGCGGCACCGCCCCCGGCCCCACTGCCCCCCGGCTGAGCAGCCAGGGCAGCGGCACCGCCCCCGGCCCCACTGCCCCCCGGCCCCACTGCCCCCCGGCTGAGCAGCCAGGGCAGCCTGCACCGCCCCCGGCCCCCCTGCCCCCCGGCTGAGCAGCCAGGGCAGCCGGCACCGCCCCCGGCCCCCCTGCCCCCCGGCTGAGCAGCCAGGGCAGCCTGCACCGCCCCCGGCCCCCCTGCCCCCCGGCTGAGCAGCCAGGGCAGCCTGCACCGCCCCCGGCCCCACTGCCCCCCGGCTGAGCAGCCAGGGCAGCCTGCACCGCCCCCGGCCCCACTGCCCCCCGGCTGAGCAGCCAGGGCAGCCTGCACCGCCCCCGGCCCCACTGCCCCCCGGCTGAGCAGCCAGGGCAGCCGGCACCGCCCCCGGCCCCACTGCCACCCAGCAGCGGTTTAGGCTGGAGGTGAGGAGAAAGTTCTTCCCAGCAAGAGGAACTGGCCACTGGGATGTGCTGCCCAGGGAGGTGGTGGAGTCCCCATCCCTGGAGGTGTTCCAGAGGGGATTGGATGTGGCACTTGGTGCCATGGTTTAGCCATGAGGTCTGTGGTGCCAGGCTGGACTCGATGATCTTGAGGTCTCTTCCAGCCTTTGGTCATTCTGTGATCCTGTGTGCTGGAGCTGAGCTGTGCAGCAGCTCCCACAGCCCAGGGCTAAGTGGGGGTTGGAGGGGAAGAGTTCCAGGGGTCCCTTCCAACCCCTAATGTCTTCTCCTCTGCTCCTGCCCCCCTCTCACCCCCAGGGGAGCACTGTGAGGAGCATGTCACGTTCTTCAAGCAAGTCTTTGGAGAGCAGGCCCTGCTGAAGCCTCCCAGCCTCTGAAAGACTCTGGCCACTGAAATGTATAAACTTTAATTTATTGCATCCAAGGAGATTTCTTCTTCTTCTTCTTGTTGGTTGTTGTTGCTTTGGACCTACAAAACTGCTGTTTTATAATAAAGTATATACAGAGACATTTTGGCAAAAAGAGTACTAAAAACCAACCCCCCCCCAACAAAAAAAACCTTCCAGCTTGTGGTGGCCTCCCCCCTAAAAAGAGCTCAGAGACAAAAACCTTGCATTGACCTGCATTTAAAAGTAGTGTCAGTGGTTGCAGCAGTCTGCTCCCCTCAGCCTCAGTGACAGGAAAGCTGCTCAGCTCCCCAAGGAGCCAGCTGGGTTAGGGCTCTAGAAGCACAGAGAATGCAAACTGTGAGGAGTGAGACAGAGAGAGAAGTGGGGTTAGGCAGCCTGGAACCACAGCTGGCTTCAGTAATACTGCTCTTAGGGGAGCCCCAGGCAGCGCTCCCTGAGTTCAAGGCCTGGGGGCTCCTAGGTGAGGCTGGGCAGAGCCCCTGGGTGGTGCTTGCAGGGTGATAGTCTCAGAAAGCTGCCGTGGGGCCGGAGCTGGGCCCAGGCTGCAGCTCCTGCAGTCCCCTGAGTGCCTCAGAAGTAGAGAAGCCTCTCCCGCTCTGTGCCTCTGCTCCTCTCCTGTGCAGCTCGAGTCTTGGCTTTGTTCACTGAAGGGCCTGGGGGAGAGGAGCACAGAGTCAGGGAGTGGTCAGGGCTGGAAGGCACCCTCAAGGCTCAGCCAGTTCCAACCCCCACCCAGAGCCTCCTTGCTCTGATTTGATCCCACATTCTGAGCCTGAAGCCAAGAGCATCTGAGCAAAGCAACAAGGTACAATTCAGAGGTGAGCAGGCCTCCACAGGTGAGGAAGGCTGGCAGATGGGAGCTGAAGAGCAGGATGTGCTTACACCACCAAACAGGAAACACCACCTTTGGATAGTAGGAGGAGTGCTCTGGTTGAGCTGGGAAAACAGTCTGGGAATCAGAGAATCACAGAACTGTCAGGGCTGGAAGGGACCTCGAGGCTCAGCCAGTCCCAACCCCCTGCCATGGGCAGGGACACCTGCAGCAGGTTGCTCACAGCCACATCCAGCCTGGCTGCCACCACCTCCCTGGGCAGCCTGTGCCAGGCTCTCACCACCCTCCTGGGGAACAACTTCTTCCTCACAGCCAATCTCAATCTCCCCACTTCTAGATTTTTCTCCATTCTCCCCAGTCCTGTCACTCCCTGAAGAGTGACTGCAGCAGCCAGGGACAGCAGAGCAGCCAGCAAGCAGGGGATGAGCTGTCTAGGGCCAGCTTCATGCTGATCAGGCTTCAGAAAGCTGCTTCTGCTCAGCCTTCGGTGGCAGCAGCAGCAAGAGCAGGAGGTGAGCCCCCACCAGCCTCAACCCCCTTAAGGCAGGCTCAGTTCCAGCCTGCCCTGAAGAACTCCAGAGGCTCCTGGGTTTGTAAATGCAAGAGGACATCCTTCCTGCAAAGCAAGGCTGCTCCTGCAGGTGCAGAGCCCCACAGCAGCTCTGCTTCCACCCACAACCCTGTCCCCAGCTTCAGGGACATCGCTCTCAGTGCTGTCTGCTAGGCCACAAAGCAGCACAGAGTGGTTTGGGTTGGAAAGGACCTCGAAGCTCAGCCAGTTCCAGCCCCCTGCCATGGGCAGGGACACCTCCCACCAGCACAGCTTGCTCAAGGCCCTCTCCTAGCTGGCTTTCAGCACTTCCAGGCTGAGAGCCTCTATGACTTCTCTGGGCAGCCTGTTCCAGTGCCTCAGCACCCTCGTGGGGAACAGCTGCTTCCTGATGGCCAAGCTCCATCCAGCTGCTCCCAGTTTGAAGCCCTCAGCCCTCACCCCGGCACTGCACAGGCCCAGGCTGCCTCCTCCCTGCAGCCAGCACAGAGCAAGCACTGGAGCAGGCTGTGGCTGCTTCAGCTCAGCATGCCTGGAACAGGAGCTGGCAGTGCCCCCCTTTAACCCTTTCCCACAGCCTCCTGGCTGCTTCTGACCTTGCAAGCCTTTCCCTTTACCAGAGGGGAAGTGCCCAGAGGTGAAGCTCTGGGGCAGGCTCACAGCTTACCTATGTAACTGAGCAGAACTGGCAGAAAGATCAGTCCATGTGTGGCTCCCAGGAGAACCATGGCCAGGTACATCCTGAAGTAGAACACCTTGAAGATCTGAGACTTGGAAAAAGCCAGCACCACAATGCCTCCAAACTTGGTCAGTGTGATGCCACTGAAGACCTGCCAAGAGAAAGAGTTGAAGCAAGGCCTTAAGGAGTCCTCCTGCTTTAGGAAGTTAGCATCTGCTGAAATCCTGAGGTCACCTGAGGCTCCTGTATGCAGCACCTCCACCTGCTAGTCCTTAGAACCAAACCCAAGACCTGCCCAGGACAAGAGTTCAGCTCCTTGGTCCTGCCAGACCCTGCAGCCCAGGCCAGGCTCAAACCCACCCTACCTGGACAGCCACCTGAGGCAGTCATTCCTTTAGGCAGACACAGACACAACCACCACTGGAAGTCAGTCCCACTCCAGTGGTGCTCCTGGCCTGGCTCCACTCTGCATCACCACAGGAGCCCTGCCCAACCCCACCCAGGTCACTCAGGTAAGTGACAGGACCGTGCTGCCTAAGCACTGAGCCCTGCTGAGGCTCCCAGAGCTCCACTGCAGTCCATGAGGAACAGCCCTGCCTAATGCTCTGAGGATTTGCAGCAGAGAGTCAGCAGTGCAATGGAACAACTGAGTCACAGAACAGCTCAGGCTGGAAGAGACCTCAGAGATCATCTACTCCAACCCCCTGCCATGGGCAGGGACACGTCTCATCGGGACTCAGCTGCTCAAGGTCTCATCCAGCCTGGCCTTGGACACCCCCAGGGTGGAGGCACTGACAGCCTCCCTGGGCAGAGTCTGTTCCAGAGTCTCACCACTCTTACAATGAAAACACTTCTTCCTCAGCTCCAGTCTAACCCTGCTCAGCCTCAATCCATTCCCCCTTGGCCTGGCTCCAGACACCCTCAGGAAAAGTCCCTCTGGAGCCTTCCTGCAGGATCCCTTCAGGTACTGGCAGGCAGCTCTGAGGTCCCCCCCTGGAGCCTTCTCCAGGCTGCACTCCCCCAGCCTCACAGCAGAGCTGCTCCAGCCCTGTGGCCTCCTCTGGACTCTGTCCCAACAGCTCTGTGTCCTGCTGCTGGGGACAGCAGAACTGGAGGTTCAGCTCCAGCTCTCAGTTCTGTTCCCCATCAGGTGTCAGCCCATCAGAAACACCTGGAGCCTGCATCCCCCCCCTGGTATTACAGCTGTAGGTTGCCCTTCAAGAGTGCTCCAAGCACAGGCAAGGCCATCCCTGGTGCTGGAGGCTGCTGGCTTGAGGCCCCAGCCTGGCAGCTGGGTACTAAAGGAGGCAGAAAAGGAGGCCACAAAGGCCAGACAGTACAGAAGCCCTGAAGAGACTGATGCCCAGCTCCAAGCAGAAAAGCAGAAGGCCAGGGTGTGTGTTTGCCTACCTGCTGTGCTTGCTGCCATACACCCTGGCTTGTGCTCAGCCTGCAGTTCAGGAGGAATGGAGCTTACTCAAGTGTTGCAGCTCATTCTGCAGGGATCCTGAGTAGCTCTGCCTGGGGAGACTGCAAGGTGGGATCCTGTCTGGTTCCTTGCAGAAGTGAGGCCACAGAGAGCACCCAGTTCACAAGTGGAGGGTTGAAGGACAGGGAAGATGATTGCACAGCAGCTCTGGGCATCCCTGCCCCTGTATTTCATCATTCTGGTCCCCAGTGTCAGGTAATTTTGTGCCTCCATGCTCTGCAGCTTGGCTGTGGAGAGCAAGGGCTCCCATCTCCATGCTGAAGTTACTGGGTTTGCCCTCTTTGTCTTCTAGACTGGGAAGACCAAACTCCTTTGACTTCTTCCTTCACACCTGATTGCCTGGTGTGCCTCTGACTTGCAGAGGGAGCCAACAGTTTCCTGGCCTCAGTCCTTTTTGGGGCACGTTTCTTGCCCCAGCATCAGATGGTAACAGCTCCCCAGGCTTCCACAACTCCCTCACTGGCACTACAAGAGGCATGGCTGCTCTTTGTGGCACTTGCTCTCTTGTACCCCCAAACTGTCACTCCCCTGCCTTTGCCCTGTGACCTTCTGGGAGCGCTGCCTAAGCCCAGAGACGCAGTTGCAGCGGAAGCCTCACAGCACTGACTACAGTAGGAGTCACCATCACTGGGGGGGTTTGAAAAGAGCCTGGCTGAGGCACTTGGTGCCAGGGTTGAGTTGCTGAGATGGTGCTGGCTGCTAGGTTGGACTGGGAGCTCCCAAGGGTGTCTGCCAGCCCGGCTCAGTCTGCAGGCTGTACTCACCGAGCTGCCCATGCGTGCCAGCGCCTCCCGGGCCCGCTCCACCCTGCTGCCCCTGCTGCTGACCGTGAAGGCTCTCGTCACGTGGCTGCAGAACTCCACAGCAATGCCACAGCTCTGGGGGGAGAGACACCTGCATGAGGCCACCCACAGCACCACCTGGATGCTTAGCTCTGGGAGCTCCAGCCAGCCTGGAGAGCTCCCAGCAGCTGTGTGCGGCTCCAGGCACTGGAAGCTACAGGCTCAGGAGGGCTTCCCAGGGGCTGCGGTCCTTCAGCAGCAGGCAGCACTCAGCTGCTCCAGCAGGACTCAGAGCAGGAGGGGGCTTTAGAGGGCTGAGCATCCTTGGAAGCTGGTTCCAGGCAGTGCCCAGGGCATGCAGGAGGCAGCAGGCTCTGGCTGTGGTCACACTGCTCTAGCAGACACTGGCTCCCACCGAAGGTCACCTCCAGAGCTGCTGGAGCAGCTGGCAGGCCTGGGCACCTGGCTGGGCTGTGGGGCAGCAGCTTGCTCCCAGCTCTGCAGTCACCCCTGGGGAGCTGCTGGCTGCCAAGCTCTGGAGGCTTTCCCCAAGGCACTCTGCACAGGCAGCTCCACCTGCACATGCAGGAGCACCCCCAGGGCTGCCAGGAGAGCAGACAGCAGAAGCCTCAACACCAAGCCCTGCATCCCCACCTTGCACAACAGCAACCCCTGCTGTGCAGCAGCACCTGCCCCCCATGGCAGCCACACAGCTGCTCCTGCAGCACAGAGGCCACCACCACAGGCACACAGCCTCCAGTGCCAGTGCTGCACCTCAGCAGTGCAGGGAATATTCCCCAGCCATGCAATGGTTTGGGCTGGAAGGGGCCATAAAGATCTAGGCCCAATCCCCTTGCTATGGGCAGGGACACCTCCCATGAGGTCAGCTTGCTCAAGGCCTCATCCAGCCTGGCCTTGAACACTTCCAGGCTGGGAGCCTCCACAGCTTCCCTGGGCAGCCTGTTCCAGTGCCTCACCACCCTCATGGGAAAGAATTGCTTCCCCATGGCCAACCTAAATCCAGCTTCTTCCACTCTGAAGCCATCACCTCTCATCCTGTCACTCCAGGCCTTTGCCAAGAGTCCCTCCCCAGCTCTCCTGGAGCCCCCTTGGGTACTGGAAGGCTGCTCTAAGGTCTCCCTGCAGCCTTCTTTTCTCCAGGCTGAACAGCCCCAACTCCCTCAGCCTCCCACAGGGAGGTTCTGCAGCCCTCTGATCATCTCTGTAGCTCCTCTGGACACTGTCCAACAGTTCCACATCCTTCTTGTGCTGCAGGCTCCAGAGCTGTCCCAGCACTGCAGGTGTGGTCTCAGCAGAGGGGCAGAATCCCCTCCCTGCTGCCCACACTGCTGGTGATCAGCCCAGGACATAGCTAGGACTGGGCTGCAAGGGCCTGGTGCTGGCTCCTCTTGAGCTTCTCCTCACCCAGCACCCCCAAGCCCTTCCCCTCAGCACTGCTCTCTGTCCATTCTCCACCCAGCCTGGATCTGTGCTTGGCATTGCCCCCACCCAGGTGCAGGGACTTGCAGTTGGCTGTGTTGAACTCCTTGGGGTTGGCAGTGGCCACCTCAAGCAGAGCAGAACCGTTTCCTACACCCCCCTGGATGCAGTGAGATGGGTTCCATTACCTGTCAAACACCTCAGCTCAGTAGCAAATACTACTGAAAATAGAGAGGTGAGACAGAGCTGCTCAGGACCTGGGGAGAGCAGCCAGGGCTGTCTCAGTGACTTACCATGACCAGGTTCACCAGTGACACTGCATTCAAGCTGATGCCCCAGAGCCACATCACTCCAAACATGTTGATGATGATCATGGCAATGGTTACTGACACCACCACAGCAGCCCAGACTTCAAAGCCAAGCAGCACAGCTGTCACCAGGAAGATGGAGCCCAAGGAGATGCAGAGGTTGAAGACAGCATCCTGCACAATGGTCAGGTACTGCTCGTAGAAGACATAGAAGACACTGCAGGAAGAGGAGGAGCTGCAGTCAGCCACTGCCCCCTCAGGGCCAGAGCAGCTCCTGAGCTGGGCACCTCCCTCATGGAATCAATAGGGTTGGAACAGACCTCAGAGATCAGCAAGTCCAGCCTGGCACCCAGCACCTCCTGACTGACCAAACCATGGCTCCAAGTGCCACATCAATCCCCTCTGGAACACCTCCAGGGATGGGGACTCCACCACCTCCCTGGGCAGCACATCCCAATGGCCAACAACTCTCTCAGGGAAGAACTTTCTCCTCACCTCCAGCCTAAACCTCCCCTGGCACAGCTTGAGACTGTGTCCTCTTGTTCTGCTGCTGCTTGCTAGAGAGAAGAGACCAACCCCCACCCTGGCTACAACCTCCCTTCAGGGAGTTGGAGAGAGCAATGAGGTCTCCCCTGAGCCTCCTCTTCTGCAGGCTAAGCAACCCCAGCTCCCTCAGCCTCTCCTCACAGGGCTGTGCCCTCCTTACAGAGCTCACCAGCAGCTGGCTTCCCCACAGCCAAGCACCAGCTGCTGGGAGCTCCTCACTACCACCTCAGCCACAGGAGCTGAGGGTAACTGCCACACTTCAGTAGAAGTGTTGTGACCTGCTGAGACCTGCAGGCACTGCTGCAGTGAGGCCACAAGGATGGTCAGGATTCTCTGGAGCAAAGAGACTATTCCAGCTGAGCAGACACCAGCTCCAGGGCACTGTGGTCACTAATCCAAGGTCTTGAGTGCATTAATCACACAAGTGTTGGACAAGCAGGACTCAGCCCCACTGCTGCATGTGCCTGCAGCTGAAGTCAACACATGAGCAGTACAGCTTGCAGGGGCCCAGGCCAGCCCAGCATCTGCTTGAGTCACCACTGCTGACCCCAGCCATGAAGCCTAGGCAGGGCCTGAGCTGAAGCCTGAGCCACCCCTGTAGTGGAAGAGAAGTTTAAGCTGGTCTCACAGATCCATAGAAGGGGTTGGGTTGGAAGGGACCTCAAAGACCATCCAGTTCCAACCCCCTGCCGTGGGCAGGGACACCTCCCACCAGCTCACGCTGTTCAAGGCCAGGCTGGATGAGGCCTTGAACACCTCCAGGGTGGAGGCATCCACAGACTCAATCTCCTCTCTCCCAGCTCAAAGCCATTGCCCCTCATCCTGTCACTCCCAGCCCTGGTCACAAGTCCCTCCCCAGCTCTCCTGGAGCCCCTTCAGGTACCGGCAGGCTGCTCTGAGGTCTCCCTGGAGCCTTCTCCAGGCTGCACAGCCCCAACTCTCCCAGCCTGTCCTCACAGGAGAGGTTCTCCAGCCCTCTGATCATCCCTGTGGCCTCCTCTGGAGCCTCTCCAGCAGCTCCATGCCCTTGCTGTGCTGGGGCAGCAGTTACCAAGCACAGTAAGGAGCCAGTGCTGGGGTTTCATTTGCCACTGCAGCAGCTCTGCGTTTCCTGCTGGGAGACAGCCCCAGACTCAAGTCCCCCAGCAGCAGCTGAGCAGCTGTGCCCATACCTGTAGGGGAACACCCTGTAGCTGTGCCCTGGGATGCCCATGGTCTCAGTGATGTTGTCAGCCAGGGCCCGAGCCTGCTTCATGGCCTCGATGAAATCGGAGGAGTCCTTCAGCACCGTGTGGTAAGTCATGAAGTAGGTGGCTCCCACAGCAGCCTGGCTGTCGATCAGGTCCACAGCAGAGCTGTATGCAGCATGCCCTCTGCAGGAGCACACAAACATGGCAGGGGTCAGTCAGCATCCCCAAACCTGGGAGCAACTGCAGCTGGGTCTTGTTTCTAACAGCTCCCAACCGGGCTGCAAACCCAAGGGAGCTTCAGGGCACAGCCCTGCCCAGGGGGCTCAGGACACTGCCTGCCCAGCCTGCTGCTCCCTGCCTGCCCAGGGGGCTCAGGACACTGCCTGCCCAGCCTGCTGCTCCCTGCCTGCCCAGCCTGCTGCTCCCTGCCTGCCCAGCCTGCTGCTCCCTGCCTGCCCAGCCTGCTGCTCCCTGCCTGCCCAGGGGGCTCAGGACACTGCCTGCCCAGCCTGCTGCTCCCTGCCTGCCTGGGGGGCTCAGGACACTGCCTGCCCAGCCTGCTGCTCCCTGCCTGCCCAGGGGGCTCAGGACCCTGCCTGCCCAGCCTGCTGCTCCCTGCCTGCCCAGGGGGAAGCTGCTCAGCCTTTGCCACTCCACTTTTGTTTCAGAGAACACCACCCAGCAGGTGAGATATCAGTGACTGTGAGGACTTACAACTGGTTGGGTTGGAAAAGCCTCTGAGCTCACCCAGCCCAACATCAACCCAACCCCACCCTGGCCACCAAACCACATCCTCAAGTGCCATGGCCACAGCTCTCTGGAACACCTCCAGGGATGGGGACTCCACCACCTCCCTGGGCAGCCTCTGCCAAGCCCTGACCACTCTTGCAGCAAAGACATTCTTCCTCATCTCCAACCTAAGCCTCCCCTGGCACAACTCCAGGCCATTTCCTCTCCTTCTATCACCTGAGCCTAGGGAGCAGAGCCCAACCCCCACCTCACTGCAGCCTCCCCTCAGGGAGCTGGAGAGAGCAAGGTCTCCCTCAGCCTCCTCTTCTCCACACTCAACCCCCCCAGCTCCCTCAGCTGCTCCTCCCCAGCCCTCTTCTCCAGACCCTTCCCCAGCTTCCTTGCCCTTCTCTGGACCTGCTCCAGCCTCTCAATGTCCTTCTGGGAGTGAGGAGCCCAAAGCTGACCCCAGCACTCAAGCTGTGGCCTTCCTTCAGGACATCCCACACCCGACTCCCAGCCTTGCAGACAGAACTCACAGCTCCAGAGCAAGTCTCTCTGACACTGCTCCAAGCAAGACACACAGGGTATGGCTCTTACCCTTTGCCACACTTGGGGTTGGGGTTGTCAGCCAGGAACATGGGCAAAAACCTCATGAAGTCCTTGCCCTGAGGCCTCTGCTTGCCTTCTGGAGTCAGCGGTCGACAGCGGGCGCAGGATGGGTCAGAGACTGGAAACAGGCAGGGAGAAGGTCAGCCCAGGGGCAAGGTCAGCCCAGGGTCAGGCATCCCTTGGGCCAACACTGCTGGCTTGCAGTGCTGCAGGGCACAGCTCCACAAAGAGCACTCTGATGGACCAGCTCTGAACCCTACAATGCTTTGGGTTGGAAGGGACCTTCAAGCTCATCTCAAAGCTCACCTCCCAGCAGCCCAGCTTGCCCAAGCCCCCAGCCAGCCTGCTTTGGGTTGGAAGGGACCTTCAAGCTCATCTCAAAGCTCACCTCCCAGCAGCCCAGCTTGCCCAAGCCCCCAGCCAGCCTGGCTTTCAACACTTCCAGTCTTGGAGCCTCCACAGCTGCTCTGGGCAACCTGTTCCAGTGCCTCACCACCTTCATGGGGAAGGATTTCTCCTTGTCTAGTCTCAACCTATCCTCCCCCAGTTCTGAAGCCTTGCACCAAATGTGTAGCCCTTCCTCTTTTATCACTACTAAGGCCATGGCTGCCTGAGCACTCAGTTCCTTGTGCACCACCTGCATCAGAGCTGCTGAGGATTAGACCAGGCTGAAAGGCTGGAACAGGCTGCCCAGGGAGGTGCTTGAGGCTCCAACCCTGGACATACTCAAGGTCAGGCTCAACAATGCTCTGAGCAACCTGATCTAGAGAGGATGTCCCTGCTGACTGCAGGGGTGCTGGATTAGATGTCCTTTGGAGGTCCCTTCCAACTCCTAAGACCCTGTGTGATCCCTTCCAACCCAGAGCATTCTCTGCTTCGAGCCAGACCAGAGCACCAAGTCTGTTAGCTCTCCTGAAGCCAGCAGAAGGATCAGGGGTTTAATTAGCCCAGTCAGTCAGCTGTCTTGGGTGGGCTGCCCTCAAGCTCAGCATGCCAGCAGGACTCCAACAGCAGCTTCAAACAAGGCTCATTCACCTGACTCCTCACAACCCAAGGCAACCCCCCAGGGAGAAATGGATGCCAGTACCTGAAGCATTGCAGAACTGCCCAGTGGTGTTGTAGACTCTGCAACAGGAGGACTGTGGCTTCACCCAGTCAAAGTAGTCATCAATCCAGGAGGATGGAGCATAGCCTATCCTGGTGCTGGTAAAATCAGGTAGCACACATCAGTCACTTCATGTTCCATGCCAGGACACATCCCTTGGTCTCTCCAGTGCTGACTCAAGCCATGCCAACAAGTTCTGGTCCAAGCTGCTTAGCTCTGCATGTAGCCCCCCCTTCAAGAGCCAGCCTTGTCCTAACACTGCAGCTAGCAAACACCAGGAGCTTCCTCCCTGCACTCAGGTTCCACTGCCAGGCTCAGCTTCCCGTTCCCCATCCCCTCTGTGCCCCATCCTATTCCAGGTGCTGCTGCCCCAGTTCTCAAGCAAGGCTCCTCCCCCAGTGAGGCTGAAGTAAAACCTCTGAGCTATGGTGAAAGGAAGCAGGAGGAGACATTCTTCAGCTAGCTGCTGAACTCCAGATGCAATCCCTGCTCAGCCTTGCTAGGCTAAGTTTATCCACCAGGTTTAAAGCTGAGCATGCAGCTGACTTCCCAGGACAGCTTAACCACACTAAGGCCTTCTCCCCACGTTTTCCTTCCTACCATTCCCAGATTCCTTGGAGGATCAAGCCCCATTTCCCAACCCAAAGGCATCTATATCCCATCAGTCCAGAGAGGTTTCCCTCCCATCCCAGGAGGTTGCCACAGCTTCCTCCCTTTCCCCTCTCCCCAAAGCAGAGTCAGTTGTCCAGCCAGCAGCTGAGCTGGGGCCAAGTGACAAGGCCACAGTGGTCAGCTGCATCTCTTCCATGGGAGGAAGCAGAGACAAGCATGGCAGACTTACTAGCTGCTGATTTCTGCTGCATTGAAGATCTGCTGGACAAGGGAGTTGTTGTTGCATCCCATTCCACCACACACCATGTTCTGCCCTTCCAGAGAGGTGTAGTTGTGGCCCTCCTCCAGCACAAAGTAGACTGGAGGGCCTGCATGCAGGTACTTGAGCTGGCTGAAGTAATCCATGACATAGGAGTCCTGGGAGGGAGGGGCTGCAGTTACTGATGGCCAGGGAGCCCAGGGAGGCAACTCAGGCTCTGAGTCAGCCTCTGACTGCTCAACACTGCCCTGCACCTCAGACTTACATCTGGCATGGACAGAGCCTGGTCCAGGCCAATCTCCACGTTGTGCACAACTGCTATGCTGAAGGACAGGACCCCCACAAACACTGCCACCTGCAGAGAGAGCACAGCAGGGAGAGCTGCAGGGACAGCACCCCCTGAGCTAACAGGGCCCAGGCAGAGGGGCTCTGCTGCAGGCATGCCACCCAGGCCTGGCACAGCAGTGGCAGGGAAGCCCAGCTCCACAGAGCTCCCCTTCAGGGCCATCAGGGAGGGGTTACACTGGGAAGGCAGCAGGGAAAGACCTTCTGCAAGGAAGCTCAAGCTGAGCCAAGATGAGCAACCCTCCCCCCTTCAGCTGGATGCACTGCTGAGCTGGAGTCAATTCCCCTCACAGCATCTTCCCACTGCTGTGTTTTGCAGCAGTAGTTGATAACACTGCAGAGTTTTGGCTACTGTTGAGTAAGTCTCCAGGCTGTGTCCTTTCAGCATTTCCCTGCCCCAAGAGTACACTGAGGGGTGGGCAAGACCTTGGGAGGGGACAGGGCTGAGCCAGACTGGCCCAAGGGGTGTTCCATGCCATGTGAGGTCAGCTCAGGTATCAGAATGAAGTGAGAGCAGGAAGTGGGGATTGGTCCATGGTATCCAGCCTCCTAAGGAACCACCAAGCTGGGAGAGCTCTGCTTCCTGACACTGCCCATGTCCTGCTGATGGGCAGTAGAGACCAATCCCTCTCTCCCTGCTTTCACTTCCATGTGCTCTATTGCTTTTGCTCATTATTGTTACTGAAATTACTGGCTTGGTTAGATTTCCCCCTGCCCATTGAAGAGGGGGAGTGATAGAGCTGCTTTGGTGGGCATCTGGCCTCCAAGCCAGGGCCAAGCCACCACGTGAGTTCTGACATCTGCCTAGGGTGACTGGGTTGTCAGTAACACAGCTCTTAAAGCTAGGCCTTGGACAAGCCAAGGTCCAGCCTCTTACTAACCAGAAACACTGCTGCAGCTCCTAAAGCTTATCCCAGTGCTAATGGTAAAGCAGAGATGCCAGCAGCTGTTTCATGTTCACAGGATGTTAGGGTTGGAAGGGACCCAAAAGATCATCCATCTAACCCCACTACCAGAGCAGGAGCATAGAATCCAGCACAGGTCACCCAGGAACACATCCAGATGGGGCTGGAAAGGCTCCAGAGAAGGAGACACCACAACCTCTCTGGGCAGCCTGCTCCAGGGCTCTGGGACCCTCACAGTCAAGAAGTTCCTCCTCATGTTGAGCTGGAACCTCCTGGGCTAGAGTTTCCATCCACTGCTCCTTGACCTATCCCAGGGCACAAGTGAACAGAGCCTGTCCCACAGCCCTCAGATATTGATGGACATTTGATCAGATCCCCTCCCAGTCTTCTCCTCTCCAGACTCAACAGCCCCAGGGCTCTCAGCCTCTCCTCCCCAGGCAGTGCAGCAGTCCCTTCAGCATCCTTGGAGCCTCCCTTGGACTCTCTCCAGCAGATCCCTGTCCCTCCTGAGCTGGGGAGCCCAGACCTGGATGCAATACTCCAGGTGAGGTCTCCCCAGGGCAGAGCAGAGGGGGAGGAGAACCTCCCTGGCTCTGCTGGCCACACTCCTCTGATGCACCCCAGGACCCCATTGGCCTTCTTGGCCCCCAGGGCACATTGCTGTCCCATGCAGAGCTTGTTAGCCACCAGCACTCCCAGGTCCTTCTCCCCAGGGCAGCACATCACCTCCCAGCCCACTCTACACTGAAGGTTTCTGTTCAGTGCAGGCCTCCAGGCTCCCTGCACTGCAGCTGCAGTGGGCAGGATGCTCCCTGGCAGCAGGGCACACTCACCACGATGGGCCTCATCCAGTCCTTCAGCAGGTATGGAGAGTAGAGGTTCTTGAAGAAGAGAAAGAGGATGCTCTCTGCAGGCTGGACTGCGGTGCCTTCCTCGCCGCTCTGGATGCAGCACAGGACGTCCAGCCGGTTCCTCTGCAAGGGGATTGAAGGGCAGGCTCAGCACAGCAGCACAGACACCGGCCCTGCCCGACCCTGCGGCACCGCCTCCCCTGCTCCCCTCCTGCCCCGTGCCCTGCCCCGCGGTCCCGCCTCCCGCCCCTCCTGCCCCCTGCCCTGCCCCGCGGCCCTGCCTCCCCTCCTGCCCCCTGCCCTGCCCTGCCCCGCGGCACCGCCTCCCCTCCTGCCCCGCGGCCCCGCCTCCCCTCCTGCCCCGCCCTGCGGCCCTGCCTCCCCTCCTGCCCCCTGCCCTGCCCCGCAGCACCACCTCCCCTCCTGCCCCCTGCCCTGCGGCCCCGCCTGCGCCCTGCCCTGCCCCGTGGCCCCGCCTCCCCTCCTGCCCCCTGCCCTGCCCTGCCCCGCCCTGCCCCTGCCCCGCGGCCCCGCCTCCCCTCCTGCCCCCTGCCCCGCCTCCCCTCCTGCCCCCTGCCCTGCGGCCCCGCCTCCCCTCCTGCCCCGCGGCCCGGCCTCCCCTCCTGCCCCGCGGCCCGGCCTCCCCTCCTGCCCCGCGGCCCGGCCTCCCCTCCTGCCCCGCGGCCCGGCCTCCCCTCCTGCCCCCTGCCCCGCCTCCCCTCCTGCCCCCTGCCCCGCCTCCCCTCCTGCCCCGCGGCCCCGCCTCCCCTCCTGCCCCGCGGCCCCGCCTCCCCTCCTGCCCCGCGGCCCCGCCTCCCCTCCTGCCCCGCGGCCCCGCCTCCCCTCCTGCCCCCCGCCCCGCGGCACCGCCTCCCCTCCTGCCCCCTGCCCCGCCTCCCCTCCTGCCCCCTGCCCTGCGGCCCCGCCTCCCCTCCTGCCCCCTGCCCCGCCTCCCCTCCTGCCCCCTGCCCCGCGGCCCCGCCTCCCCTCCTGCCCCCTGCCCCACCGTGCCCCGCCCCGCGGTCCCGCCTCCTGCCCCTCCTGCCCCCTGCCCTGCCCTGCCTCCCCTCCTGCCCCCCTGCCCCGCGGCCCTGCCTCCCCTCCTGCCGCCGTCCCGGCCCTGCCCCGCGGCCCCGGCTCACCTCCTGCCGCCGCACGTCCAAGCCCAGCAGGCTGACGAAGCAGGTGACCTGCAGCAGGAAATCGATCAGCACGGCCGCGCCGGCGAACAGCGAGAAGGTGCGGACCGCGGGCATGCCCGACAGCGACCCTGCAGGGGACGGCAGCCTGAGACACCGCCCCGGACACGGCGCCACCGAGCCCCCGGCACTTCCCCTTGCTCCCGCTCCCCGCGCAGCCCCCAGCCCCTCTCACCTTCCCTCCCCTCCTCCCGCGGGCAGCCCCCCCCTAGCCCCTCTCTCCCTCTTCCCTCCCCCCCTCTTTAGACAGTCCCCTCTAGACAAACCCCCCTTCTCCTCCCCTGTCTACACAGCCCCCTAGCAGACCACCCCACAGTTCCAGTGTTAGCAGCACAAAGCCTCTCCCCAGTGCACCAGAGCAGCTGCCCTGCGCCTGGCCCTGGCTGCTGCCTGCCCTGCAGGACTGCCAAATTGTAAGCCAGCTCCCAGCTCCAGCAGCTCAACATCTTCCCTAACCTGAGGAGCCCAGAACTGGACACAGGACTCAAGGTGTAGCCTAGCCAGTGCTGAGCACAGGGCACAATGACTTCCCTGCTCCTGCTGGCCACACTCTTCCTGATGCAGGCCAGGATGCCCTTGGCCTTCTTGGCTGCCTGGGCACACTGCTGGCTCATGTTCAGCTGCTGTCACCCAGTCCCCCCAGGTCCCTCTCTGCTTGGCTGCTCTCAGCCACTCTGCCCCCAGCTAGTCACTTGTCAGTCACTACAGGCAGGAGAAAGCTCCAAGCCTCTAGGCTGCACAGCCTGGCAGATTCAGAATCACAGCTTTTGAACTGTGCCAGTCTTAAAGGCCCTGCAATGCCCACCCCAGGAGGGGTGAAGTTAACCTTGGTGTTAGCAGTGAACAGCTAAAAGAAACACAGCAGAACCCTGCAGAGGAGGCTATCTCAGAGTTGCATTTCTTCTTGCAGCATGCAGACCCAGGGCCCTCATCCTGACAAGGCATGGAAATCTTACCCAGAAAGAATGCCACAGCCTCTGAAAGAGATGAGAGGAGCATGCTGGGGGCCACATCTCCCAGGACTCTGCCAATCTGCTTATCCAGAGTTTCCCCCTGCAGGCGCTCATCCCTCTGTTGAGGACAAGGATTGGTTAGGGGTCTGAAGATGCAGCTCAGGAAGGGCTCACATGGCTTGAAATGAGCCCCCAAGCCACTTCCACACATCCAAACCACCCTCCACCCTCTCTGCATTAACATGAGGTCAAGCCAGCACACTTTCCAGCAGAAAGGCAGCCAGAACACCCCCGGGGCCTTACTCCAACCCCAAAGTTCAGCAGCAAGTTCAGCACAGCAGCCAAAGCCACCCAGAGGCAGTGCCAGCTCCAGGGGGTGGTGGAGGCTGTCAGATTAGACAGCAGGTTGCCAACTGAGAGTTAATGCCAGAGGGCCCAGGTCTGAGGTATGGAGTTCAGTCCATGAGTGCTGCTCACACCACACTAAAAATGACAGGAGATCAAGGCAGCTACCAGAGCAGGCTGTTAGTCACAGAATGTGAGGGGCTGGAAGGGACCTCCAAAGCTCACCCAGTCCAACCCCCTGCCAGAGCAGCATCACCCAGGGCAGCTCACACAGGAACACATCCAGGTGGGCTTTGAATATCTCCAGAGAGGGAGACTCCACAACCCCCTGGGCAGCCTGCTCCAGGGCTCTGTCACCTCACAGGGGGAAAATCCTTCCTCCTGTTCCCATGGCACTTCCTCTGCCTCAGCTTCCACCACTGCCCCTGGTGCTGGCATTGGGCATCCCCCAGCAGAGCCTGGCTCCAGCCTCTGGGCATCACCCTGCACAGCTTTAGCAACAGCAAGGAGGTCACCCTCAGGCTCCTCCTCTCCAAGCGACAGAGCCCTCAGCTCCCTCAGGCTCTCCTCATGAGGAAGATGCTCCATTGCCTTCAGCATCTTTGTGGCTCTGTGCTGGACTCTCTCCAGCAGTTCCCTGAGGTCTTTCTTGAACTGAGGGGCCCAGAACTGGACACAAGATTCCAGATGTGGCCTCCCCAGGGCAGAGCAAAGGGGAAGGAGAACCTCTGACCTGACCACAGCCCTTCTAATCCAGCCCAGGATGCCCTTGGCCTTCTTGGCCACCAAACACATTGCTGGCTCATGGTCAGCCTGCCATCCACCAGGACCCCCAGGCCCTTTTCCCCTTCACTGCTCTCCAGCAGCTCAGTCCTCAACCTATCCTGCTCCCTGGGGTTGTTAAATGTTGTTAATTTGTTCCTCTCCAGTTTGAGGACCAGCAGCTGTTAGGTGAGCTGGAGGCCACCCAGCAGTAAGGAAAACAAATGGTTTCATGTTGGAGTGGGGAGGTGGAAGGAAGGAAGGAAGGAAAGCTACATCTCATCTTGGCTCCCTTCAGGACCACTACACATCCTGTGAGACTGCAGAGCTCCTCAGACTGGGCTGAGCAGCAGAAAGAAGAAAACCTTCTGCTCCAAGCCAACAACCTTCAAAGACTAGGGACATACCTGGGAGAGACTGGGTGAGAGAAGACCTACCTGAAGTGTCTGGACCATGATGAAAATGTTGTCTACCCCAATAGCCAGCACCAAGAAGGGAATGACTTCTATCACAATCAGTGTTACTGGGATCCCAAAGTAGCTGAAAATGCCTGTGGAACATGCCACTGAGCTCAGGACAATCAGGATGCCTGCAATGCCCAGAGAGATCTTTGAATCCACCTAAAAGAAACAGCCATGACTGTGAACCAAAGCAGCAGCACCACACAGGAGAGATCACAGCAAGGGTCTGAACTCTAACTCTTGCATTTGTGTAGTCAGCAGAAAGCTTTTAGCTGAATCTTCAAAAGATCCAGAGCTGGGATCCAACTTTGGAGCTGCAAGCCTGAAAGCTTCAGTTAACTACACTAAGTAAAACCAGAAGTAGCTGAGCCTACAGAACACCCTGAATTGTCAGGTATGACAAGGACAGTGGTGCCCCTGGCTCCTGCTAGGGCTCAATGCCTTAAGACAAGGTTGAATCACTACACTTAAAGCTAAGGAAAAACAGTCAGCAGCTTTGATGTTTATAGCAATCAGAGAATGGTGGGGGCTAAAAGGGACCTCTGAAGAACAAGTCCAAAACCCCCTGCCAGACCCAGGGCAGGTCACCCAGAAATGCATCCAGGCAGGCCTTGAAAGTCTCCAGAGAAGGAGACTTCCAGCACCTCTCTGGGCAGCCTGCTCCAGGGCTCTGCCACCCTCACAGTAACAAAGTTCCTCCTCCTGTCCAGATGGACCTTCCTATGGTCAAGTTTATACCCATTCCTTCTTGTTCTGTCACTGGGCACCACTGAGGAGAGTCTGGCCCCATCCTCCTGACCCCCACCCCTCAGATATTTGTAAGCATTGATCAGATCCCCCTCAGTCTCCTCCAGGCTAACCACCCCCAGCTCTCAGCCTCTCCTCCCATGAGAGCTGTTCCAGTGCCCTCAGCATCTCAGTGGCCCTGTGCTGGACCCCTCACCAGCAGTTCTTTCCTTACCAGCAGTCTCCTGCAGCTCTGGATATGCCCCAAAGCTATGGAGATGTAGACAAACATCACAATGTAGCTGATCAGCACCGTGCTAATGTCCCCCCTGCTCTCCCGGTTGATTTCGTCCTCGATGCTCCGCTCCGCAGAGAAGGAGATGCTCAAGTTGGGATTGTTGTAGTTCTTCACAAAGTTAATAAACCTGCAAGAAAAAGCCAGGCAGTCACACCCTAAAACATCAAGCACCTTGTATTAGAAGTCACAGAGACCTTCAAGACCATCTGTGAGAGACTAAAAGCTTGTCTCTCCTGACGTGACTCAACAAAGAAAATCAACAACCGAGGCCACCATTGGGAATATAGAATCATAGTATCAGTCAGGGTTGGAAGGGACCACAAGGATCAGCCAGTTCCAACCCCCCTGCCATGGGCAGGGACACCCCACACTAGATCAGGCTGCCCAGAGCCTCATCCAGCCTGGGCTTAAACACCTCCAGGGATGGCACCCCAACCACCTCCCTGGACAACCCATTCCAGGGCTTCACCACTCTCATGGGGAAGAACTTCCTCCTCACCTCCAGCTTCATTCCATTCCCCCTACTCCTATCACTCCCTGAGATCCTGAGCAGTCCCTCCCCAGCCTACTTGGAGCCCCCTTCAGATACTGGAAGGCCACAATGAGGTCACCTGGGAGCCTTCTCTTCTCCAGACTGAACAGCCCCAACTCCTTCAGTCTGTCCTCACAGGAGAGGTGCTCCAGCCCTCTGCTCAGCCTCCTGGCCCTGCTCTGGACACCTTCCAGCACCTCCAGATCCCTCTTGGAATAGGGGCTCCAGAACTGGAGGCAGTCCTCCAGGTGGGGTCTCAGCAGAGCTGAGCAGAGGGGCAGAATCCCCTCCCTTGCCCTGCTGGCCACACTTCTCTTGCTGCAGCCCAGGCTCTGCTTGGCTTTCCGGGCTGCAAGTGCACACTGAGAGCTCCTGCTGAGCTTCTCCTCCCCCAGCACCCCCAAGGCTCTCTCCTCAGGGCTGCTTTCCAGCCAGTCCCTGCCCAGCCTGCATTTGTGCCTGGGATTGCCTCCACCCAGCTGCAGGACCCTGCCCTTGGTCTTGTTGAACCTCCTGAGGTTGGCTTGTGCCCACTTCTGCAGCCTGTCCAGGTCCCTCTGGATGGATCCCTTCCCTCCAGCTGTCTGCTGCACCACACAGCTTGGTGTCATCAGCAAACCTGCTGAGGGTGCACTCAATGCCACTGTCCCTGGCACCCACAAAGATGTTGAACAAGCCTGGTCCCAGGACTGATCCCTGAGGGACTCTGCTTCTCCCTGGCCTCCACCAGGCCATGGACCCATGGACAGCCACTCTGGGTGCAGCCATCAAGCCAGTTCTGTATGCATCTAGTGGTCCATGCATAAGACAAGATAATCTCCACCCTGGAAAGGGAGGATGGGGAGACAATGGATTCACCACCTGGCCCTTGATTTCCTGAGGGACAGTACTTGGACACATAGCTAAGGACTAAAAAACACTGAAGGGTCACAGACACACACAGACAGACAGAGGGAGAAAATCTCAGGAGGACAATGCTGCTGTGAGGGAAAACAGAGAGAAGAGGCTGCCCAGAGGACCACCTCTCTTCTACAGCCAAAGCCTCAGCACCCTTCCTCTACAGACCCAACATCTCCTGCAGCACCTTTCCTCCACAGACTCAAACTGTCTTGGGGTGGAGAGTGGTTGTGGTAATATAATTCCTTTCCTCTTCTCTCTCTCCCTCACTATTTTCCCTCTCCCCCTTCTGATCCATCCACTTTGTTTATGTAATCAATAGTCTGGCTGTTGCTATTTTGGCCTGGCTTGTGCCTCTCATTTCACAACACAGGAATACTCAAAAGAACTTGTCTCTTTCCCTCTCCAGACCCAGACACCATCCAACCTCAGACGTGGAGCCTGCTTAAGGCAAGATTCCAGGCAGTGCTCTGGGGACCTTCCTCGTGTCTGCCAGAGGGGGCTGCTGGCTACACAGCCTTAGAAGCCTGCTCCAAGCACCTGTGCTGCAATGCTTTCCAAGTGCTCTCCAGAGCCTGAGGACAAGCAGCTCTCCTGCCTGAACATCAGCTACCCCAAAGGGCAGGTGCAGTTTTCCTTGAAGGGGGACCTAGAAATCCAGACGTGAAACACGAGTGCTGCTTGCTCACAGCACCTAACAGCTCATGAGCCTTCATCTCAGTCCCCCCAGCTGAAGGGAGGCACTGGTGGCACACAGGGGACAGCTGGCCAGACTTGTACCTACTCTCACTTCCCAGTCCAGCAGTGTTCATCCAGACTTAGCCCTGGCAGCTGGCTTCTGCAAGCTAACATCAGCTCCTCAACAGGGTGAGGAGGATGAGAGCTTCAAAAGTGCCTTCCAGATGAGGATCTGAATTCAGTTGCAGAGTTACAGGACACTGCTGGACATTTCCACTGGTGCTGAATGGTCCAGTAGGCTGAAGAGCACCTGTGTAATCCTGGCCTAATCAGAAGTCATTCAAATACTTTCTCAAATACTTTACTCAGCAAGTACTCCTGGATGCTCTGACAGAACTCAGACCCATCTCCTCAAAGCCTATCATACAGTCATCTCAAGCTGGAAGGGAGCCATAAAGATCATCAGGTCCACCTCCCTGCTCCTCACAGAACAGCCTGAAACTAAACTATGTGACTGAAGGCATTGTTCAGAAACCCCTTGAACTCTGGCAGGCTTGGTGCTGTAACCACTTCCCTGGGGAGCCTGTCCCAGGGACCAGCCACCCTCTCAGGGAAGAGCTTTTTGTGATGTCCACTTCTCCTGATGCAGCTTCATCCTGTTTGTGTCCTAGCAGGAGTTACCAGAGGAGCTAAGGACACCCCCCTCTGTTGTCCCCTTTGAGGAAGCTGTGGCCTGTGATGATGTTATTCTGACAGCAGTGTAAGGAGGAAAACAAAAAATGAGGGGAAAGCTAGAAACCAGAGCTGGACAGTTTAAAGGCACAAGGACCTTGGGACCTCAGGGGAGATTTAACACAAAGATTAACATCAGTGAGAAGCAAGCAGGGAAATCAGGAGAGAAGTTTGATAGGATGCCAGACAAAGTGAGAGTCTTATGACCAGTATAACCTGTCCTCAGCTGGTTTTGCTGCCTCTTATGGCATCCCTGTAGCTACACTGAGAAGCTGTCAGCACAGTGCAGGTGGTTTTATGCCTCTACATTCTAAGGAGCTCTAAGCAATGCATGCACCTCAGAGCAGAGGAGGCCTACTCACTCTTTTTCCCATGCCAAGGCCTTCGTGAGCTTTCTTGAGTCATTGTAGTAGTTGTTGACAGGAAAAGTAATAATAAGAGCTGTAGCATTATTATAGTTATCACCTGTAGAGGAAGGGGAAAAAAAGAGATCAGGCTTTGTGAACTGGAGCTCACCTTCCAGTGCAGACTGGTACAGGGCAGTTTAAAACCAGCACTGCCCAAAGCAATCCCATCCCTACACCTCCATTAAATGCCATGTTCAACACTGAGCTCTCCAACATGCTACTGAAG
Organism: Dryobates pubescens; assembly: GCF_014839835.1. NCBI lineage: Eukaryota > Metazoa > Chordata > Aves > Piciformes > Picidae > Dryobates > Dryobates pubescens. The sequence goes on along the minus strand of NC_071614.1, from coordinate 12,646,540 downwards.
TAAGAATGGAAGCTGAGAAACACTCCAGATTGTCTCAGTCAGTCATCAGCCATTCTTTGCTAGCCTCATGGCACCCCAAATCCTGCATGCTTAGACAAGGGGCTGCTATGTAAGCAGTGCTGCTGCCTTTCCACCCAATAAGAATGTGGTTTCCTAAGCACTGTGTGCTTCTTGCTTTGAGTAACATCTGAGCAAGCAAGTGTGAAACCCCTGCAGTTTCATCAAAGGCAGCTGCAGTACCTTTGGGGTTGATCTCCCCATCAGGTCAGGTTTAAGTGGATGCACTGCCTGAACAAAACACTCTGGCTTTAGACTGCTATGGAAGGATTTCCTTTGTGAACACCACTGACTCTTAACTGCTCAGTAACAGCAGAGAGAGTTTGTCAGCTCAGGGATAACACACTCCGAAGCAGAAGTAGAAGCACATCTCAGCAAGTCAGCTGGAGATACTTTCATGGCTTTGTTTAGCATCCAGAAACCCCTTAGCAGGCCCAGAGCAGACCAAACCTCTGCACACTGGAACAAGTATGTTGCAGTAGCAGACTGCTTGCATTTGGCACTTCCAGAGCGTTGAAACATAGAATCAATAAGGCTGGAAGAGACCTCAAAGATCACCAAGTCCAACCTGTCACCACAGACCCCATGACTAACTAAACCATGGCACCAAGTGCCACATCCAATCCCCTCTTGAACAGCACCAGGGATGGGGACTCCACCACTTCCCTGGGCAGCACATCCCAATGGCAAATCTCTCTTGCTGGGAAGAGAGAGCCTAAACCTCCCCTGGCACAGCTTGAGACTGTGTCCTCTTGTCCTGGTGCTGCTTGCCTGGGAGAAGAGACCAACCCCTACTTGGCTACAACCTCCCTTCAGGTAGCTGTAGAGAGCAATAAGACCACCACCTCTCATCTCAACACTGGAAACTTACTGAAGCCAGCCCTGCTCACCGGAAGTGTAACAGCTCTGGGTTCCCTGGACTGTATCTAACCAGCCCTGCTAGATGAGGATGCACCTCTAGTGCCAAAGCCAGCACACAAGCATGGCCTGCCCAGGCTGACTCCAACATTGTTGTGCCACCTACCATCATATCCTCCCAACACCAGCCAGGGAAACACAGGTCCACCAAATGTTCCTAAGCAGGGATCGTGAAGGAAGCTCGTGTCATTCAGTGATGCTGGAGCCCTAAAGAGATCACCAGCAACTGTTAGCTCCTGCTGGACAGCTGAGGCACAGCACCACAGACAAGAGAAACAAGAAGCTGTTGGATTGCAGCTCTCAAGAGAGAAGCAAGACTGCTAGTGGCACATTGCAGAGATTCACAGAATGGTTTGGGTTAGAAGGGACCTTAAAGCTCATCCAGTTCCAACCCCCTGCCATGGGCAGGGACACCTCCCACCAGCCCAGCTTGCTCAAGGCCTCATCCAGCCTGGCCTGGAACACCTCCAGGGAGGAGGCAGCCACAGCCTCCCTGGGCAACCCGTGCCAGTGTCTCACCACCCTCACTGCAAAGAATTTCTTCCTCATCTCCAGTCTCAACCTCCCCTCTTCCACTTTCAATCTGCTGCCCCTCATTCTGTCACTCCCAGCCCTTGTCACAAGTCCCTCCCCAGCTCTGCTGGAGCCCCTTCAGGTACTGGAAGGCTGCTCTGAGGTCTCCCCAGAGCCTTCTCTTCTCCAGGCTGAACAGTTCCAACTCTCTCAGCCCATCCCCATAGGGGAGGTTCTGCAGCCCTCTGCTCATCTTTGTGGTCTCCTCTTCCCCCACTCCAGCAGTGCCATGTGCTGCTCTATTTGCTTTGCATTTAAGCACAGTTCTAAAAGTCAGCTTCTACACCAAGGAGCAGCCTCTGCCCAACTGAACTGTAAACTGAGGTGGAAGTTTAGAATCTTTGTTATTGAACAACCAAGTGAATAAATGTTCTCACAGGAGTTTTGACCATGGTCAAGCAGAGCCAAGTACCAAGACAGAAACACAAGCAGCCTCCATTAGTCTGCAGTTCCACAGTGCTGGGAGTTCAAAAGGGGTAAGAGAAGGTTCAAGGGGCCAGTGGGAACCAGCCAGTTGTGTGCCAGGAAGCCCAACACCTAGCTGGCCTCCACCTGGAAGGAGCCTGCAGCAGCCTGCTCACCGAACACAGTAGAGGAAGTGTGTGTGGTAGTCAGCATAGACAAAGAACTCGTCCCCAATAGTGTGATCTAGAACAGAGTGGCTGTTCTGGAAGTAGTTGAGTACACTCAGGATGGTGCAGTTGTTGTTGTAGGGAGCCAGAGGAGCCAGGCAGATGTCCCTCAGCGTTACAGTCTCATTGTCAACAGAGGCAGTGATGTCCACAATGGCGTTCTGCAAATCCAGGACCTTGAACAAAAGCAACAAAGCACAACCACAGCTAAGAGCAACCCAGGAAAGCCTTTCCTCTGCAGGACACAGCTTCTGTGCCTGCTGTATTCCTGGGAGTTTCCACAGACAGTGGCACACAACAGCAGCTTATTACTAAGCCTAATTTTTGCTGTGTCCACATTAAGAATCACAGACTGGTTTTGGTTGGAAAAGACCTTTGAGTCCAACTATGAGGCTGAGCCCTCAGCACCACATCTCTGCCTTTAAGACCTCCAGGACTGGAGACTCCACCACCTCCCTAGGCAGCCTGGTCCAGTCTGAGAACACTTTCAGGGAAAAAATTTCCTCTAATGTCCAACCTAAACCTCCCCTGCTGCAACTTGAGGCCATTTCCTCTCATTCTGTCACTTGTTACTTAGGAGCAGAGCCCAACCCCCACCTCACTGCAGCCTCCTCTCAGGGAGCTGTAAAGAGCAATGAGGTCTCCCCTCAGACTTCTCTTCTCCACACTAAACACCCCCAAGCTGCTCCTCCCCAGCCCTCTTCTCCAGACCCTTCCCCAGCTTTGTTGCCCTTCTCTGGACCTGCTCCAGCCTCTCAATGTCCTTCTTGGGGTGAGAGCCCAAACCTGAACCCAGCACTCAAGCTGTGGCTTCCCCAGTGCTGAGTGCAGGGGGCAATCCCTGCCCTGCTCCTGCTGGCCACACCATTGCTGATCCAGGCCAGGCTGCTGGTGGCCTTCTTGCCCACCTGAGCCTACTGCTAGCTCATACTTACTGGGACCTGACTTGCAGGTCTATCTCTATCAGAAAGCAAAAAGCTTAGAGCAAGAGTAGGATTTCTGAGCTTCTAGGGATGGTTTCTGTGGCATTAGAGGTAGAAACCAACCCCCCCAGACCTGCCAGCTATGGTGGGACTTCCTGGAAAGAGAGACCCAAGTTACCTGGTGGAGAATGTCTTTAGTAAGTGGAGGCCCAAAAGGTACATCAGCTCCTGATGGGTAAGGTGAGTAGGTGTCTGGCTGGCTGTGTGGTGCTCGAATGATGAGCTGCTCAGTACGGAAGAAGGGCCCAAAGTGTGTGTCAAAGTACTCCTTCTCCCTGCGAGCCTGGCTGCTGGGGGCAGACCACAGCTCCACAGGGTTGGTAGTTGCTCTGACATAGACAAAGCCTGAGCAGCACATGGCAATGAAGACCACAGAGAAGAGGATAACAGGCCGTGGATTCCTGACGCAGAAAGCCCCCCACGATGTGAAGGTCATCTTCAGGCCATGCTCAAACCTTTCACCAAGCTTCTCACCACAGGTGACCTTCCCTGCAACAGCAAGAAGGAAAGTGGTCAAGGGGAGCAGCCAGCTGAGCAGTATTTGCTTGGAAGTCCTGCAGGAAATTGTGTTCTGGTGCTGCTTGTAGCAAGCACCAGAAGCCTGAGCAGCACTGTGCTGAGATCCAGGGAACCACACCATAGGCTGGTTTGGGTTGGAAGAGACCTTAAAGGTCATCCAGTTCCAACTCCTCTGCCACGGGCAGGGACACCTCCCACTAGGTTACTCAAGGCCTCAGCCAACCTGGCTTTCAGCACTTCCAGGGCTGGAGCCTCCACAGCTTCTGGGGACAACCTGTTCCAGTGCCAATCCTTGACTTCAGTCAAGAGGGAAGAAAGCAGCTTGTAGCTAACACTGCCCCTTCTGCTCTGAGGCTGCCTGACACCAGCAGGCACAGCAGAGAAGGGCAAGGAAGCAGTTGGAACATACAGAGACATTAGAATGAGCAACCTCAGCTGCTACACACATTAGAGCTACAGCTCTTTCATGGCATGCTTTAGATGGTTACATGGATGGGTCAGATCATGCTGAAACTGATTTTAGCATCATGCTGGCCCCTCAGCTCCCAGCTACAAGGCACTCCAGAGCTTCCTAGCAGCACAAGCTGTGCACCCAGGGCTGTCAGCATCCAGCCAAGCACGGGGAAGTGCTGCTCTAAGAGAGAGACTGCCAGAACGCTGAGAGGAGGCCCTGTAAGCACAGGTTATATGGCCTGACAGAGCCATAGCTGCAGGGGCAGGGCTGCACTGGAGGTGAGCTGCAGAGGTGCCCCAGGCATACCGTGGTCCGGCTGGGCGCTGGCAGGGAAGGCAGCGTCGCCGTCGATGGGGGTGTACTCGGAGACGAAGTGCCGCCGCCTGCAAGACAACACAGCCCTGACTCCTCCACAGCCTGCAGCCTCCTCCCACACCCTCAGGAGAACTCCCTCTGCAAGCCTTCCTGTGGCATCCTTCAAGTACTGGGAGGCAGCTCTAAGGTCTGCCAGGAGTCTGAACACCCCAGCTCCCTCAGCCTGCGCTCACAGCAGAGCTGCTCCGGCCCTTGGATCATCTTTGTGGCCTCCTCTGCACTGACTCCAGCAGCAATGTGTCCTTCCCATGCTGGGGACACCAGAACTGGACATGGTATTCAAGGAGGGGTCTCACAAGCAGCAGAGCAAAGGGGAAGAATCAGCTCTCTTGCCCTGCTTAAGGAGTAAGTGATTTGAGGAGACCACCAGGAGTGCGTTTTTGTTTAGTGATGTGTCCAAGATCTGCTTTAGTGCAGTGACCTCGTCCTAGTCCTCAGCACTTTAAAACCCCACCAGGCCCAGAGAAGTTTGACAGTTGAGTGTGAACACTCCCCTGCTCCTGGAAGGCAGTACTCTGCTCTCTGAATAAACCAGGTTGGAAGAGACCTTCAAGATCATCAAGTTCAACCCACCATCCAGCACCACCTAATCAACTAAACCATGGCACCAAGCACCCCATCAAGTCTCCTCCTGAACCCCTCCAGGGATGGGGACTCCACCACCTCCCTGGGCAGCACATCCCAAAGGCTCTCTGTGTAGAGCTTCTTCCTAACCTCCAGCCTAAACCTCCACTGCAGCTTGAGACTGTGTCCTCTTGTTCTGGTGCTGCTTGCCTGGGAGAAGAGACCAACCCCCACCTGGCTACAGCCTCCCTTCAGGGAGTTGCTGAGAGCAAGAAGGTCTCCCCTGAGCCTTCTCTTCTCCAGGCTAAACAACCCCAGCTCCCTCAGCCTCTCCTCATAGGGCTTGTGTTCCAAACCCCTCCCCAACTTTGTTGCCCTTCTCTGGACACATTCCAGCAAACCTTTCAACTGAAGCCTCTCTACCAGATGAAGCCTCTCCCCAGACCTGCACAGCCTCTCAAGCTCTTTCTTGCAGAAGTGGGGATGTGTGTATTTGATCCTGCAGCTAGGGATGCTGAGTTGTGCCTGAACTGAACTGGCTTCCACGCTTGCTCTCCACTGCATGCTTTTAGGTGTTCGAACACTCCACTGCACAGAAACACAAGGCTTGCAAGGTGCCACTTGCCCTCTTCACTTTCCTTCCTTTGCAGGCACAAAGAACTGATTTCTGAATTTCCCAACAGTCCCTTAAATCAAAATAGCTTTGAAATGAGGCTTCAAGCTTAGAGCATCTGCCACAGAACAACTTCTGGCTGAGCAGAGCTATCCATTCAGCCCTGAGCAAAGGAAGCTCTCAGGGTCAAGGCTTTGAGAGCTGATCATTGTCAGTGCTTTACCTGTAACACCAGACTCCAAACACCAGTGCAAAGAATATGAGCAGAAAGCCCATGTAGGAGATCCACATGATGACATAGACTGCATCCAAACCAAACAAAAGCCAAGGAGCAGGCAGTGGAGGGGGCTGAGGTTTGGGACCACAGACAATGGAGCAGTCCTGGCAGCTGCATGGTCCTGTGGAATCATCTGCGGACTCGTTGCAGCCTTTGGTAGCATTGTTCATAGGACTCATTCCATGGAGAGGAACATCTGGGACAAACCACAAGTTGCAGAGCCAGTTTACTACCAGGGAAGAGTTCAGACCTTCACAAGCTTCCCAGTCAGGTGAGCTAAGCCCTTCTAGCAAAGCCTCTAGGCAGAGCAGCCGGTTCTTGCTCTTCCATCAGATGAAGCCCCATCTACAGCTGGGGCCCCCCAACCACCTGTCATGTTTCATACTACTGCTGTCTGAAGCTAACAAGCCCACACTTCTATCATCCCACTGAGGGCTTGTCACCCTCCCCATCTGTTCAGACTGTGGGATGGGTAACAATTCCTTTACAAAGGCTCCTGAAGGGTCAAGGACACTGCCCTAGTTCCCCAAGGATCACAAGGTACTTCAGTACCATCCAGGTACATAAGCACAGGTTATCCCTCAGGGAGGTTTACAGCAAGAAACTGCACACAAAGCAGGTTCTAAGCAAGACTTCACAGAACATTAGAGGTTGAAAGGGAGCTCAAGAGATCATCAAGTCCAACCCCCACTGCTAAAGCAGGATTACCCAGGGTAGACAGCACAGGAATGCATCCAGACAGGTTTTTAAGGTCTCCAGAGAAGGAGACTCCACAACCTCTCTGGGCAGCCTGCTCCAGGGCTCCAGCACCCTCACTACTTCCAAGCAGATAGATTAGAAAAGGATAATTAGTTTGTCTTCTAGTGCTTTGAGGGCCTCTGAATGCAGACATCCACTGTTGGCACACCAGCTACAGCACACAGTCTTTCACACAACTGTCAGGGTTGGAAGGGACCTCAAGGATCAGCTAGTCCCAAGCCCCCTGCCATGGGCAGGGACACCTCACACTACAGCAGGTTGCTCACAGCCACATCCAGCCTGGCTGCAAACACCTCCAGGGATGAGGCTGCCACCACCTCCCTGGGCAACCTGTGCCAGGCTCTCACCACCCTCCTGGGGAACAACTTCTTCCTCACATCCAATCTCAATCTCCCCATTTCTAGTTTTGCTCCATTAAACATCCAAGAGACTTAGCCTTTGCAGCTTCAGTTTCTCACCTGTGAAGATGGGAATAATGCTGAAAGGAGTTTGCCCATTGTCTTTACTGAACATGTACTCAATCCAGTTGGTTGCATTGCAGTCCTTGGCATCCTTCCCACACAGCAGCCCCAGTGCTTTGACATTACTTGATGGAGCCTCCACATCTTTGCAGGCATTGTACATTGCTAGAAGACACAGGAGATATCAAACCAGAGTTAATGAATGAGCATTCCAACTATTTCCAGCAATGACAGACTCACCAAGCTCAACAACAGGCTTATAGCTGCCAGGAGGAACCACCTAAGATACAACTGGAAGCATTATTTAACCACTGACAGCATTTGGGGTGGCAGTGCTTTGTCACAGCTACCTTCCTCTGGCAGGCCACCTGAATCTGCACACTAGGACCTACTTTACTGCTTGAGAGGGAACAGGGCTTAGCATAAGGTTTCTTTCAGGGAGGGTTATGACAATGGTCCCTGGCAGCCCAGAGCCAGCTGAGTGATGAGCTGCAGCCAGAGCAGCAGCACAGGGAGGGGATTCTGCCCCTCTGCTCTGCTCAGAGCCCACCTGCAGCACTGCCTCCAGCTCTGGGGCCCCCAGCACAAGGAGGACCTGGAGCTGCTGGAGAGGCTCCAGAGGAGGCCATAAAGATAATCAGAGGATGGAGAACATTCCCTGTGGGGACAGGTTGAGGGAGTTGGGGCTGTTCAGCCTGGAGAAGAGAAGGCTCTGGGGAGACCTTAGAGCAGCCTTCCAGTACCTGAAGAGGCTCCAGGAGAGCTGGGGAGGGACTTGTGACAAGGGCTGGGAGTGACAGGAGGAGGGGCAACAGATTGAAGGTGGAAGAGGGGAGGTTGAGACTGGAGATGAGGAAGAAATTCTTTGCAGTGAGGTTGGTGAGACTCTGGCACAGGCTGCCCAGGGAGGCTGTGGCTGCCTCCTCCCTGGAGGTGTTCCAGGCCAGGCTGGATGAGGCCTTGAGCAAGCTGTGCTGGTGGGAGGTGTCCCTGCCCATGGCAGGGGGTTGGAACCGGATGAGCTTTGAGATTCCCTTTCCAACCCATCCCATTCCATGAGCAGGCCACCTGAATCTGCACACTAGAACTACTTTACTGCTTGAGAGGGAACAGTGCTTAACATAAAGTTCCTCTCAGGGAGAGTTATGACAAACATTCAAGGCACTTTTGACCTGCAGGCCATATGACTGTCAAGTGTCTCATAACTTGATTAAAGATTACTGCACAAAGTGTACAGAGGCTGAATTAATGCTTCAGGTTGGCTGCAAAACCAAAACACAACCCCAAATGGGTTTGGTCTTTAAAAACAGAAAAGCTCTGAGCCCTTTGTCAAACACAAACCCAGTCCCTTCTCAAGGGCAGTGAGTAACTCTTGAAGAACCTCTGTAGCCTGACCAACCTGGTGGCCTTCTCTGAACAGGTGACAACATCAATAGCTGAGGGGCAAGCAACTGATGTTGTTTGCCTGGCCCTGAGCAAAGCCTTCCACACTGTCCCACCACATCCTGGGCTCCAGGCTGGTGACACATGGGTTTGATGGGTGACCACTAGATGGATACAGAACTGGCTTGATGGCTGCACCCACAGAGTGGCTGTCCATGGCTCCATGTCCCAGTGGAGGCCAGGGACAAGCAGAGTTCCTCAGGAATCAGTCCTGGGACCAGGCTTGTTCAACATCTTTGTGGGTGCCAGGGACAGTGGCACTGAGTGCACCCTCAGCAGGTTTGCTGATGGCACCAAGCTGTGTGGTGCAGCAGACAGCTGGAGGGAAGGGATCCATCCAGAGGGACCTGGACAGGCTGCAGAGGTGGGCACAAGCCAACCTCAGGAGGTTCAACAAGACCAAGGGCAGGGTCCTGCAGCTGGGTGGAGGCAATCCCAGGCACAAATGCAGGCTGGGCAGGGACTGGCTGGAAAGCAGCCCTGAGGAGAGAGCCTTGGGGGTGCTGGGGGAGGAGAAGCTCACCAGGAGCTCTCAGTGTGCACTTGCAGCCCGGAAAGCCAAGCAGAGCCTGGGCTGCAGCAAGAGAAGTGTGGCCAGCAGGGCAAGGGAGGGGATTCTCCCCCTCTGCTCAGCTCTGCTGAGACCCCACCTGCAGTACTGCCTCCAGTTCTGGAGCCCCTATTCCAAGAGGGATCTGGAGGTGCTGGAAGGTGTCCAGAGAAGGGCCAGGAGGCTGAGCAGAGGGCTGGAGCACCTCTCCTGTGAGGACAGACTGAAGGAGTTGGGGCTGCTCAGTCTGGAGAAGAGAAGGCTCCCAGGTGACCTCATTGTGGCCTTCCAGTATCTGAAGGGGGCTCCAAGAAGGCTGGGGAAGGACTGCTCAGGATCTCAGGGAGTGATAGGACTAGGGGGAATGGAATGAAGCTGGAGGTGGGGAGATTCAGGCTGGAGGTGAGGAGGAAGTTCTTCCCCATGAGAGTGGTGAAGCCCTGGAATGGGTTGTCCAGGGAGGTGGTTGGGGCCCTGTCCCTGGAGGTGTTTAAGCCCAGGCTGGACGAGGCTCTGGCCAGCCTGATCTAGTGTGGGGTGTCCCTGCCCATGGCAGGGGGGTTGGAACTAGATGATCCTTGTGGTCTCTTCTAAACCTGACTGATACTATGATACACTGTGTACAAACTTGACCATTGTAGTTGCCAGACAGTTTCCCTACCAGGTAGGCTTTGGGCTTTCAGTATTTGGCACAAGCTTTGTTTTTCTGCTGTTAAATGTGTCAGGGTTAGCAGCTCCCAGCCACCTGGACAGATGCCCTGTCTCAGATGAGCCTTCAGAACAACTGTTGGTGTCAGTGGGATGTCTCCTACCCAAGAAGAAATCAGCATTCCAGCAGTTTCAAAAAGGACTTCAGCTTGAGAAGGTAGATTGAGTTTTGCTGTGGGGAAAAAAAACCTCAAACAACCCTGATTTGTGTGTCTTTCTGCACAGCTAACATGCACTGGGCTTCATCTGTTTGGGAGAATGGGCAATGGGAAACAAAAGCAGGGACCTGCTAGAACAGGTCCAGAGCAGGCCACAAAGATGATCTGAGGGCTGCAGAACCTCTGCTATGAGGACAGGCTGAGAGGGCTGGGGCTGTTCAGCCTGGAGAAGAGAAGGCTGCAGGGAGACCTTAGAGCAGCTTTCCAGTACCCGAAGGCTACAGGAGAGTTAGGGAGGCACTTTTGGGGTTGTAGTGATAGGATGAGGGGCAATACATTGAAGCTGGAAGAAGGGAGATTGAGGAAGAAATTCTTTGGAGTGAGGGCGGGGAGATGCTGGCACAGGCTGCCCAGGGAACTTGTGACTGCCCCCTCCCTGGAGGTGTTCAAGGCCAGGCTGGGTGAGGCCTGGAGCTGGGCCCATGGCAGGGGGCTTGGAACTAGAGCATTTGTAAGGTCCCTTCCAACCTAAACTACTCCATGGATCTCTGACTTAGTGGTACCCACTTGATGCCTCAGAAAGCCAAAGAAGTTTCCTCCCCCAGCTCTTTCCAAGAGCACTGCTGTGGTTACCCTGCCAGAAGGGCAGGCAAGCCCCCAGGCTGCACTCACCGTTTGCAAAGCGCTCCCCGATGAAGTACTGCAGCTCTGTAATGCTGCTTTTGTTCTCTCTGGAAACTGGATCATAATAAGGGATGGTGCTGGTGACATTCAAGAAGTCAGACTGGTTGGGACTGCAGGTCAGCTCACAGAAGAGGTTGACCAAGTTGTAAAAGCAGGATGGGCACCTGGGTAGGAAGGGCCATGAAGAGCAATCAGGTTGAGGCAAAGGCGTGAGGCACATTAATCACAGCAAGTGGGGAACGCTCTGCTCACAGCAAGAGAATAGAATAAACCAGGTTGGAAGAGACCTTCAAGATCATCATGTCCAACCTATCATCCAACACCACCTAATCAATTAAACCATGCAACCAAGCATCCTGTCAAGCCTCGCCCTGAGCACCCCCAGCAACGACGACCCCACCACCTCCTCGGGCAGCCCATTCCAGTGGGCAATCACTCCCTCTCTGTGTAAAACTTCCTCCTAACCTCCAGCCTAAACCTCCCCTGGTGCAGCCTGAGACTGTGTCCTCTTGTTCTGGTACTGGTTGCCTGGGAGAAGAGACCAACCTCTGCCTGACTACAACCTCCCTTCAGGGAGTTGGAGAGAGCAAGAAGGTCTCCCCTGAGCCTCCTCCTCTCCAGGCTAAGCAACCCCAGCTCCCTCAGTCTCTCCTCACAGGGCTGTGCTCCAAGCCCCTCACCAACGTTATTGCCCTTCTCTGGACATGTTCCAGCAAGTCAACCTCCTTCCTAAACTGAGGGGCCCAGAACTGGACACAGGACTCAAGGTGCGGCCTAACCAGTGCAGTGTACAGGGGCAGAATGACCTCCCTGCTCCTGCTGGCCACACTGTTCCTGATGCAGGCCAGGATGCCATTGGCCTTCCTGGCTGCCTGGGCACACTGCAGGCTCATGTTCAGCCTACCATCAACCAGCACCCCCAGGTCCCTCTCCACCTGACTGCTCTCCAGCCACTCTGACCCCAGCCTGTAGCTCTGCATGGGGTTGTTGTGGCCAATGTGCAGAACCCGGCACTTGGATGTATTGGAGTACTTCACATCTCCCTCTTCTGTAGGCTTCACTACAAACACAGCAGGCTTAAGACCAGCTATGCTAATATTTATTCTAACTCAGTCCAGACTGCAAGTAGTTGTTTCATGAAGTGAAAACCTCCTGACATGGCCAAGGAAACCTGTCCAAGAGCCTGCTCCAATAAGCCTTGAAGTGAAGTTACCACCTCTTCTACAGCCTGCTTCAAGTCAAGTCTCACTGGGCTGTTTCAATAGGTAACAAGGCTCTGGTGGCTTTGCCACTCATCAGCATACCTGGAGAGAAACTGCAGAGGCAGCTGCAAGTTGTTCTTCAGAGTCTGAAGCTGATGAACATCACAGCAAGTGCTAACGTTGCCAAAGAACAAACCTGGGCAGAGTTCCTTGAAGAAAAAACATCAGCAGTGAGAGGAGGGAGGGCAGGAAGGAAAAGCTTGCTCAAGAACTCTCTGTAGGCAAGGATTCTGCTGCAGCATGTTTCAGGGGACAGTAGCTGTTGCTGTGGGAGATGCACAGGAAAACACCCAGTGAGACTCTTTAGAGACAGGGAGAAGAATTACTTCTTCTATTCAAGGCATCACTTCCTTCTCAAAAGCTCCTTCAGATGATCTTTAGTCACCAGGGTCTATATATAGCCCGAGCACGGTACTAGAGAGGCCAACACACTCATCCAAGGTGAAAGCATTCCTCTGGGATGCCTTCTGGACAGCAACTCTGAAGGCTCAGAAGGCAAGGGACTGACCACAAAAAACCACTGGTGGGCTGGCAGAGCCATTTCACTCTCAGCTCATAGGGGAGAGAAATGCATTTGATGCAGCTGAGAGCAGCACAGCAAAGTGGACATTGAGGCTTGGACAAGGTACAAAGCAGTAGCTGCTGACCTACATGTTGGAGTCATCCCTGCCACCAGCCAAGCCACTGGTGAACTCCACAGCTATTCCACACTTGGGAGCTTTCAGCTCTCACCTGCTGGAGGGCACATCTGGCAGCAGCAGCCTGTAGCAGATGCACATTGTTCTGACTGTAGTTTTGTTCACTGACACCCAAGCCCAGACGAGGAAATATGGCCTCACACTGGGCATGGTCAGAGACTGACCTCTGTCCAAGTTTGCTCCACTCAAATGTGTCAATTCCTGCCCTCCTATTTAAGGAAGGGATCAGGAATGATCATCTGATGGGAAACATACCTTAGTCTTATCCTTTAGAGATCAGAAAGGCACAAGCAGCAGCCTTCCAGTACAGGAGAGCTGCAGAGGGACTTTTGACAAAGGCATGCAGTGACAGGACAAGGGGGGATGGCTTCAGACTGGAAAAAGCTGGATTTAGATTGGCCACCAGGAAGCAATTCTTCCCCATGAGGGTGGTGAGGCACTGCAACAGGTTGCCCAGAGCAGCTGTGGAGGCTCCAAGCCTGGAACTATTCAAAGCCAGGCCGGATGAGGCTTTGGGCAATCTGATCTAGTAGATGCCCTTGCCCATGGCAGGGAGTTTGGACCTAGATGCTGCTCAAGGTCCCTTCCAGCCTAAACTATTCTAGGATAATATAGAATGCTGTGCAGTTTGGAAAGCTCCTAGAAAAAAATCTGACTAAAGACAGGTCAGACCAGTGAGGAAAACAAATCAATTCCATGTTGTTTGTCAGAGCTTGTGATCATTTCAGACTTCTTCTGAGCAAAGCCTGAGGTGTATTACCACAGCTGGGGCCATACCTGAGAAATGAGAGGCAATCTGTTCTCATCAAGGTAGGATGAGAAAGCTAAAGGTCACAGTGCAGGTCCAACAGAACTCCACAGGGCAGGGACATGATTCCTTAGCAGCAGACCTCCAAAAGCAGCTCACCTGTATTAAGTCATAGCCATCCTCTGGCAGTGCCACTGGGGGTCCATCATAAGCACAGTTGTATCTCTTGTCTCCAGAAGCAACTCCACATTCCCCATACCAAACACACGTCTGTGAAAGCACCTAATCAAGAGGAGACAACCAATTAACTGCAAGGACTAATTGGCAAAGCCCTCAGCTGCTCTGGAATGTGTGTGCCATCATTCCAGAAGGGATTTACAACCCAGAATGGGTAGCTTCCTGCCGCTTTGAACACCACCGTGTACTCCACCAAGCACCTGCTAACAGCAACATATTGGTTTGAGCCTGCATGTCAGCGCTGGCCTCTAGCTCAGCTCACCCTCCATGCCCAGCTTAAGAGGAGGAAGTGCACTGCCTGTACTTAACACAGACTATTACCTAAGAAAAACCCTAAATCAGTACTTGAAAAGCATCTCCAAATGTAAGGTGATGTAGAACAGGTGATCATGCAAGACAATGCACACAGGAGTGGCTGGAGAGCAGCAGGCCTTGGGGGTGTCAGTTGGTGACAAACTCCCCAGGAGCCAGCACTGGTCCCTGGCAGCCCAGAGCCAGCTGAGTGCTGAGCTGCAGCCAGAGCAGGGAGAGCAGCAGCACAGGGAGGGGATTCTGCCCCTCTGCTCTGCTCAGAGCCCACCTGCAGCACTGCCTCCAGCTCTGGGGCCCCCAGCACAAGAAGGACCTGGAGCTGCTGGAGAGGCTCCAGAGGAGGCCACCAAGATGATCACAGGACTGGAGAACCTCTGCTGTGGGGACAGGCTGAGAGAGTTGGGGCTGTTCAGCCTGGAGAAGAGAAGGCTGCAGGGAGACCTCAGAGAAGCCTTCCAGTAGCTGAAGAGATCCAGGAGAGCTGGGGAGGGACTTTGGACAAGGGCTGGGAGTGACAGGATGAGGGACAATGGATTGAAGCTGGAAGAAGAAGCTTTAGACTGGAGATGAGGAAGAAAGTCTTTGCAGTGAGGGTGGTGAGACTCTGGCACAGGTTGCCCAGGGAGGCTGTGGCTGCCTCCTCCCTGGAGATGTTCCAGGACAGGCTGGATGAGACCTTGAGCAAGCTGGGCTGGTGGGAGGTGTCCCTGCCCATGGCAGGGGGTTGGAACTGGATGAGCTTTGAGATTCCCTTTCCAACCCAACCCATTCAATGATCAGTAGGTTAAACTGTTACCTTACAGCACCCCAGTCCCTCTGCAGGCACAGCAGTGCACTGCTTCCAGGCACTATTTCAGCTCCTCCTGCCACCTTTTAATCCTCCTTACAAACCTAGTGACAGATTGAAAGCAGCAGCAGAAAGGATTCTGAAACAGCTGTGCTTAGGGTGCTGGGGAAAAAAAGAGAACCACCTTAAAGTCTCATTTTAAAGATATTTTGATTTAAGGCCTAAGGAAAATTCAGAAATCAGTGCTTTATGTACAGAGAGGAACAGAATAGAATTAACCAGGTTGGAAAAGACCTTTGAGATCATCCAGTCCAACCTATCACCCAAAACCACCTGATCAACTAAACCATGGCATCAAGTGCCTCAGCCAGGCTCTTCCTAAACACTTCCAGGGATGGGGACTCCACCACCTCCCTGGGCAGCACATCCCAAGGGCCAATCTCTCTTGCTGGGAAGAACTTTCTCCTCACCTCCAGCCTAAATCTCCCCTGCAGCTTGAGACTGTGTCTTCTTGTTCTGGTGCTGGGTGCCTGGGAGAAGAGACCAACCCCCACCTGGCTACAACTTCCCCTCAGGGAGTTGGAGAGAGCAAGAAGGTCTCCCCTGAGCCTCCTCTTCTGCAGGCTAAGCAACCCCAGCTCCCTCAGCCTCTCCTCACAGGGCTCCCCAGCTTTGCTGCCCTTCATGTCTCTCAATGTCTTTCTTAAACTGAGGAGCCCAGAACTGGATACAGAGCTCAAGGTGTGGCCTCAGCAGTGCTGAGCACAGGGCACAATGCCTTCTCCTCTTGGGAGTATGGGGGCTTCATTCTGCTCCCCATCCCTGCTCCTGCTGGCCACACTGTTCCTGATGCAGGCCAGGATGCCCTTGGCCTTCTTGGCCCCCTGGGCACACTGCTGGCTCCTGTTCAGCCTCCTATCAACCAGTAAAAGGCAGGCAAGTGCAAAAGGCCAGTGGCACCTTGCGAGCCTGGTGGTTTTGTTCAGTGGCAGCGACACTGAGCCATCTGAACTGCTAAACCAACACATTTGTCCTGCAAGATTCAAACCTTCCATGCAGAAAGTTACTCAGAGCAAAAGCTTTGAGACAGCTCCAAGGTATTCCTCTGCAGCTGGCGTGCCAGCAGAGAGCAGACTGCACAAACACTGCCTCCCCCCCTGCCAGCTCTGACCAGGGCTTTGCATGGTACAGCTGGGGAGATAACTGAGCCACGTTTATCTCCTCAACAACCTTGACCCAGCCTTGGTAGGAACACCATATGCTTACCCTGCACAGACAAACTGCTGTGCTTTGTGCTTGGCCATGAATGATGTTGTTTACAGACCAGAGGGGCCCCTGAAAGGCTGCATTCAGAGTGCCCAAGAGCTGCCCAGAATTAGAATGCCTCCACAAGATCCATTCCTGTGCTGAACACCACTGAGAGGGCTTCAAAGGAGTGTCAGCAGTTGTTGTTTGGTTTTTAAACCAGGGGCAATAACCATTTTCCCCTCTTCCCTTCTACTCAACCCAGGGGACACGGCCCAGGGCACTTCTGACAAGGGCTTGGAGTGATAGGATGAAGGGCAATGGCTTTGAGCTGGCAGAAGGGAAATGGAGACTGGAGAGTAGGAAGAAATTGTTGACAGTGGGGGTGGTGAGGGCTGGAGAACAGCATTTGGGGTGGCAGTACTTTGTCACAGCTACCTTCCTCTGAGCAGGCCACCTGAATCTGCACACTAGGACCTACTTTACTGCTTGAGAGGGAACAGTGCTTAGCATAAAGTTTCTTTCAGGGAGGGTTATGACAACGGTCCCTGGCAGCCCAGAGCCAGCTGAGTGCTGAGCTGCAGCCAGAGCAGGGAGAGCAGCAGCACAGGGAGGGGATTCTGCCCCTCTGCTCTGCTCTGCTCAGAGCCCACCTGCAGCACTGCCTCCAGCTCTGGGGCCCCCAGCACAAGAAGGACCTGGAGCTGCTGGAGAGGCTCCAGAGGAGGCCACCAAGATGATCAGAGACTGCAGAACCTCCCCTGTGGGGACAGGCTGAGAGAGTTGGGGCTGTTCAGCCTGCAGAAGAGAAGGCTTCAGGGGGACCTCAGAGCAGCCTTCTAGTACCTGAAGGCTACAGGAGAGTTAGGGAGGCACTTTTGGGCTTGCAGCGATAGGATGAGGGGCAATACATTGAAGCTGGAAGAGGGGAGGTTGAGACTGGAGATCAGGAAGAAATTCTTTGCAGTGAGGGTGGTGAGACTCTGGCAAAGGTTGCCCAGGGAGGCTGTGGCTGCCTCCTCCCTGGAGGTGTTCCAGGCCAGGCTGGATGAGGCCTTGAGCAAGCTGGGCTGGTGGAGGTGTCCCTGCCCATGGCAGCGGGTTGGGATGATCCTTGAGGTCCCTTCCAACCCAATCCAGGCTCTATGAAAGTCACTCAGCAGGTCCTAAAGCCAGTTGAAGCATCACTCACCCACCCAGCTCACTCTTTCCTTTCTCTGCTCCAGCATTTCTTGCAGCCAAACCTACAGCCAGCTGCTAAGCACCAGCAGATTCTCACAGCCAAGCTGGAAAGCATCCTTTGAGACTGCACTGAGTGTCTGACACCAGCACAAAGCTATTTCCCACAGCTTGGGGACTAGTGACACAAACTGCACTGCAAGTTGGTTCAGGCATCAAATGGAGTCTGTGCAGCCCCCAGTTCTAAGAGCCAACACCCTGCAAGTGGGGAAAGAAGACAGCTCCATGTCTGGATGTGGCAGTGTCAGAGGTGACTTCAGCATCTCTTGAAGCAGCAGCACAGACTCACTGCCATCCTGCCAAAGGGCTAAGAGCTGCTCATGCTGCCTGTGAGAACAGGATTCAGGGGCTTTCACTTCCAGGCTGCTTCCATAGTCTAGAAGAGACTTCAGGGGACTTCCACTTCCAGGCTGGCTTCCAAGCTTAGTCTAGGCTAGACTTCAGGAGGTTCTCTTCCAGGCTGGCTTCCAAGCTTAGTCTAGGCTAGACTTCAGGAGGTTCTCTCTTCCAGGCTGCCTTCCAAGCTTAGCCTAGGCTGGTTTGCAATCACACTTTCTATAAACACCTTCTATAAAGCACTTTTTAATGCCTCATTAAGTCTTAATTTTTAAGCCCCACAAAATTATCAGCCTAACTCTTTCCAGAGAAGCTTATGCTCCTTCCAGACTGGAAAATGTGGTCACAAAACACTTGAAGACACTTCTTACATAGAACCCCCCAAGCTCACTCAGTTGCCACACCAGGCTGACTGATAGTGCTCTTGTTTTAAGAGTGTTGTCTGTGTCTCAAGGCAACACATCCCTGCTTATGCCCACAGACACAAAACACAAGCTGTATTATGTCTGTGAATTTACCTGCAAGGCCTTTTGCCTGGTCATGCATCAAAACCCCCCCCGACCACACAAGAACAGGCAAGGTGAGGAGCTAGCTTACACTTCTCATCTAGATAAAGAAGTCAGGACCATAATACTGAAGTTCCACCCAGCAAAACCCCCAGTGGAAAAAGCAACATAGCATCACAGAATCATTGAGGGTGCAAAAGACCTCCAAGATCATCAAGTCCAACCTTCTGCCAAACATGATGATCCAAAGTGCCACAGTTACTCAATTTTTGAATGCCTCCAGGGATGGGGACTCCACCACCTCCCTGGGCAGCCTCCTCCAATCCCTGACCACTCTTGCAGCAAAGATCTTTTCCCTTATCTCCAACCTAAACCTCCCTTGTGAAACTTGAGGCTATTTCCTCTTGTCTTGTCATTACTTGAGTGAAGAGGCCAACAACAGCCTCACTGCAACCTCCCCTCAGGTAGCTGTAGAAAGCAATGGAGGCCTCCCCTCAGCCTCCTCTTCAGGCTAAACAATCCCAGCTCACTCAGGCTCTCCTCACCAGCCCTGTTCTCCAAACCCCTCACCAACTTCACTGCCCCTGTTTACCACACACTATTACCCTGTTTAGAACAGCTGGACACAGCAGCAGCCCTCAGCTCCCTCCCAGGAGTGCCCCTGGAGCTAGAACTTCAGGTCTGAGTACCGCTTCAGTAGTACCACTGCACCTTCAGAGACAAGGATGAGCAGAGGGCTGGAGCACCTCTCCTATGAGGACAGACTGAAGGAGTTGGGGCTGTTCAGTCTGGAGAACAGAAGGCTCCCAGGTGACCTCATTGTGGCCTTCCAGTATCTGAAGGGGGCTGGGGAGGGACTGCTCAGGATCTCAGGGAGTGATAGGACTAGGGGGAATGGAATGAAGCTGGAGGTGGGGAGATTCAGGCTGGAGGTGAGGAGGAAGTTCTTCCCCATGAGAGTGGTGAAGCCCTGGAATGGGTTGTCCAGGGAGGTGGTTGGGGCCCCAACCCTGGAGGTGTTTAAGCCCAGGCTGGATGAGGCTCTGGTTAGCCTGATCTAGTGTGGGGTGTCCCTGCCCATGGCAGGGGGGTTGGAACTGGCTGATCCTTGTGGTCTCTTCCAACCCTGACTGATACTATATCTAAGATTGGATGTTTATGCCATAGCCTAGCAGGGTCTCAGTAACAGAACCCTGCCTGTGTTCCCTGAACCTGATCCTTGATCCACAGTGGTTGAACCAAATCCACCAAGTTAGTTGAAGTCAGCAGGTTAAAGTCACCAGCACAGCTCTCAGCCATTAACAAGTCTACACCATGCTCATCACTGAGTCAGCCACAAGCCATGGGAGGGGTGCTGGACTCCTCAGGTTCAGGCAGCATCCAGGGATACTACCAGTAACTGAGTAACCTCTCCTTTACCACTGATAAGATCTAGCAGGAGGCTCTTCCCTAAACCTCCCCTCCAGTAAAAGCCAGATTAAGTCAGGGCAAGATGAGTACTTTGCTCCTTCCATTCTTTAAGAGCATTCCTGCCCTGGTAGGAAGAGATAGGGATGAGTAAGTGTGGTTGCAAATAGGTCAGTGAACAAAGCCACTGCTTGCAGAGTCAGACTTTCAAGTCACCTATGATCTGGGTGAGCAATCACCCTTCTCAGATGGGTGAAAGCCCTCCCAGCCCCACCTAGCAGAGAACAGCTGTGCTGAACCCAACCAGGCAATGTGCTCCAGACCTCATGGGGTTGGGCTTTGGCTGGGTTTAAAAACAAAACATGGAGCTCTTAGAAGAGATTTTAAAATGGGACTTTCCTAAAGAACTTCACAAAGCAACTGCAACATCACCTTAGCTTAAGGCTGTTCCCTCCTGCCCCCACCATGGTTTAGAAACCAACTGGAAGTACCTAACAGCAACCTTCAGACCATCCCCAGAGTTTGGACCTGAAGGAGGAATCTCAGCTCAGGAGTCCAGGAGCCCTTAAAGAACCGGAGCAAAGCCTTCCACACCGTCCCACCACATCCTGGTCTCCAGGCTGGTGACACATGGGTTTGATGGGTGACCACTAGATGGATACAGAACTGGCTTGATGGCTGCACCCACAGAGTGGCTGTCAATGGTCCATGGCCCAGTGGAGGCCAGGGAGAAGCAGAGTCCCTCAGGGATCAGTCCTGGGACCAGGCTTGTTCAACATCTTTGTGGGTGCCAGGGTGTGGTGGTTTAGGCTGGGTGCTGGCCCAGATGCCACTGCGCAAGCCACACCTGGGAGGTCCCAAGGGGTGGGCCCAGCCCAGGGGGTGGTCACAGGGAACCAGGTATTCCATTCCCATACTGCCCTGCTCCCCTATGAAATGTCCATGCGGGGTCTTCACTTCCTCTTTGGTCCCCTGCTGCTGCCTAGGTACAATGGCTGAGCTGCCTCCCTTGGGCCTGCCCAGGCCCAAGGCTGGGTTGTGGGGGAGGAAAGAGCCCTGGGGGGGTTTGGGTGTACCCCCAGGTGGGGATGGGATGTTCTTGGGTATGTTCTGGGATCTCTCTCTCTTTATCATGGTGCTTGTGGGTCTCTGCAAAACTTTCATTGTTGTTTATTGTTGTTTTCCTATTTGAACTTTCCATCACTTTTGCAATCCATTTGTCTGAGTCGTTATTTCTGCCTGTGGTGGGGAGGGGATCTGCCCCAACCCATTACACAGGGACAGTGGCATTGAGTGCACCCTCAGCAGGTTTGCTGATGGCACCAAGCTGTGTGGGGCAGCAGACAGCTGGAGGGAAGGGATCCATCCAGAGGGACCTGGACAGGCTGCAGAGGTGGGCACAAGCCAACCTCAGGAGGTTCAACAAGACCAAGGGCAGGGTCCTGCAGCTGGGTGGAGGCAACCCCAGGCACAAATGCAGGCTGGGCAGGGACTGGCTGGAAAGCAGCCCTGAGGAGAGAGCCTTGGGGGTGCTGGGGGAGGAGAAGCTCACCAGGAGCTCTCAGTGTGCACTTGCAGCCCAGAAAGCCAAGCAGAGCCTGGGCTGCAGCAAGAGAAGTGTGGCCAGCAGGGCAAGGGAGGGGATTCTCCCCCTCTGCTCAGCTCTGCTGAGACCCCACCTGCAGTACTGCCTCCAGTTCTGGAGCCCCTATTCCAGGAGGGATCTGGAGGTGCTGGAAGGTGTCCAGAGAAGGGCCAGGAGGCTGAGCAGAGGGCTGCAGCACCTCTCCTATGAGGACAGACTGAAGGAGTTGGGGCTGTTCAGTCTGGAGAAGAGAAGGCTCCCAGGTGACCTCATTGTGGCCTTCCAGTATCTGAAGGGGGCTCCAAGAAGGCTGGGGAGGGACTGCTCAGGCTATCAGGACTGGGGGGATTGGAATGAAGCTGGAGGTGGGGAGATTCAGGCTGGAGGTGAGGAGGAAGTTCTTCCCCATGAGAGTGGTGAAGCCCTGGAATGGGTTGTCCAGGGAGGTGGTTGGGGCCCCGTCCCTGGAGGTGTTTAAGCCCAGGCTGGATGAGGCTCTGGGCAGCCTGATCTAGTGTGGGGTGTCCCTGCCCATGGCAGGGGGGTTGGAACTAGATGATCCTTGTGGTCCCTTCCAACCCTGACTGATGCTATGATATTATGATAACTTGCACATGATCAAGTAGGGACATTTCACTACCATTGACACACTGCAAAGGCTCTCTTACAGCCTTGTGGCTCCCAGGCATCATCACTTGGGATACAACTAATGATCCCGCAAACACCTCTGCTGCAGCCCACGTGTCCCCAACAGCACATGGAAACAGAGCAGCTCTCCTCAGTGCTTCCAGCAACGTCAGCCATCACCAACAATGAGCATGGAGCTGTGAAGCAAACAATGCTGACACTGTGCACACACACAGCAGCTATTTGTAGCCTTGCAAATACCAGATGACAAGTGGGCATTGTTTGGCTCTCCAAATTAAGATTACCGATGCATGGAAAAGGCATCAGACACAGCCACTTCCCCTTCCTCCATCGAGGATGGGACATGTGGGATCTGGCAGGGCAAGCAAGCAGTATCACAATATCACAGTAACTAAGGTTGGAAGAGACCCCAAGGATCATCAAGTCCAACCTGTTCCAACAGACCTCACAACTAGATCATAGCACCAAGCGCCACATCCAATCTCCCCTTGAACACCTCCAGGGACGGCGACTCCACCACCTCCCTGGGCAGCCCATTCCAATGACGAATGACTCGCTCAGTGAAGAACTTTTTCCTCACCTCGAGTCTAAACCTCCCCTGACACAACTTGAGCAGCACACACTTTGCCTCCCCTGCCTTCACGTGCAGTCCACCTGGCACTTCAGAGCTGATGCTGCCCAGAAGGCTGAGAAATGGAGTTCCAGGGAAACCCATTTCCACCTTGCCCTCAGCAAATGGCAGGACTGGTTTGTGGGAACAGCTGAGCAGGCCAAGTGTGCAGAGCTGCACAGAAGTTGCACATCACCCCACAGCCCTCCCAGGGAGGGAGGGAGGTCCATGAACTGAAGGTTTAATTCTTACTTTGCCTCTTCCAGTAACTCCTTTGGAGACAGCCAGTTCACAGACAAGCTGCCAAGCCCCTGTTGCTCATAGGTAAGGGACTGGTCCCTCTCAGGCAGAAAAATCATCAGCTACTCTGGGTGGGGCAAACCCAGCCCCAGTTCTGGAGCGAACCCAGCCCCAGTTCTGGAGTGAACCCGGAAGGCAAGCTCAAGCAGCAAGAGAAAGTTGCCACGATGGTGATGGTTCAGTGTCTGAGGGAGCTAGCTGACAACCAGACACTGCATGCTGTGCCAGGAAGGACAGGGGCCCAGCTGGCAGCTGGCTGCAGCTTAGGCCATCTGCACCCAAAGGCTTCTGATCACCTGCAAAGGGTTGGGAATAACACTGCACAGACTGCTTTGCCTACTGCCTAGTAAAATACTGCTCGGATCCACCAACCCTTCCCTTCAGTCATCTCTCCCGTCCTGACAGGGCTTCCTCCCTTTCCAGCCAGAAAGGCTGTGAACAAGTCACTCCTGATTTTCCAGGAAGCAACTTCAGTGGTTCCTGCCTTGTTCTGAAGCTATGCTGCCATCCTTGCCAAGCCAGCTGCTCCACAGGCATTTCAGAACCTGGTGCTCAAGGTCAGGTAACACCAAGCTGCAGGCAGCCTGGCAGGTCTAAGGCTGAGCAGCTCCTGCCATCAACACCTTCCCACAGGATCTCAGAAACCAAACATCCCACAGCTTGGGATCCCAGCTGCTGATAGGAACCCTCTGTCCAGCCTTGCTTAGCCACCAGTGTGCCCTTAAGCACACAAGATGCCATCCAATAGATTAGGATGTTCATAAGAGAATAAAAAGTTCCAAGACTTCATCTTTCTGTCAGGCCACATCCAGAAATGGGACTAAGCAGCCAGGACTTCCAATGTGGGTCTTGGATGGTATTAAAGGGTAGTTAATTATCATTAGTTAGCTGGCACAAGTCTCATACTATCCACCAGAGAGAAAGATACAACTGCTATGGGCTGAACTCCTCAAGTTTAATGTGCAAGTGTTACATAGTGGAAGGCCTCCCCACTGGAAAGGCACTCCAGCCCACTGGCTTCTTTCCACAGAAGACAGACAAGATACAGCACTTTGGTTTATACACAGCACAGCCAGGAACACATCCCACTGCCAGTGTCCTTGAGGGGAAGAGCTTCTCTTCCACAAACATCCAACACTGCACAGGCTCAGTCTAACTGCAGGACCAGCTCCTCTTTCAAAGCTAGCAGGGCTCACCTGGGGGAGTGTTAGGCTGTGGAGAGGCCTCAATGGCCAAAACAATCACATTTTGCCTGCTTACATTACAGAACTGAAACCTGCAGTTAAAGGCAGTTTTGCCCTGTTGACCATTCGTGGACCACAAAGCCACTAAATCTTAATCCCCTAAATCTTAAGGGAACGGGTTTCAAGCTCCTCTGGCTCAGTATCGTCCTGTCACCTAAAGGACAGCATCCTGCCTTTTCCTTGCCAGTCAAGGACACACCTCCTTGCTACAAGAGAGCGTGTCCCTCCACAAGCATCACATAAAGGAGTGTTGGTAAGGTGTGACATCCACTGCCTAGCCACCTGGAGATCATGAGTCACTGCTAAGCCACCAGCTTCCCCAGTGGTAATAGAGGAATAACTTTCTAGTTCTCTTGAAGCTCTTTAAGTGTTGTTTGAAGAGGACAGGAGGAGAACCACAGCACACACATACACATGACAAACTTGAGTTTAAAAAAGGCCAGGCATAAAACTTGACCTACAAAGTATGTTTCCAAGTTGGTTAGAAAGGGAAAGAGCCCCAGCACCAAGGCTTACAAAACACTTCTTGTTTCTCTGGAGGAATGTGGAGTATCTCACTGCTATCGTAAAGGCTGGGAGACTGGGGCTGTTTGGGTCTGGAGAAGAGAAGTCTGAGAGGACATCTGATCAATGTTTATAAATATGTGAAGGGTGGGTGGCAAGAAGGGGCCAGGCTCTTCTCAGCGGTGTCCTGTGGTCAGACACAGGGTAACGGGTACAGACTGGAACTCAGGAAGCTCCACCTCAACACAAGGAGAAGCTTCTCTGGTGTGAGCGTGCTGGAGCCGGCTGCCCACAGAGGTTGGGGAGTCTCCTTCTCTAGAGACTTTCAAGCCCCATCTGGATGTGTTCCTGTGTGACCTGCCCTGGGTGATCTGGCAGGTGGTAGGACTAAACCCTTCAGAGGTCCCTTCTGAGCCCTACCACTCTGTAGCTCTGTGATCAAGGACTACAGCATAAACCAAACAGGACCCTGTGATCATGGACTACAGCATAAACAAAACAGAAGGTTATAGTTCCTCCCGTCCTCACCGAAGTTTCAAACAGTCCAACTCACTGTAGCCTTTAAAAGAAACCTGCACTCTTAACACATCAGTGAGCAGCAGACTTCAGCACGCACACTACCACCTCAGGCAGCTGTCACCCAGCAGCAGAGACACACAAGCCTCTGGCCGAGCATGTGACCGGGGGCCACTCACATGCGAGGGGCATTGCATAACCGGGCACAGCACGGGACCGGGCAGAGGCTGCGGGCAGCTGACCCCAGCACGGCCGCAGGTGCTCGGGGCCGGGCTCGCTGTGTCACAAGGGCTGTGCCGCACACCTGCCTCCCTCCGGCCCCAGCCGTCCCGCCCGGCACCTACTCCAGGGAATGCGGGAACGGTTAGCGAGAGCCCCGCCGGGCACAAGGGGAGGACATCGCGGGGCTCCGCTTGGGCTTCGCGCTGCCCCGAGCTCAGCGGCCTAAGCCGACCCACCCCCGTCCCGCCACCGCCTCCCTCACAGCCAGACCCCGCCGGGACACCACCGGCCCGGGCAGCGCCTCCCCAGGCGCGAGAGCCCTGGGGCAGCACCCGCGGGACCCCCTCCCCACGGCGGCCACCCGCCGCTCCCTCCCGTCCCGACGGCGCCGGGGCTCGGTCTGCCCGGCGCAGGCACAGCCACCGCGCAGCGCTCGCCGAGAGGGACTCACCCGCGCTGGCGACAGAAGCAGCAGGAGGAGGAGAAAGAGCAGGCCGAGGCCGCCCTGCCCGGGTCTGCCTTGCAGGCTCCCCATGGCGGCACGGGCAGGGGCGCGGAGAGCGCTGAGCTCTCGGCCGCAGCACCGAGAGGCGGTGAAAGGACAGCAGCGGCAGGAGCAGAGGAGAGGCGGCCGAGCAGCGGCGGCCGCGCAGGTCCGGAAGAGACGCTCCGCCCAGACACCGCCCGCGGCTCCGCCGCCCGCCCCTTCCAGCAGCGGCGGGTCGGGGGGGGCCGCGCCCGTGCGCCGCCAACCGCCGCCGCCGCCCGCCCCGGGCACCGCCCCCCGCCGCAGCGGGGCGGGGCCGCGCCTCACGCCACGGGCGGGCCGCGGCTCGGGGGCGGCGGCGGGCGGGACGGTGCTGGAGCCAAATTGTGCCCCGAGCGGAGGCGGAGTCCCGGCGGCCGTGTGCGGCCTCGGCAGCGATAAGAGCGCAGTTTATAAGTATCGAAGTCACTGCTCAAATCCCGGCTTTGACCAAAGCGCCTTAGTTTTCCCTTCAAAGCTCCTAACTCGCCGTTCCCCAGCGTGACCGGGGCAATCCCGAGCGGCTGCGAGGACCCGCAGCCTGGGCTGGGCTGCCCGGCAGGAACGGCTCTCCCGGGGTCTCCGAGAAGCAGCCTGAGAGGGGATCTGATCAATGCTCAGCAAGAGGCAAAGGCAGGAATCTGGGGCCAGAGTCTTGCCAGCGGTGCCCGGTGACAGGACAAGAGGCAGCGTGCAGAGACTCGAGCCCAGCTGCCACCTGAACAGGAGGAGAAACTTTGGTGTGAGAGTGCTGGAGCCCTGGAGCAGGCTGCCCAGAGAGGCTGTGGAGTCTCCTTGTCTGGAGAGATTTCAAGCCCACCTGGACTTTGTGATCCTGGGCAAGCTGCTGTGAGTGATCGGCTTTGGCAGGGGGACATCTGGAGGTGTCCCTCTCGCAGCCCCGCCACGCCTAGATCCTGTGTGTGTTGGGGCAGGTGAGCTGTGCCAGCAGAGGTGCTCTTGCCAGGCTGGCACTGGATGGCCTGCCCCACACTGCAGTCGGCACTTTGGGAAGTGCTGGTTGCACTCCGCTGCTCCAGCTGGGATCTGTCTGTTTGGGATCAGTTCGTGTGGGAGGTGGCTGGCAGGAGGCACTCCAAGAGCAGGCTGCGACTGGCTCCCATGCAGCCTCTCTGTGTTTCCCCACAGCTGCGTTGCCTCGGCGGGAGAGCAGCTCCGATTGGGCACCAGGATGAAGCGTGCTGTTCAGCTGGCATTGCCATCTGCTGACAAACACGGGGCCTGGTCTTGCTGCCACCGCTCGGCCAGGCACCTCCAGAGGGGCACATCAGATGTTCTCCTGAAAGCAGAATCCAGATGGATCAGGTGGGCTCGGAGAGCTCTCTGGTCGTGTTTAGAACAGCTTCAGAGATGGAGATGTCACAGCCTGTTTGGGCAAACTGTTCCACTCTGTCCACTTACAGGAAAATGCTGTTTTCCTCTGTCTAGGGAGATTTCCCCATGCCCCAGCTTGAATCTGTTGCCTTTTGTGCTGTCGTTGTATCTGACTGAGAAGAGTGTGACTCTCCCTTCTCCAAACCCCCTGCACTCATTTGGTAGCTGTGGAGAAGGTATGCCCAGGACCAGCTTTCCGCTTCAGGCCCAATAGTCTTTAATATCTTTACCAATGATCTGGATGAAGGGATCAATGCACCCTCAGTGAGTCTGCAGCTGACACAAAGTTGGGTGGGAGTGTTGATCTGCTTGAAGGTAGGAGCACTACACAGGGACCTGCACAGCCTGGATTGGAGGCCTGGGGTCAGTGGTATGAGGCCAAGTGTTAAGTCCTGCACTTGGGCCACTAGAATAGAATAGAATAGAATAGAATAGATTAGATCAGTCTGGAAGAGAACTTAAAGATCATCAATTCCAACCTATCACCCAGTACCATCTAATCAACTAAACCATGGCACCAAGTGCTTCAGCCAGGCTCTTCCTAAACACCTCCAGGGATGGGGACTCCACCACCTCCCTGGGCAGCACATCCCAATGGCCAATCTCTCTTGCTGAGAAGAATTTCTTCCTAACATCCAGCCTGAACCTCCCCTGGCACAGCTTGAGACTGTGTCCTCTTGTTCTGGTGCTGCTTGCCTGGGACAAGAGACCAACCCCCACCTGGCTACAGCCTCCCTTCAGGGAGTTGGAGAGAGCAAGAAGGTCTCCCCTGAGCCTCCTCTTCTCCAGGCTAAGCAACCCCAAGCTCCCTCAGCCTCTCCTCACAGGGCTGTGCTCCAGACCCCTCCCCAGCTTTCTTGCCCTTCTCTGGACACCTTCCAGCAATTCAACACCTTTGCTAAACTGAATACTCCAGGCTTGGGGCAGAGTGGCTGGAAACTGCCCAGCAGAAAAGGATCTGGGGGTCCTGGCTGACAGCAGTGCCCAGGTGGGCAAGAAGGCCACCAGCAGCCTGGCCTGGAGCAGCAATGGTGTGGGCAGCAGGAGCAGGGCAGGGATTGTCCTCCTGTGCTGGGCACTGGGGAGGCCACAGCTTGAGTGCTGGGTTCAGTTTTGGGTCCCTCACTCCCAGAAGGACATTGAGAGGCTGGAGCAGGGCCAGAGAAGGGCAACCAAGCTGGGGAAGGGTCTGGAGAAGAGGGCTGGGGAGGAGCAGCTGAGGGAGCTGGGGGTGTTGAGTGTGGAGAAGAGGAGGCTGAGGGAGACCTCCTTGCTCTCTGCAGCTCCCTGAGAGGAGGCTGCAGTGAGGTGGGGGTTGGGCTCTTTCCCCAAGTGCTAGGACAAGAGGAAATGGCCTCAAGTTGCAGCAGGGAAGGTTTAGGTTGGATATCAGAAGAAACTTCTTCCCTGAAAGGGTTCTCTCACACAGGGATAGGCTCCCCATCCCTGGGGGTGTCTAAAGATGAATAGATGTGGTGCTGAGTGGTATGGTTTAGCACCAGACTTGGTGGAGACCTGCTTTAGAATCCATGCTTCTAAGCACAGCTCATGTGCTCCAGCAGCCCCGGGCACCGTGGTGGCAGCAAATTGTACTTGCACTGTGTGCCAGAGTCTGGCTTTTTGTTCGGGACACAGTACTCCAGATGCGGTCTTGCAAGTCCCAAAGAGGGTGGAGCAACACCAACCCTTGACCTATTGGCTGCTGCCTTGCTGGTCCAGCCTGCTGACTCCAGGTTCAGGACCTCGCTCAGCCCAGCCACTCTCTCCTTTCCTGCCAAACTGCTTTCTATCTACTTGCTGCCCAGCTGCTACTTTCCCATGGGATTGTTCCACCCCAGCTGCAGAACTTGGCATCTGGCAAGTGCTAGACAAAGCCAGAGTAGTTAACTTCACCCTGTGTTTTAATTGTCATGTCATAAGTAAACCTGTTCAGCACTAAGCAGTCATTTGGAAGCAGGGGACTGAGTTGCCACATTTCCCAGGCACTCCACGTGAGCACAGGGTGCTGTGGGCATTGCTTGCACAGCTACAGGCTAAAGAGATGCAAGGACCCTGTGCCTGTGTGTTCTGGCTGGACCAGAGCTGCTTCTGCTCACTGCTGGCCCTTCCCAGCTCAGCCTCTGCTCAGGGCCAGCACTTTCTGCAGCTCAGGGCAGGTCTGCACAGCCAGGGGCTGCTGCCAGCAGGGAGAACATGATGGGGAGAGTGAGCACCAAGGGCTGGGCTGCAGACCAAGGGCACTGCCGCATCTCATGTGCCACCTTGGGCTGCAGGGAGTCAGAGGTGGCAGCTGTGGGGAGGAGCAGACAGGGCAGGTGACCCTAAACTGACCACCAAGGGATTGCAGCCCACGGATGTCTTGTTCCTTCTAAAGCTGAGGGATCCCCAGGGCCAGGCCTCTTCTTCAGTGGCTGCTGCCTGAGCAGGACTGTGTCCATGTTGCCTTTGTCCCCAGCCTGTGTGATGCTGAATGCAGTTCCAGAATCCAGCTGCTGAATTGGTTCCTATCTGTTTCTGAGCTCAGGGCCTCATCCAGCCTGGCCTTGAACACCTCCAGGGAGGAGGCAGCCACAGCCTCCCTGGGCAACCTGTGCCAGTGTCTCACCACCCTCACTGTGAAGAATTTCCTCCTGGTCTCCAGTCTCAATCTCCCCTCTCCCAGCTCAGAGCCATTGCCCCTTGTCCTATCACTAGAGGCCCTTGTCCCTTCCCAGTCCCTGCCCAGCTTTCTTGTAGGCACCTTTACGTACCAGAGGACCTTCAGTCCTGCTCTCTGTTGTGCTGCATGGGATATTCAGGGGTGAGGATGCAGAGCTGTCTCCAGCAGCTCCTGGACATTTCAGTGCAGATGAGGAGTGCCATTGATGGCAAAGTTGGCACCACTGAGTGTGGCATCTTTCCTTCCAGGCAGGGAAAAAGGAGTCCTGAATAGTTAACCCTGCTCCTTGCCTTGTCTGTGGTACAGATGGCTCCAAACAGATTGTCCCCACTCCTGGCTGCTCTCATTGAAGGACTTTTATCAAGGTAAGTCTTACAAGGTTCCCTTTTAAACCCAGGATTGTGCATAGCTGTCAGGGGCTGTCTGCTTGGAAAGCCTACAGGGAATACTCCTGCTTCTCAGCAGCCTGCACAAACCTGAGTGTTGCAGGCCTTTGACACTGTTCTCCACAGCAAACGGCTCTCTAAGCTGTCAGCTCGTGGCTTGGACCAGAACACTCTGAGCTGGGTTAGGAACTGGCTGGAGGCTGAGCCCAGAGAGTGGTGGTGAATGGTGCCACAGCCAGCTGGCAGTCAGGCACCAGTGGTGTCCCCCAGGGATCAGTGCTGGGCCCCATCCTGTTCAATATCTTTATTGATGATCTGGATGAGGGGGTTGAGTCAGTCATCAGCAAGTTTGCAGATGACACCAAGCTGGGAGCAGATGTTGGTCAGAGAGGGAGCAGAAGGGCTCTGCAGAGGGACCTTGCCAGGCTGGACAGATGGGCAGAGGCCAACAGGATGGCATTCAACAAATCCAAGTGCCAGGGGCTGCACTTTGGCCACAACAACCCCAGGCAGAGCTACAGGCTGGGGGCAGAGTGGCTGAGAGCTGCCAAACAGAGAGGGACCGGACCTGGGGGTGCTTATTGACAGCCTCCTAAACATGAGCCAGCAGTGTGCCCAGGGGACCAAGAAGGCCAAGGGCATCCTGGCCTGCATTAGGAAGAGTGTGGCCAGCAGGAGCAGGGAAGTCATTGTGCCCTGTGCTCAGCAATGGTTAGGCCACACCTTGAGTCCTGTGTCCAGTTCTGGGCTCCTCAGTTTGAGAAGGACATTGAGAGACTTGAAGGTGTCCAGAGAAGGGCAACAAAGCTGGGGAGGGGTCTGGAGCACAGCCCTGTGAGGAGAGGCTGAGGGAGCTGGGGTTGCTTAGCCTGGAGAAGAGGAGGCTCAGGGGAGACCTTCTTGCTCTCTCCAACTCCCTGAAGGGAGGTTGTAGCCAGGTGGGGGTTGGTCTCTTCTCTCAGGCAAGCAGCACTAGAACAAGAGGACACAGTCTCAAGCTGTGCCAGGGGAATTTTAGGCTGGAGGTGAGGAGAAAGTTATTCCCTGAGAGAGTTGTTAGCCATTGGGATGTGCTGCCCAGGGAGGTGGTGGAGTCCCTATCCCTGGAGGTGTTCAAGAGGGGATTGGATGTGGCACTTGGTGCCATGGTCTAGTCATGAGGTCTGTGGTGCCAGGTTGGACTGGATGATCTTTGAGGTCTCTTCCAACCCTGGTGATTCTGTAATTCTGTGACACTGTGACACTGCCTGGAAGAAAAGCCATAGTATTCCCAGTGTGAGGTGTCACTTGATGCCTCCATCTCACCAAACAAGTCCTGCAACTGTCCCTTAGGATCAGAATACAATACAGAATACAATTAACCAGGTTGGGAAAGACCTTCGAGGTCATCGAGTCCAACCTATCAGATAAGCTCTTTCCCTCACTGGACAGCCTGGATGGTGTAAAGGTTCCTGCCAGGAAGCTTGTGTGGAATAGGGACCTGCTTTGTCCTGTTCTTGTCTTTGATGGAAAGCCCTGAGCATTGCCTTCACAGGTGCAGGCCTCACTCCGCTTCCATCACTTTGCTCAGTGCAGAAATGAAACTGTGCTTGCCCTAGACACTGAAGCACCTAGGGGTACGGACCTGGGGAGGTCTAGATGGCAAGCTGGGGGAAGAATCAGAATCAGGGAACTCTTTGGGATGGAAAAGCCCTCTGAGATTATCAAGCCCAGACATCAACCTAACCCCACCATGGCCACCAAACCCTGGCCCCAGGTGCCATGGCCACAGCTCTCTGGAACACCTCCAGGCATGGGGACTCCACCACCTCCCTGGGCAGCCTCTGCCAAGCCCTGACCACTCTGGCAGCACACTAATTTTTCCTCCTCTCCAACCTAAGCCTCCCCTGGCACAATTCCAGGCCATTCCCTCTCCTTCTAGCACCTGACACTGGGGAGCAGAGCCCAACCCCCACCTCACTGCAGCCTCCTCTCAGGGAGCTGTAGAGAGCAAGGAGGTCTCCCTCAGCCTCCTCTTCCCCACACTCAACACCCCCAGCTCCCTCAGCTGCTCCTCCCCAGCCCTCTTCTCCAGACCCTTCCCCAGCTTGGTTGCCCTTCTCTGAACACTCTCCTGCATCCCAGTGTCTTCCCTGTAGTGAGGGACCCAGAACTGAAGCCAGCATTCGAGGTGCAACCTGACCAGTGCTGAGTACAGGGCACAATTCCTGCCCTGCTCCTGCTGGCCACACTATTGCTGCTCCAGGCCAGGCTGCTGGTGGCTGCTTGGCCATCTGAGCACGCAGTGGCTCAATTCCTTGCACACCCCAGTGGAATGCAGTAGGTGATCCCTTTGCAGCAGCAGCAGCAGCTCAGATGCCCCTTGCTGTTTGTTGTCCCTCATTTCTCACAGCCTTTGTTGTTTCCATTGCAGCAGCACCCAGAGGCATTTGCAAGAAGTGGGAGCAGTGTTAAGCCGCACCCTGCACAAGCCCATGGTACATTGGGGTGTTCCTCTTGGACTCCTTGCAATCTGTGTAAGATAAGCTCCAACAGGTGAGGGAGAAGCTTCTCACACCTCTGTGGGTTGTTGTTTTGGGTTGGGTTTTTTTGTAGGGCTCCCACAAACCACTCTTGCACCATTGCCCAGAGAGCCAAGCAGAGCCTGGGCTGCAGCAAGAGAAGTGTGGCCAGCAGGGCCAGGGAGGGGATTCTGCCCCTCTGCTCAGCTCTGCTGAGACCACAGCTGGAGCTCTGGGTCCAGTTCTGGAGCCTCTGTGCCAGGAAGGCTCTGGAGGTGCTGGAAGGTGTCCAGAGAAGGGCCACAAGATGGAGCAGAGGGCTGGAGCTGCTCTGCTCTGGAGACAGCCTGAGAGAGTTGGGGTTGTGCAGGCTGGAGAGGAGAAGGCTCCCAGGAGACCTCATTGTGGCCTTCCAGGATCTGCAGGGGGCTCCAAGAAAGCTGGGGAGGGACTTTGGAGGGTGTCAGGGAGGGATAGGACTTGGGGGCATGGAGCAAAACTCGAAGTGGGGAGATTGAGATTGGATGTGAGGAAGAAGCTGTTCCCCATGGGGGTGGTGAGAGCCTGGCACAGGTTGCCCAGGGAGGTGGTGGAAGCCTCCTGCCTGGAGGTGTTTGCAGCCAGGCTGGATGTGGCTGTGAGCAACCTGCTGCAGGTGTCCCTGCCTATGGCAGGGGGGTTGGAACTGGCTGAGCCTCGAGGTCCCCTCCAGCCCTGACAGTTCTGTGATTCTCTGATTCCCAGACTGTTTTTCCAGCTCAACCAGAGCACTCCTCCTACTATCCAAAGGTGGTGTTTCCTGTTTGGTGGTGTAGGCAAATCCTGCTCTTCAGCTCCCATCTGCCAGCCTTCCTCACCTGTGGAGGCCTGCTCACCTCTGAATTGTACCTTATTGCTTTGGTCAGATGCTCTTGGCTTCAGGCTCAGAATGTGGGATCAAATCAGAGCAAGGAGGCTGAGAGCAACCTTTTTACAAGGGCTTGCAGAGATAGGAGGAGGGGGAGTGGATTGAAGCTGGAAGAGGGGAGATTGAGACTGGAGATGAGGAAGAAATTCTTCATGGTGAGGGTGTGAGACACTGGCACAGGTTGCCCAGGGAGGCTGTGGATTCCTCCTCCCTGGAGGTGTTCCAGGCCAGGCTGGATGAGGCCTTGAGCAAGCTGGGCTGGTGGGAGGTGTCCCTGCCCATGGCAGGGGGTTGGAACTGGATGATCCTTGAGGTCCCTTCCAACCCAACCCATTCTAGGATGCTCTCATCTGGGCAGGACCCAACCTCTCCAGTGCAATTTATTCTTCTGTCAGGTGGTGCCAATTTGGTGGCAATGTGTGACCCAAGAGCTGCACAGCCAGATGCCAATCAGTGAGCTGTCTGCAGGAAAACATTGGAGAAATGCAGCTTGTGGTTGCAGCAGGGCATGGAGACACACTGCACTTGTGGCTGTGAGCAAATAGGTGCAGTCTGCATCCTGCCAGGCCCTGGGCAGGAGCACTGAATGCCTCCAACTTCCAGCTTTGGCCTGCTCAGGGCTCCTGCTTTGAGGTTACAGTGGTTGACTGAGTCCCAGTGGGCACTGTGCTGCCACTTGGCACCTTGGGATTAGCTGTGAAATGGAGAACCATGGCAGAACTGGCAGGGGAATCCCTGAGGGCACTACCAACATCTGGCTTGGCAGGAGGAAGAGGAGGCAGCAGCTGAGGAACAGCCTGTGCCTGGCTGGGCTTGAGGATGTTCTGTCAGGTTTGTAGAGTTTGTCCCAGTGGAGAGGGTCCCAGTGCAGCAGCATGGCCAAGGGAGTGCCTGCAGGATGTTCCTGGAGCCTTCAGAAGGAGCAGTAGTGGTCACTTGTGGTGTTGCCCAGGGCTCAGTTTTGGGGCCAGTGTTGTTTGTTATCATTAACAATGAGCTGGATGAGGGAGTTGAGTGCTCCCCCAGAAAGTCTACAGATGGCAGTGAGCTGGGAGGGAATCTTGATCTGCTGGATGGTAAGAAGGCTCTGCTAAGAGACCTGGCCAGACTGGATTGATGGGCTGAGGTCAGCTGAGGTTAAATGAAGCCAAGTGTCAGGTCATGTGCTTGGGTCACAACAGTCCCAGGAGTGCTCCAGGCTTGAGGCAGAGTGACTGGAAACTGTCCAGCACAGAAAGAACCTGGGGGTGTTTGATAACAGCTGAAGAGGAGCCAGGGGGTGCCCAGGTGGCCAAGAAGGGCACCAGCAGCCTGGCCTGGAGCAGCAATGGTGTGGGCAGCAGGAGCAGGGCAGGGATTGTCCTCCTGTGCTGGGCACTGGGGAGGCCCCAGCTTGAGTGCTGGGGTCAGTTTTGGGCCTCTCACTCCCAGAAGGACATTGAGAGGCTGGAGCAGGTCCAGAGAAGGGCAACAAAGCTGGGGAAGGGTCTGGAGAAGAGGGCTGAGGAGGAGCAGCTGAGGGAGCTGGGGGTGTTGAGTGTGGAGAAGAGGAGGCTGAGGGAGACCTCACTGCTCTCTGCAGCTCCCTGAGAGGAGGCTGCAGTGAGGTGGGGGTTGGGCTCTGCTCCCTAGGCTCAGGTGCTAGAAGGGGAGGGAATGGCCTGGAGTTGTGCCAGGGGAGGCTTAGGTTGGAGAGGAGGAAAAACTTCTTCGCTGCAAGAGTGGTCAGGGCTTGGCAGAGGCTGCCCAGGGAGGTGGTGGAGTCCCCATCCCTGGAGGTGTTCCAGAGAGCTGTGGCCATGGCACTCAGGACAGGGTTTGGTGGCCATGGTGGGGTTGGGTTGATGTTGGGCTGGATGAGCTCAGAGCTCTGTTCCAGCTGCAACAATTCCATGATTCTATGATCCTCTGCCTCTCCATGCAATGCAGTCTGGACAAGCAGAGCAGGAGGTTCTTGTACCACCTTTCCAAGAGGATTAGAGGATCCCATGCCACATGCTGGATGCAAAGCATCTATGCCTAGCAGTGCACCTATCCACCACCCACCTGTGCAGTGCACAGGCAACTGCAGCCTGTCCCAGCACTCTGCTGCAGAATCAGAGAATCATTTCAGTTGGAGCATACCTTTGAGATGACCAAGTCCAAACATTAGGGTTGGTGTCATGCTCCACCTGTGAGTCCCAGCCACAGAAATCTTTCCCACAGCAAAACACTGCCTCCCTTGCTCTTTCCTGGCCTCCCTGTATTCCCAGCACCACATCCCAGGTTGCTTTGCTGATCCCTGCTCCCTGGCACTGCACAGCCCTTGCCCTGAGCCAGCCAGCTTGACACTGAGAGCAGGGCATGAAGCATTTCAGCCTGCAGAAGAGGAGGCTCAGGGGAGACCTTCTTGCTCTCTCCAACTCCCTGAAGGGAGGTTGTAGCCAGGTGGGGGTTGGTCTCTTCTCCCAGGCAAGCAGCAGCAGAACAAGAGGACACAGTCTCAAGCTGTGCCAGGGGAAGTTTAGGCTGGAGGTGAGGAGGAGGTTCTACAAAGAGAGAGAGATTGGCCATTGGAATGTGCTGCCCAGGGAGGTGGAGTCACCGTCCCTGGAGGTGTTCAAGAGGGGATTGGATGTGGCACTTGGTGCCATGGTTTAGTTGTCAGGAGGTGTTGGGTGACAGGTTGGACTTGATGATCTCTGAGGTCTTTTCCAACCTTATTGGTTCTATGATTCTGTGCTTAGGTGAGTTCCAGTGCCTTGTCAATATGCTGAGAGAGAAATGCATTCCAGAGGAGGTAGCTATGGGGCTGAGGTTTCATTTGGCTGTGCAGCTGCAGCCACAGTTGCTAGGTCATGAGGGTCAGCAGGGCTTTGACCCACTGAGGAGAGAAAGCTGCAGATGCATTGAGCCATGCACTGCTGTGACCAGGCAATGTTAGCTCCTCTGTGTCACCTCATTTCACTCAGGAATTCCTGCATCAATCCCAAGATCCCAGAGCCATAGACTGGGCTGGGCTGTCAGCCACTCTGACACTCCTAAGGGGGACTTCTGGACTACAATTCCAACTGTAGCTCAGCACAACAGAGAAGTGTAGGGATGCAGTAGTTGTAAGCTATGCCTTTAAAATGTTCCCACAGATCTTGAGCAGCAAGCCTGGCATGCCAAGCACAAGTCAGAAATATCACCTTCCCTTTTATGATGCACATCATCCACTGCATGCCTTCAGCAGTGTATCAGCAAAGGCTTCACCTGCTTTGAAGCAGATCACAACAGGAAAGCTGGGGAGGGACTTTTGACAAGGGCACTGGTGATGTAGAACAGGTAATCATGCAAGACAATGCACACAGGAGTGGCTGGAGAGCAGGCTGGAGGAGAAGGCCTTGGGGGTGTCAGTTGGTGACAAACTCCCCAGGAGCCAGCACTGGTCCCTGGCAGCCCAGAGCCAGCTGAGTGCTGAGCTGCAGCCAGAGCAGGGAGAGCAGCAGCACAGGGAGGGGATTCTGCCCCTCTGCTCTGCTCTGCTCAGAGCCCACCTGCAGCACTGCCTCCAGCTCTGGGGCCCCCAGCACAAGAAGGACCTGGAGCTGCTGGAGAGGCTCCAGAGGAGGCCACCAAGATGATCACAGGACTGGAGAACCTCTGCTGTGGGGACAGGCTGAGAGAGTTGGGGCTGTTCAGCCTGGAGAAGAGAAGGCTGCAGGGAGACATTAGGGCAGCCTTCCAGTAGCTGAAGGGGCTCCAGGAGAGCTGAGGAGGGACTTTGGACAAGGGCTGGGAGTGACAGGTTGAGGGGCAACAGACTGAAAGTGGAAGAGGGAAGACTGAGACTGGAGATGAGGAAGAAATTCTTTGCAGTGAGGGTGGTGAGACTCTGGCACAGACTGCCCAGGGAGGCTGTGGCTGCCTCCTGCCTGGAGGTGTTCCAGGCCAGGCTGGATGACGCCTTGAGCAAGCTGGGCTGGTGGGAGGTGTCCCTGCCCATGGCAGGGGGTTGGAACTGGATGATCCTTAAGGTCCCTTCCAGCCCAAACCTTTCTGTGGTTATATGAGTCATGTAAGCCCAGTTTTACAGTTAAAACTGGAGCCACCAAGAGATGTTTGACTGAGCAGAAGTGTACCCTTGCTCCTTTGCCTCCTGGGCTGCTTTTTCCCACCTTCCCTTCAGATGTGCCCTGATGGGTGCTAATGTCAGGGGGAGTCTGCCAGTGCTGCCTGGCTCTTTGAAGCAAACCTTGTTGTGTCACAGTAAATGAAGTCCTCCTGTTTCTCAAGCCAGGGCACTGGCTTTATCTGTTTTGTGAGTGCTATCTCACCTCCACAGACCTGGAAGTCTCATCACTCAGGTAGAATAGGACCAAGCGGTCTTTGTGTAAATAGGAAATTAATTCTGGGCTGCACAAAGAGAAAGAGCAGAGTGCAGAAGGAAGGAAGGGAAGATGGAAGCAGGGCATTAAAAACTGGCAGGTGGCTGGGCCCAAAGAGTGGTGGGGAATGGAGCAAAATGGGGATGGTGCCCAGTCACTAGTGGTGTCCTCCAGAGCTCAGTACCAAGGCCTGTCCCCTGTAATATCATCATTAATGATCTGGATAAGGGCACTGAGGGCACCCTCAGGCTGCTGAAGGCTTTGTCCAATTTCTGTACAACAGTTCTGAAGTTTCTGAGATGTCCAGAGGTCTCTTCCTACCCCTACCATCCTGTGATGTGGTTTCCTTATGGATCACACAGGCTCACAGGATGTTAGGGGTTGAAAGGGACCCAAAGAGATCATCTAGTCCAACCCCCTGCCAGAACAGGACCATAGAACCCAGCACAGGTCACAGAGGAACACATCCAGACAGGGCTGCAAAGGCTCCAGAGAAGGAGACTCCACAACCTCTCTGGGCAGCCTTGCTACAGGGCTCTGGGACCCTCACAGTGAAGAAGTTCCTCCTCATGTTGAGGTGGAACCTCCTGTGCTGCAGCTTACATCCATTGCTCCTTGTCCTATCCCAGGGAGCAAGTGAGCAGAGCCTGACCCTTCTCTCTTGACTCCCAGCCCTCAGCTATTGATAGACATTGATCAGATCCCTCTCAGTCTTCTCCTCTCCAGACTCAACAGCCCCAGGGCTCTCAGCCTCTCCTCCCCAGGCAGTGCTGCAGTCCCTTCAGCATCCTTGTAGCCTTCCTTGGACTCTCTCCAGCATATCCCTGTCCCTCCTGAGCTGGGGAGCCCAGACCTGGATGCAATACTCCAGGTGAGGTCTCCCCAGCACTTCCCAACAATCACCACAGCTGAGTGGAGAAGGATGAATCATTCTTGCAGTTAGGCTCTGACACTGAGGCCAATAGTGATGGTTCTTGAAGTGCATTAAATATGAGCTGCAGCTCTTTGATGTGGTGCTCTAATCCTCTAAGCTCTTCCAGACTGAACAAATGTAGGTGGATCAATAGTGCCATGGTCTTGCTCCAGGGGAAGAACAGCATGGTGCAAGTCAGGAGGCACAGCACTGCCTTTTGTATGACTGCTGGGAGAGATGTCCCTGCACCCTGCATGGCAGTGATCTTCTTCAATCACAGGATCACAGCATCATAGAATTGTTCTGGTAGGAAAGGGCCTCTGAGATCACCCAGTCCAACATCAACCCAACCCCACCATGGCCATCAAACCATGGCCCCAGGTGCCATGGCCACAGCTCTCTGGAACACCTCCAGGGATGGGGACTCCACCACCTCCCTGGGCAGCCTCTGCCAAGCCCTGACCACTCTGGCAGCAAAGATATTTTTCCTCCTCTCCAACCTAGCCCCTCCCTGGCACAATTCCAGGCCATTTCCTCCCCTCACCTGAGAATGGGGAGCAGAGCCCAGCCCCCACCTCCCTGCAGCCTCCTTTCAGGGAGGAGTGAGGTCTCCCTCAGCCTCCTCTTCTCCACACTCAACACCGATGAACAGAAAATTCTCATTAACAGAATAACAGAGTAGATAAGAATTTTCCTCATTAGCTGAAATGCTGGGATGCAGGGAGGGGGAGAGGAGTTGGCAGACAGCCTCTGCAGAGATAAGGAATAGCAGGATTTTTCAGTGACTTACTTCTGTTAGTCCTGGACAAGATGGTCTTTTGTATTAGATACAGGACACCTGGGTGATATGGATGCTTCTGCTCTTGTTAGAGAGATAACCTTTGTATAGATAGGAAGCCTCTGGACTTTTCTGTGAAATATTGACATACCTGTGTCATGACAGACAGGTAACTTTTTGTATAGAAGCTTGCCCACACCTCTCTGAAGGCACACAGGTCTTTTGAAACGATTCTACCTGCGGCCGGCGCCGAAATAGAAGCAGAATGCAAGAAACTTGCTGAGTCTCTTCTGGATCTCTCTCCAAGTCACACCCCCAGCTCCCTCAGCTGCTCCTCCCCAGCCCTCTTCTCCAGACCCTGCCCCAGCCTGGTTGCCCTTCTCTGGTCCTGCTCTAGCCTCTCAATGTCCTTCTTGGAGTGAGAGGCCCAAAACTGACCCCAGCACTCAAGCTGTGGCCTCCCCAGTGCCCAGCACAGGTGGCCAAGAAGGCCAATGGCATCCTGGCCTGTATTAGGAATAGTGTGGCCAGCAGGAGCAGGGAGGTCATTGTGCCCCTGGACTCTGCATTGGTTAGGCCACACCTTGAGTACTGTGTCCAGTTCTGGGGCCCTCAGTTTAAGAAGGACATTGAGACACTTGAAGGTGTCCAGAGAAGGGCAACGAGGCTGGGGAGAGGCCTTGAGCACAGCCCTGTGAGGAGAGGCTGAGGGAGCTGGGGTTGCTTAGCCTGCAGAAGAGAAGGATCAGGGGTGACCTCATTGCCCTCTACAACTACCTGAAAGGTGGTTGTAGCCAGGTGGGGGTTGGTCTCTTCTTCCAGGCAAGCAGCAGCAGAACAAGAGGACACAGTCTCAAGCTGTGCCAGGGGAGGTTTAGACTCGAAGTGAGGAGAAAGTTCTTCACTGAGTCGTTCGTCATTGGGATGTGCTGCCCAGGGAGGTGGTGGAGTCCCCATCCCTGGAGGTGTTCAAGAGGAGATTGGATGTGGCACTTGGTGCCATGGTCTAGTCATGAGGTCTGTGGTGACAGGTTGGACTCGATGATCCTTGGGGTCTCTTCCAACCTTGGTGATACTGTGATACTGTGACAATCCCTGCCCTGCTCTTGCTGCCCACCCCATTGCTGCTCCAGGCCAGGCTGCTGGTGGCCTTGGCCTCTTGAGCACACTGCTGGTTCCTGAGGAGCTCCATGTATTTGGGACCTCTGCGGCTGCATCACTACCTTGCCACTGGTGGGATGCCCCTTCTCTATACCTCATTCTTATCCTACAGTGGCTTGGTGCTAGTAAAATAAAAGAAACATGTCCTCTGATTTACCTTGGGGCAAGAAACCCCCAAACCCAACCCAAAGCCCCCATCTGTCCTGTTATCCCATCCCAGTTCTGTTTCATTGAACCACAGAATGGTTTGGGGTGGAAGGGACGCTGTGGGGGACGGTGTTGATCAGATGGTATCACAGTATCACAGTATCACAGTAACTAAGGTTGGAAGAGACCCCAAGGATCATCAAGTCCAACCTGTTCCAACAGACCTCACAACTAGATCATAGCACCAAGCGCCACGTCCAATCTCCCCTTGAACACCTCCAGGGACGGCGACTCCACCACCTCCCTGGGCAGCCCATTCCAATGACGAATGACTCGCTCAGTGAAGAACTTTTTCCTCACCTCGAGTCTAAACCTCCCCTGACACAACTTGAGACTGTGTCCCCTTGTTCTGGTGCTGGTTGCCTGGGAGAAGAGACCAACCCCCACCTGGCTACAACCACCCTTCAGGTAGTTGTAGAGGGCAATGAGGTCGCCTCTGATCCTTC
Organism: Dryobates pubescens; assembly: GCF_014839835.1. Lineage (NCBI taxonomy): Eukaryota > Metazoa > Chordata > Aves > Piciformes > Picidae > Dryobates > Dryobates pubescens. Next base: position 12,605,178 of record NC_071614.1, on the reverse strand, counting down.
TCTTCTCCAGGCTAAACAATCCCAGCTCCCTCAGCCTCTCCTCATAGGGCTTGTGCTCAAGGCCTCTCACCAGCCTTGTTGCCCTTCTCTGGACACGTTCAAGTGTCTCAATGTCCTTCCTAAACTGAGGGGCCCAGAACTGGACACAGTACTCAAGGTGTGGCCTAACCAATGCAGAGTCCAGGGGCACAATGACCTCCCTGCTCCTGCTGGCCACACTATTCCTAATACAGGCCAGGATGCCATTGGCCTTCTTGGCCACCTGGGCACACTGCTGGCTCATGTTTAGGCGGGTGTCAATCAGCACCCCCAGGTCCCTCTCCGTTTGGCAGCTCTCCAGCCACTCTGACCCCAGCCTGTAGCTCTGCATGGGGTTGCCGTGGCCAAAGTGCAGCACCCGGCACTTAGACTTATTAAATGCCATGGTGTTGGGTGGTAGGTTGGACTCGATGATCTTGAAGGTCTTTTCCAACCTGGTTCATTCTGTAGTCTGAAGCCCTCCATTGCCTCCTCCTGCAAGGCGTTTTGGAGCTTCCAAAGGCCAGAGTGTCTGCAGAGCAGGTGGGAAGCCTTGCAGAGCAGGCAGAGAGCTGTGCCAAGAGCTCCTGTCAGCATTCAGTGACTCACTGCAGCCCCAGGGGACAGCAGGCTTCCGGTTTGGAACAACAAACAAACCGCAGCAGTGTTCACCCAGCACCTTACCGACAGCAGCAGCTACATCAACACTGAGCCTTTGTTAAGGGCTCTTGGTGAAAAGGTTAACTGCACGGGGAGAGATGGCACTGCGACTTTCCAACCCAGCCACAGGCTGAATAAGCACCTGCTGGTTGCAGGGAACACACAACGAAGCCCTTGAGTCCTGTGCCCAGTTCTGGGCCCCTCGGTTTAAGAAGGACATTGAGAGACTTGAAGGTGTCCAGAGAAGGGCAACAAAGCTGGGGAGGGGTCTGGAGCACAGCCCTGTGAGGAGAGGCTGAGGGAGCTGGGGTTGCTTAGCCTGGAGAAGAGGAGGCTCAGGGGAGACCTTCTTGCTCTCTCCAACTCCCTGAAGGGAGGTTGTAGCCAGGTGGGGGTTAGTCTCTCCTCCCAGGCACCCAGCACCAGAACAAGAGGACACAGTCTCAGGCTGTGCCAGGGGAGGTTTAGGCTGGAGGTGAGAAGAAAGTTCTTCACTGAGAGAGTCATTCACCATTGAAATGTGCTGCCCAGGGAGGTGGTGGAGTCCCCATCCCTGGAGGTGTTCACAAAGGCTTGGCTGTGGCACTTGGAGCCATGGTTTAGTTGTCAGGAGGTGTTAGGTATTGAGTAATAGTTGGACTTGATCTTTGAGGTCTTTTCCAACCGTGTTGATTCTATGATTCAGGCCTCTCTCCAGAGGCTCCAAGATGAAATGGATGTTCCCAATGGGAAGGTTTCCATGCCAAAAAATCCCATTCTGGCTGAGCAGTGTCTTTGCTCACCTTATGGGGAAGAATTTCTTCCTAATGATCTGACAACACATACCTTAATTTGGCAATAGACACCTTAATTCATTTGCACTAAATGAACTGCAGTCATTAGTGGCAGCTCACTAAAAGGGGGAGCTGTGACTCACTGAAGCCCAAGGGCACCACAGCAGCTGAATCCTTGGCAGGGAGTGATAGGACTGGGGGGGATGGAGCAAAACTAGAAGTGGGGAGATGCAGATTGGAAGTGAGGAAGAAGTTGTTCCCCATGAGGGTGGTGAGAGCCTGGCACAGGTTGCCCAGGGAGCCTCCTGCCTGGAGGTGTTTGCAGCCAGGCTGGATGTGGCTGTGAGCAACCTGCTGTAGTGTGAGGTGTCCCTGCCCATGGCAGAGGGGTTGGAACTGGATGAGCCTTGAGGTCCCTTCCAAACTTAACCATAAAACATATTATATTCTATTTCTATTCCTAAAGCAGGGAATTAATTTTTTTTCTATTCCATCTTCTCTGTCTTTGACTTTGAAAGCAATTTTGCCATAATTTGCCAAGGTTTGGAGGCAGGGCAAGTGCCTGGATTTATGCTCTGAGCTACCCTGAGACCTCACTATGAAATACCCTCTGGTGGGTTTCTGGCTAGCAGGACACAGCACACACCCTTCAGAGAGCCTTAGAATTGCTCTGGTTGGGAAAGCCCTCAAAGATCATCAAGTCCAACCATCAACTTAAGATCACCCTTTGCTTTTGCACAGGCCAGGCTGGGCTGTTGAAAGGTGAATGAGTTTTGCTGATGAGATTCTGACCTTCCAATGGACAAATCAAGTTTTGAATGGGCACCAAAGAGTCAGGGTTGGCTCTGTGCTGTCTGTGATGCACAGCTTGAGAAGCAGCTGGCAGCTTCACAACTGTTTAGAATGATCTTTGGTTGTCCTTTTCACACCCAGTAATGATTTATTGACATTCTTGCACTTTTCTGCTGGAAATCTGTGACAGAGTTTGAAAGGCAGAGCCTAAAGCTACCACAACACACCCTTCAGAGGACCTCAGAATTGCTTTGGTTGGGAAAGCCCTGGAGGATCCTCAAGTCCAACCATCAACCTAAGACCACCATGGCCATTAAACCACGTCCTGAAGTGCCATGGCCACCTGTTGGCTGGGCTTTAAGGGGGTGTCCTACAGCAACATGGCTACAGCACAGCTCTTCACACACCATCTGCAGCTGGCACTGCCTTCCCCTCACGGGCACCAGCAGCCTGTTCTAAGCATCTCAACCACAACCAAAGCCAAAATGAGTTCATTTTCCATGCCTGCATTAATTGGTGGGCCTGTTGGAGTGTGGCTCCATGTGACTCTCTCAGCAGCTGTTGAAACCCTTGGAGCACTTCTCCCTTGACCTTGTTGCAGACCTGAGGACCAAGTGGGTTGCATAGTAGCTGTGAGTACCAAACCATAACCATAGTGTCCCAGAGGAGTGCAGAACAGATACACAGCACCTGTGCAGCACCTCTGCTGTGGCACCCAGCAGCTAAATTTTGGATCTGCTTGCACCAGTGAATGATATGCCCTGGGTGGTTTGCTCAGCAGCTGGTCCTCCCCTGCCCACAACCATGCACGAGCGCAGCCTGGAGGGTTGGAGGTGGATCCTCCTTTGCCATTGTCAGCTGCTCTGCTGTCTTCCTGCTGCTGGGTAGATTCAAGGCCAAGATGCTCCAGCTGAGGAGGACCCCTCCTTCCTTATGGTTTGGTTGGTAGCTTTTGGCACAATTTGTGATGCTTTGGATCAGTGTCATGGAGCTCCACGTAGCAGCCAAAACATTACCATAGCCCTGGGCCGGCAGGAGGAATTGTCCTGTTGGGATGTCACGGGTGGGATCTCACCTCTAGCCCCATGTGGCACTGGAGATGGAGAGGAATGGTCTGAGCTAGCAGTGCCAGCAAAGGGAGGGCAGTGGCAGGGCTGCTCCAGGACCAGCTCCATCCAAGCAGCTGTGAGGTCTGGGTGTCCTTTTGGCAGAAGGGCCGAGCGCTCCTGACCCAGCCGTGCGCTACGGCACCCGTCAGGGTGTGCAGCCATGCCAGCACGGGGGACGCCTGTCTGAGGGGCAGGACCGTGGGCAGGGGTACACTGCAGGCATGGAGGAGCCACTGTGGTGCCTTGGGTGCTGGAGTGCAGGCCTGGCTGCAGTGCAGAGCTGCTCCCAGGCCAGCCCTGCTGTCACAGTCCCGTGGCTGCCATGCCCCGCGGTGAGGGCCCGGTGCGTTCAGGGGGTACTGGAGGGGCTATCAGTTCTGCTAACTGGTCCAACCAGCCCTTGGTGGGCAACCAAGGCTTGCTGGCACACTACTGTGGGCAGGGAGCATCTCTGTCAAGCTGCAGTGGCTGCAGGGCTGCATTAACTTTTCCTTTGCTTCTCCTTCATGCGGAGGAGGCGCAGGATGCGTTCGTTTTTGGTTAGCTCTTCTGGCAGCTCGTTGGCCTGCAACAGAACACCCTGGAGGTTAGCAGACACGAGCAAGCAAGGCCAAAGCATGGCTTACCAGCATGAAACTGTAAGGATGGTACTGGGCATGGTCATCACTACTGTTGGAGGGACCTTATGAAATCACCTTTCAGTGTGCAAGTCTCACTTAAGTCTTCAAAATAAGCCCAGAGGGGATTGGATGTGGCACTTGGTGCCATGGGTTAAGTCCTGGGGTCTGTGGTGACAGGTTGGACTTGATGATCTTTGAGGTCTCTTCCAACCTTGGTGATTCTGTGATCTGAGAGGTCAGTTTGCTCTGGACTGACTGTCCAGGCCAGATGGAATCACCTGGGCTTTGGTCACAGAAGCATCAGAGAGTGTAGCTGCTGTGTTTTGGGGGGAGAGGAGGAAGGTCTTGAATCATAGGATCACAGAACTGTTTTGCTGGAAAAGCCCCTCAAGATCATTGAGTCCAACCATTCTCTACCTCTGCCAAGGCTGGGGCTAAGCCATGGCCCTCAGCACCACATCTCTGCCTCTTTGAAACACCTCCAGGGGTGGGGATTCAACCACCTCCCTGGGCAGCCTGTGCCAGGCTTTGAGAACCCTTGCAGGGAAGAAGTTTCTTCTAATGTCCAATCTAAACTCCCCTGCTGCAACCTGAGGTCATTTCCTCTCCTTCCATCACCTGAGCCTAGGGAGCAGAGCCCAACCCCCACCTCACTGCAGCCTCCTCTCAGGGAACTGCAGAGAGCAAGGAGGTCTCCCTCAGCCTCCTCTTCTCCACACTCAACACCCCCAGCTCCCTCAGCTGCTCCTCCCCAGCCCTCTTCTCCAGACCCTTCCCCAGCTTGGTTGCCCTTCTCTGGACCTGCTCCAGCCTCTCAATGTCCTTCTGGGAGTGAGGGAACCAAAACTGACCCCAGCACTCAAGCTGTGGCCTCCCCAGTGCTGAGTCCAGAGGGACAATCCCTGCCCTGCTCCTGCTGCCCACACCATTGCTGCTCCAGACCAGGCTGCTGGTGGCCTTCTTGGCCACCTGAGCACCCCCTGGCTCATGTTTAGCTGGCAAAGCACCAAGCCCATAAAGATCCAAGGAAAGATTTGAATTGCTCTGAAGCAGTCAGTGCTGTTCTGTAGGACTGCTGAGAGAACATCAGAGTTTGGCCTTCTGTGTGTGTCTGAATGCAAGTTTGGTAACATGAAGGATTTACAATGAAGCTGCTTCTGGAGGTCAGTGATTCTGCCCAGCACATGCACCGTGGTGTGCTCAGCTGCAGGGTGTTTGAACACATACTAATCAGTAGGAGAGGTTCCAGTCACAGGCTGTCCCACTGCTCCTCCTCCTGCTGCAGTCCCCACCAGAGGAGCCTGTGGGGCATGCTGTGCCACAGGCACTGACTCTGCTGCCATCATGTGGGGTGATGCAAAACTCACAGGGGCAGGGTTGATGTGGGGATCAGGGAAAGAGTGGTCAGGAATTGGACAGGGCTGCACAGGAGGGTGGTGGAGTCACCAACCCTGGAGGTGTTCCAGGGTGGTTTGGCTGTGGTGCTTGGGGCTATGGTTTAGAGGTAAGCCTTGTAGAGCAGGGTTAATGGTTGGGCTTGGGGATCCTGAGGAGCTTTTCCAACCTGAATGTTTCTGTGATTCTGTGAATCATCAAGGTTGAAAAAGACCTCTGAGATCATCAAGTCCAACCATAACTCAACGGCCATGAGCACTAAACTGTATCATGAAGTGCCACAGCTACAGGCTCCTGGAACACCTCCAGGGATGGTGACTCCAGCACCTCACTGCCAGCCTGTCCCAAAGCTTAATCTCTCCTTCAGTGAAGAAATTCAGCTTTAATCTCCCCTGGCACAACTTGAGGCTATTTCATCTCATCCTGTCACTTGTTACTAGGGAGCAGAGCCCAACCCCCACCTCACTGCAGCCTCCTCTCAGGGAGCTGCAGAGAGCAATGAGGTCTCCCTCAGCCTCCTCTTCTCCACACTCAACACCCCCAGCTCCCTCAGCTGCTCCTCCCCAGCCCTCTTCTCCAGACCCTTCCCCAGCCTGGTTGCCATTCTCTGGACCTGCTCCAGCCCCTCCATGTCCTTCCACCAGTAAGTGCCAGGTGTGAGCTAGAGCAGAGCTGGCTCTGCTCAGTGCTTGCACAGCTACAGGCTAAAGAGATGCAAGGATTCTGTGCCTGTGTGTTCTGACTGGACCAGAGCTGCTTCTGTTCACTGCTGGCCCTTCCCAGCTCAGCCTCTGCTCAGGGCCAGCACTTTCTGCAGCTCAGGGCAGCTTTGCACAGCCAGGGGCTGCTGCCAGCAGGGAGAACATGATGGGGAGAGTGAGCACCAAGGGCTGGGCTGCAGACCAAGGGCACTGCCACATCCTGTAGGGTGCAGAGAGTCAGAGGTGGCAGCTGTGGGGAGGAGCAGACAGGGCAGGTGACCCTAAACTGACCACCAAGGGATTGCAGCCCATGGATGTCTTCTTCCTTCTAAAGCTGAGGGATCCCTAGGGCCAGGCCTCTTCTTCAGTGGCTGCTGCCTGAGCAGGACTGTGTCCATGCTGCCTTTGTCCCCAGCCTGTGTGATGCTGAATGCAGTTCCAGAATCCAGCTGCTGAATTGGTTCCTGTCTGTTTCTGAGTCCACTCTGGGCCTTTGGAGCCAGCACCAGTGGTGACAGTGACATCATTGCCACCAGGGGCTGGGTTCAGTGTGAGTTTTGCATCCATTTGTGTCTGTTTCATTTGATTATCTCCATCCCAGCTGGTTCAGTTTCTCTCCCACCCCATCAGTCTCTCCCCCTTGTTCCCTTTCTCCTCCCTTTTGGAAGGCAGAGGGCTTCCTGGAGAGCCTCTGGCACTTGTTCAGTTGCCAGCCCAGCCCTGCCATTTGACAGCCAGTTCTAGTTAACAATTGACTCTGTCTTGCTTGAGCATGGTTTGGTTCTTCTCAGCCTGAAGTAACCTCACAAGAAGCAGCAGCACCAGGGGCACTGCCTAGCACCCTAGAGATGCTTACACCCAGAAACACATGGACCAAGCTGTGGTGTTTCAGGAGCATCAAGAGGCAACACTGGACCAACACAGGGATGTGGTCTGCCACCACCTCCATGGCACACAAGGCTCTGTGCTCTGCTCTGTGCTCCCCACCTGCCTCTCTCCTGGGAGGAGAGAGCAGACTGCCCAGGGAGGTGTTGGAGTCACCGTCCCGGGAGGTGTTCAAGAAACATGTGGCCATGGCACTTGGGGACATGGTGGTCTGAGGCTGACAGTTTGACTCCCTGATCTCAGAGGTCTTTTCCAAGCCAAAGAATCCTCTGGGGTGCCAGGACATACCTTGTTCCTCAGGCAGGGGTCTGCTCCTGCTTCCAGCAGCAGTGCCACCGTCCGGGCGTTGCCGCTGAGGACGGCCGCGTGCAGAGCAGAGGTCCCGTTCTGGAAAACACCAGGGCAGAGCTTTGTAGCATGCAGGAGAAGACAGCCAAAGGCACTGAGACACAAACATTTGCAAAGGGCAAGCCTCTCAAGAAAGATGAGCTTCAACCAGGCCAAGGGCCAGGTCCTGCACGTGGGGCACAGCAACCCCAAGCAAGGCTCCAGGCCTGGGGCAGTGTGGCTGGAAAGCTGCTGGCAGGAAGGGACCTGGGGGGGCTGAAGGACAAGCAGCTGAACAGGAGCCAGCAGTGTGCCCAGGGGGCCAAGAGAGCCAAAGGCCTCCTGGCTGGGATCAGCAATGCTGTGTGCAGCAGCAGCAGGGAGGGGATTGTCCCCTGGGACTCAGCTCTGGGGAGGCCACACCTGGAGTGCTGTGTCCAGTGCTGGGCACCTCAATCCAAGAGAGATGTGGAGGTGCTGGAGCCAGGGCAGAGCAGGGCAAGGAAGCTGGGAAGGGCCTGGAGAAGAAATCTGCTGGAGAGCAACTGAAGGAGCTGGGGAGGGTTAGTGTGAAAGAGAGGAGGCTGAGGGGAGACCTCCTGGCTCTCTACAGCTTCCTGAGAGGAGGCTGTGCAGAGGTTGCTGCTGGTCTCTCCTCACAGGCAATTAGCCGTAGAACAAGAGGGAAGGGCCTCAAGCTGCACCAGGGCAGGTTCAGACTGGACAGCAGGAAACATTTTTCCCATCAAGAGTGGTCAGGCACTGGAAGTGCTGCCCAGGGAGGTGTTTAACCCTGGAGGTGTTTAACCCTGGAGGTGTTTAACAGTGGTTTGGCTGTGGTGCTTGGGGCTATGGTTTAGGGGTGACCCTTGTAGAGCAGGGTTAATGGTTGGACTTGGTGATCCTGAGAGGCTTTTCCAACCTGAATGTCTCTGTGATTCTGTGAGTAACAGGGAGGAGATTAGGCCCTCAGAGGTACAGGGTGTGCTTTGGACAGGGTGCTGCAGGCTGGTGGGTGATGAATGAAGGAGGGGATTTCAACTGCTTTGCTAGCAGAGAGAGCCAGGCTCACTCCAGCACAGCAACTATTCCTCCTAACAATTGCCCTTGTCCATAGATTGGAGGTGAAAAGAGCACTTCTCATGTTGCCTGGCAAAAGCAGCCATGAGCAAGAGAACCAGAAGCTCAAGCAGTAATGGGAACCATCTGTGCATTTTATCTTCTCCCTCTGATGATTAATGCTCTCAGTGGCAGACAGCTGAATGGTGACTTTTTCATGGCTGACCTTCTGTTTGTGGCTGAGGTAAGTGTGGACACCATTTCATACTTGTACTTAACAGCTGAGTTAATACCCCCTGGACTTCACAGAATCACAGAATGTGGTTGGAAGGGACCTCCAAAGCTCATCCAGTCCAACCCCCCTGCCAGAGCAGGAGCACCTGGAGCAGGTCACACAGGACTTTTAAGTACCTCAATATTCCCAGCTGGTTGCAGGCACAGAGGCTGTCCAGGTGTGGGATTTATGGGCATGCAAACTCAGATCAGCTGTTAAAAAGCAGCTTCCAAGGATCTGTTATTTTTCAAGTCACTTTCTGAATTCAGAGGAAACCAAAATCAAGCAGAGAATCTGCTCACAACAGGTCACAGAGTCACAGAATGGGTTGGGTTGGAAGGGAATCTCAAAGCTCACCCAGTTCCAACCCCCTGCCATAGGCAGGGACACCTCCCACCAGCCCAGGGTGCTCAAGGCCTCATCCAGCCTGGCCTGGAACACCTCCAGGGAGCAGTCACAGCCTCCCTGGGCAACCTGTGCCAGAGTCTCACCACCCTCACTGCAAAGAATTTCATCCTCATCTCCAGTCTCAGTCTCTCCTCTCCCAGCTCAAAGCCATTGTCCCTCATCCTGTCACTCCCAGCCCTTGTCACCAGTCCCTCCACAGCTCTTCTGGAGCCTTTCAGCTACTGAAAGGCTGCTCTGAGGTCTCCCCGGAGCCTTCTCTTCTCCAGGCTGCACAGCCCCAACTCTCCCAGCCTGTCCCCACAGGGGAGGTTCTGCAGCCCTCTGATCATCTTGGTGGCCTCCTCTGGGTCCTCTCCAGCAGCTCCAGGTCCTTCTTGTGCTGGGGGCCCCAGAGCTGGAGGCAGTGCTGCAGGTGGGCTCTGAGCAGAGCAGAGCAGAGGGGCAGAATCCCCTCCCTGTGCTGCTGCTGTGCTAACCAAGTGGGGCCAGGGCAGAATGGCAGACACTGCACTGCTGACAGCAATCCATTCCCAGTGGAAATAAAATCAGCTGCTGCAAAGCAGCAGAATGCCTTCAGGGACACCATGTGCTTCCTCCTTCCAAACACCAATCCATGGTTTCCTTTGCAAAGATTGATTAGGGTGTGCTGTTAAAGCCTAAATGGGGCAATTTCACTCTGCTCTTGATTTTTTGGGGCTTCAGCTCCTCATCCTCCTCCACTGGAATGGTCATAAACCTCAGGCCTCTCATCAGACCCTTTGCTTTCTTGAGTTTCTGCCCCCAAACCTGAGTGTTTTGCTACTCACCTTCAGCAGGCCGAGCGTGGGAGAGAATTTCAGCAGCTCTTCTATCACGTTGTTGTAGCCTTTGATGGCAGCCTTCAGCAAGGCAGTGGTTCCATCCTTCAGAAGAGAGGAAGGTCAGGGCCCTTCTCAGCAGTGCCTTGCCTGCAGGCCCCTTGGCTGCAGGGCCACACCAGCTCTTCCCCCACACCTCTGAGAGGAGGCTCTCCTCTGCTCATAGTATCATAGAATCAGTCAGGGTTGGAAGGGACCACAAGGATCAGCCAGTTCCAACCCCCCTGCCATGGGCAGGGACACCCCACACTAGATCAGGCTGGCCAGAGCCTCATCCAGCTTGGGCTTAAACACCTCCAGGGACAGGGCCTCAACCACCTCCCTGGACAACCCATTCCAGGGCTTCACCACTCTCATGGGGAAGAACTTCCTCCTCACCTCCAGCCTGAATCTCCCCACCTCCAGCTTCATTCCATTCCCCCTAGTCCTATCACTCCCTGAGATCCTGAGCAGTCCCTCCCCAGCCTTCTTGGAGCCCCCTTCAGATACTGGAAGGCCACAATGAGGTCACCTGGGAGCCTTCTCTTCTCCAGACTGAACAGCTCATTGTCTTGGAGGAGGCAGCTCCACAGCATATCACAGAATCACAGCATGGTAAGTGGCTGGAGGGGACCTTTGGAGGTCATGGAGTCCAACCCCCTGCCAAGGCAGGGTCACCTGGAGAAGGGTTTTGCATGACTCCAGAGATGGAGACTAATCACAGCATGGTAAGGGGTTGGAAGGGACCTCTGGAGGTCATGGAGTCCAACCCCCTGCCAAGGCAGGGTCACCTGGACAAGGGTTTTGCATGACTCCAGAGATGGAGACTAGTTTTAGGGCATCTGGAGGATTGCTCCTTGGCAGGTGAAAACTTGAGGGTAAAATACACACCATCTGTAATCTTTGTTTCTCATTTACATGGACATTTCCATCCCCTAATTCACATAGAATCACAGGATCATCGAGCCATGGAATCACCTGGGTTGGAAGTGACCTCCAAAGCTCAATGCAGTGAGCAGGGACATCCTCAATCAGATCAGGTCACCCACAGCCCTACTGATGTCTCCAGGGCTGGGGCCTCAGCCACCTCCCTGGGCAACCTGTTGCAGTGTTCCACCACCCTGCTGGTGCAGAACTTGTTCCTCACATCCAATCTCCATCTGCTCAAACCTCTGCCCCTTGTCCTGTCCCTGCAGGCCTTTGCTGACAGTCCCTCTGCAGCCCTCTCACAGGCCCCCTTCAAGATGCTCCCTCCAGGAAGCTGGCCCAGATACAAGAGGAAAAAAGGACTTCACCACCCACCCATCAAAGAGGACAGACTCTGGGGGCCCAGGGCTCCATCTGAGCAGAGCTGCAGGGGCAGAGCAGGCAGGAGGCAGGGAGCTGCAGGCAGGCAGAGGAGGAAGGGCTACTCACGTCACGGGCGGCGTCGCGCTCGGCTCCCCGCAGCAGCATCACTCGAACCACCTCGCTGTGGCCCATCTGGGAGGCAATCCACAGGGGAGCTGTCCCATCCTGCAGGCAGAGGAACACTGCTGATGGTTGCACTGTGAGGTCCTGTGCTCCCTGCTGTCTTACCACCCAACCAGTGCCACAGACACTCTGCCATTCCCCAGTTAAAAGCTGCATTGCAGACAGAGGTATTTACAGCATCTAGGGGCAATGGTTTGAAACTGGAGCAGGGCAGAGTTAAGTTGGACACCAGGAGGAAGTTCTGCACAGTGAGGGTGGTGCACCACTGGATCAGGTTGAGGCTCCATCCCTGGAGACACTCAAGCTCAGAGCTGATGTGTCCCTGGGCAGCCTGCTGTAGCTGGAGGTGTCCCTGCTGAGTGCAGGGGGTTGGACAAGATGCCCTTGGAGGATCCCTTCCAACCCAGTGCAAGCTGTGAATATGAGACTATGGAAAGGTGCTTCCAAAAGCATGTGGAAACTTGGTGTGTCCAGTTAGAACCACTCCAGTTGTGGAAGCAGAATCATAGAATTTGCACATGACACCAAGCTGGGGGCAGGAGTTGATCTGTTAGAGGGCAGAAGGGCTCTGCAGAGGGACCTTGCCAGGCTGGACAGGTGGGCAGAGGCCAACAGGATGGCATTCAACAAATCCAAGTGCCAGGGGCTGCACTTTGGCCACAACAACCCCAGGCAGAGCTACAGGCTGGGGGCAGAGTGGCTGAGAGCAGCCAGGCAGAAAGGGACCTGGGGGTGCTGATTGACAGCTGCCTAAACATGAGCCAGCACTGTGCCCAGGGGGCCAAGAAGGCCAAGGGCATCCTGGCCTGCATCAGGAAGAGTGTGGCCAGCAGGAGCAGGGAAGTCATTGTGCCCTGTGCTCAGCACTGCTGAGGCCACACCTTGAGTCCTGTGTCCAGTTCTGGGCTCCTCAGTTTAAGAAGGACATTGAGAGACTTGAAGGTGTCCAGAGAAGGGCAACAAAGCTGGGGAGGGGTCTGGAGCACAGCCCTGTGAGGAGAGGCTGAGGGAGCTGGGGTTGCTTAGCCTGGAGAAGAGGAGGCTCAGGGGAGACCTTATTGCTCTCTCCAACTCCCTGAAGGGAGGTTGTAGCCAGGTGGGGGTTGGTCTCTTCTCTCAGGCAACCAGCACCAGAACAAGAGGACACAGTCTCAAGCTGTGCCAGGGGAATTTTAGGCTGGAGGTGAGGAGAAAGTTCTTCTCTGAGTTGTTAGCCATTGGGATGTGCTGCCCAGGGAGGTGGTGGAGTCCCCATCCCTGGAGGTGTTCCAGAGGGGATTGGATGTGGCACTTGGTTCCATGGTTTAGTCATGAGGTCTGTGGTGCCAGGTTGGACTTGATGATCTTTGAGGTCTCTTCCAACCTTGGTGATACTGTGAGACTGTGATTCTATGAATCATGGAATCATAGAATGGTTAGGCTGGGAAGGAGCTCTGAAGGTCATCAAGCACAGCCACTACCAAGTCCACTGCTAAACCATGCCCCTCAGCACCACATCTACACAGCTTTTACACACCTCCAGCCATGATGATTCAACCATTTCCCTGGGCAGCCTGTTCCAGGCCTTGACAGCGAGGCCACTTCCTCTCATCTCTGGAGCCACTTTTAGCTGCTTTCTCTTGCATAGGTGGCCTGAAATGTGCATTGCTGTGTGTCCAGTTAAAGCCCTCTTTGGCTTACAAGCTGGGCCTAAAATACACTGAGGAGGCCAAAGGTATCTTGTGTACATTGATCCCTGGGTGGCTGGAGGTGACAGAAGATGAATGCTCAGAGGCCTGGCAGCCCTGCTGTGTGAGGGAAGGCTGAGAGCTGAGTGTGCTCAGCCTGCAGAAGAGAAGGCTCAGGGCAGACCTCATCACCATGGAGCAGCTCCTAGAGGGAAGCTACCAGAAGATTGGAGACTCCCTGTGTACAAGGAACCCCATGGGAAAGACAAGGGGAGATGGGGACAAGGCACTGCTGGGGACATTCCCATGGGACTGCAGGAGAAAATGTTTGCCCCTGAGAGCAGTCAGAGACTGGAATCATCTCCCAGGGGCAGCAGTGGAGTCCCCTCCATGGGGCAGTTGGAAGGCTCAGCTTGGCAGGGTGCTGGGCAGCTCCTTTCAGCTCTGCTGTTAGCTGCAGAGGTTGGAGCAGGTGGTCCCTGGGGTCCCTTCCAACCTGACACTCTGGGATGCAGTGAAGATCCAGGCAAACCTCAGCAGGCAAGGGCAGGGTCTGCAGCTGAGTCCCTACATTTGGAGTGGAGACTGTTTACAGAAGCTAAGGAGCAGTGCAAGCTGATCATCAGCTTTCAGTATGAAGTTACACTGCCCACCCTCAGCAGCTATAGAAAAATGAGCCTGCCTTCAGTGATGGTACTTCACAAACCTTCTCTGCAATAACTCCCCCAGAAAACAGGGCAGTGATCAAGGAATTTGGCATGAAACAGTCTGGTTTGGGAAATTTCTCCTGTGGAAGTATTATTTCAGCAGGAAATCCAGGGAAGAAAATACAGATTCAGAATCAGGTAAGCCTAGAGAAGAGAAGGCTGCAGGGAGACCTCAGAGCAGCCTTCCAGTACCTGAAGGGGCTCCAGAAGAGCTGGGGAGGGACTGGTGACAAGGGCTGGGAGTGACAGGAGGAGGGGGAATGGAGTGAAGCTGGAAGAGAGGAGATTGAGACTGGAGATGAGGAAGAAATTCTTTGCAGTGAGGGTGGTGAGACTCTGGCACAGGCTGCCCAGGGAGGCTGTGGCTGCCTCCTCCCTGGAGGTGTTCCAGGCCAGGCTGGATGAGGCCTTGAGCAGCCTGGGCTGGTGGAGGTGTCCCTGCCCATGGCAGGGGGTTGGAACTGGATGAGCTTTGAGGTCCCTTCCAACCCAGCCCATTCCATGATGTGTGATGGATTTCCATCCCAGAGGCAGAGGTGAGGTGAAGCACTGCAGCTATTTCTCACTCCAGTCAGAATTTAGTTCTGTGTCTTTTATCCTTTCTGCTCCTAACCTGCCTGATTCTGCAGACTGCAGAGGACTCCAGCAGTTGTGTGGTGCCAAACTGCTTCTTGTGGACCCTGAACAAAAGGCTCTGCCTGAATGGGCTTTAACACAGCAGTGAGAGCTCACCTAGCAGGGTGCCTGCAGTGCTTGTCAGCTCCCCTCCCCACCCTCAGCAGCATGAGGAGCTGGCAGGACAAAGGGACACAAAATATGCTGGGGCTTCTAAAAGAGCCTTAATGAGGAGTTCCAGGAGAAAACTACTTCTAGCTCTAAATAAGACATTTCCACCTTGATCACAGCAGCAGCCTCCCTCCCTGGTGCCAGCTGCAGACTCATGACCTGCTGATGCAATCCAAAAAGCCACTGAAGGAAGCTGTTCTCTGCTTCCTCTGGGCCACTGACTTAACCCTTCAGAAGACACAGACAAGTTCCTTCTGCCTTTGAGATAATGTCCTGGGCTTCCCTTTTTCTGACTCTGAGAAAGGCACATCCTGAGATCTTCAGTCTCAGAGGGTGAGGAACAGGAACTTTGTCCTCTCTTGTATCAGTTCTCTGGAAATGAACTCCCTGGAATCAGGGGCTGGCCTCGCTCCAGTGTGTGTCCTGCTAATAAACTGAGGGTCCTTGGTGCTTTGAAACAAACCCAGGCTCTCTTGCATGCAGGCAGAAAGGGACCTGGGGGTGCTGGTTAATAGTAGGCTGAACATGAGCCTGCAGTGTGCCCAGGGGGCCAAGAAGGCCAAGGGCATCCTGGCCTGCATCAGGAAGAGTGTGGCCAGCAGGAGCAGGGAAGTCATTGTGCCCTGTGCTCAGCACTGCTGAGGCCACACCTTGAGTCCTGTGTCCAGCTCTGGGCTCCTCAGGTTAGGAAAGATGTTGAGCTGCTGGAAGGTGTCCAGAGAAGGGCAACAAAGCTGGGGAGGGGTCTGGGGCACAGCCCTGTGGGGAGAGGCTGAGGGAGCTGGGGTTGCTTAGCCTGGAGAAGAGGAGGCTCAGGGGAGACCTTCTTGCTCTGTCCAGCTCCCTGAAGGGAGGCTGTAGCCAGGTGGGGGTTGGTCTCTTGTCCCAGGCAAGCAGCACCAGAACAAGAGGACACAGTCTCAAGCTGTGGCAGGGGAGGTTTAGGTTGGATGTTAGGAAGAAATTCTTCCCAGCAAGAGAGATTTGCCCTTGGGATGTGCTGCCCAGGGAGGTGGTGGAGTCACTATCCCTGGAGGTGGTCAGGAAGAGCCTGGATGTGGCCCTTGGTGCCATGGTTTAGTTGATCAGATGGTGCTGGGTGATAGGTTGGACTTGATGATCTCGAAGGCTTTTCCTGGTGAATTCCATTCCATTCCATTCTATTCCATTCCATTCCATTCCATTCCACTCTGTACAGTGTTTGTGATGGCAAAGCCCTCCAGTCTGTGCTGCTTTCCCTCCCGGGAAGCTGACACTCCATCTTTATCTGATTTTCCTCCCACTAGAGGGCTCCAGGAGATAGCAGCAGGGCAGCTGAAGGACTCTGTACAGCTCGGGAAAGCCGAGAGCAGCCCACAGCCTGGAATCTGCAGCAAGCCCCCGAGCTGTGAAACGTGAGCACAGCACAGGGAGCACAGCAAAGGGAGCAGAGCACAGGGCAGCACAGGGAGTAGAGCACAGGAGCAGAGCACAGGGAGCACAGCACAGGGAGCAGAGCACAGGCACAGGGAGCACAGCACAGGGAGCACAGCACAGGGAGCAGAGCACAGGGAGCAGAGCACAGGGAGCAGAGCACCGGGCAGCAAAGGGAGCAGAGCACAGGGAGCAGAGCACAGGGAGCAGAGCACAGGAGCAGAGCACAGGGAGCAGAGCACCGGGCAGCAAAGGGAGCAGAGCACAGGGAGCAGAGCACAGGGAGCAGAGCACAGGGAGCAGAGCACAGGAGCAGAGCACAGGGAGTAGAGCACCGGGCAGCAAAGGGAGCAGAGCACAGGGAGCAGAGCACAGGGAGCAGAGCACAGGAGCAGAGCACAGGGAGCAGAGCACCGGGCAGCAAAGGGAGCACAGCACAGGGAGCAGAGCACAGGGAGCAGAGCACAGGGAGCAGAGCACCGGGCAGCAAAGGGAGCAGAGCACAGGGAGCAGAGCACAGGGAGCAGAGCACAGGAGCAGAGCACAGGGAGCAGAGCACAGGGAGCAGAGCACCGGGCAGCAAAGGGAGCAGAGCACAGGGAGCAGAGCACAGGGAGCAGAGCACAGGGAGCAGAGCACAGGGAGCAGAGCACAGGAGCAGAGCACAGGGAGCAGAGCACCGGGCAGCAAAGGGAGCACAGCACAGGGAGCACAGCACAGGGAGCACAGCACAGGGAGCAGAGCACAGGAGCAGAGCACAGGGAGCAGAGCACCGGGCAGCAAAGGGAGCACAGCACAGGCACAGGGAGCACAGCACAGGGAGCACAGCCCAGGCACAGGGAGCACAGCAAAGGGAGCAGAGCACAGGAGCAGAGCACAGGAGCAGAGCACAGGGAGCAGAGCACAGGGAGCAGAGCACCGGGCAGCAAAGGGAGCACAGCACAGGGAGCACAGCACCGGACAGCAAAGGGAGCACAGCAAAGGGAGCAGAGCACAGCAGCTTTCCCTCATTCACAGTGAAGTTTGTAAGAATCACTCCTGTAGACCAGAGAAGGTTTTTGGTTGGGAAAGACCTCGAAGTTCATGGATTCCAACCACTGCCTAACTCTGCTAAGCCTGGTGCCAAACCATGGCCC
This sequence comes from Dryobates pubescens, assembly GCF_014839835.1. Lineage (NCBI taxonomy): Eukaryota > Metazoa > Chordata > Aves > Piciformes > Picidae > Dryobates > Dryobates pubescens. Next base: position 12,588,139 of record NC_071614.1, on the reverse strand, counting down.
TCAGCACCACATCTCTGTACCTTTTAGACACCCCCAGAGATGGGGATGCCTCCCTGGGCAGCCTGTGCCAATGTTTTGAGAACCCTTTCAGGGAGGAATTTTCTTCTGATATCCAACCTAAACCTCCCCTGGTGCAGCTTGAGGCCATATCCTCTCCTCACTTGTTACTTGTGAGAAGAACCCAACCCTCAGTGCAACCTCCTCTCAGGGAGCTGCAGAGAGCAATGAGGTCTCCCTCAGCCTCCTCTTCTCCACACTCAGCACCCCCAGCTCACTCCAGCACCTCAATATCCTTCTTGGAGTGAGGCCCCAAACCTGAGCCCAGCACTCAAGGTATTTTCAGGTATAAATGAAAAGGAGCAGAAGGCAGCACAAGTGTTGGCTAACAGCACTGTTACCATTCACTGTCCTTCATAGCACTGCTCTTAGACATCACAGAATGGTAGGGGTTGGAAGGAACCTCCTCAGAGGTTGGACTTGATGATCTCTCAGGTCTCTTCCAACCTTATTGATTCTATGACTCCATAGCATGTGTTAGGTAAAACACAGCAATGTGGAGAGCATTTGGAGTCTGTTCAGCCAGTCAGGCTAAAGCCTGCTGGGACACAACCTGCCCAAACAGGGTGTGAAATTCACTGGCAAATGATCTCCTTGCTTAGGGTTTGAGCTATAGAAGCAAAGAAATGGCTTCTTGCACCATGCCTCAGACACTGCCCCCAGCTCTGTCTAGACATAAAGAGGAGGAAAACAATTTGCTTGGCTCTACAATGTCAGAGAGGAAAGAAGTGAGCTAAGATCCAAGAGAAATGACACTGCCAGGGAAGAAACATGCCAGGGAGCTTTGCTGTTCAGTCTTCTAAGAGCTGAGCTGAAAGGCCTCACATGGAGAAGAGAAGGCTCTAGGGACACCTAAAAATAGCCTGCCAGTACCTGAAGAGGGATGGAGAGAGCATGTTTGCAAAGGCCTGCAGGGACAGGACCAGGGCCAATGGCTTTAAGGTGCAGAAGAGCAGATCTAGATTGGATATCAGGAACAAGTTCTGCACCAGGAGGCTGCTGGAACACTGCAACAGGTTGCCCAGGGAGGTGGTTGAGGCTCCATCCCTGGAGATATTCAAGGTGAGGCTGGGCAGGGCTCTGGGCAACCTGATCCAGTGGAGGATGTCCCTGCTGGCTGTGGGGAGGTCAGACTGGCTGAGCTTTGGAGGTGCCTTCTGGCCCAGCCCATGCTGTGAGTCTGTGACTGCTTCCACTCCAGCCCTGCCTTTTTGTTGTGTGCTGCTGCTCTGTGCTGTTGGTGTGGGAGAGCTGCTTGGGCAACCTGATCCAGTTGGGGATGTCCCTGTTGACTGCAGGGGGTTGGACTGGATGACTTTTTGGGGGTCCCTTCCAACCCAGACCATTCTCTGGTTCTCTGACTCTGTGGACAGCCAGCACCATCTGAGATGCTGTGTGGTGTGAGAAGCACTCCTGTGGGACTGGCAGGTGGGGCCTGAGACCAAAGGGGAAGCAGCACTCACTGCAGCAGCAGGAGGAGGCATACAAGGTGGGGTCCATATGCTTAAGCCCCCAAATTCACTAGGCAGAGAGGGAAACCTGGACACCAAGAGGGAGGAGAAGCATGAACTCAACAGCTGGCACTCTGGAGCCCTGCACTCACTGTGATGCTGCTTAGAGAAGTTGCCTGCAGCAGTGAGGGCAGTGTGGTGTGAGACAGTCACCTGGCATGGACACTGCCCTCATTCCTCATGACCAGCACACTGCCTTGGAGCCAAGTCCAGAGTGGTTTGTTAGCAGGGAAGGGACTGAAGTCCACCCAACCATTCCTGTGCCAATTAATCAGTAGAAATGTTCCATTTGTTAAGGGAATGTCTCAGGTTGCAGTGGGGCCAAACACAAATGCCACAGACTCAGCCAGGCAGGGGCTTAGCAGGGATCAGAGATGCCCTGCAGCAAAGGGAGCCCCCTCCTGCTGGAGATGAAGCAGAGCCAGGAGGAGCATTCACACAGTCAGGACTTTGCCTCAGCACAGATTAAAAGCTGTCCCCTGGAACATTGTGTTGTGGGAACTGGATCCAAGAGCTACAGAAGCAGTGCCAGCAACAATTAGCTGGGGTGCTGTAAGGCAGGCTTGCAGGATGCACCGAGGGGCAGCTGAACCCAAGGCTTCCTAACTTCATCTGGACTGACTCAAGAGGCAGGAGTGCACACCCTGGCCTGGCCTGCTCCACTGATCTCTCAGACTGTGCTGATTTACAGCTTTTAATATTTCTTATAGAGTCATGGAATTGTTTGGGTTGGAAAAGCCCTCTGAGATCATCCAGCCCAGCATCAACCCAGCCCCACCATGGCCACCAAACCCTGGCCCCAGGTGCCATGGCCACAGCTCTCTGGAACACCTCCAGGGATGGGGACTCCACCACCTCCCTGGGCAGCCTCTGCCAAGCCCTGACCATTCTGGCAGCAAAGACATTTGTCCTCATCTCCAACCTAAGCCTCCCCTGGCACAATTCCAGGCCATTTCCTCTCCTTCTATCCCCTGAGCCTAGGGAGCAGAGCCCAACCCCCACCTCACTGCAGCCTCCTCTCAGGGAGCTGCAGAGAGCAAGGAGGTCTCCCTCAGCCTCCTCTTCTCCACACTCAACACCCCCAGCTCCCTCAGCTGCTCCTCCCCAGCCTTCTTCCCCAGACCCTTCCCCAGCTTGGTTGCCCTTCTCTGGACCTGCTCCAGCCTCTCAATGTCCTTCTTGGAGTGAGAGGCCCAAAACTGACCCCAGGACTCAAGCTGTGGCCTCCCCAGTGCCCAGCACAGCCCTTAGTCCCCTAGCAGGGACCCCTGGGCCAGCCACACATCTAGTTCATAGCTGTCACTTAATGACCAAGCAGCAACCTCACTGCCTACAGAGGAGCTGACTTTATGCTTATGGTTGCTTCTGGCTGTCTGTGTTGGCAGGATCAGACCCACTGAAGTTAATAGGGGACTGCAAGGCTTCCCACATGCATCAAGGACCTCCAGAGATGGAGCAAACCCTCCCACTTGAGTTCCAGAGTGCCCAGGGGTGACACAAAGAAAACTAAACTAAAGGCTTTTGTCTTGGAGGCTGAAGCCACAGCACTGAGGGCCTGGTGACTCCAGTCCACCACATCCAGTGCTGTCCACCATGGGGGCTCCCAGGCTTTCCAAAGCTTTTCCAAGGATGTCCCAGAGAATGCAGGGGTGCCACATGCTGTGTGGACCTTCACAAGTAACTTGGTGCAACAGAAGCAGATCAGTGAGACTTGGAGAGACTGAGAGCTGGGCACAGAGGAACCAAATGAGGTTCAGCAAGGACAAGTGCAGAGTCCTGCAGCTGGGGAGGAAGAGTAAACTGCAGCAGCACAGGCTGGGAGGGGATCTGCTGGAGAGCAGCCCTGGGGAGAAGGACCTGGGAGTGCTGGTGGCTAACAAGCTCTGCATAGGACAGCAATGTGCCCTGGGGGCCAAGAAGGCCAATGGGGTCCTGGGGTGCATCAGAGGAGTGTGGCCAGCAGAGCCAGGGAGGTTCTCCTCCCCCTCTGCTCTGCCCTGGGGAGACCTCACCTGGAGTATTGCATCCAGGTCTGGGCTCTCCAGTTCAGGAGGGACAGGGATCTGCTGGAGAGAGTCCAAGGGAGGGCTATAAGGATGATGAGGGGACTGGAGCACTGCCTGGGGAGGAGAGGCTGAGAGCCCTGGGGCTGTTGAGTCTGGAGAGGAGAAGACTGAGAGGGATCTGATCAATGTCTGTCAATAGCTGAGGGGGTCAGGAAGGAAGGGACAGGCTCTGCTCAGCTGCACCCTGGGATAGACAAGGAACAATGGATGTAAGCTGCAGCACAGGAGGTTCCACCTCACCATGAGGAGGAACTTCTTGACTGTGAGAGTGACAGATCCCTGGAGCAGGCTGCCCAGAGAGGTTGTGGAGTCTCCTTCTCTGGAGCCTTTGCAGCCCTGTCTGGATGTGTTCCTGTGTGACCTGTGCTGGGTTCTATGCTCCTGCTCTGGCAGGGGGCTTGGATGATCTCCAGCCCCTGACCTTCTGTGATCCTGTGGTTGCAAGAGATGTTAGAAGGCTCTTACACCAACACCACAGCCAGCTGCAGGGCTCCCTGGGCATTCAGCTGTGTGGCTCCCAGCAGCTCAGAGGCTCACTCTGCAGCTGCTGCAGGCTGTGAGCATGGCTGCTGCAGACCTAGAATAGAGCTTCCAGCTTCACTTCTTCCAGAGACAACCAAGTTCATGTGCAAGCAGAAGTGACTGGAGTGCTGGCTTCTAACCAAAGTGCCAAACACAGAATCAATCAAGCTGGAAGGGACCTCCAAGATCACCAAGTCCAACCAATCACCCAGCACCATCTGATCAACCAGACCATGGCACCAAGTGCCTCATCCAGGCTCTTCCTAAACACCTCCAGGGATGGTGACTCCACCACCTCCCTGGGCAGCACATCCCAATGGCCAATCTCTCTTGCTGAGAAGAATTTCTTCCTAGCCTCCAGCCTAAACCTCCCCTGGCACAGCTTGAGACTGTGTCCTCTTGTTCTGGTGCTGCTTGTCTGGAAGAAGAGACCAACCCCCACCTGGCTACAACCTCCCTTCAGGGAGTTGCACAGAGCAAGAAGGTCTCCCCTGAGCCTCCTCTTCTGCAGGCTAAGCAACCCCAGCTCCCTCAGCCTCTCCTCACAGGGCTGTGCTCCAGACCCCTCCCCAGCTTTGTTGCCCTTCTCTGGACACCTTCCAGCAGCTCAACATCTTTCCTAACCTGAGGAGCCCAGAACTGGACACAGGACTCCAGGTGTGGCCTCAGCAGTGCTGAGCACAGGGCACAATGACTTCCCTGCTCCTGCTGGCCACACTCTTCCTGATGCAGGCCAGGATGCCCTTGGCCTTCTTGGCCCCCTGGGCACACTGCAGGCTCATGTTCAGCTGCTGTCACCCAGTACCCCCAGGTCCCTTTCTGCCTGGCTGCTCTCAGCCACTCTGCCCCCAGCCTGTAGTGCAGAGCCACAACCTGCCCTCCAGGGAAACATCTCCATGGGAATGTGATGCCCAGGGAGAATTGCAGAGCTGCCTTGAGAGAGCTGTGGGAGCCTGGAGGCACTGTGCAGGGCTGAGCTTACCTGCCGGGGCTGGTTGACCTTGGCTCCCGAGGACAGCAGCAGGCGGATCACGTCCAGGTAGCCTCCTTGTGCTGCCAGGAAGATTGCAGAGGCTCCATCCTGGGAAGAAACACACCCAGCTCTCACCCTCTGCCAGTTTTCAACACAGAACCAAACCCAGCTGAATGGGGTTCTGCTGCTGGAACCATTTATGCAGTGTGACAGCAGCTCCCCAGTCCTGCTCCAGGCAGAATTCCCCACAGCCAAAGTCTGCTTCCCAACAGAGGATGGGAAGGGTTCTCTCTCAGCAGGCACAGCCACTGGCCTCATCACACATCACAGCAAGCACTTGAGCCTGGCTCTGCACTGTGTGTGCAGGGGCTGGGTCTGTGAAGCTTTGATCTGCATCACCAGGACCTCACTCCTGAACAGCAGTCTGGGTTCAGTTAGCTTTTAGCCCCTGTGCTCAGCGCTGGTTAGGCCACACCTGGAGTCCTGTGCCCAGTTCTGGGCTCCTCAGGTTAAGAAGCACATTGAGACACTTGGACGTGTCCAGAGAAGGGCAATGAGGCTGGGGAGGGGTCTGGAGCACAGCCCTGTGAGGAGAGGCTGAGGGAGCTGGGGTTGCTTAGCCTGGAGAAGAGGAGGCTCAGGGGAGACCTCATTGCTCTCTCCAACTCCCTGAAGAGAGGTTGTAGCCAGGTGGGGGTTGGTCTCTTCTGCCAGGCAAGCAGCACCAGAACAAGAGGACACAGTCTCAAGCTGTGCCAGAGGAGGTTTAGGCTGGAGGTGAGGAGAAAGTTCTTCCCAGAGAGAGAGATTGGCCATTGGAATGTGCTGCCCAGGGAGGTGGTGGAGTCCCCATCCCTGGAGGTGTTCAAGAGGGGATTGGCTGAGGCACTTGGAGCCATGGTTAGTTGTCAGGAGGTGCTGGGTAGAAGGCTGAACTTGATGATCTCGAAGGTCTTTTCCAGCCTTATTGATTCTGTGATTCTATAGAATCATGGAATCATTAAGGTTGGAACAGCCCTCTAAGAGCATCCAGTCCAACCTTCCACCCAGCACCTCCATCACCACTAGACCATGTTCCAGAGTGCCAAGTGTGACATCTGCTCATCTCCCGAACACCTCCAGGGATAGGGACTCCACCACCTCCCTGGGCAGCCTCTGCCATGCCCTGACCACTGCCAGCAAACAAGTTTTTCCTCATCTCAAACCGTCCCCTGGCACAACTCCAGGCCATTTCCTCTCCTTCTGTCCCCTGAGCCTAGGGAGCAGAGCCCAACCCCCAGCTCACTGCAGCCTCCTCTCAGGGAGCTGTAGAGAGCAATGAGGTCTCCCTCAGCCTCCTCTTCTCCACACTCAACACCCCCAGCTCCCTCAGCTGCTCCTCCCTAGCCCTCTTCTCCAGACCCTTCCCCAGCTTGGTTGCCCTTCTCTGGATCTGCTCCATCACCTCAAGGTCTTTCTTGTAGCTGTGGCCCCAAAATCTGAACCCAGTATGTTGGGAGCTGCTGTCTGCTGCTCCTCTTCCTGCAAAACTCAGCACAGGCTTAGTGAAGCATGAGCTGGAAACAGTGCCCCAGGGCCTGGATGCTGGCTCTTTGACATTGAAATCAAGACAAATGTCCTGGTGAACAGGAGAGGTGTCTGCTGTCACCACCAATGCACATCCCTGGGCCCTCTGAGGGGCTGTTTTCTCTGGTTGCTGTGTGGGTGGAAGAAAGAGGGTGATGGTACCAGGCGCTGTGCAGGCTTCCTCCAGAGCAGCTATAGAGAGAACACTTCCATGCAGAAAGCAAATAAGGTTGTGGAATGTTAAAGGAGCTCTGTAATATCTCATCAAGCAAGATGCAGAACCTCAGTTCACTACCTCCTGTCATCTTTCAAATGCTTGGGGTTTCAGAGTTGATTTGAGTGTGGTGAGAAAGCAGTTTGGAGGAGAGAAGACGTTGCTGCAAGAAGGAAGATTGAGTTGGCTGTCCTTTGCCTTCTCCTCTACCCCTCCCATGAGTCACTTCAGGATCAGAACATCTGTCTTGATGGTTCAGGGAGGACTATGCAGCAAGAGAAGTGTGGCCAGCAGGGCCAGGGAGGGGATTCTGCCCCTCTGCTCCACTCTGCTGAGACCACAGATGGAGCTCTGGGTCCAGTTCTGGAGCCTCTGTGCCAGGAAGGATCTGGAGGTGCTGGAAGGTGTCCAGAGAAGGGCCATGAGGAGGAGCAGAGGGCTGGAGCTGCTCTGCTCTGGAGACAGCCTGAGAGAGTTGGGGTTGTGCAGGCTGGAGAGGAGAAGGCTCCCAGGAGACCTCATTGTGGCCTTCCAGGATCTGCAGGGGGCTCCAAGAAAGCTGGGGAGGGACTTTGGAGGGTGTCAGGGAGTGATAGGACTGGGGGGGATGGAGCAAAACTAGAAGTGGGGAGATTGAGATTGGATGTGAGGAAGAAGTTGTTCCCCATGAGGGTGGTGAGAGCCTGGCACAGGTTGCCCAGGGAGGTGGTGGCAGCCTCCTGCCTGGAGGTGTTTGCAGCCAGGCTGGAGGTGGCTGTGAGCAACCTGCTGTAGTGTGAGGTGTCCCTGCCCATGGCAGGGGTGTTGGGACTGGCTGAGCCTTGAGGTCCCTTCCAGCCCTGACAATTCTGTGATGCTATGAAACCTCTCCTGCTTGGCCTCCTGCCAGTGAGACTCCAGCCAGCACTTTGCAAGCACAGCCTGGTGATGTCCCAGGAAAGGAGCTGAGCCAAGGTTTGTTTCTCCAGTGCCCCCTGCTCTCTTTCCATTCAGCACTTGCTGCTGGCTAGCTTTGCTTTATGGCTGTGAGCAAGATAAGTGCTTCTCTAAATCCCACTGCAAACATTGCTCATTTCCAGGGGACACAACGGGGAAGTGCTTGTGCTGCCTTCAGCTGCAGGTGGATGCCTGCAGGTGTGCAGCAAGGCTATTTTAAAAGCCTGGTAAGGCCTGGGATGACCCTGCAGAGGGATGAGTCACTGCCTGCAGGTCAGAGAGGCCAAGGCTGCTTGCACAGCAGCCAGGGTGGGACACCCTGCCAGATAAATGCAGGCTGAGGACAGCACTGAGGTGGAGACCTCCATAAACCATAGAACTGCTTTGTTGGGAAAGCCCTCTGAGATCCTCCAAGCTCACCCAGTCCAACACCAACCCAGCCCCACCATGGCCACCAAACCCTGGCCCCAAGGGCCATGGCCACAGCTCTCTGGAACACCTCCAGGGATGGGGACTCCACCACCTCCCTGGGCAGCCTCTGCCAGGCCCTGACCACTCTGGCAGCAAAGACATTTTGCCTTCTCTCCAACCTAAGCCTCCCCTGGCACAATTCCAGGCCATTTCCTCTCCTTCTAGCACCTGAGACTAGGGAGCAGAGCCCAACCTCAACGTTGCTGTAGAGAGCAATGAGGTCTCCCTCATCCTCCTCTTCTCCACACTCAACACCCCCAGCTCCCTCAGCTGCTCCTCCCCAGCCCTCTTCTCCAGACCCTTCCCCAGCTTCTCTGGACCTGCTCTAGCCTCTCAATGTCCTTCTTGGAGTGAGAGGCCCAAAACTGACCCCAGGGCTCAAGCCGTGGCCTCCCCAGTGCACAACCCCCAGTGCTGGTGGCTTCTGCAGTCACCAGCCCTCGGTCCCCATGCATGCTGAGGGTGCAGCAGCATCCTGTAGATCCAAAGCCCTTGGAGATGGCTGAAAAAAAACCTCCTAAATCCCTGGGGAACAACCTCCACTTGGTCAGTGTTAAGCTCTCTGCTGTGGGAAAGAGTGGTGGGGACTGGAGGGAAAATCTGCCTCTCCTTCCTGGTGAATGCTGAACAGTTCAGCTGATTTGTGTCTCTGCTGAAGTAAATCAGAACCAGTGCTGCAGTGGCTGGGGCCAGCTTTCTGAAGAGTCAGCTAAACAACATCAGCTCCTCAGCCTTTTTAACCATCCCCTGCCCAAAACACTGACAAGTTGAGATGCACCAATGCCAAGTAACAGCATTTTAACTGATACAACCAACAAACCCTGCTCTCCCTCAGCTTCAAACCATTCCCCCTTGGCCTGTCTCCAGACACCCTCAGCAAAAGTTCCTCTGCAGCCTTCCTGCAGGCTCCTTTCAGGCACTGCAAGGCAGCTCTGAGGTCCCCCTGGAGCCTTCTCCTCTCCAGGCTGCACACCCCCAGCTCCCTCAGCCTGTGCTCACAGCAGAGCTGCTCCAGCCCTTGGAGCATCTTTGTGGCCTCCTCTGCACTCTCTCCAGCAGCTCTGTGTCCTTCTCCTGCTGGGGACACCAGAGCTGGAGGCAGGATTGGAGGTGAGGTCTGAGCAGAGCAGAGCCAAGGGGCAGAATCCCCTCTCCTGCCCTGCTGCCCACACTGCTCTGGCTGCAGCCCAGCACACAGCTGCCTGCAGGGCTGCATGAGGGCACTGCTGGCTCCTGGGGAGCTGCTCAGCCATAAGAGCTGGCAGTATTCTTTGGCTGCAGGCTGATGGGTAGCACAAATCTGACCCAGATTTGGTCCATATCCCTCACACGGGGCCAAAAGGCAGCCAAAACAGCTCTGATTTTGTGCTACCCCTCCCAACAAGCGGAGAGTTAACCAAGTTCTCATCTCAGAAAGCAGAGTGCTGCCAAGCCAGAGGGCCTGGCAGATGCCTGTGTGCTGGAGCCCCAGCCAGCCAGCAGCACATTTGTTCCAGCAGCAGCGCTGGCAGCGCGCTCTGTGTCAGAGGACTCACGTAAAGCTGATCGTGGATGTTGGCACCGTGCTTCAGGAGGGTCTCCACCACCTTGGCATGCCCATACTGGCAGGCAGCCAGCAGAGCAGTGCCTCCATCCTGTGGAAGAGCAAAGGCAGGTGAGAGGGCAGGGGCTGCACTGAACAGCACCAGTGAAAACCAAGCTGATTTTAAGGCCCACAGCAAGCAGCTCTGTAGTGACTGCCTGCTGAAGCCTCCATGGCTTTGGTGCCAGGCCTTGAAACTTGGCTCTGTCACTATAAACATTTTCCTCCTGAGTATTTCTCACTCAAGGACAGGAACAGAGTACATTCTGCTTTTTGGTCCTCATCTTCTGCATCCCCAGTAGAAGCTTTGTGCCTTTCACAACTCCAAGCTCCTCCATGGCTCTTCCCTTTAGAGCCAAACCCCCTGTCCCTGACAAGCTCTTCCATCTGCTGAAGGACCTCACACCTCTCCCCTGACCATCTGATCTGATCATCTACTCTTCTCTGGCCAGAACCTCATGGCCTGATGCACTCTGCCTCTGCCCTGTTGATTGCTGTCTAAAGAAGGGTAGGGAGACTGCACTTTAAAAGCTGTTAGGTAGCTGTGGAAGTGTGAATCAGACCAAACCCATGCCCATCACTGACAGGCCATGGCTTCTGCTGAAGAAGTGATCCCTGCAGGCAGGAGCAGCCCCAGGCAGCTTGCACCAACACCACAGCCAGCTACAGTGCTCCCTGGGCATTCAGCTGTGTGGCTCCCACCAGCTCAGAGAGTCACTCAGCAGCTGCAGCTGCTGCAGGCTGTGAGCATGGCTGCTGCAGAGCTGGAACAGGGCTTCCAGCTCCACTTCTTCCAGAGACAACCAAGTTCATGTGCAAGCAGAAGTGACTGGAGTGCTGGCTTCTAACCAAAGTGCCAAACACAGAATCAAACAGGTTGGAAGGGACCTCCAAGATCAAGTCCAACCAATCACCCAGCCCTAACTAATCAACCATAGCATGGCACCAAGTGCCTCATCCAGGCTCTTCCTAAACACCTCCAGGGACAGTGACACCACCCCCTCCCTGGGCAGCACATTCCAAGGCTAATTTCTCCTTCTGGGAAGAACTTCTTGCTAAGATAAAGCCTAAACTTCCCCCTGCACAGCTTGAGACTGTGTCCTCTTGTTCTGGTGCTGATTGCCTGGGAGAAGAGACCAACCCCCACGTGGCTACAACCTCCCTTCAGGTAGTTGTAGAGAGCAATGAGGCCTCCCCTGAGCCTCTTCTTCTCCAGGCTAAGCAACCCCAGATCCTTCATCTACACTTCTCTGGCCAGAACCTCATGGCCTGCTGCATTCTGCCTCTGCCCTGTTGATTGCTGTCTAAAGAAGGGTAGGGAGAATGCATTTTCAAAGCTGTTAGGTAGCTGTGGAAGTGTGAATCAGACCAAACCCATGGCCATCACTGACAGGCCATGGCTTCTGCTGAAGAAGTGATCCCTGCAGGCAGGAGCAGCCCCAGGCAGCTATAGTTGCTGCATGTCACCACTAAAGGGAGACCTAGGCACATGCATCAGCCCCTGCTTGTGGAGGTGCTCCCTTGGGAGCCACCTGAGAAGGGAAACACCTCAGTGTCACTGCCAGTTGACTTTGGAGTCAGCTGAAACAAGGGAGATAGCAAATGTGGGTGTTGGCAGCCGGAGTGCACTGTGCCCCACTCACAGTTTCCATCGTTTCTGACCCTGATAAGCAGGGGAAGTCCTCATCTGCTGCCTGGGGCGGCACCGTGCGGGCATGAAACGAGGTCAGCCACACCACAGGTCTTCTCTCCTTCTCTGACTTCTCCCAGTCTCAAGCCCATCCTCCACAAGATAAGATGTCAGGTAGGGGGTTTCTAGAGCTGGCATTAACATGGGCAAAGAGCTGTGTGTGCCCTCAGCCTTGCTCTCTGAAGCAGCTCCAAAGCTGGGTGTGAAACGCTGCAGGCAGACAGAGGCCCCCGAGAGCGGCTGTGGCCGGAAGGGCCACCTGGCTCTTGTGGGAGCTGCTGTGATTAGCACCAGAGCCTCAGGAACACTCAAGCTCTGGCATGGCTGAGCTAACCCACACAGGTTCTCTGGAGCCACCCCCAAGAGCTCATAGCCTCCAGCCTGCTTCCCTGTCACACTGAAATGCAAGCCTGGCTGGATTCAGAGATCCAGGGATCCACATTCAGAGAGCCAGACTCAGAGATTCAGAGAGCCAGACTCAGAGATTCATAGACTTAGAGATTCATAGATTCAGAGATCCAGAGATCCAGACATTCACAGATCCAGAGATCTAGAGATCTGGAGATTCCTAGATCCAGAGATATGGAGATCCATAGATCCAGAGATTCACAGATCCATAGACTCAGAGATTCAGAGATCCAGAGGTCCAGAGATCCATAATCTAGAGATTCATAGATCCAGAGATCTGTAGATCTAGAGATTCATAGATCCAGAGATTCATAGATCCAGAGATCCAGAGAGTCACAGATCCAGAGATCTAGAGATTCATAGATCCAGAGATCCACAGATCCAGAGATTCATAGATCCAGAGATTCATAGATCCAGAGATTCATAGATCCAAAGATCCAGAGATCCACAATCTAGAGATTCATAGATCCAGAGATCTGTAGATCTAGAGATTCATAGATCCAGAGATTCATAGATCCAGAGATCCATAGAATCACAGATTTATAGATTCACACACTTATAGAGTCATAGAAGCAGGATCCATAGATTCAGACTCAGAGACTCAGCTTCATAGATCTAGAGATGTATAGGTTCATAGATATATAGGTCCATAGAGCCATAAATTCATAGATCCATAGAATGGTTTGGGTTGGAAAGCAGCTTGAAGACCAACTGGTTCCAACCCTCCTGCCATGGGCAGGGACAGCTCCCACCAGCCCAGGCTGAGTGTCAGCAGAGGTGAAGCTGTTGGGTGACAGCCTAGGTCCTGCATGTTAGTCCTGGGTTATTTGTGTCAGTGCAGTGGGTAATCAGGGCAAGGGAATTCAGCTCCTCTATAGCTACAGTGAGTCATGAGACCTTCCTCTGCAATTAGCCTCCCCTAATTTAGTAGGAATGCTGGAACAGGACCCAAAGGCAATCACAAACACCACCTTACACACACTTCACAGACAATGGCAAAAGCTAACAGCAGCAAACCTGTTTCCTGCCTCCAACCAGCTGACAGCCCTCCTGCTGCAGGAGTGAGCTACCTGCTCAAAGGGCTACAAACAGCAAGCAGACAACTTTAAAGACTGGATGTGGCTCTGAGCACAGAAGCATAGAATCACAGAGCTGTCAGGGCTGGAAGGGAGCTCAAGGCTCAGCCAGCTCCAACCCTGCCATGGGCAGGGACACCTCACACTACAGCAGGTTGCTCACAGCCACCTCCAGCCTGGCTGCAAACACCTCCAGGCAGGAGGCTTCCACCACCTCCCTGGGCAACCTGTGCCAGGCTCTCAACCTGCTGTAGTGTGAGGTGTCCCTGCCCTTGGCAGGGGGGTTGGAACTGGATGATCCTTGGGCACCCATCCAACCTTGACAGTTCTATGATTCTACCTCTGATCAACTTCTGTCCCTGAGGCTGGGCAGGGAAAGCTAGGCCCAAGTTAATGTTTTCACAGAGAAGGTTCAAGTGAGGCAATCCTTGCATCCCCCTCCTGCTGCCATGGGAGCGGGATCAAGAGCCATGACCCCCAGAGCCTCTCAGCATGCAAAACCAGAGCCATCCTCTTACTTACCTTGTTCTTATACTCAGTGGAGGCTCCAAACTGAAAGAGAAACTTCACCACATCGTTGTGGCCTTGCTGTGCAGCAAAGAAGAGAGGAGTTGCACCTGACTGGAAGGAAAAAGCCAAACAGGTTAACCACCCCCCCTCCCCAACACACCAGACACTTGACAGAGGCTTACACAGCTCCCATCATGATCAGCTGGGAGGACAGGCTGACTGTGAGGCCTCCAGAGGACACCAGCTGTGTCAGATCAGGTTTTCCTCCCACTGCACTGAGAAATCAGTCCAGCATCATAGGGTTGAGTCCAAGCCAAGTTTCAGAGGGGGCTTCTGCACAGAGTTTCTACCACAGCTCTCAGGACTCACTTCAGCCCAGTCACCAGAGTGAGAATCATACAATCAAGCAGGTTGGAAAAGACCTCAGAGATCACCAGGTCCAACCTATGACCTAATCCCTAACACCTCCTGACAACCAAACCATGGCTCCAAGAGCCACATCCAAGCCTTCTGTGAACACCTCCAGGGATGGGGACTCCACCACCTCCCTGGGCAGCACATCCCAATGGCCAATCTCTCTTGCTGGGAAGAACTTTCTCCTCACCTCCAGCCTAAACCTCCCCTGGCACAGCTTGAGACTGTGTCCTCCTGAAGAGTGCTGCATAATGGAGGAACAGCCAGAAGGAACCCAAGCCCTGCTCCACCTGCCTCGACACCCTGGGACAAACAGGAGCATGGGATGGATCTGGGTGAGGACAGAGCAGGGAGTGATTTGGTCCAGCAGAGCTGCACCTTCCTTGGCTCTCCACTGGCAGAAGGTGACTGCAGGTGGCATAAGTCACCTTTGTCCCTTGCAGCAGTAGCTCCACAGCCAAGCAGCCTTCAGGCAAGTGTCACCAGCCCTGCTTCACCTTGGCCTCCCCATGGTGTGTACTGCTTGCACCAAACACTGTCAGCAAGATGAGAGTAAACTGGGATCAAAACCACAGTGTGTGAGACTGAAATGGCTGGACAGCAGGAAAGGGGAAGGGGAAAGGGAAGGGAAGGAAAAGGAGAAAGGGAAAAAAGGAAAGAAGAGGGAAAAGGTGGGGAAAGGTGGGGCAAAGGGGAAAAAAGGGAGAAAGAGGGAAATGAGAGGAGAAATAAAGGGAAAATGGGAGGGGAGGGGAGGAGACTCAAGGAGAGGAGACTCAAGGAGAGGAGACTCAAGGAGAGGAGAGGAGAGGAGACTCAAGGAGAGGAGACTCAAGGAGAGGAGACTCAAGGAGAGGAGAGGAGAGGAGAGGAGAGGAGAGGAGAGGAGAGGAGAGGAGAGGAGAGGAGAGGAGAGGAGAGGAGAGGAGAGGAGAGGGGGAAGGGGGAGAAAGAGAGGGAGAGGGGGAGGGGAGAGGGAGGAAATAAAAAAGGGGAAAAGAAAATAGGGAAAGGCCAAAGAGACTTTCCTGGCTTTGAGCTCTCTGAGCCCACATCCAAGGTGCAGCAAGAGGGAGCTACATCTGAAACTCCAATGCCCAAAGCAGGTGGCCCCTTGAGAGCATTTCAGAGCCCCCTCTCCCAGATGCATTGCTGGGGCTCTCCCCTCCCCAGGCTTCACCACACTGCAGAGCACAGCTTTGAGTGTGGGCACTTGGTTTCAGGAGAGTTCCATTGGTCTTTGGGGCTTAAACTTAACGTGCTCTTCCCTCCCTGTGCAACAGAGGGATTGTGGAGGATTCCAGAGCCTCTCTTTTCCTTGGCTTGCTGAATCTCAGTGCCCTAAGTGATGCTGAGGAGCAGCTCCATAAAGCTGTTCTCAGCTTTTGCTTTTCTTGCTGCTTCCCCAGCAATGTTTACCTAAGGGAAGGGAGATGTTCAGCACAGGTTTGGAACAGGACCCCACTGGGAGACACTGACAGTCATAATTAGAGCAAGTTTAGGCCAGTAAGTGCAAAGACATTTGTATCATCAAGCATGCACTGACTCAGGAACTTCCAGATGTCAGCAGCAGATTGGTGCTGGAGCTGCAGGTAACCAAGGGAAGTGAGCAGCATTGCCTGGTGGTGTTTGAGCACCCAGCGTGCTGCCAGCCTGCCTCAACCTGCTCTGCTCTGAGGTCCTCTGCCCCTGCCCCACAGCAGCTCTGCCCTCTCTGTGCCCAGCACACAGGCTAGGGGGGGACTGGATTCTCATCTGTGTGGAGTGTGAGGGGAGGGAACTTCCCCATGGGATGGTTTAGAGGCTGGGGGGAGTTTTAGGCTGTGCCTTTAAAACTTTGCCCAGCTCTTGAGCAGAGAAGCAGCAAAGTGTTAAACAAATCACTGCTGGGTGTGAAAAGGGAAATAAAGATCATTCTGAACAAGCCCATGGGAAGAGGTAGGGGACTAAAACTGCTTGTATCAAACCACTCTCTCTCTCTCCTCTTGCTTCTTCACTCTGGGAGAGATGCTAACTTGTTTCTGCTTGACCACACTGCTTCTGTGGTGACTGGTGGTGGAGTCACCATCCCTGGAGGTGTTTAGGAAGAGCCTGGCTGAGGCACTTGGAGCCATGGTTGAGCTGATCAGATGGTGCTGGGTGATAGGTTGGACCTGATGATCTCAAAGGTCTTTTCCAACCTGGCTAGTTCTGCATTCTGACTGGGATTAACTTCTCTGCTGCTGCCTCTTCTCCCTGTTGCACAGAGGGGTCAGGGGGAGGCAAGGAGGGAGAAGCTAGTAGCTTCCCCTGGTCTTTGACCAAGGAGGGGTCCTTGTGCTGCTGTAAATCCCTGTTCATATTGGAACCCCTGGATATTTTGTACCACTGCATTGCAGTCCATTGCAGATTGTAGTTGGTGCTTGTAAATGCAGCTTCCATTTGCTTCCAGCTGAGCTGGCCTGGCAAAGTTAACGCTGGGGGGGTGGTGAACTTCAACCCACCAAAGTTACAGACCTCCAGGAGGTGGACTGGGAAGTGCATTTCATTCCCATGAGTCCTGCACCCCTATTAAACTGGCTGCAGTTTCACTTTGCTTCCCTTTTCCCTCCTCCTCTCCTCCCAGGAGGATGCACAGGCTCTCTCTCTTGTGGGGAAAACCTGGTGTCAGCCTTGGCAATGCTGCCAAATAGGCCTGGAGCTGCCTAATGGGGACTGGAGCTGCCTAATGGGGACCTGGAGCTGCCTAATTGGGGCTTGGAGCTGCCTAATGGGGGCCTGGAGCTGCCTAATTGGGGCTTGGAGCTGCCTAATTGGGACATGGAGCTGCCTAATTGGGGCTTGGAGCTGCCTAATGGGAACCTGGAGCTGCCTAATTGGGGCTTGGAGCTGCCTAATTGGGACCTGGAGCTACCTAATTGGGGCTTGGAGCTGCCTAATTGGAACATGGAGCTGCCTAATGGGGACCTGGAGCTGCCTAATGGGGGCCTGGAGCTGCCTAATTGGGGACCTGGAGCTGCCTAATTGGGGCCTGGAGCTGCCAAGCTGAGTTTTAGCTGCATCACAAAGGTGTGGTGTGGGGGGTCAAGAGGCTTGGTGGGAGGGGGCAGTGATGAAGGCTTGGGTTTGTTGGCCTGGTTTAGAGGGAGGTCTGTGAAAGCTTTGGCTCAGAGGGGTTCTGTGTTAAGCCCAGGCTGTGGATTTTCTGTGTGTTTTATCTGCTCTGTTCTGTTTTGTGTCATTGGGAACAGCAGTTCCATTTCAACTTTCCAATCCTATCCTGCCCTCTGTGTGAGAGTTTTTCTTTTGCCCCTTTTGGAAGAGGTGAAAGAGCAAATCTGTCCCACTCTGAGACACCCCAAAACCAGCCACTGCTTTCTCTTCCACAAGCCAGGGTGTCAAGGTGCAAAGGATGGCTTGAATGCAAAGCAGAGATGCAGGAAGGGTGCAGGGGATTGGTAGAGAGGAGTTGGCTCAGACTGAGAGGCAGCAACTCCAAAGCTTCCCCAGTCAGAACAATCTCCAGGCTAGCCATGGCATCCATTCCAGGGGTTTTTTATGAGCAGGCTCTGCAAAGCAAAAGGTAAATTCCTTCCCCTTAGCACTGCTCCCAGCCAGGGAGCTGTAAACTACAGTGCCAAGAAGGGAGACCACAGATGCCTAAATGCTGTCACCTTAGGAGCTGCATCTCAGCCTTGACTGCCCCTCACCAACCAGGTGTGCTGGCAATGGTGGATGCAGTGTTTCTGGATGCCCCTCTGGCATCTTGTGGTCTGTGACCAGCTCCAGGCACCTGACTCCTTGGTTCAGGAGAGCACAGCCTGTGTGTACACACACACTGCACAGCCAGCAGCAAAGGAGCTACTGGCAAAAAGCAACAGACAGCACTTGTCAGAGGCAGGAAACCCACAGACCCTGCCCCAAGGCCTGGGTGAAGGCAGAGCCTCTCCTACCTCTCTCTGCAGGTTGATGTCTGCTCCTTGCAAGACCAACTCTCGTACACAGTCTGTGTGGCCATAGTAAGAGGCTACCATCAGAGCTGTTGTGCCAAGCTGGGAGGGAGGAAGGAAAAACAAGTCAGTACCTTCAGCAGACAGCTCCAGCTGCCTGGGAGAGACAGCAGCTCTCCTGAACAGCTGAAAGGAAGCTTGGGGCCATTGGAAAACTGCTCAGCATTTCAAGCTTACTGCCCAGGATCCTTGGGTCCTCCAAAGCTCACCCAGTCCAACCCCCTGCACTCAGCAGGGACATCCTCCACTGGATCAGGTTGCCCAGAGCCCTGTCCAGCCTCACCTTGAATATCTCCAGGGATGGAGCCTCAGCCACCTCCCTGGGCAACCTGTTGCAGTGTTCCAGCAGCCTCCTGGTGCAGAACTTGTTCCTCACATCCAATCTCAATCTGCTCTGCTCTACTTTGAAGCCATTGCCCCTGCTCCTGTCCCTGCAGGCCTTTGCAAACAGTCTCTCTGCATCCTTCCTGTAGCCCCTTCAGGTCCTGGCAGGCTGCTCTTAAGTCTCCCCAGAGCCTTCTCTTCCCCAGGCTGAACACCCCCAGCTCCCTCAGCCTGGCCTCACAGCAGAGCTGCTCCAACCCCCTGAGCGTTTTTGTGGCCTCCTCTGGATCTTCTCCATCATGTCCATGTCCTTCCTATATTGAGGGCTTCAGGCCTGGGCACAGTACTCCAGGTGAGGTCTCACCAGAGCAGAGCAAAGCAGCAGAATCAGTTCTCAGCCTTGTTTCCCCCTCTGTGCCATAACCTGGTACACTCAAGCATCTCTCCATAAGCTGTGGCCAGAACAGCAAGATACATCCTCTGTCTGTGCTTTCAGCCCATGTTTAAACCCACACCTGACTTCCCCCATGTTTAAACCCACACCTGACTTCCCCCATGTCTAAACCCACACCTGACTTCCCCCATGTCTAAACCCACACCTGACTTCCCCCATGTCTAAACCCACATCTGACTTCCCCCCATGTCTAAACCCACATCTGACTTCCTTCCATGTCTAAACTCACACCTGACTACCCCCATGTCTAAACCCACACCTGACTTCCCCTCATGTCTAAACCCACACCTGACTTCCCCTCATGTCTAAACTCACACCTGACTACCCCCCATGTCTAAACCCACACCTGACTTCCCCCATGTCTAAACTCACACCTGACTTCCCCCCATGTCTAAACCCACACCTGACTTCCCCCCATGTCTAAACCCACATCTGACTTCCTTCCATGTCTAAACTCACACCTGACTACCCCCATGTCTAAACCCACACCTGACTTCCCCTCATGTCTAAACTCACACCTGACTTCCCCCATGTCTAAACCCACACCTGACTTCCCCCATGTCTAAACCCACACCTGACTACCCCCATGTCTAAACCCACACCTGACTACCCCCCATGTCTAAACCCACACCTGACTTCCCCCATGTCTAAACCCACACCTGACTTCCCCCCATGTCTAAACCCACACCTGACTACCCCCCATGTCTAAACCCACACCTGACTTCCCCCATGTCTAAACCCACACCTGACTTCCCCCCATGTCTAAACCCACACCTGACTTCCCCCCATGTCTAAACCCACACCTGACTTCCCCCCATGTCTAAACCCACACCTGACTTCCCCCCCTGTCTAAACCCACACCTGACTTCCCCCCATGTCTAAACCCACACCTGACTTCCCCCCATGTCTAAACCCACACCTGACTTCCCCCCCTGTCTAAACTCACACCTGACTACCCCCATGTCTAAACCCACACCTGACTACCCCCATGTCAGCTGCAGTAGGGAAATGCCCATGGGATCCATCTGCCACACCTCTGGGCTTCTCTTTGCTTGGCATTGGGCTGGGGGAGGCAGAGTTGGGAGGCTAGCAGCTCTGGTTATGAGGAGGACTGCTAGCTGACAGACTCATTGCTACCTGGCCTTGGCTGAGTTGGCTCTTCCCCATGATCTATTACTACATTGACACTGCCTTGCAAAGAGAAGCCTGAGGGGCTGGGATCTGTGTTGCTCACGTCAGAGCCAGCAACACCTCTCTCAGACACCCTTTAGAGTGCCGCCGAATTCCTATCCCCTTGCCGCTGACCTAAACGATTCTCTCTTGGGTTCCCAACTTGCTCCCTGACAAGAGGAGGATTTAAATCAGCCCTAATGCCACTCTCAGCTGCCTTGTGTCAGGTGGCAGGCACCCCCAGGGTGAGCAGGCTGAGGGGAGGGGTGCAGAGGCAGTGCTGTGCATACGCTGTCCTTGCAGTCCACGTCTACTCGCCCGCTGTTCAGCAGCAGCTGCAGGAGAGCCAGGTTTCCCTTCCTTGCAGCCCAGAAGGCAGCGTTGGCCAGAGGGGTTTCCTTCTGGTGGGCACAGAAAACAAGAGCACAAATCAAACACATGTCTCAGGCACACTGCACAGACACACACAGAGCACCTGGGGACAGCCTGCTCCCGGGCTGCAGGTTGGACTCCATGGTCTTGGAGGTCTCTTCCAGCTGAAATGGTTCTGTGATTGGTTCTATCGATGCACCTTCTGCAGTCAGGCCAGGCAGGTTTCAGCCTGGGCTGCTGCTCTTTCCAAACCAGAGCAGGGAAAGGAAGCTAAAATACCCTCTTTGTGCAGTTAAGGAGTCCAGTCTGCCTCTGCTGCCTCCTGACAGGCTGCAGAGGTGAGCCCAGGCCAACCTCATGAAGTTCAGCAAGGCTAAGGGCAAGGTCCTGCACCTGGGTCAGGGCAATCCCAAGCACAAATGCAGGCTGAGGAGAAGGACTTGCTCAAGAGCAGTTTGGCAGAGAAGGCCTTGGGGGTGTCAGCTGATGACAAACTCCCCAGGAGCCAGCACTGGTCCCTGGCAGCCCAGAGCCAGCTGAGTGCTGAGCTGCAGCCAGAGCAGGGAGAGCAGCAGCACAGGGAGGGGATTCTGCCCCTCTGCTCTGCTCTGCTCAGAGCCCACCTGCAGCACTGCCTCCAGCTCTGGGGCCCCCAGCACAGGAAGGACCTGGAACTGCTGGAGAGGCTCCAGAGGAGGCCATGAGGATGCTCAGAGAGCTGCAGAACCTCCCCTGTGGGGCCAGGCTGGGAGAGTTGGGGCTGTGCAGCCTGGAGAAGAGAAGGCTCTGGGGAGAACTTAGAGCAGCCTTCCAGTACCTGAAGGGCTCCAGGAGAGCTGGGGAGGGACTTTGGACAAGAGCTTGTGGTGACAGGATGAGGACAATGGCTTTGAACTGGGAGAGAGGAGATTGAGACTGGAGATGAGGAAGAGATTCTTTGCAGTGAGGGTGGTGAGACTCTGGCACAGGCTGCCCAGGGAGGCTGTGGCTGCCTCCTCCCTGGAGGTGTCCCTGCCCATGGCAGGGGGTTGGCACTGGATGAGCTTTAAGGTCCCTTCCAACCCAACCCATTCTATGACTCTGATTCTGTGCCACAGGCAGGATTTACTGGAAAGCAAACCCCCTGGCCTCATGTGGTCAGCTGGGGCCCCCCTCTGCAGCCTGTCCACATCCCTCTGGATGGATCCCTTCCCTCCAGTGTGTCAGCTGGGACACACAGCTTGGTGCCATCTGCAGGCTTGTGAGGGTGCCTGGATCCCACTGTCCAGGTCACCTACAAAGATACTGAACAGCACTGGTGCCACTACCTGGCCTGCATCAAGAAGAGTGTGGCCAGCAGGAGCAGGGAAGTCATTGTGCCCTGTGCTCAGCACTGCTGAGGCCACACCTTGAGTCCTGTGGCCAGTTCTGGGCCCCTCAGTTTAAGAAGGACATTGAGAGACTTGAAGGTGTCCAGAGAAGGGCAACAAAGCTGGGGAGGGGTCTGGAGCACAGCCCTGAGAGGAGAGGCTGAGGGAGCTGGGGTTGCTTAGCCTGCAGAAGAGGAGGCTCAGGGGAGACTTTCTTGCTCTCTCCAACTCCCTGAAGGGAGGCTGTAGCCAGGTGGGGGTTGGTCTCTTCTCCCAGGCAAGCAGCACCAGAACAAGAGGACACAGTCTCAAGCTGTGCCAGGGGAAGTTTAGGCTGGAGGTGAGGAGAAAGTTCTTCACTGAGAGAGTTGTTGGCCATTGGGAGGTGGTGGAGTCCCCATCCCTGGAGGTGTTCAAGAGGGGATTGGATGTGGCACTTGGTGCCATGGTTTAGTCATGAGGTCTGTGGTGACAGGTTGGACTTGGTGATCTTTGAGGTCTCTTCCAGCCTTGGTGATACTGTGACACTGTGATACCAGCCAACCCCTGAGAGATGCAGAGCTCTGCAAGGGGAGTGCAGAGGGGATGGAAATGTCAATCCTTCTGCTTCAGGAGATGCAATGTCTGCTTCTCCATGGCTAAATGTCAGTGTGCCTGGGTGATCTGGCCCAGAATCAGGGCTGAATGCTTTGAAGTGCACCTACAGAGCCGTGCTCCCTCCACTGACAGGGTGGTGATAAGCCTCCCAGAAAGCAGCATCCTCTGTGAATCCAGCCCAGCCCCACTGCACTCAGCCCTTCCCATGGCCTGCATGTTTAATAGTGATGGTTTGAAAACTTGTCAGCTGATTGAGATGAGAGAAGCTCCAAATGTTTGATGAAGGATGAGATACTGCCTGGGAATGGGGAGGGATGTTTGTAACACCAGCAGGAGCAGAGGAGAAGGGCTCTGAGGAATTCAGCAAGCACAGCAAGGGAAATTCTGCTCTTCCTTTCCCAGCTAATACATTTCCCCTGGTCAGTCTGCACTGGGGAGGCCACAGCTTGAGTGCTGGGGTCAGTTTTGGGTCCTCACTCCCAGAAGGACATTGAGAGGCTGGAGCAGGTCCAGAGAAGGGCAACCAAGCTGGGGAAGGGTCTGGAGAAGAGGGCTGGGGAGGAGCAGCTGAGGGAGCTGGGGGTGTTGAGTGTGGAGAAGAGGAGGCTGAGGGAGACCTCATTGCTCTCTGCAGCTCCCTGAGAGGAGGCTGCAGCCAGGTGGGGGTTGGGCTCTGCTCCTCAGTCTCAGGTGACAGAAGGAGAGGAAATGGCCTGGAGTTGTGCCAGGGGAGGGTTGGGTTGGAGAGGAAGAAAACTTTCTGTGCTGCAAGAGTGGTCAGGGCTTGGCAGAGGCTGCCCTGGGAGGTGGTGGAGTCCCCATCCCTGGAGGTGTTTCAGAGCTGTGGCCATGGCCCTTGGGGCCAGGGTTTGGTGGCCATGGTGTTGCTGGGTTGATGTTGGACTGCAGGATCTCAGAGGCTTTTCCTGCTGAAAGAATTCAGTGATTCAGTTCCATGATTCATCTCGTTAGTGTTGCATGGCTTTGCTGGATGTTTGTTCCCTGTCCTTGCCTCTCACTCCTGCCTGTGTGTCTCTCCACCAGCACTGTGGGTGCCATGGTGGCAGTGTGTCTGATGGTCCCATGGGTGGTTTCCAGCTGCAGTTAAAGCCCTGGTGTGGCAGGGAGCAGGGTGCCTTTGCTCACAATGCAGCTCAGCCTTACACAGGTTGATGCTGGGCTGGATGACCTCAGAGGACTTTCCCAGCCCAAACAATTCTGTGATTCTATGACGTCCATCAAACTCCATTCAGCAGCTTACACCTCCTTGCTGCTCACCCAGGCATATTTTCCTCTCTTTCCCCTCACAAGCACAGCAAACAGCTGCCCTAAGCACACCTGGCTGACTGCTGCCCTTCTAGCTCTGATTCAGTAGGCAGGTATTTTGTCACAGAGCTGGGAGCCATTGTCTTTGTGGCCTTTATGATTATGCTATTCAGTGGAAAGCTCCTGCAAAAGGCACCCCACAGAATGGGACATCAATTTTCCTACCTTTTAATCTCTCACTCAAAGCTCTAGGCAGCCTTAGGCTGTGACAAGATGCACATAGAAGGGAAAGATTTCTTCCATCCAGCCTGGTTTTCACCATGAGGGCACAGCAGCAATTGTGACTGCATTTTATTATGCCTACCATAAACCAACACCTTTATTGATCAGGCAGGCAGGGACTGCAATCAAGATGCAGGAGCTCTTTACCTGCTTTCAGCTGTTTACATGAGGAGAGAACTAAGTGGCCAGAGTTACCCTAGTCTGGAAGTAAAGGTCCAAAGCCTCAGAAGGCCCTACCTTGTTTCCCCCCCTCCCTGCAATTCCTGCAGCAGCTCTCCAGCAAAGTTGTCCTCATCCCCTGGATCAGACCCAAGGAATGGAAGGATTGTCCAGGGACACTGAGCCTCCTCTCAGTGGTGCCCAGTGACAGGACAAGAGGGCATGGCCATAAACTTGACTGTAGGAAGTTCCATCTAACATGAGGAGGAACTTCTTGACTGTGAGGGTGGCACAGCCCTGGAGCAGGCTGCCCAGAGAGGCTGTGGAGCCTCCTTCTCTGGAGCCTTTCAAGCCCCACCTGGATGTGTTCCTGTGTGACCTGCCCTGGGTGACCCTGCTCTGGCAGGGGGCTTGGACTGGATGACCTTCAGAGGTCCCTTCCAGCACCTCCCATGCTGTGGTTGTGTGATTGTGTGACATGGAGTCAGGTTTTCCCCAGGGGTGCTTTTGACCCAGTTTACTGCTATCAGTACTTCCCCCCACGTGCTGGGGATTCCTTGTACCCGAGCTTACAGCACACTCAGCCCATCAGCCAGGTGCTGATTAGATACCAACAGCAAACACAGATCTGAATTGTTTTGTCTGAGATTAATGGAATGTGCAGAGTCATCCCTACAATGTCCCTACAAGGGCAGCCTCACGGAGGCCATGTGGCAATTCCTCTCCTGCTTTCAAACCAAGGCTTTATACAAACTCTTTGTTCTCAGGGGATGGGATGGAATGGAATGGAATGGAATAGAATAGGATAGGATAGGATAGGATAGAATAGAATAGAATAGAATAGAATAGAATAGAATAGAATAGAATAGAATAGAATAGAATAGACCAGGTTGGAAGAGACCTTCAAGATCATCGTGTCCAACCTATTATCCACCACCACCTGATCAACTAAACCATGCAACCAAGCACCCCATCAAGTCTCCTCCTGAACACCTCCAGTGATGGTGACTCCACCACCTCCCTGGGCAGCCCATTCCAACGGCCAACCACTCTCTCTGTTTAGAGTTTCTTCCTAGCCTCCAGCCTAAACCTCCCCTGGCACAGCTTGAGACTGTGTCCTCTTGTTCTGGTGCTGCTTGCCTGGGAGAAGAGACCAACCCCCACCTGGCTACAACCTCCCTTCAGGGAGTTGGAGAGAGCAAGAAAGTCTCCCCTGAGCCTCCTCTTCTCCAGGCTAAGCAACCCCAGCTCCCTCAGCCTCTCCTCTCAGGGCTGTGCTCCAGACCCCTCCCCAGCTTTGTTGCCCTTCTCTGGACACCTTCCAGCAACTCAACATCTTTCCTAAACTGAGGGGCCCAGAACTGGACACAGGACTCAAGGTGTGGCCTAACCAGTGCAGTGTACAGGGGCAGAATGACCTCCCTGCTCCTGCTGGCCACACTCTTCCTGATGCAGGCCAGGATGCCCTTGGCCTTCTTTGCCACCTGGGCACACTGCAGACTCATGTTCAGCCTACCATCAACCAGCACCCCCAGGTCCCTCTCTGCCTGGCTGCTCTCAGCCAC
The DNA here is from genome assembly GCF_014839835.1 of Dryobates pubescens. Classification (NCBI taxonomy): domain Eukaryota; kingdom Metazoa; phylum Chordata; class Aves; order Piciformes; family Picidae; genus Dryobates; species Dryobates pubescens. Next base: position 12,562,616 of record NC_071614.1, on the reverse strand, counting down.
TCTGCCCCCAGCCTGTAGCACTGCCTGGGGTTGTTGTGGCCAATGTGCAGCACCTGGCACTTGGATGTGTTCAATCTCCTGCCCTTGGACTCTGCCCATCTGTGCAGCCTGTCAAGGTCCCTCTGCAGAGCTCTTCTACCCTCCAGCAGATCAACTCCTGCCCCCAGCTTGGTGTCATCTTCAAATTTACTGATGATGGACTCAACCCCCTCATCCAGATCATCAATAAAGATGTTAAAGAGCATGGGGCCCAGCACTGATCCCTGGGGGACACCACTGGTGCCTGGCTGCCAGCTGGCTGTGGCACCATTCACCACCACTCTCTGGGCTCAGCCCTCCAGCCAGTTCCTAACCCAGCACAGTGTGCCAGCAGTGCTGACATCACTGCTAAGGGAAATGTAAGACACTACTTTGGGATTAATAATATGGCCAACTGAATTATTTTTTTGAGCAACAAATGGGTTTTAAACTGCAGGATGTGACATAAGCCTTGACTGCTCTTGTTGTGAATTCAGTCCTGGCTCATCAGATGCTTCTTAGGGAGAGGTAATCTTGAACTTGAAGAGATTAATAGGATACCATTTCCCTGCAATTCTCATTCTAAAGCTGGTCTGCCCCTAAAGCCTCCTTGAGCTAAACAGCTGATCCTCAGCACTGGCAGTCTGGGAACAGGACAGAATCACTGCTTGGAAGAGTGATTAGCTAATGGCTTTGCTGGAGACGGAACATTTCACTCTGCCATTTGCTCCAGCATCAGCAACTTGCAGGATCCAATTTCCTCCCCTTGATCCAGAGCTCTGAAGCATTATTTCACATCCTGGCTGTGCTGTTCATTTCAGTTGGTGATTTGCTTTTACAGGAGAGCCCAAAGATGAACAGCCGATGTTCTGTTTGAAGCTGTATGGATGTCAAGTGAAAATGCTGCCCTCCAAAGTGGCCCAGAGGATAAGAGCTGTTCTGAACACGATGTGGCCACTCCTCTGCAGGGACACAGGAGAAAATAAAAGCTGATCAGCTGCCTGAATGTGTCATCTTAGAAATATCCAGGGGTAAAGTACCCTCTGAATGCTGTGATCAGCAGCTCTCGCTGCCTGCCCTACCTTTGACTTCTCATCTGCAGGGAAGAGGCAGGTCACAGCTGGGCAACCACTGAGGAGGAAGAGTGAGGCATCTTGAACATCACTGCAGCTGGTTGTCCATAGAATCATAGAATGGTTTGGGTTGGAAAAAAACCACCAAAGCTCATCCAGTCCAACCCCTCTGCACTCAGCAGGGACATCCCCAACTAGATCAGGTTGCCCAGAGCCCTGTCCAGCCTCACCTTGAATATCTCCAGGGATGTGGCCCCAACCACCTCCCTGAGCAACTTGTTCCAGTGTTCTATTTGTAGATGTCCCCTCCCTGGAGGTGTTCCAGGCCAGGTTGGATGAGGCCTTGAGCAACCTGGGCTAGTGGGAGGTGTCCCTGCCCATGGCAGGGGGTTGGAACTGGATGACCTTTAAGGTCCTTCCAACCCAACCCATTCTATGAATCTATGATTCTATGATGGGATGAAAGGAAAGAGGCAATAGGCAAAGAGAAAGGAAAGAGGGGGAGAAAGAGCCCACTGGCCTGGTGGCTTGTTCCTTGTCCTGTTAAACCCCAAGCAAATACACTTCTCTTTCTCAGGTTCCAAACCAGGCCTAAGGGAAAGGGAGAAAGGATTCAAAAGGGTAAGAACTGGAAATCAGGATGCAGCATGATAGAGAATGTTAGCAGGACCTGGGAGGGGAGTGAAAGAACTTCATTAGAGAGCAACACATCCTACATAAAGGATCTTGACTGAAGAAGAAAGGGTAGTTCAAGGTATAAATGCAAGTTTAGACAGGCAGAAGCTGGCAGAGGTAGAGAAGATATTCATGTCAGTGAGAAAGGTAAACAATAGCCCATGGGTAGGTGGGACAACAAGATGGAAAACATGAAGACACACAGCAAAGAGAGACAACTGCAGTCCAGGGTAAGTCCACAGACTTCTGAGAGAGAGAGAAATTGCCAAGTGAAAAAGACACAGAAAAGAGAGAGAAAGCAGGAGGGAGGCAGGGGCTGCAGGACCTGGGGAGACAGAAAGTGAGAAACAGAATAGAATAGAATAGAATAGAATAGAACAGAACAGAATAGAATAGAACAGAACAGAATAGAATAGAATAGACCAGGTTGGAAGAGACCTTCAAGATCATCGTGTCCAACCTATCATCCAACACCATCTGATCAACTAAACAGTGCAGCCAAGCACCCCATCAAGTCTCCTCCTGAACACTTCCAGTGATGGTGACTCCACCACCTCCCTGGGCAGCCTCTGCCAAGCCCTGACCACTCTTGCAGCACACAAAGTTTTCCTCATCTCCAACCTAAGCCTCCCCTGGCACAATTCCAGGCCGTTCCCTCTCCTTCTATCATCTGACACTAGGGAGCAGAGCCCAACCCCCAGCTCACTGCAGCCTCCTCTCAGGGAGCTGCAGAGAGCAATGAGGTCTCCCTCAGCCTCCTCTTCTCCACACTCAACACCCCCAGCTCCCTCAGCTGCTCCTCCCCAGCTCTCTTCTCCAGACCCAGCTTGGTTGCCCTTCCCTGGACCTGCTCCAGCCTCTCAATGTCCTTTTGGGAGTGAGGGACCCAAAACTGAACCCAGCACTCAAGCTGTGGCCTCCCCAGTCCCAGTACAGGAGGACAATCCCTGCTCCTGCTGGCCACACCATTGCTGCTCCAGGCCAGGCTGCTGGTGGCCTTCTTGCCCACCTGGGCACCCCCTGGCTCATCTTCAGCTGCTGCCAACCAGCACCTTCAGGTCCTTCTCTGCTGGGCAGTTCGCAGCCTGCGGTGCTCATGAGGTTATTGTGACCCAGGTGTAGGACTCAGCACTTGGCCTTGTTAGATCTCATACAGCTGACATCAGCCATGGATCCAGCCTGGCCAGGTCCCTCTGCAGAGCAAAGAACTGGCACAGGGCTGGTGATCAATAAGAGAAAAGGAAGCACAGCACCCAGAAAGTGCCTAACCAAGGGGCAGATGTCCGTCTGGTACAAACATTAGCTGTGAGCATCAAGAAATTGCTGCTGGCTCCCCTTTGTGCAAAGTGCTCTTAGAATCACAGAATCATTTTGGATGGAAAGGACCTTTGGGATCATGGAGCCCAACCATCATTACTTTGTTTGTCCTGTGTTTGCTCTGTGGCTTTGATTACCCTCACCACAAAAGCTCTCCTCTCCTCCTGCTCACCATCGGTATGCAACTGTGAATAACGATGAGCAGCGACAACGACAGTTATTAACCCTGCCTCAGCCTGCTGCGAAATGTGTTGCAGGGGATCTCGCATGCTTGGGGGGGAATAAGTAGAAAAAGTGAGAGGAATGCCATGCAGCTAAAGGAAGGAAGCAGCCTGGCTCCAGCGGCCACCACAGCCTGAGGAGCAGGGACAAGCAGCTCTGCTTCCTAATCATTACACAACCAGCGCTGGCAGAGAGGCCAGCAGGAAAGTGAAGAGGAGGCTCCCGACTGCATCATACCCCCCGGCTCTGAGCCTGGGGCCACCCAAAGGCCACCACAAAGCTTCCTGCAGCCCAGCGGTTTATGTAACGCTGAGAGCGGCATCCTCCGGGCTGCCGGCTGGGGAGAGCAGCAGCTCCAGCCGCTCCATCATCAGCTGCCGCTGAAGCACCCCCGGGACACCCCCAGCCCGGGAAGGCCGAATCTGTTCCCTCCCCGCCCCCCAGAATCCCTTCGTTTAGCCTAAAAAAAAAACACCCCAAAAACCCCCAAACCCCAAACCCCCAAACCGTTAAAAACTAAAGCAGCCCCCAAATCCATCCAAGCGGATCCCGGAGCATCCCCGCGCCGCCCGCCTCACCTTGAACGACATCCTGCACATCGCAGCGCTCCGCCCCCGCGCTGCTGCCTCCGCTCCGCGCCGGGGGCTGCGCAGCTCCGCGCCCGGGGGCTGAGCGGGGCCGGGGCCGGCGCCGGAGCCGGGGCTGGGGCGGGGCGCGGGACCGGCACCTCCCCCCCGCCCGGCTCTGTGCTCAGCGGGGTCTGGGCAGCTCTGAAAGCCTAGGGGGCAGCTGGGGGGTTGCGGAGTAGGAGAGCGTCGGTCATTTGCGGTAGGTGCAGTGTGGAGGTGCTGGAGGTGGCCAAGAAGGCCACCAGCAGCCTGGGCTGGAGCAGCAATGGTGTGGGCAGCAGGAGCAGGGCAGGGATTGTCTCTCTTGACTCTATCCTCACTTCCCGTCTGATGGTTTAAAAGCAAACAACAAGGTGGCATGGCATTTCAGCTGGAGCAGTCTTTAAGGCTCTGGAGGCATGGAGAGGAGGGTTTGGGTGCAGAATCCATCAAGTTTCCATGGATCAGGCTGGTTTCACATTCTCCTGTGGTCCATAGTAGTCACAACCACCCCGTGGATGCTCCAGGCTTGGGGCAGAGTGGCTGCAAACTGCCCAGCAGAGAAGGACCTGGGGGTGCTGGCTGGCAGCAGCTGAAGAGGAGCCAGGGGGTGCCCAGGTGGGCAAGAAGGCCACCAGCAGCCTGGCCTGGAGCAGCAATGGTGTGGCCAGCAGGAGCAGGGCAGGGATTGTCCTCCTGCACTCAGCACTGGGGAGGCCACAGCTTGAGTGCTGGGTTCATCTTTGGGCCTCTCACTCCAAGAAGGACATTGAGAGGCTGGAGCAGGTCCAGAGAAGGGCAACCAAGCTGGGGAAGGGTCTGGAGAAGAGGGCTGGGGAGGAGCAGCTGAGGGAGCTGGGGGTGTTGGGTGTGGAGAAGAGGAGGCTGAGGGAGACCTCATTGCTCTCTACAGCTCCCTGAGAGGAGGCTGCAGGGAGGTGGGGGTTGGCCTCTGCTCCCTAGTCTCAGGTGATAGAAGGAGAGGAAATGGCCTGGAGTTGTGCCAGGGGAGGCTTAGGTTGGAGAGGAGGAGAAATGTCTTTGCTGCAAGAGTGGTCAGGGCTTGGCAGAGGCTGCCCAGGGAGGTGGTGGAGTCCCCATCCCTGGAGGTGTTCCACAGAGCTGTGGCCATGGCACTTGGGGATATGGTTTGGTGGCCATGGTGGTGCTGGGTTGATGTTGGACTGGAGGATCTTAGAAGGCTTTTTCAACCCAAACAATTCCATGATTCTATGATTGGTTTTGTTGCTGTAATTATGTGGACACAGCTCTTCCACAGCCACCCCCAGCTCCAGCAGCAGCAGCCTGAGGGGCAAGAAAGCACAGCAGGGACCCACACCTCTCAGTCACTGCCTCAGACCTATAAATCAGGCTTCCCCTGCTCAGGAACAGCACTGAAACAGCCCAAAGTCCAGACACCTGCACCCTGAGCTCTCATCACAGTGCTGATGCTTCCTCCATGGCACCTCTTTTGTATTTCACAGAGTTTTCCCTTCATATCTAGGAACAAACGGTCATAAGGACCTGCCAGCAGCTCAAGGGACATTCTCCTCCTGCTCTGCGCTGGTGAGGCCACATCTGGATAGCTGTTCCACTTCATACAATCATAGAATTGTCAGGGCTGGAAGGGACCTCAAGGATCAGCCAGTCCCAGCCCCCCTGCCATGGCCAGGGACACCTCACACTACAGCAGGTTGCTCACAGCCACATCCAGCCTGGCTGCAAACACCTCCAGGCAGGAGGCTGCCACCACCTCCCTGGGCAACCTGTGCCAGGCTCTCATCACCCTCATGGGGAACAACTTCTTCCTAACATCCAGGTCTGGGCTCCCCAGTTCAGGAGGGACAGGGATCTGCTAGACAGCAGCCTCCAATGGAGGCTACAAAGATGCTAAGGGTCCTGGAGCATCTCCATGAGGAGGAAAGGCTGAGAGCCCTGAGGCTGTTTAGTCTGGAGAGAAGGAGGCTGAGAGGGATCTGATCAATGTCTATCAATATCTGAGGGCTGGGGGTCAGGAGGGAGGGGACAGGGACAGGCTCTGCTCAGTTGCTCCCTGGGGTAGGACAAGGGGCAATGGATATAAACTCCAGCACAGGAGGTTCCACCTCACCATGAGGAGGAACTTCTTGACTGTGAGGGTCCCAGAGCCCTGGAGCAGGCTGCCCAGAGAGGTTGTGGAGTCTCCTTCTCTGGAGACTTCCCAGCCCTGTCTGGATGTGTTCCTGTGTGACCTGTGCTGGGTTCTATGCTCCTGCTCTGGCAGGGGGCTTGGACTGGATGATTTCCTGAGCTCTCTTCCAACCCCTAACATCCTGTGAGCTGTGATCTTGCAATGCACATAAATATCTAAAGGGTGGAGGCTGAGAACATGGGGTTGGACTCTTCAGTGGTGCCCAGTGATAGGACAAGGGGCAACAGGAACAAACTAGAACCCAACAGGTTTCGCTTGAACTGAAAGAAAAACTTCTTTACTGTGAGGCTGCTGGAGCCTGGAGCAGGCTGCCCAGAGAGGATGTGGAGCCTCCTTCTCTGGAAGCTTCCAAAACCTACCTGGACATTATGATCCTGGGCAACCTGCTGTGGGGGACCCTGCTTTAGCTGGGGGAGGGGTTGAATTAGATGATCCCCTGAGGTCCTTCCTAACTCCTAGCAAGCTGTGATTCTGTGTAACACTGTCTCCCGTGGGGGAAAGAAGGCAGTGAGCTATTAAGGACTTGATTTTAAACCTTTGAAGAAGAGCAACCACAAAGCCAGAGCGTGTCCTGCTTTGCCTGGCTGCTGCAGGTTTCATTCAAGAGTCTGAGTGATAGAGAGCAGGCAAAGCAGGGCATGCTCTGCTGGGAGCTTCCTGCATTTCTTTGCTATTGTTGGCTTCACCTGAGCCCTCAGGCTTGGTTTTCCTTTTTGATGTTCACACATGAATCTGCTTCACAAGGAAATTATGACTGTGCACAGAGAGAAAATGGCTTGCACCAAGAGCCAGGAGAGTTTGTTCTGCACATCTGCAAGTGGAGAGGCTGTCCTGCGGATCTTTGTCCTGAGGCTGTGTTCCTCTCTGCGTGCAGCAAAACAAACGGGAAGCAAGCAGATGAAGAGCTGCCAAGAGCATAAGAACATCCCAGAATGTATGGCCTGGTGTGAACCTCACCTGAATTATTGAGATCAGACCAACACAGAGCATCATCCTATTATTTCCTTAGACATACTGAGTCAGTTCCACAGCTAAGAGTCGTCCCTGCTCTGAGCCAGTTGCACAGTTGTCCTGGTGTGAGCTGGAGCTCACTGCTGTCCCTTCCCAGCTCAGTCTCTGCTCAGGGCCAGCACTTTGTGCAGCTCAGGGCAGGTCTGCACAGCCAGGGGCTGCTGCTAGCAGTGAGAATGTGATGGGGAGAGTGAGCACCAAGGGCTGGGCTGCAGACCAAGTACCTGAGGTGTGGCCTCACCAATGATGGGTACAGGAAGACAATCCCTGCCCCGCTCCTGCTGGCCACACTCTTGCTGATCCAGGCCAGGACGCTGGTGGCCTCCTTGGCCACCTGGGCACACAGTGGCTCATCTTCAGCTGCTGTCAGCCAGCAGCCACGGGTGTTCCTCTACCTTAGAGCAGCCTTACAGTACCTGAAGGGAACTACAAGAAAGCTGGGGAGAGACTTTTGACAAGGGCTCGTGGTGACAGGATGAGGGACAATGGCTTTGAGCTGGGAGAGGGGAGATTGAGACTGGAGATTAGGAAGAGATTCTTTGCAGTGAGGTGAGACACTCATCTCACTGAAGTGAGTGGGGAGACACTGGAACAGGTTGCCCAGGGAGGCTGTGGCTGTCCCCTCCCTGGAGGTGTTCAAGGCCAGGTTGGATGAGACCTTGAGCAAGCTGGGCTGGTGGGAGGTGTCCCTGCCCATGGCAGGGGGTTGGAGCTGGATGATCCTTGAGGTCCCTTCCAACCCAAACCATTCTGTGAAGAGCCAGCTACAGGGGCTGCTGCTTCTCTCTGTAATAGGTGAAAGATTCAGGCATGTTTGACTAAACCCAGGCTGTAAAGATTGCACTCTGAGTTGCTTTTTTACTTTGGGTGCTACTCCTGGGAGTGAGTAGTGCTAGTAAGAGAAAATGAATCAATTACTGTAGAAACCAAATCCTGCAGACTGCTCAGGAAAAGTGCCAAGGATTGACATGTTCCATAAAGCTTTTGGAAACAGAATGGAGAATTTACAAATCTGGGCCTGGAAAAGGAGAAGTTCATCTAATAATAGAAGCTGTTTACTCACCTGGTTCATAGCTGCATGCAATCATCCTTCCAGGGCGCTGGAATCTTTCTTTCCACTCCATGCTCCTTGTGCTGAGGGCTCCTCTGATGCCAAATGCCATGTGGATGTTGCAGGTATAAGCTGGTGTAAGGGCACTTAGCTCCTTTCTTCACATGGACTTGCAAGTACCTGAAGGGGGCTACAAGAAAGCTGGGGAGGGACTTTTGACAAGGGCTTGTAGTGGTAGGGTGAGGGAGAATGGTTTTGAGCTTGAGGAGGGTACATGACTCAATGATCTCAAAGCTCTTTTCCAACCTGGTTAATTCTATTCTATTCTATTCCATTCCATTCCATTCCATTCCATTCCATTCCATTTGGAGTGGAGATTAGGAAGTAATTCTTTCCAGTGAGGGTGGTGAGACACTGGCACAGGTTGCCCAGGGAGGCTGTGGATGGATGAGGCCTTTGGCAACGTGGGCTGGTGGGAGGTGTTCCTGCCCATGGCAGGGGGTTGAAACTAGATAATCCTTAAGATTATTGCTCTCTACAGCTACCTGAAGGGAGGTTGTAGCCAGGTGGGGGTTGGTCTCTTCTCCCAGGCAAGCAGCACCAGAACAAGAGGACACAGTCTCAAGCTGTGCCAGGGGAAGTTTAGGCTGGAGGTGAGGAGGAGGTTCTACAAAGAGAGAGAGATTGGCCATTGGAATGTGCTGCCCAGGGAGGTGGTGGAGTCCCCATCCCTGGAGGTGTTCAAGAGGGGATTGGATGTGGCACTTGGTGCCATGGTTTAATATTCAGGAGGTCTGTAGTGCCAGGTTGGACTTGATGATCTTTGAGGTCTTTTCCAACCTTATTGATTGTATGATTCCATGATCCCTTCCAACCCAAACCATTCTATGACTGTGATTGAAACTGATGCCTGGGCTGGTGACCTAAGAATCAGAGAGGAGTTCCCACTCTGCTTGAGTCAGTACTGCAGGAAAATGTCCACAAACTGTCATAGAGTATTCCAGTGAATTAGCTCTTTTCTGTTTGTTCCCAGCAAATCAGTGCTTTTAGCCACAGAGGAGGTGACATGTCCAGGAAGCCAATGGATGGACCTCAACTACCACCTGAGGCCCATTTCCAGTCCAGTGTAAGCACCAGCACACCACATTCACTGTGTTGCCAATGCCTTACAGCCTTCAAACAGCTGACCTCTAGGTTCCCATCTGTGCAGGTACAGAGTGCTTGAAAGCTTTTTATCCTTCCACTCCTGGCCTTAGAGGGGAACTCCAACTTCTTTTTCCAACCTGGTTAATTCTCTTCTCTTCTCTTCTCTTCTCTTCTCTTTTCTTCTCTTTTCTTCTCTTCTCTTTTCTTCTCTTTTCTTCTCTTCTCTTCTCTTCTCTTCTCTTCTCTTCTCTTCTCTTCTCTTCTCTTCTCTTCTCTTCTCTTCTCTTCTCTTCTCTTCTCTTCTCTTCTCTTCTCTTCTCTTCTCTTCTCTTCTCTTCTCTTCTCTTCTCTTCTCTTCTCTTCTCTTCTCTTCTCCCTTCCCTTTTCCCTTCTCCCTTCCCTTTTCCCTTCTCCCTTCCCTTTTCCCTTCTCCCTTCCCTTTTCCCTTCCCTTTTCCCTTCCCTTTTCCCTTCCCTTTTCCCTTCCCTTTTCCCTTCCCTTTTCCCTTCCCTTTTCCCTTCCCTCTTCCCTTCCCTCTTCCCTTCCCTCTTCCCTTCCCTCTTCCCTTCCCTCTTCCCTTCCCTCTTCCCTTCCCTCTTCCCTTCCCTCTTCCCTTCCCTCTTCCCTTCCCTCTTCCCTTCCCTGTTCCCTTCCCTCTTCCCTTCCCTCTTCCCTTCCCTCTTCCCTTCCCTCTTCCCTTCCCTCTTCCCTTCCCTCTTCCCTTCCCTCTTCCCTTCCCTCTTCCCTTCCCTCTTCCCTTCCCTCTTCCCTTCCCTCTTCCCTTCCCTCTTCCCTTCCCTCTTCCCTTCCCTCTTCCCTTCCCTCTTCCCTTCCCTCTTCCCTTCCCTCTTCCCTTCCCTCTTCCCTTCCCTCTTCCCTTCCCTCTTCCCTTCCCTCTTCCCTTCCCTCTTCCCTTCCCTCTTCCCTTCCCTCTTCCCTTCCCTTCCCTTCCCTTCCCTTCCCTTCCCTTCCCTTCCCTTCCCTTCCCTTCCCTTCCCTTCCCTTCCCTTCCCTTCCCACCGAACCTCTGGGACCCTCACAGTCAAGAATTTCCTCCTCATGTTGAGGTGGAACCTCCTGTGCTGGAGTTTATACCCATTGCCCCTTGTCCTACCCCAAAGCACAAGTGAATAGAGCCTGTCCCCTCCCTCCTGACCCCCAGCCCTCAGCTATTGATAGGCATTGATCAGATCCCTCTCAGTCTTCTCCTCTCCAGACTCAACAGCCCCAGGGCTCTCAGCCTCTCCTCCCCAGGCAGTGCTGCAGTCCCTTCAGCATCCTTGGAGCCTCCCTTGGACTCTCTCCAGCAGATCCCTGTCCCTCTCATAGCTTTTATGAAGTACACACCGTTGTAGGAAGTGGCATGATGGCCATGTGCAGTAAGTTCCTTTCCAGAATGCCCCAGCTGGCAAAAGAGACTATTTTAAAGCTGCTCTAGGAATTGAAAGAATTCATGGATGGAATAGTCAATTCTGAGATATTTAAACTGGCAGCATGCTACATTTATGAAAGCCAAACTTTCTGTGGAGGACAAGGAGCAGTGGATATAAACTCCAGCACAGGAGGTTCCACCTCAACATGAGGAGGAACTTCTTGACTGTGAGGGTCCCGGAGGCCTGGAGCAGGCTGCCCAGAGAGGTTGTGGAGTCTCCTTCTCTGGAGCCTTTGCAGCCCTGTCTGGATGTGTTCTGTGTGACCTGTGCTGGATTCTATGCTCCTGCTCTGGCAGGGGTTTGGACTCGATCTCCTGAGCTCCCTTCCAACCCCTAACATCCTGTGAGCTGTGACCCTGTGACGCAAAAATTGCTTGCTACAGGTATCTCTGATGTGCTAAAGCCCTAGTGGCACAAACCCAAGGGTGGTGTTGTTTCCTTGCAGACAGAATCAATAGCTCGTGGCTGGTGCTTCCCAGAACAGCATGTCAGGGATCTCGGTGCTGCTGTGTGGCTGTAGCAAAGCCCTCACAAAGTTATGAAATACTTTGCTGCTCACATGAATCACGATCAAAATATTAGAGGTATGTGGATCTAACCATCTCTTTGTGCCTGGATCTGGCAAATTGTATCAGGAGCACTGAGCACTGGATGTGTGAGCCTGTGTGGGGCTGGAAATGGCAATGAGACTTCTGGTAGCAAAGTCATTAAGCACTGTGACCCCTGACAGAGATGCCTGATAGATTCTTAAGCCTCCTTCTCCCTCCTTAACCTCCCCTCCAGCTTCTGTGTTACCCAAAGCCTGTGTCAAATAGCTTCACAAAGACAGGAGGTTCATTGCCTGCCCTGGATGAGGAGGAGCACTCATCACACAGGGAGCCCAGAGCACTGGCTGGGCGTTGCAGAGGGGTGGCCTGGGTTGCAGGGGTTCCATCAGCCTCAGAGCATGGAACACGGCCAGAGATGCTGTGAGCTCTGCAGCGTTGCTCTGCAGAGCATCTTCCCAAGGACCTGCACACACAAGCAGGGTCTGCCTCGTGTGGAAACAGCTGGGAAGGCTTAATTTTACTGCCCATGTGTGATGAAACTACTTCCCTGAAAGGGTTCTCAAAGCCTGGCACGGGCTGCCCAGGGTGGTGGTTGAATGCCCATCCCTGGGGGTGTTTAGAAGAGGCAGAGATGTGGTGCTGAGGGACCTGCTTTAGCTCCAGCTTTGGTAGAGTTAGGGAATGGTTGGACTGGCTGAGCTTAAAGGGCTTTTCCAGCCCCAGCGTTTCTGTGCCTGCTTGTCCGTCGAAGACACCAAGCGAGGAGGGTCTCAGAAAGCCGCGGCCGAGCCGTGGGGGCGGCAGGGGGGAGCTGTCACCTGCCAGCAGTCCCGCGGAGCTGAGGGCACCTCATCCCGGCGCCCCTGCCCCGAGTGCGGCGGACCCGCATCGTGGCTCGCCGTGGCTCATCGTGCCTCGCCCCGGCCCGGCCCCGTAGGCAGCTCCCTGCCAGCCTCCTGCCGCCTCCCGCCGCGGCCCCGCCCGCCCGCCGCGGCTATAGGGCGGCCCCGGGCGGGCCAAGGCAGAGCCCGGCGCGGGATGGCCGCGGCGCCGGTTACCCGGCTGCTCTGGGCGCTCCTCTCGCCTCTCCTCAGCCTCTGCCCCTGCCCCGCCGGCTCCCGCGGGGCTCCCGCGGGGCTCAGCCTCCACCCGCCCTACTTCAACCTGGCGGCGGCAGCCAGCATCTCGGCCACGGCCACCTGCGGGGAGGCGGCGGAGGGCGGCGGGCGGCCGGAGCTGTACTGCAAGCTGGTGGGGGGCCCGGCCGCAGCACCCCTGGGCCGCGCCATCCAGGTAAGGGGACCGGCGTGGGGGGCGGCCGGGGGGGCAGCGCCCGCTTTCTATGGCAGCCGGCGGCGGGATGCCCCTCCGGGGATGCCCCTGCGGGGATGCCCTGGGGGCGCAGCCCTGTTTCCTCCGGCGTTTGCTTCTGGCTGGGCTGTGCCACCGGCAGCGGAGGGCAGCGTGGGCCAGCGGGACCCCAGGCAGGGAAGCGCTGGGCAGGTTGGAGGTGTCCCGACCCACTCTGGAGACCCCGGCACGCCGCGACCCGGGCCGGTGCCGCCCGCGGGGCTGCGCCTGCTGCCGGGGCTGCCCGGGACCCTCGTCCCGGCGGGCGCTGGGGCTCTCGGGGCTGGCTTAGGGAGTCCTCAAGAGGTGTTCGGTGGCATCAGCGCTTGGCCGTGGTCTGCGGAGAGCAGCGAGATGCTGCTGGGGGAAAAGGAGTGAGAGTAGGGGATAAGGAAAGGGGACGGGGCAATGGATGGGGACGTACCGCACCGGCAGCCTCTTGCTGGAGCCAGGGTTTTCCCGGGAAGCAGTGGGAGAAGGTCTGCTGTTAGGCAGGTGGCTCGGTGGGGTGTTAGAAGCAGTAAATGTGAGGCTCGTGGTCTGTGCCTTGCATTGCGAGTGGGAGGGAGCCAGAGGTTGGCTGGGACTTGGCTACCTTTAGCCCGTATCTGGGGCTAAACTCCAGCAGCTGCTCTGTCACCTGGTGGCCAGGAAAGGGGATCGGGACAAGGAGAGGCGACCCACGGGTTGAAATGAAAATGGATTGAATGAAACAGTCAAACAGATCCCAATGTCAATACAAAGCAGATAAAGTTATACTCAGGCCAGCAAAGGTACAGCAGGCACACAAAAAGGGAAGGCAGTCCTGGAGAGCAGGAGAAGGAAGAGCCCAAGGAGAAAGCCCGGAGAGGAGGCTGCCCTCTCCTCAAACTTCCCTCTTTATACTGAATGTGATGCTCATGGTCTGGGATGGACCTGTAGCCAGCTGACTCCAAACTGCTCAAGGCAAGCAGCCCGTGGCTGGCTTGGGATTCTGTCCCAGCAAAACTGGGACAGGACTCTGACAGGGAATATAGGCACACAGGGCAGTGAGGGTGATGATGTTCTCTCCTAGCATACCATAAGATTCTTACACATTTTGTGCCATTCACAAGGAGGAATCACAGAATTGTCAGGGTTGGAAGGGACTTCAAGGCTCAGCCAGTTCCAACCCCCCTGCCATGGGCAGGGACACCTCACACTGCAGCAGGTTGCTCACAGCCACATCCAGCCTGGCTGCAAACACCTCCAGGCAGGAGGCTTCCACCACCTCCCTGGGCAACCTCTGCCAGGCTCTCACCACCCTCATGGGGAACAACTTCTTCCTCACATCCAATCTCAATCTCCCCACTTCTAGTTTTGCTCCATCCCCCCCAGTCCTATCCCTCCCTGACACCCTCAAAAGTCCCTCCCCAGCTTTCTTGGAGCCCCCTGCAGATCCTGGAAGGCCACAATGAGGTCTCCTGGGAGCCTTCTCCTCTCCAGCCTGCACAACCCCAACTCTCTCAGGCTGTCTCCAGAGCAGAGCAGCTCCAGCCCTCTGCTCCTCCTCGTGGCCCTTCTCTGGACACCTTCCAGCACCTCCAGATCCTTCCTGGCACAGAGGCTCCAGCACTGGCCCCAGAGCTCCAGCTGTGGTCTCAGCAGAGTGGAGCAGAGGAGGAGAATCCCCTCCCTGGCCCTGCTGGCTATGCTTCTCTCCCTGCAGCCCAGGATGTGATTGGCTTTCTGGGCTGCCAGAACAATAAACAGCAAAACTCCTGGCAGGAGTTAATGGAACTCTCTTGCTTTTCTTCCCTTGGTAGAAACTTGTATGAACATGGCTGGGAGAGGGCAGGCACGGAGCAGGCACGGCACCCGACGCTGCGATGGATCTTCCTCCGCAGCTGCATCAGAGCTTTGTTAAAGGGGGCTGGGGGGCCGACTTCCCTCAAGCCTCAGACCTTCCACAGTTATTTTAGATGTATTTTATCTGGGTGGGAGAAGAAGAATCAGAGTGAAACTGCAGCTTGCAAGGGGTTTCAAAAGCTTTTAAGGTTCACTGCCTGGCACTGGGTGATATGGAGAGAATGCATGTAGATTTTATTCAGTTAGTCAGTTTTGCATCTTGGAAGAAGAGTTTTGTGTTTCAAGGTCCTAGGGCCTTGTGTTTGTGTGTTTTAATAGGGAAATAACCCTCAATATCTGGTATCAGAGAATGGTCTGGGCTGGAAGGGAGCTCCAAAGCTCACCCAGTCTGACCCCAATGCAGTCAGCAGGGACATCCTCCACTAGATCAGGTTGCCCAGAGCCCTGTCCAGCCTCACCTCGAGTATCTCCAGGGATGGGGCCTCAACCACCTCCCTGGGCAACCTCTTCCGGTGTTCCACCAGCCTCATGGTGCAGAACTTGTTCCTCACATCCAACCTCAATCTGCTCTGCTCTAGTTTGAAGCCATTGCCTCTGGTCCTGTCCCTGCAGGCTTTTGGGAACAGTCTCTCTGCAGCTTTCTTGTAGCCCCCTTCAGGTACTGGAAGCTCTTCCTTGAGCTGAACATCAGGCTGAACACCCCCAACACCCTCAGCCTGTCCTTGTAACAGAGCAGCTCCAACCCCCTGAGCAGTTTCATGGCCTCCTCTGGACCTGCTCCATCAAGTCCATGTCCTTCCTACACTGAGGGCTCCAGACCTGCACCCAGCACTGCAGGTGAGGTCTCACCAGAGCAAAGTGGCAGAATCACCTCTCTGGATCTGGTGGCCATGCAGAAGAGGTTGCAGTGGCTGAGAGTTTTCTTCTCAGTGTTTGTTGGGGACAGATGCCCGAGAGAGGAGCAAAAAGGTGCAGCTTAGATACTCCTTGTCATGTGCCAGAAGGGAGAACATCCCCAACACACAGCCTTGCCCTCAGCTTGTTGGGCAGCCACAGCCAGCAGTGTGCTGTGCCCTGAACTTGTCCTTGCCATGCCTTCCACCATGAAGTCTGGGATGACCTTAGAGCTGCGTGGTGCCCTGTCCTAATAACCTCAGAGTGCTCTGGGCATGAGTACAGGATGGGCTTTGCTTGCTTACAACTTCACTAAAAAGGAAGCTGGGTCACAGGTGTCACATGCTTGAACATAAAAAGGTTGTGATGAGGAGAGAGCTGCTTGCTCCTCTGTTTCTAATGCACCTCTGAAGTTTAGGGATCCATCCTTCCATGCTGAACACAGCACTTGTGTTCAAAGTTGCCTGAAAGAGCCATGCCACCAGGTGAACAGCCAGCCAGAGGATCTCTCAGCAACATGCTGGAACCCACTGCTGGAGGGAAATCTCTCCTGCTGGCATGCCTTGGGATGTCAGCAATCCCGACAACAAACATCAAACAACAAACAGCAGCCAAAGGAAACATCAGCTAAACATGCCAGCAAGCAGAATGAAGCATGCTGGGTGGCGTTAGGTGGTCATTGAATCAATGGTATGGGGTGGAAGGAGCCTCCTCAGATCATTGAGTCCAACCCAGTCCCAGGGCAGGCCACATAGGAACACATCCAGGTGGGTCTTGAAAGTCTCCAGAGGAGGAGACTCCCCAGCCTTTCAGTGCAGCCTGCTCCAGGCCTCCAGCACCCTCACAGCAAATAGTTTTCTCCTCATGTTGAGATGGAACTTCCTGGGTTCCAGTTTGTGTCCATTTCCCCTTGTCCTACCACAGGACACCCCTGAAGAGAGCCTGGCCCCTGCTTCTTGACACCCACCCCTCAGATACTTATAACCATTGATCAGATCTCCTCTCAGGCTGCTCTTCTCCAGACTAAACAGCCCCAGGGCTCTCAGCCTTTCCCCATCACAGAGATGTTCCTGTCCCTTCATCATCCTTGTAGCCTCTGTTGGACACTCTCTAGTCCCTCTTGAACTGGGGAGCCCAGAACAGGACATAGTACTGCAGATGTGGTCTGACTAGGGCAGAATAGAGGGGGAGGAGAACCCCCCTTGACCTGCTGGCCACACTCTTGGACTAGATGGTCTTTAAAGCCCCCTCCAACCCAACCCAACCCACTCCATGTTTCTATGTGCATTGCCATTGATGGCTTTTGTCATTGTTCCCTTTATGTATTAACACCCAACTGGAAATGATGCTTTGCTGCACCTAGGAAGAGACTAGAAAGGGAGAATTCCTCGTGTTTAATATTTGCCTTGCAGGTCCTAGGTGAGAGGGCAGTCATGGTTCATGCCTGATTCAAGTTCCCAGCAGGTCTTCTGATGGCTCAGCCCTGGTGCAGGGAGGCACATTGTGCCCCTTACAGCATCTGAGTATGCCCAGATGCAGCAGCATGTCCCTCCAGCTTCAACAAAGCCCTCCTGAGAGATAAAACATGGATACTGCTGTGGGTTTCCAGTAGCTGCTGGAGTTCAGGAAGGGTTGGCAAGCCTTTCAGAAGGCCAGGGCACTCCAGCCATGGCAAAGGTGCTAGGAGCCCAGTGTTGGTATTATGAAGCCACCTGCAGCTCCCAGGTTCAGAGACACTAAAGAGACTCTCTCCTTCCATGGAAAATCATTGAAGTCTCCCAGGAGCTGAGCTTACAC
The DNA here is from genome assembly GCF_014839835.1 of Dryobates pubescens. Taxonomy (NCBI): domain Eukaryota; kingdom Metazoa; phylum Chordata; class Aves; order Piciformes; family Picidae; genus Dryobates; species Dryobates pubescens. Next base: position 12,545,455 of record NC_071614.1, on the reverse strand, counting down.
AGGAGGGTTTCAAATCAGTGGGAGTGTTGCTGTGTTTCTGAAGAGCCTGAGGGGAGGTGATGTGCACTGGGACAGGTGTAACAGCCCCTGTGTCTGGCCCAGCCTCCTCAGCCTCGAGTCAGCCTTGGGTCTCTGCAAGGCTGGGTTGTGGCTGTTGCTCTACAAATGGGGACAAGAGGAGGAAGTGCAGAGGGTGATCCTCATCCTGATGAAAAGAGCAGACAGCTCTGTTCCCAGTGCTATCCCCAGCACTGAAAGCAGGGGAAAGGGGAAAGCAGCCCCAGGTTCATTTCCACTGCTCTGCCATCAGCCTCTCTCGTTCAGCTTGTCATTTGGAGGTGTCCTTTCCTGAAGCCTGTAGAACCCAGCAAATCCAGGCTGCCATCCAGCATCTCCTGGACTGGCTGGAGAGCTGGGCAGGCAGAAACCCAATGGAATTCAAGAGAGGCAAAGGTAGAGTCCTGCATCTGGGGAAGAGCAACCCCATGGATCAGTACAGGTTGGGGCTGAGCTGTTGGAGAGCAGCTCTGGGGACAAGGACCTGGGAGTCCTGGTGCACAACAGGATGCCCATGAGCCAGCAATGTGTCCTTGTGGCCAAGAAGGCCAAGGTCATCCTGGGGGGCATCTAGAGGAGTGTGGCCAGCAGGTTGAGGGTGGTTCTGCTCTCTGTCTACTCTGCCCTGGTGTGGCCTCACCTGTGCTGTTGTGTCCGGTTCTGGGTCCCCAGTTCAAGAAGGGACTTGCTGGAGAGGGCACAGCAAAGGGCTGCAAAGATGATGAGGGGACTGGGACATCCCTCCTGTGAGGAAAGACTGAGAGAACTGGGGCTTTTTAGTCTGGAAAAGAGACAAGTGAGAGGGCATCTTATCAGTGGTGATCAGTACCTACAGGAGGATGGGACCAGGCTCAGTGGTGCCCAGTGTCAGAACAAGAGGTAAGGGGCACGAACTTGAACACAAGAAGTTCCATCTGAACATGAGGAGGAGCTTCTGTAATTTAAGGGTGACAGAGGTGGTGGAGTCTCCATCTCTAGAAACTTTCAAAACCCACCCAGGTGTGTTCCTGTGTGACCTTCTTTAGGTGACCCTACCTTGGCAGGGGCTTTGGACTTGATGGTCTCCAGAGGTCCCTTCCAAGCCCTGCCATGCTGTGATTCTGTGAAACCCAGACAGAGCAATTGGAGGCCATTTCAAGCTCTCCCACGAGGTGCTGGGTGGGGTGGACAGTCCCTCCATGGGCAGCTCAGGCAAGGCTCTTGTGCTGAGGAACTCTGCATGTCTCCACTGTTATCATTAATAAGAAGACTGCTGAGTGAGGAGATGCTCTGCACTGTGAAGCATTTCAGCAGCTGGTAGATACCTGGCATGCCTGGCTCTGTCTGCCAGCCTGTGGGGGTGCAAATTAAAGTTCAGCTGCATGCCTGTCCTGCCCTGCTAGGGGCTGCAGGGCTGCTGGCTGCTGAAGACTGAACAAATCCTTCATTGTTGGCACTTTCTGTAACATAGAGTCCAGACATTTTCATCCTGCCTCTCTGGTCCACACTGGGGTATTTCAGTGAGTTCCTTCAGGCAAGACTGAAGCAGCTCCAGGCAAAAGGACCTGGGAGTCCTGGTGAACAAGAGGATGACCATGAGCCAGCAATGTGCCCTTGTGGCCCAGAAGGCAAATGGAATCCAAGAGGAGCAAGGGTAGAGTCCTGCATCAGGGGAAGAGCAACCCCATGGATCAGCACAGGCTGGGGGCTGAGCTGTTGGAGAGCAGCTCTGGGGAAAAGGACCTGGGAATGCACAACAGGATGCCCATGAGCCAGCAATGAGCCCTTGTGGCCCAGAAGGCCAATGGAATCCTGGGGTGCATCAAGAAGAGTGTGGCCAGCAGGCTGAGGGAGGTTCTCCTCTCTGACTGCTCTGCCCTGGTGAGGAATATTGTGTCCAGTTCAAGAAGGACAGGGACTTGCTGGAGAGAGCACAACAAAGGGCTACAAAGATGATGAGGGGACTGGACCATCTCTCTTGGGAGGAAAGACAGAGAATTGGGGCTTTTTAGTCTGGAGAAGAGAAGCCCTTCCTTAGGTGAGCCTGCCTTGGCAGGGGGGGTTGGACTCGATGATCTCTGCAGGTCCCCTCCAACCCTGACCATTCTGTGCTCCTGTGCCTGTACCCCCCAGGAACGTTATTCCTATGTCAGCAGAGGGAAAGGAGGGTGATGAGGTCACGAGCAAGTGCACACCATCCTGCCTGATGAGTGCAGCCACAGCCACACAAAATCCCAAGGCCTGGGCACTCTCCAGGGCTGGAGACGTGTGCTGGAGCGGAGCTGCTGATCGCGGTGTGCCCCAGAGCCTGCCAGAGGGGAGCAGGGAAGGCTGCTCTGGGCCAATCATTTCCTTTCTTTCATTTTTTATTGTTGTTTTGCTGCCTCCTTGGCAAGGTTGCTGGAATGTACTTCAAGTAACTGAAATTCCAGCTGCTGCCCTGAAATCCTTTGATTCGTGTGCCCAAAGCAGAAAGAGATGGTATCTGGAGTGCAGCTCCAGTGCTCTCTGTGCTGGAGACACAGGGGTGGCTGTCAGTGTGGTGCCTGTGTTTAATACTCCCCCTTGTCTTTCTTCCTCTGTGCCAGGAAGGATCTGGAGGTGCTGGAAGGTGTCCAGAGAAGGGCCATGAGGAGGAGCAGAGGGCTGGAGCTGCTCTGCTATGAGGGACAGCCTGAGAGAGTTGGGGTTGTGCAGGCTGGAGAGGAGAAGGCTCCCAGGAGACCTAATTGTGGCCTTCCAGGATCTGCAGGGGGCTCCAAGAAAGCTGGGGAGGGACTTTTGAGGGTGTCAGGGAGGGATAGGACTGAGGGGGATGGAGCAAAACTAGAAGTGGGGAGATTGAGATTGGATGTGAGGAAGAAGTTGTTCCCCATGAGGGTGGTGAGAGCCTGGCAGAGGTTGCCCAGGGAGGTGGTGGAAGCCTCCTGCCTGGAGGTGTTTGCAGCCAGGCTGGATGTGGCTGTGAGCAACCTGCTGTAGTGTGAGGTGTCCCTGCCCATGGCAGGAGGGTTGGGACTGGCTGATCCTTGAGGTCCCTTCCAGCCCTGACAGCTCTGTGATTCTTGAAACAAGGAATAATTTCTACACTGAAAATTCAACTCTATATAAAGAGAGAAACACAATGCAGCTCAAGTATTTTGTCAGCACTGTAGCTCAGCACCTCAGTTTACAGCAGCATGCACCTGCAGTGCCCAGCTTGCAGCTCAGACCATCTTTGTGCCTGTGTTGTGTTGCAGGGACAGTTCTGTGACTACTGCAACGCTGCAGAGCCCAGCAGAGCTCACCCGGTGACCAACGCCATCGACGGCACGGAGAGCTGGTGGCAAAGCCCTCCTCTCTCCAGGGGCCTGAGGTACAATGAAGTCAATGTCACCCTAGATCTGGGACAGGTAAGCTGTGGGATCATTTCTTGCACTTTTTTGGATGGATTGGATCCGTGGCCAACGTTCCCAGGAGGAGCTTCAACCAGGCCAAGTGCCAGGTCCTGCACTCGTGGCACAACAACCCCAAGCAAGGCTCCAGGCCTGGGGCAGTGTGGCTGGAAAGCTGCTGGCAGGAAGGGACCTGGGGGTGCTGAAGGACAAGCAGCTGAACAGGAGCCAGCAGTGAGCCCAGGGGGCCAAGAGAGCCAAAGGCCTCCTGGCTGGGATCAGCAATGCTGTGTCCAGCAGCAGCAGGGAGGGGATTGTCCCCTGGGACTCAGCTCTGGGGAGGCCACACCTGCAGTGCTGTGTCCAGTGCTGGGCACCTCAATCCAAGAGAGATGTGGAGGTGCTGGAGCCAGGGCAGAGCAGGGCAAGGAAGCTGGCAGGGGCCTGGAGAAGAAATCTGCTGGAGAGCAACTGAAGGAGCTGGGGAGGGTTAGTGTGAAAGAGAGGAGGCTGAGGGGAGACCTCCTGGCTCTCTACAGCTCCCTGAGAGGAGGCTGTGCAGAGGTTGGTGCTGGTCTCTTCTCACAGGCAATTAGCCACAGAACAAGAGGGAAGGACCTCAAGGTTCAGACTGGACAGTAGGAAATATTTTCCCATCAAGAGTGGTTAGGCACTGGAGCTGCTGCCCAGGGAGGTGGTGGAGTCCCCAACCCTGGCTGTGTTTCAAGGTGGTTTGGCTGTGGTGCTTGGGGCTATGGTTTAGGGGTGACCCTTGCAGAGCAGGGTTAATGGTTGGACTTGGTGATCCTGAGAGGCTTTTCCAACCTGACTGTCTCTGTGATTTCTCTGCAAGCTTTGCAGTCAGGTGAGATGTTTGAGCTGCTTTTAACTTCCAGCCCCACAACTTTTTGTCTGGTTTCTGTTCTGTTTTTTTTACTGAGTTAACTTGATTGAAGTGATTATTTTCTTTCAGGATTTTAATGATGTGAGTGCTCCTCACTGGCATCACACAGATCTGGTGGCTGTGCTCTGTCCTGCATAGCCACTGCAGCTTTTTGAGCTGAGGTTGAAGGGGGAATGCTCCCACCAGTTCCATGGGCACTGGAAGGTTTTGTGGCCTCTTCCCATGCACTTTGAGAGCAATACCTGGAGTCTGCTTTGCTTCAGGGGTCCTTCTGGTTTCTCTGTCAAGCAGGAACATCTGCAAGATAGACAGGAAGACAAGAAGTGGAAGGCCAACAGAAGCTGTGTAGTGTGAGTTAGCAATGTGGCAGTAACCTGAACCCCCTGATTTGCTTTGCAGGAGGTAAGCAAGGAGCTCACAGCAAAGCCTCTGTGTCTGTATTTTCAGTCCTGCACCTGGGTCAGGCCAGTCCCAGGCATAAATCCAGGCTGGGTGCAGAATGGGTTGGGAGCAGCCCTGAATAAAGAGCCTTGTGGGTGCTGGGCGCTGAGCACTCCCCGGGAGCCAGCAGTGCCCTCATGCAGCCCTGCAGGCAGCTGTGTGCTGGGCTGCAGCCAGAGGAGTGTGGGCAGCAGGGCAGGAGAGGGGATTCTGCCCCTTGGCTCTGCTCTGCTCACGCCTCACCTCCCATCCTGCCTCCAGCTATGGGTCCCAAACACAGGAGAGACATGGACCTGCTGGAGTGGGCCCGGAGGAGGCCATGAAGATGATCAGAGGGCTGGAGAACATCCCCTACAGGGACAGGCTGAGAGAGCTGGGGCTGTTCAGCCTGGAGAGGAGAAGGCTGCAGGGAGACCTTAGAGCTGCATTTCAATATGTGAAGCGGACCTACAGGCAGGCTGGGGAGGGGCTGTTCAGAAGGGGCTGTGGGGGTAGGATGAGCGCAATGGTTTGAAACTGGAGCAGGGCAGAGTTAGGTTGGACAGCAGGAGGAAATTCTGCAAAGTGAGGGTGGTGACATACTGGAACAGGCTGCCCAGGGGTGTGGTTGAGACTCCATCCCTCAAGATCACACCTGATGTGTCCCTGGGCAGCCTGCTCTAGTTGGAGGTGTCCCTGCTGCCTGCAGGGGGGCTTGAACAAGATGGCCTTTGAGAGTCCCTTCCAACCTGCTGCAATCTGTACATCTGCAAAATCCCTGCTGCACTTCCCATTCTGATTTCTATGCTGTAGTTCCATTCCTAGGCCATTCCAGCTCTTCTGAATGAGGGCTGTGGTGTTGATGCCTGTGGCAGGCTCCCCATCCCATTCCCATACCTGCTATGTTCTGCCTGTTCCTGACTTGTTTAAAACATTTGGATAGAATAGAATAGAATAGAGCAGGTTGGAAAAGACCTTTGAGATCATTGAGTCCAACCTATCACCCAGCACCATCTGATCAACTAAACCATGGCACCAAGTGCCTCAGCCAGGCTCTTCCTAAACACCTCCAGGGATGGGGACTCCACCACCTCCCTGGGCAGCACATTTCAAGGGCAAATTACTCTTTGTGGGAAGTATTTCTTCCTAACCTCCAGCCTAAACCTCCCCTGGCACAGCTTGAGACTGTGTCCTCTTGTTCTGGTGCTGCTTGCCTGGGAGAAGAGACCAACCCCCTCCTGGCTACAACCTCCCTTCAGGGAGTTGGAGAGAGCAAGAAGGTCTCCCCTGAGCCTCCTCTTCTCCAGGCTAAGCAACCCCAGCTCCCTCAGCCTCTCCTCACAGGGCTTAATAAAGTCTCATTTATTCCTCTTATTGGCCCTGGTTTCCCCCACTGTAGTTTTCAACAGATTGGCAACTTCTGACAGCAGAATTTCTGGCTGAAGTTCATTGCCCTTCCCATGACTCTCTGGATTGCCTAATTTCAGCAGGTGTGGCCTCCTCTTGGCTTGCTTGATGCTCAGCAGGTATCAGTTATAACCCCTCAGGTAGTTTTCTGAGCTCTGGCTTCAGAAGAAGATGAGGCAGTGATGAAGTGTGTGATGAAAAGCAGACATCTGCCTGTTACACTTCAAAAAGAGGAGTCCACAAATCTTATTGCTGCTTTCAGTTGGGCTGTGTATAATTGGAGGCCAGGCACCAGTGGTGTCCCCCAGGGATCAGTGCTGGGCCACATCCTGTTTAATATCTTCATTGATGATCTGGATGAGTCCTCAGTCATCAGCAAATGTGCAGATGACACCAAGCTGGGAGCAGGAGTTGATCTGTTAGAGGGCAGAAGGGCTCTGCAGAGGGACCTTGCCAGGCTGCACAGATGGGCAGAGGCCAACAGGATGGCATTCAACAAGTCCAAGTGCCAGGGGCTGCACTTTGGCCACAACAACCCCAGGCAGAGCTACAGGCTGGGGGCAGAGTGGCTGAGAGCAGCCAGGCAGAAAGGGACCTGGGGGTGCTGACTGACAGCAGCTGAACATAAGCCAGCAGTGTGCCCAGAGGGCCAAGAAGGCCAATGGCATCCTGGCCTGTATCAGGAAGTGTGTGGCCAGCAGGAGCAGGGAAGTCATTGTGCCCTGTGCTCAGCACTGCTGAGGCCACACCTGGAGTCCTGTGTCCAGTTCTGGGCTGCTCAGGTTAGGAAAGAGGTTGAGCTGCTGGAAGGTGTCCAGAGAAGGGCAACAAAGCTGGGGAGGGGTCTGGAGCACAGCCCTGTGAGGAGAGGCTGAGGGAGCTGGGGTTGCTGAGCCTGGAGAAGAGGAGGCTCAGGGGAGACCTCATTGCTCTCTCCAACTCTCTGAAGGGAGGTTGTAGCCAGGAGGGGGTTGGTCTCTTCTCCCAGGCAAGCAGCAGCAGAACAAGAGGACACTGTCTCAAGCTGTGCCAGGGGAGGTTTAGGCTGGAGGTGAGGAGAAAGGTCTTCCCAGAGAGAGTTGTTAGCCATTGGGATGTGCTGCCCAGGGAGGTGTTGGAGTCCCCATCCCTGGAGGTGTTCAAGAGGGGATTGGATGTGGCACTTGGTGCCATGGTTTAGTTGTCAGGAGGTGTTGGGTGACAGGCAACCCCAGCTCCCTCAGCCTCTCCTCACAGGGCTGTGCTCCAGACCCCTCCCCAGCTTTGTTGCCCTTCTCTGGACACCTTCCAGCATCTCAACATCTTCCCTAACCTGAGGGGCCCAGAACTGGCTCAGGATCTTTTGGAAGTGATTATTTTTCAGCCTGTTGGGAATGTTTGGTTTGTTTGCCTTGTCTCTGGGGTATGTTCCACTCTAGGTGACCCTGCTCTGGCAGGGGGGTTGGACTGATGGTCTCTTGAGGTCCCTTCCAGCCCCTAACAGTCAGTGATTCTGTGATGTCAGAGCTGCAGTGTGCCTCATCCCATGGCACTCTGCTGTTCCTTGCCAGAAGTCCAAGTGGAATCCAAATGCAGGCTCTTGGAGTGCATGCAGAGAGAAATGTCTGGCAGGCATCACTGAATTGTTTGGGATGAGAAATGCTTTGGTTTAGGGATGGAGCAGCTCTGCTATGAAGACAGACTGTTCAGCAGGAAGGAGAGATGGCTCTGGGGAGACCTTAGAGCAGCTTTGTAGTGCGTGAGGGGGCTACAGGAGGGCTGGGGAGGGACTTCTGTCAGAGGTTTGGGGTGACAGGATGAGGATTGGTGGCTTTAGACTGGAAGAAACTGGGTTTGGGTGAGACATGAGGAAGCAATTCTTCCCCATGAGGGTGTTGCAGCACTGGAACAGGTTGCCCAGGGAAATTATGGGGGTTCCAAGCCTGGAAGTGCTGAAAGCCAGGTTGGACAAGGCCATGGGCAACGTGGGCTAGTGGGAGGTGTTCCTGCCCAAGGCAGGGGCTTGGAACTGGATGATGTTTGAGGTCCCTTCCATCCCAAACTGTTCTAGGATTCTATGAATACGTTGAGGTGAGGGGAGAGATGGCTGAGACTGCTACCAACCACAACCAAAGGGGTCCCAGTGTAAGGGGGGTGAGGATTTTCTCTTCCATCGTTGTGACTTTCCTCCAATGAGATGATTAGAATGCAACAGAGAGGTACCAGGATGCTCCAGAAGTGTCTTGGTTCAATGATGCTGAGCTGCTCACTTTTCAAGGTTAATTATTATACCCTTCAGACATCCAGGCAGTCAGATGTGTGCACCCCAGAGCTGTCTGGAATATGGGAGGTGGCATCTAACACACTCTTAGTGTGGTGGAGCACATTGGCAGGTGAGGTACTCAGCTGAGGATCTGGCCTGTTGTTTTTGGTGGGAGTGGATGAAAGTGCAGAGCACAGCCTCACTGTGCACAAAAGGAGAGCTGATTATTGGTCATGAGCCAGCAATGGGCACTTGCAGCCCAGAAGGCCGATGGCAGCCTGAGCTGCACTGAAGGAAGTGTGGCCAGCAGATGGAGGGAGGTGATTGTGCCCCTCTGCTCTGCTGGGACCTCATCTGGAGTACTATGGGACCCCCAGCATGACAGAGGCATGGACCTGCTGGAGTGGGGCCAGAGGAGCCCACAAAGATGATCTGAGGGCTGGAGAACCTTTGCTGTGGGGACAGGCTGAGAGAGTTGAGGCTGTTGTCCAGGGAGGTGGTTGAGGCCCCATCCCTGGAGGTGTTTAAGCCCAGGCTGGATGAGGCTCTGGCCAGGCTGATCTAGTGTGGGGTGTCCCTGCCCATGGCAGGGGGGTTGGAACTAGATGACCCTTGTGGTCCCTTCCAACCCTGACTGATACTATGATACTATGTTCAGCCTGGAGAAGGGAAGGCTGCAGGGAGGCCTTAGAGCTGCATTTCAGTATCTGAAGGGGACCTCCAGGCAGGCTGGGGAGGGGCCGTTCAGAAGGGGCTGTGGGGATAGGATCAGGGCAATGGTTTGAAGCTGGAGCAGGGCAGAGTTAGGTTGGACATCAGGAGGAAGTTCTGCACAGTGAGAGGTGAGACACTGGCACAGGCTGCACAGAGATGTGGTTGAGGCTCCAGCCCTGGGGACATTGAAGATCAGGCTTGCTGTGGCCCTGGGCAGCCTGCTCTGGCTGGAGGTGTCCCTGCTGAGTGCAGGGGGGTTGGACAAGATGCCCTCTGAGGGTCCCTTCCAATCTGTGAGTCTGTCAGCTAGTTTTTGTCTTGTGCTTTCCTGCTGAGCTGCAGCAGCTCCTGCTAAGGTCTCTGTGTGCTCTCTTGCCAGCTCTTCCACGTTGCCTATATCCTCATCAAGTTTGCCAACTCTCCTCGTCCAGACCTCTGGATCTTAGAGAGATCAGTGGACTTTGGAAGGAGCTACACTCCCTGGCAGTACTTTGCTCGTGAGTACCAAGCCCTGTGTCTCTGGGGAGACCTTAGAGCAGCTTTGTAGTGCGTGAGGGGGCTACAGGAGGGCTGGGGAGGGACTTTTGTCAGAGGTTTGGGGTGACAGGATGAGGATTGGTGGCTTTAGACTGGAAGAAACTGGGTTTGGGTGAGACATGAGGAAGCAATTCTTCCCCATGAGGGTGTTGCAGCACTGGAACAGGTTGCCCAGGGAAATTGTGGGGGTTCCAAGCCTGGAAGTGTTGAAAGCAGGTTGGATGAGGCCTTGAGCAAGCTGGGCTGGTGGAAGGTGTTCCTGCCCAAGGCAGGGGCTTGGAACTGGATGATGTTTGAGGTCCCTTCCATCCCAAACTGTTCTAGGATTGTATGAATACATTGAGGTGAGGGGAGAGATGGCTGAGACTGCTACCAACCATTCCATTGTTCTGTAGTAAGTGACCCAATCACTGCCAGTGCTCAGTGAGAGGGCAGAATTTACCTGGGGGCACAGCAGATACTCCTTCATTCATTTGAATAACACTAATAGTGATAATGAGGATGGTGATTATAATGATGAGGATGATGTTTCTTTTCATGTAGAAGAATAATTTTGTGCTTCTCTGGCCAGACTCCAAGGCAGATTGCTTGGAGCTCTTTGGGAAGGAAGCAAATCTGCCAGTGAGGAGGGACAATGATGTCCTTTGCACCACGGAGTACTCTCGCATCCTGCCTCTTGAGAATGGAGAGGTAAGTGCTGTGAGGGGGGCAAGGTGTGGGGCTGGAGGCAAAGAGCAGCAATAAGGGCTGTGAGGGGGGCAAGGTGTGGGGCTGGAGGCAAAGAGCAGCAATAAGGGCTGTGAGGGGGGCAAGGTGTGGGGCTGGAGGCAAAGAGCAGCAATAAGGGCTGTGAGGGAGGCAAGGTGTGGGGCTGGAGGTAAAGAGCAGCAATAAGGGCTGTGAGGAGGGCAAGGGATGGGGCTGGAAGCAAAGAGCAGCAGTAAGGGCTGTGAGGGAGGCAAGGTGTGGGGCTGGAGGTAAAGAGCAGCAATAAGGGCTGTGAGGAGGGCAAGGGATGGGGCTGGAAGCAAAGAGCAGCAGTAAGGGCTGTGAGGGGGGCAAGGTGTGGGGCTGGAAGCAAAGAGCATCTCTGGGAGCTGTGAGGGGGCCAAGGTGTGGGGCTGGAAGCAAAGAGCATCTCTGGGAGCTGTGAGGAGGCCAAGGTGTGGGTCTGGAAGCAAAGAGCATCTCTGGGAGCTGTGAGGGGGCCAAGGTGTGGGGCTGGAAGCAAAGAGCATCTCTGGAGCTGTGAGGAGGCCCAGGTGTGGGGCTGGAAGCAAAGAGCATCTCTGGGAGCTGTGAGGGGGCCAAGGTGTGGGGCTGGAAGCAAAGAGCATCTCTGGGAGCTGTGAGGGGGCCAAGGTGTGGGGCTGGAAGCAAAGAGCATCTCTGGAGCTGTGAGGAGGCCAAGGTGTGGGGCTGGAAGCAAAGAGCATCTCTGGGAGCTGTGAGGGGGCCAAGGTGTGGGGCTGGAAGCAAAGAGCATCTCTGGGAGCTGTGAGGGGGCCAAGGTGTGGGGCTGGAAGCAAAGAGCATCTCTGGAGCTGTGAGGAGGCCAAGGTGTGGGTCTGGAAGCAAAGAGCATCTCTGGGAGCTGTGAGGGGGCCAAGGTGTGGGGCTGGAAGCAAAGAGCATCTCTGGGAGCTGTGAGGGGGCCAAGGTGTGAGCATCTCTTTCCAGGGCTTTTCAATAGAGCCCTGGAACTGGGAGTCATTTCCCAGCTGTGTCTGCTTGAATCTGTATTCAGCAGTCCCTAAGCAAGGATGTAAGCAGCTGGTGAGATGCTTGGAGGGTGAGCTGGGTCCTCCTAACGTTCCCTGTGGGGCTGGGGGGCTGCTCAGAGCCACCTGTGTTGATTTGTACCATGGTGTAGGTACCTCTCTTTGAGCCCTGTGCCTCTGAAGGTGCTGACCATGTTCTCTGACCACTGCAGCTCCTCCTGCCTCAGAACTGCTCCTGGGAGGGCAAGCTGGAGGAGCAGACATTCACCACTCAGGGATAAATAGATAGTTGAGAAGAATATACCAGCTGCTCCAAGTTTATAACACAACCCATGTGTTTGGAAAAGCTTGCTCTGCTGTTAGCTGTTGTTTCTTGCTAGGCAGAGCTGTGCCTTGTGTTATTTGAACCAACATTCACCTCCTGGCTGTGCTGATGGCTCCTGCTGGCCTTCTGCTTGTCTGAGATCGGTTAGAATCCAGAGCTGAGCTCCTCAAGAGTTGTGCAGAATTTTGAGCATATGGATCTGGGGTTGAAGTTTCATCTTCCTAGGAATCAATCATAGGACAAGAGTGGTGAGAGCCTGGCACAGGTTGCCCAGAGAGGTGGTGGAAGCCTCCTGCCTGGAGGTGTTTGCAGCCTGTGAGCAACCTGCTGTGGTGTGAGGTGTCCCTGCCCATGGAACTGGCTGCTCCTTGAGGTCCCTTCCAACCCTGACAACTCTGTGATTCTGTGAAATGGCCTCAGGTTGCCCCAGGGGAGGTTTAGGTTGGAGATTAGAAGAAACTTCTTGCCTGCAAGGGTTCTCCAAGCCTGGCACAGGCTGCCCAGGGAGCTGGTTGAATCCCCATGCCTGGAGGTGTTTCAAAGAGGCAGAGATGTGGTGCTGAGGGCCGTGGCTTAGCAGCAGGCTTGGCAGAGCTAGAGAGGATGGAATGATCTTAAAGGTCTTCTCCAAGTGCAACAGCTCTGTGGCTCTATAGTAAAGCAGAATTTGTTTAGTAACCTATCTGGGCAATTACTTGTAATAAAATACTGCAAGGAACAGTTTCCACTGCTGGGCTCTTGTGTGCTCTGTGACCTTTGCCAAAGCAACTCTGCTGCAGCCAAGAGCACCATTGCCTGGCCTTGTGCTTTGGTGTCCAGGAGCCACCTGAGAGCAGCAATCTGCTTGTAAATAAAGCCTCTTGCCCTGCCCTGGGTTGTTCCTTTACCAGAGGCTGCTGATTGCTGCTGGCACCTCTTTCCTTCAACAATAGAGAGGTCCCAGAGCTGTTGTTTGGGAAGCCAGCTGAAGCTGAAGGGGGTTCTCTGCAGCAGCACTCTCTGCTTGCTCCCAGCAGACCATGAGTGTGCTCCCAGGCACTGGACCTGCTAACAATAATATTTTTCCAGGAATGTTTGTGCCTGAACCCAAAAATAAATGTACTTTGGGAAAGGGCCAGCAGCTGATGTTTTCACTCAGGCAAACCTCCCATTGTCACTCTCAGCTCTTTAATATAACTCCTTGTGACTGCTCCCATTGTTTTTTCCTAGTCAAACATGGGCTTTTTGTGGCTTATCCCTACTCTTTTTCCAAACAGAGGCACTTTCCACCCCCCTCAATGTGTTCTAAAGAGTAATGAGAATCCAGGAAGGTCCCAGACCAACAACACCATTCTTCCCACAGTCCTGGCTTTGGTATGAAATGTCCCTTTGAAAGATATTGTCCCTTTAGGACAGGGGACAGTGGATACAAACTGGAACCCAAGAGGTTCCACCTCAACATGAGGAGAAACTTCTTTGCTGTGAGGGTGCTGGAGCCCTAAGCAGGCTGCCCAGAGAGGTTGTGGAGTCTCCTTCTCTGGAGACTTTCAAGACCCATCTGGATGTGCTCCTGTGTCACCTGCCCTGGGTGCTGCTTCTGTGGTAGGGAAGTGCATAGATTCATAGAGTGGCTTGGATTGGAAGGGACCTTGGAGATCATCTAGTTCCACCTGCCCTGGCACTGGCAGGGGCACTTCCCCCCAGCCCAGCTTGCTCAAGGCCTCATCCAGCTTTGCCTTGAACACCTCCAGGGAGGGGACATCCACAGCCTTCCTGGGCAACCTGTGCCAGAGTCTCACCACCCTCACTGGAAAAAAAGTCTTTCTAATATCCAGTCTCAATCTCCCCTCCTCCAGGTTAAATCCATTCCCTCTTGCTGGCCACAGTGACCTCTGGAGCTCCCTTCCAACCCCTACCATTCCATGTTTCTATGACTCTATGATCCTATCAAACCATGAATCCATGTGGGATTGCTACTGCAAGTAGAACCACAGAAACATTCAGGTTGGGAGAGACCCTCAGGGTCACCAAGTCCAACCATTAACCCTGCTCTGCAAGGGTCACCCCTGAACCAGAGCCCCAGGCACCACATCCAAACCACCTTGAAACACCTCCAGGGTTGGTGACTCCAGCACCTCCCTGGGCAGCAGCTCCAGTGCCTGACCACTCTTGATGGGAAAATTTTATCCTACTGTCCAGTCTAAACCTCCCCAGTGGCAGCTTGAGGCCTTTCCCTCTTGTTCCATCACTAATTACCTGTGAGAAGAGACCAGCAGCAGCCTCTCTACAATGTCTTTCCACCACCTCCCTGGGCAACCTGTGCCAGTGTCTCACCACCCTCATGGGGAGCAACTTCTTCCTAACATCCAATCTGAATCTCCCCACTTGTAGTTTTGCTCCATTTCCCCCAAGTCCTATCTCTACCTGGCACCCTCAGAAACAATGGTCAATGTTTGGATTCTTTTATTAGAATGAGATCTGGCCTGATGGCTGCACCCAAGGGGTGGCTGTCAGTGGTCCATGGCCAAGTGGAGGCCAGGGACAAGTGGAGTCCCTCAGGGATCAGGACTGGGACCAGTCCTGTTTGACATCTGTGTTGGTGCCATGGACAGTGGCATTGAGTGCACCCTCAGCAGGTTTGCTGATGACACCAGGCTGTGTGGTGCTGCTGACAGCTGGAGGGAAGGGATCCATCCAGAGGGACCTGGACAGGCTGCAGAGGTGGGCACAAGCCAACCTCATGAGGTTCAACAAGACCAAGGGCAAGGTCCTGTAGCTGAGTTGGGGCAATCCCACACATGAAGACTGCCCTGGAGAGAGGGACTTGGGGGTGCTGGGGGAGGAGAAGCTCAACAGGAGCCAGCAGTGAGCACTTGCAGCCCAGAGAGCCAAGCAGAGCCTGGGCTGCAGCAAGAGAAGCATAGCCAGCAGGTTGAGGGAGGTGGTTCTCCCCCCTGCTCCACTCTGGTGAGACCACACCTGGAGTACTGATGATCAGAGGAGGAGCAGAGGGCTGGAGCTGCTCTGCTCTGAGGATAGACTAAGGGAGTTGGGGTTGTTCAGTCTGCAGAAGAGAAGGCTCTCAGCAGACCTTCTTGTGGCCTTCCAGTATCTGAAGGGGGCTGCAAGAAAGCTGGGGAGGGACTTTGGAGGGTGTCAGGGAGTGATAGGACTGGGGGGGATGGAGCAAAACTAGAAGTGGGGAGATTGAGATTGGATGTGAGGAAGAAGTTGTTCCCCATGAGGGTGGTGAGAGCCTGGCACAGGTTGCCCAGGGAGGTGGTGGCAGCCTCCTGCCTGGAGGTGTTTGCAGCCAGGCTGTGAGCAACCTGCTGTAGTGTGAGGTGTCCCTGGCCATGACAGTGGGGTTGGGACTGGCTGAGCCTTGAGGCCCCTTCCAAGCCTGGCAGTTGTGTGATTAGTTTTGCTCTGTGCTGTTTCTGCCTCTGGCAGCTGCTGGATTTTAACAGCCACGTGCCTCTTTTTCCCCCTCCCCGTGTCAGGTTGTGGTATCTCTGGTAAACGGTCGCCCAGGGGCTAAGAACTTCACCGCTTCCCTTCCCCTGCGGGAGTTCACCACAGCCAGCAGCATCCGCCTGCGCTTCCTGCGGACCAGCACCCTCCTGGGACACCTGATCGCAAAAGCACAGCGAGACCCCACCGTCACACGCAGGGTGAGGCCTGGCTGCTCACACACCAGCCTGGGATGGTGCAGAACGGGATGGGATGGCATAGGACAGGACAGGACAGGATAGGATAGGATAGAGAAGGAATAGGATAGGATAGGATAGAAAAGCAATAGGATAGGATAGAAAAGGAATAGGATAGGATAGGATAGAATAGGATAGAAAAGGAATAGGATAGGATAGGATAGAAAAGGAATAGGATAGGATAGGATAGGATAGGATAGAAAAGGAATAGGATAGGATAGGATAGGATAGGATAGAAAAGGAATAGGATAGGATAGGATAGGATAGAAAAAGAATAGGATAGGATAGGATAGAAAAGGAATAGGATAGGATAGGATAGGATAGAAAAGGGATAGGATAGAATAGGATCGAAAAGGAATAGGATAGGATAGGATAGAAAAGGAATAGGATAGAATAGGATAGGATAGAATAGAATAGAATAGGATTGAATAGAATAGGATAGAATAGAAAAGGAAAGGATAGAATAGGATAGAACAGAATAGAGTACAAGAGAATAGGCTAGAATAGGCTAGAATAGGATAGAATAGAAAAGAAAAGGATAGAATAGGATAGAACAGAATAGAGTACAAGAGAATAGGCTAGAATAGGCTAGAATAGAATAGAATAGAATAGAATAGAAAAGGATAGAATAGAGTGCAATAGAACAGAATAGGATAGAATAGGATAGGATAGAATAGGATAGGATAGAATAGAGTACAATAGGATAGGATAGGTTAGAATAGGATAGGATAGAATAGGATAGAATGGAGTACAATAGAATACAGTACAATAGAATAGGATAGGACAGAAGAGGATAGGATAGAATAGAATAGAATAGATTTAACCAGCTTGGAAAAGACCTTTGAGATCATCAAGTCCAACCTATCACCCAACACCATCTGATCAACTAAACCATGGCACAAAGTGCCTCATCCAGGCTCTTCCTGAACACCTCCAGGGATGGTGACTCCACCACCTCCCTGGGCAGCACATCCCAATGGGCAATCACTCTGTGTAGAATTTCTTCCTCACCTCCAGCCTAAACCTCCCCTGGCACAGCTTGAGACTGTGTCCTCTTGTTCTGCTGCTGGGTGCCTGGGAGAAGAGACCAACCCCCACCTGGCTACAACCTCCCTTCAGGGAGTTGCAGAGAGCAAGAAGGTCTCCCCTGAGCCTCCTCTTCTGCAGGCTAAGCAACCCCAGCTCCCTCAGCCTCTCCTCACAGGGCTGTGCTCCAGACCCCTCCCCAGCCTTGTTGCCCTTCTCTGGACACCTTCAAGTCTCTCAATGTCCTTCTTAAACTGAGGGGCCCAGAACTGGCCACAGGACTCAAGGTGTGGCCTCAGCAGTGCTGAGCACAGGGCACAATGACTTCCCTGCTCCTGCTGGCCACACTCTTCCTGATGCAGGCCAGGATGCCATTGGCTTTCTTGGCCCTCTGGGCACACTGCTGTCTCCTGTTCAGCTGCTGTCACCCAGTACCCCCAGGTCCCTCTCTGCCTGGCTGCTCTCAGCCACTCTGACCAAAAAAATAATGACCTGAATGTTTTAAAGGTGACGCACTCCCTGTGCTGGATTGAGATTCCATCCCCCCCAACATTAACTTTGCCAGAGCAGCTCATTTGGAAGCAAATGGCAGCTGTATTTACAGCAGGGCTACAGTCTGCAATGGACTGCAATGAATGTGTACCAAATACACAGGGTTCACAATATTTACAGGGTTTACAGTTAACAAACAACAGGAGAACCACCCCCTGGTCAGAAACCAGGTGAGTTGTCTCTCTGCTTTCCCACCCCCTGTCCCAAAGGGAGAAAGGAGCAGAGAAAAAGTTGGTTTAGACTTCATCAAAACAATGCAGCCAAGGCCAAGCAGAAGCAGCTTTGTCTCCCTTCAGAGCACAGAACAAGCAGGGAAGAGATCAGAAGAGGAAAGACTGTTCTCATAGTATCATAGAATCAGTCAGGGTTGGAAGGGACCACAAGGATCAGCCAGTTCCAACCCCCCTGCCATGGGCAGGGACACCCCACACTAGATCAGGCTGGCCAGAGCCTCATCCAGCCTGGGCTTAAACACCTCGAGGGACGGGGCCTCAACCACCTCCCTGGACAGCCCATCCCAGGGCTTCACCACTCTCATGGTGAGGAACTTCCTCCTCACCTCCAGCCTGAATCTCCCCACCTCCAGCTTCATTCCATTCCCCCTAGTCCTATCACTCCCTGAGATCCTGAGCAGTCCCTCCCCAGCCTTCTTGTAGCCCCCTTCAGATACCTGGGAGCCTCCTCTTCTCCAGCCTGAACACCCACAGCTCCCTCAGCCCTCCTCTAGCCCAGGGGCTCCAGGCCCTTCTCCAGCCTTGCTGCCCTGCTCTGGACAGGCTCCATCCCCTCAATGTCCTTCCTGCAGTGAGGGCCCAGAGCTGAGCACAGCACTGGAGGTGTGGCCTCCCCAGTGCTGAGCACAGAGGGATGGTCACCTCCTGTCCCTGCTGCCCACCCTGCTTCTGACCCAAGCCAGGCTGCCAGTGGCTCTCCTGGCCCCCTGGTCACTGCTGGCTGACATTTAATTGACTGTCAACCAACACCCCCAAGGTCCCTCTCCGAGTGGCAGCTTCCTAACTCTCTCACACAGAACTGAGCAACTCAATCTCTGTCTTCAGCCTTTTTTGACACAAGTTTCCCTTATTAATGCAAGGAAAGTTTCAGGAAGCAGTGCCTGAGTTTCAGGACACAGTAGCTGAGGTTCTGAAGGGGCAGCAATCAGAGAGGTTACTCCAAAGTTACAACCTCTCCACAGTCCCTAGGTGTTTTCAGTAGGTTTTGGGGCTGTCCAAAAGCTTGAAAGCCAAATTCCACTCCCCTCCAGTGGGGATATGGAAGGAAATTCAGCTTCCTCAAGGCAACAGCACACAGAAATCCATACCCTTAGAGAGACTGCAGGCTTCATGTTGTAATTGTTGGTTTGAACCTTTTCATTTACAATGCAGAGCTGGGAACAATTGGAGGAAGCCCTGGGGTGAGGCACTGCACAAATGTGTGTGAGGGTTTCTGCACTGAAAACAGTCCCTTGACAGCACTCCCATTAAGTACCTTGGGTGTCTTGAGTAACCCTGAAGCTGTTGCTCACAGGCAGATGGAAATGGAGCATGAACTGACTTGGCAAGGAGCACAGCTTGAGTGTAAGGAATATCACAGTATCACAGTATCACTATATCTGATGGTATTGTAGCCATGGGACACTGAGCTGGTGGTTAGAATCACAGAATTGTCAGGGTTGGAAGAGACCTCAAGGCTCAGCCAGCTCCAACCCCCCTGCCATGGGCAGGGACACCTCACACTACAGCAGGTTGCTCACAGCCACCTCCAGCCTGGCTGCAAACACCTCCAGGCAGGAGGCTGCCACCACCTCCCTGGGCAACCTCTGCCAGGCTCTCACCACCCTCATGGGGAACAACTTCTTCCTCACATCCAATCTCAATCTCCCCACTTCTACTTTTGCTCCATCCCCCCCAGTCCTATCCCTCCCTGACACCCTCAAAAGTCCCTCCCCAGCTTGCTTGGAGCCCCCTGCAGATATTGCAAGGCCACAAGAAGGTCTCCTGGGAGCCTTCTCCTCTCCAGACTGCACAACCCCAACTCTCTCAGTCTGTCCTCATAGCAGAGCAGCTCCAGCCCTCTGCTCCTCCTCATGGCCCTTCTCTGGACCCCTCCCAGCACCTCTAGATCCTTCCTGGCACAGAGGCTCCAGCACTGGCCCCAGAGCTCCAGCTGTGGTCTCAGCAGAGTGGAGCAGAGGGGGAGAGTCAGTAAGAGCACAGAGCAAAACTAATCACACAACTGTCAGGGTTGGAAGGGGCCTCATGGATCAGCCAGGTCCAACCCCCCTGCCATGGGCAGGGACACCTCACACTACAGCAGATTGCTCACAGCCACATCCAGCCTGGCTGCAAACACCTCCAGGCAGGAGGCTGCCACCACCTCCCCTGGGCAACCTGTGCCAGGCTCTCACCACCCTCATCCCCTTCACCATGCATGTCAGAAAGGGCCATTCATTGATTGGAGTTCCTCCAAGCCACACAGAAAGGTAACTGCACACAGCAGAGGGACTCAGGGGATGAGGTCCCCCCAGGAAGCAGCTGCTGACTGCAGAGGGCTGTCACTGGCTGCTCCTTGCTGCACTTTCAGGGTGCACAGCCCCAGCCCTGTGCTGGTTTGGTTTGCATGCAGGGGGAGTTCACAGCAGCTGCAGATCCTCAGCTCCACACCAGCCAAGCTACCAATCCACAGCTCCCAAGGCTCAGTGCAGTACTCCCTAACACAGAGGCTTTGTTAGCTGTGCTTGGTAACATGAAGCACATTAGGATCATTAGATCACAGGATGCCAAGATCTTAGGGGTTGGAAGGAGATCATCAAGTTCAAGCCCCCTGCCAGAGCAGGACCACGGAATCCAACAAAGGGAGGCTGAGGGAACTGGGGTTGTTCAGCCTGAACAAGAGGAGGCTGAGAGGAGACCTCATTGCTCTCTACCACTAACTGAAAAGAGACTGGAGCAAGGCTGCTGTTGGCTTCTCCCAAGTAACCTAATGACAGGATAAAGAGGAAATGGCCTGAAATTGTGCCAGGGGAGGTTTAGATTGGAGATTAGGAAAGAATTATTTGCTGCAAGAGTGGTCAGGGATTGGCAGAGGCTGCCCAGGGAGGTGGTGGAGTCCCCATGCCTGGAGGTGTTCCAGAGAGCTGTGGCCATGGCACTTGGGGCCAGGGTTTGATGGCCATGGTGGTGCTGGATTGATTCTGGACTGGATGATCTCAGAGGGCTTTCCCAACTGAAACAATCCTGTGATTCCATAGACATTAGCAGAGGTCTGACCACTGTCTGCCTGACTTTGCCCTTGTGTAAAGCCACCCCTTTAGAAGTCTGCTGAAGAAGATTTACCACTCTGGTGCTGGTATTTCTAATACAATACAAGGAAAGCACTGGTTAGGCCACCCCTGGAGTCCTGTGTCCAGTTCTGGGCTCCTCAGTTTAGGAAAGATGTTGAGTTGCTGGATGAGGCTCTGGCCAGCCTGATCTAGTGTGGTGTGTCCCTGTCCCTAGATGATCCTTGTGGTCCCTTCCAACCCTGACTGATACTATGATACTATGAAGGTGTCCAGAGAAGGGCAATAAAGCTGGGGAGGGGTCTGGAGCACAGCCCTGTGAGGAGAGGCTGAGGGAGCTGGGGTTGCTTAGCCTGCAGAAGAGGAGGCTCAGGGGAGACCTCATTGCTGTCTACAATTCCCTGAAGGGAGGCTGTAGCCAGGTGGGGGTTAGTCTCTTCTCCCAGGCAAGCAGCATCAGAACAAGAGGACACAGTCTCAAGCTGTGCCAGGGGAGGTTTAGGCTGGAGGTGAGGAGAAAGTTCTTCACTGAGAGAGAGATTGGCCATTGGGATGTGCTGCCCAGGGAGGTGGTGGAGTCCCCATCCCTGGAGGTGTTCAAGAGGAGATTGGATGTGGCACTTGGTGCCATGGTTTAGTTGTCAGGAGGTGTTGGGTGACAGGTTGGACTTGATCTCTGAGCCTGGATGAGGCACTTGGTGCCATGGTTTAGTTGTCAGGAGGTGTTGGGTGACAGGTTGGACTTGATGATCTCTGAGCCTGGATGAGGCACTTGGTGCCATGGTTTAGTTGTCAGGAGGTGTTGGGTGACAGGTTGGACTTGATGATCTCTGAGCCTGGATGAGGCACTTGGTGCCATGGTTTAGTTGATCAGATGGTGCTGGCTGATAGGTTGGACTTGATGATCTCTGAGGTCTTTTCCAACCTGGTTAATTCTATTCTATTCTATTCTATTCTATTCTATTCTATTCTATGTATTTAAAGACAGCCCTTTAAGCATCTCTTGTGCTTGTTCCCCAGTACTACTACAGCATCAAGGACATCAGCATTGGAGGCCGATGTGTTTGCCATGGCCACGCTGAAGCATGCAGTGCAAGGAGTGCTGAAAACCAATCCCAGTAAGTACACTGAGCATGGCATCAGTCTGAGAAGCACAGCACAGGAATGCTTGCAGAGGGCCTTTTTTTGTTATAGAGATGTAGGCTTAGAGGAATTTCCATGATCTTGAAGCCAAAATAGACTGCAAATGATTGACAACTGAACACTGCCTGGGAATATAATAATCAAAAGTCTTTACTTAGATTTGATTTGATTTCTGGATGAAATAAGATGTTTGGAAGATTGAAGAATGACTTAGAGACCCTTAGCCCTTCCACAGGCAGGGGTTAGAAGCTCAGCTGAACAACAAAGCCTTAGGAATCTTCCATGAGCTGACAGGAGCCAGCAGTGAGCACTTGCAGCCCAGAGAGCCAAGCAGAGCCTGGGCTGCAGCAAGAGAAGTGTGGCCAGCAGGGCCAGGGAGGGGATTCTGCCCCTCTGCTCCACTCTGCTGAGACCACAGCTGGAGCTCTGGGGCCAGTACTGGAGCCTCTGTGCCAGGAAGGATCTGGAGGTGCTGGGAGGGGTCCAGAGAAGGGCCAATGAGGAGGAGCAGAGGGCTGGAGCTGCTCTGCTATGAGGACAGACTGAGAGAGTTGGGGTTGTGCAGTCTGGAGAGGAGAAGGCTCCCAGGAGACCTTCTTGTGGCCTTGCAATATCTGCAGGGGGCTCCAAGCAAGCTGGGGAGGGACTTTTGAGGGTGTCAGGGAGTGATGGGACTGGGGGGGATGGAGCAAAACTAGAAGTGGGGAGATTGAGATTGGATGTGAGAAAGAAGTTGTTCCCCAGGAAGGTGGTGAGAGCCTGGCACAGGTTGCCCAGGGAGGTGGTGGCAGCCTCCTGCCTGGAGGTGTTTGCAGCCAGGCTGGATGTGGCTGTGAGCAACCTGCTGTAGTGTGAGGTGTCCCTGGCCATGGCAGGGGGGTTGGGACTGGCTGAGCCTTGAGGTGCCTTCCAAGGCTGTTAATTCTGTGATCTGTGATCTTCAGCAGAATGAAAGCTTTGCTTTGTGCAGGTTTCAGTGTGAATGTCAGCATCACACCTGTGGGCAGAGCTGTGAGCAGTGCTGCCCTGGATACCATCAGAGGCAGTGGCGACCTGCGGCAGCTGGCAGCACAAACATCTGTGAGCGTGAGTAGCCTCAAAGGTGCTGGCTTAGAAGGGACAATGACAGTGGGAGGGAAGCAGCACTCCTGTCTGTGGAACAGAGCTGGCACTCTGCATGTGTTAACACCTTTGTTCTTCCCTGAGAAAATTCTCTCACAGGTTCACAGAATGGTTTGGGTTGGAAGGGACCTCATCCAGTTCCAACCCCCTGCCACGGGCAGGGACATCTCTTCCTAGCCCAGCTTGCTCAAGGCCTCAGCCAGCCTGGCTTTCAACTCTTCCAGGCTTGGAGCCTCCACAGCTTCTCTGGGCAGTCTGTTCCAGTGCCTCACCACCCTCAAGGGGAAGAATTGCTTCCTGATGGTTATTCTCAGTTGAGCTCCTTCCAGTTTGAAGCCATCACCTCTCCTCCTGTCACTCTGCTTCTTTCAAAATTCCCTCTCCAGCTCTCCTGGAGCCCTGCAAATACTGGGAGGCAGCTCCAAGGTCTCTCTGGGGCCTTCTCTTCTCCAGACTGAACAGCCCAAGCTCTGTCAGCCTGTCTTCATAACAGAGGAGCTCCAACCCTCTGATCATCTCTGTGATCCTCTTCCTGGCCTGCTTCAACAGTTCCATGTCCCTCTTGTGTTGGTGGCTCCAGAGCTGTGCACAGTACTCAAGATGGGATCTCACAAGAGCAGGAGAGAATCATCTCCCTTGATGTATTGTCACACATGGCTGGTTTAGAACCATAGAATTGTTTGGGCTGGAGAAGCCCTCTAAGGTCATTGAGTCCAACCAGCAACCCAACCAGGCCACTAAACCATATCCCCAGGTGCCATGGCCACAGCTCTCTGGAACACCTCCAGGGATGGGGACTCCACCACCTCCCTGGGCAGCCTCTGCCAAGCCCTGACCACTCTTGCAGCAAAGACATTCTTCCTTCTCTCCAACCTAAGCCTCCCCTGGCACAATTCCAGGCCATTTCCTCTCCTAGCACCTGATTCCCCTTTTTGCCACCTGCTCCTCTCCAGTGGTGAAAGATGCATGCTTGGACTGGCTGGAACATGCAGCTCTCTATCACCCCATGGACTACAGCAGTCTCTGGATGTTGCAGGACACAATAAAATGCCCTAAGTTTTTGGGTGCTATCTCTGCAAGGACCAGAGCTGAATACTGGGATTGCCAAACTATGGCTTGTGTGGAGCAGACACTTCATATCCTTGGGTTCAGGTGGCTGGGTGTTAACTTGATTCAGTTTTGCATCCTTCTGGCTGGGTACCTGTTGAGTGTGGTGCAGACACTGCCCTCATCTCCATCCACATCCCATACTGAGCTCTTTCCTATGTGTCTGGCCTAGCTGATTGTTCTCCTCTCCATAGTGCAGCCAGTGGGTGCAAACCCTTCCCAGGGGAGCCTGAGTTGCAAGGCACAGAGTTGTGCCTCTAGAATGAGTGTGAGGACTAGAGAGAGACAACCTCTGCAACAAAACCTGCAGTCCTGAGCCTGCCTGTTGGGCTGGGAGGTGATTAAAGCATTTGATAGCAGACAGGCATGTTGGGACACAAGTTTTTGGACAATGCTTGCAGCCTCACAGAAATTCCCCTCTTTGAAAGGGGAATGTTGTCTGCCAGGCAAGAGAGAGACAAAGAGCATGAATTATGGGATGGGCTTTGAAAGGATGAGGTTATAAAAGATCATCTGCAGGGTCCTGAGCCAAAACAGCTTTGCCTCTAACTGCCTCTGAAAAAAAAAAGGCCTTTTGTAGTATGGATTGCTCCCAGCAGTTTGAGGGGATCTGCTGAGAGCATTTCCCAGGTGCAGACCTCTGCTCCTGGCAGCCAGCAGTGAAGGAATGAAAGCAACCTCAGTGAGCTTCCCTGAAGAGAAGCTGATCGGGAGTGGTTGGTGGGAACCTGTAGGGATGAACCTAACATCCCCATGGATGTGGCTCACAGCACCTAAGAACATTTCTCAGAGAGTCACACAGGGCTTTGGGGTGGAAGGGACCTTAAGGATCATCCAGTTCCAACCCCCTGCCATGGGCAGGGACACCTCCCACCAGCACAGCTTGCTCAAGGCCTCATCCAGCCTGGCCCTGAACACCTCCAGGGAGGAGGCAGCCACAGCCTCCCTGGGCAACCTGTGCCAGAGTTTCACCACCCTCACTGCAAAGAATTGCTTCCTCATCTCCAGTCTCAGTCTCTCCTCTCCCAGCTCAAAGCCATTGTCCCTCATCCTGGCACTCCAAGCCTTTGTCACCAGTCCCTCCACAGCTCTTCTGGAGCCCTTCAGGTACTGGAAGGCTGCTCTGAGTTCTCCCTGGAGCCTTCTCTTCTCCAGGCTGAGCAGCCCCAACTCTCTCAGCCTGTCCCCACAGGGGAGGTTCTGCAGCCTCTGATCATCTTGGTGGCCTCCTCTGGAGCCTCTCCAGCAGCTCCAGGTCCTTCTTGTGCTGGGGGCCCCAGAGCTGGAGGCAGTGCTGCAGGTGGGCTCTGAGCAGAGCAGAGCAGAGGGGCAGAATCTCCAGTTCCCTCTTCCAGCTCAAAGCCATTGCCCCTCATCCTGTCACTCCAAGCCCCTGTCCAAAGTCCCTCCCCAGCTCTCCTGGAGCCCCTTCAGGTACTGGAAGGCTGCTCTAAGGTCTCCCTGGAGCCTTCTCTTCTGCAGGCTGAACAGCCCCAGCTCTCTCTGCCTGTTCTTATAGGAGAGGTGCTCCAGGCCTCTGATCGTCTCCTCTGGACCCTCTCCAGAAGATGCCCTCACAGCAGAATGCACAAAACCCTCACTGGCTACACAAATTCTTGACAACAGAAATCAAAACTCTTCCTGCAAGTAATTAATCCATAATTATTGCATTAATGACCTCATGCTTGAACACTCTCCATCCAGAAGAGAGCAGCTGGGTAAATAGAGAGCCAAGGCTGCTGGGTGTCTTGATGAGGGCATTGAGTCCATCATCAGCAAATTTGCAGATGACACCAAGCTGGGAGCAGATGTTGGTCAGTTAGAGGGCAGAAGAGCTCTGCAGAGGGACCTTGCCAGGCTGGACAGATGGGCAGAGGCCAACAGGATGGCATTCAACAAGTCCAAGTGCCAGGTGCTGCACTTTGGCCACAACAACCCCAGGCAGTGCTACAGGCTGGGGGCAGAGTGGCTGAGAGCAGCCAAGCACCTGGGGGTGCTGATTGACAGCTGCCTAAACATGAGCCAGCAGTGTGCCCAGGGGGCCAAGAAGGCCAAGGGCATCCTGGCCTGCATTAGGAAGAGTGTGGCCAGCAGCAGTAGGGAATTCATTGTGCCCTGTGCTCAGCACTGCTGAGGCCACACCTTGAGTCCTGTGTCCAGTTCTGGGCTCCTCAGGTTAGGAAGGAGGTTGAGATGCTGGAAGGTGTCCAGAGAAGGGCAACAAAGCTGGGGAGGGGTCTGGAGCACAGCCCTGTGAGGAGAGGCTGAGGGAGCTGGGGTTGCTTAGCCTGCAGAAGAGGAGGCTCAGGGGAGACCTTCTTGCTCTCTGCAACTCCCTGAAGGGAGGTTGTAGCCAGGTGGGGGTTGGTCTCTTCTCACAAGCAAGCAGCACCAGAACAAGAGGACACAGTCTCAAGCTGTGCCAGGGGAGGTTTAGGCTGGAGGTGAGGAGAAAGTTCTTCCCAGCAAGAGAGATTGGCCATTGGGATGTGCTGCCCAGGGAGGTGGTGGAGTCCCCATCCCTGGAGGTGTTCCAGAGGGGATTGGATGTGGCACTTGGTGCCATGGTTTAGTCATGAGGTCTGTGGTGATAGGTTGGACTGGATGATCTTTGAGGTCTCTTCCAGCCTTGGTGATTCTGTGATGCTGTGATTCTGTGTCTGTCTGGAGCTGAGTTTGAGAGTTCTCTCCTGTAGGTTTCTCTGTTTGAGTGGTGCCTCTCCAACTGCTTGTTTCAAACCAAGCTGTCATGCATGCAGCTTCAGCCCAGGTGGAGGCAAACCAGGATAAACATTTCAACATGTTTGTGATACTTGTCCCAGACTGCTGAGACCTTTCTTCTGCATCTCCCTGGCTCTGTATAGGTCTGTAGTTTGAGAGGGTGCAGCTGGTGCCTCCTGTGAGAAGCCCAGCAGCATGTTTGCTTCACAGCTAGGTGTTCTCACCACAGTTCTGGTATGAACATGGAAAATAGCACATGGGAACTGAAAGTCTTGGTGTTGATGGATGAGAAGCTCCTATGAGGAGGGGCTGAGGCAGCTGGGGCTGTTCAGCCTGAAAAAGAGAAGGCTCCAGGGAGACCTTAGAGCTGTCTTCCAGTGCCTGAATGGGCTCCAGGAGAGTTGGGGAGGGACTTTTGACAGGGGCTGGGAGTGACAGGGTGAGGTGGAATGGCTTTGAGCTGGAAGAGGGGAGATTGAGACTGGAGATGGGGAAGAAAGTCTTTGCAGTGAGGGTGGTGAGACTCTGGAACAGGCTGCCCAGGGATGTAGTGTAGGTCCCATCCCTGGAAATACTCAGGGTCAGGCTCAATAAGGTTCTGAGCAGCCTGATCTAGTGGAGGATGTCCCTGCTGACTGCAGGGGGCTGGAAGAGCTTTGCAGGTCCCTTCCAACCCAAACCTGTCTATGAGCCACAAGATTAGAAGAAAAAGCAAAGTAGAAAGAATGTTGGTTGCTGAGCACTCCCCAGGAGCCAGCAGTGCCCTCATGCAGCCCTGCAGGCAGCTGTGTGCTGGGCTGCAGCCAGAGCAGTGTGGGCAGCAGGGCAGGAGAGGGGATTCTGCCCCTTGACTCTGCTCTGCTCAGACCTCACCTCCAATCCTGCCTCCAGCTCTGGTGTCCCCAGCAGGAGAAGGACACAGAGCTGCTGGAGTGAGGCCAGAGGAGGCCACAGAGATGCTCCAAGGGCTGGATCAGCTCTGCTATGAGCACAGGCTGAGGGAACCTGGGCTGTTCAGCCTGGAGAAGAGAAGACTCCAGGGGGACCTCAGAGCTGTCTGCCAGGACCTGAAGGGATCCTGCAGGAAGGCTGCAGAGGAACTTTTCCTGAGGGTGTCTGGAGACAGGCCAAGGGGGAATGGTTTGAAGGTGAGGGAGAGCAGGGTTAGACTGGAGCTGAGGAAGTTCTTCAGTGTCAGGGTGGTGAGGCTGTGGAAAAGGCTGCTCAGAGAGGCTGTGGATGTCCTGGGGTGTTTAAAGGCCAGGTTGGTTGAGGCCTTGAGCAGCTGAGTCTTGTTGAGAGGTGTCCCTGCCCATGGCAGGAGGATGGAGTAGATGATCTCTGAAGTCCATTCCAACCTGAGCCATTCTGTGCTTCTATGAGAACACAGCAGCTGAGAGTCACTCAGTGCATCTGAGCACACTCCAGCAGACCTCACACCACAACCTAAGCTGCTTTTCCACCTCTGCTGCATTACTGAGATCCAACATTGGGTGGGAAGCTGACTTGGAACATTACTTTTCCAGCCTGCAACTGCCATGGACATGCCACTGATTGCTACTACGATGCTGACGTTGATCGGCGTGGAGAGAGCTTAAACATCCATGGGCAGTATGAAGGTGGAGGAGTCTGCATCAACTGCCAGGTAACAAAGGCATTGTGCTCCATTTAGGGAAATCACCTGTGAAGGAGGCCTCCTGAATTAGCACAAGCCCTGTGAGGAGAGGCTGAGGGAGCTGGGGTTGCTTAGCCTGGAGAAGAGGAGGCTCAGGGGAGACCTTCTTGCTCTCTCCAACTCCCTGAAGGGAGGTTGTAGCCAGGAGGGAGTTGGTCTCTTCTCCCAGGCAAGCAGCACCAGAACAAGAGGACACAGTCTCAAGCTGTGCCAGGGGAAGTTTAGGCTGGAGGTGAGGAGAATGTTCTTCCCATTGGAATGTGCTGCCCAGGGAGGTGGTGGAGTCCCCATCCCTGGAGGTGTTCAAGAGGGGCTTGGCTGTGGCACTTGGAGCCATGCTTTAGTTGTCAGGAGGTGTTGGGTGACAGGTTGGACTTGTTGATCTCTGAGGTCTTTTCCAACCTTATTGATTCTATGATTCTGTGAATTGGGCCTGTGGCAGTAGCTTGGAGGCTGAGCAGTGCAGAGAGCTCCATTTCTCTGCTGTTGTTGCTTGTACTTGAAGCAGGGGTGAAGGGGAAAGGTGTCTGAAGTGAATCCACATTTTATAGCATTGCTTTTTGATGTTTCTGCTGGGAGCAGAACCCAAAGTGCTGCTCAGACTGGGAGCACTGACCATGAGCAGCAGCCCCAGCAGAGTCCTGGGTGCCCTGCTCATGAACTGCCCCACCAGTACCTCCCTTAAATCATCCAGTCATACACTGCACTGGGTTGGAAGAGACTTCTAGAGGTCACCTTGTCCAACCCCTCTGGAGTAAGCAAGGACCTCCCGAACTACATCAGGTTGGTCAGAGCCCCATCAAGCCTGATCTTGAGTGTCTCCAGGCATGGGGCTTCCACCACCTCTCTGGGCAGCCTCTTCCAGTGTGTCACAACCTTCATTGTGCAGAACTTCCTCCTGATGGGCAACCTAAATCTCCCCTGCTCCAGTTTCAATCCAGCTGATCACTATAGGCCCTTCTAACCAGCCCCTCCCCAGCTCTCCTGTAGGCTCCTGGAAGGCTTCTCTAAGGTCTCCCTGCAGCCTTCTCTTCTGCAGGCTGAGCAGCCCCAGCTCTTCCAGCCTGTCTTCATAGCTGTGGTGCTCCAGCTCTCTGCTCACTTTTGTGACTGATGCAGGTCTATGTCCTTCCCGTGCTGAGGACTCCATAGCTGGACACAGCACTGCAGATGAGGTCTCACCAGGGCAGAGCCAAGTGGCAGAATCACCTCTAGACCTGCTGGCCACACTTCTTTTGATGCAGCCCAGAATGTGGTTTACCCTCTGGGCTGCAAGTGCCCACTGCTGGCTCCTGTCCAGCTTCTCACCCACCAGCACCCCCAAGTCCTGTTCTGCAGGGCTGCTCTCAGTCTCATCACCCCCAGCCTGTGTTGATGATTGCCCTGAGCCAGGTGCAGCACCTTGCACTCCACTTATTGGACCTCATGTGGTTCACCTGGGTCCTTGCTCAGCCCTGACTTGCAACACTCCCTAAGGGGAAACTAAACAGAGAGTGGGGGTCTGGGAGAGCTGCTTTGATGCTCCAGGGCAAAGCTTCCCCTTCTGGTTCCTTGTTCATAAAAGTACCAACTCTCCAGGATGCCTGATGGCCATGGTGTCATCAGCTGATGCTTGCCACTGCTGCTGCAGCTCCTGCTGCCCTCCTGCAGGGGAGAGCTCTGCTGCCCAAGCTGGGATGCCTCAGCACTGTGCCCCAGGCAGCTGGGTGTCTGTGCTGGAGCTTGCATTACTGACACAGATTTTCCTGTGTGCCTAAAACACCTTTCTGGAGACCAGCACTGGTTTGTGCTGGTCTGAGACACATCAGGGTTTGGTTTAGTTTGATCTTGCTGATCTTCCAACAGGGAACAGATAGGAGAAGGAAAAAAAAAATCACTGTGCACTTGCCTGGTTAGTGTATGTGTGGTGATAAGGAAATGGCACAAAAAGAGAGGGCAATGGTTTTGAAAGGAGCAATGGCTTGAAACTGAAGCAAGGGATATTTAGGTTGGACATCAGGAGGAAGTTCTGCACAGTGAGAGGTGAGACACTGGAACAGGTTGCTCAGAGTGGGGGTTGACCCCCTGTCCCTGGAGACATTCAAGCTCAGACTTGGTGTGTCCCTGGGCAGCCTGCTCTGGTTGGAGGTGTCCCTGCTGCCTGCAGGGAGTTGGACAAGATGCCCTTTGAGGGTCCCTTCCAACCCAGTGCTATCTGTGACCCTGTGAGACACCACGTGATAGGGGAAAGAGGGGAGGTTCCCCCAGGGTTTCACTGTAAAAAAGCCTCTTTTTAGTAATGCTTTGAAGAAGAAGCTCAGTTGCTTTGTGTGAGAGCTCCATGGCTGTCCTCTGGAGAGAGCAGGTGGCTAAAGAGCAGCAAAAGATGAGCGCTGCCTTCGCTGCAGTCGTGTGCCGGTTGTTCCCTGTGCTGAGCCTTACTCAGCTGGACACAGAAGCACTGCAAAGGATGTTGCCATTTCTTAGCTCATCCCAGTTCCCCTTTTTCAGCTCATTTTTCTCCTTTTGTTTTGTTTCACACAGCACAACACAGCTGGTGTGAACTGTGAGAAGTGTGCAGAAGGTTACTATCGGCCTCACGGGGTCCCAGCCACTGCTCCCGACGGCTGCAGACGTGAGTCCCTCCCTGGGGAGCATCTCCTCCTGCTGCTGCCTGGGCTCACAGGGGCTGCTGGCTGTCAGCAAGGCATGGGATGCATCTTCTGCACCCCCTTCTTGGTGGGTGTCAAGAAGAAGGGGCCAGGCTCTTTTCATTGTTGTCCTGATAGGACAACAGGCAATGGATACAACCTGGAACCCAGGAGGTTCCACCTCAACACCACGGAAAACTTGGGTGCTGTGAGGGTGCTGGAGCCCTGGAGCAGGCTGCCCAGAGAGGTTGTGGAGTCTCCCTCTCTGGAGACTTTCAACACCTGTCTGGACATGTTCCTGTGTGACCTGCCCTAAGGGATGCCTCTTTGGCAGGGGGCTTGGACTGGATGCGCTCCAGAGGTCCCTTCCAGCCTCTACCATTCTATCAGTCTATGGTCTTTTGGGGAGGCAAAATGAAAAGAAAGGCCAAAAGATCTTGGAGATCTTGACTTTCTGTGTTGCTTTAGACCCTTCTAATGATATTGTCCTCAGCTTTTGTGTCATATGGGCATAAAGGTCCAGACCAGAAGCATGGACAGCAAGAGGAAATCAGCCAGGAAAGGCTGCTGAGGAGCTGGGATCAGATGTGCTGCTGCACACCTCACAGGGAGGAGGCACAGCCTCTGGGCAGCCACCCTCACCTCCCACCCTCATGACCTTGCATCTCTTAGCTCTCTGATGTACATGTGAGGGACCCTTTGGCTCTTGGTCACTTGAAAGCTTTGTTCTATCACTCCAAAGGCCATGAAGATCACTCAGCTAGTTCCAACCCCCCTGCCGTGGGCAGAGGAGAAAAACCGAACCCCCTGATTCTTGAAACAATGAGATGCTCACAAGTGCAGATTTGCTGTTAGATTGCTCTTGTGCTCTGCTGGGAAAGGCAGATTACTTCTTTTCCCATGAATGCTAACTGCTGATCCTTCCTCAGCCTGCAGATGCCCCTGGGAGCGTGCAGAGGGCTGTGAGGAAGGCTCTGGCCGCTGCTTGTGTAAGCTGAATTTCCAGGGAGAAGAGTGTGAAGGTTGTGCTGATGGATTCCATGCTTATCCATTCTGTGTCTGTAAGTACTCCAATCCAAATGCCTCTTTCCCCATCTTTTAAATGTGCAGTAAAGAATTCACAGTGTCCCTTACCCTTGCCTTGGGTACAACATCTGGCCCTGCAGCTCCAGCTGTTTCCACAGGCTGATGAATGCTCACAGCCCTGAAGGCAGCCTGGTTTGTTGTACAGGACAGTGGCTACTTGGAAATCAGAGACACTGCTGTAGCCTCACAGCTCTGGGCTCATCTAAGATAGGGAGGCCACAGCCTGTCTCTCAGTAACTCATGAACTCCAGTCCTAAAGCCCTGGGCAAATGGTTTAACAAGGTCTTGGGGTGATTTAGGTACAAAGACCACTTGGACAGGGAAGTGGAACATAGAATCATGGAATCACAGAGTTGTTTAGGTTGGGAAAACCCTCTAAGATCATTCAGTCCAACACCAACCCAGCACCACCATTGCCACCAAACCATGGCCACAGGTTTCTTGAACAGCTCCAGGGATGGAGACTCCACCACTGACAGAGAGCAGGGTTAGAATGGAGCTGAGGAACTTCTCCTCAACAGAGAGAGGGGAGACTGTGGCATAGGCTGCCTGGGGAGGCTGTGGATGACTCCTCCCTGGGGGTGGTTGGATGAGGCCTTGAGCAACCTGGGCTAGTTGAGAGGTGTGTCCCCCTCATGGCAGGGAGGTTGGAGTAGATGATCTCTGAGGTCTCTCCCTACCTAAGCCATTCCATGATTCTATGGTTCTCAGTGGAATAAGATGCAGGTGAAGCTGCTTGCTCCAGCCAGGTCAGTACCACCCTTGCTGTGTTGTTGTTTGTCAGGACTGTTAATGAATTGGATGTGTCTGTTTCAAACTCACCTCATTGCTTCTTTTCTTTTACAGACTTTGCTGCACATCCTTTCACTTCTCCAAACCCACCAGATGCTATGGCTGGAGACATAATAGGCAAGTTCTTGGTGTGTTTTTTTCCCTCCTGTCACTGTTTTCCCCATGCTGCCAGTGGTGCCTGCTCTTCCATGGGGATTTCTGTGGCAATTTTGCCCCTCTTGGTATTGATCTTGCAGAGAGCCTTTGCTCTTGTCAGGAGGTCATTCTGCCCTGTGCTCAGCAGAGAGCATCAGTGCAGAGTACAGGGGCACAAGTGTTTTGAAGCTGAGGGAGAGCAGGGTTAGACTGGAGCTTAGGCAGAAGTCCTTCAGTGTGAGGGTGGTGAGACTCTGGAATAGGCTGCCTGGGGGGGCTGTGGCTGCTGCCTCCCTGGGGGTGTTTAAGGCCAGGCTGGATGAGGCCTTGAGCAGCTGAGTCCAGTTGAGAGGTCTCCCTGCTCATGACAGGAGGATGGAGTAGATGATCTCAAGAGGTTCCTTCCAACCCAAGTCATAGAATAGAATAGAGTAGAGTGGAATAGAGTAGAATAGACCAGGTTGGAAACGACCTTGGAGATCATCAAGTCCAACCTATCACCCAGCACCATCTGATCAACTAAACCATGGCACCAAGTGCCTCAGCCAGGCTCTTCCTAAACACCTCCAGTTTAATCATCCAGCCAGTGGACAGTTGAAGTCTTTTCCTCAGTGGGTGTAGCAGACACTCAGATACCAGCAGACAGAACAAATCCCTGTGTGTGTTCACCTCTCCCAGCTGCTTTCCTGAGGCTGCCTGGAGCTGCCCCCACAGCCCACAAAGCCTTGGTCTCCTGTGCCACTTCCCTCCTTCCCCCAGCATCCAGCACAAGTGCCTGGCTGTGCCCTGTCCCACATCTTCTTCTCTCACTTCAAGGAGGAGAAAAAAACAAAGAAAGAGCCAAATAAAGATAAATAATTGAACCCAGGAGAAGACAGACCTTGAGCTGTTTACATTGTCAATGAGTCCCATTTGGGTCTGAAGGCACAGGAAGGGCAGCTTGGAGCTTCTGTGGCACCAGGAGGTGTAAACTTGATGACAGGTTATTGTACTTTCATTAATGAGGTTTGTGGGGGGGAGGAACACACAAAGAGTTTTGTAGCTTCGAGGGCAGTCATTAGCCAGCACTGCTCTGTTTCTCTCTGCAAAAAAAAACCCCATGAGGAGCTGCCTGATGTTTGTGCACCCACTGTGTTCCTTTCTCTTCCTTTCCTTCCCTGTTGTACCTAGCAGGTGGCTGCAGCCCAGGACATTTCGGCCCCCGGTGCCTGCGTAAGTGCCGTCGTTCCCTTGCTGCTCAGGGCTGTGCTCTGCAGGCAGTGCCAGCCTTGGCCTCCAGCTGAAAGAGCAGCTCCAGGCTGCAACACTGCCAACACTGCAACATGCCACAGCAGTGTGCCCTGGGGGCCAAGAAGGCCAGTGGGGTCCTGGGGTGCATCAGAGGAGTGTGGCCAGCAGAGCCAGGGAGGTTCTCCTCCCCCTCCGCTCTGCCCTGGGGAGACCTCACCTGGAATATTGCATCCAGGTCTGGGCTCCCCAGGTCAGGAGGGACAGGGATCTGTTGGAGAGAGTCCAAGGGAGGGCTCCAAGGGTGCTGAAGGGACTGCAGCACTGCCTGGGGAGGAGAGGCTGAGAGCCCTGGGGCTGTTGAGTCTGGAGAGGAGAAGACTGAGAGAGATCTGATCAATGTCTATCAATAGCTGAAGGCTGGGGGTCAGGAGGGAGGGGACAGGGACAGGCTCTGCTCAGTTGCTCCCTGGGATAGGACAAGAAGCAATGGATATAAACTGCAGCACAGGAGGTTCCACCTCAACTTCTTGACTGTGAGGGTCCCAGAGCCCTGGGGCAGGCTGCCCAGAGAGGTTGTGGAGTCTTCTTCTCTGGAGCCTTTCCAACCCTGTCTGGATGTGTTCCTGTGCAGCCCTTTCCCTTCCTCCCTTTCCCTCTCCCTGTTACCCCTTCCCTTTACCCCTCACCTCCTCTCCTCCCCTAAAATCTGTCTCCTCATTTCCAGCCTGTGAATGTAACCTGTGGGGATCCCAGCCTGAAGTCTGTGATGTTTCTGGGAGGTGTCTTTGTCGCTCTGGAGTAGCTGGAGAGCAGTGTGACAGATGCCAGCCTGGCCACCACTCCTTCCCTGCCTGTCCAGGTGAGTCTGCCCTCTGCATCTACAGCACCAAACAGGCCCCCAGAGCCAGGGCAGCTTTTCAGGTGCTGGTTTTGCAGTGGCCAAAACCATGCTCACAGCACTTAGGTGGCAAGGGACTCTTGGGCTCTACAGTGAAATCACAGAGTCAGAGAATGGACCTTGGAGGTCATCTAGATCCCATCTCCCTGCCATAGGCAGGGATGCCTCTTACTACAGCGGCTTGCTCAAGGCCTCAGCCAACCTTATTTTCAGCACTTCCAGCCTTGGAGCCTCCACAGCTTTCCTGGGACACCTGTTCCCATGTCTCACCACCTTCATGGGCCTCAAGGTCTCTTCCAACCTGGCCATGAACACTTCCAGGAAGGAGATGTCCACAGCCTTTCTGGGCAGCCTAATTCCAGAGCCTCATCACCCTCACACTGAAGAACTTCTTCCTCAACTCCAGTCTAACCCTGCTCTCCCTCAGCTTCAAACCATTCCCCCTTGGCCTGTTGCTAGACACCTTCAGGAAAAATCCCTCTGCAGCCTTCCTGCAGGATCCCTTCAGGTCCTGGCAGGCAGCTCTGAGGTCCCCCTGGAGCCTTCTCCTCTCCAGGCTGCACACCCCCAGCTCCCTCAGCGTGTGCTCACAGCAGAGCTGCCCAGCCCTTGGATCATCTTTGTGGCCTCCTCTGCACTCACTCCAGCAGCTCTGTGTCCTTCTCCTGCTGGGGACACCAGAGCTGGAGGCAGGATTGGAGGTGAGGTCTGAGCAGAGCAGAGCCAAGGGGCAGAATCCCCTCTCTTGCCCTGCTGCTCACCCTGCTCTGGCTGAAGCCCAGGCTCTGCTTTGCATTCTGGGCTGCCTGAGCACAAAGCTCTAACCATTGTATATTTGTGTGTGTTGGACTGAATCAGGTAGCAGTCTGAAGCAGATCAAACCAGTGCTGAATGTGTTTGAATTTCTACCATCAAAGGCTCAAGAGTGACACAGAAGCTTAAAAGAGCATGGGAAAACAAATTGCAAATGACAGAGAGTGGTTAGAGATAGATGAAAGTAATCAGAGACAGGCAGGGGGAGTGCTGAAAGCTGCTGAAGCTCACAGCTTGTTCTGTTAATCAGCTGCTGTTGAAATGTGAACCAATGCAGCATAGAATCATAGAATCAACCAGGCTGGAAAAGACCTCAGAGATCAGCAAGTCCAACCTATGACCCAACACCTAACACCTCCTGACAACCAAACCATGGCACCAAGTGCCACATCCAGTCCCCTCTGGAACACCTCCAGGGATGGGGACTCCACCACCTCCCTGGGCAGCACATCCCAATGGCCAATCTCTCCTGCTGGGAAGAACTTTCTCCTCACCTCCAGCCTAAACCTCCCCTGGCACAGCTTGAGACTGTGTCCTCTTGTTCTGGTGCTGGTTGCCTGGCAGAAGAGACCAACCCCCACCTGGCTACAACCTCCCTTCAGGGAGTTGGAGAGAGCAAGAAGGTCTCCCCTGAGCCTCCTCCTCTCCAGGCTAAGCAGCCCCAGCTCCCTCAGCCTCTCCTCACAGGGCTGTGCTCCAGACCCCTCCCCAGCTTTCTTGCCCTTCTGCATGCTGTGGTGGGAAGGGAGCAGCCCAGCCTGCTGCTGCTGCTTGGAGTCATCATCTGCAGAAGGGAGGCAGATCTGAAGCTCATTTGCTGCTGCTGCTGCAGGCAGAGCTGCTCTCTCTGCTCCTGCCTTTTAGAACTAAAGAGAAGCTTGATTCCTGTGCTGGGCCCCCCCAACATAAAACTGCCAGAGCAGCTCAGCTGAAAGCAACTGCAGCTGGATTGAGAAGCAAAACTACAATCTGAAATGTGGAATGCAATGAATATGTGCAAAATAGACAGGATTTACATATAGGTACCATTTATAACCAGCACAAGAACCCCCTCAGGACAAAATCAGGGGGCTACTATTATAGCTTCCCCCTCCCTGCTCCTTTCCCCCCTGTGCAAGGCAAAGGAGAGAGGAGAGCAGAGAGTAGGCTCTTAGTACTTAGCCACAAGAAGAACACAGCCAAGGTCAGCAAAGCCAGCAGAGCAAAGGAGGAGAAGAAAGAGAGAAAGAGTTCGAATCACAGAATGATTTGGATTGGAAGGGACCTTGAAGATCATTGTGTTCCAACCCCCTGCCATGGGCAGGGGCATCTTCCACCAGCCAGCTTGCTCAAGGCCTCATCCCACCTGGCATTAACAGCTCCAGGGAGGGGACATCCATGACCTCCCTGGGCAACCTGTTCCAGTGTCTCATCACAAGCACAAACCCTATGAGGAGAGGCTGAGGGAGCTGGGGCTGCTTAGCCTGCAGAAGAGGAGGCTCAGGGGAGACCTCCTTGCTCTCTCCAACTCCCTGAAGGGAGGTTGTAGCCAGGTGGGGGTTGGTCTCTTCTCCCAGGCAAGCAGCAGCAGAACAAGAGGACACAGTCTCAAGCTGTGCCAGGGGAGGTTTAGGCTGGAGGTGAGGAGAAAGTTCTTCACTGAGAGAGAGATTGACCATTGGGATGTACTGGCCAGGGAGGTGGTGGAGTCACCAACCCTGGAGGTGTTTAGGAAGAGCCTGGCTGAGGCACTTGGAGCCATGGTTTAGTTGTCAGGAGGTGCTGGGTGATAGTTTGGCCTTGATGATCTCTGAGGTCTCTTCCTAGCTGGTTGATTCTGTGATTCTATGATTCAGCTCTTAACATGATTTTCCCTTTTGCACCCAGTGCTGGTTTGTTTAGATTCTATCACTTTCTGCTCAAGATCTGTGGAAGATTTTTCCTAGGCACAGCCTGAAGCTACCACAGCTCCCTAGGGATGGTGTCAAAGCCTTTAAGCAAACCAGTGCTGTGAAGTGGGGACAGAATGCAGCACAAGGAGGTGGCCCCTGCTGTAGATGATGGGTTTGGAAGCTGCAGTGTTTATCTTTCTCTGACACTTGACTTCCTAGCAAGCTCCACATTTTTTCCAGGCATCTTTGAAATAAACACAACAAAGGCAGAAGGCCTTGGCTGAGGCAGAAGGAGGAACCCAAGGGGGAAGCAGGAACCTGAGAGTGGGAAGGCAAGACAGAGTCTATTTGACATTCCTCTCTCTATCAGTATAAAATCCAAGTGATTCACTGCAACACTTGACCACCTTGCTCAAGGCCCTATCCAACCTGGCTTTCAACACTTCCAGGCTTGGAGCCTTCCTGAGCAACCTTTTCCAATGCCTCACCACATTGAGGGGAGTGTGGCCAGCAGAGCCAGGGAGGTTCACCTCTCTCTCTGCTCTGCCCTGGGGAGACCTCACCTGCAGTATTGCATCCAGTTCTGGGCTCCCCAGTTCAGGAGGGACAGGGATCTGCTGGAGAGAGTCCAGTGGAGGGCTCCAAGGATGCTGAAGGGACTGCAGCACTGCCTGGTGAGGAGAGGCTGAGGGACCTGGGGCTGTTGAGTCTGAAGAAGAGAAGACTGAGAGGGATCTGATGAATGTCTATCAATATGTGAAGGCTGGGGGTCAGGAGGGAGGGGACAGGGACAGGCTCTGCTCAGTTGCACCCTGGGATAGGACAATGGGTAACAGATATAAACTCCAGCACAGGAGGTTCCACCTCACCATGAGGAACTTCTTCACTGTGAGGCTCACAGACCCCTGGAGCAGGCTGCCCAGAGAGGTTGTGGAGTCTCCTTCTCTGGAGCCTTTGCAGCCCTGTCTGGATGTGTTTCCCCCCCCTCCCTTTCCCTTTCCCTGGTACCCTTCCCCCCCACCTCTTCTCCTCCCCTGAAATCAGGGCTGTACCTGCAGCAGCTGAGAGTCCCAGGTGGGCTCCCACTCATGTACCTGGAAAGAGTGCCCCTGTGTGACACCCAGCATCATTTCAGTACAGTGACATATCTGTGGTGCAGCTGTTGGCCTAGAGTAGTGGTAACTGCAGGAGAAGCTCCAGTCTGCAGGAGGTGCTCCAGTCTGACTGGGCTTTCAGACTCACACCCTTTAGCTGTGTGTGTGATGTGCTGATGGCTGCAGGCCACTCATGCCAGCTTGTGGAATTAAGTTTCACAACTTGCATCAGGCTGGAAGGGATCCAGGGGGGGGCTTATTGACAGCTGCCTAAACATGAGCCAGCAGTGTGCCCAGGGGGCCAAGAAGGCCAATGGCATCCTGGTCTGCATCAGGAAGAGTGTGGCCAGCAGGAGCAGGGAAGTCATTGTGCCCTGTGCTCAGCACTGCTGAGGCCACACCTGGAGTCCTGTGTCCAGTTCTGGGCTCCTCAGGTTAGGAAAGATGTTGAGGTGCTGGAAGGTGTCCAGAGAAGGGCAACAAAGCTGGGGAGGGGTCTGGAGCACAGCCCTGTGAGGAGAGGCTGAGGGAGCTGGGGTTGCTTAGCCTGCAGAAGAGGAGGCTCAGGGGAGACCTTCTTGCTCTCTGCAACTCCCTGAAGGGAGGCTGTAGCCAGGTGGGGGTTGGTGTCTTTTGCCAGGCAAGCAGCAGCAGAACAAGAGGACACAGTCTCAAGCTGTGCCAGGGGAGGTTTAGGCTGGAGGTGAGGAGAAAGTTCTTCACTGAGTGAGTCGTTCGCCATCGGGATGTGCTGCCCAGGGAGGTGGTGGAGTCCCTGTTCTGGAGGTGTTCAAGAGGGGATTGGATGTGGCACTTGGAGCCATGGTTTAGTTGTCAGGAGGTGTTGGATCATAGGTTGGACTTGCTGATCTCTGAGGTCTTTTCTAACCTTATTGATTCTCTGATTCACAGGTAGCATGTTGGGTAAATTCTGGTGTAAATAGCCCTGTACCTCTCAGGACAGTTATTGTCTGTTGGTTTCTCTCTGTGCAGAATGCAACTGTGCTGCTGTGGGCTCAGTGGAGGACACTTGTGGTCCTGGAGGGCAGTGTCTGTGCCACAGGAACTATGCAGGCCTCAGGTGTGATCAGTGTGCTCCAGGTTACCACAG
Organism: Dryobates pubescens; assembly: GCF_014839835.1. NCBI lineage: Eukaryota > Metazoa > Chordata > Aves > Piciformes > Picidae > Dryobates > Dryobates pubescens. The sequence continues at coordinate 12,505,800 of NC_071614.1, read as the reverse complement.
CTACCCCAGCTGCCTGCGTGAGTAAAGCCCTTTCCTCCTTTGGCTGGCCTTGCCCTTCTCATTTCTGCAGCACAAAAAAATAGCCTAATTCCTCAAATAGTATTTATTTCCATCTAAAACTACTGATACAGCCATGGTAGTTTTGTTCCATCCAAAGCTGGCGACAAAACCACTGAAGGACAAGGAGCAATGAATGTAAGCTGCAGCGCAGGAGGCTCCACCTCAGCACCAGGGGGAACCTCTTGACTGTGAGGGTCACAGAGCACTGGAGCTTGGGGAGGAGAGGCTGAGAGCCCTGGGGCTGCTTTGAGGTCTCTTCCAACCTTGGTGATTCTGTGATCATTGCTCTGTTGTTCTTTTTCTTCCAATTTCATCAAGGTGTCAGCAGTGAGTGCGACCCCTCAGGGAGCCTTGCTTCTCCTTCTGTAAGTATCCTCCCATGGCAGCTAACTTGTTGGTGGTTCCTGTGTCTTTGCTCAACACATTCAGTCCATTGCCCAAGGCCTGGAGTCTGAAAGAATTGCAGGGGTTTACTTACTCATGCAAATAAGGAGTGGAGTTAAGCAGAGAAAGAAACTTTGTGTTTGGTTCTCTGCTTGTATCAGGGCACCTACCTGGTGGGGTTGAGGGTTTGTCTTCTGTGTGTGAATATGCATCCTATTGGTGTCTCCTTGGTGTGCTAGGACACTAATCTAGGCATGAGATGTGCATAGAAGCTTCTGCAGGTCTCAGAGATCTTCTGCTTCTAGTTTCACACAGAATCACACACACACAGAATCACCAAGGTTGGAAGAGACCTCAAAGATGATTGAGTCCAACCTGTCACCACAGACCTCATGCCTAAACCATGGCTCCAAGTGCCATGTCCAATCCTCTCTTGAACACCTCCAGGCATGGGGACTCCACCACCTCCCTGGGCAGCCCATTCCAACAGGCCAGCTCAGCCCCAATTTATCCTGCACACAGGAATTCCCTCTGTGTGGCTGTTGCTCTTTCACTGCTCTTGGCTGTAATACAGCACAGAAACCACACTCATTGCTCAGTGTGTAGTGAAGAAGATCCAGAGGGTAAGTGGAAGAAGCATCTCTGTAGGCTCAGGTGTGCAGCTGTGTGTATCCTCCACCAACAAAAGGAGGAGTAAGTATGAGAAGGAATAAGTCTGAGCAGTGGGAGAAGTGTCTGTGTAGGCTCCTGTGTCCAGCTTTGTGTATCTTCCACCAACAGAGGAAGGAGTAAATATGAAAAGGAGTAAGTCTGAGCAGTAGAAGCAGCATCTCTTTAGGCTCATGTGTCCAGCTGTGTGTATCTTCCACCATCAAAGGAAGGAGGAAATATGAGAAGGAATAATTCTGAGCAGTGGAAGAAGTGTCTGTGTAGTCTTAGGTATACAGCTGTGTGTGTCTTCCACCAACAGAGGAAGGAGTAAATATGAGAAGGAGTAAGTCTGAGCAGTAGAAGCAGCATCTCTTTAGGCTCATGTGTCCAGCTATGTGTGCCTTCCACCATTAAAGGAAGGAGGAAATATGAGAAGGAATAATTCTGAGCAGTGGAAGAAGTGTCTGTGTAGGCTTAGGTATACAGCTGTGTGTGACTTCCACCAACAGAGGAAGGAGTAAATATGAGAAGGAGTAAGTCTGAGCAGTAGAAGCAGCATCTCTTTAGGCTCATGTGTCCAGCTGTGTGTATCTTCCACCATCAAAGGAAGGAGGAAATATGAGAAGGAATAATTCTGAGCAGTGGAAGGAGTGCCTTTGTAGGCTCATGTGTACAGCTGTGTGTATCTTCCACCAACAGAGGAAGGAGTGAATATGAAAAGGAATAAGTCTGAGCAGTAGAAGCAGCATCTCTGTAGGCTCATGTGTACAGCTAAGTCTGTCTTCCACTAACAAAGGAAGGAGTAAATATGAGAAGGAATAATTCTGAGCAGCAGAAGCAGCATCTCTGTAGGCTCATGTGTACAGCTAAGTCTGTCTTCCACTAACAAAGGAAGGAGTAAATATGAGAAGGAATAATTCTGAGCAGTGGAAGGAGTGCCTTTGTAGGCTCATGTGTACAGCTGTGTGTGTCTTCCACCAACAGAGGAAGGAGTAAATATGAGAAGGAGTAAGTCTGAGCAGTAGAAGCAGCATCTCTTTAGGCTCATGTGTACAGCTAAGTCTATCTTCCACTAACAAAGGAAGGAGTAAATATGAGAAGGAATAATTCTGAGCAGTGGAAGGAGCACCTCTGTAGGCTCATGTGTACAGCTGTGTGTGTCTTCCACCAACAGAGGAAGGAGTGAATATGAAAAGGAATAAGTCTGAGCAGTAGAAGCAGCATCTCTGTAGGCTCATGTGTACAGCTAAGTCTATCTTCCACTAACAAAGGAAGGAGTAAATATGAGAAGGAATAATTCTGAGCAGTGGAAGGAGTGCCTTTGTAGGCTCATGTGTACAGTCTTCCACCATCAAAGGAAGGAGTAACTATCAGAAGGAATCAGTCTGAGCAGTGGAAGAAGCATCTCTGTAGGCTCATGTGAATCTCCCACCAACAAAGGAAGGAGTAACTATCAGAAGGAAGCAGTCTGAGCAGTGGAAGAAGCAGCTCTGTAGGCTCATGTGAATCTCCCACCAGCAAAGGAAGGAGTAACTATCAGAAGGAATGATTATATTGAAGGAAAGTTGCTTTTAACCTTTGTTCAATGCAGCCAATATCTAAAGGCAGCTCTTAAAAAGGCTGTAAGAGAATTGGAAAGGCTGTAAGTTGGCACAGAGAGAGCAAGTCAGGCATGGAAAATGAATGCAAGGTGCAACAATCCTCTGCTGATGGTGTGAGACAGACAAATCTGTTTCAGCAGCCTCAGCCTGCCTGCAGGTGTGTGAGGCAGTAAGCTGCCTCAGCTGTTCACTGGGTCAGGTCTTTCTCAGCAGTGTGTTTTCATGGAGCAGATGAACCCATTTTAACTGCTTTCTGTCACTAGGGCTTCTGTCAATGTCTTCAGCACGTTGAAGGTCCTACCTGTAGTAAATGCAAGCCCTTGTACTGGAACCTGGCCAAAGAAAACCCTGAGGGATGCACAGGTACAGCTTCTTCATGACATAATTCTTTGGCTTATGGAATGTGCTCATTTCTGTGGAAAGTCAGCCTCAGTGCCCCATCTCTGGTGCTCAGTGAGTTTCACAGCTCCTGTTAACAGCCTGGGGGTTGTGCTGCTGAATTGAACAACAAATGACCCATTAGAAGGCCAAGGGCATCCTGCAGTGGATTAGAAGGGCTGTGGGGAGTAGATGATGAGAGGTTCTCCTCCCCCTCTATTCTGCCCTTGTGAGGCCACATCTAGAATATTGTCTCCACTTCTGGGACCCTCTCTTCAAGAACCTCAGGGAACTGCTTGAGAGTCCAGCACAGAGGCACAAAGCTGCTGCAGGCCATGGAACCTCTCCCTGTGAGCACAGGCTGAGGGAGCTGGGGCTTGGAGCCTGAGGGCTGCCCTCATTGCTGGGGAAAAAGATGTGCAGGGCTGGAGCCAGGCTCTGCTCAGGGATGGCCAAGCACAGCACAAGGGGCACTGGGGACAAGCTGGAGCAGAGGAGGTGCCAGGGGAACAGAAGGGAAAACTGTCCCTGTGAGGGTGCTGAGCCCTGGAGCAGGCTGCCCAGAAAGGTTGTGGAGTCTGCTCTGGAGACTTTCCAACCCCACCTGGATGTGTTCTGTGTGCCCTGCCCTGGGTGACCCTGCTCTGGCAGGGGGCTTGGACTGGGTGATCTCCAGAGGTCACACTCTGTGCTTCTGTGATCCCAGCAGTTACTTTTAGAAGTGAAAACCATGGGCAGTGCTGGGTTACACTGGTGTGTACCTCATACAGCCCTGTGGGGGTTTTACTGAAGTGAGACAGGATTGCTGCCTTTAACACTGACCCAGGACCTGCCATACTGTGTAGCCAAAGAGCTGTGCTTGCATTTCATGGAATCACAGAATTGTCAGGGCTGGAAGGGACCTCAAGGCTCAGCCAGTTCCAATCCCCCTGCCATGGGCAGGGCCACCTCACACTACAGCAGGTTGCTCACAGCCACCTCCAGCCTGGCTGCAAACACCTCCAGGCAGGAGGCTTCCACCACCTCCCTGGGCAACCTGTGCCAGGCTCTCACCACCCTCATGGGGAACAACTTCTTCCTCACATCCAATCTCAATCTCCCCACTTCGAGTTCTGCTCCATCCCCCCCAGTCCTATCCCTCCCTGACACCCTCAAAAGTCCCTCCCCAGCTTTCTTGGAGCCCCCTGCAGATCCTGGATGGCCACAATGAGGTCTCCTGGGAGCCTTCTCCTCTCCAGCCTGCACAACCCCAACTCTCTCAGGCTGTCCTCATAGGGGAGCAGCTCCAGCCCTCTCCTCATCTGAATGTTTCTAAGCAATTGTAAACCCAAACTCAAGACCAGTTCTGCTAAACACAGGTTAGAGCACTTCAAAACACAACACTAAATCAATCACATATGGGAACACAGAATGGCTTTGTTAGGAAGGGACCTTAGTGATCTACTCCAACCCCCTGCCATGGGCAGGGACACCTCTCAACTAGCCCAGGCTGCTCAAGGCCTCATCCAACCTCACCTTGAACACCTCCAGACAGGAGGCAGCCACAGCCTCCCTGGGCAACCTGTGCCAGAGTCTCAGCACACTTGTACTGAAGAACTTCTTCCTCAGCTCCAGTCTAACCCTGTTCTCCCTCAGCTTCAAACCATTCCCCCTTGTCCTGTCTCCAGACACCCTCAGGAAAAGTTCCTCTGCAGACTTCCCCTCAGGTCCTGGCAGGCAGCTTTAACATTCCCCTGGAGCCTTCTCCTCTCCAGGCTGCACACCCCCAGCTCCCTCAGCCTGTGCTCATAGCAGAGCTGCTCCAGCCCTTGGAGCATCTCTGTGGCCTCCTCTGCACTCACTCCAGCAGCTCTGTGTCCTTCTCCTGCTGGGGACACCAGAGCTGGAGGCAGGATTGGAGGTGAGGTCTGAGCAGAGCAGAGCCAAGGGGCAGAATCCCCTCTCCTGCCCTGCTGCCCACTCTGCTCTGGCTGCAGCCCAGCACACAGCTGCCTGCAGGGCTGCATGAGGGCACTGCTGGCTCCTGGGGAGTGCTCAGCAACCAACATTCTTTCTGTTTTGCTTTTCCTTCTCACCTTGTGGCTCATAGACAGGTTTGGGTTGGAAGGGACCTGCAAAGCTCATCCAGTCCAGCCCCCTGCAGTAAGCAGGGACATCCTCCACTAGATCAGGCTGCTCAGAACCTATTGAGCCTGACCCTGAGTATTTCCAGGGATGAGGCTTCCACCACCTCCCTGGGCAACCTGTGCAGTCTCTCACCACCCTCACTGCAAAGACTTTCTTCCCCATCTCCAGTCTCAATCTCTTCCAGCTTGTGGCAGTATCCATCTGCCTCTCTGAACCTTCCAGCAGTAAACCCCAGCAGGTTGTGCAGTGGTTCAGAGCTGCAGGTTGAGGGTGGGTTGGTTTTCCTGCAAAGTGGGAGAGACAAAATGCATCTTGTCTTGTTTTTATCTATGCAGCCTGCCAGTGTGATGTGAGAGGAACACTAAGTGGAGTTGGAGAGTGCCAGCAGGTAAGGCCAGGCATGAACTGAATGGATTTTTGTGAGGTAAATTGTTGTAGCAGTTGGCTGAGGTAGAAATCCTGGTACTTATTAATTCTTTTGCACATACCTTGGCTGGGTTTCTACAGCAAGGAAAAGGTTTTAGGCAGGATTTTTGGCTATCCTGGAGATGTGCAAAAGTTCTGACCATTTGTCCTCATTCTGAGTTCATGGATTTCCTTGAAGATGGTAGATGGCAGGTGTCCAGGGAGTATAGAATGCTTTGAGGTTAGAAGGCACCTTAATGATCATCTAGTTCCAACTCCCTGCCATGGGCAGGGATGCCTCCTCCCAGCCCAGCTTGCTCAAGGTCTCATAGAGCCATAGAATTGTTAGGGTTGGAAGGGACCTCAAGGATCATCCAGTTCCAACCCCCTGCCATGGGCAGGGATGCCTCACACTAGATCAGAATCATAGAACCATAGAACTGTTTGGGTTGGAAGGGACCTCAAGGATCATCCAGTTCCAACCCCCTGCCATGGGCAGGGACACCTCACACTAGATCAGAATCATAGAATCATAGAACTGTTGGGGTTGGAAAGGGACCTCAAGGATCATCCAGTTCCAACCCCCTGCCATGGGCAGGGACACCTCACACTAGATCAGAATCATAGAATCATAGAACTGTTGGGGTTGGAAAGGGACCTCAAGGATCATCCAGTTCCAACCCCCTGCCATGGGCAGGGATGCCTCACACTAGATCAGAATCATAGAACCATAGAATTGTTTGGGTTGGAAAGGGACCTCAAGGATCATCCAGTTCCAACCCCCTGCCATGGGCAGGGACACCTCACACTAGATCAGAATCATAGAACCATAGAACTGTTTGGGTTGGAAGGGACCTCAAGGATCATCCAGTTCCAACCCCCCCTACCAAGGGCAGGGATGCCTCCTCCCAGCCCAGCTTGCTCAAGACTACATCCACCCTGGCCTTCAACACTGCCAGGCTTGGAGCCTCCACCACTTCTCTGGGCAACCTGTTGCTCTTTTGTGTCAAGATTTGAATGTTTTCCCTCTTTAGTCTTAGAGGGGATTGAAAGATTCAAGTTCTGCAAAAGGTGCTGGGGCCTGTCTGATGAGCTTCCTTTCTTGCCAGGCAAATGGACATTGCCACTGCAAAGCAAATGTTTGTGGGGGTTCCTGTGACACTTGCCAAGCTGGGTTTCATGCTCTCCAAGACAAGAATTATTTTGGCTGCCAAGGTAATGTGCTGGGGCTCTTTAGTAGAGAATCAGAGAATCACTGAGGTTGGAAAGGGACCTTTGAGATCATTGAGTCCAACCATTGCCCCAACACTACCAAGGCTGCTGCTAAAGCATGTCCCTGAGAGCCACAGCTACACTTTGGCTTTGAATGCTTGCAGGGATGGTGACTCCAGCACCTCCCTGGGCAGCCTGTTCCAGGGCCTGACCACTCTTGCAGGGAAGAAGATTTATCTAATATCCAACCTAAACCTCCCCTGGCACAACCTGAGGCCTTTTTCTTTCATCCTTGTTGCTTGTTACCTGTGAGAAGAGCCCAACCCCCACCTGGCTCCAGCTCCTCTCAGGGAGCTGTAGAGAGCAATGAGGTCTCCCTCAGCCTCCTCTTCTCCACACTCAACACCCCCAGCTCCCTCAGCTGCTCCTCCCCAGCCCTCTTCTCCAGACCCTTCCCCAGCTTGGTTGCCCTTCTCTGGCCCTGCTCCAGCCTCTCAATGTCCTTTTGGGAGTGAGGGATCCAAAACTGAGCCCAGCACTCAAGCTGTAGCCTCACCAGTGCCCAGCACAGGGGCAGGAGACCAGTTTCAGTGGAAAGAGTTTGCTAAGGGAGGTAAAACTTAAGTGTTGGCTCAGCAGTGCTGAGCAGAGAGCCATTTTGCTTCCTGCCTTAGACCTTGATACTAAAAGTGCCTTTTAGTGTCTGCCCCAAGTCCTGTGTCCTCCAGAAATTCACTCAGTGGTGTTATCCAGCATGGTTAAAAGCTTGCATGTGCTGTTCTGTGAACACTTGTGTTCTTGGGAGCCAGTTTTGCAGGACAAACTAAGCATGGGAGAAGCAGCAGAGGCTGCAGAAGTCACACCTTATCGTTTTCCTAAGGTAGATTTTGGGCTCTGGGTTGTTTGCAATTGTTCGTTGTGGTATGGTTGTAGAAATTCTACCTTATTGGCTCCATCTCTGAAGGGCTCTTCTGCACACCTGCAGCAATGTGGCATGGTTCAGGGCTTGTGGGTTTGGAAAAACACTGCCTCCTGTCACCTTCCAGGGGGGAATAAAGCAAGCAACCACAAAGATGGGAAGGCAGAAGCAGTGCAGCTTCTCCATGTGTGGGGAAGAGGCTGAGGGGCTGTCCTGGTCCAGAGAGGGAGAGAGCCTCAGTTCTTTGGAACATTCCTCTGTCATGAAATTAAAGGCACAAATGAGCCCCAAATATCAACAGCCCTGGAGGCTATTTATTAACAGAATAGAGTGGATGGAACAGAAGAAGGGAGGAGGATGGGGTGGAAATAGAGAGAGAGAGGGAGAAGAGAGAGAGAGAAGAGGAAAGCAATTATATTGACAGAAGGGAGAGAGAGAGGGAAAAAGAGAGGGAGAAGAGGAAAGGAATTATATTAACAGAAGAAGGGAGAGAGGGGGGGAAAGAGAGAGAGGGAGAAGAGGGAGAGAGAAAAGGAATTATATTAACAGAAGAAGGGAGAGAGAGGGGTAAAGAGAGAGAGGGAGAAGAGGAAAGGAATTATATTAACAGAAGAAGGGAGAGAGAGAGGGAGAAGAGGGAGAGAGAAGAGAAAAGGAATTATATTAACAGAAGAAGGGAGAGAGAGAGGGAGAGAGAAGAGAAAAGGAATTATATTAACAGAAGAAGGGAGAGAGAGAGGAAAGAGAAGAGAGAAGAGGAAAGTAATTACATTAACAGAAGAAGGGAGAGGGGAAAGAGAAGAGAGAGAGAGAGAAGAGGAAAGGAATTCTATTGACAGAAGAAGGGAGAGAGAGAGGGAAAAGGGGGAGAGAGAAGAAGAAAGGAATTATATTACCACCCCCCAAGTCGTTTTGGGTCTGTGGAGGAAGGCTGCTGCTGCTTTGGCGTGGAGATGTCATCCTTGTTGGCTGTGCTGTCCTCTGCTGGAGGAGGGGAGGGAGAGATCCCAAAGCCCAAGCCCAAGCCCTTCCCTGAGCAGCCTCTTCAGCTCCATGAGTTGCAGCAGGCAGAACTTTGGGACATGGAGAGAGGGATCCTCCTGGTCTGCTGCCTCCAGGCTCCATGGTGATGTCTTTTCTCCTGTCTGTCCTTTTCTCTCCTTGTATTTGCTTCTCCCTTGCTCTTCTCCTGAGCAGGCAGTGCTCAGGTCTCTGATAGAGTTTTTAGTCACAGGTGTTTTTAGGTCTGTGTCCAGGTGGTGAATCCATTGAATCCTTTCCACCATCCTCCCTTTCCTGGGTAGCTGATGGGTAGAGATGATCCTGTCTGTGCACATTCCAGGGAGTCCTTGCCCAGTGGCACCTGCTCACCACCCCCTCCCTTGGCAGCTGTTGTCTGGGTGAGGAGCAAAGGTGATTTGATCCTTGTGGATTAACATCAGGAGAGGCAAGGTTTAGTCTCTTACAGGGGCCCTACAAATAGGAAATGAATCCTTAGTGATGTTTAACTTGTGCAGGCAAGGGGGAGGGGGTGGGGGGATGTGATAACTGTTATCAGTTTGTTCTCTGACATTTGGCTTGTGGTCTTTGCCTGCCAGGCTGCTGGTGTGACGCTGGAGGAGCTCTCAGCCCGCTGTGTGCTGCACCCTGGGGCGGCTGCCAGTGCCGGGCGCACGTCGTGGGGACCTCCTGTCAGGAGTGAGTCTGGCTGCAGCTCCTTGTAGCCTGTGCCTCAGCATAGTGCTTTTGACACTGCCCACAGGCCCCTGGCTGTCTTTCATGTGAGGTTCTGGATTTGCTCATAAATGAACTGATAAATTGCATTAGAAGCATAGCATGGTTTTATTGGGACAGCCCTTTCAGCTCATCCAGTCCCTAGCTCTGCCAGGGCTGGGGTAAACCCTGGCCCTCTGCACCACATCTCTGCCTCTTGGAAACACCTCCAGGGATGGGGATACAGCCACCTCCCTGGGCAGCCTGTGCCAGGCTTGGAGAACCTTTTCTGGGAAGAAGTTTCTTCTAATGTCCAACCTCAGTCTCCCCTGGCACAACTTGAGGCCATTTCCTCTCATCCTGTCACTTGTTCCTTGGGAGCAGAGCCCAACCCCCACCTCACTGCAGCCTCCTCTCAAGGAGCTGTAGAGAGCAATGAGGTCTCCCTCAGCCTCCTCTTCTCCACGCTCAACACCCCCAGCTCCCTCAGCTGCTCCTCCCCAGCCCTGTTCTCCACACCCTTCCCCACCGTTGTTGCCCTTCTCTGGATCTGCTCCAGCCCACTAAGATCCTTGGAGTGAGGAGCCCAAAACTGACCCCAGCACTCAAGCTGTGGCCTCCCCAGTGCCCAGCACAGGAGGACAATCCCTGCCCTGCTCCTGCTTGTTATATTATTGATATCAGTTTTGCTGGGCAGTTTCCTTCTGTGATTTTAAGAAGCTATTTTAACCTTGTTCCTTCAAATCCCCAACCCCTGGCTTGCAGCAGTGTTGTTCCCTGTGCAGCTCTGTGTCTGCCAAGAGTTATGCAGGAGAAGTGTGTAAGCTGTGAAAGCTTTTGGAAAGGGAATTCTCATTGGAATCATAGAACCACAGAATTGTTGGGGTTGGAAAAGCTCTCTGAGCTCATCCAGTCCAACATCAACCCAAGCCCACCATGGCCACCAAACCCTGGCCCCAAGAGCCATGGCCACAGCTCTCTGGAACACCTCCAGGGATGGTGACTCCACCACCTCCCTGGGCAGCCTCTGCCAAGCCCTGACCAACAGAATCCCAGAACTGATTGCATCCTTCTTATCAGCTGTCTTGAATTTCTGAGCTGCTATCCTCACTCATCAGTAGGTCACCTCATAGAATCATAGAGTCACAGAGCTGTCAGGGTTGGAAGGGACTTCAAGGAGCAGCCAGTTCCAACCCCCCTGCCATGGGCAGGGACACCTCACACTACAGCAGGTTGCTCACAGCCACATCCAGCCTGGCTGCAAACACCTCCAGGGATGAGGCTTCCACCACCTCCCTGGGCAACCTGTGCCAGTCTCTCACCACTCTCATGGGGAACAACTTCTTCCTCACATCCAATCTCAATCTCCCCACTTCGAGTTCTGCTCCATGCCCCCCAGTCCTATCCCTCCCTGACACCCTCAAAAGTCCCTCCCCAGCTTTCTTGGAGCCCCCTGCAGATCCTGGAAGGCCACAATGAGGTCTCCTGGGAGCCTTCTCCTCTCCAGCCTGCACAACCCCAACTCTCTCAGGCTGTCTGCAGAGCAGAGCAGCTCCAGCCCTCTGCTCCTCCTCATGGCCCTTCTCTGGACACCTTCCAGCACCTCCAGATCCTTCCTGGTTCCAGGACTGGCCCCAGAGCTCCAGCTGTGGTCTCAGCAGAGTGGGCAGAGGGGGAGAATCCCCTCCCTGGCCCTGCTGGCTATGCTCATGCCCACTGCTTTATGCTGCTAGGTGTAGACCACATGGCAGCTGGTGATGCTTTGTTGTTTCTTCATCTCCTTGACAGGCCTGAAAAAAACTACTTCTTCCCTGATCTGCACCACATGAAGTATGAGGTTGAAGATGGTACCACTGCCAAGGGCATGGAAATTCGCTTTGGCTATGATCCTCAGGAGTTTCCAGGGTTCAGTTGGAGAGGATATGCCCAGATGTCCCCCATACAAGTAAGCTGCCAGTTCAGCCAAGGCTCTGGGGGTGAAAGCATAGACCAGGCTGGATGAGGCTCTGGCCTGCCTGATCTAGTGTGGGGTGTCCCTGCCCATGGCAGGGGTTGGGAACTAGATGATCCTTGTGATCCCTTCCAACCCTGACTGATGCTATGATATGTGTGTTTCTAGGGTACTGCTGTGTGTGTGTGCAGGGTCAGGGAGCAGAACCAAGGAGAGGATCAGAATGAAGGAGAGGATCTCACTAATCTCAAGCTGGGACAGGGGAGGTTTAGGCTGGATATTAGGAAGAAATTCTTCCCAGCAAGAGAGATTGGCCATTGGGATGTGCTGCCCAGGGAGGTGGTGGAGTCACCATCCCTGGAGGTGTTTAGGAAGAGCCTGGATGGGGTGTGTGGTGCCATGGTTTAGTTGATCAGATGGTGTTGGGTGATAGGTTGGACTCCATGATCTCAGAGGTCTTTTCCAACCTGGTTAATTGTGTATTCTGTAATCCAAAGGGACCTGATTTACTGCTAGAGAGTAGGCTGAACATGAGCCAGCAGTGTGCCCAGGGGGCCAAGAAGGCCACTGGTATCCTGGCCTGCATCAGGAAGAGTGTGGCCAGCAGGAGCAGGGAAGTCATTGTGACCTGTGCTCAGCACTGCTGAGGCCACACCTTGAGTCCTGTGTCCAGTTCTGGGCTGCTCAGTTTAGGAAAGATGTTGAGCTGCTGGAAGGTGTCCAGAGAAGGGCAACAAAGCTGGGGAGGGGTCTGGAGCACAGCCCTGTGAGGAGAGGCTGAGGGAGCTGGGGTTGCTTAGCCTGGAGAAGAGGAGGCTCAGGGGAGACCTTCTTGCTCTCTCCAACTGCCTGAAGGGAGGTTGTAGCCAGGTGGGGGTTGGTCTCTTCTCCCAGGCACCCAGTACCAGAACAAGAGCACACAGTCTCAAGCTGTGCCAGGGGAGGTTTAGGCTGGAGGTGAGGAGAAAGCTCTTCCCAGAAAGAGTTACTGGCCATTGGGATGTGCTGCCCAGGGAGGTGGTGGAGTCCCTGTCCCTATAGGTGTTCAAGAAAGGCTTGGCTGTGGCACTTGGAGCCATGGTTTAGTTGTCAGGAGGTGTTTGGGATTAGGTCATAGGTTGGACTCAATGATCCTCGAGGTCACTTCCAACCTTAGTGATACTGTGATGCTGTGATCTCTGAGGTCACTTCCAACCTTGGTGATACTGTGATGCTGTGATCTCTGAGGTCACTTCCAACCTTAGTGATACTGTGATGCTGTGATCTCTGAGGTCACTTCCAACCTTAGTGATACTGTGATGCTGTGATCTCTGAGGTCACTTCCAGCCTTGGTGATACTGTGATGCTGTGATCTCTGAGGTCACTTCCAACCTTGGTGATACTGTGATGCTGTGATCTCTGAGGTCACTTCCAACCTTAGTGATACTGTGATGCTGTGATCTCTGAGGTCACTTCCAACCTTAGTGATACTGTGATGCTGTGATCTCTGAGGTCACTTCCAACCTTGGTGATACTGTGATGCTGTGATCTCTGAGGTCACTTCCAGCCTTGGTGATACTGTGATGCTGTGATCTCTGAGGTCACTTCCAACCTTAGTGATACTGTGATGCTGTGATCTCTGAGGTCACTTCCAGCCTTGGTGATACTGTGATGCTGTGATCTCTGAGGTCACTTCCAACCTTAGTGATACTGTGATGCTGTGATCTCTGAGGTCACTTCCAACCTTGGTGATACTGTGATGCTGTGATCTCTGAGGTCACGTCCAACCTTAGTGATACTGTGATGCTGTGATCTCTGAGGTCTCTTCCAACCTTGGTGATACTGTGATGCTGTGATCTCTGAGCTCTCTTCCAACCTTAGTGATACTGTGATGCTGTGATCTCTGAGGTCACTTCCAACCTTAGTGATACTGTGATGCTGTGATCTCTGAAGTCACTTCCAACCTTGGTGATACTGTGATGCTGTGATCTCTGAGGTCACTTCCAACCTTGGTGATACTGTGATGCTGTGATCTCTGAGGTCACTTCCAACCTTGGTGATACTGTGATGCTGTGATCTCTGAGGTCACTTCCAACCTTAGTGATACTGTGATGCTGTGATCTCTGAGGTCACTTCCAACCTTGGTGATACTGTGATGCTGTGATCTCTGAGGTCACTTCCAACCTTGGTGATACTGTGATGCTGTGATCTCTGAGGTCACTTCCAACCTTAGTGATACTGTGATGCTGTGATCTCTGAGGTCACTTCCAACCTTGGTGATACTGTGATGCTGTGATCTCTGAGGTCTCTTCCAGCCTGCTTGATTCTAGGATTCTATGATTCTCTGATTGCAGGTTTTGCCTTCTGCTGAGCTGGTCTGGGAATTTGATCTGGGGGTAATTTCAAGCCAGCACAGTTCATTTTGTTCCCTTTTTCAGGATGCAGTGAGGCTAAGTGTGACTGTGGAACAATCCAGGCCCTCCTCATTCCACATTGTCCTGAGGTACCTCAACCCTGGAGGTGAGGCCTTGCCTGGGCGCCTCTCTGCTTGCCAGGCTCAGCCTGGAACAGGTAGGTGCAGCTCAATGGCCCAACAGAGCTGAGCTCTGGCAGATCCCAGGAGCCTGTTCCAGCTGCTCCTAGGTCAGAGTTGTCATGTCCCTTGAAATGAGTCTCTCCTACCAGCCCTGATGCTTCTGTGCTTCTGCTGCTGTATTTTTTTGCTGTGTGCCTGATGTGGCTCTGTTTGCATCAGGCCTCTGCTTGTGGCACCAAGCAGCTCTTGTTTGTCAGATGTTTGCCAGCCTCAGTGCTTTCTGCACTTGGAAGCTGTGAAACTTGTGTTTTAGGAAGCTTTTTAAGGAAGGGAAGGCAGCACAGAAAGAGCTTGGTTGAGTTGCCTTTAGTGTTTCAGTTTAAAGGAGCCTTCAGACTCCAGCCTATGAATTACATTTACTTAAGGATGAATCCACTCTACCAAGTTATAGAATCATGGAATTGTTTGGGTTGGGAAACCCCTCTGAGATCATCCAGTCCCACCAGCAAGCCAACCCCACCATGGCCACTGAACCATACCCCCAAGTGCCGTGGCCACAGGTGTCTTGAACACCTCCAGGTATGGGGACTCCACCACCTCCCTAGGCAGCCTCTGCCAAGCCCTGACCACTCCTGCAGCCAAGACATTTTTCCTCATAGGAGGTTAGGTCTGATACAGACCTCAGCAGCATGTGATGCCTTTTGGGCCCTGGTACAAGAGAAGTACTCCACAGCCTTGGCATAGTAGAGGCATATCAAGCCTATATACAGAGTTATCTCCTGCTGTGCCTAACCTCAGCATACTGATGGGATTTTAGTCACAGATCCTTTTAGCCATCCCTTCAGAGGAGCCAAAACTAGACCACACAGATATCACTTGGCAGAGCAGCAGCAGTTCCTGGTCATATCTGGCTTTTATTGCCTGGGACACAGGGAACCAGCTTTGGTCTGTGCCCCTGGGACTTCAAAGAGGAAACCTTTAATATTGATAGGAAGGCTTCTCTTTGATAAAGCACACCACAGCTGCCTTCCCCTTGTACATCATCCAGCTCAGAAGTTACCTTCAGGTACTCTCTGTGACTAAACACTTGAAGTGCCACTGAGAGCTTCCAGTGTCTGAAAGGTTTGGCAGAGTTGCATGGGAACAAGCATTGTGTCAGCTGAGCCTCTTGTGGGGCATGCAGAGGCAGGCTGGGTGGGGAAAAGCAGCTCCATGGAGAAAGACTTTGGAGTGCTGGTGGGCAGCAAGGTCTGCATGGGACAGCAATGTGCCCTGGTGGACAAGGAACCAATGGGATCCTGGGCTGCATCAGGAAAAGTGTGGCCAGCAGGGCTGGGGAGGTTCTGCTCCCCCTCTGCTCTGCCCTGCTCAGACCACACCTGGAGCACTGTGTCCAGTTCTGGGCTCCCCAGCTCCAGAGAGACAGAGACCTGCTGGAGAGAGGCCAAGGGAGAGCCAGGAGGATGCTTAGGGGACTTGAGCATCTCCCCTGGGAAGAGAGACTGAGAGCCCTGGGGCTGTTTAGTCTGGAGAGGAGAAGGCTGAGAGGGATCTGATCAATGTCTCTCAATAGCTGAGGGCTGGGGGGCAAGTGGAGGGGGCCAAGCTCTTGTGGGTGGTGCACAGCAATAAGCCAAGGAGCAGTGGAGACAAACTTGAACAGAGAAGGTTTCAGCTCAACATGAGGAGAAACTTCTGTACAGTGAGGGTGCCAGAGCCCTGGAGCAGGCTGCCCAGGGGGGTTATGGAGTCTCCTTCTCTGGAGCCTTTCCAAAGCCTCCTGGATGTGTTCCTGCATGAACTGCCCTGGGTGATGCTGCTTTTGGCAGGGGGCTTGGACTGGCTGAGCTCTTGAGGTCCCTTCCAAGCTCTAATGTGCTGTGATCCTGTGAAAATGATGGAAGGGGCAAGGAGGAAGTGAGCAGTTCAGAGTTCTGCAGATCCTGGCCACCACAGGGGCAGAGCTCTGCCTTTCTGAGCCACTTTGCTCAAGACTGATAAGAACAAACCCAACCCCTGCCTAGCTCTTGCTCTGTGTACTTGGATGCGCTGTTAATGCACATTGAGAGCAGGGCATTGACCACCTCCTGTTAGGCCAAGTGCAGTGGATGAATTCCTCAGCCCAGCTCACCAAGCCAGCACAGACATTTTACACAGTCCCTAATTGAGTTTTGACTGGATTTCTTTCTTTCTTTTGCTGGCAGGGGCTGCTCAGAACAAGGAGTTTGTCTTCCCACCCAGTAAGGAGCCTGCTTTCATCACAATCCCAGGGAAAAGCTCTGCAGAGCCTTTCTCTCTGGCTCCAGGCACGTGGAATGTCAGCATAATGGCAGAGGAAGTCCTCTTGGTAAGAGAACAATTGAGGAGAGCAAGTGTCTGAAGGGCTGTCATGATAGTGTTGCTCTGCACTTCCTTGCCAGGAAGCAAGCAACTGAAATTCAGCAGTAGTGAGGAGAGTCCAACTCACACTTCTGTCTCTCTTTTAATTTCCTTTCTTCACCTCTGCCTTTCACCTGCTCCAGTTTCTCTTGGCCTTACAGACCTCAAGGCTGTCTGGAATCTGTACTTTGAAAGGGTGAAAGAGTACTAAAACACAGCACAATGGGCTGGGCATATATGCTGACAGAGATTCACCCTTCCTTCACATCAGATGTTGTGTCTAAAGCTTGCCTCAGCCACAGATGACCAAGATGGAATGGAATGGAATGGAATAGAATAGAATAGAATTAACCAGGTTGGAAAAGACCTCAGAGATCATCAAGTCCAACCTATCACCCAGCACCATCTGATCAATTAAACCATGGCACCAAGTGCCTCAGCCAGGCTCTTCCTAAACACCTCCAGGGATGGGGACTCCACCACCTCCCTGGGCAGCACATCCCAAGGGCCAATCTCTCTTGCTGGGAAGAACTTTCTCCTCACCTTCAGCCTAAATCTCCCCTGCAGCTTGAGACTGTGTCCTCTTGTTCTGGTGCTGCTTGCCTGGGAGAAGAGCCCAACCCCCACCTGGCTACAACCTCCCCTCAGGGAGTTGTAGTGAGCAAGAAGGTCTCCTCTGAGCCTCCTCCAGGCTAAGCAACCCCAGCTCCCTCAGCCTCTCCTCACAGGGCTGTGCTCCAGACCCCTCCCCAGCTTTGTTGCCCTTCTCTGGACACCTTCCAGCAGCTCAACATCTTTCCTAAACTGAGGGGCCCAGAACTGGACACAGGACTCAAGGTGTGGCCTCAGCAGTGCTGAGCACAGGGCACAATGACTTCCCTGCTCCTGCTGGCCACACTCTTCCTGATGCAGGCCAGGATGCCCTTGGCCTTCTTGGCCCCCTGGGCACACTGCTGGCTCCTGTTCAGCTGCTGTCAATCAGTACCCCCAGGTCCCTTTCTGCCTGGCTGCTCTCAGCCACTCTGACCCCAGCCTGTAGCACTGCCTGGGGTTGTTGTGGCCAATGTGCAGCACCTGGCACTTGGATGTGTTCAATCTCCTGCCCTTGGCCTCTGCCCATCTGTCCAGCCTGGCAAGGTCCCTCTGCAGAGCTCTTCTGCCCTCTCACAGATCATCTCCTGCCCCCAGCTTGGTGTCATCTGCAGACTTACTGATTATGGACTCCATGCCCTCATCCAGATCATCAGTAAATGTGGTGTGAGGTGTCCCTGCCCATGGCAGGGGGTTGGAGCTGGATGATCCTTGAGGTCCCTTCCAACCCTGACAATTCAATGATTCTGTGATCCCTTGAGGTATAGAGTTAGGGAGACAAAATCTGATGTCGTTGGCCTGTGTGGTAGCAAAATCAATCCCCCTCTTGCAGGTCCCCTCTGGAACATTCACTTAGGGGGTTGGTTTTGCTCAGGGCTGCATTGTGAGAGCTCTGAGATGTCCCTCTCCTAATCTGCTGCTGTGCCCTTTGTTCCCAGGATTATCTGGTGCTCTTACCCAGTGATTACTACGAAGCATCCATCCTGCAGGTCCGAGTGACAGAGCCTTGCAGCCCTTCAGGGGACACTTCCACAGAGCAGTCAGTATATGTGCTCCAGATAAACCACTGCCTGGCATTATTTTATTGGCCTCCTGCTGCACTTGCAAGCAACACTAATCCTCTGTCTTGTTTGCTGTTTTGTTTTCCTCCAAGCTGTTTGCTCTACCAGCATTTGCCGCTGGGCAGCTTTTCCTGTGTCCTGGGCTCAGAGGCAGCGCATTTCAGACGTGGGGGAGACTTCAGAAGGATACCTCTGCACCAGCCAACTCCTGATCAGCCAGTGCTGGCCCACATCAGTGGAAGAGAGGTCAGGATCCTGCCTGCTGCTTGCAGCCCCACCTGCATTGCTGGCTGTGAATCTGCTGCACTGAAATGCTCGCAGATTTCCAGCTGAGGGTTTGCAGGTCTGTAAGGCATGCCTGAAAGAGGCTCTGTGCCAAGCTCTGCAGCACTGTGATTAATGGAATCACAGAATTGTTTGGGTTGGAAAAGCCCTCCAAGATCATCCAGTCCAACCAGCAACCCAAGACCACCATGGCCACCAAACCCTGGCCCCAAGGGCCATGGCCACAGCTCTCTGGAACACCTCCAGGGATGGGGACTCCACCACCTCCCTGGGCAGCCTCTGCCAAGCCCTGACCACTCTTGCAGCAAAGACATTTGTGCTCATCCCCAACCTAAGCCTCCCCTGGCACAACTCCAGGCCATTCCCTCTCCTTCTATCACCTGAGACTTGCCTGACTCTTGCTAGTGGACAAAATGATAGCAGTAAGAATTGCTTCCATTCTGCTGGGAGTCATTTGCTGAGACATTGCAGCACTTGCATACTGCCAGCCCAGAAGACCAAGGGCAGCCTGGGCTGCAGCCAAAGCAGTGTGGCCAGAGATGGAGAGTGGGATCCTGCCCCTCTGCTCTGCTCTGGAAAGACCTCACCTGAAGTGCTGTGTCCAGCTCTGGGACCTCCAACACAAGAGAGATATAGACCTGATGGAGTGGGTCCAGAGAAGGCCACAAAGATAATGAGAGGGCTGGAGCACATCTCCTGGGAAGACAGGTTAAAAGATTGGGGCTGTTCAGGCTGGAGAAGAGAAGCATTTCCATGTCTGAAGTGGACCTACAGGCAGGCTGGGGAGGGAGTGTTTGGAAGGGCTGTGGGGATAGGACAAGGGGCAATGGTTTGAAACTTGAGGAGGGGAGATTTAGGTTGGACATCAGGAGGAAGTTCTGCACAGTGAGAGTGGTGAAGTACTGGAACAGGTTGCCCAGGGATGTGGTGGTTGAAATCCTATCCCTGCAGACAATCAAGACCAGACTTGATGTGGCTCTGGGCAGCCTGCTTTAGCTGGAGGTGTCCCTCCCAGAATCACAGAATCACCAAGGTTGGAAGAGACCTCAAAGATCATCCAGTCCAACCTGGCACCACAGACCTCATGACTAAACCATGGCACCAAGTGCCACATCCAATCCCCTCTTGAACACCTCCAGGGATGGGGACTCCACCACCTCCCTGGGCAGCACATCCCAAGGGCCAACAACTCTCTCTGTGAAGAGCTTTCTCCTCACCTCCAGCCTAAACCTCCCCTGCCACAGCTTGAGACTGTGTCCTCTTGTTCTGTGCTGGTTGCTTGAGAGAAGAGAACAACTTCCTCCTGGCTACAACCTCCCTTCAGGGAGTTGGAGAGAGCAAGAAGGTCTCCCCTGAACCTCCTCTTCTCCAGGCTAAGCAACCCCAGCTCCCTCAGCCTCTCCTCACAGGGCTGTGCTCCAGACCCCTCCCCAGCTTTGTTGCCCTTCTCTGGACACCTTCAAGTCTCTCAATGTCCTTCTTAAACTGAGGAGCCCAGAACTGGCCACAGGACTCAAGGTGTGGCCTAACTAGTGCTGAGCACAGGGCACAATGACTTCCCTGCTCCTGCTGGCCACACTTCCTGATGCAGGCCAGGATGCCATTGGCCTTCTTGGCCCCCTGGGCACACTGCTGGCTCATGTTTGGGCAGCTGTCAATCAGCACCCCCAGGTCCCTTTCTGCCTGGCTGCTCTCAGCCACTCTGCCCCCAGCCTGCAGCTCTGCCTGGGGTTGTTGTGGCCAAAGTGCAGCACCTGGCACTTGGATTTGTTGAATGCCATCCTGTTGGACTCTGCCCATCTGTCCAGTCAGTTGAGGTCCCTCTGCAGATCCCTTCTGCCCTCTAACAGATCAACTCCTGCTCCTAACTTGGTGTCATCTGCAAATTTGCTGATGACTGACTCAATGCCCTCATCCAGATCATCAATAAAGATATTAAAGAGGATTGGGGCCCAGCACTGATCCCTGGGGGACACCACTGGTGCCTGGCCGCCAGCTGAACTGTGGGGGGGTTGGACAAGATGAGCCTGGAGGGTCCCTTCCAACCCATTGCAATCTGTGACTCTGTGAGAGCTGGCCCTGAACTAATGGTTTTAGCTTGTTCAATGTTCTTGGCCTAGGTCCATGTGGAGATGACCATCAGGGTTCCTCAGGTGGGTCGCTACGTACTGGTGTTTGAATATGCCAACGAGGAGGATCAGCTACACACTGCCCAGGTAGAAGTTCACAGCCCTGGGCCTGCCACTCAAGGCAGAGTGAGAATATACAGCTGTAAATACAGGTAAGAATCTCTGCTGGAACCACTGAAGAGTTGCCCAAGCAGTTGGGATATCATTCTAATCTTCTATGTGTGAATCCATGTGACTGTGTAGATAGTTGAAGTTTTAGGGTGACTTATAAGCAAGAAGGTGGTTCTGGGGGGGTGTTGGACAGGGTGTTCATTCTCTCTGTGCAGTCAGCTCATTAAATACTGATACTGCTTCAGGGCCTCTGAAAGTTCACTGCAGTTCCTGAGTTTCACTACAGGAGAAGTGAAGTTTTCCTACACGAAGGGTTGAGTTGATTGTGTGCATCCATATAGCACACAGCATGCCAGCAGGGTGGGGGATGGAAGGGAGCTCTGGAGATCCTCCAGTCCAACCCTTCTGCTTACAGCAAGGTCACCCACAGCAGTTTGCCCAGCTGGGTTTGGAATCTCTGCAGAGGAGGAGACTCCACAGCCCCTCTGGCAGCCTGCTCCAGGGCTCACAGCAAAATTTTTTCCCTTGTGTTGAGGTGGAACTTCCTGGGTTCCAGTTTGTGCTCATTGCCCCTTGTCCTGTCCCTGGGCACCACTGACAAGAGTCTGGCCCCAGCCTCTTGCCTCCCACCCTGTAGCTGTTGTTGAACACTGCTCAGATCTCCTCTCAGGCTGATTTTCTCCAGGCTCAACAGCTCCAGGGCTCTCAGCCTTTCCTCCTCAATGATGCTGCATTTTCCTCAGCATCTTTGAAGCTGTGTTGGACTCTCTCCAGCAGCTGATCCTTCTAAACCATGAATCTCTGAGTGCAGTGGCAGAGCAATGCTGTTGCTGCAGATGCCTGCACTGTTTTTATTTACTTGAAAGCATGTCCAAGGGCTTTGGCTGTGAAAAACATAGCTGCCAGTCATACAAGAGTATTGCCACCATTGCCAACCAGAGCAGCTGTAGCAGAAGTATAAAGGTCTTGCAAGTTCTGAGGGTAGCCATGCCCAGGCTGCTAGGCTGTAGGCAAGGCCTTCAACCAAATGTTTCCTTATCCTTGCTGACTACTGAGGTTAGTGCAGATGTTTGTGCACAGGAGGTTTAATCTGTCCTGAGTGAGATTGTTTTTAACACTTGAGTATCTCAGTTTATAACTCAAGTTAGGCTCACAGCTCACAGGATGTTAGGGGTTGGAAGGGAACCAAAGAGATCATCAAGTCCAAGCCCCCTGCCTGAGCAGGAACATAGAACCCAGCACAGGTCACACAGGAACACATCCAGACAGGGCTGCAAAGCCTCCAGAGAAGGAGACTCCACAACCTCTCTGGGCAGCCTGCTCCAGGGCTCTGGGACCCTCACAGTTCCTCCTCATGTTGAGGTGGAACTTCCTGAGCTGCAGCTTACATCCATTGCTCCTCATCCTATCCCAGGGAACAAGTGAGCAGAACCTGTCCCTGTCCCCTCCCTCCTGAACCCAGCCCTCAGCTATTGATAGACATTGATCAGATCCCTCTCAGTCTTCTCCTCTCCAGACTCAACAGCCCCAGGGCTCTCAGCCTCTCCTCCCCAGGCAGTGCTGCAGTCCCTTCAGCATCCTTGGAGCCCTCCCTTGGACTCTCTCCAGCAGATCCCTGTCCCTCCTGAGCTGGGGAGCCCAGACCTGGATGCAGTACTCCAGGTGAGGTCTCCCCAGGGCAGAGGAGAGGGGGAGGAGAACCTCCCTGGCTCTGCTGGCCACACTCCTCTGATGCACCCCAGGACCCCATTGGCCTTCTTGGCCCCCAGGGCACATTGCTGTCCCATGCAGAGCTTGTTAGCCACCAGCACTCCCAGGTCCCTCTCCCCAGGGCTGCTCTCCAGCAGATCCCCTCCCAGCCTGTGCTGCTGCAGTTTATTCTTCCTCCCCAGCTGCAGGACTCTGCACTTGTCCTTGCTGAACCTCATTAGGCACCCTTGGGAGAGCCCAGCCAGTGCCAGGGCACTACAGCCATGCATCTGTTTTTCCTGTGAGCCAAGTGTTTGGCAGTTGGCACTTTAGGAGTATTCAGGATTAAATTGCCCAGTAAGAAAAATCCTCTTCATCAGCATCTTTCAGATCCAGAGCAGAGCTATATGGAACAGTGACCTTGTCAGGTTGTTGCTGGAGAAAGCTTTTATTTTATCCTCTTTTGCAACACCCTAAGCCCAAGCTACTTGCTATAAATCTTCCATTTTATTGCTTTAGTTCCCCCCCCCCAACACACTTCATGGTCTAGCTTTGAGCATAGTTGTTTGATGCCCCTGTGCTCAGCACTGCTGAGGCCACACCTGGAGTCCAGTGTCCAGTTTAGGAAAGATGTTGAGATGCTGGAAGGTGTCCAGAGAAGGGCAAGAAAGCTGGGGAGGGGTCTGGAGCACAGCCCTGTGAGGAGAGGCTGAGGGAGCTGGGGTTGCTTAGCCTGGAGAAGAGGAGGCTCAGGGGAGACCTTCTTGCTCTCTGCAACTCCCTGAGGGGAGGTTGTAGCCAGGTGGGGGTTGGTCTCTTGTCCCAGGCAAGCAGCACCAGAACAAGAGGACACAGTCTCAAGCTGTGCCAGGGGAGGTTTAGGCTGGAGGTGAGGAGAAAGTTTTTCTCAGCAAGAGAGATTGGCCATTGGGATGTGCTGCCCAGGGAGGTGGTGGAGTCCCCATCCCTGGAGGTGTTCAAGAGGGGATTGGATGTGGCACTTGGTGCCATGGTTTAATCATGAGGTCTGTGGTGCCAGGTTGGACTGGATGATCTTTGAGGTCTCTTCCAACCTTGGTGATCCTGTGATCCTGTGACTCTGTGAGAGCCTGGCAGGTGCAGCAGGCTGCTCTGTAACCCTGCCTCTGTGTCAGCTTCCTTTGCCGCAGCGTTGTGGTGGACGCTGGGAACCGCATTGCAGCCTATGACCTTCTGGCAGGCACAGCCAAGATCCAGCTGACAGCAGCAGCACTGCACCTGCTCCTGGTAAGCTCCCATTTGCCTCTCCCTTTCGGAATGCTTGAGTGGGTGAAGAGAGGTGCACTCTCCCATGCAGTGTGGTAATGTGTGGAGGGTTGTGTGTTAGGGGCTTGAAGCTGCTGCTTCATGATCCTGAGGTCAACTCCATCGGTTTCAAAGACAAACTGAAATTTGCCTTTCTTGGCAAGGGATTTGCCAGGTCTCTTGTGCTTTGTTTCAGTTCCCCTCTCTCTTCTACCTTAGATGAAAAATATTCTGGTAGAATTCACAGGCTCACAGGATGTCAGGGGCTGGAAGGGACTCAAAGAGATCATCCAGTCCAGCCCCCCTGCCGGAGCAGGAGCATAGAATCCAGCACAGGTCACACAGGAACACATCCAGACAGGGCTGGAAAGGCTTCAGAGAAGGAGACTCCACAACCTCTCTGGGCAGCCTGCTCCAGGGCTCTGGGACCCTCACAGTCAAGAAGTTCCTCCTCATATTGAGGTGGAACCTCCTGTGCTGGAGTTTATATCCATTGCTTCCAGCAGCCTGTGCTGCTGCAGTTTCTTCTTCCTCCCCATTTTCTCCCTGTCTTTCACTTTTGATTTACATCTTCAAAGCCATGTGGGAGTTTTCCTGGGTCTCTTACAAAATGCAGGGGATCAATGCACTGAGTATCAGTTTGAAATCCTTTGAATTCAAAGCCTTCACTGCCCTCTCTTGGCCACACCAGGAACAGAGTTTTCTGCACAGTGATTTCTCTCCTTTTGTTTCTGTTCTCCACTTTAGAAACACAGTTGGTTAAATCCAGAGCTGAAACTCAGCTATCAAGATAGAGTGGTTCCTTGGGACTATTAACAGACAGACTGAGGGAGTTGGGGTTGTGCAGTCTGGAGAAAAGAAGGCTCTGAGGAGACCTAATTGTGGCCTTCCAGGATCTGAAGTGGGCTCCAGGAAAGCTGGGGAGGGACTTTTGAGGGTGTCAGGGAGTGATAGGTCTGGGGGGGGGATGGAGCAAAACTAGAAGTGAGTAGATTCAGATTGGATGTTAGGAAGAAGTGGTGCAGATCAGGGGAAAAGTAGGGTTTTTTATGCCTGTCAAGGAGATAAAGAAAAAACAAAGCATCACCAGCTGCCATGTGGTCTACACCTAGCAGCATAAAGCAGTAGGCATGAGCATAGCCAGCAGGGCCAGGGAGGGGATTCTCCCCCTCTGCCCACTCTGCTGAGACCACAGCTGGAGCTCTGGGGCCAGTGCTGGAGCCTCTGTGCCAGGAAGGCTCTGGAGGTGCTGGAAGGTGTCCAGAGAAAGGCCACGAGGAGGAGCAGAGGGCTGGAGCTGCTCTGCTCTGGAGACAGCCTGAGAGAGTTGGGGTTGTGCAGGCTGGAGAGGAGAAGGCTCCAAGGAGACCTAATTGTGGCCTTCCAGGATCTGCAGGGGGCTCCAAGAAAGCTGGGGAGGGACTTTTGAGGGTGTCAGGGAGGGATAGGACTGGGGGGAATGGAGCAAAACTAGAAATGGGGAGATTGAGATTGGATGTGAGGAAGAAGTTGTTCCCCATGAGGGTGGTGAGAGCCTGGCACAGGTTGCCCAGGGAGGTGGTGGAAGCCTCCTGCCTGGAGGTGTTTGCAGCCAGGCTGGATGTGGCTGTGAGCAACCTGCTGTAGTGTGAGGTGTCCCTGCCCATGGCAGGGGGTTGGAACTGGCTGAGCCTTGAGGTCCCTTCCAGCCCTAACAGTTCTATGATTCTATGATCCTAACTGTTGCATGCTTGCTCCATTTCATGAGGCAGTGTTCAGTGTGAGCAAAACCCATTGCAATTCTCATCTCCAGTTGCTGTGCTGACAAGATCCAGACCCAAAAGATAGAATTATTCATTATCTCCTCATCTGGAAGTCTCCTGTGCTGAAAATCTCTGCTTTTGTTTCTAAAGTCTTCTTTTCATTCTCTGAATTCTCAGCAGTCTCCTGAGGTAGAGGAAATCTTCCCCCTCCCCCTGTTAAATGCAAAGAAGTGGGGAGAGAATTGCTTCTGCTGCATGGACACTAATCATGGAGCAATGGAAGCAGCTCTGGAGTTAAAGACCCTGGTCTGAGCCTCTGTCATATGAAGCAGAGTGGCAAAGTTGAAGTACCTCCAAAGGTGGAGTTCAGAAGTCTGGTCTAAATAAAGGGGAAAGAAGGTTCTGGAGGTCAGCTTTCATAGAATCATAGAGTGGCTTGAGTTGGAAGGGACCTTAAAGCTCATCCAGTTCCAACCCCCTGCCATGGGCAGGGACACCTCCCTCCAGCACAGGAGAGCTCAAGGCCTCATCCAGCCTGGCCTGGAACACTTGCAGGGATGAGGTCTCAAGAAGTTCTCCAGGCAACCCATTCCAGTGTCTCACCACTCTCATGGTAAAGAACTTCTTAATGTCCAATCTAAACCAACCCAGCTTTAATTTAAAGCCATTGCCCCTTGTCTTGTCACTCCCAGCCCTTCTCTAAAGTCCCTCCCCAGCTCTCCTGGAGCCCCTTCAGGTACTGGAAGGCTGCTCTGAGGTCTCCCTGGAGCCTTCTCTCCTCCAGGCTGAACAGCCCCAACTCTCTCAGCCTGTGCCCACAGGAGAGGTTCTCCAGGCCTCTGATCATCTTGGTGGCCCCTGTCTGGAACCTCTCCAACAGATCCATGTCCTTTTCGTTGTGGGCTCAAGACAGGCTCTTAAAAGTACCATGACCACAGGTTTCTGGAACACCTCCAGGGATGGGGACTCCACCACCTCCCTGGGCAGCCTCTGCCAAGCCCTGACCACTCTTGCAGCCAAGAAATTCTTCCTCATCTCCAGCTTAACCCTTCCCTGGCACAGTTTCAGGCCATTCCCTCTCCTTCTATCACCTGAGACCAGGGAGCAGAGTTATTCATTGTTAATTGTGCCTTGCCCTTCTTTTTCAGCACAAGGTTTGTATCATACCAGCTGAAGAGTTTTCTCCAGAGTATGTGGCTCCTAGAGTGCAGTGCATAGCTGCCTACAGCAGGACCCATGCTGGCAGGTAACTTGCTTGCTGTT
Source organism: Dryobates pubescens (assembly GCF_014839835.1). Lineage (NCBI taxonomy): Eukaryota > Metazoa > Chordata > Aves > Piciformes > Picidae > Dryobates > Dryobates pubescens. The sequence goes on along the minus strand of NC_071614.1, from coordinate 12,479,350 downwards.
ATCCTTTGTATTGCCAGAAGAAGGCCTTGCAAGGCAGACCAAATGGGATTTGAAGTCTCCTGAATGCTCAGTGACCTACAGGTGATTTGTAGGGCACTTTTGCCAAGTAGTACTTGTAAATAAGCTGAAGTGTTAGGTTAATCTAGACAGCTTGCACAGGATTTGCTTGGGATTAGTCTCTTTCTGACCCAGCTGGACAACTGAGCACTGATATGTTAGAAAACACTCATCTTGCCCTGGCTATCCAGCATCATGGAATGGTTCAGGCCAGAAGAGACCTCCAAAGCTCATCCAGTCCAACCCCCTGCACTCAGCAGGGACATCCCCAGCTAGATCAGGTTGCCCAGAGCCCTGTCCAGCCTCCCCTTGAATATCTCCAGGGATAAGGCCTCAACCACCTCCCTGGGCAACCTCTTCCAGTGTTCCACTGCTCTCATAGTAGAGAACTTGTTCCTCACATCCAATCTCAATCTGCTCTGCTCTACTTTGAAGCCATTGCCCCTGGTCCTGTCCATGCAGGCCTTTGCCAACAGTCTCTCTGCAGCCTTCCTGTAGCCTTCAGGTATTGGCAGGCTGCTGTTAGGTCTCCCTGGAGCCTTCTCCTCTCCAGGCTGAACACCCCCAGCTCCCTCAGCCTGGCCTCACAGCAGAGCTGCTCCAACCCCCTGAGCATTTTTGTGGCCTCCTCTGAACCCTCTCCATCAGCTCCGGGTCCTTCCTATATTGAGGGCTCCAGACCTGCACACAGTACTCCAAGTGAGGTCTCCCCAGAGCAGAGGGCAGTGGCAGAATCACCTCTCTGGAGCTGCTGGATCATGGGTGTTGAAGCTGGAGAAATGTTACTTTGGTGGCCTGAAGCGCTTACTGCTCCATCTGGAGTTCATTCTGCTTGTTACTGCTTCAGCTGTTCCAAAATGGCTTTGACTTGTCCTGAGGTGGAGGATGTCAGTGCCCTTCCAGGCCCTTCCAGGCACAAATCTAGCTGCCCAACTTGGCAGCACCAAACTACTCCACATGTAACCCCCCACTTCACAACTAAGCCCTTCCCCTGCCCATCTCCTCAGGGGGCCTGTGTGATAGATGTGCCCTCAGCATTCCCCCTGCACAGCTGTGGCAGGTGATCCTTCTCCTCCATTACACTTGAGTGGGACCAGTGATTGGAGCACTCAAATACGGCTTGGTCCACCCAGGCTGATGGCTCATTCTAGCCTCTGGACCTTTACTTCCCAAGGGGTCAGTTCTGGGTTCTGTCTTGCTGGAGCTCTTCCCCTTTCCAGAGAGGAACTAATGCTGCAGCTTCCAACCTGGGGAGTTCCCCATTTCCCTTCCTGTTGCACTGCCCAGGATGTCCCTCCTGATACGATTCCTCCTAATCAGGCCCAGCCAGCATGGCTTCAGGAAGGGCAGGTCCTGCCTGACCAACCTGATCTCCTTCTATGCCCAGGTACCTGCCTGGTGGATGTGGGGCAGGCTGTGGATGGAGTCTGCCTGGACTGCAGCAAGGCCTTTGACACCATCCCCCACAGCAAACCCCAGGCCAAGCTGTCAGCCCCTGCCTTGGACAGCAGCTCTCTGAGCTGGGTTAGGAACTGGCTGGAGGCTGAGCCCAGAGAGTGGTGGTGAATGGTGCCACAGCCAGCTGGCAGCCAGGCACCAGTGGTGTGCCCCAAGGATCAGTGCTGGGCCCCATGCTCTTTAATGTCTTCATTGATGATCTGGATGAGGGCACTGAGTCCATCAGCAGTAAATTTGCTGATGACACCAAGCTGGGGGCAGGAGTTGATCTGTGAGGAGAGCTCTGCAGAGGGACCTTGCCAGGCTGGACAAATGGGCAGAGTCCAAGGGCAGGAGACTGAACACATCCAAGTGCCAGGTTCTACACATTGGCCACAACAACCCCAGGCAGTGCTACAGGCTGGGGGCAGAGTGGCTGAGAGCAGCCAGGCAGAGAGGGACCTGGGGGTACTGGGTGACAGCAGCTGAACAGGAGCCAGCAGTGTGCCCAGGGGGCCAAGAAGGCCAAGGGCATCCTGGCCTGCATCAGGAAGAGTGTGGCCAGCAGGAGCAGGGAAGTCATTGTGCCCTGTGCTCAGCACTGCTGAGGCCACACCTGGAGTCCTGTGTCCAGTTCTGGGCTCCTCAGGTTAGGAAGGAGGTTGAGATGCTGGAAGGTGTCCAGAGCAGGGCAACAAAGCTGGGGAGGGGTCTGGAGCACAGCCCTGGGAGGAGAGGCTGAGGGAGCTGGGGTTGCTTAGCCTGGAGAAGAGGAGGCTCAGGGGAGACCTCATTGCTCTCTCCAACTCCCTGAGGGGAGGTTGTAGCCAGCTGGGGGTTGGTCTCTTCTGCCAGGCAAGCAGCACCAGAACAAGAGGACACAGTCTCAAGCTGTGCCAGGGGAAGTTTAGGCTGGAGGTGAGGAGAAAGTTCTTCCCTGAGAGAGAGATTGGCCCTAGGGATGTGCTGTCCAGGGAGGTGGTGGAGTCCCCATCCCTGGAGGTGTTCAAGAGGGGATTGGATGTGGCACTTGGTGCCATGGTTTATTTGTGAGGTGTTGGGTGCTGGGTTGGACTTGATGATCTCTGAGGTATTTTCCAACCTGATCTATTCTATTCTATTCTATTCTATTCTATTCTATTCTATTCTATTCTATTCTATTCTACTCTATTCTATTCTAAAGTTGATCTGGCAATGGGAAGGACCTCAGAGTAGAAGTAAATGTCATTTGCAGGATTTTAGAGGTGGAAAGAGTTGGTGATTAGGTTTAAGAGTTTTCCAGACAGAAGTTTCTAGTGTAATAGTTGAATTGAAATAGAAAGCAGGCAAACCTGGCCAGTAAATTGGCTAGCAGCATGGGAGGCTGCTTGGCTTGCAAGCAGGCACAGCATGGGATCACAGCTTGTCCTGCTCAGAGTTTTGCAACTGAGAGCAGTTTTCTCAGATACTGAAGATATTTCCTCTCTCCAAAAGCATTTTGCATGCCTGGGCATTTGTGTTCTGAATAAAATGAGGGGGAAAGGCTGGATGGGATCCAGGATTTAACACCAAGCTAATGTGGAAATGGATCCCTTTGATCTTGTGTTGGGGTTTTTAATCCCTTGGTATATTTGCAAGGTTTACTCTTTGTGCTGGTACTAAGCTCATTATCTGGCAGCAGTTTGGCTTGCCTGAAACTCTGCACTGTTCACCAAACTGGAAGAGAAACCCAGAGAAGTGTTTTGGCTGAAAGAATCCTTGAAGCTCATCCACTCCAACCATTCTCTAGCTCTGCCAAGGCTGGGGCTAAGCCATGACCCTCTGCATTACATCTCTGCCTCTTTGAACCACCTCCAGGGATGAGGATTCAACCACCTCCCTGGGCAGCCTGTGCCAGGCTCTGAGAACTATTTAAGGGAAGAATTTTCTTCTAACAACCAACCTAAACCTGCTCTGGTGCAACTTGAGGCTGTTTCCTCTCACCATGCCACTTGATCTAGAGAAAAAAGCTCAACCCTTGCTGGCTGCAGCCTCCTTTCAGTGAGTTGTAGAGAGCATATCAGTGAGGGTTGGAAGGGACCACAAGGATCACCTAGTTCCAACCCCCCTGCCATGGGCAGGGACACCCCACACTAGATCAGGCTGGCCAGAGCCTCATCCACCCTGGGCTTAAACACCTCCAGGGACGGGGCCCCAACCACCTCCCTGGACAACCCATTCCAGGGCTTCACCACTCTCATGGTGAGGAACTTCCTCCTCACCTCCAGCCTGAATCTCCCCACCTCCAGCTTCATTCCATTCCCCCTAGTCCTATCACTCCCTGAGATCCTGAGCAGTCCCTCCCCAGCCTTCTTGTAGCCCCCTTCAGATACTGGAAGGCCACAATGAGGTCACCTGGGAGCCTTCTCTTCTCCAGACTGAACAGCCCCAACTCCTTCAGTCTGTCCTCACAGGAGAGGTGCTCCAGCCCTCTGCTCAGCCTCCTGGCCCTGCTCTGGACACCTTCCAGCACCTCCAGATCCCTCTTGGAATAGGGGCTCCAGAACTGGAGGCAGTACTGCAGGTGGGGTCTCAGCAGAGCTGAGCAGAGGGGGAGAATCCCCTCCCTTGCCCTGCTGGCCACACTTCTCTTGCTGCAGCCCAGGCTCTGCTTGGCTTTCCGGGCTGCAAGTGCACACTGAGAGCTCCTGGTGAGCTTCTCCTCCCCCAGCACCCCCAAGGCTCTCTCCTCAGGGCTGCTTTCCAGCCAGTCCCTGCCCAGCCTGCATTTGTGCCTGGGGTTGCCTCCACCCAGCTGCAGGACCCTGCCCTTGGTCTTGTTGAACCTCCTGAGGTTGGCTTGTGGCCACCTCTGCAGCCTGTCCAGGTCCCTCTGGATGGATCCCTTCCCTCCAGCTGTCTGCTGCACCACACAGCTTGGTGCCATCAGCAAATCTGCTGAGGGTGCACTCAGTGCCACTGTCCCTGGCACCCACAAAGATGTTGAACAAGCCTGGTCCCAGGACTGATCCCTGAGGGACTCTGCTTGTCCCTGGCCTCCCCTGGGACATGGACCCATTGACAGCCACCCTTTGGGTGCAGCCATCAAGCCAGTTCTGTATCCATCTAGTGGTCACCCATCAAACCCATGTGTCACCAGCCTGGAGCCCAGGATGTGGTGGGACAGTGTGGAAGGCTTTGCTGAGGTCCAAGCAATGTGGTCTCCCCTCAGCCTCCTTTTCTCCAGGCACAAACTCTTGTCTCAGTTTAACAGCAGTGTGAGTGAATGCTGCACACATTTCCCACACAGGCCTGGCCTGGTCTTAGTCCTGGCCCTGAAGCACAGCTGCCATTCCAGCTCTGGGCCTGTTTTGAGCAGAGACTGATCATTGTCTGTGGAGTACTTAGGAGAGATGAACAAATACTAGCAGGAAACCCCTCAAAACCACTTTTTCCCTGCAGTCTTGGAGGACTCTTCTGCTAATCAAGTCCTTCAGACTGAAATACACCAAGGTGGAAGTAGTTAAACCCAGCAGTGGAGGAAGAAGGATGCTTTCAGGGAGCACTCTCATTGATTTTGGCTCCAGTCCTGCAAATATTTGAGTGTGTGCTTAACTTGTAAATACTTCAGCAGTGCCATTGACTTCAGGGGGAAAACTTGCATGTTGAGAGGCTACAGCTCTGTACATACTTGCAGAACTGAGAATTCAAGACCAGGAGAGGTTCTGGTGAAGGAAACAAACTGGATTGCTGAAAGTTAATTTGTTTTACACTCTTGGTTCACTTAGGTTTAATCATCCCCAGCAAACTCTTTCCACTGAAACCCTTCTCATGCCTCTGGACTCAGCACTGGGGAGGCCACAGCTTGAGAGCTGGGTTCAGTTTTGGGCCACTCACTCCATGAAGGGCATTGAGGGGATGGAGCAGGTCCAGAGAAGGGCAACAAAACTGGGGAAGAGGGCTAGGGAGGAGCAGCTGAGGGAGCTGGGGGTGTTGAGTGTGGAGAAGAGGAGGCTGAGGAAGACCTCATTGCTCTCTACAGCTCCCTGAGAGGAGGCTGCAGTGAGCTGGGGGTTGGGCTCTGCTTCCCAGTCTCCGGTGCTAGAAGAAGAAGAAATGGCCTGGAGTTGTGCCAGGGGAGGTTTAAGTTGGAGATGAGGCAAAATGTCTTTGCTGCCAGAGTGGTCAGGGACTGGCAGAGGCTGCCCAGGGAGGTGGTGGAGTCCCCATCCCTGGAGGTGCTCCAGAGAGCTGTGGCCATGGCACTTAGGGTGGTTAAGAGGCCATGGTGGGGTTGGGTTGCTGGTTGGACTGGGTGATCTCAGAGGGCTTTTCCAACCCAAATAATTGTGGGATTCTATAGGGTTTGGACTGAACAAAATCTGCTACTGTACATTTCCCCTTTTGGAGTTAAAGCTGTACCTCATTTTCATTTTTTACCCTGGTGGTTTGCTTACAATCCAGAGAGTCAGAGGGGTCCCTGTGGCATTGTTCCCTGCAGGGCCATGCAGTGCAGGGACTTGTGTGAGTCAGCTGCTTTTCCTTTAAAGATGATGAAGACATTTTCCTGACCCCTATGTGCTTATTATCATTCTGTATTTAGTGCAACATGCATCCCCTCAGTGTATGAAACTCCATCAGCAGCCTTGGTTTTGGATGCCTTCAAAGATGGGAGGATTTCTGAAGCACAGAGAAATACACTCTATGGTCCACAGAGTGCCTCTTCACCTTCTGGCTCACTCCATGGAGTCACCTTGACACCATCACAGGTATCTCACCTTTTGAAGACTGTTTCTTAAGTCACCAGGTGTGTCCTTAGGGGAGGTAAAGAGAGTAAACATTTGAGAATCAAAACTGCAGGAGGTGATATGATCACAGAATCACAGAATATCCCATGTTGGAAGGGGCCCATCAGGAGCATCAACTCCCACTCCCTGCTCCTGGCAGGACTAAAACTAAACCTTGAACACAGGGCAGCAGCTACTTACCTGACCCATGGACAAAAAGAGGGCTTTTTGCCATTTCAAGATGCCTACTGACTTTTTGCAGCCCTGAGACCAGATCCAAACCACATCCCAGTGATTGCAAACAAGGCTGTAATGTGGTGAGCAGCATCACTGCCACGAGGCTGCTGGAACGCTGCAACAGGTTGCCCAGAGAGGTGGTTGAGAAGCAACCCTGGAAAGATTCAAAGGAGGCTTGACAGGGCTCTGGGCAACCTGATCTAGTGGAGGATGTGCCTGCTGACTGCAGAGGGGGTTGGACTGGATGACCTTTGGAGGTCCCTTCCTACCCAGGTCATTCTATGATCCCATGTTGGAGGGGACCCATCAGGAGCATCAAGTCCCAGTCCCTGCTCCTGGCAGGACTAAAACTAAACCTTGAACACAGGGCAGCAGCTACTTACCTGGCCCATGGGCAGAAAGAACACTTGGAAGGTAGCTCCTGACAGCTATTACCAAATCTGGGATGTTCTTGAGTAAGTTCTGCCCCTGTCCTTGGCCCCCAGAGGGAAGCCTTGCCCAGCTTACCCCCTCTGCTGCAAAGAAGACGATGCCTTCGTCTGCAGTGCTCTCGATGGTCTGCTCGTAGCGCACCCGGCTGTGGGTGTTTGGTTCCCTCACTGCCACACTGGCATAGCCACTGCCTTCAAAATAGCTCTGGTCAGTCTCTTCTTTGTACCTGCAAGAAGCCAGGGTCACAGCAGTGAACACAGGGGAGCAAAAAGCCTGAGAGCCCAGGGGCTGTTTAGTCTGGAGAGGAGAAGGCTGAGAGGGGATCTGATCGATGTCTATCAATAGCTGAGGGCTGGGGGTCAGGAAGGGCCAGGCTCTGTTCTGTCAGATCCTGTGACAGGACAAGGAGCCATGGATGCATATTGAAGTTCCACCTCAGCATGAGGGAACAATTATTTGCTGTGAGGGTGCTGGAGCCCTGGAGCAGGCTGCCCAGAGAGCTTGTGGAGTCTCCTTCTCTGGAGACTTTCAAGCCCCACCAGGATGTGTTCCTGTGTGCCCTGCCCTGGGTGATGCTGCTGTGGCAGGGGGGTTGGACTTGGTGATCTCCAGAGGTCCCTCCCAACCCTAACCACTCTGTGATTCTGTGACTTGCCTCATCAGAGGGTTTGAAAAGCCCTGGTTAAAGCCTGTGGTGCAGGGGCACTAACAGAAAGCCTTCCCCTGGCTGCAGTCAGCCACTGATGGTCTGTGGGGAGGAAATCATCAGTGACTGACTGCTCTGCACTGCATGGGATCTTCACAGAGGAGCTGAACCCATCAGTCAAAACTTTGCAGACTGAGTAAGCTGCAGAGAAAGCTACAGAAAGAGAAACACAGAAGCCAGCTTCTTGCTAAATGCAGCAGTCTCATGGGCTGCAAGGGAATCATAGAATCAAGCAGGCTGAAAAAGACCTCAGAGATCATCCAGTCCAACCTATTACCTAATCCCTAACACCTCCTGACAACTAAACCATGGCTCCAAGTGCTACATCCAAGCCTTTCCTGAACACCTCCAGGGATGGGGACTCCACCACCTCCCTGGGCAGCACATCCCAATGGCCAAACTCTCTTTCTGGAAAGAACTTTCTCTTCACCTCCAGCCTGAACCTCCCCTGGCACAGCTTGAGAGTGTGTCCTCTTGTTCTGTTGCTGCCCTTAGTGAGGGTGGGGAGACACTGGCACAGGTTGCCCAGGGAGGCTGTGGCTGCCTCCTCCCTGGTAGTGTTGGAGGCCAGGCTGGATGAGGCTTTGAGCAAGCTGGGCTGGTGGGAGGTGTCCCTGCCCATGGCAGGGGGTTGGAACTGGATGATCTTTAAGGTCCCTTTCAATCCAAACCGTTCTGTGATCTGCTGAAGCTGTTTAACTTGCTGAGAGATGCTCAGGCCTCCCTCTTTTGTTGCAGGTAGGTAGCAGAGAGCACAGCTCGTGAAGACAAGAATGTTTCATGGCATGCAGGTACTACCAGAGCTGCTGTTCTTTCTGCAGGAGCAGCTGACCTGGCATGGCAGAGTGCCCCTCTTGGGCAGGTATGTCTTTGTGGTGCATTTCTCCCAGCCAGCACACCCAACGTTCCCTGTGCAAGTGCGTGTGGATGTGGGACGTGTGTGGACTGGTAAGCAGCTGGAGCTGAGCTCAGCCCTGTCCTTTCTCACCCTTTTAGAGTCATGGAATCAACAAGGTTGGAAAAGACCTCAAAGGTCATCAAGTCCAACCTGTCCCCCAATACCTCATGACTACTAGACCATGGCACCAAGTGCCACATCCAGTCCCCTCTTGAACACCTCCAGGGATGGGGACTCCACCACCTCCCTGGGCAGCAAATTCCAAGGGCCAATCTCTCTTGCTGGGAAGAACTTTCTCCTCACCTCCAGCCTAAACCTCCCCTGGCACAGCTTGAGACTGTGTCCTCTTGTTCTGGTGCTGCTTGCCTGGAAGAAGAGACCAACCTCCACCTGGCTACAACCACCCCTCAGGGACTTGTAGAGAGCAAGAAGGTTTCCCCTGAGCCTCCTCTTCTCCAGGCTAAGCAACCCCAGCTCCCTCAGCCTCTCCTCACAGGGCTGTGCTCCAGACCCCTCCCCAGCTTTGTTGCCCTTCTCTGGACACCTTCCAGCAGCTCAACATCTTTCCTAACCTGAGGAGCCCAGAACTGGACACAGGACTCAAGGTGTGGCCTCAGCAGTGCTGAGCACAGGGCACAATGACTTCCCTGCTCCTGCTGGCCACACTCTTCCTGCTGCAGGCCAGGATGCCCTTGGCCTTCTTGGCCCCCTGGGCACACTGCTGGCTCCTGTTCAGCTGCTGTCACCCAGTACCCCCAGGTCCCTTTCTGCCTGGCTGCTCTCAGCCACTCTGCCCCCAGCCTGTAGCTGTGCATGGGGTTGCCGTAGCCAAAGTGCAGCACCTGGCACTTGGACTTGTTAAATGCCATGCCATTGGCCTCTGCCCACCTGTCCAGCCTGGCAAGGTCCCTCTGCAGAGCTCTCCTACCCTCTCACAGGTCAACATCTGCTCCTAACTTGGTGTCATCTGCAAACTTGCTGACTGACTCAACCCCCTCATCCATATCATCAATGAAGATGTTAAAGAGCATGGGGCCCAGCACTGATCCCTGGGGGACAACACTGGTGCCTGGCTGCCAGCTGGCTGTGGCACCATTCACCACCACTCTCTGGGCTCAGCCCCCAGCCAGTTCCTAACCCAGCTCAGAGAGCTGCTGTCCAAGCCAGGGGCTGACAGCTTGGCCAGGAGTTTGCCGTGGGGGATGGTGTCAAAGGCCTTGCTGCAGTCCAGGCAGACTCCATCCACAGCCTGCCCCACACCCACCAGGCAGTCACCTGGGCATGGAAAGAGATCAGGCTGGTCAGGCAGGACCTGCCCTTCCTGAATCCATGTTGGCTGGACTTGTTTTGGTCATGATGTGTCTTTTCCTAGGCTCCTTCAATGCTTCCTTCTGCCCTCATGCCTCTGGCTGTCGGGATCAGGTGATTGCAGACAACCAAATTGAGTTTGACGTTTCTGACCCTGAGGTCTCTGTTACAGTGCTGATTCCTGATGGCAAGGTGCTGGTCCTGGTAGGTTTGTTACCTGAATGGACTTAAAAATGTTCCTCTCAGCTTCACCATTCATTTAGAGATGCATGCAGAGCTGAAAGCCAGGAAGAAAGAATGTGTCTTTTAGAGCTGTTTCAAGTTTTTAGGCTCTTTTGCACTGTTCATGTTTGATTTTAAAGTATTCAAATGCTCTGCATTGTTTTTATTGTACACTGGAGGGTCCAAGGTTGGACTGGATGACCTTTGAGGCCTTTTCCAACCAGTGAGCATCACAACTCTGGGGGGAAAGAATCACAGAATCAGAGCCACTTCGGTTGGAAAAGCTTTTTAAGATCATCCACTCCACCCATTAGAATAGAATAGAAGAGAATCATAGAATAGAATAGAATAGAATAGAATAGGATAGGATAGGATAGGATAGGATAGGATAGGATAGGATAGGATAGGATAGGATAGGATAGAATGAATAGCATAGCAAAGCATAGAATAGAATAGCATAGACCAGTTTGGAAGAGACCTTCAAGATCATCAAGTCCAACCACTCACCCAACACCATCTAATTAACTCAACCATGGCACCAAGTGCCTCATCCAGGCTCTTCCTAAACACCTCCAGGGATGGTGACTCCTCCCTGAGCAGCACATTCCAATGGCCAATCACTCTCTCTATGAAGAATTTGTTCCTAGCATCCATCCTAAACCTCCCCTGGTGCAGCTTGAGACTGTGTCCTCTTGTTCTGGTGCTGCTTGCCTGGGAGAAGAGACCAACCCCTACCTGTCTACAATCTTCCTTCAGGGAGTTGCAGACAGCAATAAGGTTTCCCCTGAGCCTCCTCTACCAAGTCTGGGGCTAAACCATAGCCCTCAGCACCACATCTCTGCCTCTCTGAAACACCTCCAGGGATGAGCATTCAACCACCTCCCTGGGCAGCCTGTGCCAGGCTCGGAGAACCCTTGCAGGGGAGAAGTTTCTTCTAATATGCAACCTAAACCTGCCTTGGTGCAGCTTGAGGCCACTTCCTCTCACCCCAAAGAGGAGAAGTGTGTTTTCCTACTCTTTTTAGTCAAGTGCTGTGTGATTGAGGGAAATCCAGAGGATGTAATGATGAAGCAACATTTCACCAGCTGAATGTCCTTAGCTTTGTGTCTTTGGCTTTCTCTGAAATGTCCAACTGGGCTCTCTTGTCGTTTTAAGGACAAGCTCTTAGCTGTTCCAGCAGACACCTACAGTTACAAAATTCTTGACACAAAGGCAGTGGACAAGTCTCTTGATTTTATCAGCCAGTGTGGAGGAAACAGTTTTGCTCTTGAGTAAGCCTTGCTTTCTAGACCACTGAGCTGTGCCAACACGCTGGGGATCCTTGTGAATAACTTCCGCTCTCTGTTAAAGGCTTCTGTATGCAATCCCCATCCCTGTGCTGCACTCAAATGCTATGCATGGCTTCTGCTGGCCCACTGCATTTCTATGAGCCATTTGGCCATGACTTTCTGCTGGAAGTGACATGGAAAGGCAGTGCTCCCAGGCCAGAGGAGGGAAATCTCTCCTTTCTCTGTCTCTGGCCCGTCCGTATTTGGTGCTTCGCTTGGCATGTCTGAACCGGTGTCACTAATGCACGCTCTTCCCTTGGACAAAGACCTTACCTGCATGTTGAAACCATTCACCACTAACTTCAATCAGAGTACACCTTGCATGTGCACTGATGCCATCCTTGTGTCAAAGAACTCCCTGAAAGACAGGGCCCTGATTTACTGCCCCCCCTGCAAAGCCTGCTCCTGACAGTTCCCAAGTGCTGATGCGTGCATGGTTTATATTCCAGTCTCAACAGCCCAGAAGGATCCTCAGCCTTCTGCAGGGACTCTGTGAAGTCCCTCGTGGCTTTCTACAACAATGGAGCCCTGCCCTGTAATTGCCACAGCTCAGGTGCCATGAGCCCTACTTGCAGCCCCCTGGGAGGGCAGTGCCTGTGCAGAGCCAACGTCATCGGGCGGCGGTGCAGCCGATGCCAGACCGGCTACTACGGATTCCCCTTCTGCAAGGGTAAGGGCATGCTCAGGGCAGCTGAGTGCTGGGGGCATGAAAAGTGATAATTGCCCTTTCAATGATGCCTTCTGTAAGATATTTGCCTATTTTCTCAACCCAACATGCTGAGATGAGGATAAATTCTTTACTTTGATTGCCTTATTTGCAGCCTCCAAAATAGGTCCAGCAGACAGCCACAGCCATTGGCAATGGCCTTGAATTCAGCTGCTGGCACATTAGTGTGGTTAAACATTTCCTTGTGGGGATCAAATCCTTACACAGCAATACCTGAGAGCCAGGTAGGTTGTGTAAAGCCAGGATTAGGTTGGAAAAGTTGGAACTGTTTTGGTTGGGAAAGCCCTTAAAGATCATTGAGTCCAACCATTCTCTAACTCTGCCAAGGCTGGGGCTAAGCCATGGCCCTCAGCACCACATCTCTGCCTCTTCGAAACACCTCCAGGGATGAGGATTCAACCACCTCTCTGGGTAGCCTTTCCAACAACAGGTACCAGCCTCACTTTTCTCTGCAGGGCTTGATCCTGGGAGAGGCTGGTTGAGCTGTCTTAGATGTAGTGTAGCAGAACTTTCAGCTGCAGGCAGATGTGTTCCCCTTCTCTCCAAGTACACCTAGTTCACAATGAGATGTGCCTTTGCTTGTGCTCCCTGGTCAGGTGTAGCAGGCTGCTGTTCAGCTGGTTGCAATCCAGATTGCCACACTGTTGGCCAAGAGCATTGTTCTGCACTGGCTGCTAACTCCTAGACTCATAGAACAGCCTAGGCTGGAAGAGACCTCAGAGATCATCTGTTTCAACACTCTGCCATAGGTTTCCACCAGCCCAGACTGCCCAAGGCCTCATCCAGCCTGGCCTTGAACACTCCCAGGGAGGGGGCATCCTCCCTGGGCAGCCTGTGCCAGAGTCTCACCACCCTCACTGCAAAGAATTTCTTCCTCATCTCCAGTCTCAATCTCCCCTCTCCCAGCTCAAAGCCATTGTTCCTCATTCTGTCTCTCCAGGCCTTTGTCAAAAGTCCCTCCCCAGCTCTCCTGGAGTCCCTTCAGATACTGGAGGGCTGCTCTAAGATCTCCCTGGAGCCTTCTCTTCCCCAGGCTGAACAGCCCCAACTCTCCCAGCCTGTTCCCATAGGGGAGCTTCTCCAGCCCTCTGATCATCTTCGTGGCCTCCTCTGGACCTGCTCCAGCAGTTCCATGTCCTTCAGTGTTGATGTTTTCATGACCCTGAGCTCTAAAACTGCTGAACAAGAGCAAAGACCTGTGCTCTCTATACTCTAAAGGCTGTGTGTGTTTGTTCCTTGGGCAAGTTCAGTGCCAAGGTGGGTTTTCATTTCTGGAACCTTTTCTTTGACCTAGCCTGCAAGTGTGGGCAGCACCTCTGTGATGCTGTGACTGGTGAATGCATCTGCCCTCCACGAACTGTGAGACCCAGGTGTGAGGTGTGTGAGCAACATTCCTTCAGCTATCACCCTGTTACTGGCTGTCAGAGCTGCAACTGCTCAGAAAGAGGAGTTGTCAACGTGGCCAGCCCACAGTGTGACAAAACCAGTGGGCAATGCAGGTGAGTTTGGGTGTCAAAAGGGTCTCCTGGGGTGCATCAAGAAAATATCCAGCAGGTCTAGGGAGGTTCTGTTTCCATTCTACTCTGCCCTGGTGAGACCACACCTGGAATAGTCTGCCCAGTTTTGGGTTCTCCATTTCAAGAGGGACAGGGATCTGCTGGACACAGTTCAATGGAAGGCTGTGAGGATGAGGAGGGGACTGAAATATCTCTGTGGTGAAGAGAGACTGAGAGCCCTGGGGCTGTTTAGTCTGGAGAAGAGAAGGCTGAGAGGGGATCTGATCAATGTCTATCAATAGCTGAGGGGTGGGGAACAAGATGAAGGTGTCAGGATCCTTACACAGCAAAACTGAGAGTCAGTAGGTTGTGCAAGGCCAGAATTAGGTTGGAAAAGTTGGAATTGTTTTGTTTGGGAAAGCCCTTTAAGATCATTGAGTCCAACCTTTCTCTAACTCTGCCAAGGCTGGGGCTAAGCCATGTCCTTCAGCACCACATCTCTGCCTCTTTGAAACACCTCCAGGGCTGGGGATTCAACCACCTCACTGGGCAGCCTCTTACAGGCCTTGAGAACCCTTTCAAGGAAGAAGTTTCTTCTAATGTTCAACCTAAACCTTCCCTGGTGCAATTTGAGCAATGAGAGCAATGAGGTCTCCCCTCAGCCTCCTCTTCTCCACACTAAACGCCTCCAGCTCCCCAGCCCTGTTCTTCAGACCCTTCCCCACCTTTGTTGCCCTTCTCTGGACCTGCTCCTACAACTCAGTGTCTTGACTCCCTCTTCTCTGTTGATCCAGATGCAAACCAGGGGTAAGAGGCCTGCAGTGTGACCAGTGTGCTCCTGGTACTTATGGCTTCCCCAGCTGCAGGCCCTGTAGCTGCAACAGAGATGGAACAGAACCAGATGTTTGTGATCCCCAGACAGGAATTTGTCTCTGCAAGGTCAGCTAAATCAAGTTACTTCTGCATTCCCAAGCATTGTTTGCACATCAGTGACTTGTTTGTGTTCCATGGGGTGAATGAAAGGAATTTATCATCAGGGCTGGAGCACCTCACCTACGGGGACAGGCTGGGAGAGTTTGGGCTGGGAGAGGAGAAGGCTCCAGGGAGACCTTAGAGCAACCTTCCAGTACCTGAAGGTAGCTACAGGAGAGCTGCAGAGGGACTTTAGACAAAGGCATGTAGAGACAGGATGAGGGGGAATGGATTGAAGGTGGCATAGGGGATTGAGACTGGAGGCTAGGAGGAAATTCTTTGCAGTGAGGGTGGTGAGACACTGGCACAGGTTGCCCAGGGAGGCTGTGGATGTCCTCTACCTGGAGGTGTCCAAGGCCAGGCTGGATGAGGCCTGGAGCAAGCTGGGCTGGTGGGAGGTGTCCCTGCCCATGGCAGAGGGTTGGAACATGATGTTCTTTAAAGTCCCTTCCTCGTGGGACCCCTATGTGAGCAGTGTGACCCCTACCCCTGCCAGAATACTCTGAATTTCCAGTAGAAGTTGAGTGCAGCTGCACAGAACCATCTCCCCTTGCAGTGTGTGCACAGATCATCCTGGGGGCAGTTCAATGCCACTGTGTGAGCAGTCCAGTGGCTGCTGTCCAAGCAGTCTTGGGCTTTGCAGGACGTTTCAGAGCTGCAGAGGAGGTGGCCATTGGCTCTCTGCAGCAGTCTGTGCCCTGCACAGAGCTGCTTCCTGCATCTGCAGCCCTGGGTTTGGATGGCACCCAGCTCCCACGCTGCTTTTAGCCACATTGTGTCAGTTGACATTTTCACCACATGATTATAGCCAGGAAATCTGCTTTTGTTCTTATCTGCATCATTAAATGTGAGAAATGGGAACTTTCACAAGGGACCTTTTCTACTGTGGGCTTGGAAAAGCCAGCAGGAGGGGTTTGGCAGGGACACTACCAGCTGCCTCTGACTAGTGTTTAGTGCTCTGTGGTTCACTCTGCAAACCAGAAAGACAGCTCACAGCTAAGAGATTCTCCAGGAAGTCAGCTGGCTTTGCACTTGTTATGGTTGTAAGTGTGAAGTCCTGCACCTGGGGAAGAACAACCCCATGGAGCAGCACAGGTGGGGGAGCAGCTCTGGGGACAAGGACCTGGGAGTCCTGGTGGACAGCAGGATGCCCATGAGCCAGCAATGTGCCCTTGTGGCCAATGGCAGCCCGGGGGGCATCAAAAGGATTGTGGACAGCAAGTGGAGGGAGAGGTTCCCCTGCCCCTCTACTCTGCCCTGGTGAGGCCACATCTGGAATATTGTGCCTGGGCTCCATTCTGGGCACATTCTGGGCTCCCCAGTTCAAGAAGGACCTCAGCCAACTGCTTGGAAGAGTCCAGCACAGTGCTGCAAGGATGCTGAAGGGAGTGGAACATCTGCCTGTGAGGAAGGGCTGAGGGAGCTGGGGCTCTTTAGCCTGGAGAAGAACAGTCTGAGGGGGAACTCATCAATGCTGATCAAGGGTGGGGGTCAGGAGGATGGGACCAGGCTTTGTTCAGTGGTGCCCAGTGACAGACAAGGGGCAGCAGGCACAAACTTGACCATCAGAAGTGTCATCTAAACATGAGGAGGAACTTCTCTAATTTAAGGGAGATGGAGCCCTGCCCAGAGAGATGCTGGAGTCTCCATCTCTGGAGACTTTCCTAGCCTGCCTGGATGTGCTCCTGTGTGACCTTCTGTAGGTGAGCCTGCCTTGGCAGGGAGGTTGGACTGGGTGATCTCCAGAGGTCCCTCCCAACCCTTCCCATTCTGTGCTTTGCACTCAGGTGTATCCAGCCCACCACACATTTTCATCCAAGCTTCCAGGAGGCTATGGGGGGATCTTGTTGCCATCTACAACTCCCTGAAGGGAGGTTGTAGCCAGGTGGGGGTTGGTCTCTTCTCCCAGGCACCCAGCAGCAGAACAAGAGGACAGAGTCTCAAGCTGTGCCAGGGGAGGTTTAGGCTGGAGGTGAGGAAGAAGTTCTTCCCAGCAAGAGAGATTGGCCATTGGGATGTGCTGCCCAGGGAGGTGGTGGAGTCCTCATCCCTGGAGGTGCTTAGGAAGAGCCTGGCTGAGGCACTTGGTGCCATGGTGTAGCTGATCAGATGGTGCTGGGTGATAGGTTGGACTGGATGATCTGTGAGGTCTTTTCCACCCCGGTTCATTCTGTCCTCTGTCTTCTTTCAGAGGATTTGGGTTGTGCACAGGTTATGAAACAGCCTCATGAAAACCAGAAGGAATGAGCTGAGTTTTCTTTCAACTGTGTCTTCACAGGAGAATGTTGAAGGTGCAGAATGTGACACCTGCAAAGCAGGATCCTTTTTCTTGGACCCTTCTAACCCCAAGGGATGCAGCTCTTGCTTTTGTTTCGGGGCCACCAGCAAGTGTCGCAGCAGCGCTGGGCGCAGAGCCAAGGTGTGTCTGCAGTCTCTCTTCTTGACCAACAGAAGTCTGCCTTTGGTCCATGAAGGAAATGTCTCATTTCTCCCAACACTGAAAGTGCCAGGGGCTGCACTTTGGCCACAGCAACCCCAGGCAGAGCTACAGGCTAGGGACAGAGTGGCTAAGAGCTGCCAAACAGAAAGGGACCTGGGGGTGCTGATTGAAGGCTGCCTAAACATGAGCCAGCAGTGTGCCCAAGGGGCCAAGAAGGCCAATGGCATCCTGGCCTGCATCAAGAAGAGTGTGGCCAGCAGGAGCAGGGAAGTCATTGTGCCCTGTGCTCAGCACTGCTGAGGCCACACCTGGAGTCCTGTGTCCAGTTCTGGGCTCCTCAGTTTAAGAAGGACATTGAGAGACTTGAAGGTGTCCAGAGAAGGGCAAGAAAGCTGGGGAGGGGTCTGGAGCACAGCCCTGTGAGGAGAGGCTGAGGGAGCTGGGGTTGCTTAGCCTGGAGAAGAGGAGGCTCAGGGGAGACCTCCTTGCTCTCTCCAACTCCCTGAAGGGAGGTTGTAGCCAGGTGGAAGTTGGTCTCTTCTCTCTAGCAAGCAGCACCAGAACAAGAGGACACAGTCTCAAGCTGCGCCAGGGGAGGTTTAGGCTGGAGGTGAGGAGAAAGTTCTTCCCTGAGAGAATTGTTAGCCATTGGGATGTGCTGCCCAGGGAGGTGGTGGAGTCACATTGCTCAGAGGCTTTAGGCTGGCTTTGAAGGGGTTGAATTTCATGCTGAGGGAACTGTAGAGGCTAAACAATTTCTCCTTCCTCTGTGCTGGTGAGGTTAATAGAAGTCTATCCCCTTTGTGTCTTTCCAACAGTTTGTGGACATGAGGAGCTGGCGCTTGGAGGCGGTGGATGAGCAGCTGGACATCCCTGTCAGTTTCAATCCAGTCAGCAACAGTGTGGTGGCTGATGTGCAAGAGCTGCCTGCTTCAGTGCACAGCTTGTACTGGAGGGCACCACCTTCTTACCTGGGACAGAAGGTAAAGGACACCCAACTCATTGCATAGCCAGCAGGTCAAGGGAGAAGATTTTCCCCCTCTGCTCCACTCTGCTGAGACCACAGCTGGAGCTCTGGGTCCAGTTCTGGAGCCTCTGTTCCAGGAAGGATCTGAAGGTGCTGGAAGGTGTCCAGAGAAGGGCCACGAGGATGAGCAGAGGGCTGGAGCTGTTCTCCCATGAGGACAGACTGAGGGAGTTGGGGCTGTTCAGTCTGGAGAAGAGAAGGCTCTGAGGAGACCTAATTGTGGCCTTCCAGGATCTGCAGGGGGCTCCAAGAAAGCTGGGGAGGGACTTTTGAGGGTGTTAGGGAGGGATAGGACTGGGGGGGATGGAGCAAAAGTAGAAATGGGTAGATTCAGATTGGATGTGAGGAAGAAGTTGTTCCCCATAGAATCATAGAATCAATAAGGTTGGAAAATACCTCAGAGATCATCCAGTCCAACCTGTCACCCAACACCTCCTGACTACTAAACCATGGCTCCAAGTGCCACAGCCAAGCCTTTTCTGAACACCTCCAGGGATGTTGACTCCACCACCTCCCTGGGCAGCACATCCCAATGACTAACAATTCTCTCTGGGAAGAACTTTCTCCTCACCTCCAGCCTAAACCTCCCCTGCCACAGCTTGAGACTGTGTCCTCTTGTTCTGCTGCTGCTTGCCTGGGAGACCAACCCCCACCTGGCTACAACCTCCCTTCAGGGAGTTGGAGAGAGCAATGAGGTCTCCCCTGAGCCTCCTCTTCTCCAGGCTAAGCAACCCCAGCTCCCTCAGCCTCTCCTCACAGGGCTGTGCTCCAGACCCCTCCCCAGCTTTGTTGCCCTTCTCTGGACACCTTCAAGTGTTTCAATGAGGGTGGTGAGAGCCTGGCACAGGTTGCCCAGGGAGGTGGTGGAAGCCTCCTGCCTGGAGGTGTTTGCAGCCAGGCTGGATGTGGCTGTGAGCAACCTGCTGCAGTGTGAGGTGTCCCTGCCCATGGCAGGGGGGCTGGGACTGGCTGATCCTTGAGGTCCCTTCCAGCCCTGACAGCTCTGTGATTCTCTGAGTTTTAGCAACTCCTTTTCTTTCCTTTTGCCAGCATCCTTGGTAAAGAGGCTCCTTGTTTTCCTTAGCTAGGTTTCTCTTTGCTCCCTCATAAAGATTCATGTCTTAGTTGTCATGCCAGGCATTAGATTTTGTTTCTCAGCCCAGTGTTAGAATTCTGACCAATAACCCAGGCTTCATCATCCTGCTTGCTGCCAGGGAGCTCTTCCTGGGAACAGCTTGCTCAGGAGCCATGGTGCAGCGCCCTGCTACCTCCGGCTGCTTTTCTCATGCCCAGCACATGTTGAGCTTGCCAATGAGCCTGGGTATCTTTTACACTCCCTAGACTATCTGCTTTGCAGATTTCCAGAGAAGAAAAGGTGGTTCCATGCTCAGTGGTATGGAACAACCCCCAGCCTTTTGCTTGTGATCTGTTGCTCCAGGAGGGCAACGCCTGTTGTCCTAACCTTTGTCTTCTGGCAGCTGCTTCCTGCTCTTGCTACTCAGGCAAAGGAGCAGGCAGCTAATGCCTGTTAGCATTTCAGCCTGCTCACGCTAACCAGAGGGACTTTGCTGCTGCTGGCTTGCAAGCCCAAAGCCTCAGGTTCTCCCTGTTTGGACCTCTGACGGTGCTGGTAGTTGCTGGCCAGCTGTAGAGCACACAGGATTCCCAACTGCAATCCTTCTGTCACACAAGTGACAAGAAGACTCCAGAGCTGGAAAGGTGCTGAATGTCCTAAGTTCCTCTTGGTCCCCATTTTAAAGACTAGAGATGCACCTTCCATCCTGCTTTCAGCTGAAGAGCAGAGGGCTGGAGCACCTCTCCTGTGAAGAGATGCTGAAAGAAGTGGGGCTGTTCAGCCTGGAGAAGGGAAGGCTCCAGGGACATCTCAGAGCTGCATTTCAGTATTTGAAGGGGACCTACAGAGAGCTGGGGAGGGACTGTTCAGAAGGGCTGTGAGGCCAGGATGAGGGCAATGGTTTGAAACTGGAGCAGGGCAGAGTTAGGTTGGACAGCAGGAGGAAGTTCTGCACGGTGGGGCTGGTGAGACACTGAAACAGGCTGCCCAGGGATGTGGTTGAGGCTCCATCCCTGGAGACATTCAAAATCAGACTTGATGTGGCCCTGGGCAGCCTCCTCTTACTGGAGGTGTTCCTGCTGAGTGCAGGGGGGTTGCACAAGATACCCTTTGAAGGTCTCTTTCAACCCAATGCAATCTGTGGCTCTGTGAAGAGCACATTTAGTTAGGGTTCCTCTTGCAAATGTTCCAGAGGTTCTTCTTTCAGTTCCTGCATTGGCTTCTCAAAGCAGGTTGGTATTAAAGCAGCTCCTGACTGCTACAGTGGGAAACCCAAAGGCCTTTTGTGGTTCCCATAACCTGAATTAGGCAAAAACCCTTCTGAAAGTGAGCTGTGAAGGAAGTGCTTTGGGGTTCATGTTGCATGTCACAGTATCTACCCAGGCACTCCACAGCTTGCTTTTGTTGGCAACCACAGCTCTGTAAACAGTTCTCTTTCTGGCCCTGCTTTGCTGAGCTCTGTGTGTCAGTGTATCTCTTAGCACAGGCAATACTGCAAGTAATGAAAGTCCCCCCCAAAAGCTTGCTGCTGGTGGTTGGACTCATGGCACTGGATTCTGACAGTATCAGGGTTTGGTCTGCTTCCAGTGCTAGCACCACTCAGAAGATGGCAACAAGATCACTCCAGGCATCTTTCAGTATGATGAGAGCATAAATATTGGCTTTAATTGTTCTAAATCTTTTAACTAGGAGAGTATGCTTGGATTTAGCAGAGTCCATAGGATCACAGAACTGTCAGGGTTGGAAGGGACCTCAAGGCTCAGCCAGTCCCAACCCCCCTGCCATGGGCAGGGACACCTCACACTACAGCAGGTTGCTCACAGCCACATCCAGCCTGGCTGCAAACACCTCCAGGCATAAGGCTGCCACCACCTCCCTGGGCAACCTGTGCCAGGCTCTCACCACCCTCATGGGGAACAACTTCTTCCTCACAGCCAATCTCAATCTCCCCACTTCTAGTTCTGCTCCATCCCCCCCAGTCCTATCACTGATACCCTCAGATCCTGGAAGGCCACAATGAGGTCTCCTGGGAGCCTTCTCCTCTCCAGCCTGCACAACCCCAACTCTCTCAGGCTGTCTCCAGAGCAGAGCAGCTCCAGCCCTCTGCTCCTCCTCGTGGCCCTTCTCTGGACACCTTCCAGCACCTCCAGAGCCTTCCTGGCACAGAGGCTCCAGAACTGGCCCCAGAGCTCCAGCTGTGGTCTCAGCAGAGTGGAGCAGAGATATTCAAGGTGAGGCTGAACAGGGCTCTGGGCAACCTGATCTAGCTGAGGATGTCCCTGCTGACTGCAGAGAGGGTTGGGCTGGATGAGCTTTGGAGGTCCCTTCTGACCCAAACCATTCCATGGTTCTATGATTGCAGTAAGCTTATAAAATGCTGTCCCATCAAAGCCACCTGAGTCTGACTTCTTTTTAGCCATGGCTGTTTGTGGGGCTCACCACCACGTTCATTGTCAGTCTGACTTCTGCTTTCTATGAGCCAAGTCTGTTGTGTAGGGTCAGGGCAAGAAGAACATCCAGGTGGCCATTGGATTGCTCCTAGTTATGATATGCAGGTAACCTCAGAGGACAGGAACTGCTCACAAGGTGATGATGCCAGATACACAAAGTAAACAGAATAGGAAGTAATTTCTGCCAAGCAACAGGTTTTCATATTTAGCCTAAAGAAGAAAGAGGAACTGTCTTAGTTACAGTGCTGGAAGCTGGGGTAAGCTGGAATACAAAGGTAGCTTTAATTTAAGAGGGATTTAAGAAGGACTTTGAGAGACTTGAAGGTGTCCAGAGAAGGGCAACAAAGCTGGGGAGGGGTCTGGAGCACAGACCTGTGAGGAGAGGCTGAGGGAGCTGGGGTTGCTTAGCCTGGAGAAGAGGAGGGTCAGGGGAGACCTCATTGCTCTCTCCAACTCCCTGAAGGGAGGTTGTAGCCAGGTGGGGGTTGGTCTCTTCTTCCAGGCAAGCAGCACCAGAACAAGAGGACACAGTCTCAAGCTGTGCCAGGGGAGGTTTAGGCTGGAGGTGAGGAGAAAGCTCTTCCCAGAAAGAGGAATTGCCCATTGGGATGTGCTGCCCAGGGAGGTGGTGGAGTCCCCGTCCCTGGAGGTGTTTAGGAAGAGCCTGGCTGAGGCACTTGGTGCCATGGTTGAGTTGTCAGGAGGTGTTGGGTGACAGGTTGGACTTGCTGATCTTTCCAACCTTATTGATTCTATGATCTTAACGTGAAGCAGGAATGCAGTGAAGTATCTCTGGTCTTGTGCATTTCGTTACAGCTTTCTTCCTATGGTGGCTTCCTAAGCTACCAGGTGAAGTCTTTTGGCCTGCCTAGTGAGGGCATGGTTCTGCTGGACAAGAGGCCTGATGTGCAGCTGACAGTAAGTTTGGAAATATCACTTTTTCTGTCAAGCCATAGCAATACTGTGATGTCTTCTGTTACCTCCAACCTCTGGCCAGCCTGAGCTAGTGTGGGGTGTCCCTGCCCATGGCAGGGGGGTTGGAACTGAATGATCCTTGTGGTCCCTTCCAACCCTGACTGATGCTATGATACTATGATATAGTCTCCTTGTCCTGTTACCTGTAGCCTCCTTGCCCTACCTGGTACCTGTAGCCTCCTTGCCCTGCCTGTTACCTGTAGCCTCCTTGCCCTACCTGGTACCTGAAGTCTCCTTGCCCTGCCTGTTACCTGTAGTCTCCTTGCCCTACCTGGTACCTGTAGCCTCCTTGCCCTGCCTGTTACCTGTAGCCTCCTTGCCCTACCTGGTACCTGTAGCCTCCTTGCCCTGCCTGTTACCTGTAGCCTCCTTAAGTTCTATAGCAACTTCTTGCATTGAGCTCAGAATGATCAACACCTCTGTCTCCTGCCAAAGTAACAAACTGCTGAGCATATCTGACTTGTGGGCAAGCAGAATCATGGAATGGATTGGGTTGGAAGGGACCTCCCAGAACATCCAGTTCCAACCCTCTCCCATGGGCAGGGGCACCTCCCACTAGCCCAGGTTGCTCAAGGCCTCAGCTCAGGGGTATCCACATCCTCCCTGGGCAACATTTGCCAGGGTCTCCCCACCCTCACTCTAAAGAATTTCTTCCTCATCTCCAGTCTCAATCTCCCCACTTCCAGCTTTAATCCATTCCCCCTCTTCCTGTCACTCCCAGCCCTTGTCACAAGTCCCTCTCCAGCTCTCCTGGAGCCCTTCAGGTACTGGAAGGCTGCTCTGAGGTCTCCCCAGAGCCTTCTATTCTCAAGGCTGAGCAGCCCCAACCCTCCCAGCCTGTCCCCATAGGGGAGGTTGTCCAACCTTGGATCATCTTTGTGGACTCCTCTCAATCCTCTCCAGCAGCTCCAGGCCCTTCTTGTGCTGGGACCCCAGAGCTGGAGGCAGTGCTGCAGGTGGGCTCTGAGCAGAGCAGAGCAGAGGGGCAGAATCCCCTCCCTGTGCTGCTGCTCTCCCTGCTCTGGCTGCAGCTCAGCACACAGCTGCCTGCTGGGCTGCCAGGGACCAGTGCTGGCTCCTGGGGAGTTTGTCACCAACTGACACAAGGCCATCTCCCCCAGCCTGCTCTGGAGCCACTCCTCACCTAGCCTGTATTTGTGCTTGGGATTGCCCCAACCCTGGTGCAGGACTTTGCCACTGGCCTTAGAAATATTCACAGTATCACCAAGGTTGGAAGAGACCTCAAATCATAGAGTCCAACCTGTCACCACAGACCTCATGACTAGACCATGGCACCAAGTGCCACATCCAATCCCCTCTTGAACACCTCCAGGGATGGGGACTCCACCACCTCCCTGGGCAGCACATTCCAATGGCCAACGACTCTCTCAGTGAAGAACTTTCTCCTCACCTCCAGCCTAAACTTCCCCTGGCACAGCTTGAGACTGTGTCCTCTTGTTCTGGTGCTGCTTGCCTGGGAGAAGAGACCAACCCCCACCTGGCTACAACCTCCCTTCAGGAAGTTGGAGAGAGTCTCCCCTAAGCCTCCTCTTCTGCAGGCTAAGCAACCCCAGCTCCCTCAGCCTCTCCTCACAGGGCTGTGCTCCAGACCCCTCCCCAGCCTTGTTGCCCTTCTCTGGACACCTTCAAGTGTCTCAATGTCCTTCTTAAACTGAGAGGCCCCAACATCTGCTCCTAACTGGGTGTCATCTGCAAACTTGCTGATGACTGACTCAATGCCCTCATCCAGATCATCATTGAAGATGTTAAAGAGCATGGGGCCCAGCACTGATCCCTGGGGCAGACCACTGGTGCCTGGCCGCCAGCTGGCTGTGGCACCATTCACCACCACTCTCTGTGAAGAGTACTTGTGGAAAACCCCCCAGACTACTACTAATTCCTTGCACACTTGCATTGCCTTGAGCAGCCTGGGCTGGTGGGAGGTGTCCCTGCCCATAGCAGGGGTTGGAACTGGATGAGCTTTAAGGTCCCTTCCAACCCAAACCATTCTGTGATTCTATGATTCCATGAAAGAAGAGGATTAATATCCTCCATCAGAGGTTCTTGCATCTGAACTCACTACCATAAGCAGCAGCCCAGCAGCAATGTTCTCTCCTCCTCCTCACACAGGGCCAGCAAATGAAGGTTGTCTATGTGGACCCCAACAACCCACAGCCTGACCGTCAGTACCACGGCCGTGTGCAGCTGGTGGAGGTAAGAACTGGGTGAGCAGTGCCCTGCCCTTCCCACAGCACCTGAAAAACACCCAGCTGGAGTGTGCAGAGACACCCAGTACGTGAGGGGGGATACAGAATAACACACACTTGAAAGATAAACCTTTCTTTCTCTCTTCCCTGCCACACTGAGCCTAGCTTCAACACTAGGACCTCGAATTTAGTCATCTCAACCACTCTGAGCCCTCAGCACTCCCTCCTTCAGGGCCAGTGGAGTCATCCTGAATCACTCATCAATGAGAGATGATTCATCACAGCTCCAGACTGTACTTAACAGGGCTGGAATGAACTGGTCTCTGTTTTTCTTGCTGTCTAGCTGCCCAGACTGGGTGCCCAAAATTCAGGCAGGGGAATTGGGCAGGGATTATTCCTCCTTTAAATCTGTGCTCAGGATGTCAAGCTGGGTGGCACAGGTTGCCCAGGGAGGTGGTGGAAGCTTCATCCCTGGAGGTGTTTGCAGCCAGGCTGGATGTGGCTGTGAGCAACCTGCTGTAGTGTGAGGTGTCCCTGGCCATGGCAGGGGGGTTGGAACTGGATGCTCCTTCAGGTCCCTTCCAACCCTGACAAATCTATGATTCTATGAGTCTGTGATTTATTTCTGCCTCATCCACAGGCAGAAAAGATGATTCTTCAAGGCAGATTGCATGTTCAGTAGTGCTGGGCCTGTTTGCAGCAAGGAGGCACATGAGGGCAGCCCTCAAAGACTGAATTTCTGGGACTTTGCCTACTTTTAAAAACAAAAGCATTTTTTCTCCCCACCCTTTTATGGTGTGATGGCTGAGACCTCAAGGAGATGTGGAGGACAGAAGACCTTGTATGCTACCTCAAAAGCCTTGCAAAGTACAGGGTACCTCTCTGCTTATGCTCATTACTCCTTTTCCCACCTTTTTTTACACTTTTTTTATCTATGTTCTTGACCTCTGATTCACCCCACACCACTGGCACTGGAGATGTGCCACCAAGATGTTCAAAGGGCTGGAGCCCTGCCCCCCTGTGGGGACAGGCTGAGAGAGTTGGGGCTGTTCAGCCTTGTGGTGGGTTGACATTTCCCCCCAGCATTAACTTTGCCAGCCCAGCCCAGCTGGAAGAAAATGGAAGCTGCATTCACAGGCAAATTGCAGTCTACAATGGAATGAATCATAGAATCATAGGAGAGAATCAGTAAGGTTGGAAAAGACCTCAGAGATGGAATGGAATGGAATGGAATGGAATGGAATGGAATGGAATGGAATGGAATGGAATGGAATGGAATGGAATGGAATGGAATGGAATGGAATAAACCAGGTTGGAAAAGAACTTTGAGATCATCAAGTCCAACCTATCACCCAACACCATCTGATCAACTAAACCATGGCACCAAGTGCCTCAGCCAGGCTCTTCCTAAATGCCTCCAGGGATGGGGACTCCACCACCTCCCTGGGCAGCACATCCCAAGGGCAAATCTCTTGCTGGGAAGAATTTCTTCCTCACCTCCAGCCTAAACCTCCCCGGCACAGCCTGAGACTGTGTCCTCTTGTTCTGGTGCTGCTTGCCTGGCAGAAGAGACCAACCCCCACCTGGCTACAACCTCCCTTCAGGGAGTTGCAGAGAGCAATGAGGTCTCCCCTGAGCCTCCTCTTCTGCAGGCTAAGCAACCCCAGCTCCCTCAGCCTCTCCTCACAGGGCTGTGCTCCAGACCCCTCCCCAGCTTTGTTGCCCTTCTCTGGACACCTTCCAGCATCTCAACATCTTTCCTAACCTGAGGAGCCCAGAACTGGACCCAGGACTCAAGGTGTGACCTATCCTCAAGTCCAACCTGTCACCCAATACCTCATGACTAATTAAACCATGGCTTCAAGTGCCACATCCAATCCCCTCTTGAGTGCAGGGAACCTGTACAAAATACCCAGGAGTTACAATATTTACAGGGATTTACAATTAACAAACAGCACAGGAACCCCCCTGAACCTGCCAGCTTCTCCTTCCCCCCTTTACAAAAGAAGGGAAAAGGGAGCAGAGGGATGTTAACACCAAAACAATGCAGCCAAGGTCAAGCAGAAGCAAGTTAGTATCTCTCCAGAGCAAAGAAGCCAGAAGAGAGAGGAATTGTTTTGGCACAAGCAGGCTTATGGTAGAGATCTCTCCGATGGGATTGATTAGAATGATCTTTATTTCCCTTTTCACACCCAAGAGTGATTTGTTTACATTCTGCTGCTTCTCTGTGACAAATTGCAAAGGCATAGCCTAAAGCTACCACAAGCCTGGAGAAGAGAAGGCTCTGGGGAGACCTCAGAGCAGACTTCCAGTACCTGAAGGGGGCTCCAGAAGAGCTGGGCAGGGACTTGTGACAAGGGCTGGGAGTGACAGGAGGAGGGGGAATGGCTTTGAGCTGGGAGAGGGGAGATTGAGAGTGGAGGTTGGAATGGAATGGAATGGAATAGGATAGGATAGGATAGGATAGGATAGGATAGGATAGGATAGGATAGGATAGGATAGAAATAGAATAGAATAGAATAGAATAGAATAGAATAGAATAGAATAGAATAGAGTAGAATAGAATAGAATAGAATAGAAAAGAAAAGAAAAGAAAAGAAAATAGAATAGAATTATTGGTTTCTTCTCCCAGGCAAGCAGCACCAGAACAAGAGGACACAGTTTCAAGCTGTGCCAGGGGAGGTTTAGGCTGGAGGTTAGGAAGAAGTTCTTCCCAGAAAGAATTATTTGCCATTGGGATGTGCTGCCCAGGGAGCTGGTAGAGTCACCATCCCTGGAGGTGTTTAAGAAGAGACTGGATGGGGTGCTTGGTGCCATGATTTAGTTGATCAGATGGTTAGGAAGAAATTCTTCACAGTGAGGGTGGTGAGACACTGGCAGAGGTTGCCCAGGGAGGCTGTGGTTGCTCCCTCCCTGGACATGTTCAAGGCCAGGTTAAATGGGGCCTTGAACAACCTGGGCTAATGAGAGATGTCCCTGCCCATGGCAAGGGGTTGGAACTGGATGATCTTTGAGGTCCCTTCCAACCCAAACCACTCTGTGACTGTGTGAATTCCTCTGCCCCACGGTTTTGCCTCCTCTCCCATCCCATCTGCTTTGCTGGTTCTCTTTCTTTTTAAGAAGCTACAGGTCTGTGCTGTGCTCACTTTGTGCCCTTGTCGTGCAGGGAAACTTCAGGCATGCCAGCAGCAATCAGCTTGTATCCAGAGAAGAGCTGATGCTGATCCTGTCTAGACTGGAAGGGTTACACATCAGAGGCCTCTACTTCAGTGAGACTCAGCGCTTAACCCTGGCTGAGGTTGGGCTGGAAGAAGCCAGCAGCACAGGAAGCGGCAGCGTGGCCTACGGGGTGGAGAGCTGCTCCTGCCCTCCAGGCTACTCTGGTGACTCATGTCAGGTAGGAAGCTCTGCCTCCATGCTATACAATCCTCTTTTGTCTTGCCTACAGCTATGCATACTGCTTCAGTCAGAGAAAGGGCCTGCTTGTGAAAGTCATTTAGTGTGCCGCTTGTGAGCGCGGCTCTGAGACTTGAGCTGCCTGAGCACTGTAGGGCTAACAGCTCATGGTGGCTTCTGTGGAGCTGGGGATGCCACTGGATGTGTGCAAGGCACTTTGGTGGTGCTGGGGATGTCACTGGATGTGTGCAAGGCACTTTGGTGGTGCTGGGGATGTCACTGGATGTGTGCAAGGCACTTTGGTGGTGCTGGGGATGTCACTGGATGTGTGCAAGGCACTTTGGTGGTGCTGGGGATGTCACTGGATGTGTGCAAGGCACTTTGGTGGAGCTGGGGATGTCACTGGATGTGTGCAAGGCACTTTGGTGGAGCTGGGGATGTCACTGGATGTGTGCAAGGCACTTTGGTGGTGCTGGGGATGTCACTGGATGTGTGCAAGGCACTTTGGTGGAGCTGGGGATGTCACTGGATGTGTGCAAGGCACTTTGGTGGTGCTGGGGATGTCACTGGATGTGTGCAAGGCACTTTGGTGGTGCTGGGGATGCCACTGGATGTGTGCAAGGCACTTTGGTCGTGCTGGGGATGTCACTGGATGTGTGCAAGGCACTTTGGTGGTGCTGGGGATGCCACTGGATGTGTGCAAGGCACTATGGTGGAGCTGGGGATGTCACTGGATGTGTGCAAGGCACTTTGGTGGAGCTGGGAATGCCACTGGATGTGTGCAAGGCACTTTGGTGGTGCTGGGGATGCCACTGGATGTGTGCAAGGCACTTTGGTGGAGCTGGGGATGTCACTGGATGTGTGCAAGGCACTTTGGTGGAGCTGGGGATGCCACTGGATGTGTGCAAGGCACTTTGGTGGAGCTGGGAATGCCACTGGATGTGTGCAAGGCACTTTGGTGGTGCTGGGGATGCCACTGGATGTGTGCAAGGCACTTTGGTGGAGCTGGGGATGTCACTGGATGTGTGCAAGGCACTTTGGTGGAGCTGGGGATGCCACTGGATGTGTGCAAGGCACTTTGGTGGTGCTGGGGATGTCACTGGATGTGTGCAAGGCACTTTGGTGGTGCTGGGGATGTCACTGGATGTGTTCAAGGCACTTTGGTGGAGCTGGGGATGCCACTGGATGTGTGCAAGGCACTTTGGTGGAGCTGGGGATGTCACTGGATGTGTGCAAGGCACTTTGGTGGTGCTGGGGATGCCACTGGATGTGTGCAAGGCACTTTGGTGGAGCTGGGGATGTTGTTTTCTGTGTGTAAGATACTCCACTGAGGGGTTCTTCTGTGATGTTCTCTGAGAGGCTGAACAATCTCATTGATGCTTCAGTGGAGGGAAGGTCAGAACTGACTTTGATCAAAGTTTGAGAGACCAACACAATGAAGATTCACACTGAGGGTTCTGAAGCACTGGCCCAGGATTCCCAGAGAGATGGAGGATGCCCCATTCTTGGGATTACTCAAAGCCAGTTTGGAGTGGGCTCTGAATATCTTCATCTAGTTTGCTGGTGTCCCTGCTGACTGCAGGGGGCTTTGACTAGATGACCTATACAGGTCCCTTCCAGTCTCTGAACACTGGCATCAAGGAGCAGTTGATGTAAACAAAATGAGATCTTAGAATGGAATGGAATGGAATGGAATGGAATGGAATGGAATGGAATGGAATGGAATGGAATGGAATGGAATTAACCAGGTTGGAAAAGACTTCTGAGATCATCAAGTCCAACCTATCACCCAACACCATCTGATCAACTAAACCATGGCACCACGTGCCTCAGCCAGGCTCTTCCTCAACACCTCCAGGGATGGTGACTCCACCACCTCCCTGGGCAGCACATCCCAATGGCCAATCTCTCTTGCTGGGAAGAACTTTCTCTTCACCTCCAGCCTAAACCTCCCCTGGCACAGCTTGAGACTGTGTCCTCTTGTTCTGGTGCTGCTTGCCTGGGAGAAGAGACCAACCTCCACCCAGCTACAACCTCCCTTCAGGGAGTTGTAGAGAGCAAGAAGGTCTCCCCTGAGCCTCCTCTTCTGCAGGCTAAGCAACCCCAGCTCCCTCAGCCTCTGCTCACAGGGCTGTGCTCCAGACCCCTCCCCAGCTTTGTTGCCCTTCTCTGGACACCTTCCAGCAGCTCAACATCTTTCCTAACCTGAGTGGCCCAGAGCTGGACACAGGACTCAAGGTGTGGCCTCAGCAGTGCTGAGCACAGGGCACAATGACTTCCCTGCTCCTGCTGGCCACACTCTTCCTGATGCAGGCCAGGATGCCCTTGGCCTTCTGGGCCGCCTGGACATGCTGCTGGCTCCTGTTCAGCTGCTGTCACTCAGTCCCCCCAGGTCCCTTTCTGCCTGGCTGCTCTCAGCCACTCTGCCCCCAGCCTGTAGCGCTGCCTGGGGTTGTTGTGGCCAAAGTGCAGCACCTGGCACTTGGACTGTCCAGCCACTCTGAGCCCCAAACCCAGGCAGGTCTGTTCCAACCCAAACTAGTCTGTGATTTTTAGCAGGGCTCAAGGGAAATAACCTGACCCAGGTCATCCTGGCTGCTTTCCTGGCTTTATAGGAAAATGTTTGAATGCTGAAGTTAACTGGTTTGAACTAACTAACTAACTTACCGTGGAGCTGTTTTACTGCCAGAGGAAGGAACGCTGCTAGCTGCAGAATGGTGAAATCCTAGCTGCAGTTGTACATCCTGTCCCTGGTGCTGTCCCTGTGGCTGTGATACTTCTTGGCTGTCACTTTTCTGAGCACAGAACTTGACTGCTGTCACATGTGAGGAGCCAAGGCAGCAGCATAAAGTGCTGGAGAGATAAGCAGTGTCCTTAGTGCATGAAATCTGGGGAGTTGTTGCCTCAGAAGAAGAGCTGAGGCTTGCTGTGAGGCAGCAGCTGCTGAGCTCACCTTGCAAGCCTCTCTGCAATGAGGATGACAGAATAGTATCTCGAGTGGAGCAGCTGCAGAGAGCCTGAACAAGCCAGCAGTCGTGGCTGGCGTGCCTGGTGTGTGCCTCCACTCCTCAGGGCAGCTGCTCAGGGCTGACATTCCTGCTGCCATCCCATTGCTTTCAGCACGCTGCCTCCACAAAGCAAGCCGCTGGGCTGCTTTCTGCGAGCTGCTGGCAGTGCAGAGCCCACGGAAGCGATGAGGACACTCACCTGGGGAGCCGGGGAGCCCCGTGTGTTTGTGCAGCGTTACTCAGGCAGTGATTTACTGCTGCACTCACCTGGCTCTGGCTGCCTGAGGTGGGGAGGAGGTGATGCCTGCCCCACCCCGGCTGCGGTAGATAGGGAGCTGCAGGAGCCGCGCAGGGTTACTTGTTAACCCCAGGAGCAGTACTCTGCTCTGCTGCTTGACTCACCTAGGACGTTTGAAGGTGGGGCCCATCACGGCACAGAGCCTCATTAATCTGAGTCAGAAGCCGGAGAAGAAGGGAGAGCAGAAGAGAGCAGCGGGAGGACAGCAGCCTGCGCTGGCGGCGGAGCCGAGCGGCAGCGATGGTCCCGGCGCGGAGAGGGAGGAATGTAGGATGGGTGGCTGCCACCTTGGCTGCCCTGGGCTGTTGCTTAGCCCAAGGTATGCAACAGAGGCTGTGGTACCCTCACCTTCAGCAGGGGAGTCAGCAGCAGCAAGTTCAGAGGGATTTTTACCCCAGACAGGTAATGTGTTCGTTTTGCCTTCCCTCTGGCTTCCTCCTTCCTGCTTTTAAGTGCGCTCTTTGGACAACAGCTTGCACGTTGCTCAGCGGAAAGGGACCAGCAGGGCTGATGTTCACAGGGCTCAGAGTGCTTGGCTGGCAAAGCCTGTGCAAGAAGTTTCATGTTAAATAGCTTCTTGCAACTCCTGAGCACCTCAGAGTGCCTAGAGCTCTGTCTTTGCACGGAGAATCGCTTCCTCAGGAGCACCGAGGCTGCTGCAAACCCCAAGTGCCCTCCTGTCTCCAAATGCTTTGTTCTAAAGCCAGCAGAGCTAGAAACAAGCCAGAAAAAAGCTGTGTAGATTTCTTTCTCCAAAGGCATTTGGGTCTACTTTTCAATTGAGTGATTCATTTTGCTCCTCAAAAGGAGACTTCCAGGAAATAAACTTTCTCTGTGTTAGTCTCTGACTGAGTTGTGCTGCCTCGTGGCACCGGGGTTGGAGCTGGATGGTCCTTGAGGTCCCTTCCAACCCAGACCATTCTGTGGGTTAGTGTTGACTCTTCAGTGCTGGGTGGAAGGTTGGACTAGGTGAGCTTGGAGGTCTCTTCCAATCAGATGTATTCTGTGCATCTGTTATCATAAGGTAGCACAAGATATCACTCACTGGAGCCAGGGCAGAGGAGGGCAAGGAAGCTGGGAAGGGCCTGGAGAATAAATCTGATGGAGAGCAACTGGAAGAGCTGGGGATGGTCAGCCTGGAGAAGAGGAAGCTCAGGGGTGACCTCATTGCTCTCTACAACTACCTTAAAGGTGGTTGTGGCCACAAAGGGATTGGGTCTCTTCTCTCTAGCAACCAGCATCAGGACAAGAGGACACAGTCTCAAGCTGCACCAGGGGAAGTTTAGGCTGGAGGTGAGGAGAAAGTTCTTCCCAGAGAGAGTTGTTAGCCATTGGAATGTGCTGCCCAGGGAGGTGGTGGAGTCCCCATCCTGGAGGTGTTCAAGAGGGGATTGGATGTGGCACTTGGTGCCATGGTTTAGTCATGAGGTCTGTGGTGCCAGGTTGGACTGGATGATATTTGAGGTCTCTTCCAACCTTGGTGATACTGTGATACTGAAACAGAGGAGGCTGAGGGGAGACCTCCTGGCTCTCTGCAGCTACCTGAAAGGAGGTTGTGGAGAGGTTGGTGCTGGCCTCTTCTCACAGGTAATTAGTGACAGAACAAGAGGGAACAGCTTCAAGCTGCCACTGGGCAGAGTGGCCATTAGGAAAATGAGTGGTCAGGCACTGGAATGTGCTGCCCAGGGAGGTGGTTGAGTCCCCAAGCCTGGAGGTGTTTCAAGGTGGTTTGGATGTGGTGCTTGGGGCTATGGTTTAGGGGTGACCCTTGGAGAGCAGGGTTAATGGCTGGGCTTGGGGATCCTGAGGGTCTGTTCCAAGCTGAATGTTTCTGTGACTCTGGATTTCAGACCCTGCTTTCAGAGGCTGTGTGTGTTGGCTCCCTGGTGTTCAGGGAGCACATTCAGCCTGTTACAAATGCATCTGAAATGTTTCATAGATTCACAGAATGGTTTGAGTTGGAAGGGAGCTTGAAGATCATCTCCTTCCACCCTCCCTGCCATGGGCAGGGACACCTCCCAGTGGAGCAGCGACTGAATTCAGGCCTTGCTCACACTGAAGTCAGTGTTCAAAGCTGTTGCTGCTGCTGCTGCTGCTATTCTTCATGCCCTTCTCTTTCTTAACCTTCTTCCAAATGTACCCCAGATGTCAAGCAGGCAAAGGTGCCCCCAGCAGCTGTGGTTTAAACTCAATATTCCTTAGGGGATCTGCCTTGGAGGGAGGTGATTTATTTTGTTCCTCTGGTAGTGACATGGTTGATAAATTCACTGATTAATCCTGCCCCTGCATAAATCCTCACACCTCACACCACTGCAGCATGACCTGAGACACCATTCCTTGGGTGCTTTGTTTCAGCTTAGTCCCATCAGTCTTGGGGGAGCAATTGCTGTGAGGGGAGATTTATGGCTTTAAAGTTCAACTGCTGCCTGTGTACTGAGTGTAGCTGAGGCCAGCCCCTGCCCTGAGGCAGAGGTGAGGTGCAGAACTGCATGGCCAGGGGCAGGAACCTGGGAGGTGCTGGCTTCGTGGGGAGCACAGCCTGGGAGCACAGCTTGCTCCTTGCTTCCGTGCAGCCTCTGCTCTCCCTTGCACCACAGCAGCTTAGTTACTCTTCCCCCCTCTGCTCTGCCCTGCTGAGACCACACCTGGAGTATTGTGTCCAGGTCAAGAGGGACTGGGAACTACTGGAGAGAGTTTCAGGGAGGCTGTGAGGATGCTGGAGAGCCTGGAACAGCTCTGTGGTGAGGAAAGGCTGAGAGCCCTTGGGCTGTTAGTCTGGAGAGGAGAAGGCTGAGAGGGGATCTGATCAATGCCTACAAATACCTGAAGGGTGGTGGACAGCAGGAAGGTTCCAGGCTCTTTACAGTGGTGTCCTGTGATAGGACAAGGAGCAATAGACACAAACTGGAACCCAGGAAGTTCCACCTCAATATGAGGAAAAACTTACTTATTGTGAGGGTGCTGGAGCCCTGGAGCAGGCTGCCCAGAGGGTTGTGGAGTCTCCTCTGGAGACTTTCAAGCCTCATCTGGATGTGTTCCTGGGTGATCCTGCTCTGGCAGGGAGGTTGGACTGGATCTCTGGAGGTCCCACAATGATTCTGTGAAAAAGAGCTAGGGAAGAGAAGGGATCCTCTCCTGTCTGGTCATGTTTGGTGTGCTTGGTGTGCCAGGAGGATGCTGAACAGAGAAGGTGGGCATGAATTTTTGGGTTGGTCTGTACACAGGAGGCTCCATGCCCAGGAGGAATCTGGGTGCTTTCCCTACCATTGTGCTTTCCTTGCCCATGCCAAACCAGAACCAGGTTTTAACTCATCACTTGCTACCTTTCTGGTGTGGGCTAACAAACTTCGTTCATAATGATGCTGCCCTTCAGCTCCCTGGTTAAACCCAGCTTTGACCAGGCTGAGTGCTCCTGTGCCCCCAACAGCTGAACACTCATAGATTCACAGAGTGGTTTGGGTTGGAAAGGACCTTAAAGATCATCCAGTTCCAGCCTCCTGCCACCTCCCACCAGCCCAGCTTGCTCAAGGCCTCATCCAGCCTGGCCTTGAGCACCTCCAGGGAGGCAGCCACAGCCTCCCTGGGCAACCTGTGCCAGAGTCTCACCACTCTCACTACAAAGAATGTTGTCATAATCTCCAGTCTCAATCTCCCCTCCTCAAGCTTCAGTCCATTGTCCCTTGTCCTGTCACTCCCAGCCCCTGTCAAAAGTCCCTCCCCAGCTCTCCTGGAGCCCTTCAGGTACTGGAAGGCTGCTCTGAGGTCTCCCCAGAGCCTTCTCTTCTCCAGGCTGCACAGCCCCAACTCTCTCAGCCTGTCCACACAGGGGAGGTTCTGCAGCCTCTGATCATCTTCGTGGCCTCCTCTCAACCCAGCAGCTCCAGGTCCTTCTTGTGCTGGGGGCCCCAGAGCTGGAGGCAGTGCTGCAGGTGGGGGCTGAGCAGAGCAGAGCAGAGGGGCAGAATCCCCTCCCTGTGCTGCTGCTCTCCCTGCTCTGGCTGCAGCTCAGCACTCAGCTGGCTCTGGGCTGCCAGGGACCAGTGCTGGCTCCTGGGGAGTTTGTCACCAGCTGACACCCCCAAGGCCTTCTCTGCCAACTGCTCTTGAGCCACTCCTCACCCAGCCTGGGTTTGTTTCTCCTCATGCTTTCTGGGTCTCCAGGGCAAGCCTGGCCCTCGATGTCAGTACCGCTGGATGTTGCCTTCTATCACCTCACTCTGCCTAAGTGTGCCTTTGTGTAGCTCTAGGTAGACTTTCTGTGGAAGCAAGGATGAGTCCATGTGAAAGAGCAATCATTAGAAGTCTTTTCCAAGGAATTCACCATGGCTAACTTCATATCCAAGTTTCACATTCTGGCTCATCTGTGAGATTCCCATGTGCTGCTCTTGGAGAGCATTGCAGTGTGAAGCTGTCTCCAAGCCTTTTCCTGTGGGTTCAAAGCAACAGTCTACACCTTTGGCCACAGCCACAGGAAATGAGTTTTTGTCAGAGGCTGGAGTCAAGATGATGATGAAATCCCCTACTACCTCAAAGTGCAGGTGGGGTCTGAGCAGGGCAGAGGTGAGCAGAGGGGCAGAATCCCCTCCCTGTGCTGCTGCTCTTGGAGAGCATTGCAGTGTGAAGCTGTCTCCAAGCCTTTTCCTGTGGGTTCAAAGCAACAGTCTACACCTTTGGCCACAGCCACAGGAAAAGAGTTTTTGGAGTTAAGATGATGAAATCCCCAACTACCCCAAAGTGCAGGGCTCAGAGTTCAGGTGCAGTTGCTTCAGCTCCATTCACTGTCGAAATGATTTGAGTCTCAAGAGCAGCAGGGGCTTGGAAGAGCTTGCAAGGACATGTGCACCTCCACTGCTGCCTGGGAAGGGCAAGTGGTTTCAAAATCCACTTGCCAGAGCCTGGCACTTGCTTTCTGCCAGCACTCACCTTTGTGTTCTCTCTCTCTGCTCCCTCTCTAGGACTGTGGCCCCGGGTTTTATCGTGCAGGATCGGCGACGGGACGCTGTGTCCCCTGCAGCTGCCACGGCAACTCGGACAGGTGTCAGGATGGCACTGGGACATGCATTGTGAGTAACTGCTGGCAGGCAGGAAATGAGCTGGAGCAAAAGGAGACAACCCCCTTTGCCTTACTGCAGCACAGGCTGTGCAGTGTTGTTACAGTTCAAGCAGCTGAACGTTGGGTTGGGTTGGAAGGGGCCTTAAAGGTCATCCAGTCCCAACCCCCTGCCATAGGCAGGGACACCTCCCACCAGCCCAGCTTGCTCAACCAACCTGGCCTTGAACACCTCCAGGGAGAGGACATCCACCCAGCCTCCCTGGGCAGCCTGTGCCAGTGTCTCACCACCCTCACTCTAAAGAATTTCTTCCTAATCTCCACTCTCAATCCCCCCTCTGCTACCTTCAATCCATTCCCCCTTGTTATATCACTCCCAGCCCTTGTCAAAAGTCCCTCCCCAGCTCTTCTGGAGCCCCCTTGAGGTACTGGAAAGCTGCTCTAAGGTCTCCCTGAGCCTTCTCTTCTCCAGGCTGAACATCCCCAACTCTCAGCCTGTCCCCACAGGGGAGGTTCTCCAGCCCTCTGATCATCTTTGTGGCCTCCTCTCAATCCTCTCCAACATTTCCAGGTCCTTTGTGCTGGGGGCCCCCGAGCAGGACAGAGTGTTGCAGGGGGGGATCTCAGCAGAGCAGATGTGATCTCCTCCAGCTTATATCCATGGCATGTGTTGGGGCAGTTTGCTCTGAAACAGGCTCACTTTAAACCCTTGTCAGTGCTTCTTCACTCCCTGTGCAGACAGGAGCCCTGCCAGCACCTTTCATGGTCTGCCTTCTCTCTTAATCCTCCCTTGCTGGTGCTGGGTCCTTTCTGCCTGCGGTGCATTCCTCTGTGCTCTGTCATCCCCCCAGCTCCAGCCCAGCCAAAACTACAAACCAATTCAGCACATTCTGGGGGAGAACTTAGAAGCTGCAGCCTTGGAGGGGCAGGGCAGGCCATGACAGGCAAGTGCTGCAGCAGAGCTCTAAAGATGAGGAAGTTTTACTGCAGCCAAAAATCACAAAGGGGGTGAAAAAAGCGAATTTCACTCTTACCTCATGAAGCACATGATTTAGGGCTCTCTTTGTCCTTTCCTTCTCACAGCTGGATTCACTTTCAGATAGACAGAGCTAAAGCAACACTTGGCCCTGGGACAAAATTTAGGGCAGGCAAAGTCATCCAGGATAATGGGGAGACAAATGTGTGCCCAGAGGGCTCAGGTACTCCCATCAGGAGCCTCCACCCTGATATGGAGCAAGTTTGCCTCCATGGAGAGGAGCTCTGGGACAAAGTCCTGTAGTGGTGCAGAGAAGACAGGAGGCTGCAGTGTGGCTTCATCAAGTGTCATATCCAAAGTGCAAAGCTTGCTCACTTGGCCTCCTCCTTGCTTCTCTTCTGGCGCACTGGACCCTGGTACCTTCCTATGTCAGCACCTCTCCAAGGCAGGCTTTGGGAGGCTAAGCCCAGGCAGGCCTCACAGCAGCAGTGCTGTCCCCCCCAGCTCAGGCCACAGCTATCCCACTGCCTGCTGGTGGAAGAAGAGGGCTGCAGAGCTGTGCTGCTGCAAGTGGAGCAGAGCAGAGTGCAGGAAGGAGGTGCAGAAGAGAGAACTGCTTCTGATGTGTAGGGAAAGCCATTCAACAGGCTTTGTGTCCTTGTGGTCCCTGCCTCCTGAAAGCCACATTCCCTCAGCAGCATGGTGATGAGACTTGCCCAGCCCAGGACAAGCTGTTGCATGTCCTGTGGTAGCTACCATGGTAGGTATTTGTGGCGTGGCTCTGGCACTGCACTCTGGCTTCCTTGTACCTTACGGGTGCAGATGGAGTCACAGATTGCCAGCAAGTGGGGGCTGGAAGAGCCTTCCACTCTGACCCTCTGCTAGAACAGGTTTGCACAAGAATGTGTCCAGACAGGGTTTGAATCTCTCCAGAGAAGACTCCACAGCCTGCCCCAGTGCTCTGAGATCCTCAGTTTTAACTCATGTTGAGGTAGAACTTGCTGGCTTCCAGTTTGTGCCCATTGCCCCCTGTCTGAGACCACAAGGTCTCCATCAGATGTTGAAATGTAGCTCTGAGGTCTCCCTGCAGCCTTCTCTTCTCCAGGCTGAACAGCCCCAACTTTCTCAGCCTGTCCCCATAGCAGAGGTTCTCCAGCCCTCAGATCATCTTTGTGGCCTCCTCTGGACCCACCCCAGCAGGTCCATGTCCCTCTTGTGTTGGTGGCCCTATAGCTGAACACAGTAGCATGGCAGCAGGACCTTCAACCACAGCCCTAAGCCACCAGAGTCCATGAGATGAGGTTGCACTCAGCTCAGTGGCTGCTTCCAGCCCATTGCTCACTTTCTTTTTCCCATCTGTCCCTTTATTAGCCCTCCCTTGGCTGTGTGGGGCACTGGATCAGGCTGTTGCACATGGAAGAAAACAGTTTCAGAACTTGGGAGCTTTAGTGCCACTTTAATGCCAGATGGAATTTTTGTGGCTGCTCAAAAATGGATTTCAGCAACTTCCATTTTCAAGCAGCAGCACTTCAGGCAGTGCAAAACCAATTTGCTCATCCTCTCCCCATAAGGGATAAATGTTTTGTGCCATTTAGGTGGTGACAGACCTTTAAGACCATCAAGTCCAACCAAATGCGTGTGACAATTAGCCCCAGGAATAAGGATGTTTGTCAAACTGGGCCCCATCCTGTTCAATATCTTTATTGATGATCTGGATGAGGGCATTGAGTCCAAAATCAATACATTTGCAGATGACACCAAGCTGGGAGCAGGAGTTGATCTGTTAGAGGGTAGGAGAGCTCTGCAGAGGGACCTTGCCAGGCTGGGCAGATGGGCAGAGGCCAACAGGATGGCATTCAACAAATCCAAGTGCCAGGGGCTGCACTTTGGCCACAGCAACCCCAGGCAGCGCTACAGGCTGGGGGCAGAGTGGCTGAGAGCAGCCAGGCAGAAAGGGACCTGGGGGTACTGGGTGACAGCAGCTGAACAGGAGCCAGCAGTGTGCCCAGGGGGCCAAGAAGGCCAAGGGCATCCTGGCCTGCATCAGGAAGAGTGTGGCCAGCAGGAGCAGGGAAGTCATTGTGCCCTGTGCTCAGCACTGCTGAGGCCACACCTGGAGTCCTGTGTCCAGTTCTGGGCTCCTCAGGTTAGAACCCTCTCCCCAAAGGCAGTGTGTCTGGAGGGGGGGGGTCACCCTGGTTATGTGGTCATGAAGGTGTTGGGTAGAAGGTTGGACTCGATGATCTTAGAGGTCTTTACCAAACTTAAAAAAAAAAAAAAAAAAAAAAGAAAAGATGTTGAGCTGCTGGAAGGTGTCCAGAGAAGGGCAACAAAGCTGGGGAGGGGTCTGGAGCACAGCCCTGTGAGGAGAGGCTGAGGGAGCTGGGGTTGCTTAGCCTGCAGAAGAGGAGGCTCAGGGGAGACCTCATTGCTCTCTAGAACTACCTGAAGGGAGATTGTAGCCAGGTGGGGGTTGGTCTCTTCTCCCAGGCAAGCAGCACCAGAACAAGAGGACACAGTCTCAAGCTGTGCCAGGGGAGGTTTAGGCTGGAGATGAGGAAGAAATTCTTCCCAGCAAGAGAGACTTGCCCTTGGGATGTGCTGCCCAGGGAGGTGGTGGAGTCCCCATCCCTGGAGGTGTTCAAGAGGGGATTGGATGTGGCACTTGGAGCCATGGTTTAGTTGTCAGGAGGTGTTAGGTATTGGGTAGTAGGTTGGACTTGATGATCTCTGAGGTTGCTCAGAGCCACATTGTGGGAGGGAAATAAGTTCTCCTGTGAGTATTCTGTGTGTGATGTTTGGAAAGCATCTTGAAGCCACACTGAGTGGTGGAGCACTGCTAACTGTCTTGCTTGTTCCCTTTTGAAGAGCTGCCAGCACAACACAGCAGGGGAGCAGTGTGAGCGCTGCAAGGAAGGGTACTTTGGAGACGCCACTCAAGGCTCCTGCCGCGTGTGTCCCTGCCCCTACACAAACAGGTAAGTAAGAGGCCATCAGCAGCTCAATCAGAGGGGAACGGGGAAAAGGCAAAGCCAACCCACCAACAAAACAAGCAGGAGGATGATTGTATCCTGTTGTCTCAGATCCCCCAACATCGAATCACAGAATTGGTTGGGTTGGAAGAGCCCTCTGGATGCAGGGTACAGAATCAACCAGGTTGGAAAAGACCTTGGAGATCATCCAGTCCAACCTATCACCCAGCACCATCTGACCAACTACACCATGGCACCAGGTGCCTCAGTCAGGCTCTTCCTAAACACCTCCAGGGATGGGGACTCCACCACCTCCCTGGGCAGCACATCCCAATGGCAAATCATCCTGTGAAGAATTTCTTCTCCCCTCCAGCCTAAACCTCCCCTGGCACAGCTTGAGACTGTGTCCTCTCCTTCTGTCACAGGTTGACATGGCCACAGCTCTCTGGAACACCTCCAGGGATGGGGACTCCACCACCTCCCTGGGCAGCCTCTGCCAAGCCCTGACCACTCTGGCAGCAAAGAAATTTTTCCTCAACTCCAACCCAACCCTCCCCTGGCACAATTCCAGGCCATTTCCTCTCCTTCTGTCACCTGAGACTAGGGAGCAGAGCCCAACCCCCACCTCACTGCAGCCTCCTCTCAGGGAGCTGCAGAGAGCAAGGAGGTCTCCCTCAGCCTCCTCTTCTCCACACCCAACACCCCCAGCTCCCTCAGCTGCTCCTCCCCAGCCCTCTTCTCCAGACCCTTCCCCAGCTCTGTTGCCCTTCTCTGGGCCTGCTCCAACCTCTCAATGTCCTTCTTGGAGTGAGGACCCCAAAACTGGACACAATTCTCAAGGTGTAGCCTCACCAGTGCCCAGCAGAGGGGCACAATCCCTGCCCTGCTCCTGCTGGCCACACATCAGACCCACATGAGGCATGTTAGACCAGCAGGAGCTTCATGCTCTGTCTCCCAGCCTTGCCTTTTTCAGTGATGCCATTGCCTCCCACTTCCTGCACCACACTGCTCTCTGCCCTGGGGAGCCCCAGGCAGCTGTATTGGGCTTCTGAACAAACCTACCAGGTGCTCCATAGTGAGGGAGATAGGATGAAGGTCTGCTCCCTCACTGGGCATGTCCAGAGCCCTTCTTGTTTCACTCCAATGCAAGATGTCAGTGATCTTTAGCAGCATTACTCTGGCTAGCAGAGAGTGCTGATGGAATGTGCCCTTTGTGTGCATTCTGAGTCACAGAATGGCTTGAGATGGAAGGGACCCCAAAGATCATCCAGTTCCATGTCCCCTGCCATGGACAGGGACACCTCACACCAGACCAGGTTGCTTAAAGCCTCACCCAGCCTGGCCTTTAACACCTCCAGGGATGAGGTATCCACAATGTTGGTTGCTGAGCAGCTCCCCAGGAGCCAGCAGTGCCCTCATGCAGCCCTGCAGGCAGCTGTGTGCTGGGCTGCAGCCAGAGCAGTGTGGGCAGCAGGGCAGGAGAGGGGATTCTGCCCCTTGACTCTGCTCTGCTCAGACCTCACCTCCAATCCTGCCTCCAGCTCTGGTGTCCCCAGCATGGGAAGGACTCAGAGCTGCTGGAGTGAGTGCAGAGGAGGCCACAGAGATGATCCAAGGGCTGGAGCAGCTCTGCTGTGAGCACAGGCTGAGGGAGCTGGGGGTGTGCAGCCTGGAGAGGAGAAGGCTCCAGGGGGACCTCAGAGCTGCCTGCCAGGACCTGAAGGGATCCTGCAGGAAGGCTGCAGAGGAACTTTTCCTGAGGGTGTCTGGAGCCAGGAGAAGGGGGAATGGTTTGAAGGTGAGGGAGAGCAGGGTTAGACTGGAGCTGAGGAAGAAGTTCTTGAGTATCAGGGTGGTGAGGCTCTGGCACAGGCTGGGGCTGCCTCCTCCCTGGAGGTGTTCAAGGCCAGGCTGGATGAGGCCTTGAGCAAGCTGGGCTAGTTGAGAGGCATCCCTGCCCATGGCAGGGGGTTGGAGTAGATGACCTCTGAGGCCCTTTCTAACCTGAGCCCTTCTGTGATTCTGTGTTAGGTAAACCCAAATAATTCCTTTCAAATCAACCTTACAAATTGCTAAAGGCAGCAGGTGGCCTCTGCCAGGGGCATTGGCAAGCACCAGGAAGCCTTCAGGAAGAGGTTTACAGGAGCAGACAACGGGCAGGTTTTGCATTGATCAGAGAAGGCTCTGATGGGTCTGGTTTTGACAGCTTTGGCTTCTCACTGTGAATCTGCAGGTGTTTGCCTGGGGCTGACTGATCAGATTTTCAGTCATCTGTTGCTTTCAAAGTGCTGAAATACCCAAGGAGGCCATAAGCCTCTGCAGCTTCATGGCTGCACACTGGGGTGGTACAGACCACTCCTGCCATGGAAGTGCACCCCCACCTGCATGGCTGGGGGGACACTTCCCCACCTTGTCAAATTAGCAGTGCAGACACATCTTGGACTCACAGACTTGGGGTGCATCAGAGGAGTGTGGCCAGCAGAGCCAGGGAGGTTCTCCTCCCCCTCTACTCTGCCCTGGAGAGACCTCACCTGGAATACTGCATCCAGGTCTGGGCTCCCCAGGTCAGGAGGGACTGAGATCTGCTGGAGAGAGTCCAAGGGAGGGCACTGAGGATGATGCTGAGGGGACTGGAGCACTGCCTGGTGAGGAGAGGCTGAGGGACCTGGGGCTGTTTGGTCTGGAGAGGAGAGGACTGAGAGGGGATCTAATAAATGTCTATCAATAGCTGAGGGCTGGGGGGCAGGAGGGAGGGGACAGGGACAGGCTGGGACAGGGCAAGGGGCAATGGATATAAACTCCAGCACAGGAGGCTCCACCTCACCATGAGGAGGAACTTCTTGACTGTGAGGGTCCCAGAGCCCTGGAGCAGGCTGCCCAGAGAGGTTGTGGAGTCTCCTTCTCTGGAGCCTTTCCAGCCCTGTCTGGATGTGTTCCTGGGTGACCTGTGCTGGATTCTATGCTCCTGCTCTGGCAGGGGAGTTGGACTCCATGATCCCCTGAGGTCCCTTCCAACCCCTAACACCCTGTGCCTTCTGTGATCCTGTGACTTGCTTTATCCAACTGTTCCCAGTTAAAAAGTGGAAATAGCAAACCTGACCTCTCATGCTTCACCTCCTGCCTTCTCCTTCCCAAATGCTGGCCCCCAAATGGTTTTCCTCTGGGAGAACTCTGAATCTGGGTGAGCCTGCTGAGCAAGAGCACACAAAGAACTGCTCATTGTGTTCCCCAGCTGTAGCCTGGGGCTCTCTGAAGTGGTGCACAACTCTCTTCTGCCTGGGTTAAACCAGGCTGCCCAAGGAGGAGGAAGTGTTGCCTAGCACAGGCTGTTGATTCTTGCCTGGAAGGAGAACATAGCTCCTCAGGCTTGGTTTGTTACAGGACATCACTGTCAGGGTGTATTTTAGGCATTCCTTTGGGTGGTGAACGATCATCCTCAGTCCTGAGGGCCAGGAAATGAGTGTCTGGGGCTTTGTTTTTAGTCTGAGGAAAGAGTTTAGAGGAGAAATAGAATTAGTCCCCGCAATCAATGCAGGAGCAATGATAGTAGCTGAGAAGGAGTAAACCAGCTTTGTAATCTGCAAGTCATTTCACTGAGCTTAGCCTCTGGAGGGTCAAACCTGTTTGATGATGAGCTCACTGTCATGTTTCTGCTTCTCCAAGGTTTGCAACTGGCTGTGTGGTAAATGGTGAAGAAATTCAGTGCCTCTGCAAAGAAGGCTACGCCGGAGCCCGCTGTGAGCGGTAGGTCACCTGGCTCTTAGACTCACAGCTTCATGGAATGGTTTGCTTGGAAGGGACCTCACAGACCACCCAGTTCCAACCCCCTGCCATGGGCAGGGACACCTCCCACCAGCACAGGTTGCTCAAGGCCTCATCAGTGCTGGGACCAATCCTATGCAATATCTTTATTAATGAGCTGCATGAGGGAATGGAGTCCATCATCAGAAAGTTTGCAGAGGACA
Source organism: Dryobates pubescens (assembly GCF_014839835.1). Lineage (NCBI taxonomy): Eukaryota > Metazoa > Chordata > Aves > Piciformes > Picidae > Dryobates > Dryobates pubescens. Next base: position 12,434,946 of record NC_071614.1, on the reverse strand, counting down.
CCAAGTTGGGAGCAGGAGTTGATCTGCTAGAGGGTAGGAGAGCTCTGCAGAGGGACCTTGCCAGGCTGGGCAGATGGGCAGAGTCCAACAGCATTGCATTTAACAAATCCAAGTGCCAGGTGCTGCACATTGGCCACAACAACCCCAGGCAGAGCTACAGGCTGGGGGCAGAGTGGCTGAGAGCAGCCAAACAGAGAGATACTTGGGGGTGCTGGTTGACAGCAGCTGAACAGGAGCCAGCAGTGTGCCCAGGGGGCCAAGAAGGCTAAGGGCATCCTGGCCTGCATCAGGAAGAGTGTGGCCAGCAGGAGCAGGGAAGTCATTGTGCCCTGTGCTCAGCACTGCTGAGGCCACACCTGGAGTCCTGTGTCCAGTTCTGGGTTCCTCAGGTTAGGAAAGATGTTGAGCTGCTGGAAGGTGTCCAGAGAAGGGCAAGAAAGCTGGGGAGGGGTCTGGAGCACAGCCCTGTGAGGAGAGGCTGAGGGAGCTGGGGTTGCTTAGCCTGCAGAAGAAGAGGCTCAGGGGAGACTTTCTTGCTCTCTCCAACTCCCTGAAGGGAGGTTGCAGCCAGGTGGGGGTTGGTCTCTTCTCCCAGGCAAGCAGCACCAGAACAAGAGGACACAGTCTCAAGCTGTGCCAGGGGAGGTTTAGGCTGGAGGTGAGGAAGAAGCTCTTCCCAGCAAGAGAGATTGTCCCTTGGGATGTGCTGCCCAGGGAGGTGGTGGAGTCCCCATCCCTGGAGGTGTTTAGGAAGAGCCTGGATGAGGCACTTGGTGCCATAGTTTAGTTGATCAGATGGTGCTGGGTGATAGGTTGGACTTGATGATCTTCAGGGTCTCTTCCAACCTGGTCTGGTCTATTCTATTCTATTCTATTCCTCAAGTTCTTCAGAGTTCCTTCAGGAGAACAATTGTGGAGGGTTTGGTTTGGGGTTGGTTGGTTGTTGTTTTGGTTGCTTGGTTTTGCTGGTGGTGCTTTGGTTTTGGTTTTTGGTTCTTCTTTTGGTTGATTTTCTTTTGTCTTCCTTTGGTATTTTTGGGGCTTGTGATTTTTATTTACTTAAGTTGTTTGCTCAAGGGAAAAGTTTACTTCACAGAAGTGGCTTCAAATGTTTCATGCAAAATGATTTCCTGTCTCCTTTCTCTAGCTGTGCTCCAGGATATTTTGGGACTCCACAGATATATGGAGGCCACTGCCAGAAATGTAACTGTGATAGCAATGGGCAGCTGGCCAGCTGTGACCACTTGACTGGAGGTAGGTGAGGAGGGGCTGTGGACAGGGCAGGCAGCAGAGCTTGCTCTCTGGGAAGCAGGGAAGGAGGCTGTTTAGAGCACTGAACTGAAGGAGAGATGCAGACTTGTAGGAAATACAAAGCATGTGTGACAAAAAGCAAAGTATCTCACAGCATAACACCACAGAGGCACAAGGGCTGTTCTGAGCCATCAGCTTCACCCTCCTGAGCCATTTTATCCTGCGTTTCCCTTCAGAAATGGAATCCTAGAATGGTCTGGGTTGGAAGGGACCTTAAAGCTCATCCAGTTCCAGCCCCCTGCAGGGACACAGGATCACAGCTCACAGGATGTCAGGGGTTGGAAAAGACCCAAAGAGATCATTGAGTCCAACTCCCCTGCCAGAGCAGGACCATAGAGTCCAGCACAGGTCACACAGGAACACATCCAGGTGGGGCTTGAAAGTCTGCAGAGAAGGAGACTCCACAACCTCTCTGAGCAGCCTGCTCCAGGGCTCTGTGACCCTTACAGTTAAGAAGTTCCCCCTTGTGTTGAGGTGGAGCCTCCTGTGCTGCAGCTTACATCCACTGATGCACCATTGCTCCTTGCACCTTGCACTAGACCACATTCAGTGACAGGATGAGGGGCAATGGCTTTGAGCTGGAAGAAGGGAGATTGAGACTGGAGGTTAGGAACAACTTCTTCCCCACAAGGGTGGTGAGACACTGGAACAGGTTCCCTGCCAAGCCAAAGCATTTTGTTGCATGTCTGAAGGGCCTGAGCCTACATGCCTCACACTGTCTTTGTCTCAGTTCATTTCAGTCCTGTTCAGAAGCACAATGGCCACTGTATCTGAGGAGGGCCTTTATTACCCCATCTTTTCATTCCCCAAGCAAATGACATTTTTCTTTCCCTGAAGGCAGCTTTTCCTCCTCAGATGTCAGAGATGTCTCAAAAGAATGTTTCCTATTGGCTCCAGTGCTCTTCAGCTCCCTGCACTGCTCTTCCTCCTGCCTTCACATAGCTGCCCAGGGCTCACCCCCTCTTTCCTTGCTCACAGAAACCAGCAAGTGATGTGAACTGCTGGAGTAACTGTTCAGCAGCTAGTTCATAGAATCATAGAATGGGTTGGGTTGGAAGAGACCTTAAAGATGATCTAATTCCAACCCAGCTTGCTCCAGGCCCTCTCCAACCTGGCTTTCAACACTTCCAGGCTCTGTGCCTCCACAACTTCTCCAGGCAACCACACCACCAACAGAATTCCTTCCTAGTGGCCAATCTAAACCCAGGTTCTTCCAGTCAGAAGCCATCACCCCTTGTTCTCATTTCATATTTCCTCACTGAAGTAGTGCACTTTTATTCTGTCCCTACCTGTGTGGAACAGAGCCAAGCAATGTCAGATGTTTTGTCACTCCTTTCTTTTCTCTGGGGCAGGAGTGTGCTGGGACAAACTCATCCCTAGGGCAAAATTCCACAGGCCTCTTTGTTTTCAGTTTGTCTCCAGCTCTGTATCCTCCTCAGCCACCTCTCTTGCTCTGCATGAGGAATTAAACTCCCTGTGATCAGCAGCACAGCAGGCTCCAGCAGGTTCCTTCTGTGTGACGTTGGGCACTGGGCCAGGCTTTCCCATTCCCCCAGCTCTTGGCTGGTGCTGTTGGAGCACGAGCTGCAATAAATGGTTGTGCTTAACTCAGTGGCAGCTGAAATCTGTCTGCTCTTAGCTGAATTCTGCAACAGAATTCCACCAGCATTGGAATTTGATAGACTCACAGATTCAGAGAATGGTTTGGGTTGGAAGGGACCTTAAAGATCATCCAGTTCCAACCCCTCTGATCATCTTTGTGGCCTCCTCTGAGCCCACTCCATCAGGTCTATGTCTCACATGTGTTGGAGGACACAGCACTGCAGGTGAGGTCTCCCCACAGCAGAGCAGAGGGGCAGGATCCTCTCTCTCCATCTCTGGCCACACTGCTTTGGCTGCAGCCCAGGCTGCCCTTGGCCTTCTGGGCTGGCAGTATGCAAGTGCTGCAATGTCTCAGCAAATGACTCCCAGCAGAATGGAAGCAATTCTTACTGCTATCATTTTGTCCACTAGCAAGAGTCAGGCAAGTCTCAGGTGATAGAAGGAGAGGGAATGGCCTGAAATTGTGCCTGGGGAGGGTTAGGTTGGGAGATGAGGACAAATGTCTTTGCTGCAAGAGTGGCCAGGGATTGGCACAGGCAGCAACAGATTTAGGTTGGACATTAGAAGAAACTTCTTGACTGACACCTTGAGTGCTGGGTTCAGTTTTCACTCCCAGAAGGACATTGAGAGGCTGGAGCAGGTCCAGAGAAGGGCAACCAAGCTGGGGAAGGGTCTGGAGAAGAGGGCTGGGGAGGAGCAGCTGAGGGAGCTGGGGAGGAGCAGCTGAGGGAGCTGGGGGTGTTGAGTGTGGAGAAGAGGAGGCTGAGGGAGACCTTCTTGCTCTCTGCAGCTCCCTGAGAGGAGGCTGCAGTGAGGTGGGGGTTGGGCTCTGCTCCCTAGGCTCAGGTGCTAGAAGGAGAGGAAATGGCCTGGAGTTGTGCCAGGGGAGGGTTGGGTTGGAGATGAGGAAAAAAATTGTTTGCTGCCGGAGTGGTCAGGGCTTGGCAGAGGCTGCCCAGGGAGGTGGTGGAGTCCCCATCCCTGGAGGTGTTCCAGAGAGCTGTGGCCATGGCACTTGGGGCCATGGTTTGGTGGCCATGGTGTGTTTGGGCTGCTGGTTGGACTGGGTGATCTCAGAAGGCTTTTCCAGCCTAGACAATGCTCTGATTCTGTGCATGTTTTGGCAGGCTCAAGCCCTCCGGGCATGCAGCTCATTCACAGCGGGTATGGAACTGCGAGAGGGCAGCGCTGTGTTTAATGGGTGCCAACCAGGAAAGGGAGGGCAAACATGCAGCAGTGGCCTGTGCAGCAGACAGCTCTGGTCACTGATGACACTCTTGTGGTTTCAGAATGCTTCAACAACGACCCAAAGGATGTGGATCCCAACGAAGATTGTGACCGTAAGTGGGGGACCCTCACCTGCATGGCCGCCTGCCGCCCTTGGCTGCAGGCTGGGGACTCTCCTAAGGGGTGGGGAAGTTCAGACAGGGCTGGAGGTCTCCTGCAGTGAATCCCTGTGGTAGGTTTAGCCTGTTCCTAGGAAATTTCCCACAGATCTTGAGTGGAAAGTAGTAAAATGCAACGAAATTACCACTGGATGCAAAAGGAAAAGGATGAGAGGGTGTAAGTCATCCCTTCGGCCTGAAAACCAAGGCAAAGTTAGTTGGGTCAACTAACTCTCTCTTTTCAACTTCTTCACTCTAGCTTCTGGCTCTCTGCTGGCTTGGTGACCTTGGCTGCATTGCTGATAAGCTCTCCCTCTGCTTTGCTCCTCTTTTCTCCTGTCCTGTGTGGAGGGGGAGGGAAGGGAGCAGGGAGGGGGAAGCTGTTGTTTATAAATTGTATCTATATGTGTGTAAATATTATCTCTTTAGTATAGATTCACTGCATTCCCCATTTCTAGGTTGTAGTTGTGCTTGTGAAGCCAGCTGCAGTTGCTTTCAGCTGAGCTGCTCTGGCAGTTTTGTGCTGGGGGGGGGGAGGGAATTTCAATCCACCCCAATCACTGAAACTCAAACCTGCAGCCAGACACCTGGGAACATGCTAAAAGCAGTGGTCAGCTGGCTAGATGTAAATGGGGCCTCCTTGTCTCTGGCTCTAGTCCCTTTCCTTCCCACTGTGGGCTCTGTTGTTGCCTTTGTCACCTGGTGCTGCATGAAGGCCAAGCGTCAAAGGGGTCTCCATTGCAGCTCATTCACTCATGTCCTCAGTGGAATGCTCTCTCTGTGTGCTGTGTTCCTCTGCTCCTGCTCCCTCCAGCTTGTGACAGCTGTGTGATGACACTGCTGAAGGACCTGAGCACAATGGGGGATGAGCTGCAGCTGATCAAGTCTCGGCTACAGAACGTGCAGAGGAGCAGCCAGGCGCTGGAGCAGATGAGGCGGCTGGAGGCACACATCCAGGACCTGAAGGTAGGCAGCCACTGCAGCTTCAGGGCCACACCTGGAGTCCTGGGTCCAGCTTTGGGCCTCTCAGTTTAGGAAAGATGTTGAGATGCTGGAAGGTTGTCCAGAGAAGGGCAACAAAGCTGGGGAGGGGTCTGGAGCACAGCCCTGAGAGGAGAGGCTGAGGGAGCTGGGGTTGCTTAGCCTGGAGAAGAGGAGGCTCAGGGGAGACCTTCTTGCTCTCTCCAACTCCCTGAAGGGAGGTTGTAGCCAGGTGGGGGTTGGTCTCTTCTCCCAGGCAAGCAGCACCAGAACAAGAGGACACAGTCTCAAGCTGTGCCAGGGGAGGTTTAGGCTGGAGGTGAGGAAGAAGCTCTTCCCAGCAAGAGAGATTGGCCCTTGGGATGTGCTGCCCAGGGAGGTGGTGGAGTCCCCATCCCTGGAGGTGTTTAGGAAGAGCCTGGATGTGGCACTTGTGCCATGATTTAGTTGATCAGATGGTGTTGGGTGATAGATTGGATGTGATGATCTTGAAGGTCTCTTCCAACCTGGTCTGGTCCTATTCTATTCTAGGCCACCTCTTGTCAGCTTGCAAGGGAACATACAGCAAGTTTAGCTCACATCAGCTCTGATGAGGCCACACCTAGAATGTTGTGACCAGTTCTGGGCACCTCAACACAAGAGAGATGTGGAGGTGCTGGAGCCAGGGCAGAGCAGGGCAAGGAAGCTGGGAAGGGCCTGAGAAGAAATCTGATGGAGAGCAACTGAAGGAGCTGGGGAGGGTTAGTGTGAAAGAGAGGAGGCTGAGGGGAGACCTCCTGGCTCTCTACAGCTCCCTGAAAGGCGGTTGTGGAGAGGCTGCTGCTGGTCTCTTCTCACAGGCAATTAGCAACAGAACAAGAGGGAAGGGCCTCAAGCTGTGACTGGGGAGGTTCAGACTGGACAGTAGAAATCCCCACTTGAACACCTCCAGGGATGGGGACTCCACCACCTCCCTGGGCAGCACATCCCAGTGGCTAACAACTCTCTCTGGGAAGAGCTTTCTCCTCACCTCCAGCCTAACCTTCCCCTGGCACAGCTTGAGGCTGTGTCCCCAGGCAGACTACATCCACAGCCTGCCCCACATCCACCAGGCGGTCCCCTGGGTGTAGAAGGAGATCAGGTTGGTCAGGCAGGACCTGCCCTTCCTGAATCCATGCCGGCTGGGCCTGATGCCTTGGCCACCCTGTCAGGGCAGTGTGGTTGCACTCAGGCACCTGCCATGTGTGGGTGATGTGTGTGTGTGTTGGTTCTTTCTTCCCAGCTGTCCCTGGACAGTTTCCGCTCTGGGGTTCGCAAGCAGGGGTCGAAGGTGGATGAGCTGGAGGCAGAATTCAGCAACCTAAACCATGATGTAAATGCTCTCCAGGAAAAGGTGACTTGACCAAGTCAGTCTCAGACTGCACACCTCTTGGCTAAATATTGTCATTAATATCATCATAGTATCCTGACACTTCTGATCTGTTCCTTTCCCTTCCTAGGCTGAGGTGAACTACAAAGCAGCTGAGATGTTGTTCAACAGCTTTGGCCAAACTCATCAGAAGGGGAAGGATTTGGTTTCCAGAATACAAATCCTTGTCAAGAATATCCAAGGTGAAAAGAGGTTCTCATTTCAGAGCCTGTTTTGGTCTGTGGATTCTTCTCAGTTTCTCTCCAATAGTCTTAACGAAGCCTGAGAGGGTTTCTTAGAAGTTACCTTCATCAGTCAGGATTTAGAGCTGTGGAATTTACTTCTCCTATGAGGAATCTAGGCTCTAATGGTAGGTTAGGAGCCTGCAGGGAACAAGGACAGAGGAGCTTTACCACAGGCTGCAACCTGACTTTCTTGACTTCACTCTGGGTTGCTGTCATAGACTCTTAAGTTAGACTGCTGTGAGCTTGGTCACAGGACTGATAGGGCTGGAGCACCTCTCCTGTGAGGACAGGCTGAGGGAGATGGGGTTGTGCAGTCTGAAGAAGAGAAGGCTCCAAGGAGACCTAGTTGTGGCCTTCCAGGATCTGAAGGGGGCTACAGGAAAGCTGGGGAGGGACTTTTGAGGGTGTCAGGGAGGGATAGGACTGGGGGGGATGGAACAAAACTAGAAATGGGGAGATTGAGATTAGATGTGAGGAAGAAGTTGTTCCCCATGAGGGTGGTGAGAGCCTGGCACAGGTTGCCCAGGGAGGTGGTGGAAGCCTCCTGCCTGGAGGTGTTTGCAGCCAGGCTGGATGTGGCTGTGAGCAACCTGCTGTGGTGTGAGGTGTCCCTGCCCATGGCAGGGGGTTTGAAGCTGGATAACTGTTGAGGTCCCTTCCAGCACTGACAATTCTCTGATTCCATGATTCTGTGAGTGCAAATGTCAGGCCTGAGGCCATCTGAGTAGCTTTGGCCATGTGACATGGGGTACAGTTCATCCAAAATGGATCTGGAAAGCCGCCCAGCAGATACCCCCTGGGGGTGCTGGTCAGGAGCTGCCTGAAGATGAGCCAAGGTGTGCCCAGGTGGCCAGTGAGCTGGGTGGGGACAGGACTGTCTGCATTGGTCCTACACTGGCAGGAAGCCCTCACTGGCTTCTACAGAGGTTATTGGACACTTGCAGTTTGTAGGCAAAGTTATTTGTGGGAGCAGACAGAATCAGCACTTCCAGAAAGTCCTGCACTTGGGCCACAACAGCCCCAGGAATGCTGCAGGCTTGGGGCAGAGTGGCTGCAACCTGCCCAGCAGAGAAAGGACCTGGGGGTGCTGGTCAACAGCCAGCTGAAGATGAGCCAGGGGGTGTCCAGGTGGCCAGGAATGCCACCAGCAGCCTGGCCTGGAGCAGCAATGGTGTGGGCAGCAGGAGCAGGGCAGGGATTGTCCTCCTGTACTCAGCACTGGGGAGGCCACAGCTTGAGTGCTGGGTTCAGTTTTGGGCCTCTCACTCTAAGAAGGACATTAAAGAGATGGAGCAGGTCCAGAGAAGGGCAACCAAGCTGGGGCAGGGTCTGGAGAAGAGGGCTGGGGAGGAGCAGCTGAGGGAGCTGGGGGTGTTGAGTGTGGAGAAGAGGAGGCTGAGGGAGACCTCCTTGCTCTCTGCAGCTCCCTGAGAGGAGGCTGCAGTGAGGTGGGGGTTGGGCTCTGCTCCCTAGGTGGACCTGGCAGGGTGAGAGGAAATGGCCACAAGCTGCACCAGAGGAGATTTAAGTTGGACATTAGAAGAAACTTCTTGACTGAAAGGGAACTGCCCAGGGAGGTGGTTGAATCCCCATCCCTGGAGGTGTTGAAGGAGGCAGAGATGTTTAGCACCAGACTTGGTGCAGTTGGAGGGTGGTTGGAGTCAATGATCTTAAAGGGCTTTTTCAGGCCTACATGATTCTATGGTTATATGAATTAGAGAACTACAGGAGAGCTGGAGAGGGACTTTTGACAAAGGCCTGGAGGGAAAGGATGAGAGGCAATGGCTTCAGACTGGAAGAAGCTGGGCTGAGATGAGCCATCAGGAAGCAATTCTTCCCCATGGGGGTGGTGAGGCACTGGTTGTCCAGGGAAGCTCTGGAGAATTCAAGCCTGGAAGTGTTGAAAACCAGGCTGGCTAGGGCCTTGAGCATGCTGGTGTAGTAGAAGGTGTCCCTGCCCATGGCAGGGGCTTGGAACTGGAGGATCATTAAGGTCCCTTCCAACCCAGCCCATCCTGTGACTCTCTGAATGTCAGCAGCAGAGGTCTTTCTCAGACAGCAAACTTCTGTCACTTGTGCCTTTCCCATAGGCTTCAGCTCATCCTCTCCCTGACAATGCTTTCTTGCAGTGCTGTTGGAGCAAGCAGCTGGTGCCAGCCCAGAAGGTAACAGCTTGCCCCTGGGAGACGCTGCCCTGAGGCTGGCTGAAGCCCAGCGGCTGCTGAGGGAGATGCGGAGCCGCAGCTTCGGCCAAGCGCAGGCCCAGGCGGAGGAGGAGCGAGCGGAGGCTCAGCGGCGTAAGGACTCTGCTCTCTCAGCTTCTGCCTCCCTAGGATCATCTGAATCTCCAGGGGGTGTTTGGGATGCAGCACAGGCAGAGGCGGTGTGCAATGTGTCCCTGGGATGTGTCGCAGTTGTTAGTCAATAGGAGGGAAAGAAGGACAGGGAGCTGCTGGAGAGGGTCCAGAGGAGGCCATGAAGATGATCAGGGGTTGGAGAACCTCCCCTGTGGGGACAGGCTGGGAGAGCTGGGGCTGTTCAGCCTGGAGAAGAGAAGGCTCTGAGGAGACCTTAGAGCAGCCTTCCAGTACCTGAAGGGTCTCCAGGAGAGCTGGGGAGGGACTTGTGACAAGGGCTGGGAGTGATACAACAAGGGGGAATGGCTTGAAGCTGGAAGAGGGGACACTGAGAGTGGAGATCAAGAAGAAATTCTTTGCAGTGAGGGTGGTGAAACACTGGCACAGGCTGCCCAGGGAGGTCATGGTTGTTGCCTCCCTGGAGGTGTTCAAGGCCAGGCTGGATGAGGCCTTGAGCAAGCTGGGCTGGTGGGAGGTGTCCCTGCCCATGGCAGGTGGGGTTGGAACTGGATGAGCTTTGAGGTCCCTTCCAAGCCAACTCATTCTATGAATGAATTCTCTGTGTCTCCATTGATCACAGAGGAGGCTTTCATGATTAGTGTGACCCTAGATGTCTGTGTTGCAGATGAAATTGCTGCTGACCTTTTGCTAGCTCCATATAACAAAAGCAAACACTTCAGTGTTTGCAGATCGTCCTCATCCCTCCTCAGTGTGGAGGCAGCCAAGGAGATGTTTATCTGTGCTCTGTGTCTGCAGCAGCAGCAAACTTGTGAGCAGATTTGATCCTGTGAGGGGCTGAACAGCAGCTCTGATGTGATGGCACTGAAATTACTGCTGCAGAGGATGCTGAGTATTTCACACCACCACAGCCTCACCAGCCCAGTGCCAACCCCTTTGGAAGGAAGTTTGTTCTGCTTCCCTTCCCTGAGCAAACCTTTTCTTTCTCCCTTCTGACACTGCAGTGCTGGCACGTGTCAAGAACCAGCTGCAAAAGTACCACCAAGAGAACCAGGGGCTGATTAAAATGGTGAGAGATTCACTGGCTGGCTATGAGTCCAAGATCAGTGACCTCCAGGAAGCTCTGAACCAGGCCTCAGGACAGATCAAGCAGGCTGAAAACTTAAACAGAGACAATGGCGTTCTCTTGGAAGACATCAAGGTAAAGCCAGGGTTTGGGAGGAGAAAGCTAAAGCTCAGGGAATAAGAGCTTTCAGGGACTGCTTTTGGCCTTGCAGAGTCAGGGAGCACTAATTCCTTCCTCTTTCCCCAAGGGCTCTTTCCATCTCTTAATGCACAGGTGGCAATGGGGCCTGCTCCTGCTCATGGCCTCTCTAGGTGACCAGGACAGCTTGACCAAGGCAGAGCTTTGATGAGAGCAGGGAAGCAGGGTCTGTACTGAGCCCTTCTCTTCAGCTGTCACTGACCTTTTTGTTTTCTAGTCTAGACCAAATCCCTGCTGCTGAGGTGCTTTTCATAGCAAGTGCTTGGCTTTCCCAGGCAGGAAAGGAGGGAGCAGTGATGTGAAATTGTTAATTAAGAGGACACAGTCTCAAGCTGTGCCAGGGAAGGTTTAGGCTGGAGGTGAGGAGAAAGTTCTTCCCAGAAAGGGTAGTTGGCCATTGGGATGTGCTGCCCAGGGGAGGTGGTGGAGTCCCCATCCCTGGAGGTATTCAAGAGGAGATTGGATGTGGCAGTTGAAGCCATGGTTTAGTTGTCAGGAGGTATTGGGTGATAGGTTGAACTTAATGACCTCTGAGGTCTTTTCCAACCTTGTTGATTCTATGATTCTATCTGGGATTCATGTTCTAGAGACCTGCTTCTGAGCTCTCATCACAGAGGTGACAAGAAGCAGCTGCCACTGCTGAGCACTGCTTGATGATACAGCCGGGGGGAACAGGGCAAGAAATAAGGCTGTGCTGCAGGACCCATTCTGTAATTCACTGCCTTGGTCCTGAAAGCCTGCTTAGCACCCTGCTGTCAGACCACAATGCTGTCACTGCTGTCCCTCCACTCTGCTGTCACTGCTTAGCACAGTGCTGCTCCCCAGCCAGTCTGCTAAGGCGCAGGCTGGCTGTGTGCGGTGTGACTCTGCCCTAGAGCTGCGCTGTGGATTGCCACAGGGCTGCTCTAGACCAAGGAGCTTCACCCCCCTCAGAGCTTTCAAGAGGATAAGGTGAGAGGTTTCATTCTTCTTTTCTGGTAAGCTCTCCAGATGAAGGGGTGGTGTAGTCACTTTATTTCTGCCTTTGGAAGAACAGAAAGGATCAGGAAAATCAAGATTCCAGGTTTGAGAGATCAAGAATTTGGAGTAAGGTGGGGGTTGGGCTCTTCTCCCTAGCATCACCTAGCATCAGGTGACAGAACCAGAGGAAATGGCCTGAAATTGTGCCAGGGGAGGCTTAGGTTGGAGATGAGGCAAAATGTCTTTGCTGCCAGAGTGGTCAGGGCTTGGCAGAGGCTGCCCAGGGAGGTGGTGGAGTCCCCATCCCTGGAGGTGTTCCAGAGAGCTGTGGCCATGGCACCTGGGGCCAGGGTTTAGTGGCCATGGTGGGGTTGGGTTGCTGGTTGGACTGGGTGATCCTGGACAGCTTTTCCAGCCCAAACAATTCTAGGGTTCTATGACACTCAGCTGTTGTGTCCTGACAGTTCATCTCAGCTGCCCTGTACTGCTTTTGAGTATCAGCATACAGTTATGTACAGTTAAGTGCTGGAGCCTGCAGCCCAGCTGTACATTACACCACTGCAGACTCCTGAGTTTTCTCTCTCTTCTCATCAGTAGGATCACATTAGTCCCCAGACACTGCAGGCATCTGCTTAACACAGCAGTAAATCCCACTGCAAACTAGGTGTGCTTTTCCTTGCCTTCATTATTCACAGAGTCTCAGAGTGTTAGGGGCTGGAAGGGACCTCCACAGCTCATCCAGTCCAACCCCCCTGCCAGAGCAGGGTCACCCAGGGCAGGGCACACAGGAACACATCCAGGTGGGGTTTTGAATATCTCCAGAGAGGGAGACTCCACAACCCCCCTGGGCAGCCTCTTCAGGGATAAATCCTTCCTCCTGTTTCCATGGCACTTCCCCTGCCTCAGCTTCCACCACTGCCCTTGTGCTGGCATTGGGCATCCCCCAGCAGAGCCTGGCTCCAGCCTCTGGGCACTCACCCTGCACAGCTTTAGCAACAGCAATGAGGTCACCTCTCACATCTTCTCTAACCTTTCATTCTCTCTCAGAAACGAGTTGAGGAGACCAATGTGCAGCAGAGTGGGATCCTGGCAATCCTGAGCTCCGCACGCTCCTCCCTCACACAAGCCACCAGCGTGCTGGGGCTGCTGCAGAAGAGCAAAGAGGTACACTTAACCCTCCCAAGTTCAGGTTAAGTATCTTGGTGCCACTCTAGTGGGCAGCAGAACTCAGTGGCTAGCACACAAAAAGGGAAGGCTCTCACAGCCCATCCTGGGTGCAAGACGCTCCTGCCTGCCCAGGTTTCCAAGCTTGTTGAGGATGTGCCTGAGGAAGACACTGAGCTGCAGCTCTCTGGGGCAAGAGGAAACAGCCTGCCCAGGTTTCCAAGCTTGTTGAGGATGTGCCTGAGGAAGACACTGAGCTGCAGCTCTCTGGGGCAAGAGGAAACAGCCTGCAGCTGTGCCATTGTGTATTGGCACCATTTCTTCACCAAAAGGGTTGTCAAGCACTGCAACAGGGAGGTGGTTGAGTCACCCTCCTTAGAGGTATTTCAAAGCTGTGTAGCTGTGGCACTTAGGGACATGGTTTAGAGGTGGACTTGGCAGTGTTAGGTAATGGTTGGACTCAGTGATCTCCAAGGGGGGGTTTCCAACTTAAATGATTCTGCCTGAATTGGGGAGAGTAACTGTGAGAAATAGCATCAGTGATGGTGCTGTTCCTGTATGTGTCTCTGGGCAATTGCCTTCAACCACTGCCAGAGAGGGGATGCTGGGCTGCACAAGGCTCCCTTGGGGCTGTGGAAAGGTTTTTAGCCTCCCTCAGCTTTTACATAATGGGTCTAGAAGCATCATGTAATGAGTACAAGTTGTTTCCAGGAACCTGCAGATTAAGTTGTAAGATAATTTTCTTCCCCTTGGTGTCCCCAAGTGCCAGGAGTTTGTAACAGTGAAGGAGACAGAGGAGGACAGAATCCAGCCCTTGGTGCACAAATAAACCATCACCTTTCTAACCCCTCAGGAATATGAAGGCCTGGCTGCCCAGCTGGATGGAGCAAGGAAGGACATGAATGCCAAGCTGGCAAACCACTCCCTATCAGCAAGCAAAGAACCACTGGTGGTGAGGGCTGAGGAGCATGCCAAAGCTTTGGAAGACTTGGCAAAGCAACTGGAAAAGTATGTTGCCATTCCTGTAGAGGAGCAGCTGTGGTGTGCAACACCCAAGGCTGCATGGCTCTGCCTGTGCCTTCACCTGCAGCAGCAGGCTGTGCATGCAGATATCTGCATCACTGACAGGCTTGGTGTGGCTGCTGCTGCAGGATGCTGGAGCAGCCAGAGGTGATCTGGGATCTGTCCAGCAGCAGGCTGTGCATGCAGACATCTGCATCACTGACAGGCTTGGTGTGGCTGCTGCTGCTGCTGCAGGATGCTGCAGCAGCCAGAGGTGATGTGGGATCTGTCCAGCAGCAGGCTGTGCATGCAGACATCTGCACCACTGACAGGCTTGGTGTGGCTGCTGCTGCTGCTGCAGGATGCTGGAGCAGCCAGAGGTGATGTGGGATCTGTCCAGCAGCAGGCTGTGCATGCAGACATCTGCACCACTGACAGGCTTGGTGTGGCTGCTGCTGCTGCTGCAGGATGCTGCAGCAGCCAGAGGTGATCTGGGATCTGCAGTTCCCTGAGCTGCTCTGCCCTGAAGTGTATTTGGTAGGGGCTGTGATGGGGGCAGCTGATCAGCCCTGTGCCTTGGTGACTTCTGCTATACACTCATTTAAAGGCCTCTTTGGAGCCCCACAGCTGAGCCTTGCCAGGCACCTGAGCTTCCCTCCTTCTACTGAAGGCAGCAGTTACTTGGCAAAGGCAGGGTGAGGCTGTCTGGAGTGACAAAGTGCTAAGTGTTGATCACACAGAGCACTGCATCAGCCAGACTGCTTCCTGATGACCCCTGAGCTTCCCCCATCTTCTGAAGAGTCTTTTCATATTGCTCTGCCCCCAAGCTTGATGGTTTTAGCAGAATGGGATTGCAAATCCAGCTGAAAGCCTTTTTCTGTGTGAGGATTCCTTGGCTGCACCCTGAGTTCAGGGGTGCCAGGGCACTCTGCCTGCAGGAGGCTGCATTGCCCCCCTCTTTCCAACAGAATCAAGAACAGCTACAGGAAGGATGAGCTGGTGGGCTGTGCTGTGGAGGCTTCCACTGCCTATGACAATATTATCAATGCCATCAAAGCAGCAGAGGAAGCAGCCAGCAAAGCTGGGAATGCAGCTGACTCAGCTTTATTGGTAAGTACCCAGAAGGGGCTGACTGATGGGGAGCTGCTGCAGCTGGATTGGGTTTGTGACTGTCAGAGACAGAGCCAGGTGTCCTGGCACATCTCATTTGGCTGTGGCAACTGTGTGAGCTGCTGTGGTGCTTGTTCATGACCTAGAGAGCAGCCCTGGGGAGAAGGACCTGGGAGTGCTGGTGGCTAACAAGCTCTGCATGGGACAGCAATGTGCACTGGGGGCCATGAAGGCCAATGGGGTCCTGGGGTGCATGGAGAGGAGTGTGGCCAGCAGAGCCAGGGAGGTTCTCCTCCCCCTCTACTCTGCCCTGCTGAGGCCTCATCTTGATTACTGTGTTCAGTTCTGGGCTCCCCACTTCAGGGACAGGGATCTGCTGGAGAGGGTCCAGCAGAGGGCTACCAGGATGATTAGGGGACTGCAGCACTGCCTGGTGAGGGGAGGCTGAGAGCCCTGGGGCTGGTTAGTCTGGAGAGGAGAAGATTGAGAGGGATCTGATCAATGTTTATCAATATCTGAGGGCTGGGGGTCAGGAGGAAGGGGACAGGGACAGGCTCTGCTCACTTGCTCCCTGGGATAGGACAAGTGGCAATGGATGTAAGCTGCAGCACAGGAGGTTCCACCTCAACACAAGGGGGAACTTCTTTAATGTAAAGGTCCCAGAGCCCTGGAGCAGGCTGCCCAGAGAGGTTGTGGAGTCTCCTTCTCTGGAGCCTTTGCAGCCCTGTCTGGATGTGTTCCTGTGTGACCTGTGCTGGATTCTGTGGTCCTGCTCTGGCAGGGGGGTTGGAATGGATGATCTCCAGAGTTCCCTTCCCCTTCCAAACCCTAACATCCTGTGAGCCTGTAGTCTTGGTTCAGGACTAAACAGGGTAGTTGCTGCCTTTCTGATGAGGCTGTCCCTGTGAGTGGTCATCCAAGTAAAGACAGCTGCATAAGAGCCTGGTAAGCACTGAAGGGAATTCGAGTATCAGGTGAAGGAAGGAGAAGAAATGTCCTGAAATTGTGCCAGGAGAGGGTTAAGTTGGAGATGAGGACAAATGTCTTTGCTGCAAGAGTGCTCAGGGCTTGGCAGAGGCTGCCCAGGGAGGTGGTGGAGTCCCCATCCCTGGAGGTGTTACAGAGAGCTGTGGCCATGGCACCTGGGGCCAGGGTTTGGTGGCCATGGTGGGGCTGGGTTGATGTTGGACTGGGTGATCCTAGAGGCTTTTCCTACAAAATGAACTCTTTGCATCTGTGATTTCAGGCATTCTCTTTCACCTGGCACTAGCACTGCACACCTGATCTGCAGCAGGGCTGTGGTATCCACAACCTGCTGCTGGAAATTTCTTCTGAATGCCCTAAAATGCTGTCAGAAGTTTGCCAAAGGCCAAGGCTGTGTTCTGTTTAAATTCACCTTGATGTTCTTCATGTGAAATCTTCCTACTGTACAGTTGGGGTTTTAAACTAGATTGGACTATCTCTTTTACTCTTGGAATGTAAGAGCAGCCAGGCAGAAAGGGGCTTGGGGGTACTGATTGACAGCCAGCTGAACAGGAGCCAGCAGTGTGCCCAGGGAGCCAAGGAGGCCAAGGACATCCTGGCCTGCATCAGGAAGAGTGTGGCCAGCAGGAGCAGGGAAGTCATTGTGCCCTGTGCTCAGCACTGCTGAGGCCACACCTTGAGCTCTGTGTCCAGTTCTGGGCTCCTCAGTTTAGGAAAGATGTTGAGCTGCTGGAAGGTGTCCAGAGAAGGGCAACAAAGCTGGGGAGGGGTCTGGAGCACAGCCCTGTGAGGAGAGGCTGAGGGAGCTGGGGTTGCTTAGCCTGCAGAAGAGGAGGCTCAGGGGAGACCTCATTGCTCTCTCCAGCTCCCTGAAGGGAGGTTGTAGCCAGGAGGGGGTTGGTCTCTTCTTCCAGGCAAGCAGCACCAGAACAAGAGGACACAGTCTCAAGCTGTGCCAGGGAAGGTTTAGGCTGGAGGTGAGGAGAAAGTTCTTCCCAGGAAGAGAGATTGGCCATTGGGATGTGCTGCCCAGGGAGGTGGTGGAGTCACCATCCCTGGAGGTGCTCAAGAGGGGATTGGAGACATGGCACTTGGAGCTATGGTTTAGTTGTCAGGAGGTGTTGGGTAGTAGGTTGGACTTGCTGATCTCTGAGGTCTTTTCCAGCCTTATTGATTCCATGATTCTCTGATTCCATGACTAAAGCAGCCTGGCACTTCTCTCCCCAGACTGTGAAGAGAGAAGACCTCTCAGGAAAAGCTGCCAAGTTAAAAACTGAGAGCAGTGCCCTGCTGGATCAAGCACAGGAGACTGAAAGGACATTGAAAGGTACTGGGGAAGAAAGTGGTGGCAGCAGGGCTGGCACAAGCTTTCCCTGAAGCAGGAGTTCTGCCAGCTGGGCAAAGCTCTGCAGCACAGATCTGAGCAGAAGCAGCTAATCTCAGTGCAGTGGGGCATGGTGTGCTGAGTGCTTCTCCTGCAGCACTCCTCTCCAGCACATCCTTAGCTCCCTGTTGGTTTGGCAGAGTTCAGGGGCAGCAGGAGCTGTGTGAGAGTGCAGGAGGTGCCACCACACCTCCTGTCCAGCAGAGGGGTGGCATCTCTGTTTACAGCTCACCCAGGGCATTCACTGTGTTGCAGCTCTTGCTCCAAATCTTGAAGACATGAAGCAAAGACTTGGAGCTGCTGATGGAAAGAAGAATTCTCTGCAAGTTGATCTTGTGACTCTTCAGAACAACCTCAATGGCATTGACAGAGGTCAGTTGCTGCTCAGTTCTGGCTTGCCTCTTCCATCTGTTGCTGTAAGGCTCTGGCTGTGCATTTGTGTGTTTCAGATGACATCAACAACATCATCACCAGTGCCAAGAACACGGTAGAAAGTGCCAAGGGTGTCACAACTAATGTCCTGGAGGAGCTGCTCCCAATTCAGGAGGATGTGGAAGAAATGAAGAGCACCTATGGAAGCACACAGAGTGCTGGCTTCAGTAAAGCACTGATGGAGGCCAACAACTCAGGTACTGCAGGTGCTGAGGCCTGCCAAGGCAAGGCCTCCTAATGGCCAACCTAACCCTCCCCTGGGGCAACTTGAGGCCATCTCCTCTCATCCTGCCACTTGTTACTAGGGAGCAGAGCCCAACCCCCACCTGGCTGCAGCCTCCTCTCAGGGAGCTGCAGAGAGCAAGGAGGTCTCCCTCAGCCTCCTCTTCTCCACACTCAACCCCCCCAGCTCCCTCAGCTGCTCCTCCCCAGCCCTCTTCTCCAGACCCTTCCCCACCTTTGTTGCCCTTCTCTGGACCTGCTCCAGCCTCTCAATGTCCTTCTGGGAGTGTGGACCCCAAAATTGGATCTAGTACTCAAGCTGTGGCCTCCCCAGTGCTGAGTCCAGAGGGACAATCCCTGCCCTGCTTCTGCTGGCCACACCATTGCTGCTCCAGGCCAGGCTGCTGGTGGCCTCCTTGCCCACCTGGGCACCCCCTGGCTCATCTTCAGCCAGCTGTGAACCAACACTCCCAGGTGTTTCTCTGCTGGGCAGGTTGCAGCCACTCTGCCCCAAGCCTGCAGCATTCCTGGGGTTGTTGTGGCCCAAGTGCAGGACTTTCTGGAAGTGCTGATTCTGTCTGCTCCCACAAATAACTTTGCCTACAAGCTGCAAGTGTCCAATAACCTCTGTAGAAGCCAGTGAGGGCTTCCTGCCAGTGCAGGACCAATGCAGACAGTCCTGTCCCCACCCAGCTCACTGCTTCTCTGACACCCATGCTCTGATACATCTTTTCCCAACTGTTTTCCTCCTCCTTTCTGTCACCCCTGACTCTTTTTCTTCTGTTGCAGTGAAAAAACTGACAACCAAACTTCCAGACCTGTTCAGCAAGATTGAGAGCATCAACCAGCAGCTGCTGCCCATCAGCAACATCTCTGAGAACCTGAACCGCATCAGGGAGCTGATCCAGCAGGCAAGAGATGCTGCAAACAAGGTCAGTCCTGGACACTGCACTCCTGCTTCACCTCAGGGCTTTGGAGCCAAACTCTGGCTCCTCTTTCTAAATCATTGTACTGCTTGAGATCATAGCCAAAAGGCTCAGAAGGGACTCCCTGTGTCCAAGGAGCCCCATGGGAAAGACAAGGGGGCATGGGGACAAGGGACTGCTGGGGACATTCCCATGGGACTGCAGGAGAAAATGTTTGCCCCTGAGAGCAGTCAGAGACTGGAATCATCTCCCAGGGGCAGCAGTGGAGTCCCCTCCATGGGGCAGTTGGAAGGCTCAGCTTGGCAGGGTGCTGGGCAGCTCCTTTCAGCTCTGCTGTTAGCTGCAGAGGTTGGAGCAGGTGCTCCCTGGGGTCCCTTCTAGCCTGCACTCTGGGACTCTGTGAGGAAACAGGATAGGATAGGATAGGATAGGATAGGATTAACCAGGTTGGAAAAGACCTTTGAGATCATCAAGTCCAACCTGTCACCCAACACTTCCTGATCAACTAAACCATGGCACCAAGTGCCTCATCCAGGCTCTTCCTAAACACCTCCAGGGATGGGGATTCCACCACCTCCCTGGGCAGCACATTCCAGTGGCCAATCTCTCTTGCTGGGAAGAACTTTCTCCTCACCTCCAGCTTAAACTTCCCCTGGCACAGCTTGAGACTGTGTCCTCTTGTTCTGGTGCTGCTTGCCTGGGAGAAGAGACCAACCCCCACCTGGCTACAACCTCCCTTCAGGGAGCTGGACAGAGCAAGAAGGTCTCCCCTGAGCCTCCTCTTCTCCAGGCTAAGCAACCCCAGCTCCCTCAGCCTCTCCTCACAGGGCTGTGCTCCAGACCCCTCCCCAGCTTTGTTGCCCTTCTCTGGACACCTTCAAGTCTCTCAATGTCCTTCTTAACCTGAGGAGCCCAGAACTGGACACAGGGCTCCAGGTGTGGCCTAACCAGTGCTGAGCACAGGGGCAGAAGGTTCTTGCAATGTGTGGCAGACACCAGACACAAATTTAGTTCCAAAGCAGCACCCAACACTTACAGTGGCTGTGGTTTGTGCCTAGATGACAGATGCAGGAGCATCCTCCTCTGTCCTACTCCAGGAGGGCCTTTCCCAGCTCATCTCTGTAACACTTACTTGTCCAACAGCCTCTTTGCTTCCAAGGGATGCTGTGTTGGCTTGGGCAGCAGGGGGAGAGTTGGCTCTGCAGCTCAGAAGCTGGCACTGCCAAAAGAGTTGTGCTGCCCTCTGATCTTCTGTCTACAGCTGCTCCTCCACGTTTGGAGAAGGTCCAGAGGAGGCCACAAAAATGATCAAGGGTTGGAGAACCTCCCCTGTGGGGACAGGCTGGGAGAGTTGGGGCTGTTCAGCTTGGAGAAGAGAAGGCTACAGGCAGACTTCAGAGCAGCCTTCCACTACCTGAAGGGGCCGAAGGAGAGCTGGGGAGGGACTTGTGACAAGAGCTGGGAGTAACAGGACAAGGGACAATGGCTTTGCGCTGGAAGAAGGGAGATTAAGACTGGAGATGAGGAAGAAATTCTTTGCAGTGAGGGTGGTGAGACTCTGGCACAGGTTGCCCAGGGAGGCTGTGGCTGCCTCCTCCCTGGAGGTGTTCAGGGCCAGGTTGGTTAGAGCCTTGAGCACCCTGGGCTGGTGGGAAGTGTCCCTGCCCATGTCAGGGGGTTGGATCTGGATGATCATGAAGGTCCCTTCCAATCCAGCTGTTGCAGTTTGAGCTGACTGCACCACCTCCCTGGGCAGCACAGTCCAGTGGCCAGTTCCTCTTTCTGGGAAGAACTTTCTCCTCACCTTGAAAATGAAGCAGTCATTTCCTTCAGCAAATCCTGAAGGTCCCTTCCAACCCAAATCATTTCAGGATTCTCTGCTCTCCTTTCCCCTCAGAAGCAGCTGCCCCACACAGTGGCCTCAGATCCTTGAGGCCACCACAAATTAGCTGCAGGTCCAGTGAAGAGTGGGGCAGGGAGAGCATGGTGCAAGGAGCTCCAGCAGGCTGTGTCCTTACTAATGGCAGAGGTGCTCTGGGAGCTCCCACAGCCAGCAGAGTCCAGCAGCAGGCTGTGCATGCAGACATCTGCACCACTGACAGGCTTGGTGTGGCTGCTGCTGCAGGATGCTGGAGCAGCCAGAGGTGATGTGGGATCTGTCCAGCAGCAGGCTGTGCATGCAGACATCTGCACCACTGACAGGCTTGGTGTGGCTGCTGCTGCTGCTGCAGGATGCTGGAGCAGCCAGAGGTGATCTGGGATCTGTTCAGCAACAGGCTGTGCATGCAGACATCTGCATCACTGACAGGCTTGGTGTGGCTGCTGCTGCAGGATGCTGGAGCAGCCAGAGGTGATGTGGGATCTGTCCAGCAGCAGGCTGTGCATGCAGACATCTGCATCACTGACAGGCTTGGTGTGGCTGCTGCTGCTGCTGCAGGATGCTGGAGCAGCCAGAGGTGATCTGGGATCTGTCCAGCAGCAGGCTGTGCATGCAGACATCTGCACCACTGACAGGCTTGGTGTGGCTGCTGCTGCTGCTGCAGGATGCTGGAGCAGCCAGAGGTGATCTGGGATCTGTCCAGCAGCAGGCTGTGCATGCAGACATCTGCACCACTGACAGGCTTGGTGTGGCTGCTGCTGCTGCTGCAGGATGCTGGAGCAGCCAGAGGTGATCTGGGATCTGTCCAGCAGCAGGCTGTGCATGCAGACATCTGCACCACTGACAGGCTTGGTGTGGCTGCTGCTGCAGGATGCTGGAGCAGCCAGAGGTGATGTGGGATCTGTCCAGCAGCAGGCTGTGCATGCAGACATCTGCATCACTGACAGGCTTGGTGTGGCTGCTGCTGCTGCTGCAGGATGCTGGAGCAGCCAGAGGTGATCTGGGATCTGTCCAGCAGCAGGCTGTGCATGCAGACATCTGCACCACTGACAGGCTTGGTGTGGCTGCTGCTGCTGCTGCAGGATGCTGGAGCAGCCAGAGGTGATGTGGGATCTGTTCAGCAGCAAGCTGTGCATGCAGACATCTGCACCACTGACAGGCTTGGTGTGGCTGCTGCTGCTGCTGCAGGATGCTGGAGCAGCCAGAGGTGATCTGGGATCTGCAGTTCCCTGGGCTGCTCTGCCCTGAAGTGTATTTGGTAGGGGCTGTGATGGGGGCAGCTGATCAGCCCTGTGCCTTGGTGACTTCTGCTATACACTCATTTAAAGGCCTCTTTGGAGCCCCACAGCTGAGCCTTGCCAGGCACCTGAGCTTCCCTCCTTCTACTGAAGGCAGCAGTTACTTGGCAAAGGCAGGGTGAGGCTGTCTGGAGTGACAAAGTGCTAAGTGTTGATCACACAGAGCACTGCATCAGCCAGACTGCTTCCTGATGACAGTGTTTGGTGGCACTGGAGTCCAAATCTGCTCTAATTGGTGGTTAGAATGTGTAAGAGGTCACTTTGCAATCAGACACAGCAGGCAAATAATCACAGTCACAGAGTGTGAGGGGCTGGAAGGAACCTCCAAAGCTCATCCAGTCCAACCCCCTGCCAGGGCAGCATCACCCAGGGCAGGCCCCACAGGAACACATCCAGGTGGGCTTTGAATATCTCCAGAGAGGGAGACTGCACAACCCCCCTGGGCAGCCTCTTCAGGGAAAAATCCTTCCTCCTGTTCCCATGGCACTTCCTCTGCCTCAGCTTCCACCACTGCCCCTTGTGCTGGCATTGGGCATCCCCCAGCAGAGCCTGGCTCCAGCCCTTCAGCACTGGGAGGAGTAGCAGCAGCCAACTGTAACATCCTGGATCTTGTTTTTCTCCACAGGTTGCTGTTCCCATGAGGTTCAATGGCAGCTCTGGCGTAGAGGTTCGGCCTCCAAGCAACCTTGAAGATCTGAAAGGCTACACTTCCCTGTCTTTCTTCCTCCAAAGACCTAAGCCAAGAGCAGACACCCCCCAGAGGGCATCAAACAAGTTTGTGCTGTACCTGGGCGATAAAGATGTAGGTTGAGATGAGATTTCACCTGCTCTGCTAGCAGACATGCTTTGAGAAACAGCTGGGGGATGACTCCTGTTAGCTGAAGGCCATAGCTCCCCATGGCCCATGCCTCTGTGACTGCCACTCTGTGCTGGCAGAAGTGTCCTGTGACAACACAGCACTGCTCCTCCAGCAAAGCACCTTCTTGGCTGACTGATTGCTGTGCCCTGTGCTTTGTGCTCCTTTGGGGCTTGTTTCTCAGTCACAGACACCACCACAGCAGGGGCAGGTTCTGCAGCAGTCAGCACAAACTCAGCCCTACTCCTGCCCCAGAGCTTTGACTCTCTGCACACTGTAACTCACTGTGAGCTGCTCTGCATCTCCATCTTAAAAAGCATTCCCTCAGCTCTTAGTGCTTTTCTCTCCTGGATATGCAAATAGTGCTTGACAGCAGCTGAAAATGAGCCAGGGGGTGCCCAGGTGGGCAAGAAGGCCACCAGCTGCCTGGCCTGGAGCAGCAATGGTGTGGCCAGCAGGAGCAGGGCAGGGATTGTCCTCCTGTGCTGGGCACTGGGGAGGCCACAGCTTGAGTGCTGGGTTCAGTTTTCACTCCAAGAAGGACATTGAGAGGCTGGAGCAGGTCCAGAGAAGGGCAACCAAGCTGGGGAAGGGTCTGGAGAAGAGGGCTGGGGAGGAGCAGCTGAGGGAGCTGGGGGTGTTGAGTGTGGAGAAGAGGAGGCTGAGGGAGACCTCATTGCTCTCTACAGCTCCCTGAGAGGAGGCTGCAGTGAGGTGGGGGTTGGGCTCTGCTCCCTAGTCTCAGGTGACAGAAGGAGAGGAAATGGCCTGGAGTTGTGCCAGGGGAGGCTTAGGTTGGAGATGAGGCAAAATATCTTTGCTGCAAGAGTGGTCAGGGCTTGGCAGAGGCTGCCCAGGGAGGTGGTGGAGTCCCCATGCCTGGAGGTGTTCCAGAGAGCTGTGGCCATGGCACCTGGGCCATGGTTTGGTGGCCATGGTGGGGTTGGGTTGATGCTGGGCTGGAGGATCACAGAGAAAAGGCTGAGGTCTCATTAATGTTTATAAAGATCTGAGGGCTGGGTGCCAAGAAG
Organism: Dryobates pubescens; assembly: GCF_014839835.1. Taxonomy (NCBI): domain Eukaryota; kingdom Metazoa; phylum Chordata; class Aves; order Piciformes; family Picidae; genus Dryobates; species Dryobates pubescens. The sequence continues at coordinate 12,411,208 of NC_071614.1, read as the reverse complement.
AAGAGGTCAGGCTCTTTTTAGTGGTGCCCAAGGATAGGACAAGGAACAGCAGGTACAAGCTGGAACCCAAGAGGCTCCACCTCAACATGAGGAGAAACTTCTTAGCTGTGAGCAGGCTGCCCAGAGAGGTTGTGGAGTCTCCTCTGGAGACTTTCAAGACTCCTCTGGATGTGCTCCTGTGTGGCCTGCCCTGGGTGATCCTGCTTTGGCAGGAGGTTTTTGATTCAATGATCTCTTGGGGTCCCTTCCAACCCCTACCATCTATGTTTCTGTGTTTCCAGTCACCCCATCAGGAGCCATTGTGCTGGTGTGAGTGTCATCCCAAACACCTCTCTGAGTTTCACAGACAGACACAGCCTCACTTTCAGTGCAGCTGCCATGGGGTCATGGCTTTAGCAGGGAGGTGTTACAGAAGTGGCCATGAGTTGAGCCCCCTGTTGCTGTACAAAGCCACAGCTGACCCTTCAGTTAGTTCCTAGCTGCAGTCAGTGACTCAGGGACAGCAGGGCAGGCTCCAGGCTCTTCTTCCCAGAACTGATGAACTTAATAACCATTCTCAGCAGTGGGTGGGTGGGTGGACAACTTCTGACTCATGCAGAGTGTGCTGAGGGCTCTGAGGAAGTGCTGCTGTGTTTTACCCTCCTCAAGATGAATCATTTACTCATGCCACTCCCCTGTGCTGTTCTCAGGCTTCCAAGGGCTACATGGGGATGGCTGTGAAAGGAGGACGCCTCACCTGTGTCTGCAACCTGGGAGAAGGTGATGTGGAGGTAGATGTGCAGCCACTTGTGACTGAGAGTGAAACTGAGGAGGCCATTATGGACCAGGTCAAGTTTGAAAGGTATGAGTCAGCCTCACCTCCATCCCTGGAGAAAGGATGGAGCAGCTCCTTCTGGAGGGCATCTCAAGGCACTTGGAAGAGAGGAAGGTTATCAGGAGTAGTCAGCATGGATTCAGCAAGGGGAAATCCTGCTTGACTAACCTGATGGCATTCTGTGTTGCCAGAACTGAAGGGGGAGATGCAGGGAGAGCAGTGGATGTGGTCTACCTTGACCTTAGCAAGCCCTTTGACACCAGCTCCCATGACATCCCAGTGAGCAAGCTCAGCAAGTGTGGGATGGAAGAGCAGACAGAGAGGTGGATTAGGAACTGGTTACAAGATAGAGTTCAAAGAGTGGTGATCAATGGTGCCAGGCCCAACTGGAGAGCTGTAACCAGTGGAGACCCCCAGGGATCAGTGCTGGGACCAGTGCTGTTCAACACCTTCATCAATGACATTGATGAGGGCACAGACAGAGTCTGCTCAGCAAGTTTGCTGATGACAACACACTGGGAGGCTTGGCTGAGACAGCTGAAGGCTCTGCAGCCATCCAGTGAGACTTGGACAGACTGAGAGCTGGGCACAGAGGAACCAAATGAGGTCCAACAAGGACAAGTGCAGAGTCCTGCAGCTGGGGAGGAAGAGTAAACTGCAGCAGCACAGGCTGGGAGGGGATCTGCTGGAGAGCAGCCCTGGGGAGAGGGACCTGGGAGTGCTGGTGGCTAACAAGCTCTGCATGGGACAGCAATGTGCCCTGGGGGCCAAGAAGGCCAATGGGGTCCTGGGGTGCATCAAAGGAGTGTGGCCAGCAGAGCCAGGGAGGTTCTGCTCCCCCTCTGCTCTGCCCTGGGGAGACCTCACCTGGAGTATTGCATCCAGGTCTGGGCTCCCCAGCTCAGGAGGGACAGGGATGTGCTGGAGAGAGTCCAGTGGAGAGCTACCAAGATGATGAGGGGACTGAGCACTGCCTGGTGAGGAGAGGCTGAGAGCCCTGGGGCTGTTGAGTCTGGAGAGGAGAAGGCTGAGAGGGATCTGATCAATGCCTATAAATATGTGAAGGCTGGGGGTCAGGAGGGAGGGGACAGGGACAGGCTCTGCTCAGTTGCTCCCTGGGATAGGACAAGGGCAATGGATGTAAGCTGCAGCACAGGAGGTTCCACCTCAGCATGAGGAGGAACTTCTGCACTGTGAGGGTCCCAGAGCCCTGGAGCAGGCTGCCCAGAGAGGTTGTGGAGTCTCCTTCTCTGGAGCCTTTGCAGCCCTGTCTGGATGTGTTCTGTGTGACCTGTGCTGGGTTCTATGGTCCTGCTCTGGCAGGGGGCTTGGACTGGATGATCTCTTTGGGTCCCTTCCAGCCCCTGACATCCTGTGAGCCTGTGAGATCCACAGAGTCTTTTCCCAGCCCTGTCAAGCACTTCTTTTATCACTGGGAGGTGACCTTTGGCCTGTCTGGGTTGCTTGCAGGATTTACCAGTATGTCAAGCTCAACTACATCAAAGCAGCAACATCAACTTCTCCAGTCCCTGGAAGAACTTTGACTGCAAGCAGTGGAGGCAGTGACACTCTCCTAAATCTTGATCCCAGCACTGTTGTTTTTTATGTTGGAGGCTACCCACCAGACTTCAGGGTAAGAAGGTTTCTTTTGTCTTCCAAAGAGAGTTCCAAGTGAATCACTTTCTGCTCTGCCCTTCTGAGGCTGCATCTGGAGGACTGTGTCCAGTTCTGGGCTCCCTGGTTTAAGGACAGGGAACTGATGGAGAGGCTACAGCAGAGGGCTAAAACGAGGCTGAGGGCACTGGAACATCTCTGATGAGAAGAGACTGAGAGAATTTGGGCTTCTTAGTCTGGAGAAGAGCAGCCTGAGGGGGATCTCATCACTGCTGATCAGTACTTCAAGGGTGGGGGGCAGGAGGATGGGACCAGGCTTTGTTCAGTGGTGCCCAGTGACAGACAAGGGGCAGCAGGCACAAACTTGACCATCAGAAGTTTCACCTAAACATGAGGAGGAACTTCTCTGATTTAAGGGTGCTGGAGCCCTGGAGCAGGCTGCCCAGAGAGGTGGTGCAGTCCCCATCTCTGGAGACATTCCAAACCCTCCTGGATGTGCTCCTGTGTGACCTGCCCTGGGTGAGCCTGCCTTGGCAGGGGGGTTGGACTGGGTGATCTCCAGAGGTCCCCCTGCCATGCTGTGATTCTGTGATCCTGTTGTTCTTACAAGTGGAGATGGGAACCAGCCATCTTTCAGAGACTGTGTGGAAGTAGCAGAGAGGATGCAAGGAGATGCTGCTCCCTGCAGAAGCTGGCCTGCAGTATGCTGAAGCTCAAAAAGGGGAGGGTGATTTTATTTCATCTGCCAAGGACAGAATCAAACCTGTCCTGCCCTGCTCAGTGGTATTCCTATTCCATCCCTCTGAGTCTCCTCTGAAGTGTGCTGCAGTACTCCTGAGATGCCATCACAGGAGCACAGGATCACAGGGTGTTAGGGGTTGGAAGGAACCTCTGAAGGTCATGGACTCCAATCCCCTGCCAGAGCAGGAGCATAGAATCCAGCACAGGCCACACAGGAACGCATCCAGACAGGGCTGGAAAGGCTACAGAGAAGAAGACTCCACAACCTCTCTGGGCAGCCTGCTCCAGGGCTCTGGGACCCTTACAGTGAAGAAGTTCCTCCTCATATTGAGGTGGAACTTCTGTGCTGCAGTATCCATCCATTGCCTCTTGTCCTGTCCCAGGGCACAGTGAGCAGAGCCTGTCCCTTCCTTCCTGACCCCCAGCCCTTGGGTATTGATAGACATTGATCAGGTCCCCTCAGTCTAAACAGCCCCAGGTCCCTCAGCCTCTCCTCCCCAGGCAGTGCTGCAGTCCCTTCAGCATCCTTGTGGCCCTCTGTCGGGCTCTCCAGCAGATCCCTGTCCCTCCTGAACTGGGGAGATAGAAGCATTTGGAGATCTGTAGAATGTCACTTCCTGTCTCATACTGGTAGTTGCAGTAGGAGTGAGCAGCTGCAGGTCAGTGTAAGACTGGGTCAGCTGGTGCTGATGGAATGCTTTTGGTGACCCTCTCCTGCAGCCCCCCCCCAAGCTGGACTATCCTCACTATGAAGGCTGCATTGAGCTGGACAGCCTGAACGAGCACATTGTCAGCCTCTACAACTTCAAGAGGACTTTCAACCTCAACACCACTGAAGTGCAGCCCTGCAGGAGGTATGAGATAAAGGCAGAAGTGAATCCCAGCACTGGGATTCCCTTGTGATGGATTCTTGTCTTTCCACAGCCAGGGGAACAGCCACTGAGGGTGGCCTGGTGATTGGCTTCTGGCTCTTGGCCATTGCTGCATTTCTGAGAGAAAATCCTCAGTGTTGGCACAACTCACACCCATGGCAACCTCTGTCCACTGGCCAGCAATTCAAACCTCAAAACAGCCACAACACTTCATGGCTTGATGGGTTCAGCTCCTCTGTGAAGATCCCATGCAGTGCAGAGCAGTCAGTCACTGATGATTTCCTCCCCACAGACCATCAGTGGCTGACTGCAGCCAGGGGAAGGCTTTCTGTTAGTGCCCCTGCACCACAGGCTTTAACCAGGGCTTTTCAAACCCTCTGATGAGGCAAGTCACAGAATCACAGAGTGGTTAGGGTTGGGAGGGACCTCTGGAGATCACCAAGTCCAACCCCCCTGCCACAGCAGCATCACCCAGGGCAGGGCACACAGGAACACATCCTGGTGGGGCTTGAAAGTCTCCAGAGAAGGAGACTCCACAACCTCTCTGGGCAGCCTGCTCCAGGGCTCCAGCACCCTCACAGCAAATAATTGTTCCCTCATGCTGAGGTGGAACTTCAATATGCATCCATGGCTCCTTGTCCTGTCACAGGATCTGACAGAACAGAGCCTGGCCCTTCCTGACCCCCAGCCCTCAGCTATTGATAGACTTCGATCAGATCCCCTCTCAGCCTTCTCCTCTCCAGACTAAACAGCCCCTGGGCTCTCAGGCTTTTTGCTCTCCTGTGTTCACTGCTGTGACCCTGGCTTCTTGCAGGTACAAAGAAGAGACTGACCAGAGCTATTTTGAAGGCAGTGGCTATGCCAGTGTGGCAGTGAGGGAACCAAACACCCACAGCCGGGTGCGCTACGAGCAGACCATCGAGAGCACTGCAGACGAAGGCATCGTCTTCTTTGCAGCAGAGGGGGTAAGCTGGGCAAGGCTTCCCTCTGGGGGCCAAGGACAGGGGCAGAACTTACTCAAGAACATCCCAGATTTGGTAATAGCTGTCAGGAGCTACCTTCCAAGAGTTCTTTCTGCCCATGGGCCAGGTAAGTAGCTGCTGCCCTGTGTTCAAGGTTTAGTTTTAGTCCTGCCAGGAGCAGGGACTGGGACTTGATGCTCCTGATGGGTCCCCTCCAACATGGGATCATAGAATGACCTGGGTAGGAAGGGACCTCCAAAGGTCATCCAGTCCAACCCCCTCTGCAGTCAGCAGGCACATCCTCCACTAGATCAGGTTGCCCAGAGCCCTGTCAAGCCTCCTTTGAATCTTTCCAGGGTTGCTTCTCAACCACCTCTCTGGGCAACCTGTTGCAGCGTTCCAGCAGCCTCGTGGCAGTGATGCTGCTCACCACATTACAGCCTTGTTTGCAATCACTGTGATGTGGTTTGGATCTGGTCTCAGGGCTGCAAAAAGTCAGTAGGCATCTTGAAATGGCAAAAAGCCCTCGAGGGATTTGGAGAATCCATCTGGAGCTGACACCGGAGCTGTTTATAGCAGATCATTATGCTTGAATACTGTCACTTGTAGTCTGCTTTCATTGAATCATAGAGTTGTTTCAGTTGGGTAACACCTTTAACATTGAGTCCAACCTTCAACCCAACACTACCATGGCCACTAAACCATGGCCCCAGGTGCCATCCATGGCCAAACGTTTCTTGAACACCTCCAGGGATGGAGTCTCCACCACCTCCCTGGGCAGCCTCTTCCAAACCTTAATCATTCTTTCAATGAAGAATTTTTTCCTAATTTTCAACCTAAATCTGTCCCCTGCCACAACCTGAGACCATTTCCCCTCATCCTGTGCCTTGTTACATGGGTGAAGAGCCCAACCCCCACCTCACTGCAGCCTCCTCTCAGGGAGCTGCAGAGAGCAATGAGGTCTCCCTCAGCCTCCTCTTCTCCACACTCAACACCCCCAGCTCCCTCAGCTGCTCCTCCCTAGCCCCCTTCTCCAGACCCTTCCCCAGCTTGGTTGCCCTTCTCTGGACCTGCTCCAGACCCTCAAAGTTCTTCTTGCAGTGAGAGGCCCAAAGCTGAACCCAGCACTCAAGCTGTGGCCTCACCAGTGCAGAGTACAGAGGCACAATCCCTGCCCTGCTCCTGCTGGCCACACCATTGCTGCTCCAGGCCAGGCTGCTGGTGGCCTTCTTGCCCACCTGGGCACCCCCTGGCTCATCTTCAGCTGCTGTCATGGAATCATAGAATCACAGAATTGTCAGGGTTGGAAGGGTCTTCGAGGATCATCCAGTTCCAACCCCCCTGCCATGGGCAGGGACACCTCACACTACATGGTTTAGTTGATCAGATGGTGTTGGGTGACAGGTTGGGCTTGATGATCTCAAAGGTCTTTTCCAACCTGGTTTATTCTATTCTGGTCTGTTCTACAGCAGGTTGCTCACAGCCACATCCAGCCTGGCTGCAAACACCTCCAGGCATGAGGCTTCCACCACCTCCCTGGGCAACCTGTGCCAGGCTCTCACCACCCTCATGGGGAAGAATGTTTTCCTACCATCCAATCTGAATCTCCCCACTTATTTTGCTCCATCCTCTCAGTCCTATCACTCCCTGACACCCTCAAAAGTCCCTCCCCAAGTTTCTATTAGGCCCAGGGCTCTCTCTGTGTCAGGGCACTGTGCTCACTTGTCTTCACCCCCCATCAGGCAGCACCCCAGGCCCTTTCTGTTCCCTTTTCCCCTCCAGGCCCTTACGGAAGCAACAAATTCTCTTCATTCAAACCACCCCATGACAGTGAGATGCCTGTGAAGTGTTGGCAGTTTCAGTGTTGTGTTTCTTTCCCTGCAGGACCAGTTCATCAGTGTGCTCATCAAGGATGGTCACACAGTTTTCAGGTACAAAATTGGCTCTGAGCCCCCAAAGGAGATCGAAAGCAATGCAACAGTGAGCGATGGAAGCTACAAGCAGGTATGTGGGCAGGAACAGGGTGGTGGCTTGAATGTTCCCCCCAACATTAACTTTGCCAGAGCAGCTCAGCTGGAAGCAAATGGCAGCTGTGTTTACAGGCAAAGCTACAGTCTGCAATGGATTGCAATGGATGTGTACCAAATGCACAGGATTCACAATATTTACAGGGGTTTACAGTTGATAAACCACAGGAGAACCCCTCTGTACTGTCTCCCCTGTCCACAAGGGAGAAAGGAGCAAAGAAAAAGTTGCTGTTAGACTTCACCAAAACAATGCAGCCAAGGTCAGGCAGAAGCAGCTTTGACTCCCTTCAGAGCACAGAGCAAGCAGAGCAGAGAAGCCCCCAGCATGTCTTGGCACAGGCAGTCTTATGGCAGACATCTCTCCACTGGAAGTGTTTAGAATGATCTTTGGGTTTCCTTTCCACACCCAAGAGGGATTTGTTTACATCCTTTCACTTTTCTGCTAGAAAACTGTAACAAGTTTTAAAGGCAAAGCCTAAACCTAAGCTGTGTCAGGGGAGGTTTAGGATGTTAGGACTGATCTCCAGAGGTCCCCTCCAACTCCTCCAGTTCTGTGATCCTGAGCCCAGAGAGTGGTGGTGAATGGTGCCACAGCCAGCTGGCAGCCAGGCACCAGTGGTGTCCCCCAGGGATCAGGGCTGGGCCCCAGCCTGTTCAGTATCTTCATTGATGATCTGGATGAGGGGGTTGAGTCAGTCATCAGCAAATTTGCAGATGACACCAAGCTGGGGGCAGATGTTGGTTAGTTAGAGGGCAGAAGGGCTCAGCAGAGGGATCTTGCTAGGCTGGACAGATGGGCAGAGGCCAACAGGATGGCATTCAACAAATCCAAGTGCCAGGTGCTGCACTTTGGCCACAGCAACCCCAGGCAGAGCTACAGGCTGGGGGCAGAGTGGCTGAGAGCAGCCAGGCAGAGAGGGACCTGGGGGTGCTGATTGACAACCACCTAAACATGAGTCAGCAGTGTGCCCAGGGGGCAAAGAAGGCCAATGGCATCCTGGCCTGCATTAGGAGCAGTGTGGCCAGCAGGAGCAGGGAAGTCATCGTGCCCCTGTGCTCAGCACTGCTGAGGCCACACCTTGAGTCCTGTGTCCAGTTCTGGGCTCCTCAGTTTAAGAAGGACATTGAGAGACTTGAAGGTGTCCAGAGAAGGGCAAGAAAGCTGGGGAGGGGTCTGGAGCACAGCCCTGTGAGGAGAGGCTGAGGGAGCTGGGGTTGCTTAGCCTGGAGAAGAGGAGGCTCAGGGGAGACCTTCTTGCTCTCTCCAACTCCCTGAAGGGAGGTTGTAGCCAGGTGGGGGTTGGTCTCTTCTGCCAGGCAAGCAGCACCAGAACAAGAGGACAGTCTTAAGCTGTGCCAGGGGAGGTTTAGGCTGGAGGTGAGGAAGAAGTTCTTCCCAGCAAGAGAGATTGGCCATTGGGATGTGCTGCCCAGGGAGGTGGTGGAATCCCCATCCCTGGAGGTGTTCCAGAGGGGATTGGATGTGGCACTTGGTGCCATGGTTTAGTCATGAGTTCTGTGGTGCCAGGTTGGACTTTATGATCTTTGAGGTCTCTTCCAACCTTGGTGATTCTGTGAATCTGTAAGGCACTAGTAGACAAAAGGAGAGGGAAAGCCTAACCAAGCAAACCTTGTGTCCAGCTCTGTGGGACTACTTCTAGTCTGCTGCATGACTCTTTGTTGGTGCTGAGTGAGGTAACTGCCATTCCTCTCCTCTTTCAGATCCATTTGGTGCTGGCCCGAAGCAGGAATACTGTTCACGTCAGTCCCAACATCAGAGCCAACATCAAAGTCTTCATCTTCACCAAGTACTATCTGGGTGGGATTCCACCAGCTCTGAGGGAACAGTGAGTAGCTGCTCCAGCCTAGGACACAAGCTGGGTGTGGGAACTCTTGCCCTGAGCAGTTTCTTCCATGCTCTGTCAGGTACCTCATGAGATATGCCAATCACCAGGGGCTCAGACATGATCCTAGCCTGGCATCCTTGGCTGAGTGGCATCTTCATGAGGGAGTATCCTGAAGCTTGGCTTCGAACAGCATGAAGTGTGTTGCCCCTGGGCAGCCCGATCCAGTTGAGGATGCTCCTGCTTGCTGCAGAGGGGGGTTGGACTGGATGACCTTTGGAGGTCCCTTCCAACCCAGACCTTCTATAGAGGGTAGAAAGGCTCTGCAGAGGGACCTTGCCAGGCTGGGCAGATGGGCAGAGGCCAACAGGATGGCATTCAACAAATCCAAGTGCCAAGTGCTGCACTTTGGCCACAACAACCTCAGGCAGTGCTGCAGGCTGGGGTCAGAGTGGCTGAGAGCAGCCAGGCAGAAAGGGACCTGGGGGGACTGGGTGACAGTAGGCTGAACATGAGCCAGCAGTGTGCCCAGGGGGCCAAGAAGGCCAATGGCATCCTGGCCTGCATCAGGAAGAGTGTGGCCAGCAGGAGCATTGTGCCCTGTGCTCAGCACTGCTGAGGCCACACCTGGAGTCCTGTGTCCAGTTCTGGGCCCCTCAGGTTAGGAAAGATGTTGAGCTGCTGGAAGGTGTCCAGAGAAGGGCAACAAAGCTGGGGAGGGGTCTGGAGCACAGCCCTGTGAGGAGAGGCTGAGGGAGCTGGGGTTGCTTAGCCTGGAGAAGAGGAGGCTCAGGGGAGACCTCATTGCTCTCTCCAACTACCTTAAAGGTGGTTGTAGCCAGGAGGGGGTTGGTCTCTTCTCCCAGGCAAGCAGCACCAGAACAAGAGGACACAGTCTCAAGCTGTGCCAGGGGAGGTTTAGTCTGGAGGTGAGGAGAAAGTTCTTCCCAGCAAGAGAGACTGGCCATTGGGATGTGCTGCCCAGGGAGGTGGTGGAGTCCCCATCCCTGGAGGTGTTCAAGAGGGGATTGGAGCCATGGTTTAGTTGTCAGGAGGTGTTGGGTGCCAGGTGGGACTGGACGATCTCTGAGGTCTTTTCCAACCTTATTGATTCTGTGCCCCTTCCATGATTCTCTGTGTGTGCAAGGCAGATTGCTCTAGTTCTGCTCCACCATTTCTTGCATTCTCACCATTTACAAGCTCCTCTCCTGGGGTGTGCTGTGAAATTCCAGGCTGATGAGCTGTTTGTTTTTCTCCTCTCCCCCTCTCTGCACCCAGCTTTAACATCTCCACCCCTCCCTTCCGGGGCTGCATGAAGAACGTGAAAAACCCCAGCACTGCCTCTGTGGTCTTTGATGAGACTGTTGGAGTCAGCAAGAAATGCTCAGATGACTGGAAGGTAACTAACAGAGGTCCTTAAAAACTTCTGCTGGAGTTCACAGGCTCCAGCTGGTCTATAAATTGTAGGCCACTATGCTTTGCTGAGGTCAGGAGTTCTGTTTGGTTAACCTGTGATGGCACTAAACGAAGCAAAGGTGCAAGGTCCTGCACCTGGGTCAAGCACAAAGCCAGGCAGGGTGAGGAGTGGCTCAAGAGCAGTCCGGAGGAGAAGGACTTGGGATGCTGGGTGAGGAGAAGCTCAACGTGAGCTGGCCACATACACTGCCAGCCCTCACCTCAGCCACGTCCTGGGCTGATCCCCAGCAGTGTGGCCAGCAGCTTGAGGGGGGGGATTCTGCCTCTGCTGAGACCCCACCTGGAGGCCTGTGTCCAGCTCTGGAGCCCAAAACACAAGGAGGACATGGAAGTGTTGGAGCAGGTTTGGAGGAGGACCCAGAAGACAATCAGAGGGCTGGGGAACCTCTCCTGTAGAGATAGGCTGAAGGAGTTGGGGCGGTTCAGTCTGGAGAAGAGAAGGCTGCAGGGAGACCTCAGAGCAGCCTTCCAGTACCTGAAGTGGCGCCAGGAGAGCTGGGCAGGGACTGTGGACAAGGAGTAGTGACAGGATGAGGGGCAATGGCTTTGAGCTGGGAGAGGGGAGATCTGAGACTGAGAGTAGTGAGGGTGGTGAGACACTGGCACAGGTTACCCAGGGAGGCTGTGGATGGCTCCTCCCTGGGGGTATCCAAGGCCAGGCTGGCTTAGGCCTTGAGCAGCCTGGGCTGGTGGGAGCTGTTCCTGGCAATCTTTTAGGTCCCTTCCAATCCAGACCATCCCATGAGTCTATGAGTTTCCCAGGGGTGTTCTGTGCTCTGACTCACACAGTTCCAGTTGTGCAGCTCATCTGCCCAGCTCCATGCTCAAGAACCATTGCTCCAGCTGCTCACTTTTGTGTCCCCAGTTGTGAAAACTTCCAAGGCCAACATGTTGATGGAAAGAGTAGCTGGAGGCTAACAGCTGGTGCCAGCCACCCAGCCTCATCTGCCTTTAGAGTTTCTCAGATCATTCTCAGTGCTGGTGAAGCCACTGCAGGCCTCTGCTCTGCACTGGAATAGTGCTTCCTCCTCTCTGCCTGGGTTTTGGCTGGAGCTGGTCACAGTCATGTTGAGTAGGACACTTGTCCCAGGTTGCTGTTTCTTCTACTCAGCAGGAAGCTCGCTGAAAGCGCGACCCTCTCTCTCTCTCGGCGTGCTGTGGCGCGACCCTCTCTCTCTCGGCTCGCTCGCGCGTGACCCTCTCTCTTGGTGCGCTGGGGCGTGACCCTCTCTCTCTCGGCTCGCTCGCGTGCGACCCTCTCTCGGCTCGCTCAGGTGCAACCCTCTCTCTCTCAGCTTGCTGCAGCACAACCCCCTCTCTCTCGCATCTCACGCACGACCCTCTCTCTCTCTCGGCTTGCTCGTGCACGATCCTCTCTCTCTCTTGGCTCGCTTGCGTGCGACCCTCTCTCTCTCGGCTCACTGAAAGTGCAACCCTCTCTCGGCGCGCTGGGGCGCGACCCTCTCTCTCTCGGCTCGCTCGCGCGTGACCCTCTCTCTTGGCGCGCTGGGGCGTGACCCTCTCTCTCTCGGCTCACTGAAAGTGCAACCCTCTCTCGGCGCGCTGGGGCGCGACCCTCTCTCTCTTGGCTCGCTCGCGCGTGACCCTCTCTCTTGGCGCGCTGGGGCGCGATCCTCTCTCTCTCGGCTCACTGAAAGTGCAACCCTCTCTCGGCGCGCTGGGGCGCGACCCTCTCTCTCTCTCGGCGCGCTGGGGCGCGACCCTCTCTCGGCTCGCTCAGGTGCAACCCTCTCTCTCTCAGCTCGCTGCAGCACGACCCCCTCTCTCTCTCATCTCGCGCGCGACCCTCTCTCTCTCTCTCTCATCTCGCGCGCGACCCTCTCTCGGCTTGCTGAGGCACGATCCTCTCTCTCTTGGCTCACTGAAAGTGCAACCCTCTCTCGGCGTGCTGGGGCGCAACCCTCTCTCTCAGCTCGCTGTGGTGTGACCCTCTCTCTCTCGGCTCGCTCAGGTGCAACCCTCTCTCTCTCTCGGCTCGCTGAGGCGCGATCCTCTCTCTCTTGGCTCACTGAAAGTGCAAGCCTCTCTCGGCGTGCTGGGGCGCAACCCTCTCTCTCGGCTCGCTGTGGTGTGACCCTCTCTCTCTCAGCTCGCTCAGGTGCAACCCTCTCTCTCTCATCTCGCTGCAGCACGACCCCCTCTCTCTCTCATCTCGCGCACGACCCTCTCTCTCTCTCGGCTCGCTCGCGCGCGACCCTCTCTCTCGGCTCGCTGAGGCGCAATCCTCTCTCTCTTGGCTCACTGAAAGTGCAACCCTCTCTCGGCGTGCTGGGGAGCGACCCTCTCTCTCTCTCGGCTCGCTCAGGTGCAACCCTCTCTCTCTCAGCTCGCTGCAGCGCAACCCCCTCTCTCTCTCATCTCGCGCACGACCCTCTCTCTCTCTCGGCTCGCTCGCGTGCGACCCTCTCTCTCTCGGCTCGCTCGCGTGCGACCCTCTCTCTCTTGGCTCGCTCAGGTGCAACCCTCTCTCTCTCAGCTCGCTGCAGCACAACCCCCTCTCTCTCGCATCTCGCGCACGACCCTCTCTCTCTCTCGGCTTGCTCGTGCACGACCCTCTCTCTCTCTCGGCTCGCTCGCGTGCGACCCTCTCTCTCTTGGCTCACTGAAAGTGCAACCCTCTCTTGGCGTGCTGGGGCACGACCCTCTCTCTCTCTCGGCTCGCTGTGGTGTGACCCTCTCTCGGCTCGCTCAGGTGCAACCCTCTCTCTCTCAGCTCACTACAGCGCGACCCCCTCTCTCTCGCATCTCGCGCACGACCCTCTCTCTCTCTCGGCTCGCTCGCGTGCGACCCTCTCTCTCTTGGCTCACTGAAAGTGCAACCCTCTCTTGGCGTGCTGGGGCACGACCCTCTCTCTCTCTCGGCTCGCTGTGGTGTGACCCTCTCTCGGCTCGCTCAGGTGCAACCCTCTCTCTCTCAGCTCACTACAGCGCGACCCCCTCTCTCTCGCATCTCGCGCACGACCCTCTCTCTCTCTCGGCTCGCTCGCATGCGATCCTCTCTCTCTCGGCTCGCTGAGGCGCGACCCTCTCTCTCTCGGCTCACTGAAAGTGCAACCCTCTCTCGGCGTGCTGGGGCGCGACCCTCTCTCTCTCGGCTCGCTCAGGTGCAACCCTCTCTCTCTCAGCTCGCTGCAGCACAACCCCCTCTCTCTCCCATCTCGCGCACGACCCTCTCTCTCTCTCGGCTCGCTCGCGCGCGACCCTCTCTCTCTCGGCTCGCTGAGGCGTGATCCTCTCTCTCTCGGCTCACTGAAAGCGCAACCCTCTCCCTCTCTCGGCTCGCTCAGGTGCGACCCCCTCTCTCTCGGCGCGCTGAGGCGCGACCCCCTCTCCCGCTGTGGCGCGACCCTCCCTCTCTCGGCGCGCTGTGGCGCGACCCTCTCTCTCTCGGCTCGCTCGCACGCGCCCCTCCCTCTCTCGGCTTGCTGAAAGCACAGTTGTCTCTCTGTCCACTCACTAAGGCACAATTCTCTCTCTCTCAGCTCATCAGGTCTGCAGCTTTTTCCAGGAGGGGAACACTGAGCCTGAGTGCAGCAGGATTCCCATTTCCCAAGGATTTCCAGGTTGGCTTTGGCTTTCAGACCCTGGCGTCGACTGGAACCCTCTTCAGTTACAACCTCTGGGTATGAAACCTGCTCACGTTAGAATCTGTGGCTGCTTTTACCTGTGGCTCCAGCTCAGCTGGGGGTGACAGTTTGGGATCCGTTGGTGTCTTAAGCCTCGTGCAGGTTCCTGTGTTTTAAGGCAGGAAATGGCTGTTGCAGTCACCTCTTCAGCATGGCATCTTGCTTGGCATAGGCCAGGGGAGCTCCTCCTGGGAATTTCTTCACTCAACCAACAAATAATTGGACAAGTAACTGAGCTTTGAACTTGAGCCTTCTGCAGATGGTGACAACCATCCCAGTAGGAGAATGGTTAACTGCTACAGCTGCCTGGGGATTTTCTCAGGGGAGACTGGCATGCTGCCCACCCAGGAATGTTATCATGAGCAGATATGCAGCAGCAGGGAAGGGATTGTCCCCCTGCGCTCAGCACTCGTGGGGCTGCACCTCAGATTCTGTGTGCAGTTTGGGGCTCTGCAGTATAAGACAGACCTTGAGGTGCTGGAGTGGGTAAAGAGAAGGGCAATGAAGCTGGTGAGGGGTTTGGGGAGGTATGGTGAAGAGAAGCTGAGGGAACTGGGGTTGTTTAATCTGGAGAAGAGAAGGCTCCAGTGAGACCTTAGAGCAGCCTTCCAGTACCTGAAGGGGCTTCAGGAGAGCTGGAGAGGGACTTTGGACAGGGTCTGGGAGTGACAGGGTGAGGGGCAATGGCTTCAAACTGGAAGAAGCTGGATTGAGCTTGGCCATTAGGAAGCAATTCTTCCTCATGAGGATGCTGAGGCACTGGAACAGGCTGCCCTGAGAAGCTGTGGAGGCTCCCAGCCTGGAAGCATTGAAAGCCAGGCTGGGTGAGGCCTTGAGCAAGCTGGGCTGGTGGGAGGTGTCCCTGCCCATGGCAGGGGATTGGAACTGGATGAGCTTTAAGGCTCCTTCCAACCCAAACCATTCTATGTTTTCTGGTACTGGATGAGTGGGAAATTTTCTGGTGTAAGGAAATTCTTTCCCATAGGAGCCCTGAGAACTGCATTAATGACCATGCCAAGGAGAGCCAAAGACACCTGCAAGTACTTGATCTTTGTGTGGGATTCTCTTCCAGCCAAACATCCTTACCATCTACCTGAGACCTGGCTCTGTAACTGCAAAGGTGGGAGAGAAGGAAATCAGCCTGGAGCAGAGCTATGAGGATGGGTCACTGCATTATGTGACAGTCATAAAAGCAGACAACAGGTGAGTCCAGGTCTTCACCTGATTCTTTTGTGTTGTGGGAGGAGGAAGGAGAGCAAAAATCTCTGTAAGTTGTTCTTTGGGTGCTGGCCTGGTTAGAGCTGGGAGAGAAGCTTGAGGGGCATTGAGCTGGGAGAGAAGCTTGAGGGGGGTTGAGCTGGGAGAGAAGCTTGAGGGGGGTTGTGCTGGGAGAGAAGCTTGAGGGGGGTTGTGCTGGGAGAGGAGCTTGAGGGGGGTTGTGCTGGGAGAGGAGCTTGAGGGGGGCTGAGCTGGGAGAGAAGCTTGAGGGGGGTTGTGCTGGGAGAGAAGCTTGAGGGTGGTTGTGCTGGGAGAGGAGCTTGAGGGGGGTTGAGCTGGGAGAGAAGCTTGAAGGGGGTTGAGCTGGGAGAGAAGCTTGAGGGGGGTTGAGCTGGGAGAGAAGCTTGAGGGGGGTTGAGCTGGGAGAGAAGCTTGAGGGGGGTTGTGCTGGGAGAGAAGCTTGAGGGGGGTTGAGCTGGGAGAGGAGCTTGAGGGGGGTTGAGCTGGGAGAGAAGCTTGAGGGGGGTTGAGCTGGGAGAGGAGCTTGAGGGGCTTTGAGCTGGGAGAGAAGCTTGAGGGGGGTTGAGCTGGGAGAGGAGCTTGACAGGTACCCAGGTCAAAGTGGCCTCTGCTAGCAGAGGATGCTGAAAGAATGAAGCAGAAGGAGGCTTTTAAGTGTCTGAATGCAGATGCTGGTGCCTGGGATGTTTCTGCTGCACATCACTACAGCTCTTCCAGAGTGTGTGGGGTTTGCTTGTCAAGCTGCAGTGTTGGAGCTCTTCCCCTGCCCCTTGCCTTTACATCTGGCATGAAGTCAGACACCTAACAGAGGTGGTTAAAGGCCCATGGAAGAAGCCACTACTGCCTCTGGTTCTGTCAGTAATGCTCTGTGATGCAGATACCAGAAGAGACAATTTACTGAAGCCCTCCTAACTGCTCCTGAAGTCTGTGGAGCACAGAGAGTGACTTGAATGTTGAAGTGGAAAGCTCTGAATGGCTGGTGACCATTTTGACACAGAGGATGCAATCCCCTGTCCCACAGCTGTCAATAAGAGTTCTTCCATGAGTTCCAGCTGGAGCAGGATGTCACTGCAGTTCCAGTACCACTGCAGGACTGCAGTCCCACCTTCAGCTCTTCAGCCTGCTGCTGAGGAGCTGAGCACTTTGTACAGCAGTGAGCACACACTGAAAACATCCCAGGGGTGAGCCAAGGAAGCTCTATCACAGTCACTCTGTACCTGGCAAATGGTTCCTTGTAGATGTCTGCATTTCACTTAGGTTCATGACCCTCTTTGGATCTCATCCTTGTTTGTCCTTTTGTCTCAGAGTACATCTGCTGGTTGATGACAAAGCAGCAGCAGCAGCAGTTGACTCTCCTAGAGCAAGGGCACTGATTGAACCTCTCAGGTTTGGTGGAGATGATTTTGAAGGCTGCATCTCAAACATCTTTGTTAAAAGGTACATGGCCTGGGAAGATTTCAGCTTGGTAAATGTTGGCCTCTTTCACTCACATTAAGATCACTTTGTGCTAAATTGCTCTTCTAGGACACAGTCTCAAGCTGTGCCAGGGGAGATTTAGGCTGGAGGTGAGGAAGAAATTCTTCACAGAGAGATATTGGCCATTGGGATGTGCTGCCCAGGGAGGTGGTGGAGTCACCATCCCTGGAGGTGTTTAAGAAGAGCCTGGCTGAGGCACTTGGTGCTATGGTTGAGTTGATCAGATGGTGCTGGGTGAGAGGTTGGACTTGATGACCTCAAAGGTCTTTTCCAACCTGGTTAATTCTGTGTTCTGTAATTTTGTAAACCACCCCAGAGGTGTTCAAGGCCAGGCTGGATGAAATAGGTAAGTGGGGTGTGCTTGTACTACAAGGAGCTCATTGAGGCTGGAAGAGGGGAAGTTTAGACTGGGAATTAGGAGGCAATTCTTTAGAGTGCAGGTGGGGAGACACTGGCACAGGTGTTGGCAAAGGGAGGCTGTGGATGCTCCTGCCTGGAGGTGTTCCAGGCCAGGCTGGATGAGGCCTTGAGCAAGCTGGGCTGGTGGGAGGTGTCCCTGCCCATGGCAGGGGGTTGGAACTGGATGAGCTTTGAGGTCACTTCCAACCCAACCCATTCTGTGATTCTGTGAAGCCTTCATGAGTGCATTGACCCAAAATATTCTTTGATGCAGGCAGACTACACTTGGTATCAGGTTGCTGGTCAGATGGTAATGGGATTTTAGTCCTGGCACTGAGTTAGGTCCTGAGTTAGCACGACATAATGTTGCCATTTCTGCCTGATTTTCATAGAGTCCCAGACTGGTTTGGGTTGGAAAGGACCTTAAAGATCATTTAGTCAACCCCCCTGCCATGGGCAGGGACACCTCCTGCTATCCCAGCTTGCTCAAGGCCTTGTCCAACCTTTCAACACTTCCTTTGGACAACCTGTTCCACCCTCAGGGGCAAGAATTGCTTCCTAATGTCTCATCTAAATCCAGCTTCTTGCAGTCTGAAGCCATCAGCCCTCATCCTGTCACTCCCAGCCCTTGTCAAAAGTCCCTCCCCAGCTCTCCTGTAGCCCCCTTCAGGTGTTGGAAGGCTGCTGAAGCTCTCCCTGGAGCCTTCTCTTCTCCAGGCTGAACAGCCCCCCTGGTTATGCACAGCTAAGCAGCAATGGTTTGTGGCCTGATCCACAGCTCTGATTCACTTGAGGCTGGGGGCAGTTTTTCCTCTCTTTTCTTTTTTCCCACTGGTAATATTTGCCTCTTTGCTTATAAAATGACTAGCTCTCAGCAAAGCCACTTTGATTAGAAGTGATGAGAAGACAAGAGCAGAGTGTTTCCAGAGCCAAAAGCAAAGGGGCAGAACCAGGGCAACTGTGGGCACTTGTTGGAGCACTGAACCAACATTTGTCATTGGGAAACTGGAGCAGCAGGGCACTGGGAAATCCATTCTTTCCAGAAGAGGTCTGCAGCATGTTGACAGCTTCTGCTTTCACCACTCCAGGACAGGTCAGCTCCCTGAGGTTCAGAACCTTGTGAACTACACTGCCAAGTCCGGGGTGTCGCTGGGAGCCTGCCGCCGAGCCGAGAGCCTCCAACCAGTGCTGCTGAAGGACTTCAGGCATCAGCCCAGGGTTAAGATGCTCAAGGTAGGCTTCCTACTGTCACCTGCACTCCATATTAACATAGAAGCATAAAATTGTTCTGGTTGGGAAAGCCCTCTGAGATCATCCAGTCCAACCAGCAAGCCATCTCCCTCATGGCCACCAAATCCTGGCCCCAGGTGCCATGGCCACAGCTCTCTGGAACACCTCCAGGGATGGGGACTCCACCACCTCCCTGGGCAGCCTCTGCCAAGCCCTCACCACTCTTGCAGCAAAGAAGTTTTTCCTAAGCCTCCCCTGGCACAACTCCAGGCCATTTCCTCTCCTTCTATCAACTGAAGCTAGGGAGCAGAGCCCAACCCTCACCTCACTGCACTCAGGGAGCTGTAGAGAGCAAGGAGGTCTCCCTCAGCCTTCCCTTCTCCTCACTAAACACCCCCAGCTCCCTCAGCTGCTCAGCCTTGGAATTGCCAGCAGGGCTGTGTCTGTAGAACTGAGAATCAGGAGTAAACACTTTCCTTCCCTCTCCCACCTGAAGCAAGTTCTTTCTGTGCTGAAGTTCCATGCTAAACCCACACCTGCCCAGGGTGAGAACAGCTTCTCTGCCATTTGGAGAAGGCTGTTCCTGCCTCAGGTGGGAACTCATCAATGTGTGGACTGAAATGTTGGGGGAGTTCATAGAATAATGGAATCAACCAGGTTGGAAAAGACCTCAGAGATCATCAACTCCAAGCTGTCACCCAACACCTCCTGACAACTAAACCATGGCAACAAGTGCCACATCCAATCCCCTCTGGAACACCTCCAGGGACAGGGACTCCACCACCTCCCTGGGCAGCACATCCCAATGGCCAATCTCTCTATCTGGGAAGAACTTTCTCCTCACCTCCAGACTAAACCTCCCCTGGCACAGCTTGAGACTGTGTCCTCTTGTTCTGGTGCTGCTTGCCTGGGAGAAGAGACCAACCCCCACCTGGCTACAACCTCCCTTCAGGGAGTTGGAGAGAGCAAGAAGGTCTCCCCTGAGCCTCCTCTTCTCCAGGCTAAGCAACCCCAGCTCCCTCAGCCTCTCCTCACAGGGCTGTGCTCCAGACCCCTCCCCAGCTTTCTTGCCCTTCTCTGGACACCTTCCAGCAGCTCAACATCTTTCCTAACCTGAGGAGCCCAGAACTGGACACAGGACTCAAGGTGTGGCCTCAGCAGTGCTGAGCACAGGGCACAAGGACTTCCCTTCTCCTGCTGGCCACACTATTCCTGATGCAGGCCAGGATGCCATTGGCCTTCTTGGCCCCCTGGGCACACTGCTGGCTCATGTTCAGCCTACTGTCACCCAGTCCCCCCAGGTCCCTCTCTGCCTGGCTGCTCTCAGCCACTCTGCCCCCAGCCTGTAGCTCTGCCTGGGGTTGTTGTGGCCAAAGTGCAGCCCCTGGCACTTGGACTTGTTGAATGTCATCCTGCTGGCCTCTGCCCATGTGCCCAGCCTGGCAAGGTCCCTCTGCAGAGCTCTCCTACCCTCTAACAGATCAACTCCTGCCCCCAGCTTGGTGCCATCTGCATGTGCTTGCACAGTGAATGTTTCCATTCTGTCCTACAGGATGAAAATTCCCTTGGGTATTTGAAAGCTGCTCATCTGCAACCCAAGCCTAGGTCCTCTTCACCAACCCAGCTCAACACCAGCAGTGAAGCACAGCTCCTTGGAATCACCCCCAACAGCTCCATAGCCTACATGTTTTCTCCAGCTGCAGCTACAGACAGGTAATGCAAATGGTCATGGAATCAGAGCATTGGTTTGATTGGAAAAGGACCTTTAAGGTCATCTGAAGTCCAACATTGTCCTCTGTTCTCCAACTAATACTTGAAGTGTCAAAGCTGCTTGAGGTTGGGTGCTAAGGGTCAGGTGTTTCTTACTGCTTATGTCTTGGCACCTGGCAGAGTAGTCCTTCCAACATTTCCCCAGACTGACTTGGCTGTGGTGGACCAGGACAGTGCATCCTGATGCCAGGTGCTGAGCCTGACTCTGTCAGCATCCATCCACATTCCAAAGTGCAGGCCCTGGGGAACACTGCACCCAAAAGCTCTTCTCTGTTTCACAATGGACTTCACTGCATGTGCCACCGAATGGTTTGGGTTGGAAGGGACCTTAAAGATCATCCAGTTCCAACCCCCTGCCATAGGCAGGGATACCTCCCACCAGCCCAGCTTGCTCAAGGCCTCATCCAGCCTGGCCTGGAACACCTCCAGGGAGGAGGCAGCCACAGCCTCCCTGGGCAAGCTGTGCCAGGCTCTCCCCACCCTCACGGCAAACAATTTCTTCCTCATCTCCAGTCTCAATCTCCCCTCTTCCAGCTTTGATTCATGTTCCCTCACCCTGTCACTCCCAGCCCTTGTCACCAGTCCCTCCCCAGCTCTCCTGGAGCCCCTTCAGATTCTGGAAGGCTGCTCTAAGGTTTCCCTGGAGCCTTCTCTTCTCCAGGCTGAACAGCCCCAACTCTCTCAGCCTGTCCCCACAGGGGAGGTTCTGCAGCCCTCTGATCATCTTTGGCCTCCTCTGGAGCGTCTCCAATGTTCCATGTCCTTGTGCTGGGGCAGCAGGACTGGATGGATTTCTCTTTAGTGGAGGACAGAAATAATCCAGCTAAGAGCCCAGGCTCTGACTGTTCTAATGGAGCAAATCTAGGAATGGGTAGATTGAGATTGGATGTGAGGAAGAAGTTGTTCCCCATGAGGGTGGTGAGAGCCTGGCACAGGTTGCCCAGGGAGGTGGTGGAAGCCTCCTGCCTGGAGTTGTTTGCAGCCAGGCTGGATGTGGCTGTGAGCAACCTGCTGCAGTGTGAGGTGTCCCTGCCCATGGCAGGGGGGTTGGAGCTGGCTGAGCCTTGAGGTGCCTCCCAAGCCTGAGAGCTGTGTGGTGCTCTGCTCACACACAGGCAGAGAGCTCAGGCTGTGCAGCAGCCCTGCTGATGGAGCTCTGTGATTCCACCGCAGGTTGCACCTTTCTGTCGACGTCCGGACTCGATCCTCTAGAGGATCAATCATTTTCATGGAGGGGGGGTCTGAGGCCTCCCCCTTGGCTCTCTACATCTCAAAAGGACGTTTTGTCTTCTCCCTGGGCTCTGGAGGCAAGCAGCTGAAGATGAGGAGCAGTGCTAAGCACAATGACGGGCGCTGGCACACTGTGAGTACTGCGGCTGGGGGCCGCCGGTGGGGCCACAACCTGCAGCCAGCAGGGACAGCAAACCGAATTTGTCTGCCATGAGGGCTTTGAGTTTGGGCACCTGAAGTTCATTCTGATGCCTGCAAGTTTATGTGGTTCACAGGTAGCTGTTTGGAGAGGCCTTAGAGAAGCTCAAGCCCCCAGCACGTTGCTTTCAGTTTGGATGCCTCACCAATGTGCTCTCCAAGAGCTCTAGGGGCCCTCACTGGCCTTAGGGGGTTTCACTCACAGAGTCCCAGCATGGAAGGGTCATCCAATTCCCCTGCCAAAGCAGGGGCACCCAGAGCAGGTTGCCATGGATCACAATCATCAGATGGGTTTGGAACCTCTCCAGAGAAGGAGGCTCCACAACCTCCCCAGAGCTCCAGCACACTCACCCCAAAGAACTCCTGATCAGATGGAACCTCCTGGGTTCCAGTTTGTGACCACTGCCCCTTGTCCTGCCACTGGGCACCATCTGGAGAGCAGTGAAGGGCAAAAGGACCTGGGGGGCCTAGAGGATGGAAGGCTGACCATGAGCCAGCAATGTGCTCTGGTGGCCAAGAAGGCCAAGGGCATCCTGGCTGGATTAGAAGGGCTGTGGTTTGTGGGTTGAGAGAAGATCTCCTCCACCTTTACCCTGCCCTGGGGAGGCCACATCTCAATATTGTGTCCAGCTCTGGGCCCCTCAGGTCAAGAAGGACCTCAGGGAACTGCTTGAGAGAGTCCAGCACAGAGCCACAAAGATGCTGCAGGCAGTGGAAGATCTTCCTCATGAGGAGAGCCTGAGGGAGCTGAGGGCTCTGTAGCTTGGAGAGGAGGAGCCTGAGGGTGACCTCCTTGCTGTTGCTAAAGCTGTGCAGGGTGATGCCCAGAGGCTGGAGCCAGGCTCTGCTGGGGGATGCCCAATGCCAGCACCAGGGGCAGTGGTGGAAGCTGAGGCAGAGAACGTGCCATGGAAACAGGAGGAAGGATTTTTTTCCCCTGTGAGGCTGCCCAGGGGAGTTGTGCAGTCTCCTCTCTGGAGATATTCAAAGCCCACCTGGATGTGTTCCTGTGTGACCTGCCCTGGGTGATGCTGCCCTGGCAGGGGGTTGGACTGGGTGAGCTTTGGAGGTCCCTTCCAGCCCCTCACATTCTGTGACTCTGTGAAAAGAGCCTGGCCCCATCCTCTTGCCCCCACCCTTTTCTGCCCAGCCCTGAGCTGTGCCCATGCCTACAAGAAGCAGTCTGTGCTGTTGCCCCTGCAAGGTGCTGCTGAGCCTGGACGGGAGGAGCCTTCGCCTCGTGGTGGATGGGCTGAGGGCCCAGCATGGGAGAGTGCCAACAACCTCTGCCCTCAGCTTCAAGCCCCCAGTCTACGTGGGAGGGCTGCCATGGCTGCAGACACAGGTAAATGATTGACACATCCCCCCCATGCTGTGCTCAGGGCACTTTGTGAGCCAGGCCTGCCCTGCTGAACAGCTCTGGCGATGATTCCAAGCCCTGGGTGAGCACCACCTGGGACTGCTGGTAGCAACATGAGCCAGCAGTGTGCCCAG
Source organism: Dryobates pubescens (assembly GCF_014839835.1). Classification (NCBI taxonomy): domain Eukaryota; kingdom Metazoa; phylum Chordata; class Aves; order Piciformes; family Picidae; genus Dryobates; species Dryobates pubescens. Next base: position 12,388,175 of record NC_071614.1, on the reverse strand, counting down.
GGGGCCAAGAAGGCCAAGGGCATCCTGGCCTGCATCAGGAAGAGTGTGGCCAGCAGGAGCAGGGAAGTCATTGTGCCCTGTGCTCAGCACTGCTGAGGCCACACCTTGAGTCCTGTGTCCAGTTCTGGGCCCCTCAGGTTAGGAAGGACATTGAGAGACTTGAAGGTGTCCAAAGAAGGGCAACAAAGCTGGGGAGGGGTCTGGAGCACAGCCCTGTGAGGAGAGGCTGAGGGAGCTGGGGTTGCTTAGCCTGCAGAAGAGGAGGCTCAGGGGTGACCTCATTGCTCTCTCCAGCTACCTGAAGGGAGGTTGTAGCCAGGTGGGAGTTGGTCTCTTCTCCCAGGCACCCAGCAGCAGAACAAGAGGACACAGTCTCAAGCTGTGCCAGGGGAGGTTTAGGCTGGAGGTGAGGAGAAAGTTTTTCCCAGCAAGAGAGATTGGCCCTTGGGATGTGCTGCCCAGGGAGGTGGTGGAGTCCCTGTTCTGAAGGTATTCCAGAGGGGATTGGATGTGGCACTTGGAGCCATGGTTTAGTTGTCAGGAGGTGTTGGGTGACGGCTTGGACTGGATGATCTCTGAGGTTTCTTCCAACCTGGTTGATTCTATGATTCATCCCAGCTGTCTTTGCTCACCTGCTCACACAGCTCTCAGCAGGACCTGCACTTCCAGCATGTGCTGATGAGAAACTGAGGACAGCCATGTGCTGGTTTTATTTCTCCTCTTTATAAAGTAGGAAAAGACCAAAGACTTTTGAAAGAAGAAGAGAAGTGGAGAAGGGGCTGGGTGAGACCTTAGAGCAGTACCTGAAGGGGGGCACAGGAGAGCTGAGGAGGGACTTTTGCCAAGGGCTGGGAGTGACAGGGTGAGAGACAATGGATTGAAGGTGGGAGAGGGGAGATTGAGACTGGAGATTAGGAAGAAATTGTTTGCAGTGAGGGTGGTGAGACTCTGGCACAGGTTGCCCAGGGAGGCTGTGGATGTCCCCTCCCTGGAGGTGTTGAAGGCCAGGCTGGATGAGGCCTTGAGCAAGCTGTGCTGGTGGGAGGTGTCCCTGCCCATGGCAGGGGGTTGGAGCTGGATGAGCTTTGAGGACCCTCCCAGCCCAACCCATTCTGTGGATTCCAGGCACACCCTCTGCCCACACAACATTTGCCTCCATGGACTAGGCAATAAGCTGTAGAGAAGCAAAGGCATCCCCTGCTTGGGAATGTAGAGGTGGATTTGAAGGTGGAGTGTGTGTGGCTCCTGTTATGCTAAAGGTTGGGCATGTTATAAACATAGATTTGACTACAGAACCTCTTAGGAAAATGAAAGCTGAGCCTGGGGTGTCCCAGCTCTGCTTCCATTGCTCTTGGTGACACCTCCCTGGGAGCTTCTGCTCTGCAAGCAGGAGCTGTGTTACCTCCAAACCAGCTCTTGCTCTGCTGCTCTGAGCTGGTTGAAACAGATTTTGCAATACACAGACTGAGTGCCAGACTGGGAGGGACCCCAGGACCACCTGCTCCAACCTCTGCAGCTAACAGCAGAGCTGAAAGGAGCTGCCCAGCACCCTGCCAAGCTGAGCCTTCCAACTGCCCCATGGAGGGCACTCCACTGCTGCCCCTGGGAGATGATTCCAGTCTCTGACTGCTCTCAGGGGCAAACATTTTCTCCTGCAGTCCCATGGGAATGTCCCCAGCAGTGCCTTGTCCCCATCCCCCCTTGTCTCTCCCATGGGGCTCCTTGGACACAGGGAGTCTCCATCCCCCTGGCAGCCTCCCTTTAGCTGCTGCTCCATGGTGATGAGGTCTGCCCTGAGCCTTCTCTTCTGCAGGCTGAGCACACTCAGCTCTCAGCCTTGCCTCACACAGAAGGGCTGCCAGGCCCCTGAGCACTCTCCTGGCCCTTCTCTGGACACTTCCCAGCCTGCCCACATCTATTCTGTACAGCAGGGACCAAACCTGCAGGCAGTGCTCCAGGTGTGGGCTGCCCAGCACTGAGCTGAGTGGGACAATGACTTCTTGCTCTCTGCAGGTGATGCCCTTGCTGCTGCAGCTCAGCATCCTGTTGGCTTTCTCTGCTGCTGCAGCACACTCTGCACTCATGCTGAGCTGCTTGTCCACCAAGTCCCCCAGGTCCCTTTCCACAGGGCTGCTCTCCAGCCAGGTGGATCCCAGTCTGAGCTGCACTGCTGGGTTAGGTATTCCTGGGTGCAAGCCCTGACTCTTGTCCCTGCTGAACTTCCTGAGGCTCACACAGAGCAGGGTGTTTATTTACTCCAGTTCTGTGCAGGATAGGCTGCTGGGTGGACAATTCCATGCTCTTCACTGCATCAGAGGTGGGGTTTGGGTGCCTTCAGTGCCAGCTGCAGCCCAGCAGTCCCCAAGCACCCCTGGACACCCTTGCCAAGGTAATGGCTGCTGGGCTGTTGTGTTCATGCCTTGAAACATGCTTCCAGAACATACCAACAAAGAGTTTCAAGGGTTGCCTGAAGAATCTGAAGATGAATGGAGAAGTCTTGAAGGCACCCCAGCAAAACCAGGATGTCCTTCCATGTCTGGATGTTGCCATGGACACAGGGATTTATTTCTTTGATGAAGGAGGATACATCACCCTTGGTAAGCTGTGTGGAGAGGATGGTGTGTGGAATTGTGTCTGAAGTGTCTTATTGTAGGTGTTCCTGTTATCTCCCATGATCATTCCTCTCCCCACTGTCCAATTCTCCACAGGCAATCTGCTCCTGGGCTTGGATTTCAGGCTGGTGTTTAGCATTCGGCCAAGGAGTCCAGCAGGGACCCTCCTGCATGCTGGCAGCAAGCAAGGCAGCTACCTGACTGTGTACATGGAAGGAGGGAAGGTAAGAGCAGGCTGTGCTTCCCTGTCTGCTGCATTGCCCTCCTGCAGCCAGGGGAGCTCTGACCCTGAGCTCTGGGCTCCAGTGTTACAACATTTGTGGACACCTTCCTTGGAGCTGCTCAAAGCCATCTCCTGGGAATGTGGACATCTAACCTGTCAGCTTTCCTCCCTCTGGCCAGCAGCAGAGCACAGTTTTAAGCTTCTCAAGCTTCTGAGCCTTTGCAAAATCTCACTGGGGTTTTGGGCAGAGCCTGCAGAAGCCTCTGGCTCATTCCCACTCCTGCAGCAGTCACCATGGGGCTGTGCTGCTGCAGCTCCATCTCCATGGCTGATACAGAGCCTGAGCATTCTGGCTGTGTGTGAACAGAGCATCACAGAATTGTCAGGGCTGGAAGGGACCTCAAGGCTAAGCCAGTCCCAACCCCCTGCCATGGGCAGGGACACCTCACACTACAGCAGGCTGCTCACAGCCACATCCAGTCTGGCTGCAAACACATCCAGGGATGAGGCTTCCACCACCTCCCTGGGCAACCTGTGCCAGGCTCTCACCACCCTCATGGGGAACAACTTCTTCCTCACATCCAATCTCAATCTCCCCACTTCTAGTTCTGCTCCATCCCCCCCAGTCCTATCCCTCCCTGACACCCTCAAAAGTCCCTCCCCAGCTTGCTTGGAGCCCCCTGCAGATCCTGGAAGGCCACAATGAGGTCTCCTGGGAGCCTTCTCCTCTCCAGCCTGCACAACCCCAACTCTCTCAGGCTGTCTCCAGAGCAGAGCAGCTCCAGCCCTCTGCTCCTCCTCGTGGCCCTTCTCTGGACACCTTCCAGCACCTCCAGATCCTTCCTGGCACAGAGGCTCCAGAACTGGCCCCAGAGCTCCAGCTGTGGTCTCAGCAGAGTGGAGCAGAGAGGCAGAATCCCCTCCCTGGCCCTGCTGGCCACACTTCTCTTGCTGCAGCCCAGGATGTGACATCTCTCATCTTCTCCCCTAGCTGCTGGCTGTAGCCTGATGCTGGTCATCACCACTGTTGCTCTTCTGTGATGTAGCAGCTTCAGAATGTGAATCTTAGGCTACAAAACTATTGTGGTTGCTGCTGGACAAACATCAAACAGAAAGACACCAGTGCTCCACTGCAGCTGCTGTCTCATGGCACAATTTAAACCAGCATGAGTCTGCCCAGCTTCAGAAAGCTCGGCTCTGCTCTTCTCTTCCCAGATTAGGGAACTTGGCTTTATTATTCTTCTGTTTGCCACCAGTTAGTTTCTCCCAGCACACTGAACTGGTTGAAGACTGGAGAAGAGGAGGCTGAGGGAGACCTCATTGCTCTCTACAGCTCCCTGAGAGGAGGCTGCAGTGAGGTGGGGGTTGGGCTCTGCTCCCTAGTCTTGGGTGACAGAAGGAGAGGAAATGGCCTGGAATTGTGCCAGGGGAGGCTTAGGTTGGACATAAGGAATAATTTTTTTGCTGCAAGAGTGGTCAGGGACTGGCAGAGGCTGCACAGGGAGGTGGTGGAGTCCCCATCCCTGGAGGTGTTCCAGAGAGCTGTGGCCATGGCACTTGGGGACAGGGTTTGGTGGCCATGGTGGGGTTGGGCTGATGGTTGAAGATTATGGAGGTCTTGTCCAACTGAAACAGTTCCATGATTCGTGGCTGGAGAGCTCCCAAACAGAGAGGGACCTGGGGGTGCTGATTGACAGCTGCCTAAACATGAGCCAGCAGTGTGCCCAGGGGGCCAAGAAGGCCAATGGCATCCTGGCCTGCATTAGGAGCAGTGTGGCCAGCAGGAGCAGGGAGGTCATTGTGCCCTGTGCTCAGCACTGGTTAGGCCACACCTTGAGTCCTGTGTCCAGTTCTGGGCTCCTCAGCTTAACAAGGACATTGAGAGACTTGAAGGTGTCCAGAGAAGGGCAACAAAGCTGGGGAGGGGTCTGGAGCACAGCCCTGTGAGGAGAGGCTGAGGGAGCTGGGGTTGCTTAACCTGGAGAAGAGGAGGCTCAGGGGAGACCTTCTTGCTCTCTCCAACTCCCTGAAGGGAGGTTGTAGCCAGGTGGGGGTTGGTCTCTTCTGCCAGGCAAGCAGCACCAGAACAAGAGGACACAGTCTCAAGCTGCACCAGGGGAGGTTTAGGCTGGAGGTGAGGAGAAAGTTTTTCCCAGCAAGAGAGATTGGCCATTGGGATGTGCTGCCCAGGGAGGTGGTGGAGTCCCCATCCCTGGAGGTGGTCCAGAGGGGATTGGATGTGGCACTTGGAGCCATGGTTTAGTCATGAGGTCTGTGGTGCCAGGTTGGACTGGATGATCCTTGAGGTCTCTTCCAACCTTAGTGATACTGTGAGACTGTATCATCTCCTGGGATTCCATTGGGGAAACCTAGTTCCCCCCTGGAGAGGACAGCTTCTGAGTTACATGTCCCATGAGTGTCACTCTTACCCTGGATGAAGCTCAGCCATCCCCAGACTCAATTAGCTCCTTACAGGTCTGTGGTTTCCTGCTGCTCTTAGGGGTTTTTTGCCACCTTAAATTAAAAGGTAACTTTTTTTCCCTAGGTCACTGTGGCTGGAAATTATGGTGCTGGGGAATTCCAGACATCAGTGACACCTAAGCAGCCTCTGACTGATGGCCACTGGCATCCTATTGCAGGTATGTGGTGCCCTGCCAGGCCTTGGGAAGGTCTGAGCTTTGCAGCTCCAGGGGTTTATTAATCACTTCCCTGCTCTTCATCCTGGGAACCATCTCTAGGCCCAGCAGGTGTCTCCTGTTCATTGCAGGGTGTATACAGGATGGGCTTTTGGGGACCCCAGAGGGGCCTGGGTGTGCCCATCTGCATGGAATCTCCTTTTTCCCATCAGCTGACTTTCAAGGCTGATGCTGTTTAAAATCAGAGCCACGTGCAGTTGGCTCTCCCTGGGGCTGGGGCACAGCACTCATTCTCCTGCTTCTTTGCAGTCTCTCAGCAGAAGGATGTGGTGCAGCTGAAGGTGGGCACCCAGAGCAACTCCACCACTGGGCCTCCACCATCTCATCCTTCCACTGTGCAGCAGCCTCTCTACTTTGGCAAAACCCCAGGTAACCACAGAGTCCCAGAGTGCAGGGAAGGGACCCCAGGGAGCACCTGCTCCAACCTCTGCAGCTAACAGCAGAGCTGAAAGGAGCTGCCCAGCACCCTGCCAAGCTGAGCCTTCAAACTGCCCCATGGAGGGCACTCCACTGCTGCCCCTGGGAGATGATTCCAGTCTCTGACTGCTCTCAGGGGCAAACATTTTCTCCTGCAGTCCCATGGGAATGTCCCCAGCAGTGCCTTGCCCCATCCCCCCCTTGTCTTTCCCATGGGGCTCCTTGGACACAGGGAGTCTCCATCCCCCTGGCAGCCTCCCTTAGTGCTTCTTATTTCCCCATGGATCTAACTGGCATGGCTTCCTTTCCCAAACAAAGGTCCCATTCATGTGTGGAGTCTCAGAGCATTTACTTAAGCTTCCCAAACAATGCAAGAGGCTGCCCAGGGAGGTGGTTGAATCCTCATCCTTGGAAGTGGTCAGAATATGCAGAGTTGTGGTGCTGAGCTTCATGGCTTAGCACCAAACTGGCAGAGAAGGGTTGGGCTCAATGATCTTAAAGTTCTTTTCCATCCCAAACAGTGCTGTGGTTCTGTCACTCCTCCTCTTTTGAGAGCTTCATAGAATCAGACAAGGTTGGAAGGGACCACAAGGATCAGCCAGTTCCAACCCCCCTGCCATGGGCAGGGACACCCCACACTAGATCAGCCTGGCCAGAGCCTCATCCAGCCTGGGCTTAAACACCTCCAGGGACAGGGCCCCAACCACCTCCGTGGACAACCCATTCCAGGGCTTCACCACTCTCATGGGGAAGAACTTCCTCCTCACCTCCAGCCTGAATCTCCCCACCTCCAGCTTCATTCCATTCCCCCTAGTCCTATCACTCCCTGAGATCCTGAGCAGTCCCTCCCCAGCCTTCTTGGAGCCCCCTTCAGATACTGGAAGGCCACAATGAGGTCACCTGGGAGCCTTCTCTTCTCCAGACTGAACAGCCCCAACTCCTTCAGTCTGTCCTCACAGGAGAGGTGCTCCAGCCCTCTGCTCAGCCTCCTGGCCCTTCTCTGGACACCTTCCAGCACCTCCAGATCCCTCTTGGAATAGGGGCTCCAGAACTGGAGGCAGTACTGCAGGTGGGGTCTCAGCAGAGCTGAGCAGAGGGGCAGAATCCCCTCCCTTGCCCTGCTGGCCACACTTCTCTTGCTGCAGCCCAGGCTCTGCTTGGCTTTCCGGGCTGCAAGTGCACACTGAGAGCTCCTGCTGAGCTTCTCCTCCCCCAGCACCCCCAAGGCTCTCTCCTCAGGGCTGCTTTCCAGCCAGTCCCTGCCCAGCCTGCATTTGTGCCTGGGGTTGCCTCCACACAGCTGCAGGACCCTGCCCTTGGTCTTGTTGAACCTCCTGAGGTTGGCTTGTGCCCACCTCTCCAGCCTGTCCAGGTCCCTCTGGATGGATCCCTTCCCTCCAGCTGTCTGCTGCACCACACAGCTTGGTGTCATCAGCAAACCTGCTGAGGGTGCACTCAATGCCACTGTCCCTGGCACCCACAAAGATGTTGAACAAGCCTGGTCCCAGGACTGATCCCTGAGGGACTCTGCTTGTCCCTGGCCTCCCCTGGGACATGGACCCATGGACAGCCACTCTGTGGGTGCAGCCATCAAGCCAGTTCTGTACCCACCTAGAGGTGCAATAATTTTTTTGCCACAATGAGTGCTCTCCCAGGTGATTGTCCCTTGATTAACCTGCTCTCTCTGCCTTGGTCTCTGCAGCAGGTCTGGACAGCCTGTGGCCTCCAGCTCCGGCTCCCTTTTCCGGCTGCCTTCGCGACGTTCACCTCAACGACAAAGCTGTCTCCCCCAGGAGGGTCTCAGAGGCTCATGGTGCAGTGAGCCTGCAGGGGTGCCCAGCAGAGTGACTTTGCCTGCACACACACCCCACTGGGGTCTGCTGAGGTGCTGTGTGAATCCTAGGTGCCCTTTGGCTGCTGGCTGAGCGAGCTGGTGAGCAAGAGCAGCCTCTGGGTGCGGATGGTGCCAGAGCAGGTGGAACGCCTCTGCTCTGACAAATTCCCTCTCCCATCTTACTGGTTCTCCAAGGTAATCCACTGTGCAGAAAATGGCATTGTGCAGACCCTGCTGGGCCCAATCCTGCCCTCCTCCAGCCCAGCACAGGCTTGAGTCACCCCAGAGTCTTCCTTTCAGAGACTTAACCTTAGTGCTGCTCATGGGGAGAGCAAATTTGATCCCTTAAGACAGAGAATTGGATACAAGTCTAAATGGAGGGGGTTTGGGGTTGATCTTTGTACAGGAGTGTGCACTGATGGGCAAAGTCATAATAGCAATCAATAATTCATTGTATAAATGGAGTCTGAAGCACTTGAAGGGGTGAAACTCTGGGAGTCTGTTGCAGTTCTGGGGCCAAAGAAATGCAGTGTGCTCTGCATCCAGCCTGCCTTCCTCTCTGGGTGTTCTAACCTGGGGGGTTCTCCTTTGTGCTTTTTACAGGCTGCTAAATCCTCTAACTCTGGGGGTAGGGGGGAATAAAGATTTGCCTGAATAAGCAGCAGCCTCTCAGCTCTGCTTAGCAGGATTTGGTTACATAAAAACCTCAGAGGAAGAGCCACTTGCTTGTCATCTGCAGAGGCACAAAGACTTCTGCACAGGCCTCATCCTTTTCCTGATGAAATGGAGCCAGGCTGGATCAGTTAGAGCAGCTGCACCTCTGTGCTCTGTCTGGGGAGGAGCAGCTGAGGGAGCTGGGGTCGTTTAGCCTGGAGAAGAGGAGGCTGAGGGAGACCTCCTTGCGCTCCACAGCTCCCTGAGAGGAGGCTGCAGTGAGGTGGGGGTTGGGCTCTGCTCCCCAGTATCAGGTCATAGAAAGAGAGGGAATGGCCTGGAATTGTGCCAGGGGAGGCTTAGGTTGGGGATGAGGCAAAATGTCTTTGCTGCCAGAGTGGTCAGGGCTTGGCAGAGGCTGCCCAGGGAGGTGGTGGAGGCCCCATCCCTGGAGGGGTTCCAGAGAGCTGTGGCCATGGCCCTTGGGGCCAGGGTTTGGTGGCCATGGTGGGGTTGGGTTGGACTGGATGATCCCAGAGGGCTTTTCCAGCTGAAACAAATCTCTGAGTCCATGGCTTGAGGTGAGGAGAAAGTTCTTCCCAGCAAGAGAGATTGGCCATTGGGATGTGCTGCCCAGGGAGGTGGTGGAGTCCCCATCCCTGGAGGTGTTCAAGAGGGGATTGGATGTGGCACTTGGAGCCATGGTTTAGTTAGTCATGAGGTCATGGGTGACAGGTTGGACTTGATGATCCCTGAGGTCTTTTCCAACCTTCTTGACTCTATGATTCCATGGTTTTGCACACTGCCAGCTGCAAGCCAGCAGACACATCATGGTATGAACAGGAGGTCACAGCCTGGCTTCATGGCTGGGGAGGATCTCCAAACCTGGCAGAGAACATTGGTCAGGCTCAGGGCTTTATCTCACTTGCAATTCTTCCTCCTCAGAGCAGCTGCACTGCAGCTCTGGCAATGCCCTGTGCAGCTGTGAGATGTCTGGGCCAGGACCAAGGAGGTTCATGCTGCTGCCTTGCAGGCTTAATGCCTTCAGTGAAGCTAGGACACTGCTGTGGCACTGCCTCCTTCAACCTAAAGTGGTTCCTTCTGCCAGGCACATCCATTCAGTCTATTTTTGGAACAGACAGGTTTACAGAAGCCTGGACCTCTGTGCCCTAAATTTCCTTACATCATCAGGGAGAGATGCAGAAGTCTTATAAAGGAGGAAACCACAAAGTGAAGGGCAAGAGGCAAACAGCATGGCTGGAGCTCATCACAAAGCCACAGTGCACTGAGAGCCTTTGCAGGAGGACCAGGTGCTCCAGACTGTTTTCTGAGGGGTTGAAAGGAAGCAGAGGGGAGAAAACTACCCCAACTCATTCACAGAGGGCTCCAGAAGAGGCAAAGCTGCTAGCAGGAGGGGGAGCTGGAATGAAATGGCTCACAGGTGACTCCAAAGAAGTGGTGACAGAGCCAGAAGAAGTTAACTCTCTCTGCTCACTCTGCTGCTGACAGACTGGAAGGTCACACAAAAACCCAGAGTGCAGGGAAGGGACCCCAGGGACCACCTGCTCCAACCTCTGCAGCTAACAGCAGAGCTGAAAGGAGCTGCTCAGCACCCTGCCAAGCTGAGCCTTCCAACTGCCCCATGGAGGGCACTCCACTGCTGCCCCTGGGAGATGATTCCAGTCTCTGACTGTTCTCAAGGGCAAACATTTTCTCCTGCAGTCCCATGGGAATGTCCCCAGCAGTGCCTTGTCCCCATCCCCCCTTGTCTCTCCCATGGGGCTCCTTGGACACAGGGAGTCTCCATCCCCCTGGCAGCCTCCCTTTAGCTGCTGCTCCATGGTGATGAGGTCTGCCCTGAGCCTTCTCTTCTGCAGGCTGAGGTTGGAAAAGACTTTTAAGATCATCACTGGTTCATGGCTTCTTGTTTCATTCTTCAGCCTGGAGAAGAAGAGGCTGAGGGGAGACCTCATTGCTCCCTGCAACTCCTTGAAAGGAGGTTGAAGGCAGGTGGGGGATGGGCTCTTCTCCCTAATAACAAGGGATAGGATGAGAGGAGATGGCCTCAGGTTGCCCCAGGGGTTTAAGTTGGACATTTGAAGAAACTTCTTCTCTGAAAGGGTTGTCAAAGCCTGGCAGAGGCTGCCCAGGGAGGTGGTTGAATGCTCATCCCTGGAGGTGTGTAAAAGACACAGAGATGTAGTGCTGGGGGACAGGGTTTAGCCCCAGCCTTGGAAGAGTTAGAGAATGACTGGACTGGATTTTGGCCTTTCCAGCCAAAGCTATCCTATGATTTCACTGCATTCATTCCAAAGGATTTCTTCCTCATCTCCAGTCTCAGTCTCTCCTCTCCCAGCTCAAAGCCATTACCCCTCACCCTGTCACTCCCAGCCCTTGTCACAAGTCCCTCCCCAGCTCTCCTGGAGCCCCTTCAGGTACTGGAAGGATGCTCTGAGGTCTCCCCAGAGCCTTCTCCTCATGCTCAGCCTATGAACTCACAAATCTCTCTCTGTGATGAGGACTTCAGGAGAATGTGAGGCCAGGCTGAGCCCATGACAGGAAGGAGAATAGCAGCAAGCTGCTCCTGGGCTTTTTCAGTTTGGGTTGTCTGGGGTTTTTTTCTCACCCTTTTCCTTTTGTTTGCTGAACTGAGCACAATGGAAGGGAACATCTGGGCTCCAGTGCCAGCAGAGGCACTCTGCATGCTGGAAGGTGTCCAGAGAAGGGCCATGAGGGTGAGCAGAGGGCTGGAGCTGCTCTGCTCTGCAGACAGCCTGAGAGAGTTGGGGTTGTGCAGGCTGGAGAGGAGAAGGCTCCCAGGAGACCTCATTGTGGCCTTCTAGGATCTGAAGAGGGCTCCAAGAAAGCTGGGGAGGGACTTTTGAGGGTGTCAGGGAGGGATAGGACTGGGGGGGATGGAGCAAAACTAGAAATGGGGAGATTGAGATTGGCTGTGAGGAAGAAGTTGTTCCCCATGAGGGTGGTGAGAGCCTGGCACAGGTTGCCCAGGGAGGTGGTGGAAGCCTCCTGCCTGGAGGTGTTTGCAGCCAGGCTGGAGGTGGCTGTGAGCAACCTGCTGTAGTGTGAGGTGTCCCTGCCCATGGCAGGGGGGCTGGGACTGGCTGAGCCTTGAGGTCCTTTCCAAGCCTGGCAATTCTGTGATGCTATGCTTACAGCAGATAATTAAGCACATCTCTGTCTGCAGCTGCAGGCAGCAATTAGTCAGGAGCTGGCTTCTCCTCAGCCCTGCCTGCCCTGCTCCCTCAGAGGGTCCTCACACACACTGAGCATTGGCCTCCTTTCCTTTTGTGAAGACAGTTGTGCAGCTGAGCTGCAGCCCTTCACTATAGCCTTGAGTGGGAAGAACTTCCCCTGCTGGATCAGTTCCTAGGAGAAACTGCCCTCTGCATCAGACATGGTGCAAGTGACCCAAATCTGAACACCCCTGCCTGCAGCCCAGCTTGGTTGGACTAGGAGCAGGTTTGCTTCTTTCTTGCTCCTCTCAGATCTGAGGACACTGAGCTCTGGAGAGTGGTTTGAGGCTGCTGCTGTTTCTCCTGTGGCTGACCCTTGCCTCTCTCAGTTGCCCAAGGCAAGTGCTGGCTTCTCTGTTTCCCCCAGGCCCATGTAAGACACCTTATCAAATCTTATCATGAGCAGTAGATCCACACATCCTGTGCCTGTCTCTGCCCAGGTGTAGAGAGTCCCCTGGCAATGAAGCTGTAGGCAGCATTTTGGTGACTGGGGCAACTGTCCTCACTTAGCATCATGGAATGGGTTGGGTTGGAAGGAACCCATCCAGCTCCAACCCCCTGCCATGGGCAGGGACACCTCCCACCAGCCCAGGCTGCTCAAGGCCTCATCCAGCCTGGCTTTCAACACTTCCAGCCTTGGAGCCTCCACAACTCCTCTGGGCAACCTGTTCCAGTGCCTCAGCACCCTCCTGGGCAAGAATTGCTTCCTGATGGCCAAGCTCAATCCAGGTTCTTCCAGTCTGAAGCCATCCCCTCTCATCCTCTCACCCCATGGCTTTGACAAAAGTCCCTCCCCAGCTCTCCTGGAGCCCTCTTCACATACTGGAAGGCTGCTCTAAGGTCTCCCCAGAGCCTTCTCTTCTCCAGGATGAACAACCACAACTCTGCCTTCACAGGAGTGGTTTTTCAGCCCCCTCTGGTCATCTTTGTGGCCTCCTCAGGACCTGCTCCAACAAATCCATGACCTTGTTGTGTGGGGAGCTCCAGAGCTGGACCCAGCACTGCAGGGGAGGTCTCAGCAGAGCAGAGGAGCAGGATCCCCTTCCTCCACCTGCTGCCCACTCTGCTTTGGAATTCTCCTGTAGCAGTGTCAATTGTTCTGGTCATACAAAGCAGAGGTTGCTCAGGGCTGAGCCAGGAGGCACAGTTTAGACTCACTTCCAAAGCACAACACATTTCTGCTTGGTGAAGACCAAAGGCTGCATCACATAGTCCTAGATGTTAGCCTCTGGCATCACCTCTTTTAATTCATCTCTGTGCTCTCATGGAGTGCAGCACAGAGCAGGCTTCTGCTAGGGCAGGCACAAGGCAGAGAAGAAAGGGCTGGAGAGTGATCAAAGGAAGCATTGTGCCTGGAGCAGGGATTAGGCTCCAGGGAAGTGCTTCACAAGCCCAGCTCAGTGATTATTCCATGTGGCCCTTTGCATTTGCTCATTGTAGAACCCTGCTGCCTTGTGGGGGGGAAACCTCAGACCCACACAACCATCTCTGCTGGAGCATCCCTCAGCATAGAACCCCGGAGTGCCAGGCTGGGAGGGACCCCAGGGAGCACCTGCTCCAACCTCTGCAGCTAACAGCAGAGCTGAAAGGAGCTGCCCAGCACCCTGCCAAGCTGAGCCTTCCAACTGCCCCATGGAGGGCACTCCACTGCTGCCCCTGGGAGATGATTCCAGTCTCTGACTGCTCTCAGGGGCAAACATTTTCTCCTGCAGTCCCATGGGAATGTCCCCAGCAGTGCCTTGTCCCCATCCCCCCTTGTCTCTCCCATGGGGCTCCTTGGACACAGGGAGTCTCCATCCCCCTGGTAGCCTCCCTTTAGCTGCTGCTCCATGGTGATGAGGTCTGCCCTGAGCCTTCTCTTCTGCAGGCTGAGCACACTCAGCTCTCAGCCTTGCCTCACACAGCAGGGCTGCCAGGCCTCTGAGCACTCTCCTGGCCCTTCTCTGGACACTTCCCAGCCTGCCCACATCTATTCTGTACAGCAGGGACCAAACCTGCAGGCAGTGCTCCAGGTGTGGGCTGCCCAGCACTGAGCAGAGTGGGACAATGACTTCTTGCTCTCTGCAGGTGATGCCCTTGCTGCTGCAGCTCAGCATCCTGTTGGCCTTCTCTGCTGCTGCAGCTCAGCATCCTGTTGGCTCTCTCTGCTGCTGCAGCACAGCATCCTGTTGGCCTTCTCTGCTGCTGCAGCTCAGCATCCTGTTGGCTCTCTCTGCTGCTGCAGCTCAGCATCCTGTTGGCCTTCTCTGCTGCTGCAGCTCAGCATCCTGTTGGCTCTCTCTGCTGCTGCAGCTCAGCATCCTGTTGCACTCATGCTGAGCCTTCAAACTCTCCCCTGGAGGGGACTCCACTGCTGCCCTTTCTGAAAACAGAAATGCTTTCTGTGTAAATGAAGTGATGCCTCCTGTGTCCCATGGGGAATGCTAATGGAAACTAGGGGTGGGGGGGGTTGGGATTGTCCTGTACATACACACAACTCAACCCTGGCTGGCCCCAAGGAGCCTGTAATGCTGTCACATGCATCTGCATTTCAGGCATAGCTGTGCTTGTGGCAGCACATTCCACCAGCAAATCCAGGCAAAAATGTTAAGGCCTTTGCCACTTGGGCAGGTGAACTTCTCCTTTCTTATGTGAGACCCACAGAAGGTTCAGCACTCTGTGGACATGCTTGGTTTTAAGCAAACAGAAGGGTTGTGTGCAGGTGAAACTCACCAGGCCCTCCCCAGCTCTCCTGGAGCCCCTTCAGTACCCTTCAGGTACTGGAAGACTGCTCTGAGGTCTCCCCAGAGCCTTCTCTTCTCCAGGCTGAACAGCCCCAACTCTCTCAGCCTGTCCCCATAGGGGAGGGTCTGCAGCCCTCTGATAGAATAGAATAGGATTAACCAGGTTGGAAGAGACCTTTGAGATCACCAAGCCCAACCTATCACCCAGCACCATCTGATCAACTAAACCATGGCACCAAGTGCCTCAGCCAGGCTCTTCCTGAACACCTCCAGGGATGGTGACTCCACCACCTCCCTGGGCAGCACATCCCCATGGCCAATCTCTCTTGCTGGGAAGAATTTCTTCCTCACCTCCAGCCTAAACTTCCCCTGGCACAGCTTGAGACTGTGTCCTCTTGTTCTGGTGCTGGGTGCCTGGGAGAAGAGACCAACCCCCACCTGGCTACAACCTCCCTTCAGGGAGTTGGAGAGAGCAAGAAGGTCTCCCCTGAGCCTCCTCTTCTCCAGGCTGAACTCTCTCAGCCTGTCCCCACAGGGGAGTTTCTGCAGCCTCTGATCATCTTTGTGACCTCCTCTGGAGCCTCTCCAGCAGCTCCAGGTCCTTCTTGTGCTGGGGGCCCCAGAGCTGGAGGCAGTGCTGCAGGTGGGCTCTGAGCAGAGCAGAGCAGAGGGGCAGAATCCCCTCCCTGTGCTGCTGCTCTCCCTGCTCTGGCTGCAGCTCAGCACTCAGCTGGCTCTGGGCTGCCAGGGACCAGTGCTGGCTCCTGGGGAGTTTGTCACCAACTGACACCCCTGAGGCCTCCTCCTCCAGGCTGCTCTCAAGCCACTCCTTGCCCAGTATGGATTTGTGCTTGGGATTGCCCTGTCCCAGGTGCAGGACCATGTTGAACTTGGCCCTGTTGAACTTCCTGAGGTTGGCCTGGGCTCTTCTCTCAAGCCAAGAGATGTGTTCCAGAATGGGTATCTCCTTGTGCTTGTGCACTTGGAACTCCTCTGAAAAGAAGAGGCAAGTGTGAAAGCTCTAGAGCTGGAGGGAAGGGGAGGGAAGAGAGAGCAGCATTTGCTGGATGAACTGCAGCAGCAAAAAAGCATCTGAGAAAAATGCTAATGGGATGTAAAAGTGAGAAAATAAACCCCCACTTCTCCTGGTGCTCTGTGGGGAAGAGGAACTCTGGCAGCATGGCCTGCAGTATAAGCAGAGCTTTCCACACTCCTTGCCCAGCCCATTGCTGTGTGCAGCTCAGAAAGGCTGCAGTGATGCCACTCAGATTCAGATCCCTGCTCCCAGCCTCACAGAATGCTGTTGGTGGAGCAATAAATAGGCAGCAGAGGAGACCTGGCCCACTATGTGGTGCTGAAAGGCACTGTGCTGCTCCAGGGCAGGGCTGCTGTCAGAACCCAAATGCACTGCATGGAAGAGGAAGGTTGTTGCATTTGTTATCCTGCTGGTAGCTTAGTAAGAGCCTTGTTGTGTGCCAGCAATGATCTGCACACCCTCAGTGACACCTAAGTTGCAGGTGATGCTAAGCTGGAAGGGATTGTTGATCTGATTGAAGGTAGGGAGGCTCTGCAGAAGGATCTGGCAGGCTGGATCCATGGACCAAGCCCAGTGGGATGAGGTTCAACAAGGCCAAGTGCTGAGTCCTGCACTTGGCTCACAACAGCCCCAGGAAGGCTCCAGGCTGGGGGCAGAGTGGCTGCAACCTGCCCAGCAGAGAAGGCCCTGGGGGTGCTGGTTGGCAGCAGCTGAAGAGGAGCCAGGGGGTGCCCAGGTGGGCAAGAAGGCCACCAGCAGCCTGGCCTGGAGCAGCAGTGGTGTGGGCAGCAGGAGCAGGGCAGGGATTCTCCTCCTGTGCTGGGCACTGGGGAGGCCACAGCTTGAGTGCTGGGTTCAGTTTTGGGTCCCTCACTCCCAGAAGGACATTGAGAGGCTGGAGCAGGGCCAGAGAAGGGCAACCAAGCTGGGGAAGGGTCTGGAGAAGAGGGCTGGGGAGGAGCAGCTGAGGGAGCTGGGGCTGCAGTGCAGCATTTCACTTGCAGAGCTGCCACTTCCCACAGGGGGAACTGATTCTGGCAGTCACTGCTTGAAGGAATCTTTAAGTCTTAAGAGTGTCTCCTAATTCACACCTCCTCATGGCCAAGTAGGAACACTTCATAAACCAGTTTGGACAGAGGAGATCTTCCAGACAGCTCCTTAAGATTCCAGGGGTAAGTGGAAGAAAGGGAAAAGCTGATGGGAAGCCAAAAGAGAATTCTATTGTTAGAGACCTGGGACCTCAGGCAGCTGCAAGCTGCTCAGGTTATCAAGCACCAGGAGATAACAGAACATTCCTGGGTCTGCTCAGTGCCTTATGCAGCTGTCAGCTCACAATCCAGTTGGTCAAGCATCAGCTTCCAGTGTCTCAAATTCTCCTTTAAATGAAATGCTGGATGCAGGAAAGGAGCTGAGCAAGGGGCAAATGTCTGCTCTGTGTGTCTGATCCACAGTGGTGCACACCCAAAGGTGCAGAGCCTTGCACCCACAGGCAGGGGCAGGCCATCAGCCACTGCATTGCTGAATGCTAGGGCTTGGCAGGCACCTCTGGAGAGCAGCCAGTCCCAGCCCCACTGCTAGAGCAGGAGCGCCTGGGGCAGGTCACACAGGAACACATCTCTGCAGCTCCCTGAAGGGAGGTTGGAGTGAGGAGGGGGCAGCCTCTGCTCCGTGGTGGCAAGGGACAGGAGCAGAGGCAATGGCTCCAAGCTGCCCCAGGGGAGGCTCAGGCTGGAGCTCAGGAACTATTTCTGTCCTGGAAGGGATCTCAGCCATTGGCAGAGGCTGCCCAGGGCAGTGCTGGAGTCCCCATCCCTGGGGGTGTTCCAGCAGCTGTGGCCCTGGGGCTTAGGGACATGGTTTGGTGCTGACAGTATCACAGTATCACCAAGGTTGGAAGAGACCTCAAAGATCATCAAGTCCAACCTGGCACCACAGACCTCATGACTAAACCATGGCTCCAAGTGCCACATCCAATCCCCTCTTGAACACCTCCAGGGATGGGGACTCCACCACCTCCCTGGGCAGCACATCCCAATGGCCAATCTCTCTTGCTGGGAAGAACTTTCTCCTCACCTCCAGCCTAAACTTGCCCTGGCACAGCTTGAGACTGTGTCCTCTTGTTCTGGTGCTGCTTGCCTGGGAGAAGAGACCAACCCCCAGCTGGCTACAACCTCCCTTCAGGGAGTTGGAGAGAGCAATGAGGTCTCCCCTGAGCCTCCTCTTCTCCAGGCTAAGCAACCCCAGCTCCCTCAGCCTCTCCTCACAGGGCTGTGCTCAAGACCTCTCCCCAGCCTTGTTGCCCTTCTCGGGACACCTTCAGGTGTCTCTGACCCTGCAGGGCTGGGTCGAGTGCTGGACTGGAGGATCTTGGAGCTCTCTTTCCAACCAGATCTATTCTGTGGGGTTTGAATGTCCCCAGAGAAGGAGACTCCACAACCTCTCTGGGCAGCCTGCTCCAGGACTCTGTCACCCTCACAGCAAAGAAGTTTCTCCTCAGGCAGAGGTGGAACCTCCTGGGTTCCAGCTTGTATCTCCTGTTCCTTGTCCCATCATAAGACACCACTGAAAAGAACCTGGCACCTTCAGCTTGACATCCACCCCTCAGATATTTATGGACATGGATAAGGAACCTCTCAGCCTTCTCTTCTCCAGACCTAACAGCCCCAGGGCTCCCAAGCTCTCTTCACAGCAGAGCCTGTTTATCATCACACAGCAATGTAGATGATTACAGAAGCACAAAGTGAGCCTCAGAAGAAGGATGAAGATTATTTCACAGATTCACAGAGCTGTCAGGGTTGGAAGGGACCTCAAGGCTCAGCCAGTTCCAACCCCCCTGCCATGGGCAGGGACACCTCACACTACAGCAGGTTGCTCACAGCCACCTCCAGCCTGGCTGCAAACACCTCCAGGCAGGAGGCTGCCACCACCTCCCTGGGCAACCTGTGCCAGGCTCTCACCACCCTCATGGGGAACAACTTCTTCCTCACATCCAATCTCAATCTCCCCATTTCTAGTTTTGCTCCATTCCCCCCAGTCCTATCCCTCCCTGACACCCTCCAAAGTCCCTCCCCAGCTTTCTTGGAGCCCCCTGCAGATCCTGGAAGGCCACAATGAGGTCTCCTGGGAGCCTTCTCCTCTCCAGCCTGCACAACCCCAACTCTCTCAGTCTGTCCTTATAGCAGAGCAGCTCCAGCCCTCTGCTCCTCCTCGTGGCCCTTCTCTGGACACCTTCCAGCACCTCCAGATCCTTCCTGGCACAGAGGCTTCAGAACTGGCCCCAGAGCTCCAGCTGTGGTCTCACCACGTGGCTCTACTTAGCTGTTCCCTGCAGCTCCTGCTGTAACCTGAGTGTGTGTCAATACCCCTGGTGCCTGAGTGCAGCCTTAATAGAAGGTTTGAGCATGAAGAGAAGGTTTCAACTCCAGGTTTCTCCCAGGAGCTGTGATGGCTTTCCTCACTAATGAGATGGTTCCTTCAAACAGTACAAGCAGTGTGAGCAGCTGAAGAGTTCAGAGCCAGGCTTCACAGATGAAAAGCCTGCATCCAGAAATAAACCCTCTGATATCTGGGTAGCATCTGCCTCTCAAGATGGTTTTTAGGCTTTTTTCCTGCCTTATGCCATGTGCTGCAGATCATATGGCTGCTTTGCAAAGCCTCTTGCCATGCCTGTGTGTGCAAGCCTCAGGGAAGTGTGTTGTAAAGCACAGAGCAGCATGGGCCAGACTAAACTCCCAGAAGTGAGCTGCCAGAGAGCAGCCCTGGGGAGAAGGACCTGGGAGTGCTGGTGGCTAACAAGCTCTGCATGGGACAGCAATGTGCCCTGGGGGCCAAGAAGGCCAATGGGGTCCTGGGGTGCATAAGAGGAGTGTGGCCAGCAGAGCCAGGGAGGTTCTCCTCCCCCTCTGCTCTGCCCTGGGGAGACCTCAGCTGGAGTATTGCATCCAGGTCTGGGCTCCCCAGCTCAGGAGGGACAGGGATCTGTTGGAGAGAGTCCAAGGGAGGGCTCCAAGGATGCTGAAGGGACTGCAGCACTGCCTGGGGAGGAGAGGCTGAGAGCCCTGGGGCTGTTAGTCTGGAGAGGAGAAGACTGAGAGGGATCTGATCAATGCCTATAAATATCTGAGGGCTGGGGGTCAGGAAGGAGGGGACAGAGACAGGCTCTGCTCAGTTGCCCCCTGGGATAAGACAAAGGGCAATGGATGGAAACTCCAGCACAGGAGTGACCTGCCATCAAACATCAGAGGATGTCCTATCCCTGGGATGTAAGCTGCAGCACAGGAGGCTCCACCTCAACATGAGGAGGAACTTCTCTACTGTGAGGGTCCCAGAGCCCTGGAGCAGGCTGCCCAGAGAGGTTGTGGAGTCTCCTTCTCTGGAGCCTTTGCAGCCCTGTCTGGATGTGTTCCTGTGTGACCTGTGCTGGGTTCTATGCTCCTGCTCTGGCAGGGGGTTGGACTGGATGATCTCCAGAGGTCCCTTCCAATCCCTGACATGCTGTGAGCCTGGGATTTTGGCGATGAATAAGGAAAGATTTTGCCTGGATTTCCTCATCACCACACAATAGGATGGAGTCACAAACTTCTAGGCTGAATAATAATTCAGGAAGTTCAGTAAGGCAAAGTGCAAGGAGCTGCACCTAGGTTAGAGCAATCCTCTATCTCAACCCAGGCTGGGGGATGATGAGAGCCAGAGCAGCCCTGCAGAGAAGGACTTGGGGGTGCTGGTGGGTGAGGAGCTGGACAGGAGCCAGCAGTGGGCACTTGCAGCACAGAAGGCCAAGGGCAGCCTGGGCTCCATCAGAGAAGTGTGGCCAGAGATGGAGAGAGAGGATCCTGCCCCTCTGCTCTGCTCTGGGGAGACCTCACCTGCACTGCTGTGTCCAGCTCTGGGACCTCCAACACAAGAGGGACACAGACCTGATGGAGTGGGCCCAGAGGAGGCCAGGAAGATGATCTGAAGGCTGGGGAACCTCTCCAATGGGGACAGGCTGGGAGAGTTGGGGCTGTTCAGCCTGGGGAAGAGAAGGCTCTGGGGAGACCTTAGAGCTGCATTTCAGTATCTGCAGGGGACCTCCAGGCAGGCTGGGGAGGGGCTGTTCAGAAGGGGCTGTGGGGATAGGATGAGGACAATGGCTTGAAACTGGAGCAGGGCAGAGATAGGTTGGAAAGCAGGAGGAAGCTCTGCACAGTGAGAGGTGAGACACTGGCACAGGCTGCCCAGGGGGGTGGTTGAGGCTCCAGCCCTGGAGACATTCCAGATCAGACTTGATGTGTCCCTGGGCAGCCTGCTCTGGCTGGAGGTGTCCCTGCTGAGTGCAGGGGGGTTGGACAAGATGCCCTTTGAGGGTCCCTTCCAACCTGATGCAATTTGTGAATCAGCTTGCAACAAGAAAGGAAGGACACCTTCCAGCACCTCCAGATCCTTCCTGGAGCAGAGGCTCCAGAACTGGACACAGCAAACATAAAATCATAGAACTGTCAGGGTTGGAAGGGACCCCAAGGCTCAGCGAGTTCCAGCCCCCTGCCACACTACAGCAGCTTGCTCACAGCCACATCCAGCCTGGCTGCAAACACCTCCAGGCAGGAGGCTTCCACCACCTCCCTGGGCAATCATGGGGAAGAACTTCTTCCTAAGGTCTAATCTAAATCTCTCCTCCTCTACCTTGGGTCCATCCCCCCTAGTCCTATCACTCCCTGACACCCTCAAAAGTCCCTCCCCAGCTTTCTTGGAGCCCCCTGCAGATCCTGGAAGGCCACAATGAGGTCTCCTGGGAGCCTTCTGCTCTCCAGCCTGCACAACCCCAACTCTCTCAGTCTGTCCTCATAGCAGAGCAGCTCCAGCCCTGCTCTCCCTGCTCTCAGGACAGGGAAAAGAAGAGGGATAAGAAATGCAGCTTTGAGTGCTGGAAGAGCAATTATGACATCTCACATGGCCCAAAGCAAACCCCTGTAGCTGAGCAGAGGCCATTCCATATCTGCAGTGAAAGTCTGAGCAATAAGCTAGTGAAAAATGCTTGAGGTGCTAAAAATAAAGCACACCTAATGCCAAGAGTCCCAAATGGAAGCAAAAATAAAGTACAAATGTTGCTGACAAGCAATCTTTAAATAATCTCCTTTCAGATGGCATTATGCAGCAAGCTGCTTGACACCTGTGGGAAAAGGCTTTGCTGTTCAGCTGGGAGGAGAAAAATAACCCTGGTGAGGTATGGTGCTGGTGGGGCCCCATTTCAAACTGCATCCCCACAAGGAGTTTGGATTGCTTGAAATTGCAAGGGGCTGGGGGAGCACTAGCACCAAGGGGGTCTGTTGAGGTTGATATGTTTGCCCCTGGACATCTCTGGCCTTGCTGGCTACTCATTTGTCATGCTAAGCTTGAAAGGACAAAGGCACATCCTCAGGAGCCCCAGCTCCTGGTGAACCCCAGAAGCTGCTGAAGACTGAACACAGGGTTAGAGAGATGGCCATGGGTATAGAATCAAAGAGTGCTTTGGGTTGGAAGGGACCTCAAAGCTCATCCAGTCCCAACCCCCAGCCATGGGCAGGGACACCTCCTACCAGCACAGCTTGCTCAGGGCCTCATCCAGCCTGGCCTGGAACACCTCCAGGCAGAGGTCATCCACAGCCTCCCTGGGCAACCTGTGCCAGTGTCTCTCCACCCCCACTCTAAAGAATCTCTTCCTTATCT
Organism: Dryobates pubescens; assembly: GCF_014839835.1. Classification (NCBI taxonomy): domain Eukaryota; kingdom Metazoa; phylum Chordata; class Aves; order Piciformes; family Picidae; genus Dryobates; species Dryobates pubescens. Next base: position 12,366,042 of record NC_071614.1, on the reverse strand, counting down.
CCAGTCTCAATCTCCCCCTTCCACCTCAAAGCCATTGTTCCTCCTCCTGGCACTCCCAGCCCTTCTCACAAGTCCCTCCCCAGCTCTCCTGGAGCCCTTCAGGCACTGGAAGGCTGCTCTGAGGTCTCCCCAGAGCCTTCTCTTCTCCAGGCTGAACAGCCCCAACTCTCTCAGCCTGTCCACACAGGGGAGGTTCTGCAGCCTCTGATCATCTTTGTGGCCTCCTCTCAACCCAGCAGCTCCAGGTCGTTCTTGTGCTGGGGGCCCCAGAGCTGGAGGCAGTGCTGCAGGTGGGCTCTGAGCAGAGCAGAGGGGCAGAATCCCCTCCCTGTGCTGCTGCTCTCCCTGCTCTGGCTGCAGCTCAGCACTCAGCTGGCTCTGGGCTGCCAGGGACCAGTGCTGGCTCCTGGGGAGTTTGTCACCACCTGGCACCCCCAAGGCCTTCTCCTCCAGACTGCTCTTGAGCCACTCCTTACCCAGCCTGTGCTTGGGATTGCCCTGACCCTGACAAGTGCAGGGCTTTGAACTTAGCCTTGTTGCCCTTCATGAAGTTGGCATGGGCTCACATCTTGAGCTTGTCCAAGTCCCTCTGGATGCCATCCCTTCCCTCCACTGTGTCAACCTGACCATAAACCCTTTGCAAATGCTTGTGGGCTGTGAAATGGCTTCATGCACAAATGAAAAAATGCAGAGAAACTGGAGGGACCTTCCAAAGCAGAGCAGCAGGGTGGAGATGTGTGGCCTGGCTCAGGTGAATGGGTTGGGTTTTACTCTAAGAATCATAAAATCATAGAATCAAGAAGGTTGGAAAAGACCTCAAAGATCATCAAGTCCAACCTGTTACCAAAGATCTCTTGACAACTAAACCATGGCACCAAGTGCCACATCCAATCCCCTCTGGAACACCTCCAGGGATGGGGACTCCACCACCTCCCTGGGCAGCACATCCCAATGGCCAATCTCTCTTGCTGGGAAGAACTTTCTCCTCCCCTCCGGCCTAAACCTCCTCTGGCACAGCTTGAGACTGTGTGCTCATGTTCTGGTGCTGGGTGCCTGGGAGAAGAGACCAACACCCACCTGGCTCCAACCTCCCTTCAGGTAACTGTAGAGAGCAAGAAGGTCTCCCCTGAGCCTCCTCTTCTGCAGGCTAAGCAACCCCAGCTCCCTCAGCCTCTCCTCACAGGGCTGTGCTCCAGACCCCTCCCCAGCTTTGTTGCCCTTCTCTGGACACCTTCCAGCAGCTCAACATCTTTCCTAACCTGAGGAGCCCAGAACTGGACACAGGAAGGATGAGAAAACTATAGAAAGTCTTTTCCTCCCTAAAGGAGTGTCTGAAGACTGCCAGGACAGGACTGCTTCCAATAATTTGCCCCAGTGCATTGCTAGCATAGAAGTGTCCCTGAGTACAAGGGGAGGAAATAACACTAGAAAGAAATGGAGACTCTGAACTTCTCCCCACTCTCTGCATGAGGATTCTCTCTCAGAAGCACAGAATCATTTTGGGAGGAAAAGATCAAGAAGAACATTGAGTCCCTTCTCTAACCCTGCCAAGGCTGGGGCTAAACCATGGCCCTCAGCACCACATCTCTGCCTCTTTGAAACATCTCCAGCCTTGGAGCCTCAACAACTTCTCTGGGCAACCTGTTCCAGTGCCTCACTCCCCTCATGGGGAAGAATTGCTTCCTGATGGCTCATCTCAGCCCAGCTTCTTCCAGTCTGAAGCCATTGCCTCTCCTCCTTTCCCTCCAGGCCTTTGTCAAAAGGCCCTCTCCAGCTCTCCTGTAGTTCTCTAATTCATATAATCCCAGAATCATGTAGGCCTGAAAAGCCCTTTAAGATCACTGACTCCAACCACCCTCCAACTGCACCAAGTCTGGTGTGACAGTTTGAGGCTGTGCCTTTAAGGACAGACGGTGCTGAGACACTGGCTAAATGTTTTCGGTACTAGAACCAAAACATTCTGATATTCTAAACGAATTTCATTGGTTGGTAGACAAAAATGCAGCTTTAGATTGTAGAGCAGTTGGAATTTTTTTTTCCTCAGTTCAGTTTGGTTTGGGGAGTTGGAGGAGTTTGGGTTTTCAGCCTGTTCTCCCTGCCTGCTTCTTCTGCAAACTGCTGGAGTTAGCCTTCAGATAAGCAAACACTAATCCTGCATGGGCTTTTGAAGCTTGCTAACAACTCTTCTCCTTAGTAACTTGCCTTCCTCTCTCTCTAACCCCTTTCTGGGGAAAAAGGGAGGTAGGGGGGGAGAGAGGGGGTTCCAAGGAGGGGATCCCTCCCTCGGGGAGGGATTTTTGTTGTGTTATTTGTCTTTGCTGTGTATTTCTGTGTATATATTGTAAATACCTGTATATACTGTGTTATATATAACCTGCTTTCCATATATGCTTGTAAATATATAGCTTGCTCTTTCGACTGGGCTAGTTGTGGTTTCTTACTCTGTGGAGGAGGGAGAGCTAAGCCCTCTCTCAACCTACCACAGGGATGGGGATTCAACCACCTCCCTGGGCAGCTCCCTTTCAGTCAAGAAGTTTCTTCTAATGTCCAACTTAAATCTGGTGCTTCCTGTTCCAATCCCTGACCACTCTTGCAGCAAAGACATAGAATACATAGAATACATAGAATAAACCAGGTTGGAAGAGACCTTCAAGATCATCGCGTCCAACCCATCAACCAATCCAACACCACCTAAACAACTAACCCACGGCACCAAGCACCCCATCAAGTCTCCTCCTGAACACCTCCAGTGATGGCGACTCCACCACCTCCCCAGGCAGCCCATTCCAATGTGCAATCACTCTTTCTGTATAGAACTTTTTCCTAACATCCAGCCTGAACCTCCCCTGGCACAGCCTGAGACTGTGTCCTCTTGTTCTGGTACTGCTTGCCTGGGAGAAGAGACCAACATCCGTCTGTCTACAACCTCCCTTCAGGTAGTTGTAGAGAGCAATAAGGTCACCCCTGAGTCTCCTCTTCTGCAGGCTAAGCAACCCCAGCTCCCTCAGCCTCTCCTCACAGGGCTGTGTTCCAAACCCCTCCCCAGCTTTGTTGCTCTTCTCTGGACACGCTCCAGCAAGTCAACCTCCTTCCTAAGCTGAGGGGCCCAGAACTGGGCACAGTAAAACACTGGAGAATGCGGGCATCGATCCCGCTACCTCTCGCATGCTAAGCGAGCGCTCTACCATTTGAGCTAATTCCCCTTCCATTTGCCCCAATCTCCAACCTAGCCCTCCCCTGGTGCAATTCCTTTGACTGATTCAAAATCAGGTGTGGCCCCACTATGGGTTATGAAGGGCTGTTAGAGTCCAGGGTCCAGCCATCTTATCTGTGCTGGGCACTGCCAAGAGCAGCTGGTGAGGGCACAGCTAGGAGTATCTTCCCTTTTTGATTGTATTTACCCTTGCAACCCTCCAGCTTTGGGGCAGAGTGGCTGGAAAGCTGCCCAGCAGAGAAAGACCTGGGAGTGCTGGTTAACAGCCAGCTGAACATGAGCCAGGGTATGCCCAGGTGGCCAAGCAGGACACCAGCATCCTGGCCTGGATCAACAACAGTGAGACCAATAGGAATGGGAAGTGAGTCTTCCTCTGTACTCTGCACTGGTGAGGACACACCTTGAGTGTTGGGTTCAGTTTTGGGCTCCTCACTCCCAGAAGGACATTGAGAGGCTGGAGCAGGTCCAGAGAAGGGCAACCAAGCTGGGGAAGGGTCTGGAGAAGAGGGCTGGGGAGGAGCAGCTGAGGGAGCTGGGGGTGTTGAGTGTGGAGAAGAGGAGGCTGAGGGAGACCTCATTGCTCTCTACAGCTGCCTGAGAGGAGGCTGCAGCCAAGAGGATGTTGGCCTGTTGTCCCAGGTAGCAAGTGACAGGATGGAAGAAATGGCCTCAGGTTGTGCCAGGGGAGGATTGGTTTGGACATTAACAGTGAAGAAAAAATCTTCACTGAAAGGGTTCTCAAATCCTGTTCCAGGCTGCCCAAGGAGGTGGTTGAATACCCTGGAGCTTTAAACCACCCTGGTGAATTATGTACCCTGGAGGTATTTCAAAGATGCAGAGATGGGTGCTGAGGGACGTGGTTTAGCAGCAGCCTTGGCAGTGTTGGCTTAACGGTTGGACTCGATGATATTAAAGGTCTTTTCCAGCCTAAACCATTCTGTGATTCTGTTGTGTTTGGTAACAAACAAAACCTGCTCCATTCATAAATGCATTTCTGAGGCAATGCACTTTGAAAGTATCTCAAGCCACTTCTTGGGCTTTGTGCCTCAAGCTGCACCTCTGAGTTTCACCTCCCTCTTGTGTCACATCACTTGAGTATTTATGAGTGGTGAGCTCTCTGTCTGTTAGCATCATGCATTTCCCAGAGAGCACAGCACCTCAGCAGTCCTACAAAGCCCAGCTCAGCTCCAGGGCTGCCTCTGCACATTTTGCATTGTCATCCCCAGGGCTAAACCCTGCCTGAGGACACATGGAATGACTGTGGAAGTGACTTGGCTGTCAATAGACAGGGAGTATGCAAACATATCCTGGTAAAACAGAACAGGATCATTGAGTGTCTTCATCCAAAGCATCCCAAGGATACTGGAGCTGACTCTCCTCTGATTAAAGGCGGCTGCAGTAATTGCACAATCCCCCCTCATCACCCCTCATCACCCCTCATCAGTGTTGCTTGCAGCAGACTTTCCTCCAGAATCCTCCTTCCTCTCACAAGGCTCAGTTACCCCTGCCTGGGTTTTGCAGGAAGCCTTTTCTGTACAGAGACCGAACAGATGGGATCCTAGGATGGTTTGGGGCGGAAAGGAGCATAAAGCTCATCCTGTTCCAACCCTCTGCCATGGGCAGGGACACCTCCTACCACAGCAGCTTGCTCAAGGCCCTGTCCTAGCTGAATTTCAGCACTTCCAGGCTGGGAGCCTCCACAGCTTCTCTGGGCAACCTGTTCCAGCGCCTCAGCACCCTCATGGGCAAGAATTGCTTCCTCATGGCCAATCTAGATCCAGCTTCTTCCAATTGGAAGCTGTTACCCCTTGTCCTGTCACTCCATGCCTTTGCCAAAAAGTCCCTCCTGTAGCCCCCTTCAGGTACTGGAAGGCCTGGGTTGGAAAGGATCATAAAGATCATCCAGTCCCAACCCCTGCCATGGGCAGGGACACCTCCCACCAGCACAGCTTGCCCAAGGCCTCATCCAACCTGGCCTGGACCACATCCAGGGAGGAGACATCCACAACTTCACTGGGCAACCTGTGCCAGTGCCTCACCACCCTAACTTCCAGTCTCGATCTCCCCTCTTCCAGCTCAAAGCCATTGCCCCTTGTCCTGTCACTACAAGCCCTTGTCCTGTCACTACAAGCCCTTGTCCCTCCTCAGCTCTCCTGGACCCTCTTCAGGGACTGGAAGGCTGCTCTAAGGTCTCCCCAGAGCTTTCTCTTCTCCAGGCTGAACAGCCCCAACTCTCTCAGCCTGTCCCCACAGGTGGACACTCCAGGTGGAGCCTCAGCAGAGCAGAGGGGCAGAATCCCCTCCCTCCATCTGCTGCCCACACTGCTGAGGACCAACCCAGGACATGGCACACGGTGCCAGCTCATGTTGAGCTCCTCATCACCCAGCACCCCCAAGTCGTCCTTCTCAGCACTGCTCTCTGTCCAAGCTCCACTCAGTGCTTGGAATTGCACCCACCCAGGTGCAGGGACTTGCACTTAGCTTTATTGAGCTACCTGGGGTTGCCACTGGCCACCCCTCCAGACTCCCCTCTGCTCTGCACAGAGAAATGACACAAACAGCTGAGTCAGAGCAGGTAAAGCTCTTGAAAACAGGAACAAGGCAAGTGAAAGGTGAGACAGAGCAAGGAAGAGCACTTCCACCTGCTTCCCCATATCTTGATTGTGTTTGCTGCTATTTCTGTCCACACTCCCCCTTGCCCTGATGACCCAGTCTGTGAGGGGATGAATTCCTGTGCAGTCACACAGGGTTATTTCAACTCAGGCACAGGAAGGTGTATCCTTAGTTTTTCTGCTGTAGAAAGGATGCTAAATGTCAGAGCTGTTTCATTTTAGGTCCTTTTATTTTTTGTTAGGGTCTCTTTTTTTGTGCTGTGGTTTTGGTTGGGGGTTGGGGGTTTTTTTGGTCCCCAGATTGTGCACGTGGCCAAACATATGCAGCCAGTCCCTGGGAAAACAAAGGAGCACACAGGGCTTAAACACTAACAGCTGCTCTGCTCAGGCAGCAGCCTCACGCTGCCCTGCTCCAGCACAGTTCATTGGCATAACTGCCACAGAAAAGCATCGTCCCACTTGAATTTGTCAAGAGCCAGTTTACAGCCTTGTGCTCGCAGGGGAGTGGATTCCTACAGAGCTCAGGTGGTGGAGACACCTGCTCTGCACTGCCAGAGAGCAGGGGAGGTACAGAAAAGTCCCCAGGGCTTGCCAGAAATCCACCAGCTCTAGCTCAGGAGTCAGAACGTGGTCACCTAGGTCACAACAGAAAAATCCTCCTCCAAATGTCCTTAAACTCCTGCATTAGGAACGGTGTGGCCAGCAGGAGCAGGGAAGTCATTGTGCCCCTGGACTCTGCACTGGTTAGGCCACACCTTGAGTCCTGTGTCCAGTTCTGGGCTCCTCAATTTAAGAAGGACATTGAGAGACTTGAAGGTGTCCAGAAAAGGGCAACAAAGCTGGGGAGGGGTCTGGAGCACAGCCCTGTGAGGAGAGGCTGAGGGAGCTGGGGTTGCTTAGCCTGGAGAAGAGGAGGCTCAGGGGAGACCTCATTGCTCCCTACAACTACCTGAAGGGGGATTGTAGCCAGAAAGGGGTTGGTCTCTTCTCTCAAGCAACCAGCACCAGAACAAGAGGACACAGTCTCAAGCTGCACCAGAGGAGGTTTAGCCTCGAGGTGAGGAGAAAGTTCTTCACCAAGAGAGTCATTCACCATTGGGATGTGCTGCCCAGGGAGGTGGTGGAGTCCCCATCCCTGGAGGTGTTCAAGAGGGGATTGGATGTGGCACTTGGTGCCATGGTTTAGTTGTCAAGAGATCCTTGGTAACAGGTGGGACTTGATGATCTTTGAGGTCTTTTCCAGCCTTCTTGATTCTATGATTTTATGATTCTATGACTCTATGAATCACCTGCTTCTCTCTCTATTACTTGTCCTTTCACTTGGGAGAGGTTGCCTATGTAGGTGGTAGAGTCCCCATCCCTGGAGGTGCTCAAGAAATGTGTGGCCATGGCACTCTGGGACATGGTTTAGTGACTATGATGGTGTTGGGTTAATGATTGGACTCAATCTTAGTATCATAGTATCATATCATCAGTCAGGGTTGGAAGGGACCACAAGGATCAGCCAGTTCCAACCCCCCTGCCATGGGCAGGGACACCCCACACTAGAGCAGGCTGCCCAGAGCCTCATCCAGCCTGGGCTTAAACACCTCCAGGGATGGGGCCTCAACCACCTCCCTGGACAACCCATTCCAGGGCTTCACCACTCTCATGGGGAAGAACTTCCTCCTCACCTCCAGCCTGAATCTCCCCACCTCCAGCTTCATTCCATTCCCCCTAGTCCTATCACTACCTGCTCTGCTAGCTGCTAGTCCTATCACTAACTGGACACAATCTGAAAGGTCTCTGCCAACCCAAACAATTCTGTGATTCCATTAATTCCAGTGAAGAGGCACAGATTCTGCAGGCTTGTCTCTGAGAATGACAAAGTGTGGGAGGTGTCTCTATGACTTTCTCTAGTTATTAACTGGTATTCCCAACCCTTTCTACACACATGCACTCACAAAGTCTGCAACTCAGAAGTAAAGCAATCAGTTCCACTCTGAAGGATTTGACTTCTCCTTGCTCAAATCAGGAGAGACTTGAAGTGAATTGCTGAGGATCAAATAGTCTAAATCCACCACTGCTGGAATTTCATCTCCATCTTCAAGCAGTGCAAATTGTACCAGGCTTATTGAGGGCTTCCAGGACAGAGGCATAAGATAGGTAAAAAAAACCTCAGCAAAATCAGATTTAGGGCACTCTGAGACAGAAGCAAGGGATTAGATTGCCTCATCCAGACACAGTGGAGAAGGGCTCTGAGACAAGCAGGGCTTGATTTAGAGTGTATGAAAATGATACCAAAATATCACCATAGGCCTCTTCTGGTTTTGAACTGTTTTCCCCTCTGATGCTTTAGATAATGCCATTCTCTCTAACCATTTATTCCCTGCTACCTCAACTTTTGCCATTCTCTCAGAGAGTTTGGAGCAGGGTTAAATTCCAGTTAGACTTACAGAGGACAAACACTAATGAAACCCAAGTTTTGACTCAAGGACAATGACTTGCAGGACAGGACTTCTCCCTGTCAGACAGGGCAGAAACTTGGAAAGCTTGTCAAAGAGAAGAGCAATTGAGTGTTTGAAGGTAGAATAGAATAGAATAGAATAGAATAGAATAGAATAGAATAGAATAGAATAGAATAGAATAGAACAGAACAGGACAGGACAGGATAGGATAGGATAGGATAGGATAGGATAGGATAGGATAGGATAGGATAGGATAGGATAGGTTAGAATTGAATTGAATTGAATTGAATTGAATTGAATTGAATTGAATTGAATTGAATTGGAGTTAACCAGGTTGGAAAAGACCTCAGAGATCATCAAGTCCAACCTATCACCCAGCACCATCTAAGCAACTAAATCATGGCTCCAAGTGCCACATCTTGAAGGTCTCTTCCAACCTGGTTTGGTCTATTCTATTCTATTCTATCCAATCCCCTTTTGAACACCTCCAGGGATGGGGACTCCACCACCTCCCTGGGCAGCACATCCCAATGGCCAATCTGTCTTGCTGGGAAGAACTTCTTCCTAACATCCAGCCTAAACCTCCCCTGGCACAGCTTGAGACTGTGTCCTCTTGTTCTGGTGCTGCTTACCTGGGAGAAGAGACCAACTCCCACCTGGCTACAACCTCCCTTCAGGGAGTTGTAGAGAGCAATGAGGTCTCCTCTGAGCCTCCTCTTCTCCAGGTACAGGTTGTCCTGAACTACGACAGCAGTGTCCTGCAAAGGGGCTACAAATCCACCACACTTCTGTATCTCTCCCAAGGGGTGAATCATAGAATCAATAAGGTTGGAAAAGACCTCTAAGATCATCAAGTCCAACCTTCTACCCAACACCTCCATGAGCACTAAACCATGTCCTGAAGTGCCACATCTACTCATTTGTGTTTGTCAAAACCACTCTTAACTGCAACTGACCATGGAAAGGCTCTTGGCTGTGTAGCCACTTTGCCTTTTACCCAACAACTGCTGTGAAACCAGACTGAAGGTCTGGGAAATGCTAGGCCAGTTGATTTATGGGAAGCACAATTCTTGCTCACCATCATCAAGTCCAACCTTCTACCCACTCCATGAGCACTAAACCATGTCCTGAAGTGCCATATCTACTCATTTGTGTTTGTTAAAACCACTCTTAACTGCAACTGACCATGGAAGGGCTCTTGGCTGTGTAGCCACTTTGTCTTTAACTTCTGTGAAACCAGAGTCTGGGAAATGCTAGGCCAGTTGATTTATGGGAAGTACAATCCTTGCTCACCATCACCAAGGACTTTGTTGTCCTTGAGTCACTACAAACCAGTCCCCTCAATCTGTTTTCATAAGAGAGAGGTAGTGCTGGAAAATGTTTACAAGTGCTAATTAGCTTGGGCAGCTTGTGCCACCTCAGCACTCTACCCACATCCTTACTGCTTGTGACTAACACAGAGTCTTTGCATCCTTATCACTGAAGCCTCCACATTGATCTCTACCTTAACTAAAGAGATGTTCTTCCAAACCAGTGAAAAACAATCAGTGTGGTCCAGGACCTGGCAACTTAGGTGATGATTGAACTTGTGAACATACAGGGAAAAGAATTCAACAGTCCAAACAATGTTCAAGACCATCAGAAACCATGGAGACCACAGGTCCTAGCTGGCAGACCCCTGCCCAAAATAAACCCCTCACCTTCTGAGCATGCACAATGACTTCCTCACCTCACCATGAGGGTGGTGAGAGCCAGGCACAGGTTGCCCAGGGAGGTGGTGGCAGCCTCATGCCTGGAGGTGTTTGCAGCCAGGCTGGAGGTGGCTGTGAGCAACCTGCTGTAGTGTGAGGTGTCCCTGCCCATGGCAGGGGGGTTGGGACTGGCTGAGCCTTGAGCTCCCTTCCAGCCCTGACAATTCTGTGATTCTATGACTTTAAGAGCAGCTGGATGTTGTACCCAAGGCAAGGGTAATGGACACTGTTAATTCTTCAATGCACATTTAAAACGTGGGGAAAGAGGCATTTGGATTGGAGTACTTACAGACACAGAATGGATAAGCATGGAATCCATCAGCACAACCTTCACACTCTTCTCCCTGGAAATTCAGCTTACACAAGCAGCGGCCAGAGCCTTCCTCACAGCCCTCTGCACGCTCCCAGGGGCATCTGCAGGCTGAGGAAGGATCAGCAGTTAGCATTCATGGGAAAAGAAGTAATCTGCCTTTCACAGCAGAATGGATTTCAGCTGGGGTGCTGGGTTTGTGGGAATGCCCCCCAGCACCCAAACTTGCACAGCTCTGTAATCAAGAAATGCCTACTCCTTAATGTGAAGAGTTTGAGTCCTGATGTGGGTGACAGTAGCACAGGCCACAGCAGCATGGCTTATTCAACACTGGGAGGCAAGGGGAAAGCTGGCTGCTGCCTCTCCCCTCTGCTGGAACTGCAGGCTGGTGGCTGCCCATCCTGCTGGAACTGCAGGGTGGTGGCTGCCCATCCTGCTGGAAAGCTGGCTGTCCCCTCTGCTGGAACTGCAGGCTGGTGGCTGCCCATCCTGCTGGACCTGCAGGGTGGTGGCTGCCCATCGTGCTGCTGATAACATGCTGCCAGGAGTGAAAAAAAAAACCAACAAGCAAGCAGTTTCCAGTGCTGGAAGATGGGCAAGTAAACAGCAGCTTTGATTAGTGAGTACAAGTCCTCTGTGCAGCTCTGGTTTCCTCCCTGCCTGGCCGTTTTCAGCAGGCTGAATCAGCAGCATCACATCCTGCTTGTGAATCAAACCAGTGGTAACCCACCAGGAGCCCCCATCTGCTGTTGCAGGGCAGGCAGGGAGCCTTACAGCCCTGCTGATTTCAGATCCAGTTCTGCAGGAAAACGCTGTTGCAGGGCAGTTCACAACACCACAGGCACTACAAAACTGTTGCTGCTCAGCTGTTGAAGTCAAACTGCAGAGGTTATGCTGCTTCATCACTGGTGTTCGAATGTGTTACTTCCAAGGGCTGGAGCACCTCTGCTACGAGGATAGGCTGAGGGAGCTGGGGCTCTTCGGCCTGAGGAAGATTTCAGCTGCCTTCCAATACCTGAAGGGAGCCTACAGGAAGGCTGGAGAGGGGCTTTTTATAGGGGTGTCTAGCCATAGGACAAGGGAGAATGGTGTGAAGCAGAGGGAGAGCAGGGTTAGACTGGAGCTTAGGAGGAACTTCTTCAGGGTGGTGAAACTGTGGAATAGGTTGCCCAGAGAGATTGTGGATGCCCACTGGCTGAAAGTTTCAAGGCCAGGTTGGATAAGGCCTTGAGCAACCAAGTCTAGTTGAGAGGCATCCCTGCCCTTGCAGGGAGGTTGGAGTAGATGACCTCTGAGGTCCCTTCCAAGAATAAGCTGTTCTGTGATCCCATGTTTCTCCAGCTGAGCAGCTGGAATGCAGTTCAATTCAGCCATAGAGTTTCCCCTGTAGATTTACAGCTGTGTTTCTGGAGAGTTGATTGAGCTATTCATGCCTTGACTTTCAAAATTAATTAGGAGAAGCTTCTTCCCTGAAAGGCTTCTCAAAGCCTGGCACAGGTTGCCCGGGGAGGTGGTTGAATCCCCATCCCTAGAGGTGTTTCAAAGTGGCAGTGATGTGGTGCTGAGGGACAGGGTTTAGCAGCAGCCTTGGTGGAGTTAGAGAATGGTTGGACTGGATGATCTTAAAGGACTTTTCCAACCAAAATGATTGTACAGTCCATAGAATCATAGAATCAATAAGGTTGGAAAAGACCTTAAAGGTCATCCAGTCCAACCTGTCACCCATGACCTCATGACTACTAAACCATGGCTCCAAGTGCCACATCCAAACCCCTCTTGAACACCTCCAGGGATGGGGACTCCACCACCTCCCTGGGCAGCACATTCCAACAGCTAACAACTCTAGTTCTAGAGCTATGAAATAATTTGTACAGAAAACAGAGGTCACCTAATTGTGGCCTTCCAGTATCTGAAGGGGGCTACAAGAAGGCTGGGGAGGGACTGCTCAGGATCTCAGGGAGTGATAGGACTAGGGGGAATGGAATGAAGCTGGAGGTGAGGAGGAAGTTCATCACCATGAGAGTGGTGAAGCCCTGGAATGGGTTGTCCAGGGAGGTGGCTGGGGCACCGTCCCTGGAGGTGTTTAAGCCCAGGCTGGATGAGGCTGTGGCCAGCCTGCTCTAGTGTGGGGTGTCCCTGCCCATGGCAGGGGGGTTAGAACTAGATGATCCTTGTGGTCCCTTCCAACCCTCACTGATACTATGATAGTATGATCAGTGCCAGTACTGAGCAAGGACTGCAGCTACTGGCTGCTAGGAAGATGATCTGAGGATTCTAGCTCCTGTGCATGGGGCCAAAAAGCTGCCAAGAGCACACAGCCCTGTTACACTAATACTCAAACACAGGGGCTAGGAAATAGGAGCCCAGCTCTCAAGAAATGGAGCAGGTGTCTCCCAGAGGAGCTGGCTTTTTGCTGCTCCTCAGAAATGGTGCTTGAAGGTAGGAGTTAGCCTTCTCTGTGCCTCAGGGAATCCACAAGAAGTTTCATTGCTTCTTGATCAAATCCACTACACATGACTAAGGGAAAGCACCTCACAAACCACTCCAGCAGGACTCCCTACCCACCTGGGAGACAACTTCACAGAAATAAGTGTTCTCATCTGGAAGAAAGTGTCTTGCACATGCATGAAACACAGAACAAAGGTGATGAAACTGCAACCTGCCACTTCCTTTTAGCCAGGCTGCTTGAATTCTCTCACAGGTGATAGAACCAGAGGGCATGGCCTCAAGCTGTGACTGGGTAGGTTTAGTACTGGACAGCAGGAAGAATTTTTCCTGAGCAAGAAGTGGTCAGGCATTGGAATGTGCTGCCCAGGGAGGTGGTGGAGTGTTTCAAGGTGGTTTGGGATATGGTGCTTGGGGCTGTGGTTTAGGGGTGACCCTTGTAGAGCAGGGTTAATGGTTGGCCTTGGTGATCCTGAGGGGCTTTTCCAAGCTGCGTGTTTCTGTGATTTCTGTGCGTTTCTGGAGTCCCAATGTCACTCACAGGGCAGAACATGTCATTTCCTCATTCATGCTGCGCTGACTTCCTGCAAGCCCTTGAGGGCTTCTGGGCTGCGTGGAGCATGCTGGTTTGGAGGTGTGCATTGCAACAGAAGGCACTGCTCTCTTTAAACACCCCTCTCAGTGCCCAGCTCTGCTCAGCAAGAGTAAGACAGAGGGAATGGGGTCAGCCAAAGTGCCTGATTGACACCTGAGAGATTCCAGAAGCCTCCCAGCATCAGACAACCTTTGCCTTTCAGAAAGTGCTGTCCTGAGAGATGTTTTTCCCAAGAGAGAGTATTTCCCAAGGCGGTGGTGGTGATTGCCATGACATGCACAGAAGTATTGCTACTTGACTCACAGGAAGAGAGACCTTTTTCTTGACAGGCATGAGGTGTTGCTACTAAAAGAAGAGTGTGGCTCCATTCTTTTGTGTGCTGGCAAGGCCAGGGGAAGGGAAGTCTGATCCTTTTATGAGAGCAGCTGTAGCACCAGGCTAGCTGACAGGAAGCAAACCCAGGGTGTAATTAATAGCTTCCATTTTCAGCTGAATTTAAGCACAACACAGAAAGCCTCTTCTGGGAAAGGAGGCTGAAAACAATGTGGGTGTATTTTCAGTGTCCACTTACCTGATCACTTTGGGTTGGAATGGATGCATTTATCTCTCTTGATTGGAAACTCCTGCTAGACTAGCCTGTATCTAAGCTAAACTTCCGAAATACTGATTTTTGCTTCAGCACGATGGAAAGTTAGAATCACAGAATTGTCAGGGCTAGAAGGCACCTCAAGGATCCACCAGTTGCAACCCCTGCCATGGGCAGGGACACCTCACACTACAGCAGGTTGCTCACAGCCACATCCAGCCTGGCTGCAAACACCTCCAGGCAGAAGGCTTCCACCACCTCCCTGGGCAACCTGTGCCAGGCTCTCACCACCCTAACTGCAAAGAATTTCTTCCTCACGTCCAATCTCAATCTCCCCACTTCTAGTTTTGCTCCATCCCCCCAGTCCTATCCCTCCCTGACACCCTCAAAAGTCCCTCCCCAGCTTTCTTGGAGCCCCCTTCAGAGTCTGGAAGGCTACAATTAGTTCTCCTCAGAGCCTTCTCCTCTCCAGACTGCACAACCCCAACTCTCAGTCTGTCCTCATAGCAGAGCAGCTCCAGCCCTCTGCTCCTCCTCGTGGCCCTTCTCTGGACACCTTCCAGCACCTCCAGAGCCTTCCTGGCACAGAGGCTCCAGAACTGGAAGCAGTAATTGGAATACAGGAGACTCCACATAAACATGAAGAGACAGCTCTTCACTTTGAGGGTGGCAGGCTGCCCAGAGAGGCTGTGGAGTCTCTATCTCTGGAGGCATTCTGAACTCGTCCGGACCGGTTCTTCTGTGATTTACTCTGGGTGATTCTGCTCTCGCATGTGCTTGGACTCTACGACCTCCAGAGGTCCCTTCCAACCCTCACCACGCTGTCGCTCTGCGAAGGGCTGCTGCGGGGAACTCACCCAGAGCCCCCACCCACCCGAGCACCGACCCCGTCCCACCGCGCCCCGTCGCCGCCATCCCCCTGCACGCCTGCGCGGCCCCTCGGCGCCTGCGCGCTGCGGGGCGAGCCGAGCCGAGCGCCGCCGCTGTTGGAGGCTCTGCGGGCGCGGGGAGGCTGCTGCGGCGCCGCAGCGCGGGCGGGAGGGAGGAGTGCGGCCCGGCGGCGGGCACCGCGTTCGCGTCTCCGCGGGCACCCGCACCCCCAGCTCCTCGGCTCCGGGCACGCTGAGACAGCGCCGAGCCGCCTGGGCGCGGGGCGTCGGGCGGGTAGGTAGGGGAGTAGGTAGGGCAGAGCCGTCCGGGTCCTGCTACCGCCTGCCGTCATGGCCGGCTCGGAGCAGCCGCCGCCGCGGCGAGAGGACGGCGAAGCGCCGCTGCCCATCGAGGACGCGGAGCTGGCGCTGGCCGGCATTAACATGCTGCTGAACAACGGCTTCCGCGAGTCCGACCAGCTCTTCAAGAAATACCGGTAAGCTCCCAGCCACCGCTGCTCCCCGGGCGCCTTCCCCCGGCACGGCCCCGGCCGTCCCCCGGCAGCGGCCCTGCCCCCGCGCACCTGTCCCTGGCACCCACCTGCGCCGCCGCCCCGGCCCCGACCCCGCTCCGCGCCCCGGCTGGCGGCCGTGCCCCCTCCGCCCCCGGCCAGCGCACGACGGGGAGGTGGGCGCGCAGGGCCCCCAGCTTCGGGCAGGGGGCTTGGAGCCGCCGGCTTCACCCTGCCCAGCTGTCTGGAGCGAGGAGGCTCGGTGCCCACTTGCCGCCTCTGTTAACGCTGCCGTGGGGAAGGGACACGGGCGATTCGCTCCGTGGGGCTTGGGGATGCGCTTGGCGGGGGCTGCGGGGGTCGGGGTGGGTCGGTGGTGCTGCGGAAGGTGCCTGCCGCCCTGCCGAAGGGGCGGGCGAGGGCCGGGCAGCGGGCGGCGGGGCCCACGGTAGCGCTGGCCGCGTTTCGCTAAGGCTCAACGTGCGCCCGGGGATTCGCTCCGGTGCTCCTCTCTGAGCTGCTGCTGGCTTCAGCCTGCAAACGGCTGCCGACAAAAGGTTCTGGAATGCTGCTGTGGTTATCTGCAGGCTGCAAGATGCCGTTCGCAATCCCTGCATACATCAGGGCTAGGTTTGAACGTTAAGCAGTCATGGCATTAGCACAGCTGTGCCAAGCAGGCTGGGAGCACAAGAAAGGATTGCCCGTACCTGCCCTTGTTTTTTTCCCTGAGGACTGATGTCTTCCAGCCCAGCTCGATCTGTTGTAATCCTGCATCTGTTCTAAATAATTAATAGCACTCTACTGCTGCTGGCTGATTAAAAAAAGACTTTGACTTTAAGTAGCACTCTGTAGTGATGGTGTATTGAGGTACTTAAATCTTACTTACAAAAAGGATGTTTGGAGGTAGGCTGTGGAGGGACAAATTAAGAAAGTTCCCCTCAAGAATAATGATAATAACTAAAATGTACCTGCCACAGCCTAATGTGTTTAAATATGTGCTTAACGTTGGGGGTGTCATAGAATCACAGAATCAATAAGGTTGGAAAAGACCTCAAAGATCATCAAGTCCAACCTGTCAGTTGATGGCAAACTCCCCATGAACCAGCAATGGTCACTGGCAGCCCAGCAGGCAGCTGTGTGCTGGGTTCCATCCAAAGCAGGGAGAGCAGCACCATAAAGAGGGGATTCTGCCCCTCTGCTCTGTTCAGACCCCACTTGCCTCCATCTCTGGTGCCCCCCAGTACAAGAAGGACCTGGAGCTGCTGGAAAGGGTCCAGAGGAGGCTGTGAATATGATCAGAGGGCTGCAGAACCTCCCCTGTGGAGACAGGCTGAGAGAGTTGGGACTGTTCAGCCTGGAGAAGATGAGGCTCTGGGAAGACCTTAGAGCAGCCTTCCAGTACCTGAAGGGGCTGCAGGAGAGTTGAGGAGGGACAAGGGCTTGTAGTGACAGGTCAGGGGGCAGTGGCTTTGAGCTGGAAGAGGGGAAATTGAGACTGGAGGTTAGGGTGGTGAGACACTGGCACAGGTTGCCCAGTGAAGTTGTGGATGCCCCCTAACTGGAGGTGTTCCAGGCCAGGCTGGATGAGGCTTTGATCAAGCTGGGCTGGTGAGAGGTGTCCCTGCCCATGGCAGGGGGTTGGGACTGGATGATCTTTAAGGTCCCTTGTAACACAAACCATTCTGTCATTCAATGTCACTCTGTCTTTAGTGTACACTGCCATGTTACAACAATAGAATAGAATAGACCAGGTTGGAAGCAGAAGAAACTGGACTATAGCAGGTGGCAGTGTCCTGATTCTGCATGATCTGCAGCACCCATTCACATGAAGTTAGTACCTTCTTGGTTCGGTTCCAGGTTTCTCAGGAGCCTGCTGGGTTGGTTGCTTTTTATGCTGTGTGTTGTTCTTGTGGTGCCACTGAAGGAGCACTTGCTCCAGTGGTTTCTTCTCTGCTTGTATTGTGCCACTGCTTTCTCTCAGTGGAGTGAGCCTGGAATGAGTGTTGGACTTCTAAATGATTGATGCTTCTTAGACTGCATCGTGGTGCTAGGGAGTAAAATTGTTAAGATTCCTGTGTACAAAATGCAGTTTAATCCTCCTGTGAAAGGGTGAATAATGATCTCATTCAAATTGCTCTCCTGGCCATCTAGAAGATTTATTACTTAAGGAATTCTTAAATGCAGAAGCTTAGCCTTCTATTTCCCCCCCCCCAGGTGTGGGCTTCTCTTTGATTTTTATCAAGAAGCACCTTGAAGTTCAGTGCAGTGTTGGATCTTGGCCTGTAAAAGCTACCTGCAAGGAATGTGTCCAGAGAAGGGCAACAAGGCTGGTGAGAGGCCTTGAGCACAGCCCTGTGAGGAGAGGCTGAGGGAGCTGGGGTTGCTT
Organism: Dryobates pubescens; assembly: GCF_014839835.1. NCBI lineage: Eukaryota > Metazoa > Chordata > Aves > Piciformes > Picidae > Dryobates > Dryobates pubescens. The sequence continues at coordinate 12,348,315 of NC_071614.1, read as the reverse complement.
AGCCTGCAGAAGAGGAGGCTCAGGGGTGACTGCTCTCTCCAACTCCCTGAAGGGAGGTTGTAGCCAGGAAGGGGTTGGTCTCTTCTCTCTAGCAACCAGCACCAGAACAAGAGGACACAGTCTCAAGCTGTGCCAGGGGAGGTTTAGGCTGGAGGTGAGGAGAAAGCTCTTCACCGAGCGAGTCATTCGTCATTGGAATGTGCTGCCCAGGGAGGTGGTGGAGTCCCCTGGAGGTGTTCAAGAGGGGATTGGACGTGGCACTTGGTGCCATGGTCTAGTCATGAAGTCTGTGGTGACAGGTTGGACTTGATGATCTTTGAGGTCTCTTCCAAGCTTGGTGATACTGTGTGATACTGTGAGTAAATAACAATTTCTTCATTGAATTAAGTGGGTTTATGATTTAGAAAGTGATAACAGCTGTCTTAAGTCTTAAATTACCCTGAAAATCTTCAGCCCTGCCTGCCTCATGCCAAAATTCGTAGCAGGGTTCCTCTTGCTGTGAACTAGGAGACTTCTATTGACCTGCAGATTAGCTATGCCATGCCAGCTGTAGAAGATACAGCAGGGGATGTTCAGCTTCCTATACATTTGGGGTTTGGAGACAACAGGCAGTTGAGGTTCACCTTTTTTCCCCCAATGGTTTGTGGTTCTATGTTTGTCTGGGATGCATTCTTCTGACAAGGTCTCAAGTAGTGCTGCTCTGTGTTTCTTTGCATACAGCCTGAAATGAGTATGTCTGTGTTGCTCTATTTACAGCTTGCACTGGGTTGGAAGGGACCCTCCAAGGGCATCTTGTCCAACCCCTTTGCACTCAGCAGGGACACCTCCAACTAGATCAGGCTGCCCAGGACCACATCAGCTCTGATCTTGAATGGCCCCAGCCTGTGTCAGTATTTCTGCACTTCCTCCTAATGTCCAACCTAAATCTCCCCTCCTCCAGTTGCAAACCATTGCCCTCCTACAGGCCCTTCTAAACAGTCTCTCCCCAGCCTTTCTGTAGGTCCCCTTCAGATGCTGAAATGCAGCTCTAAGGTGTCCCTGGAGCCTTCTCTTTTCCATGCTGAGCAGCCACATCTCTCTCTCAGGCTGTCCAGCCCTCTGATCATCTTTGTGACCCCTTCTGAACCTGCTTCAGCAGGTCCATGTCTCTCTCATGCTTGGGAGCCCCAGAGCAGAACACAGCACTCCAGGTGAGGTCTCATCAGAGCAGAGGGGCAGAATCCCCTCTCCATCTCTGGCCATGCTGCTTCTGGTGCAGCCAGGCTGCCACTGGTCTCCTGGGCTGCAAGTGCCCATTGCTGGCTCATGCCCAGCTTCTCACCCACCAGCCCTTTCCTGCAGGGTACCTCCCCAGCCTTCATGCTTGAAATTTAGAAACAGATCCCATCTTACATGGGCCTGGTAAGCCAAATTGGGCAGCTGTTGGGACCTCTCTATAATATAATGGAGATCTTTGTAACTTGCTGCACAGGGGCTCAAAGGTGTCTGATGAACTGCAGCCTTTTAAACCTGATGCAGGTGTTTTGCATGCCCTTCCTTACAGGTGGTGGTAATTCTATGCAGGTGGTTTAGAAGCTTAATGTTTATCAGATGAATCTTGGAAGGGAGGGATGGAAACTTTCTCTTTTTTTTTTTTCCTCATGGAAACTCTTTAAAAACCTACCAGACTCTTGCAAAATTCACTTACTCAGCAAACCTTCTGCTTCATTAGCTGCATCACTTAAACTAGTGAAGGATCTGTCTTAGAAGCTATCGGTTTGGCTTCTGCTTTTTACCAGTTTGTGTTTCTGACAGGTTGGACTTGATGATCTTTGAGGTCTTTTCCAACCTTGTTGAGTCTGTGATTCATTTGCCACCTGAAGGGTGTTGTAAAAAGCCCATCTAAGTCAGTGCTGCTGTATGGGACAGTAGACAGCCTTGAGAGGTCCAAGGACAGCTGCCATCCCAAAGCAGGCAGGGTCTGTTCCTTTCTTCACTGTGCTGCAATTTTTCCATCTTCCAGAAAACTGGTGAGCCCCAGAGCAATTGTGTTTGAAAGGTCCTGAGGAAACCAGGCTGCAGAGTGCAGCTGTGCTTCATGTGTATAACCACAGCAGTCAAGTCTTGCCTTTGAAGAGTGGTGGTGCTTCCATGTTCTGGGTGATAGACCAGCTCTGTTGCCCTCAACACAGGAAGGACATGGACCTGATGGAGCAAGTCCAGAGGAGGCCATGAAAATGATCAGGGGGTTGGAGCAGCTCTGCTATGAGGACAAGCTGAGGGAGCTGGGGGTGTTCAGCCTGGAGAGAGCTCTGAGGAGACCTAATAGTGACCTTCCAGTACCTCAAGGGGGCCTGCAGGGAAGGCTGCAGAGGGACTGTTAGCAAAAGCCTGCAGTGACAGGAGGAGGAGCAGTGGTTTGAAATTGCAGAATCACAGAATTGTCAGGGTTGGAAAGGACCTCAGGGATCATCCAGTTCCAACCCCACACACCTCACACTAGATCAGGGTGCTCAGAGCCACATTCAGCCTGGCCTTCAAAACCTCCAGGCATGAGGCTTCCGCCACCTCCCTGGGCAACTTGTGCCAGTCTCACCACCCTGCTGGGGAACAACTTCTTCCTAACAGCCAATCTCAATCTCCCCATTTCTAGTTTTGCTCCATCCCCCCCAGTCCTATCACTCCCTCACACCCTCAAAAGTCTCTCCCCAGCATTCTTGTAGCCCCCTGCAGATCCTGGAAGGCCACAATAAGGCTCTCCCTGGAGCCTTCTCTTCTGCAGACTGAATAGCTCCAACTCCCTCAGTCTGTCTCCAGAGAAGAGCAGATTTAGATTGGGTATTAGGAAGAAGTTCTTTACCATGAGATGGTAGAATACTGGAACAGGTTGCCCAGGTTGGTGATTGAGGTGCCATCCTTGGAGATACTCAAATCAGGCTTGACAGGGCTCTGGGCAGCCTGATCCTAGTGGAGGATGTCCCTGCTCACTACAGGGTTGTTGGACTAGATGGCCTTTGGAGGTCCCTTCCAACCCAAACCATTCTATGACATGGGAGAGCAGTGTTTTGTCTGTTGGTGTTCAGGGCTTCTGTATCTCTAGAACCTGAAAAGGTCAGGTAAAAGTTGCTGGTTGTGGGGTACCAAATGCAACTGGAACTGCACTGACTGTCACTGTGAGACAGTTAACAGCCTGTCAGGTGTAGCTTTGTGTCCTGTGCTCTAAATTCTACTTGAGGAAAATCCCAGGGTTTGAAGAGTCACCTGCAGGTAGCATCAATGACTGCATGTGGTTTGTTGTGAGTTCTTCAAGAGGTCCAGGTCCTCTACCTGCTGGTGCTGACAACGTTCTGAACATGAATCAGATACCAGTGGGTGTAATAGTTTCATTAAGTGTGCAGCAGGCAGCAGCCCTGCCCTTAGTGCTGGTAGCTGCATCAGGGCCCCACAGTGCCAGCTCCCATTTGAAACTGTCAGGTATCAGCCTTTCTATCAGCTTGAACAGTGCTGACACCATCCCTGTTCTCATCAGTTTAAACTCTGGGTAGCTGTGAAAGCTGCAGGAGACATGGAGGTTAACCAAGGACACAGGCATGGAGATGGAGCCTTGGCATGGTATCATTTGGTGAAGCACCCTGACACTGGCAGGAGGGCTGGAACTGGAGTGCTCTTTAGTTTTCAGATTCTTCACTTCTTAAGAGCATTTGCAATTCAGAACCTGATTTTAAAGCTTCCTCCAGCTAAGAGGAGAGAAGGCAGTGTCAGATAAAATCAGGAGCTTTTTAGCTGCGTGTTGACTCACAACACAAAGCATCAAATCAGAGAGATTATCTCACAAGAATCCAACAATCTTCTGTCTCCTGCCAGGGAAAGATTTCACTCTTTGCATGAATGACTCTTCTGAGAAGAAGCCTGATGCAGTTTACAGCTTGCAGCTGAATGAAAAGGGCAATGGTACAAGATGGATGGGTACTGTGTGTGTAATAAGGTCATCTCCAAAGAAGCAAATGAAGGTGGTGTAGATGAAATGTGATTCTAAGACAGAAAGATAAAGAATGGGGTCAGTGTGGGAAAGCATCCTGTGCATCCTGCTGGGATTAAGCAGGGCATGGAGAGGAATGGGAAGTGGGAGCAAATGGGAAAGGGAGAGAAAGGGCAGTGCTGCCCTGGGCTGCATCAGTAGAAGCACGGCCAGCAGCTTGGGAGAAGTGATTCTGCCACTCTGAGACCTCACCTGGAGTACTGAGGGACTCCCAGCACAAGAGGCATGGAGCTGATGGAGGTGGGTCCAGAAGTGGGCCACAAAGAGGATCACAGGGCTGGAGAACCTCTGCTGCATACAGGCTGGGAGAATTTGGGCTGTTCAGCCTGGAAAAGAAAAGGCTCTGGGGAGATCTTAGAGCTGCATTTCGGTATCTAAAGGGGACTTCCAGGAAGGCTGGGGAGGGACTCTGTAGAGGGGCTGTAGCACTGGAGCAAGGGGCCATGGTTTGAAACTAGAGCAGGGCAGATTTAGGCTGGACATCATGAGGGAGCTCAGTGAGGGTGATGAGACATTGGAACAGATTGCCCAGGGATGGAGTTGAAGCCTCATCCCAGGAAACATTCAAGGTCAAACTTGATGTAGCCCTGGGCAGCCTGCTCTAATTGGAGGTGTCCCTGCTGCCTGCAGGAGGGTTGGACTTGTGAGGGTCCCTTCCAACCCAATACAATCTGTGAATCATTACTTTGAATGCTGCAATACTTCACATTGTGCTGTTCCAGTGCAGGTACTGACCCACAGTCTGCAGCAGTGGACAGAAGTCCCACTGTGGGTAGGGCTTTGAACCTAGCCACACTTGGAGCCCTTTTGTGGCTCCCAAGACTTTTGACCTAAATAGAAACTGAGACAAGGTGACATTAAGCCAGCACTGATCAGCAGGTAGATTATGGCCCCTGTAGGGGCAGTGTAGCTGCTGCTGGAATTCCTGTTTGTGGAGCTCAGCAAGTTTTAAGAACAAAACTCATGTGATTTAGGAGATATTTTGGTAGCTTCTGTAGAGATAAGGACAGCTGGGTGGGAACTGACAGCTGGGAGAAGGATGATGGCATCTTGATTGGCAATGTGAGAAGAAGTCATGAGTGCCCTGGTAGTGACCCTGTGTGCTTTTGTTTGTCACAGTGACAGGCAGCTGAGCAGCTGCTCCAGGGAGGGATGGGAAGAGCTGTGTGACAGAAGGGATTTTTAGCAGCAGTGTTTTCAATGTGTACCTTAGTGAGGTAAGATCCCATCCAGAGGGACCTGCACAGGCTGAGGAGAAGCACACGAGGTTCAGCAAGGCAAAGTGCAAGGTGCTGCACCTAGGTCAGGACAATCCTCAATATCAATCCAGGCTGGGGATGAGAGGGATTGAGAGCAGCCCTGCAGAGAAGGACTTAAAGGTGCTGGTGGGTGAGAAACTGGACATGAGCCATCAGTGGGCACTTGCAGCCCAGAAGGCCAATGGCAGCCTGGGCTGCATCAAAAACAGTGTGGCCACCAGGTAGAGAGAGGTGATTCTGCTCCTCTGCTCTGGGGAGACCTCACTTGGGATACTATGTCCACCTCTGGGACCTCCAACACAAGAGACAAGACAAGAATGGGTCCAGAGGAGGTCTCAAAGATGATCAGAGGGCAGAAGCACCTCTCCTATAGGGACAGGCTAAGAGAGCTGGGGCTGTTGAGCCTGGAGAAGAGAAGGCTTCAGGGACACCTTACGACTACATTTCCATGTCTGAAGGGCACCTAGAGGAAGGCTGGAGAGGGACTGTTCAGAAAGGGCTGCGGGGCTAGGATGAGGGCAATGGTTTGAAACTGGAGCAGGGCAGAGTTAGGTTGGACAGCAGAAGGAAGTTCTGTACCATGAAGGTGATGAGACCCTGGAACAGGTTTAAGTCTTCTGGTGATAGGAGGAGGGGCAGTGGTTTGAAATGAGCAGGGTAGATTTAGGTTGGACGTCAGGGGAAGCTCTTCACAATGAGAGTGGCGAAATACTGGAGCAGGCTGCCCAAGGATGTGGTTGAGGCCCAGTCCCTCATGACTCTGACACAGCAGACTTGATGTGTCCCTGGGCAGCCTGCTCTAGCTGGAGGTGTCCCTGCTGAGTGGAGGGGGGTTGGACAAGATGACCTTTGAGGGTCCCTTCCAACCCAGTGTGAAAACTGCTCAATGCTTGGCAGAGCCTGGTGAGAGTGATGCAGGCAAAAGCAGCCTCAGTTCCCCAGCAGCACTGACGGATTGGAAAGATTTGGAGTGTTCTGCAGTTGAAGTCTTTCAGGACCTGAATACATAAAGGTGGATGTGACAGTTCTGAGGCCATCATGCCAGAGTTGTGTTGTCACCAAAGGAAGTGGTGAAGATGATAAAGGGAGGCTGAGAGATGTTTGACATACAGATCACAATTCAGGGGCTCAGAGGTGGTAAGCAGTTGCCTGGTGTCAGATAAGCTGCAGTACTTTATCTTCAGAAGTAGTTTCAGGCAGGCTGGTGAAGCTATGGTGGGAAAAGGTTTTGCTAAGGGCAAGGAAAGGGCAGGGAAGCTGGTGAGGGGTTTGGAGAGCATGTCTTGTGAGGAAGGGCTGAGGGAGCTGGGGTTATTTAGCCTGAAGAGGAGGAGGCTGAGAAGAGACTTCTACAGCTACCTGAAAGTAGGTCAGAGTGAGGCTGGTGTTGGTCTCTTCTCCAAAGTGTAGTAGTATCAGTCAGGGTTGGAAGGGACCACAAGGATCATCTAGTTCCAACCCCCCTGCCATGGGCAGGGACACCCCACACTAGAACTCATGTAACTAATGACAGAACAAGAGGAAATGGCCTCAAGCTGCACCTGGGGAAGTTTGGGTTGGCTATTGGGAAGAATTTCTTTGCTGCAAGAGTGGTCAGGGATTGGAACAGGCTGCCCAGGAAGGTGTTTAAGAAGTGAGCTGTGGCACTGGGATGTAGTCTAGTGGTCATGGAGGTGCTGGGTAGAAGGTTGGACTGGATGAACTTAGAGGTCTTCTGTGATTCTAGGAGTGTGCAGTTGGACAGCACAGATCAGTTGCTGTGCTGTAACTTTGTGTGTTTAGGTTGCACATTGGAAGAAACTTCTTCACTGAAGGGGTTCTCCAAGCCTGGCACAGGCTGCCCAGGGAGGTGGTTGAATCCCCATGCCTGGAGGTGTTTCAGAGAGGCAGAGATGTGGTGCTGAGGGCCGTGGCTTAGCCCCAGCCTTGGCAGAGCTAGAGAATGGTTGGACTGGATGAGATTTAAGGTCTTCTCCAACCAGAACAGTTCTGTGATGACCTGGCCTTATGTTTGTAGTCTCACATGCCTTTTTTAGAGTCAATTCTAGAATACCCTGCATGGAATAATGACCAAAGCATTGTTATGTTGTGGCAGCAAATTCCAGTCCTTTATGAGTATATAAAGCCATAAAGACACCCTTTTTCAGAGTCTATTCTAGAATACCCTGCATGGAATAATGACCAAAGCATTGTTATGTTGTGGCAGCAAATTCCAGTCCTTTATGAGTATGTAAAGCCATAAAGACACCCTTTTTCAGAGTCTATTCTAGAATACCCTGCATGGAATAATGACCAAAGCATTGTTATGTTGTGGCAGCAAATTCCAGTCCTTTATGAATATATAAAGCCATAAAGACACCCTTTTTTCAGAGTCTATTCTAGAATACCCTGCATGGAATAATGACCAAAGCATTGTTAAGTTGTGGCAGCAAATTCCAGTCCTTTATGAGTTTATAAAGCCCTAAAGACACCTTCATAATGTTGCCTTGAGCAGCCTAGTCTAGTGCAAGGTGTCCCTGCTCATGGCAGGGGGTTGGAACTAGATGACCTTTAAGGCCCCCCTCCAACCCAAGCCAGTCTGTTATGCAGGTTCCCCATATTTCTGCTTGCTTTAAATTATTCAGTAGCTGCTTCTATATTTATCTCAACTTCCATACCTTCTTAATTTTTCATTAGGCTTTTTCACTCTCCCAATTTGGAGGGAAACAATTTGCTTTGGTTGAGGTTGAGCATCGCTCTCGGCGTGCTGAGTGGAATTCTTCGTGGAGTGTGGTTTCTAGCTGCAGTGCCTCAAGGAGCAGGGAGGAAATGTTGGGTGGATTAATTACATGATGTAAATTTAAACCTGAGCCAGGCTGGAGTAGCTTTAGAAGCTGATGTGCTTGGGAGTGAAATACTAGCGTGGAAATGGCTGCAGAAGAAAGAGAATGCTGAGAAGGAGCAGAGCTTTCTTCAGCTCTGATTGATTTTTCTGGGTTGTGTTATCTCAGCCTAATTAAGCCAAGGCTTGAGTGTTGTCATCATGTGTGAAAATGGGGCAATGGCAAGCAGCTCTCTTCTGAAAGTGAATGAGTATCTTAGAGGGATGCCATGAAATGAGATGAATTAGGGTTTATTGGGAGGAGAGGTGTCTGGTATCTGGAAGAGAGGTCTGCTCCAGTGCTCTTAAAAGCTTATGGCTGAAGTTTAACTATGCATGCTGACCTCGGTGATAGAGGATCACAGAAAAGACAGGGGACACAGTCTCAAGCTGCACCAGGGGGAGTTGAGGCTGGAGGTGAGGAGAAAGTTCTTCACCGAGAGTCATTGGTCATTGGGATGTGCTGCCCAGGGAGGTGGTGGAGTCCCCATCCCTGGAGGTGTTCAAGAGGGGATTGGATGTGGCACTTGGTGCCATGGTCTAGTCGTGAGGTCTGTGGTGACAGGTTGGACTTGATGACCTTTGAGGTCTCTTCCAACCTTAGTGATACTCTGACCTCCAAGATCCTTGAGCCCTTGGCCATTAAACCATATCCCCACGTGCCATGGCCACGTGTTTCCTGAGCACCTCCAGGGATGGGGACTCCACCACCTCCCTGGGCAGCCTGTTCCAATCCCTGACCACTCTTGCAGCAAAGGAATTTGTCCTCATCTCCAACCTAAACCCTTCCCTGGCACAATTCCAGGCCATTCTCTCTCCTATCACCTGTGACAGAGGAGCAGAGCCCAACCCCCACCTCACTGCAGCCTCCTCTCAGGGAGCTGTAGTGAGCAATGAGGTCTCCCCATAGCCTCTTCTTCTCCAGACTGAATTTTAAAACCCCATTTGTGTGTGTGTTATCTTGTAGGAACGGTGTTAACAGCACAGCTTCTTACAATAAAGATACCTTTTGAGTCCTAGTTTGATAGGTGAAGTGCAAGCAGTGTTTTACCAAATATGTCTGGAGACTGAATTTTTAGTTGTCTTTGAGCTAATTAAGTGTCTTGAGATAGTCCAGTCCCTGAAGGGGGCTACAAGAAAGCTGGGAAAGGCTTGCAGTGAGAGGATGAGGGGCAGTGGCTTTGAGCTGGAAGAGGGGAGATTGAGACTGGAGATGAGGAAGAAATTCTTTGCAGTGAGGGTGGTGAGACTCTGGCACAGGCTGCCCAGGGAGGCTGTGGATGCCTCCTCTCTGGAAGTATCACAGTATCTACAAGGTTGGAAGAGACCTCAAAGATCATCGAGTCCAACCTGTCACCACAGACCTCATGACTAAACCATGGCCCCAAGTGCCACATCCAATCCCCTCTGGAACACCTCCAGGGATGGGGACTCCACCACCTCCCTGGGCAGCACATCCCAATGGCAAATGACTCTCTTGGGGAAGAACTTTCTCCTCACCTCCAGCCTAAACCTCCCCTGGCACAGCTTGAGACTGTGTCCTCTTGTGCTGGTTGCCTGAGAGAGGAGACCTACTCCCTTCTGGCTACAATCCCCCTTCAGGGAGTTGGAGACAGCAATGAGGTCTCCCCTGAGCCTCCTCTTCTCCAGGCCAGGTGTTCAAGGCCAGGATGGATGAGGCCTTGGGCAACCTGGTCCAGTGGCCCATGGCAGGGGCTTGGAACTAGATGACCTTTAAGGTCCCTTCCAAACCAAACCATACCATTCTATGAATCTATGTTTCCTTTACTTTATCAAGGTCCTTTGAAGTGGTGAGGACAGCTCCAGCAGTGCAGTGTCCCAGTGTTGATTGGTATCCACTGCCACAACACTGCCATTGGTTTGCTGTTATTTTCTCCAGGGCTGCCTCATCTTTTTTGTTTCTTGAACAACTCTGTGGAATCTGTCAAAAGCTGTAAAAATCTGTCTGGTGCTGAAGGTCACTCAGAAGGAGTTTGAGCTCTGGGTGGTTTTCATGGGACTGTGCTTTTCTCAGACACTTGCTGTCAGCATGAGTCATATCGCAGCACTTACTGGGACAGGACTGTGCTGTGGCAAACTTTGCTGCTGGCTCTCGAGGAATGGGTAACCCTGAGAAGCTGAAGAATTCATCCATCAGCATAACCATGAAGATTGAGCCAAACTGTCACTCTTTAGAGTGGATTCCAGGTGCTGGAATCACCTTGACAGGTGATTCTGCAGAGAGCTGCAACTGTGGTCGCTCCCCAGTGACTCGGTAGGAGCTTTGCTTGTTCAGTGCTGATAGCAGCTCTGTGTGAGGAGCTCCTGCAGTGAAGATACCATCTTCTGTTTGCCAGACTCTGTGCTCTCACCAGCAGCAGCTCCCAGACAGCATAACACCATGCACCATGTTTTCTAGCTTTAGGGCCCTTCCGTGCTGCAGCCCATCTGTGCCGTAATGACAAAGCTTTTTATAGGCTGAGTGCAAGAAAATGTGAAAGAGCTGATCTGCAACATGATGGAACTGTTAGAGAGGGTCTAGAGGAGGCCTGAAAGCTGATCCTCTAGAGGGCTGGAGAGTCTCCCCCATAGGGACAAGCTGAGAGAGTTGGGGCTGTTCAGCCTGGAGAAGAGAAGGCTCCGGGGAGACCTCAGAGCAGCCTTCCAGTACCTGAAGGGGGCTCCAGGAGAGCTGGGGAGGAACTCTTGGCAAGGGCTGGGGGAGATAGGATATTTGGTTTTCTTTCCTCTTCAGGATGTAAATAACCTCTTCATGTGTGCACACAGATATGTGAAGGCATTACAGAATCCTAGAATAGTTTGGGTTGGAAGTGACCTTAAAGCTCATCCAGTTCTAACCCCCTGCCATGGGCAGGGACACCTCCTATTACACCAGACTGCTCAGGGCCTCATCCAGCCTGGCCTTGAACACCTCCAGGGAGGAAGCATCCACAGCCTCCCTGGGCAACCTCTTCCAGTGTCTCAGCACCCTCATTATTAAGAGTGGAGATTAGGAAGAAATTCTTTATCTCATCTTTTCCATCTCAAAACCGTTGTCACATCCTGTCTCTACAACCCCTTTTCAAAAGTCCCTTCCTGGTTTATGTTGCTGAGTTTGAGTTGCTTGTGCCTGTTTTGAGAGGGATAAAAAGCCACTTCAAAACCTTTGTTGTGTTGTACAGCTCTAATGAGAGTTCAGTGCTTAGTGAATGAGAGGACACAGTCTCAAGCTGTGCCAGGGGAGTTTAGGTTGGAAGAAATTCTTCACAGGAAGAGAGATTGCCCATTGGAATGTGCTGCCCAGGGAGGTGGTGGAGTCCCCATCTCTGGAGGTGTTTAGGAAGAGGCTGGATGAGGCACTTGGTGCCATGGTTTAGTTGATCAGATGGTGCTGGGTGATAGGTTGGACTCGATGATCTCCAAGGTCTTTTCCCACCTGCTTAATTCTGTATTCTGAATTTCCAGGTGGATGTTTCACAGGGGCTCACATGCTCAAATCTGAGTTACTCCTCTAGTACAATTTCTTTGTGTCCATGTGTGGGAGTGAAGTAAATTTTCCAGTGGGGATGGAACAGCTGTGGAAGGGAGCTCTATGGAGAAGGACTTGGCAGTCCTGGTGGACAATGTGTTGCCTGGGAGCCAGCAGTGTGCTTTTGTGGCCAGGGAGGCTGATGCTTGCCTGGAGTGCCTGAAGAAGATTGTGGCCAGCAGGTTAAGGTAGCTTCTCCTCCTTCTCTATACTGCCCTAGTGAGGCTGTATCTGGAGTCCCAGGTCCAGTTCTGGGCTCCCCAGTTTAAGAGGGACATGGGTAGACTGGAGAGAGTGCAGCAGAGGCTACAAAGCTGCTGATGGGCCTGGAGCATCTCTGTGAAGAGGAAAGGCTGGGAGCCCTGGGGCTGTTGAGCCTGGAGAGGAGCAGCCTGAGAGGGGATCTGAGCAATGCTCAGCAAGAGCTGAAGGTCAGGGTCAAGAGGATGGGAGCAGATTCTTGTCAGTGGTGCCCAGGGACAGAACAAAGGGTAATGGGCACAAACTGGAACCCAGGAGGTACCACCTGAATATGAGGAAGAGCTATGGTGTGAGGGTTCTGGAGCCCTGGAAAAGGCTGCCCAGAGAGGCTGTGGAGTCTCTTTCTCAAGAGAAGTTCCAAAGCCCCCTGGCCATTGTGACCCTGGGGAAGCTGCTGTGGGGTGACCTTGTTCTAGCAGGGGGGTTGGACTGGGTGATCTCCAGAGGTCCCTTCCAAGCCCCTGCTGCGGTTCTCTCTAAGTTGATGTTCAAGAAGTGTGTTCTAAGGATCCCCTACTGGGAAGTGCCAACCCAATTAACTGTCTCTTATGTCTTTTAATTTTCCTGGTTGTATTCAGAGACTCCTGAGGTTGGCATCCTGGCCTGCATCAGGAAGAGTGTGGCCAGCAGCAGCAGGGAAGTCATTGTGCCCTGTGCTCAGCACTGCTGAGGCCACACCTTGAGCCCTGTGTCCAGTTCTGGGCTCCTCAGTTTAGGAAAGATGTTGAGCTGCTGGAAGGTGTCCAGAGAAGGGCAACAAAGCTGGGGAGGGGTCTGGAGCCCAGCCCTGTGAGGAGAGGCTGAGGGAGCTGGGGTTGCTTAGCCTGGAGAAGAGGAGGCTCAGGGGAGACCTTCTTGCTCTCTCCAACTCCCTGAAGGGAGGTTGTGGCCAGGTGGGGGTTGGTCTCTTCTGCCAGGCAAGCAGCACCAGAACAAGAGGACATAGTCTCAAGCTGTGCCAGGGGAGGTTTAGGCTGGAGGTGAGGAGAAAGTTCTTCCCAGCAAGAGAGATTGGCCATTGGGATGTGCTGCCCAGGGAGGTGGGGGAGTCCCCATCCTTGGAGGTGTTCATAAAGGAATTTGACCTGGCACTTGGTGCCATGGTTTAGTTGTCAGGAGGTGTTGGGTGTTAGGTTGGACTTGATGATCTCTGAGGTCTTTTCCAACCTCATTGATTGTATGATTATCAGAATGAATCTTTCTTTAGCAGTTTCATGTTGTGGCTGGCCTTCAGTATGACAGGTTGATGATCTAGAGATGTCTCCCTGCTTACCTCCTCAGAACTGCTTTCTCTCTGCGCATGGAGCTCTAAGGAAGCACAAAAATAAAGCCTTTGGGTTATTTCTAAGCTTCCTTGGAGGTATGATGTAAGTGGCACTTTGCACACAGGGGCATTAATGCACACCCTGCTTGTGCTGCTCTGTTCTGCACATGTGAGATCTGGGTGTGGATAATGCAGTAGGTGTGACCTTGAAGCGTGCGCTGAAGGTTCTGTGCTGTGCAGTGTGACTCTGTGCTGCTGCGTGGGGCCCACACACCTCACCAGCTGAAAAGTGGCTGAGGAGAAAGGCCATGCCCTGTCCTGCTGGAAGCGCCAGAGGCAGCCAGCAGAAACTGTGTGGCTGACTGATAGAGTCATGGAATGGTTTGGGTTGGAAGGGCCACAGCTGTTGGTGGAGAACAGACCAGAAGAGCAGAAAGGCTTCCTGGCAGCTGTTCTTGGTGGCCAGCAAAGGGCAGAGCACCCAACCTGCTTGTCTGCCACAACAATGAATGTAAAGATGGGGCAGGTTACATTGATCTGACACTGAAATGGATTGTCAAGGTCACAGATGGCATGGAATTGGAAGAGACCCTCAAAGGGCATCTTGTCCACTCCCCAGCACTCAGCAGGGACATGTCCAACCAGAGCAGGCTGTCCAGGGCCTCATCAAGTCTGATCTTGAACATCACAGGGACAGGGCCTCAACCACATCCCTGGGCAGCCTGTTCCAGTGTTTCACCACTCTCACTGTGCAGAACTTCCTCCTGATGTCCAACCTAAACCTGTCCTGCTCCAGTTTCAAACCATTGCCCCTTGTCCTGTCACCAGAGGCCCTTCTGGTCCCTCCCCAGCCTTCCAGCAGGTCCCTTTCAGCTCTGGAAATGCAGCTCTAAGGTCTCCCTGGATATCCAGAACTGGGCAGTGTATATAAAAAGGGCAGGTCTTTCTGTTCTAACTTCCTCCTCCTCATTATTCACATCCCTACTGTTAGATGCTTATGCTAAAGGGGGAAAAAAAAGGTGAGAAAAGGTGTGGGGGCAGATAGTGATGTAAAAACTCTAATCTGATGATTGCAGGATTAAGTTGGAAATAGCCTCAGTGCTGTACTAGAGCAGTAGCTGTACCTGTAGCATTACTGATAGCTCTTCTTTAATCCTTGAAGTCAGTGTTTTTATGTAACCTGGCAGTCTTAACACCCTAATGGGGAAGAATTGCTTCCTAATGGCTCATCGAAATCCAGCTACTTCCAGTTTGAAGCCATCCCCCCTTGTCCTGTCACTCCAGGCCTTTGTCAAAAGTTCCTCCCCAGCTCCCCTGTAGCCCCCTTCAGGTACTGAAAAGCTGCTCTGAGGTCTCCCCATAGCCTTCTCCAAGCTGAACAGCCCCAGCTATCTCAGCCTGTCCCCACAGGGGAGGCTTTCCAGCCCTCTGATCGTCTTCATGGCTTCCTCTGGACCCATTCTAACACTTCCATATCCTTCTTGTGCTGGGGACTCCAGACCTGGACCCAGGTGGGGTCTCAGCAGAGCAGATGGTCGTAATCCCCTCCCTCCGCCTGCTGCCCACACTGCTGGGGATCAGCCTAGGGCATGGCTGGCTCTGGGCTCCAGCACTTGGTTGAGTTTCTCCTCACCCAGCATCCCCAAACCCTTCTTCTCAGCGCTGCTCTCTCTCTCTGTTCTCCACCCAGCCTGGATCTGTGCTTGGAATTGCCCCGAGCCAGGTGCAGGACCTTGCCCTTGGCTGTGTTGAACTTCATAAGGCTGCCACTGGCCTCCTCTCCAGCCTGTTTAGGTCCCTCTGGATGCCATGCCTTCCCTGCAGCCTGTCACTTGCACCACACAGCTTGGTGCCATCAGCACTGGCGCTGAGGGTGCCTGGATCCCAATGTCTGTGTTGCCAGCAGAGATGTTAACCGGCACTGGTCCCAGTACAGTGCCCTGAGGAGCACCACTCCTCGCTTGTCTCCACTTAGACATTGAGCCATTGACTGTTACTCTGCTGAGTGCAATCATCAGGCTGAGTGCTCCACTTTCTCTGCTTGAAAAATCAGTTTTTCAGTTCACTGAAGCTATGAAACTTTGCATTTCTGCCCTGTACCGCAGGATGATCTGATCATAACTTGCTGCAGTCCCCCAGGATTTCTTTCTAGCTGTTTCATTTCAAGTCAGGAAATGCAGCATGTACAGAAATGTGAAACAAGAGTAACTGCCTTTTGTTTCCTTTGCAGGAACCAGAGCCCATTAATGAGTTTTGGAGCCAGCTTTGTCAGTTTTCTGGTGAGTAGATGGGAGCAGAGAGGATCCATCTCTTCCTGTGGGTAGTGTTTGCATGTGCATGATGTGTTCACCAGGGTGGATATTCTTGTCTCTTTATGTGAGACTTGATTCATTTTCCCCCTGCAGTTTTAGATCAGGGGTAGCTAGAAAACAAATCATTGTGTTATATAAAGCTTGTTTACTTACATGGTTTAAATGGAAAGTCGAGGTTCTGCTCTTCAGCCTCTCCAATGTGTGAATTATTGATGTGTTCTGTTAACAGAGCCAGAACAAAACTCTTGGATGAGCAGTAGAGGTGGTTTTAGAATCATAGAATTGTCAGGGTTGGAAGGGACCTCAAGGATCAGCCAGGTCCAAACCCCCTGCCATGGGCAGGGACACCTCACACTACAGCAGGTTGCTCACAGCCACATCCAGCCTGGCATCTTCAGCTGCTGTCGTGGTATCATAGAATCACAAAATTGTCAGGGTTGGAAGGGACCTCAAGGATCATCCAGTTCCAACTCCCCTGCCATGGGCAGGGACACCTCACACTACATGGTTTAGTTGATCAGATGGTGTTGGGTGACAGGTTGGACTTGATGATCTCAAAGGTCTTTTCCAACCTGGTTTATTCTATTTTGTTCTGTTCTAGTCTAGTCTAGTCTGTTCTACAGCAGGTTGCTCACAGCCACATCCAGCCTGGTCTTAGAAACCTCCAGGCAGGAGGCTTCCACCACCTCCCTGGGCAACCTGTGCCAGGCTCTCACCACCCTCATGGGGAACAACTTCTTCCTCATATCCAATCTGAATCTCCCCACTTCTAGTTTTGCTCCATCCCCCCCAGTCCTATCACTAGGGGCTTATTAAAATAATCCTCATGAATGCCATTTTCCTGCCAGCTTCTTTGATGTTGAACTTTTCTCCATCCACACTGCTGGGTGAAATCTGTTAATGCTTAATTAGCTGTTCAGTGGTGAGACACTGGATTGTGGATGCTGCATTGCAGCTTGAGTGAGGCCTTGGGTAGCCAAGTCTAGTGGAGAGGCATCCCAGCCCATGGCAGGGGGTTTGCTGCAGGTGATCTCTGAGGTGCCTTCCAACCTGAGCCATTCTATGATCAGGTGACTGCCTGGTGGATGTGGGGCAGGCTGTGGATGGAGTCTACCTGGACTTCAGCAAGGGCTTTGACACCATCCCCCACAGCAAACTCCTGGCCAAGCTGTCAGCCCCTGCCTTGGACAGCAGCTCTCTGAGCTGGGTTAGGAACTGGCTGGAGGCTGAGCCCAGAGAGTGGTGGTGAATGGTGCCACAGCCAGCTGGCAGCCAGGCACCAGTGCTGTGCCCCAAGGATCAGTGCTGGGCCCTGTGCTCTTTAACATATTTATTGATGATCTGGATGAGGGGGTTGAGTCCATCATCAGTAAATTTGCAGATGGCACCAAGCTGGGGGCAGGAGTTGATCTGCTGGAGGGTAGAGAGGCTCTGCAGAGGGACCTGGACAGGCTGGGCAGATGGGCAGAGTCCAAGGGCAGGAGATTGAACACATCCAAGTTCAGGTGCTGCACATTGGCCACAGCAACCCCAGGCAGTGCTACAGGCTGGGGGCAGAGTGGCTGAGAGCAGCCAGGCAGAGAGGGACCTGGGGGTGCTGGTCGATGGTAGGCTGAACATGAGCCTGCAGTGTGCCCAGGCAGCCAAGAGGGCCAATGGCATCCTGGCCTGCATCAGGAACAGTGTGGCCAGCAGGAGCAGGGAGGTCATTCTGCCCCTGTACACTGCACTGGTTAGGCTGCACCTTTGGTCCTGTGTCCAGTTCTGGGCTCCTCAGTTTAGGAAGGAGGTTGACTTGCTGGAAGGTGTCCAGAGAAGGGCAACAAAGCTGGGGAGGGGTTTGGAACACAGCCCTGTGAGGAGAGGCTGAGGGAGCTGGGGTTGCTTAGCCTGGAGAAGAGGAGGCTCAGGGGAGACCTTGTTGCTCTCTGCAACTCCCTGAAGGGAGGTTGTAACCAGGTGGGGGTTGGTCTCTTCTGCCAGGCAGCCAGCACCAGAACAAGAGGACACAGTCTCAGGCTGTGCCAGGGGAGGTTTAGGCTGGATGTTAGGAAGAAGTTCTACACAGGGAGAGTGATTGCCCATTGGAATGTGCTGCCCAGGGAGGTGGTGGAGTCACCATCATGGGAGGTGTTCAGGAGGAGACTTGATGGGGTGCTTGGTGCCGTGGGTTAGTTGATTAGGCGGTGTTGGATTGGTTGATGGGTCGGACGCGATGATCTTGAAGGTCTCTTCCAACCTGGTCTATTGTATTCTGTGAATTCCATCCATTCACATTGCTTCCTTTTTGACTAGACAAGAACTGAGACTCTTGGCTGACAAGCCTTGGAATGAGCAACTTAGGGCTGTTAAATGTTTCTCTTCTGGTGTTTGGGGAATGTATTAGAAATGATAATTTATGTCAAAACTCAGCAGATGCCTCAAAAAATGTTTGGATCTTGTGTTTGAGCCTGTCCTTACTCAGACTGTGCTGCTTAATCTTCAATCACACCAGAAATTATCCTTGGTAACGCTCTTCCAGGAGACAGAATTTATTATAACATGCCAGAAATAGAGAAGTTGTAAAAGAAATTAATTTGAGCTCTCTCTCATCTCTGTAGAATGTCCCTTAGGGGGAAATGCATTGCTTAGGAAGCCTCCTGGGGCATGTGCTTGCTTTCAAGTCAGTGGAGAGGAGAAAGGGAAGAGGGAGACTCTCTTGGGCTGGCTGCTGTGATGTGCTGAACCGGTGGAACAGGACTGCAGCATCAGTGGATCTTGAAGCTCTCTTGCTTAGCGACTGCTCTAAAGATAGCAGCCACGCTTCGTGGGCCTGTGTCATTCAGAGCTTTTGCTTCATAAAGCATCAAGAAAAGCACTCACTTGTTCTGAAGTGCTTTCTAAATTGGTTCAGCAGGAGCTGGCTGCACTTCTGGGTTTTTTTCTTGCTACATGTAGAATCACGGAGTGGCTCTGGCTTGAAAAGATCTGTGAGCAGTCCAAGCGTTCCCTGACTCTGCCAAGGCTGGGGCTAAACCCTGGCCCTCAGCACCACATCATTTTGGAATGGGCTGCCCAGCGAGGTGGTGGAGTCACCATCACTGGAGGTGTTTAAGAGGGGACTGGCTGAGGCACTTGGTGCCATGATTTAGTTGATTAGATGGTGCTGGGTGACAGGTTGGACTCAATGATCTGGAAGGTCTTTTTCAACCTGGTTAAATCTATTCCTATTTCTCCTCTATTCCTATTTCTCCTCTATTCCTATTTCTCCTCTATTCCTATTTCTCCTCTATTCCTATTTCTCCTCTATTCCTATTTCTCCTCTATTCCTATTTCTCCTCTATTCCTATTTCTCCTCTATTCCTATTTCTCCTCTATTCCTATTTCTCCTCTATTCCTATTTCTCCTCTATTCCTATTTCTCCTCTATTCCTATTTCTACTCTATTCCTATTTCTACTCTATTCCTATTTCTACTCTATTCCTATTTCTACTCTATTCCTATTTCTACTCTCTCTCTGCCTCTTTGAAACACCTCCAGGGATGGGGATTCAACCACCTCCCTGGGCAGCCTGTGCCAGGCTTTGGGAACCCTTTCAGTTAAGTTTCTTCTGCTGTCCAACCTAAACCTCCCCTGCTGCAACTTGAGGCAGTTTCCTCATATCCTCTCTCTTTTAACATAGAAGAGACCAACTTCAACCTGGCTGCAGCCTCCTTTCAGGGAGTTGTAGAGAGGCAGGAGGTCTCCACAGGAATGTGATTCATAGAATCATAGGTGTAGCAAAGCAGGTCATCTCCCCTCAGCCTCCTTTTCTCCAGAGGAATATGATTCATAGAATCACAGAATTGTTTGGGTTGGAAAAGACCTCTAAGATCAAGTCCAGCTGTCAACCCAACACCACCATGCCCTCAGGTGCCATGGCCACACATTTCTGGAACACCTCCAGCGTTGGGGACTCACCTGCCTCCCTGGGCAGCCTCTTGCAGTGGCTGAGAACCCTTTCAGTTAAGAAGTTTCTTCTACTGTCCAACCTAAATCTCCCCTGCTGCAACTGGAGGCAGTTGCCTCATATCCTGTCTCTTGTAACATAGGAGAAGAGACCAACTTCAACCTGGTTCCAGCCTCTGAGGGAGTTGTAGCAAAGCAGGTCATCTCCCCTCAGCCTTCTTTGCTCCACAGGAATATGATTCATGGAATCATAGTTGTAGCAAAGCAGGTCATCTCCCCTCAGCCTCCTCTTCTCCAGAGGAATATGATTCATAGAATCACAGAGTTGTTTGGGTTGGAAAGGACCTCTAAGATCAAGTCCAACATCAACCCCAAGTGCCACAGCCACAGGTCTTTGGAACACTTCCAGGCATGGGGACTCCACCACCTCGCTGGGCAGCCTCTGCCGACCCCTGACCACTCTTGCAGCAAAGAAATTTGTCCTAATCTCCAACCTAAACCTCCCCTTTTAGGAACAAGTTCTTTATATATAGAGAGAGATTGGCCATTGGAATGTGCTGCCTGGGGGGCTGGTGGAGTCAGCATCGCTGGAGGTGTTTAGGAGGAGACTTGATGGGGTGCTTGGTGCCATGGGTTAGTTGATCAGATGGTGTTGGGTGATAGGTTGGACTTGATGATCTTGAAGGTCTCTTCCAACCTGGTTTACTCTCCTCTCTCCCCCACTCTCCTCTCTCCCCCACTCTCCTCTCTCCCCCACTCTCCTCTCTCCCCCACTCTCCTCTCTCCCCCACTCTCCTCTCTCCCCCACTCTCCTCTCTCCCCCACTCTCCCCTCTCCCCCACTCTCCCCTCTCCCCCACTCTCCCCTCTCCCCCACTCTCCCCTCTCCCCCACTCTCCCCTCTCCCCCACTCTCCCCTCTCCCCACTCTCCCCTCTCCCCCACTCTCCCCTCTCCCCCACTCTCCCCTCTCCCCCACTCTCCCCTCTCCCCCACTCTCCCCTCTCCCCCACTCTCCCCTCTCCCCCACTCTCCCCTCTCCCCCACTCTCCCCTCTCCCCCACTCTCCCCTCTCCCCCACTCTCCCCTCTCCCCCACTCTCCCCTCTCCCCCACTCTCCCCTCTCCCCCACTCTCCCCTCTCCCCCACTCTCCCCTCTCCCCCACTCTCCCCTCTCCCCCACTCTCCCCTCTCCCCCACTCTCCCCTCTCCCCCACTCTCCCCTCTCCCCCACTCTCCCCTCTCCCCCACTCTCCCCTCTCCCCCACTCTCCCCTCTCCCCCACTCTCCCCTCTCCCCCACTCTCCCCTCTCCCCCACTCTCCCCTCTCCCCCACTCTCCCCTCTCCCCCACTCTCCCCTCTCCCCCACTCTCCCCTCTCCCCCACTCTCCCCTCTCCCCCACTCTCCCCTCTCCCCCACTCTCCCCTCTCCCCCACTCTCCCCTCTCCCCCACTCTCCCCTCTCCCCCACTCTCCCCTCTCCCCCACTCTCCCCTCTCCCCCACTCTCCCCTCTCCCCCACTCTCCCCTCTCCCCCACTCTCCCCTCTCCCCCACTCTCCCCTCTCCCCCACTCTCCCCTCTCCCCCACTCTCCCCTCTCCCCCACTCTCCCCTCTCCCCCACTCTCCCCTCTCCCCCACTCTCCCCTCTCCCCCACTCTCCCCTCTCCCCCACTCTCCCCTCTCCCCCACTCTCCCCTCTCCCCCACTCTCCCCTCTCCCCCACTCTCCCTCTCTCCCCCACTCTCCCTCTCTCCCCCACTCTCCCTCTCTCCCCCACTCTCCCTCTCTCCCCCACTCTCCCTCTCTCCCCCACTCTCCCTCTCTCCCCCACTCTCCCTCTCTCCCCCACTCTCCCTCTCTCCCCTCTCCCCCACTCTCCCCTCTCCCCCACTCTCCCCTCTCCCCCACTCTAGGTTGCTGTTGCTGTGTAGCAGATGGGCACTGGTGTGTGTACATTCATGGGCTTATTTAGACAGGAAATTTTGCTGTCAGGTTTTTGGGAGAACTTTTCCCTCCTCATGGGGGGTGGGTGGGTGGGTTGGTTGGTTTGTCAGAACTACAAGCATTTGTGGTTGTTTTCATTCAGATGTGTTTGGTTTTCTTGCTAGAACGCCATGATGACCTTTGAAGAGGAGAAAATGCAGCTGGCCTGTGATGACTTAAAGGCTACAGAGAAGCTCTGTGAAAGTGAAGAAGCTGGAGTTATAGAAACAATCAAGAATAAAATTAAAAAGAATGTAAGAACATGACTTGCAGAACACAGAATTGTGGCTTGCAGACATACCTCTGGAAGCTTGCTTTCTGCCCTCTTTTGTATTCTGAGTAGAGCACTGCCTTATGAGGAGAGGCTGAGAGCCATGGGGTGGTTAGCCTGGAGAAGAGGAGGCTCAGGGGAGACCTTCTTGCTCTCTCCAACTCCCTGAAGGGAGGTTGTAGCCAGGTGGGGGTTGGTCTCTTCTGCCAGGCAAGCAGCAGCAGAACAAGAGGACACAGTCTCAAGCTGTGCCAGGGGAGGTTTAGGCTGGAGGTGAGGAGAAAGTTCTTCCCAGAAAGAGGAATTGGTCATTGGGATGTGCTGCCCAGGGAGGTGGTGGAGTCCCCATCCCTGGGGTCTAATCAATGTCTGTAAATATCTGAGGGCTGGGGGTCAGGAGGGAAGGGACAGGAACAGCCTCTGCTCACTTGTGCCCTGGGATAGGACAAGAGGCAATGGATGAAAACTCTAGCACAAGAGGTTCCCCCTCAACACGAGGAGGAGCTTCTTCACTGAGAGGGTCCCAGAGCCCTGGAGCAGGCTGCCCAGAGAGGTTGTGGAGTCTCCTTCTCTGGAGCCTTTCCAGCCCCATCTGGATGTGTTCCTGTGTGACCTGTGCTGGATTCTGTGGTCCTGCTCTGGCAGGGGGCTTGGACCCAGAGATCTCCAGAAGTCCCTTCCAACCCCTCACATCCTGTGAGCCTGTGGCTTTGGAGATCAACAAGTAAAATATTTTGCTTGGATTTCCTAATTATCACACAACAGTCAGGGACTTCCTCTCCTAAAGCAGCAAGTTGGGTTGGTGTTGGAAATTATTTTCCTAACACTCCAAATGGATGATTATTTTCCTAACACTCCCAACTTAGTGACCTACTGAAATCACTTTGGGAAGCTTGTGGCCTGGCTCAGGCTGAATTGAATTCATCCATGCTCCAGTAACATTCAGGAGCTGTGCCACTGAGGCTGCACCGTGCTGTGTGCCAGGCATCTTCCCAAGGGATTTTCCCTTCCTCCTCCAGATTTTTTTTCATTCTAAATAATGAAGGAAGAGTAAAGCATGCAGAGAGAGAGAGCTACTTAAAGCAGCAGTGTAGAAATGTCCAGCCAGCAGCAAGCCTGCTGTGACAGAGCAGATCCCAGCAGAAAAAGAAGCCATTTCTCTTCAATATTGGTTACATTTTTTTGTTTTAATCAATATTGGTTGGTTGATTTATTTTTTTTTAACCAGTATTGGTTAGTTTGGGGTTTTTTAGTCAATGTTGGTTGGTTATTTTTTTGGTCACTGTTGGTTATGTTTTAGTCAGGGTTGGCTGCTTGGTGATGCTGCCAGTCAGGGTTGCTGGAGTTTATATCCATTGCCCCTTGTCCTATCCCAGGGCACAGGGAGCAGAGGCTGTCCCTAACCCTAACCCCAGCCCTCAGATATTTATAGACATTTATTAAATCCCCTCTCAGCCTTCTCCCCTCCAGACTAAACAGCCCAGGTTAAAAAGCCCCTGTTAGGGAGGATCTTGTTTAATGACCTGGCAAAGAAATCTTAGCATAGTTTTACAGTTGAAAATGCTGAGTTAATTAAGAATCACAGAATCAACCAGGTTTGGAAAAGACCTCAGAGATCATCAAGTCCAACCTATTACCTATTACCCAATGCCTCATGACTAACAAAACCATGGCTCCAAGACTTTTTGGAAACTACCAGGGATGGGGACTCCACCACCTCCCTGGGCAGCACATCCCAATGGCCAATCTCTCTTCCTGGGAAGAACTTTCTCCTCACCTCCAGCCTAAACCTCCCCTGCCACAGCTTGAGACTGTGTCCTCTTGTTCTGGTGCTGGGTGCCTGGGAGAAGAGACCAACCCCCACCTGGCTACAACCTCCCTTCAGGGAGTTGGAGAGAGCAAGCAGGTCTCCCCTGAGCCTCCTCTTATGCAGGCTAAGCAACCCCAGCTCCCTCAGCCTCTCCTCACAGGGCTGTGCTCCAGACCCCTCCCCAGCTTTGTTGCCCTTCTCTGGACACCTTCAAGTCTCTCAATGTCCTTCTTAAACTGAGGAGCCAGTTTAGTAGCAAGACTTGCAGTTAATCTTGCATTTGTCAGATGCCAGATTCCTGACCCTTGCTAACATTCTCTGTGCTCTGTGTTTGTTCCCAACAGGTGGATGGACGCAAATCCACTCTCTCCATGATCGATCGTCTCCAGAGGCAAATCATCGTAGCAGACTGCCAGGTCTACTTGGCTGTGCTCTCCTTTGTGAAACAAGAGCTATCAGGTGTGCCCTGCCTTCCATCTTCACATCTGTTTTATGCATGGTATCTTTTTTGTAAAGCTTGACCATCAAGTGGCACTATGACTGTCATAGAACCATGGAATTGTTGTGGCTGGAAAAGCCCTCCAAGATCATTGAGTCCAACCATCAAGCCAGCCCCACCATGGCCACCAAACCATGGCCCCAAGTGCCATGGCCACAGCTCTGAAACACCTCCAGGCACGGGGACTCCACCACCTCCCTGGGCAGCCTGTTCTAACCTCTGACCACTCTTGCAGCAAAGAAAGTTTTCCATATCCCCAACCTAACTCTGCCCTGGCACAATGTCAGGCCATTTCCTCTCCTTCTATCACCTGATCCTAGGGAGAAGTGACCAACCCCCACCTGGCCCAAATTTCCTTTCAGGAAACAGAGCAAGGAGTTTGCTCCTCATCCTCCTCTTCTCCAGATGTTAGAATCATAGAATCAATAAAGTTGGAAAAGACCTCAGAGATCATCAAGTCCAACCTATCACCCAAGCCCTCATGACTACTAAACCATGGCACCAAGTGCCACATCCAGTCCCCTCTTGAACCCCTCCAGGGATGGTGACTCCAGTACCTCCCTGGACAGTTAAGGTGATTGCTTTTTGAGCTCGGGAGGTGCAGTTGGAGAAGTGTTGAGGTTTGCAAGAAGAAGGGATTTTCACCCAGGCTGAGGAAATCAGGTGGTGGTACTGAACTTTTATTTGCCTTTGCAGCATCTTTTGTGTCCTCACATGTCAGTCTTGGGGTTTGGCCAGCAGTTCAGCAATGATGACCTTGGAAAAGATCTCTAAGATCATCAAATCTGACTTTTCACCCAGCAGTGCCAGGTCACCACTAAACCATGTCCCTCAGCACCACACCTACACACTTTGAAACCCTTCTAGGGATGGGGACTCACTCAGGAGCCCTGTCAGGGCTTGATAACCCTTTGGGGTGAAGAAATTTCTCCTCATGTTCAATCTAAACCTCCCCTAGCACAACTTGAGGACATTTCCTCTGGTCTTGTTGCTTGTTCATTGGGAAAAGAGACCATCCCCAACCTGAAGCTGATCATCTTTCAGGGAGTTGTAGAGAGCCAGAAGGTCTCCTGCCAGCCTCCTTTTCTCCAGGATGACCAAGCTCAGTTCCTTCAGCCACTTTCTGTTCTACCCCTCTGAGGGAATGACACCATGAAATGAGCTGGATGACTTGAGATTACAGCTGTCTGATTTTTTCATACCAGCAGCCATATTGAACTGATTCTGCTTAGACAGCTTGGAATCCTTTGCATGTTCCCATAGAGGCATTTGAGGAGATGGTAAGGACATGGCTAACAGCTGTGTGCTTCTTGTGGCATGCAAGGTAGAGGCTCTGAGTCACAAAATCATAAAGGTCCTTTCCAACCAAACCATTTTAAGACTATTGAGTCCAACCACTCTCTAGCTCTACCAAGGCTGGTGCTGAGCCATATCCCTCAGCACCTCACCTCTGCCTCTTTGAAATACCTCCAGTGATGGGGATTCAACCACTTCTCTGGGCAGCCTGTTCCAGTCTTTGAGAACCCTTTCAGAGAAGAAGTTTCTTCTAACATCCAAACTAATTAAACCTCACCTGGTACAATTTCAGGCCATTTCCTCTCATCCTCTCACTCGTTCCTTGGGAGAGGAGACCCTACCTGGAGGGGGGCTGGGTACATTCCCATCTCCTTTCAGGGAGTTGCAGAGAGTGAGAAGATCATCAATGACCTCCCTGGGCACCTCTCCCGTTCCTCATTTTCTTTGCTGGTGCTTTCCCACCTCCTCTTTCAGCCAGGGGAGGGGAGAAGGCTGCAGCTGAAGGCTCAGGAAGGGTCCCTTCTCCCAGCCCAGCAATGTGCTCCCAGCCCAGACTGCAGAGTGCTACTTCTGCCCTGGTGAGGCCACATCTGGACTATTGCATCCAGTTCTGGGCACCCCAATTCAAGAGGGACAGGGATCTACTAGAGAGAGTCTTAAGGGAGGCTACAAGGATGAGGAAGGGACTGGAACATCTGGGATGGGCATTGGAATGTGCTGCCCAGGGAGGTGGTGGAGTCACTGTCCCTGGAGGTGTTCAAATAGGGATTGGATGTGGCACTTGGTGCCGTGGTTTAGTTGTCAGGAGGTGCTGGGTGACAGGTTGGACTCGATGATCTTAGAGGTCTTTTCCAACCTTATTGATTCTATGATCTCCCCTTGGCCTCCTTCAGGCTCAGCTGCTCCTCACCAGCCCTGTTCTAGACACACCCCAGCACTTCAGTGTCTTTCTGGGAGTGAGGGACCCAAAACTGAACCCAGTGCTCAAGGTGTGGCCTCACCAGTGCTAGGTATAGGGAGACAATCACTTTCCTGCTCCTGTTCATCATGCCATTCCTGATAGAAAGCCCAGGATGCTGGTGGCTAACTTGGCCACCTGGGCACACACTGGCTCATGTTCAGCCAGCTGTGGACCACCATCCACAGGTCCTTTTCTGCTGGGCAGTTTGCAGCCACTCTGTCCCAAGCCTGGAGCATTCATGGGGTTATTGTGATCTAAGTACAGGAGCCAGCACTTGGCCTTGTTGAACCTCATACAACTGATCTCAGCCCATGGATCCAGCCTGGCCAGAATTTTCTGCAGAGCCTTCCTACCCTTCAGGAGATCACCACTCCCACCCAGCTTAATGTCATCTGCACATTTAGTGAGGGTGCATTCAATCCCCTCATGCAGAACACTGCTAAGTCAGGTCCCCAGGGATGTCCCTCATGGTGTTGATAACGACCAAGGGAGAGGGGAAACTGCCAAAGCAATGTCAAATGAAATGTGCTGAAGGTGGAACTGCTGAATCAGTTCTTATTCTCTGGTCACCAAAGTGCATCCCTGCATGCCAATGAGGGCAGTCCTGTCATGTGGAATACAAATCTCATCTGAGCTGCAAAGCTGATTCTAACCTTCTCATGCATTCCTGGACCTTAAGACAGGCCTTCACCCATGAGTGTATGGAAAACATGGTGAAGGTCAGACACAGACTGGGTGCACTCCCAGCTCCTTGTCCAGTCAATGAAGAGTTGGAGGTTGCAATTAGGCCAGATAGCCAGTGACAGCCCTGCTGAGCAGCTGAAAGGAACCAGTGAAAAAACAACCTGATTTAAAGTATGGTAAATTGATGTCATCTTCAGTCAAGGGCAGTAGGGTGTGGAGAGCAAATCCTGCTAGGAGCAGATGAGAGACCTGGGGTTGTTTAGTCTGGAGAGGAGGAATCTGAGGGAAGACTTCATTGCTCTCTACAGCTCCCTGAAAGGAGGTTGCAGTGAATCATAGAAGCATAGGATGGTTTGGTTGGGAAGGACCTGAAAGATCATCTAGTTCCAGCCCTAGAGCTAGATGATCTTTAAGGTTCTTTCTCTTCCCAATTGATGTTGGGTTTGGTCTTTACTCCATATTGTGCAGTGACAGGATGAGAATTTGTGCCAGGAGTGGCTTAGAATCATAGAATTGTCAGGGTTGGAAGGGACCTGAAGGAGCATCCAGTTCCAACCCCCCTGCCATGGGCAGAGACAGCAGGTTGCTCAAAGCCACATCCAGCCTGGCTGCAAACGCCTCCAGGCATGAGGCTTCCACCACCTCCCTGGGCAACCTGTGCCAGGCTCTCACCACCCTCATGGGGAAGAATTTCTTCCTAACATGCAATCTGAATCTCTCCACTTCCAGTTTTGATCCATCCCCCCCAGTCCTATCACTCCCTGACACCCTCAAAAGTCCCTCCCCAGCTTTCTGGTGGGCCAGATAGTAAGAAACATTTCTTTACTGGAAGGGTTGTCAAGCCCAGAAAGAGGCTGCCCAGGGCAGTGGTTGAATCATCATCTCTGGAGGTGTTTAAAAGCTGTGTAGGTGTGGTGCTGAGGGACATTGTTCAGCTGTGCAATTGGCAGTGTTGGGTTAATGGTGGGATGCAATGATCTTAAAGGCCTTTTCCAGCATTAGCAGTTCTGTGAGTCACAGACTGCACTGGGTTGGAAGGGACCCTCAAAGGCCATCTTGTCCAAGCCCCCTCAGTGAGCAGGGACACCTCCAGCTAGGTTCTCTAATGCTTGCTGTGATGGCATTGAGAATGTTTGATTCTAGCTAACAGAAACTCCAGAGGTATTTCTGCTGTGTCTGTAGTGGTGCAGGAAGATTTTCTTGCTCTTTTTGATGCAGTTCTGGGGTTTCTTTGAGGGTATTTTCCCCTCTCTTGAAGCTTTCTTCTCCTTTCATGATGTATTCTGCATGACTGGGTTGAGTGCTGTAACTGAGGGGGTGTCTGTTCCCCCTCTCTCTCGTCTGCTGCTTGGGGAGCTGGAGTGGGTAGCAGGTACTGCAGAGCATTCAGAGTATTTGGGTTACTCTGCTGAGCAAAAAATAGACCTGAAAGCTCTGGTTAAAATTCCAAGTGGTTAGATATCACTTCAGCCACTGCTGATTCCAGCTGCTGCTGAACTGCTTCATAGATTCATGGAATGTGTTGGGCTAAAGGGTCATTAAAGATCATCCCAGTTCCAACCCCCTGCCATGGGCAGGGACACCTCCCACCAGCCCAGCTTGCTCAAGGCCTCATCCAGCCTGGCCTTGAACACCTCCAGGGAGGAGGCAGCCACAGCCTCCCTGGGCAAGCTGTGCCAGTGTCTCACCACCCTCACTGGAAGGAATTTCTTCCTCGTCTCCCATCTCAATCTCCCCTCTTCCAGCTTCAATCTATTGCTCCTTGTCCTATCACTCCCAGCCTTTGTCAGAAGTCCCTCCCCAGCTTTTTTGCAGCCCTCTGCAGGTACTGGAAGGCTGCTCTAAGGCCTCCTCAGAGCTTTCTCATTCAGCTGGGCCTGACAGTTCATCTGGAGAGTGTTGTCTTTCTGATTATGTATAATACATTATGGGCAAAAACTGTCCTGTGTTTTTTCTGCCTGTAACAGTTGGACAGGAAGCATATGATGCCATGCAAGCTGCTTTCTCATGTGCCTGACAGATTTGGCATTCTCTTTTGCCACCCTCCTGGATCTCTTACAGATCATTTCATCATTGATTGACTGAGGTGGCAGCTTAGGTTAGCTTCCCACAGCAATGCTGAATCAGCTTTTCTTGATAGCACTGCTGTCAGGAGTCTGGACTGCTGACTGGGAAAGCAGCTTAGGGATTGGGCTTCAATGGATTTTTAGGTTTTAAAAAGGCAGAATTCAGTCTTTTTAATTAGTTAGATTGTCTTTTCTTGGTGCAGCCAAGGTGTTAGGGTTATGCTCTGTGGTGAGCTCTTAATGACAGCAAAGCCTCAAGCTGTGCTTGCATTCCATGTCCTGGCTTTGCCATTTGAGGCAAGTCTCAGCAGTTAGCTGCTGGCAGAAACAGTGTCATAGAATGGTTTGGGTTAGAAGAGACCTTAAAGATCATCCAGGGATGATCCATGGGCAGGGACACCTCCTCCTACACCAGGCTGCTCAAGGCCCCAGCAAACCTTCCTTTCAATGCTTCCAGGCTCAGTGCAGCCATGACTTCACCTGTTCCAGTGCCTCACCACACTCATGGGCAAGAATTGCTTCCCAATGTCTCATCTAAATCCAGCTTCTTCCAGTCTGAAGCCATCACCCCTCATCCTGTCACTCCAAGCCTTTGTCAAAAGTCCCTCTCTGGCTCTCCTGGAGCCCCTTCAGGTACTGGAAGGCTGCTCTGAGGTCTCCCTGGAGCTTTCTCTTCTCCAGGCTGAACAGCCTCAACTCAGTATTCCCAGGAGAGATGCTCCAGCAGCTGTGATCATCTTCATGGTCATCCTTTTGAACCTGCTCTAGCTGTTCCTGTCCTTCTTGTGCTGAGGACTCCAGAGCTGGCCCTAGCACTGCAGGTGGGGTCTCAGCAGAGCAGAAGGGCAGAATCCCTTCCCTCTACCTGCTGCCCACACTGCTGGGGGTCAGCCCAGGACAGTGCTGCATCTGGGCTATGAGCACATGATTCCAGCTCATGTTGAGCTTCTCCTCACCCAGCACCCCCTAGTCCTTCTCCTCAGCACTTCTCTCAGTCCATTCTCTACCCAAGCTGGATCTGTGCTTAGGATTGCCCTGACCCAGGTGCTGTGCTGAACTCCATGAGGCTGACACTGGCCCTGCAGGTGTCTGCTTTTACAGTCCATATTTACAAGTCCAGCCTGGGTTGGTGTTGGGTTTATCACTTGCCATCATTCCAGGCTGTGCTGGCACTGAAGGCTCTCTAAGCAGGCAGGTCAGATCTCTTTATCTTTTGGGGTAATACTTTTCCTTACCCTCCTGTACAGAGGGTGATGAGCCTGACATCTGGGAATGCTTAAGCCCAGATTTATAGGGAAATTCAGCTCCCCACCTTGCATTTGAAATGGAGCAAGTTGGGTAAGAGGAAAATGTGTTAAACCATCCAATTTATGCCTTTTTTTTTTCACCCTGTGATGTTTTTCTTCAATGCTAAGGAGCTGTGTTTGTATGAGAGGCTGGGAAATGATGAAGTTGAATAAGATGATTTCCACTCTTATTATCTAACCCAAAGGAAGAAGTTTGCTTTGTGTTTTCCCATCAGCTCTCTTTTGACATCATGTGGGCTTAAGAGGTGTAATCTCTTTTCCATTTGCCAGGCAGCCTTTTCATCTCCATTCTGTAGCAGAGCAGAATCCAGAACAGAGTTCTTTGATCTCTCTATTTCTTCCTGGCTCTTGTCTTGCTGCATAGCTGCAGGGCTGTCCCTTTGTGTTGCATGCTGGTTTTCAAGTCCCTGTTTGAAAAGCCCTAAAGTTAGTAGTACCCAATGTGAAAGATCAGACATGGCCTGGAATTGTGCCAGGGGAGGGTTGGAGATGAGGAAAACTGTCTTTGCTGCAAGTGTGGTCAGGGATTAGAAGAGGCTGCCCAGGGAGGTGGTGGAGTCCCCATCCCTGGAGGTGTTCCAGAGAGCTGTGGCCATGGCACTTGGGGACAGGGTTTGATGGCCATGGTGGTGTCAGGGCTTAATGATCTTGGATGATTCTTTGTACAGTAAGTTAATGCAAATAGAGAGAGCATCCTAAGATGCTAGTTCTTACTATGAGGGTGGTGGAACACTAAAACACCTTGCCCAGGGAGGTGATGGAGCCCCCAGCCCTGGAGACACTCAAGGTTTGATGGGGCTCTGAGCAACCTGATATAGTTGGGGATCTCACTGCTCACTGCAGGGGGTTGAACTGGGTGACCTTATCCTGGGCTGCATCAAAAGGACTATGAGCAGGACAGGGAGGGGATTGTGCCCCTCTGCTCTGCTCAGAGCCCACCTGCAGCACTGCCTCCAGCTCTGGAGAGGCTCCAGAGGAGGCCATGAAGGTGATCAGAGGGCTGCAGAACCTCCCCTGTGGGGATAGGCTGAGAGAGTTGGGGCTGTTCAGCCTGGAGAAGAGAAGGCTCTGGGGAGACCTTAGAGCAGCCTTCTAGTACCTGAAGGGGCTGCAGGAGAGCTGGGAAGGAACTTGTGACAAGGGCTGGGAGTGCCAGGATGAGGGGGAATGGATTGAGGGGGACTGACCAGGTTACCCAGCTAGTGAATGTGGGGCAGGCTGGGGATGTAGTCTGTCTGGACTTCAGCAAGGCCTTTGACACTGTCTGCCACAGCAAACTCCTGGCAAAGCTGTCAGCCCATGGCCTGGACAGATTCACTCTGAAATGGGTCAAGAACACGCTGCCCACCTGGGCCCAGAGAGTGGTGGTGAATGGTGCCACAGCCAGCTGGCAGCCAGGCACCAGTGGGGTGCCCCAGGGATCAGTGCTGGGCCCCGGCCTGTTCAATATCTGTATTGATGATCTGGATGAGGGGATTGAGTCCATTATCAGTAAGTTTGCAGAGGACACCAAGCTGGGGGCAGGAGTTGATCTGCTGGAGGGTAAAGAGGCTCTGCAGAGGCACCTCGACAGGCTGGACAGATGGGCAGAGTCCAAGGGCAGGAGACTGAACACATCCAAGTGCCAGGTGCTGCACATTGGCCACAACAACCCCAGGCAGTGTGACAGGCTGGGGTCAGAGTGGCTGAGAGCAGCCAGGCAGAGAG
This sequence comes from Dryobates pubescens, assembly GCF_014839835.1. Taxonomy (NCBI): domain Eukaryota; kingdom Metazoa; phylum Chordata; class Aves; order Piciformes; family Picidae; genus Dryobates; species Dryobates pubescens. Next base: position 12,316,300 of record NC_071614.1, on the reverse strand, counting down.
GGACCTGGGGGGACTTGGTGACAGCAGCTGAACATGAGCCAGCAGTGTGCCCAGGGGCCAAGAAGGCCAAGGGCATCCTGGCCTGCATCAGGAAGAGTGTGGCCAGCAGCAGCAGGGAAGTCATTGTGCCCTGTGCTCAGCACTGCTGAGGCCACACCTTGAGTCCTGTATCCAGTTCTGGGCTCCTCAGGTTAGGAAAGATGTTGAGCTTCTGGAAGGTGTCCAGAGAAGGGCAACAAAGCTGGGGAGGGGTCTGGAGCACAGCCCTGTGAGGAGAGGCTGAGGGAGCTGGGGTTGCTTAGCCTGGAGAAGAGGAGGCTCAGGGGAGACCTTCTTGCTCTGTGCAACTCCCTGAAGGGAGGTTGTAGCCAGGTGGGGGTTGGTCTCTTCTCCCAGGCAAGCAGCAGCAGAACAAGAGGACACAGTCTCAAGCTGTGCCAGGGAAGGTTTAGGCTGGAGGTGAGGAGAAAGTTCTTCCCAGCAAGAGAGATTGGCCATTGGGATGTGCTGCCCAGGGAGGTGGTGGAGTTGCTGTCCTTGGAGATGTTCAAGAAAAGCCTGGCTGAGGCACTTAGTGCCATGGTCTGGTTGATTGGACAGGGCTGGGTGATAGGTTAGAGTGGATGATCTCTGAGGTCTCTTCCAACCTGGTTGATTTTATCAATCTGGCAGAGGGGAGACTTAAACTGGAGATGAGGAAGAAATTCTTTGCAGTGAGGGTGGTGAGCCAGTGGCACAGGATGCCCAGGGAGGCTGTGGCTGCCTGGTGTTGGAGGCCAGGCTGGATGAGGCCTTGAGCAAGCTGGGCTGGTGGGAGGTGTCCCTGCCCGTGGCAGGGGGTTGGAACTGGGATGATCTTTAATGTCCCTTGCAGCCCAAACCATTCTGTGCCTCCGTGACCTGCAGAGCTCCCTTCCAGCCCTGTGCATGATCTGCCAAACAGCCTCTGCCCTGCTCCCCTCCTGAAACGTTCGCTTGTTGTTGTTGTTGTTGTTCCCCTGGCTCTCAGCATACATCAAAGGCGGGTGGATCCTCCGCAAAGCCTGGAAGATTTACAACAAGTGCTACACAGACATTAACACCCTGCAGGAAATCTATCAGAAGCAAAGAGCCGAGGAAGCCCTGCCTGGCGATGCCGCCAATGACAATCACATTGCTGCAGAGGGTGTAACGGAGGACTCGCTAAACAGACTGAAAGGTGCCGTTAGCTTTGGATACGGACTTTTCCATCTTTGCATATCCATGGTGCCCCCCAACCTGCTCAAAATCATCAACCTGCTGGGTTTTCCTGGAGACCGCCTGCAGGGCCTCTCTTCACTGATGTATGCAAGTGAAAGTAAGGACATGAAGGCCCCTTTAGCTACGTGAGTAGCTACGTTGCAATGCTTTGGTAGATAAACGTAGCGCTAAAGAAGTAAGTAACCGGGAAGCGGGCAGCTCCCCCGCTGCTGGGAGAGGAGACAGCAGCCGGTCAAATGAGCTTGGGGCCGCCTGTGTTAAAAGCTTGGTGGGATTCCTCACTTACTGGTGGATGAGAGCTCTCCTGCTGTGAGTCGGTGATGCGGTGGTGGGGGTTGGTGGCAGTGTTTTGCTGTGTCTCCTCGGTGTATCGCAGTATCGCCAAGGTTGGAAGAGACCTCGAGGATCATCGAGTCCAACCTGGCACCCAACACCTCATGACTAGACCATGGCACCAAGTGCCACATCCAAGCCCCTCTTGAACACCTGCAGGGATGGGGACTCCACCACCTCCCTGGGCAGCACATCCCAATGACTAACGACTCTCTCAGTGAAGAACTTTCTCCTCACCTCCAGCCTAAACTTCCCCTGGCACAGCTTGAGACTGTGTCCTCTTGTTCTGGTGCTGGCTGCCTGGGAGAAGAGACCAACCCCCACCTGGCTACAACCACCTTTCAGGTAGTTGTAGAGGGCAATGAGGTCACCCCTGAGCCTCCTCTTCTCAGGCTAAACAATCCCAGCTCCCTCAGCCTCTCCTCACAGGGCTGTGCTCAAGGCCTCTCCCCAGCCTCATTGCCCTTCTCTGGACACCTTCAAGTCTCTCAATGTCCTTCCTAAACTGAGGAGCCCAGAACTGGACACAGTACTCAAGGTGTGGCCTCAGCAGTGCTGAGCACAGGGCACAATGACCTCCCTGCTCCTGCTGGCCACACTCTTCCTGATGCAGGCCAGGATGCCATTGGCCTTCTTGGCCCCCTGGGCACACTGCTGGCTCATGTTTAGGCTGCTGTCGATCAGCACCCCCAGGTCCCTCTCCATATTGATGCACCAGCCCGGGTAAAGGAAGCACTGAGTGCATTCACCTGGCTTAGGCTCTGCCCTGTGGAGAGGATACTGTTTGGTGTGAGTCACTGATCTCCCTTAGCTCTTAATGTTCTCACTGTTAGTCACAGACCTTCTCTGGTTTAATTTTAGCATCATAATGACATGAGCTCTTCCCTGAGAGCCTTTTCAGGGGGAATGTTGTATGGGGTTTTGTTAACCCCCAAGCCTTCAGCTCTTTTTTTGTTAGTCCAACCTAGTTTCAACTGCCCTCAGAAATGGAGTTCTTGGCCCATTAGCTCCAAATCAGTGCCTTTATATTACTGGACCTCCTGAAAGCACCATCAGGTGTCACTTCCAATGCCTTTATATTGCTGGACCTCCTGAAAGCACCATCAGGTGTCACTTCCAATGCCTTTATATTGCTGGACCTCCTGAAAGCACCATCAGGTGTCACTTCCAATGCCTTTATATTGCTGGACCTCCTGAAAGCACCATCAGGTGTCACTTCCAATGTCTTTATATTACAGGACCTCCTGAAAGCACCATCAGGTGTCACTTCTGCAATGCTCTCAGCAGAGCCAAAGTCACTTCTGCTTGAGGGAGCAGAGTTGGATTTCTGGTTGGTTAAAACTCAACATTAAATGTGCCTCTCAGTTTCTTCTTTCCCCTTTCTGGGGAAGCCAAATTCTATTCTTAAGGAGTGTTTCCCTTCTTCAGATGATCCAGAAAATCCTTCTGCTCTGCTCTTGTTTCCAGGAGTGCTGGAGGTGGTGTAGATGTCCCTGCTGGCCACAGGACACGTTCCTTTTTGATTATCAAGAGTCTCTGCTGCTGTGTTTAGTTTTGTTGTTGATTTGTTTTCTTCCTTTGGGGTTCCCCACCCCCACCCCCCCCTTACAGTGAACATCTAACTGCCAAAATTTTGGGTGTGAGTTTTGCTTTTGGAAGGTACAGAGCTGTAAAGCTCAACTGCTTTGATGCTGTAAAGCTCAACTGCTTTGCTGCTGGGAGCACCACTGTTACCTGACCTTTGGGCAGCAGGCCTGGAATCCTGCATTCAGGTGCAGCTTAGGAGCTACATTCCTGCATGGCAATAGCAGTGTGTGTGTGCTTTAAAGGCAGGGTGTAGAACAAAAGCTGAGTGTCTCTCTTTGTCTCTCAGAATGGTTATCGAATCTCCCTGTGCAGAACGTTGCCCTCAGACTCCTGTTCATGAGCTGTAATCCTTCTTACTCTTCTGTTTCTTTTAGATTAGCTCTCTTGTGGTACCACACAGTTGTTCGTCCCTTTTTTGCCCTCGATGGCAGTGATAACAAGGCAGGATTGAAAGAGGCAAAGGAAATCCTTGCCAAAAAAGAGTCTGCTTACCCCAATTCTTCTCTGTTCATGTTCTTCAAGGGGAGGATACAGCGATTAGAGGTACTGCCTGACTGCTTCCTTTGCACTCATTCCTCCTCCCCACCCTTCTGCTGTTCTATGGTTTTTCTGCTGTGAAGGAACTGTGCAAGATTCAGCACCTCGTGACTAAAGAGCTGCACAGAAGCACAGTGTGGTGTAGGGATGGGAAGGGAGCTCTGGAGCTCAGCCCCCCTGCCAAAGCAGGATCACCTAGAGAAGGTCACGCAGGAACGTGTCCAGGTGGGGTTGGAATGTCTCCAGAGGTGGAGACTCCACCACCTCTCTGGGCAGCCTGCTCCAAGGCTCTGTCACCCTTAAGTTGAAGAAGTTCCTCCTCATGTTTAGATGGAACTTCCTGTGTTGCAGTTTGTGCCCATTGCCCCTTGTCCTGTAGAAAGATAAGAAGGAAGGGAGGATGAACTCTTTCCTAGTTCAAAGTTCCCATGCCAGACCTGCTCTTGGAGCTGATTAGTGGCACTTGACAATTATTTGCCAGCTAATCAATACATTTGTGGCTCTGTGCACAAGGAGGTGCTTTGGGTCACTCATGATTTCCTTGTGCCATCAATAGCTCTTTCAGTTTTGCCAGCACAGCTAAAATCCAAGTGTTCTCTGCTGACAGCACAGCATTTCCCTTCCCCTTTTCATCCCCTGTGTGGCTTGGTCATGTACAGCTAATCCTCTCCAATAATGTCCCTCAAACGACTGCTTTTGCTTTTGAGAGGTCAGGCCAGGATGTTTTCTGTTGCTGCAGGGGGGCTCTGGCCCAAGCAGAAATGCATTCACTGAAAAGGTGTTGCAGAGCACTACTCAAACACTCCAGCAGCCTCCTGGGTTTTGGCTGACTTAAGAATCTGTGGTAAGACAAGGTGGTGATGAGTGCTTTGAACTGCTCAGCTCTGAGCTGCTGCTTTCATCAGACCAGAAGATTTCCAGAGCAATTACACTGCTCTGGCAATGGTCCTTGGCAGCCCAGAAGGCAGCTGTGTGCTGAGCTGCAGCCAGAGCAGGGAGAGCAGCAGCACAAGGAGGGGATTCTGCCCCTCTGCTCAGAGCCCACCTGCAGCACTGCCTCCAGCTCTGGGGCCCCCAGCACAAGAAGGACCTGGAGCTGCTGGAGAGGCTCCAGAGGAGGCCACGAAGGTGATCAGAGGGCTGCAGAACCTCCCTTGTGGGGACAGGCTGGGAGAGTTTGGGGCTGTGCAGCCTGGAGAAGAGAAGGCTGCAGGGAGAGCTTAGAGCAGCCTTTCAGTACCTGAAGGGGCTCCAGGAGAGCTGGGGAGGGACTTGTGACAAGGGCTGGGAGTGCCAATGGGTTGAAGCTGGAAGAAGGGAGATTTAGACTGGAGAGCAGGAAGAAATTCTTTCTAATGAGGGTGGGGGGACAGGAGGTGGGGCCAGACTCTTTTCAGTGGTGCCCAGTTACAGAGCAAGGGGCAATGGGCACAAAGTGGGACCCAGGAGATTCCATCTGAACATGAGGAGGAAATTCTTTGGTGTGAGGGTGCTGAGCCCTGAGGCAGGCTGCCCAGGGATGTTGTGGAAGAGAATCCAACCCCCCACAGACATTGTGATCCTGGATGACATGCTCTGACTGCCCCTGCTTCAGCAGTGGGGTTGGACTGGATGATCTCCAGAGGTCCCTCTCAGTCCCCACCATGCTGGGATTGTGTGTGCCTCTTTCATCTAATCAAACCAGAGGCAGCAATGACATTTTCTACCCATGCAGTTACTTGTCAATCCCTATTAACAGCCACCTCAATGTTTCCTTTGTCAGAATCAAATCCTAAATCTCAGACACCTGATTTCCACCCCTCCTCCCTTGTCTTCTTTTTTTCACTCTCATTAGTGTCAAATCAACAGTGCCTTGACCTCATTTCATACTGCTTTGGAACTTGCAACAGACCAAAGGGAGATTCAGCATGTCTGCTTATATGAAATAGGTAAGTGGGGTGTGCTTGTACTACAAGGAGCTCATTGAGGCTGGAAGAGGGGAAGTTTAGACTGGGAATTAGGAGGCAATTCTTTAGAGTGCAGGTGGGGAGACACTGGCACAGGTGTTGGCAAAGGGAGGCTGTGGGTGCTCCTGCCTGGAGGTGTTCCAGGCCAGGCTGGATGGGGCCTTGAGCAAGCTGGGCTGGTGGGAGGTGTCCCTGCCCATGGATCTGGATGAGCTTGAAGGTCCCTTCCAACCCATTCTGTGAATGTATGTAACAACACTGCCTGGGTTATTTTTATTAGGGTTTTAAGAAAGGTTTTAGAACCCTGGCCCTTGTCTTGGATGGGTTATGGGAATCATAATGGCTGCACCCAAAGGGTGGCTGCCAATGGCCCAGGGACAAGTGGAGGCCAGGGACAAGCAGAGTCCCTCAGGGATCAGTCCTGGGACCAGGCTTGTTCAACATCTTTGTGGGTGCCAGGGACAGTGGCATTGAGTGCACCCTCAGCAGGTTTGCTGATGGCACCAAGCTGTGTGGGGCACCAGACAGCTGGAGGGAAGGGATCCATCCAGAGGGACCTGGACAGGCTGCAGAGGTGGGCACAAGCCAACCTCAGGAGGTTCAGCAAGACCAAGGGCAGGGTCCTGCAGCTGGGTCGAGGCAACCCCAGGCACAAATGCAGGCTGGGCAGGGACTGGCTTGAGAGCAGCCCTGGAGAAAAGGCCTTGGGGATGCTGGGGGAGGAGAAGCTCAAGAGGAGCCAGCAGGGAGCACTTGCAGCCCAGAGAGCCAAGCAGAGCCTGGGCTGCAGCAAGAGAAGTGTGGCCAGCAGGGCCAGGGAGGGGATTCTGCCCCTCTGCTCCACTCTGCTGAGACCACAGCTGGAGCTCTGGGGCCAGTTCTGGAGCCTCTGTGCCAGGAAGGCTCTGGAGGTGCTGGAAGGTGTCCAGAGAAGGGCCACGAGGAGGAGCAGAGGGCTGGAGCTGCTCTGCTCTGGAGACAGCCTGAGAGAGTTGGGGTTGTGCAGGCTGGAGAGGAGAAGGCTTTGAGGAGACCTTCTTGTGGCCTTCCAGGATCTGCAGGGGGCTCCAAGAAAGCTGGGGAGGGACTTTTGAGGGTGTCAGGGAGTGACAGGCCTGGGGGGGATGGAGCAAAACTAGAAATGGGGAGATTGAGATTGGATGTGAGGAATAAGTTGTTCCCCAGGAGGGTGGTGAGAGCCTGGCACAGGCTGCCCAGGGAGGTGGTGGAAGCCTCCTGCCTGGAGGTGTTTGCAGCCAGGCTGGATGTGGCTGTGAGCAACCTGCTGTAGTGTGAGGTGTCCCTGCCCATGGCAGGGGGGTTGGAACTGGCTGAGCCTTGAGGTCCCTAACAACTCTGTGATACTATGAATCATTCCTGGCTTCTTCTGTAGAAGGGCAAGTAGAGTTCAGTCAGTGAAGTTTTCTGCAAACACAAGGTGGCTCTGCAAAACCAGGGCAGACTGAAGTGAAGGGCAGACTGTTCACCTCCACAACATTGTGCAAAATGGGGAATGAATTCATCTGATTTGTCTGTGGAGCTGCTGCTTCTGTGCCAAAAAACAACTGATCCTGTGAAGCTTCTCAGCTTGCAGGACCTACATTGCATGCTCTGGACAGATGGGCAGAGGCCAACAGGATGGCATTCAACAAGTCCAAGTGCCAGGGGCTGCACTTTGGCCACAGCAACCCCAGGCAGAGCTACAGGCTGGGGGCAGAGTGGCTGAGAGCTGCCAGGCAGAAAGGGACCTGGGGGCACTGGTTGACCTCAACATGGGGAGAAACTTCTTTACTGTGAGGGTGACCAAGCTCTGGAACAGGCTGCCCAGAGAGGTGGTGGAGTCTCTCTGGAGACTCAGAACCTGTCTGGGTGTATTCCTGTGTGGCCTGCTCTAGGTGACCCTGCTTTGGCAGGGGTGTTGGACTCAGTGGTCTCTGGAAGTCCCTTCCAGCCCCTGACATTCAGTGATTTTGCTGTAAACCTAAACCAGGCTTTACATACCTGACAAAGATTTGGCTTGGTTCTAACTTCCTGAGTTATTGGTACAACCTCAGCTGGCTCCACTTAACATAATATCATAGAATGGTTGGGTTGGGAGGGACCTTAAAGATCATTTAGTTCCAACCCCCCTCTGCCTGATCCACCAGCCCAGGTTAGTCCAGCACCAACCTGGCCTGGAACACCTCCAGGGAGGAGGCAGCCACAGCCTCCCTGGGCAACCTGTGCCAGAGTCTCCCCACCCTCACTGCAAAGGATTTCTTCCTCCTCTCCAGTCTCAATCTCCCCTCTTCCAGCTCAAAGCCATTGCCCTTTATCCTGCCACTCTCAGCCCTTGCAAAAGGTCCCTCCCCAGCTCTCCTAGCAGCCTGGGTGTTCCAGGGATGGTGACACCACAGCTGAAGTCCTGTGCTTTCTCTCACTTGTTTGCAGGTTGGTGCAGCATGATAGAGATGAATTTCAAAGATGCATTTGAATCCTTTGAGAGGCTGAAAAATGAATCCAGGTGGTCCCAGTGCTACTATGCTTATCTAACAGCAGGTGAGTGCATTCAGTGTGGTGGAGAAGTGACCAACCAGTGAGGTGATAAGGTTTTGGCACTGGTTTGTGTTGGGAAACTTGCTAATGCATGCAGTGCCTTCCCCCTGCCTGCTGCCTCTGCAGCTTTGTGCCAGGCTTGGCTTCCATAGTGGGGTTTGTTTATGCCATGCACCCTTGGGTGCACACTCATGCATGTGCCTGAGGGCTTTCTCTCTCCCCACACCTCTCTCCTTCCAGCTGCAGATGCAGTTCTGATTGCCAGTGTTGTGACAGGTCCTGTAACTGTGCTGCAGGGGTGTGGCAGTGCTCAGAGGTTAGGTGGTTTAGGTCCTGCAGTGGGTATGAATGGCATCCTGAGGGGCAGGGAGAAGAGCGTGGCCAACAGGTCAAGGGAGGTTCTCCTGCCCCTCTACACTGCCCTGGTGGCATCACATCTGGACTATTGTCTCAGTTCCAGGCTCCCCAGTTCAAGAGGGACAAGGAACTACTGGAGAGAGTCCAAGGGAGGCTCTGAGGATGCTGAAGGGACTGGAACATCTGTGTGATGAGGGCAGGCTGAGAGCCCTGGGGCTGATTGGTCTGGAGAAGACTGAGAGGAGATCTTCATGGTTATTAATACCTGAGGGGTGGGTATCAAGAAGGGGCTTCCTTCTTGTCCTGTCACAGCACAAAGAGCAGGCTCTTTTCAGTGGTGTCCTGTGATAGGATAGGAAGCAATGGACACAAACAGGAACTAGGAAGTTCTACTCAACATGAGGAGAAACTTCATTACTGTGAGGCTGCTGGAGCCCTGGAGCAGGCTGCCCAGAGAGGTTGTGGAGTCTCCTTCTCTGGACCCTTTTAGGTCCCACCTGGATGTGTTCCCTTGTGACCTGCCCTGGGTGGGGTGATGCTGCTCTGGCAAGGGGTGTTGCACTCAGAGATCTCCAGAGCTTCCCTCTAACCCCTCCCATTCTGTGATTCTGTCAGAAAGAATCACTGACTTGTTAATGGCCACACTGGGCACCTAGGAGAGCTGGAATCTGCATGGTCACAGGATGTCAGGGGTTGGAAGGGACCCAAAGAGATCATGAAGTCCAATCCCTCTGCCAGAACAGGAGCATAGAATCCAGCACAGGTCACACAGGAACACATCCAGACAGGGCTGGAAAGGCTCCAGAGAAGGAGACTCCACAACCTCTCTGGGCAGCCTGCTCCAGGGCTCTGGGACCCTCACAGTCAAGAAGTTCCTCCTCATGTTGGGGTGGAACCTCCTGTGCTGCAGCTTACATCCATTGCCTTTGTCCTATCCCAGGGAGCAACTGAGCAGAGCCTGTCCCTGTCCCCTCCCTCCTGACCCCCAGCCCTCAGATATTGATAGGCATTGATCAGATCCCTCTCAGCCTTCTCCTCTCCAGACTGAACAGCCCCAGGGCTCTCAGCCTCTCCTCCCCAGGCAGTGCTGCAGTCCCTTCAGCATCCTTGGAGCCTCCCTTGGACTCTCTCGAGCAGATCCCTGTCCCTCTTGAACTGGGGAGCCCAGACCTGGATGCAATATTCCAGGTGTGGCCTCCCCAGGGCAGAGCAGAGGGGGAGGAGAACCTTCCTGACTCTGCTGGCCACACTCCTCTGATGCAGCCCAGGACCCCATTGGCCTTCTTGGCCCCCAGGGCACATTGCTGTCCCATGCAGAGCTTGTTAGCCACCAGCACTCCCAGGTCCTTCTCCCCAGGGCTGCTCTCTGGCAGATCCCCTCCCAGCCTGTGCTGCTGCAGTTGATTCTTCCTCCCCAGCTGCAGGACTCTGCACTTGTCCTTGCTGAACCTCATTAGGTTCCTCTGTGCCCAGCTCTCAGTCTGTCCAAGTCTCACTGGGTGGCTGCAGAGCCTTCAGCTGTCTCAGCCAAGCCTCCCAGTGTGTTGTTATCAGCAAACTTGCTGAGCAGACTCTGTCTGTGCCCTCATCAATGTCATTGATGAAGGTGTTGAACAGCACTGGTCCCAGCACTGATCCCTGGGGGTCTCCACTGGTTACAGCTCTCCAGCTGGGCCTGGCACCACTGATCACCACTCTCTGGCCTCTCTCATGGTCACCTCCTCAGTGTAGGCCCCTTCTGGCAGCGAGTGTGGGCCGTGGTTTGCCGCAGCCTTGCCATCTCTCACCTTGGTCGTTCCTGCTTCATCTCCCAGGGCTGGTAACACCTCTTACTTTCTGTGCTCTTCCAGTGTGTCAGGGAGCCACTGGTGATGTCAGTGGTGCTCAGAACGTCTTCAAGGAGGTGCAGAAGCTCTTCAAGAGGAAAAACAACCAGATTGAGCAGTTCTCAGTGAAAAAGGTTTGGCGTGGCGTGGGCTGCCGTGTTTCAGGACAGCAGTTGCCCCTGGGAATTTGGTTGGGTTCTCCAGCAGGGTTTAGTGCTGAAGCCTGGCTCTGGTTTCTGCTCTCTTGCTTCTGTAGAATTAGTGGGAAGGCTTCAGATGGGGTTAAAAAAAACCCCACCCCAATCCTGCCATGGATGTTAAGGCCCCTAGCAAAAGCAATGTGAATTAGCTGCTCAGGTTACAGCTAAAGTGATCATTAAAGAGAAAAACAGCAGGATTCTGCAGCTGCCTTGCTAATTGTCCTCCTAGCTTTGCCTTCCTCCCCCCTTGTTATCTTCTCTTCTTTGTCAGAGCCTTAGTTCTTCTGGAAACTGGGAGCTGTCAAAGGAATCTCTCCCAGCTGAGGGTTTTGCAGATGTTCTTTGCAGATGCTCTGGTGAGACCCCACCTCCACTACTGTGTCCAGGTCTGGTGTCCCCAGCAGCAGAAGGGCACAGAGCTGTTGGAGTGAGCGCAGAGGAGGCCACAGAGATGATGCAAGGGCTGGAGCAGCTCTGCTGTGAGCACAGGCTGAGGGAGCTGGGGGTGTGCAGCCTGGAGAAGATTCCAGAGGGACCTTAGAGCTGCCTTCCAATAGCTGAAGGAGGGCTGCAGAGAGACTTTTCCTGAGGGTGTCTGGAGACAGGACAAGAGGGAATGGTTTGGAGCTGAGGCAGAGCAGGGTTAGACTGGAGCTGAGGAAGCAGCTCTTCAGTATGAGGGTGGTGAGACTCTGGAAGAGGCTGCCCAGGGAGGCTGTGGATGCCTCTTCCCTAGGGCAGCCACTTTCAAGGGCAGGTTGGATGAGGCCTTGAGCAGATGAGTCTGGCTAAGAGATGTCCCTGCCCTTGAGAGTGGGCTTGGACCAGGTGGTCTCTAAAGTCCCTTCCAACCTGAGCCATTCCATGATTCTATGCTACTGTTTCATCATCCAGTCAGTGGATAGTTGAGGCTGTGCAATGCAATGAACCAAATCAGTCTGCATGCAGGGAAGCTTTGATTGTGATTGGTGAATGAGCTCAGTCAACTGAAAGATACTGCTGCTTAAAGTCTTTAAGTTACCACCAACTTCACCCACTTGTTGGATGCTTCCATGAGACAGAGCTAGTTTGGGATGTGTTGTCAGTGTGTGTTGGGATGTGTGTGCCTGTGAAAGGACAGGTGACAGATCATAGAATCACAGAACTGTCAGGGTTGGAAGGGACCTCAAGGCTCAGCCAGCTCCAAACCTCTGCCATGGCCAGGGACACCTCACACTGCAGCAGGTTGCTCACAGCCACATCCAGCCTGGCTGCAAACACCTCCAGGCAGGAGGCTTCCACCACCTCCCTGGGCAACCTGTGCCAGGCTCTCACCACCCTGCTGGGGAACAACTTCTTCCTCACATCCAATCTCAATCTCCCCACTTCTAGTTTTGCTCCATCCCCCCCAGTCCTATCCCTCCCTGACACCCTCAAAAGTCCCTCCCCAGCTTTCTTGGAGCCCCCTGCAGATCCTGGAAGGCCACAATTAGGTCTCCTGGGAGCCTTCTGTTCTGCAGACTGAACAAGCCCAACTGCCTCAGTCTGTCCATGTAGGAAAGGTGCTGCAGCCCTCTGCTCATCCTCCCTTCCCTCTTCCTCCTTTGCAGGCAGAGCGGTTCAGAAAGCAAACGCCGACGAAGGAGCTCTGTGTGCTGGCATCCATTGAAGTGCTGTACTTATGGAAAGCTCTTCCCAACTGCTCCCTCTCCAACTTGCAGCACATGAGCCAAGGTACAAAATGCTTCCTTCACTGATCTATTGTGGTGTTTTCTTTAATGAGCTGCATAATTGCCTTCTGTTGTGTGGAGCAGCATGAAAATGTAAAGCTCTGTGTGTGTCTCCTGCTAAAACACTGTGGGTAACAAAAGGATAACTGTGGAACCTGGAATGGGTTGGGTTGGAAAGGACCTTTAAAGATCATCCAGCTCCAGCCCCCTGCCATGGGCAGGGACACCTCCCACCAGCCCAGCTTGCTCAAGGCCTCATCCAGCCTTGAACACCACCAGGGAGGAGGCAGCCACAGCCTCCCTGAGCAACCTGTGCCAGAGTCTCCCCACCCTCACTGCAAAGAATTTCTTCCTCATCTCCAGTCTCAACCTCCCCTCTTTTAGCTTCAATCCATTGCCCCTCATCCTGTCACTCCCAGCCCTTGTCAAAAGTCCCTCCCCAGCTCTCCTGCAGCCCCCTCAGGTACTGGAAGGCTGCTCTGAGGTCTCCCTGGAGCCTTCTCCCTCATCCTGCTGCTCACACTGCTGTTTATGCAGCCCAGGGCATGGTTGGCTCCTGGGTTGCCAGCAGCTGTTTGTAGCTCATGTTACCAGCTGACACCTCCAAGTCTTTCTCCTCCTGACTGCCCTTGAGCCATTCCTCTCCCAGCCTGGATTTGTGCTTGGGATTGCCCTGCCCCAGGTGCTGAACCTTGGCCTTTTTGAGCTTCATGAGGCTGGCTTGGGCCCAGCTCTCCAGCCTCATGACTTGATCATAGGGCTTCTTCTTCATTATTTTTGTTCCTCTTCTCTTGAACCATTGGATTGTGACCTGCTGGGGCAAGTTCCCAGGCTTCTCTTCAGGGCTAGAAAATGACTTAAAATGCAGGAATTCATTGGTGTCCCTGCTGAGTTGACAGCCCTGTGGTGTGTAATGGCCAAACACTCCATGCAGCCAGCTCTTCAGTTCTTCATAGATGGCTTATTTGGGTTGTGGGTTCCCAGTGTGAATGCAGAGCCAGTTAAGATCTGGCAGGGTTTGTGAGATGAAGCAGAATGTGAAGTTGAAGGAGCTCCAGGCACTGCAGTTCAGCTTCTTTTGAAGGGATTGCAAGCCCTGCAGGTCTCCCTGTCCCCTGGCCTTGCTGGAGACAATGGAGCAGGCAAGTGCAAATGGCTCCTCATGGAACTAGCCTTGATTTGACAGAGCTGCTGCTAATAGGCTTGATCAGAGTGGAGCCTGATTCATCTAGAGATGGTTACATGCAGCAGGAAACAGCAGTGCTCAGCTGAGGCACAGCCTGTCCCTGGCTTGTGGTCAAGCTCAGGCCTGGCAAACAATCTTTATTCTCTCATCAGCACTGAGAGTGGTGGTGCCAAAATACCCTGATCTGGGCTTTTTAGTCCAGGACAGCTGGTTGTGTCTGTCACTTGACTTCAGTCCAGAACAAATGAGCTTTGTCATCCCTGAAGGTGCCCAAGGAATGTCTGGCCCTGGCACTTTGGGACATGGTTTAATGCCCATGGTGGTGTTAGGATGAGGGTTGGACTTGATGGCCTTGGAGAGCTTTCCCAACCAAACCCACTCTAGGATGAGGGGTGAGCAACTGATGGCATTGACCTGCAGCTGAGCAAAGCCTTCCACACTGTCCCACCACATCCTGGGCTCCAGGCTGGTGACACATGGGTTTGATGGGTGACCACTAGATGCATACATAACTGGCTTGATGGCTGCACCCACAGAGTGGCTGTCCGTGGGTCCATGTCCCAGGGGAGACCAGGGACAAGCAGAGTCCCTCAGGGATCAGTCCTGGGACCAGGCTTGTTCAGCATCTTTGTGGGTGCCAGGGACAGTGGCATTGAGTGCACCCTCAGCAGGTTTGCTGATGACACCAAGCTGTGTGGTGCAGCAGACAGCTGGGGGGAAGGGATCCATCCAGAGGGACCTGGGCAGGCTGCAGAGGTGGGCACAAGCCAACCTCAGGAGGTTCAACAAGACCAAGGGCAGGGTCCTGCAGCTGGGTGGAGGCAACCCCAGGCACAAATGCAGGCTGGGCAGGGACTGGCTGGAAAGCAGCCCTGAGGAGAGAGCCTTGGGGGTGCTGGGGGAGGAGAAGCTCACCAGGAGCTCTCAGTGTGCACTTGCAGCCCGGAAAGCCAAGCAGAGCCTGGGCTGCAGCAAGAGAAGTGTGGCCAGCAGGGCAAGGAAGGGGATTCTCCCCCTCTGCTCAGCTCTGCTGAGACCCCACCTGCAGTACTGCCTCCAGTTCTGGAGCCCCTATTCCAAGAGGGCTCTGGAGGTGCTGGAAGGTGTCCAGAGCAGGGCCAGGAGGCTGAGCAGAGGGCTGGAGCACCTCTCCTGTGAGGACAGACTGAAGGAATTGGGGCTGTTCAGTCTGGAGAAGAGAAGGCTCCCAGGTGACCTCATTGTGGCCTTCCAGGATCTGAAGGGGGCTCCAAGAAGGCTGGGGAGGGACTGCTCAGGATCTCAGGGAGTGATAGGACTAGGGGGAATGGAATGAAGCTGGAGGTGGGGAGATTCAGGCTGGAGGTGAGGAGGAAGTTCTTCCCCATGAGAGTGGTGAAGGCCTGGAATGGGTTGTCCAGGGAGGTGGTTGGGGCCCCATCCCTGGAGGTGTTTAAGCCCAGGCTGGATGAGGCTCTGGGCAGCCTGATCTAGTGTGGGGTGTCCCTGCCCATGGCAGGGGGGTTGGAACTGGGTGATCCTTGTGGTCCCTTCCAACCCTGACTGATACTATGATACTATGATTCCATGAGCTGCTTGCCCTGTGCTCCTTGTAACTTGGCCTGGGTGTTCTGCTTTCAACACACGGCACAAACCAGTTTCCCATGGCACTTGAAGGGGGTGATTATTTTTTAACTTGACCTTTTAGAGAGTTCTTCAAAGGCCAGTGGAGAGATGGATCCTTCTCCTCTGGTGAGAAGAGCACACCAAGTGCCTTAGACCTCAGCCTGTTCATGGCTGTCAGGAGTTTCTCACCAGTGACAGGTGGCTTGATGACCAGGTTCATGCAAAAGGGGTTGGATTTGAAAGGAAACAAATGATGTCTCTTTACATAGATATATATATGTGTGTGTGTGTGTGTGTCTCTCTACATATATATTACCTCCTTTTCCTGGCCCAAGCTGTCAGCCTGTGGGTTGGACAGCAGCACTCTTTGCTGGGATAGGAACTGGCTGGAGGCTGAGCCCAGAGAGTGGTGGTGAATGGTGCCACAGCCAGCTGGCAGCCAGGCACCAGTGGTGTGCCCCAGGGATCAGTGCTGGGCCCCATCCTGTTCAATATCTTTATTGATGATCTGGATGAGGGCATTGAATTCATCATCAGTAAGTTTGCAGATGACAGCAGGCTGGGGCAGGAGTTATCTGTTAGAGGGTAGGAGAGCTCTGCAGAGGGACCTTGCCAGGCTGGACAGATGGGCAGAGGCCAACAGGATGGCATTCAACAAGTCCAAGTGCCAGGGGCTGCACTTTGGCCACAGCAACCCCAGGCAGAGCTACAGGATTGGGGCAGAGTGGCTGAGAGCAGCCAGGCAGAAAGGGACCTGGGGGTACTGGGTGACAGCAGCTGAACAGGAGCCAGCAGTGTGCCCAGGGGGCCAAGAAGGCCAATGGCATCCTGGCCTGCATCAGGAAGAGTGTGGCCAGCAGGAGCAGGGAAGTCATTGTGCCCTGTGCTCAGCACTGCTGAGGCCACACCTTGAGTCCTGTGTCCAGTTCTGGGCTCCTCAGGTTAGGAAAGATGTTGAGCTGCTGGAAGGTGTCCAGAGAAGGGCAAGAAAGCTGGGGAGGGGTCTGGAGCACAGCCCTGTGAGGAGAGGCTGAGGGAGCTGGGGATGCTTAGCCTGCAGAAGAGGAGGCTCAGGGGAGACCTTCTTGCTCTGTGCAACTCCCTGAAGGGAGGCTGTGGCCAGGGGGGGGTTGGTCTCTTCTCCCAGGCAAGCAGCACCAGAACAAGAGGACACAGTCTCAAGCTGTGGCAGGGCAAGTTTAGGCTGGAGGTGAGGAGAAAGTTCTTCCCAGCAAGAGAGATTGGCCCTTGGGATGTGCTGCCCAGGGAGGTGGTGGAGTCCCCATCCCTGGAGGTGTTCCAGAGGGGATTGGATGTGGCTCTTGGAGCCATGGTTTGTTGTCAGGAGGTGTTAGGTATTGGGTAATAGGTTGGAGCTGATGATCTCTGAGGTCTGTTCCAACCTGGTTGATTCTGTGATTCTGAATTTGCTCATCAGACTGAAGGTCACACAGTTGGTGCCTCAGGAAGGTTTTCAGTCCATCTGCTTTGTTCACTGGAATCTTTTTCATTCAGCTTGCCAGGATGTTGATGATTCATCAGCTGTTGGGTTGAGGAATTTGCTCCTTGGTGCCATACACAAATGCTTAGGGAACTCTGAAGATGCTGTTCAGGTAAGTTGTTAATTGATGGTTTAATCACTAATGCTGTCTCCTGAGCTGTTCTGTTGAACAGTCAGTGTTGCTCAGTGAGGGTTAAGCAAGCCTTGAGGTTTCAGTGCTGGTGGTGGTTCTGTTCTGTGAGTTCCAGCAGGGTATGTCAGGTTCTGTGCAAAGCTTCTGGTTTAGCCTGTCTCTAGTCAAAGGGCAGTGCTGATCTCCTGCAGGGTGGGAGGCTCTGCAGAGAGATCTGGCCAGGCATCAGTCAGTTGTATGAGGTTTAACAAAGCCAAGTGCTGGGTGCTGCACTTGAGTCACAGCCACGTCATGAGCACTCCATGCTTGGGGCAGAGTGGCTGGGAACTGCCCAACAGGAAAGGACCTGGAGGGTGCTGGTCCACAGCGGGCTGAACATGAGCCAGTGTGTGCCCAGGTGGGCAAGAAAGCCACCAGCAGCCTGGCCTGGATCAGCAATGGTGTGGGCAGCAGGAGCAGGGCAGGGATTGTCCTCCTGTGCTGGGCACTGGGGAGGCCACAGCTTGAGTGCTGGGTTCAGTTTTGGGCTCCTCACTCCCAGGAGGACACCGAAGTGCTGGAGTGTGTCCAGAGGAGGGACACACACAGCTGGGGAAGGGTTGGAATCTGGTGTTAAGGTTTCTTGTTAGATGAAATACCTTTTCAGTAGGAGGCTGGAAAGCTCTTGAAGATGTCAGTACATTGGTGTGTATAAATGGCAGCAAACAGTTGAGCTCTGGTCCAGCAGGGTTGGCAGCAATGTCTGGGTCCTTGCTGCGAGGAATTCTGCCACTGGAGATTTCTGCTCTGCTCTCATTTCAGCTTTGAGCTAGCTTCTAGTGCTTAAAGTTGGAAAGCCCTGGTGGGATTTCTTAAAGGACCAAGCAGGCAGTCCTGATCTGTCAGGGCAATCTCTTCTCCTTTTCCTTTCCTTCACTGCAGTACTTCCAGCGAGCTGCTAAGGATGAGCTGTGCCGGCAGAACAATCTGTACATCCAGCCCTACGCGTGCTATGAGCTGGGCTGTCTCCTCTTGGACAATCCAGAGGTAAGGGAATAGCCTCTTTGTAAACTCACAGAATTGCTGGGCTTGGAAAAGCCCTCTGAGATCACCCAGTCCAACCAGCAACCCAACCCAAGACAGTATCAAAGGCCTTGCTGAAGTCCAGGCAGACTACATCCCCAGCCTGCCCCACATTCACTAGCTGGGTAACCTGGTCAGTCCCCCTCAATCCATTCCCCCTCATCCTGGCTCTCCCAGCCCTTGTCACAAGTCCCTTCCCAGCTCTCCTGCAGCCCCTTCAGGTACTAGAAGGCTGCTCTAAGGTCTCCCCAGAGCCTTCTCTTCTCCAGGCTGAACAGCCCCAACTCTCTCAGCCTATCCCCACAGGGGAGGTTCTGCAGCCCTCTGATCACCTTCATGGCCTCCTCTGGAGCCTCTCCAGCAGCTCCAGGTCCTTCTTGTGCTGGGGGCCCCAGAGCTGGAGGCAGTGCTGCAGGTAGGCTCTGAGCAGAGCAGAGGGGCACAATCCCCTCCCTGTCCTCCTACTCATAGTCCTTTTGATGCAGCCCAGGATAAGGTCCCCCAGTTCAACCCCCTGCAGTGAGCAGTGAGATCCCCAACTATATCAGGTTGCTCAGAGCCCCATCAAACCTTGAGTGTCTCCAGGGCTGGGGGCTCCATCACCTCCCTGGGCAAGGTGTTTTAGTGTTCCACCACCCTCATAGTAAGAACTAGCACCTTAGGATGCTCTCTCTATTTGCATTAACTTACTGTACAAAGAATCATCCAAGATCATCAAGCCCTGACACCACCATGGCCATCAAACCCTGTCCCCAAGTGCCATGGCCACAGCTCTCTGGAACACCTCCAGGGATGGGGACTCCACCACCTCCCTGGGCAGCCTCTTCTAATCCCTGACCACACTTGCAGCAAAGACAGTTTTCCTCATCTCCAACCCTCCCCTGGCACAATTCCAGGCCATTTCCTCTCCTCCTATCTACCTGAAAGTAGGGAGCAGAGCCCAACCCCCAGCTCACTGCAGCCTCCTCTCAGGGAGCTGCAGAGAGCAAGGAGGTCTCCCTCAGCCTCCTCTTCTCCACACTCTTCTCCACACTCCCCAGCTCCCTCAGCATGAAAATCAAGGAACTGTTGTAGTAAATGGCTTAAACCTTGAAGAAACAAAAC
This sequence comes from Dryobates pubescens, assembly GCF_014839835.1. Lineage (NCBI taxonomy): Eukaryota > Metazoa > Chordata > Aves > Piciformes > Picidae > Dryobates > Dryobates pubescens. The sequence continues at coordinate 12,297,440 of NC_071614.1, read as the reverse complement.
TCCCTCTGCTACCTGCCAGTGGCCTTTCTGTGGCCACAATTATTTCCCTGGGCATTGTTTCAGCTCAGCAGCAGCCTGCATTTAAAGCTGTCATTTCTGCTTGCCTGGAGAAGGCTAGAAAGATGCAAGTCTGCATTTCTGGGCTGCCTCATTACTATTTCCAGTGTCCTAATGAGAGGGTTTTTGGTCTGCTCAGGCCTGGGCTTGCTTTAAGACAGAGATGCTATTCTGGCCTGCCCTGAATGTGTGCTCTGCAACATTTGCAACCTATTTCTGACCCAAGATTTGTTTTCTTGTAGACTGTGCCAAGAGGCAAAACCTTACTGCTCCAAGCCAAGGTAAGGCATTTTCAAGCTGCTGTTTCTGACATGAGTGCACTTCAGAGCTTGTGTTCTGTGCAGTGGGGGGGCAGGGGGAGTGAATGCTAGGTGTTGGTGTCCCTTGATCTCCAGCACTCTCATGTAGCTGTCCATTAATGCATGAGACACAGATTGATGCCATGCAGTTAGGTATTGCTGGGGCAGTCACAGCACAGAGCCCTCAGCAGAGGCCTCTCCTGGAGTGGTAGAAGGTGGCCAAGTTTTTTTCAAGTGAGTTTTGGCTACAGGAAGGTTGAGAACTCTTCACTCCTTGTCTGTTCCAACTGGTTCCTGCCTTGGTCCAGGGCTGGACCAGCCACTAAATGAGGGCCAGGGGCTCGCTCTGAACCCCTCTGCCTTCCCAAAGGGAATAAGGGAGAGGGACTGATGGGGTGGGAGAGAAACTGAGCCAGCTTCAATGCAAATAATATCAATGAAATGAAATGGGTACAAAGAGAGATACAAACCACGTGGAACACAGCTGCTGGTGGCAATTAGTTGCCAGCACCTCTGATGCTGTGGCAGGAGTCCCAGGCTGTGCTCCACAGCAGATGAGAACCAAGCAGGAGCTGGATTCTGGAACTGCATTCAGCATCACACAGGCTGGGGACAAAGGCAACATGGACACAGTCCAGCTCAGGCAGCAGCCACTGAAGAAGAGGCCTGGCCCTGGGGATCCCTCAGCTTTAGAAGGAACAAGACATCCATGGGCTGCAATCCCTTGGTGGTCAGTTTAGGGTCACCTGCCCTGTCTGCTCCTCCCCACAGCTGCCACCTCTGACTCCCTGCAGCCCAAGGTGGCACACGGGATGTGGCAGTGCCCTTGGTCTGCAGCCCAGCCCTTGGTGCTCACTCTCCCCATCATGTTCTCCCTGCTGGCAGCAGCCCCTGGCTGTGCAGACCTGCCCTGAGCTGCAGAAAGTGCTGGCCCTGAGCAGAGGCTGAGCTGGGAAGGGCCAGCAGTGAGCAGAAGCAGCTCTGCTCTAGCTCACACCAGCACAGCCATGTTGGGTATTTTAGGGCTTCTGAACTGTCAGAAATTCCTTGGTGCTGTTGCAAGCACGTTGGGGTCCCTGCAGCATGTTGGGAGCAGGAGCTTTGTGCTCTCTTCAGCAGGGTGAACTTTCTGCAGTAATTGTGTGGCTTTTGGGTAGTGTGGGGATGTTGCAGCAGGCAGCTGCAACTCAGCTGCAGCTCACCTCTTCCCTTGTGACATGGCTGCTGGAGTGTGAGTGGGAAAGTTATCACAGTATCACAAAGGTTGGAAGAGACCTCAAAGATCATCAAGTCCAACCTGTCACCACAGACCTCATGACTAGACCATGGCACCAAGTGCCACATCCAAGCCCCTCTTGAACACCTCCAGGGATGGGGACTCCACCACCTCCCTGGGCAGCACATCCCAATGGCGAACGACTCTCTCGGTGAAGAACTTTCTCCTCACCTCCAGCCTAAACCTCCCCTGGCACAGCTTGAGACTGTGTCCTCTTGTTCTGGTGCTGGTTGCCTGGGAGAAGAGACCAACCCCTTCCTGGCTAAAACCACCTTTCAGGTAGTTGTAGAGGGCAATGAGGTCTCCCCTGAGCCTCCTCTTCTCCAGGCTAAACAATCCCAGCTCCCTCAGCCTCTCCTCATAGGGTTGTGCTCAAGGCCTTGTTGCCCTTCTCTGGACACCTTCAAGTGTCTCAATGTCCTTCTTAAACTGAGGGGCCCAGAACTGGACACAGGACTCAAGGTGTGGCCTAACCAATGCAGAGCACAGGGCACAATGACTTCCCTGCTCCTGCTGGCCACACTATTCCTAATGCAGGCCAGGATGCCATTGGCCTTCTTGGCCCCCTGGGCACACTGCTGGCTCATGTTTAGGCAGCTGTCAATCAGTACCCTTAGGTCCCTCTCTGTTTGGGAGCTCTTCATCCCAAGTGAAGGAGGCTAATCACAGAACACAGACACACAGAGTCGGGCTGGAGGTGAGGAGAAAGTTCTTCACAGAGAGTTGTTGGCCACTGGGATGTGCTGCCCAGGGAGGTGGTGGAGTCCCCATCCCTGGAGGTGTTCAAGAGGGGATTGGTTGTGGCACTTGGTGCCATGGTTTAGTCATGAGGTCTGTGGTGCCAGGTTGGACTGGATGATCTCTGAGGTCTCTTCCAGCCTTGGTGATTCTGTGATAGAATGTTAAGGGTTGGAAGGGTCCTCAAAAGATCATGGAGTCCACCCCCATGCCAGAGCAGTGTCACCCAGGGCAGGTCACACAGGAGAGCCTCCAGGTGGAGGTTGAATGTCTGCAGAGAAGGAGACTCCACAAGCTCTCTGGGCAGCCTGTTGTGGTGTTTTGTCACCCTCACGGTGCAACATCTTCTCCTCCTGTTCCTAACAGTTGCTTGCCTTTCTTTCCCCCCCCAGGAGGAATTCAGTGGCTATGACTTTGAGAACAGATTGCACGTCCGCATCCACGCAGCCTTAGCCTCTCTGAGGGAAGTGGTTCCGCAGTGACGCGCAGGACAGCCACGCTCTCCCCCTCTCTCCCACAGTTGCTGCACTTTAAGATGAAGCAGAAGGAGGAAAAAAGAAGAGCTGTGGGGAAGACTTGCAGCTTTTCTTTCTGAAAAACCACTTGTGCCAGAGACACTTTGCTAGTATGGTCAGAGCTGGTATGGCTTGGCAAAACCTGACAGCTTTCCCTAGAACTCAGTCGGGCAGGAAAGAAGGTGAAGTGACCTTGGGTTTTTATCTCTTCAGGTTTTCCTTTCTCTTTCTTGCTTGGAACTCCCTGGGTGAGCCTAAATAAGCACACATGGTGTCCTTCAGGAGCACTGGCAGGTGTGATTTGTACCTTCTAAACCAGACCTCGATCTGCAGCGTGCTAAGGGGGAGCATGTCTGCTTGGATGAGAATCACACAAGGAGAGTGATGGCCTGGTGGCAGTGGTGGAGTTGGGAATGGTCACAGCACCTTTTTTGTTCAGTTCAAGCAGTAGACAACCCCCCAGGAAAACTGTTCAGCCACACACAAAAAAAGATGCTCTTAACTAAACTCCAGTGTCTTATGTCAGCCACTTCATGATGAATGCTGTGTGAGTGTTAAACTTTCTGCCCCTTGCCATTTTTCAGTCCTCCTCTCCCAGCCCTGCTCTTTATTTTGTCAGCATTTGGGATCTCTGCTTCTGGAACATTCCAGCCCATTCCAGTTGTTTGACCCACAGTCACAGCTCTTATGCCTGCTCTTCATGTTCTGAAGGTTGTGTTAAAATATATAGGCCAGGTACAGGAATTTGACACAGTTTTCATCCTAGCTGCTGAATCTCCACAGCAGTGGTGTTCAGAAAACCCAAGCAAAGGGAATGAATTGAATGCTGGAATCAGCAGAGCTCCTTGGGAAGAAGAATTTGCAGGGGGAGGCTCCCAGGGGCACTCAGAGAAGTTTGTTGTGCAGGAGGTCAGAATTGGAACTCGGGTGTCCAAAAGCCTCAGCAAGGCAGTTGGTGTAGGAGGGTCAGACGTGCTCTGGGGACCTGGCTGGAGAGGGAGGGATTGATGTGGTGAGGTAGGATGGGTTTGAGCTCACCCTTGCTTCTCACAGTGAGGACAATGCAGAGTAATGCCACAGCCCCAGGTATCCTTTTTGGTGGCTCTCTCACTTCAGTTTGGAAAGAACCTGAGTCTGACCTGACTCCTCCTGGGGAGCCAGCAGAGTCTCTGGGGTGGAGCTGAGTGGGGGTCTTAGCAAACCTGCCTGGAGAAGGCCTTGCTATGGAGAGGAGATGCTGGCAGGCAGTGCTGAGGGGAGGGGAGTGTTAACCTCAGCTGAGTGCTGAAAGCAGGAGGTGACACTGCCTGTGTTAGAGGAGATGCTGTGGGTCTCTTGCCTCCATTTCTTCTGGAGCTTATTTCCATTTCAAAACTGACTTCTTCCCCCCCACCCTCCCTGGAGTCTGCTTTTATTGACTGCTTGAACTTGTAGACATTTGACCACAGGGTTACCTAGCACAGAATTTGAGTTTTTCTTTTTTTCATTTAACTTTTTAAATTTATTTTTTCCTTTCTAATTTAATTTTTAAAAATTTTTTCTTATTTCATTTAACTTTTCCTTTTATTAATTTAATTTTTCCTTTTTTCAATTTAATTTTCTCTTTTTCCATTTAATTTTTCTTTTTTCCATTTAATTTTTTTTCCATTTAATTTTTCTTTTTTTCCATTTAATTTTTCTTTTTTCCATTTAATTTTTCTTTTTTCCATTTAATTTTTCTTTTTTCCATTTAATTTTCCCTTTTTCCATTTAATTTTTTATTTTTAAATTTTTTCTTTTTTTCATTTAATATTTTATTTTTAATTTAATTTTTCTTTTTAATTTATTTTTTTCTTTTTCCATTTAATTTTTCTTTCATTTAATATTTTTTTAATTTAATTTTTTCTTTTTAATTTAATTTTTTCTTTTTCTATTTAATTTTTCTTTCATTTAATATTTTATTTTTAATTTAATTTTTTCTTTTTAATTTAATTTTTTCTTTTTCCATTTAATTTTTCTTTCATTTAATTTTTTCTTTTAATTTTTTCTTTTTTCATTTAATTTTTCCTTTCTTTTTTCTTTAATTTTTTCTTTTTTTCATTTAATGTTTTCTTTTTTATTTAATTTGTTTCCATCTAATTTTTATTTTTCCATTTTTTTTTCATTTAATTTTTTAAATTTATTTTTTAATTTAATTTTTAATTTATTTTTTCTTTTTAATTTGATTTTTTCCATTTAATTTTTTCCATTTAATTTTTTCTTTTTCTTTTTCCATTTAATTTCTTCACTTAATTTTTTCTTTGTCCATGTTATTTTCATTTATTTTTTAAATTTAATTTTTATTTATTAATTTAATTTTTATTTAATTTTTAAATTTAGATTTTTTTCATTTATTTTTCTTTTAATTTTTAAATTTTTTTTTAAATTTAATTTTTTCATTTCACTTTTTTTCCCACTATTTTTTCCCTCATTATTAAATTCCATAGTTCCCTTCAGCTACTGAATTCAGCTCTTGAATTTCATTTCTCCATCCAGTGATGACTGCATTCAATGGTTGCACTCTGTTGGATTTTTATGACTACATCCAACTGGGAGATTTGATGATGAAATTTTATTATTGAACTTTATGATGAAATTCAATTATTAACTTTATTCACCTGATTGCATTCAATTCATGGAGTCAATTATTGAATGTTGTTATTACAGTCAATTATTACAGTCACTTCTTAAATGCAATGATTACATTCAATTATTTCGTCCAGTTTTGCTAATTTTAAGATGACCAAACCCCAGAAAACCTCCTTTGGTAGTTAGGCCACTCCTGGACTATCCCAAGTGTCTGTGTGCTATTCCAGCCCTGTAGTGCTAAGATGTTGGAATGCCACAGAGAGCTCAAATCTTTTTAGCATCCCCATGGAATTCCCTTAGTCCTTGGCTGTCTGCGTGCTCATCTGCAGCTTGCTTTGCTCTGCTTTTGTCTGCAGTGTGTCAGCATCTCCTCCCGGTTTGTATTCAGTTAATTCCATGTTCTAGCAAAGGACTTTTTGATGGAGCTTAGGAATGGAAATCTGAGCAGAAGGTGAGCTGAGTTCTGTTGCTTTGCACAGCGAAGCAGCCTGGAGGCCCTTGGAAATAGTTACCCCAAAGCCTTATCTTTACTTTTGGTCAGGTTGCCTTAAGCAGTTCCTTAGCTCAATCTTTTGGGTTCCCCCCACCTTTCCCTTGGGTTTTTTGTAGAATGTGTTGCCAAAGTTGTAGAGCTTGCCCTCACCTAACCTTCATGGATTTGCTTTTGAGCTTGCATCCAAAGCAAGGCTGAAGTGGAGGAGGAGAGTCATGTCCTGTTTGGTGCAGGCCAAACGCAGCGGTGGAGACACTTGAACTTCTCTCTCGAGGTACACACTCCCTGCTATGAAAGGCATTCCTAGAGCAGTGAAACACTTCTGGTGCAGTTCCTGGAGGAGAGACTCTCTACAGAGCAGTTTTATTTTTCTAGGTGTGTTGCAGGTGGCCCTCTAGGGGGGGTTATTTGACTTTGACAGTAATACTGAGTCCTAATTGAGTGTTCAACCTTAGTTTGGTGAGTCCGAGTAAGTACTGGCTAGAAAGTGTATTGTATATATGTAGTGACTACTTAGAGTTCAAATAATGATTTCAAACATGGGGTTTAATGTCCTGGAAGTATCCTTCTGTCCTAGCTGACTTTCCATGGTTTTCAAGCAGAGGCACAGTCCCTGTGGGGTGTGAGTAGCTAGAAGTGGTGCACACTGACCAAACCCTCTGCTTACAGCAAGCCTGAGCCTGGGCTGCTCAGGACACACAGCACCTGCATGCCCTTTGTGCTGGGCTCTACATACCTGGAGCAAAGCTGGAGTGAATTTCCTGAGGGGCCTGTTCTCAGCAGGCCCAGCAGTGGGGATGGAAGGACACCACACATTCATCTAACAGTTCCACCCTGTGCCAGCTGCAGCTCTTCTGTGCATTTAGCAAACCATCACCGAACTGCTAGCTGTTTCCATGTTAACTGGGGGTTTTCTTCTCCTTGTAGGAGAATCTCCTACCTTGTAAATGTCAAAATGGTTTCTTTTTAATGTTAGATTGTGCCTGTGATGAGAACATTCAACTGTATTTTGTGTCAGCTGCTGAGTTTTTCTACTTGGGAGCTCGGAGGCATGGTCTAATAGCAATAATGGGATGTGCATCTTGCTAGTGAATGTCTTCAGACTTAGCTCTGCTGGGTCAGGTCTCTCTCTTTTGGTTGCTGGTGATGCAGTTTTTAATCTCATTCCCAAGACCTTAGAGTTTTTAGCTGTCACCAGGTGGCATATTTCTCGTGGTGTACTGTAAATGGTTGTTGATTTACAGAACTTGGCACTTTTCTATTTCTGAGGAAAATTAAAAGAACCATGGCCATGAGTTACTGCTCCTCGAGTTTGTCTTCACTTTGCATTGGTGGCCCCCTGAACGAGGTGATAACAACTGTTGGGACAACTTCTGGCATGTCAAGTGGCTCTGTAACCAGGTTTTCCAGGCAGCAGTTACCTCAGCCTTTGCTCTTCCAGTGTATTGATAGTCTCCTGGTTTAGAGACTGATTCACATGTGTCCTCTTGAGAATAGCTCCAGAGTGGACAAGGTGGAAGATGTTTGTTTCCAAGCCATCAGGCTTCCTTGTTCTCTCCAGCTCCAGAGTGGGCAAGGTGTAAGATGCGTTTGCAAGCCCTCAGGCTTCCTTATTCTCTCCAGCTCCAGAGTGAACAAAGTGGAAGATGTTTCCAAGGTGGAAGATGTTTCCAAGCCATCAGGCTTCCTTGTTCTCTCTAGCTCCAGAGTGGACAAGGTGGAAGATGTTTGCAAGCCATCAGGCTTCCTTGTTCTCTCAACTCCAGAGTGAACAAGGTGGAAGATGTTTCCAAGCCATCAGGCTTCCTTGTTCTCTCAACTCCAGAGTGAACAAGGTGGAAGATGTGTTTGCAAGCCCTTAGGCTTCCTTGTTCTCTCAACTCCAGAGTGGACAAGGTGGAAGAGGTTTCCAAGCCATCAGGCTTCCTTGTTCTCTCTAGCTCCAGAGTGGACAAGGTGGAAGAGGTTTCCAAGCCTTTAGGCTTCCTTGTTCTCTCCAGCTCCAGAGTGAACAAGGTGGAAGATGTTTCCAAGCCATCAGGCTTCCTTGTTCTCTCCAGCTCCAGAGTGGACAAGGTGGAAGATGTTTCCAAGCCCTTAGGCTTCCTTGTTCTCTCCAGCTCCAGAGTGAACAAGGTGGAAGATGTTTCTAAGCCCTCAGGCTTCCTTGTTCTCTCAACTCCAGAGTGAACAAGGTGGAAGATGTTTGCAAGCCATCAGGCTTCCTTGTTCTCTCCAGCTCCAGAGTGAACAAGGTGTATGATGTGTTTGCAAGCCATCAGGCTTCCTTGTTCTCTCCAGCTCCAGACTGAACAAGGTGTATGATGTGTTTGCAAGCCCTCAGGCTTCCTTGTTCTCTCCAGCTCCAGAGTGGACAAGGTGGCAGATGTGTTGGCAAGCCCTCAGGCTTCCTTGCTGTCCATTGCAGAGGCACACACCCCTGTATTTGGTGCCTTGCTCCACCTTTGGAAGATGTCTTTAATTTGCTCTGAAGCCAGCAGTTTAACTTCTTCTCTCTCTGCCTTTGAATGCTTGTTTCGTATTCCCCTTCTGCTTTATTCTGAAATACAGCTGCCCAGATGTTGTGTGGAATTGGTTTTCCCTTGACAGCAATCTGATTCTCTTCCCAACTGGTTGTACTCCTGCTTAGAAGTCGCTCTGTAGCTGTTTGAAGAGAAGCAAGGCTCAGGTTGGAGGAGGAAATTCCTTGCCGTGAGGGTGGTGAGACCCTGGCACAGGTTGCCCAGGGAGCTCATGGATGTCCCCTCCCTAGGGGTGTTCAAGGCCAGGCTGGATGAGGCCTTGAGCAGCCTGGTGTAGTGGAAGGTGTCCCTGCCCATGGCAGGGGGTTGGGTCTGGGTGAGCATTCCATGGCTCTGTGATGACATCAGGGCACTGTGACGTTCAGCCCTCCTGGCTGGGTGTGGGGGCTCCGGGAGGCTGGGAGCAGGAGATGGTGAGTACCAGAGGGGATGGAGGAGGAGAGGGGGGAGGAAGACATGTCCTGTGAACTTTGGATGGCTTTAGGGGCTCACTGGGGGGGTGCTTTGAGGAGGGCTTTGTGTTTAAAGGAGGGGAATTCGGGAGGTGGGTTGGTACTGACATGGTTCCCATGGAGACTGACCTGCTGCTGCCGGGAGGGGCAGGGAGGGTTTGCTCTCTGCAAAGGGTGAAGGCCCCCCTGAGGTAAAGGAGTGCTTGGGAAGGGCTGGAGGGGGCCCAGCCGCTGCAGTCACTCTCCTGGCGCTGGGCAGTTCACAGTGGGGCAGGACAGAGGCTGAGCCGAGGGGCTGTGTGTGTGCAGGTGGGGCAGCAGTAAGGAGCTGGGTGCCTGCAGGAGATGCAGTCCTTCCAGACCAGGCTGATCGTCCCCTACGGCCTCACCACGCTGCTGGAGGGGGTGAGCAGGGCTGCCGTGGTGAAGCACCCCGAGGACATCGCAGAGTTCTTCACCCTCTACTTCCAGGACCTCGCTGCCTTTCGGAGAGGTTTGTTCCTGCCGGGGCCTCTGAAGAGCTGGGCTCCTGGAGAGTCCCTCCTCCTCCAGCTTACCTTCTGCTTCTCTTTGCAGAGCACCCTGATCTGGACCTCACAGAACTGATTGAACAGTTTGAGCTGGAGTTCATCAGCGGTAAGTTAGCTGCTCCTTGTTCTTTGAAGGTGATCTGAGACGTTGGCCCAGCCTGAATGGCTGCAGGTGGCTTTCACTTCTGGGGGGGCTCCCATCTGGGTCTCCTCACAGGCTGTGGGCTATGGGAAGGGCATCTTCACACAGCACTTGCTTCCCAGAGCTAGCCCTCTGGGATGTTGTGCTTCCTCCTCCTTGAGGACAGCCAGGATGCCCTTGGTCACACGTTGCAGTGGGATTTACCCCCCCTGAAGGCAGCAGCTTTGCACCTACCCAGTCCTTGCACAGAGATGGGATCTGTTTAGAAGAAGTGGATTTGTTTCTGTGGCATTCTGATTCAGCAGCTCAGTGCTGAGATGTCTTGGGGACTGCTGCTTCTGCTGGGTTTGCACCCTGGCCAGAGCTTGCTCACCATGACAGGGTCTGGACCTCCTGGGTGGTTGGTTTCCAGTGCTGAGGGTTTATTAGCCATGCAGTGGACCCCACCAGTGCTCTCCTCTGTTCCACCCCTGATGACTGATCCAGAAGCCACTTTTCACTCTGTAGCTAAAGCTTGGTCATGTCTTACCCTGTTCTTCACTTGGATTCCTGCCAGTTCCACTGGAGATTCTTGAGGGAGCTAAAACATCACCATCTAGGCATCTAAAATAACCTCTGCGGGTCCCAGCAGTTCTGAGGGGTTGCAGAGCAGCCAGGGTCTTCCAGCTGGCTGCACAGGTTGGAAGGGACCTCTGGGGATCCTCCAGTCCAACCCCCCTCCTGGGGATCCTCCAGTCCAACCCCCCTCCTGGGGATCCTCCAGTCCAACCCCCCTCTGGGGATCCTCCAGTCCAACCCCCCTCTGGGGATCCTCCAGTCCAACACCCTCTGGGGATCCTCCAGTCCAACCCCCCTCTGGGGATCCTCCAGTCCAACCCCCCTCTGGGGATCCTCCAGTCCAACCCCCCTCTGGGGATCCTCCAGTCCACCCCTCCTGCTAGGTTTACTCTTTTACCCCCTCAGTGAGCAGCAGATAAGAAGGTGGCCATCAGTGCAGGGTCAAAACACGTTTAAGGCTTCCTAGAGTTGGAGGTGGAACCACAGCTCTGCACTTTGCTGCCCTTCATTGGTAGGCAAGCAGCCTTACATTGGGGAGCTGACCTGAAACTCTGCCAGGGGAGGGTTAGGGTAGAGATGAGGAAAACTTCCTTCACTGCAAGAGTGGTCAGGGCTTGGAACAGGCTGCCCAGGGAGGTGGTGGAGTCCCCATCCCTGGAGGTGTTCAGGTGTGGGGCCATGGTTCAGTGGCTGTAGTGGGGTTGAAGGTTGGCCTGGATGATCTCAGGAGGCTTTTCCCCCACAATCCTGATCCTCTGAAACGACTCCAGCTCTGCAGCCCAGGAAGCCTCATGGATGTGCTGTGGAGCATCTAAAGGCCTTGGTGCTGCACTGACTCTGGGTTTTCTTGCAGTGGCAGCAGCTGCTCATGTGCTGCCTTGCTGTGCTGGTTGCTTTGCAGACAACATGAGCCAGGGTCCGGAAGAGAAGAGCTCAGTGCTCTTGGACACCACCTTCCCTTGGGAGCCCAAGCAGAGGGACAAGTGCACCGACACAGAGGAAGACCAGCTCCTTTCAGAACCTGACATCCAGTATAGCTCCAGATCCACTCAGCACCCATCCAGCACCAGTTCCCTTGCAGAGAGCAAATCCCCCCCTGCACCTGATGGAGCTTGGACCCCCGTGGGAGCGGAGCTGGCCTACGTCCCGGCCGAGCCCGCGGAGCTGGCTGCACACGTGCTAGGTAACGACAGCCCTTCCTTGTGCTCTATGAGGGACGTGGCCACCAGTGTGCAGACTCTGCCCACAGACTCCCAGGCCTCAGAGGATGAACTCACACCGCTAGAAGGTGCTTCTGAAGCTGCTTCTGAAGGTGCTTCTGCTGTCTCAGCAGATGAGGCTTCTGTAGAGGACGCTGGGTCCCAGACAGGACTTGAATGTCCACCAGGAGAAGGTGCTCGTGAAGATGCTTCTCCTGTCCCAGCAGCTAAGGCTCCTGCAGGGGCTGTTAGGTCACAGCCAGGCAGCCAGGCTGATGGCCCCACAAATGATGTAAATCAGGCTTCTGAAGTCCCCTCGTGGGAAGAGCCCTCACCATCACCTGCTCCTAAAGATCCACTGCAGCCTGTGCCTTCCTGCAACAAAGCTGAGGTGACCTCAACCCCTGAGGCTGTGCCACAGCGCTGCCCTGAGCGGCCAGTTCTGAAAGTGAAGCTTCCACCTTACGTGGAGCAGTTCCCCCAGAGAATCATCATTCCCTTGGTAGATCAAACAGCTTGTCTGCTAGGGAATGAGCAGCCCTCAAAGGCAGGCCAGGGCTTAAATGCCCCCACCTCAGTGCCCTCTGATTTAGTGACCCATCCTGAGAGAATGGAGTCCGCAGCTCCCGTGGGACCAGCTGAGCGAGCTTGTGCCTTCTCAGGTAAGAAAGCTTGATTCTCCTCCTCTGCAGGACCTGCTGCAGCACTCACCTAGGTGGCTTTCCATGTAGCCTGGTGGTGGTGGTGGCCTCTGCTGGCTTGAGCTTGGTGAGATTCTGCAGCTGGGCTTCGTTCAGGTCAAGCTCTGGGCATGAGCACTGCTGCTCATCTCTTTCCCGTGGTCATGTGTGCCCTGCTCCTCCCCTGCCCAGCAGAGCTGCCCTGAGTCTCCTGGTACTGCAGAATCTGTGCCCTGTCCCAGGCCCTAGCAGCAGTGCAGTGCTGAGGGCTCAGCAGAGCACTTTGCAGAGGAGAGCTGAGCCTGAGCAGGGCTGTAGCTAACCTTGGCTCTGCCAAAGGAACCCAAGGTTCAGGGCAGCTTGCCAAGGCAGCTTCAGAAGCACCAGAGCAATGCTCACCCAGAGGAGCCTGCCCTGGGCTCTGGGTGCTTGCCAGCCACACTCCACAGAGTCTCTGCTGCCCCAGCTCCTTCACTCTCACTTCCAGCAGGCTTGGGGAGGTTGGTTTCAGATGGCAGCAGACACTGAGTGGCTCCTGACCCCGGCCCTGCTCTTTGTCTTTGTAGCCACAGCGTCCAGAGAAGAGCCACAGGCACATCCTAACGTGTGGACCCTCTACTGCCTGACTGACTTGAGACAAGGCCAAACAGCTTCCCTTCCCTGTGGCCAGGCCCCCCTCAGCCTTGCCAGCGGGGAAGCCCAGCAGCCTGGGCAGCTGGCCCGGGGCAGCGCTCCGGTGTACGTGATGCACGCCGCCAGCCAGCCGGGCAGCGCGCCGCCCTTCATCCTGGTGGGCTCCAGCCTGCAGAGCGCTGCCGCCTGGAAGCCCCTTCCCAGCTACGCTGTCTTTGAGCAGCAGGATGCAGCAGCTAGGGGGCGATTCACCACCATCCCGGTGCCTGTGGCCAGGCCAGCAGAGGAGGAGCTGGACGGGGCCGGCCCCTGCCGCAGCTCTGCGGAACGGACCGCAGCCGAGCGCCGCACGCCGCAGCTCTGCTCCGTGGCTGTGCCCCTGCCTGAGCTGATGGCTGCACAGATGGACACCCAGGCTGGGGTGAGCACCACAGAGAGGCCCCCAGGCTGGGCTGAGCAACAGAGAGAGGCCCTCAGGCTGGGCTGAGCACCACAGAGAGGCCCCCAGGCTGGGGTGAGCACCAGGGAGATGGTCCCCAGGCTGGGGTGGGCACCAGGGAGATGGTCCCCAGGCTGGGGTGGGCACCAGGGAGATGGTCCCCAGGCTGGGGTGGGCACCAGGGAGATGGTCCCCAGGCTGGGGTGGGCACCAGGGAGATGGTCCCCAGGCCGGGGTGAGCACCAGGGAGATGGTCCCCAGGCTGGGGTGAGCACACAGCTGTGGCTGTGCACTGCAGGCTGAAGCAGCAGCAGGCCCTGTGCCCAGAGCTGGGGCCTCAAGAGCTAAGGTTGCCTCCTGCATGGGTCTGGGAGGAGAGTCTGGGTTGGGGTTTGCACTATGGAAAGAGGAGTTTCACTTTGCCACCTCAAATGAGGTTAAAGTGCTTGTCACACTAACAGACTGCCTCTGGTCACTCCAAGGACATTGAGGGGATGGAGCAGGGCCAGAGAAGGGCAACCAAGCTGGGGAAGAGTCTGGAGAAGAGGGCTGGGGAGGAGCAGCTGAGGGAGCTGGGGGTGTTGAGTGTGGAGAAGAGGAGGCTGAGGGAGACCTCCTTGCTCTCTGCAGCTCCCTGAGAGGAGGCTGGAGCCAGGTGGGGGTTGGGCTCTGCTCCCTAGGAACAAGTGGCAGGATGAGAGGAAATGGCCTTCAGTTGCACCAGGGCAGGCTTAGGTTGGGCATTACAAGAAACCTCTTCCCTGAAGGAGTTCTCAGACCCTGGCACAGGCTGCCCAGGGAGGTGGCTGAATGCCCATCCCTGGAGGTGTTTCAGAGGCAGAGATGTGGTGCTGAGGGCCATGGCTTAGAACCAGACATGGCAGAGCTAGAGGAGGGTTGGACTCCACGATCTTGAAGGTCTTTCCCACCTGCAGTTCCTCTGTGACTCTGCTGTTACCCTCTGCAGCCCCCAGTGCTGCTCTTGCTCTGCTTGCAGTGTGGTGTAACCCAGTTTTTCATCTCACATTTACACAGTCACAGAATGCACCAGGCTGGAAGGGACCCTCCAAGCTCATCTTGTCCTGCACTCAGCAGGGACACCCCCAGCCACAGCAGGCTGCCCAGGGCCACATCCAGTTTCACCTTGAGCCCAGGGACAGAGCCTCCAGCACCTCTCTGGCAGCCTGTGCCAGTGTCCTACACCCCTCACCTTTACCCCTGAGCTTTCAGCACCTGTGTGACACTCAGCCTGTGGCAGAATCCCTCCCCTCAGGGTGCAGCCAGGCAGCACTCAGCAGCCCTTGCTGCAGCCCTGCTGAGCTGAGGGTGTTTCTTCAAACAGGTTGAGAGGAGAGGCTGTGCCTGCAAGAAGAGCTCAGGAATGGACTTCCCCTTGCAATAAAGGAAGTGACTGCAAATGCTGCCAGCACTCAGCAGTGCATTCCTGTGTGGTTTATCCTCACCTGAGCACTGAGACCCAGCTGCTGCAGTGGCCCAGGCTCTGCTCTGGTGAGCCCCAGCACCCCTGACAGAGCCACAGGCACTTCAGTGGGACCAGGCCCAGTCCCCACTGCTGGGGTGGGACTGTAGGCACAGGAGGACTTCCCTAGTTTCAACTAAGGAAGGAGTTACTCTCACAGCTGGTTTATCAAGGAGGACCAAGCTGGGGTTATGCTTTGAGGAAGGGCTTACAAAGTCCCCACCTTGATACTGCTTTGGAGGCTTCCCAGCTCCAGCTTTGCTCAGCTGACCTTGCCAGCCTCCTGCAGGGCTAGGAGAAGGATCAAGCAATCTGCTCCTGGAGGCCAGAGGCCACTCGAAACACCAGCAGAAGAGCTGAGCTGGTGGAGATGTTTGCTCCTCTGGGTGGCCAGGCAGCAGCTGAAGGCTTTGTGTTAGCACCCAGTGCTCAGTGCTGTGTGAGCAGCTGCAGCACTGACCCCAACAGCCAGACTGTGCAGCCCCCTGAGTTCCACAGCAGCTCAGAGACTTCAGGAAGTGCTGGCAAGGGCAGAGCTGAGGCTGAGGAGAATCAGAGAACTGTCAGGGCTGGAAGGGACCTCAAGGCTCAGCCAGTCCCAACCCCCTGCCATGGGCAGGGACACCTCACACTACAGCAGGTTGCTCACAGCCACATCCAGCCTGGCTGCAAACACCTCCAGGCATGAGGCTGCCACCACCTCCCTGGGCAACCTGTGCCAGTCTCTCACCACCCTCATGGGGAACAACTTCTTCCTCACATCCAATCTCAATCTCCCCACTTCTAGTTTTGCTCCATCCCCCCCAGTCCTATCCCTCCCTGACACCCTCCAAAGTCCCTCCCCAGCTTTCTTGCAGCCCCCTGCAGATCCTGGAAGGCCACAATGAGGTCTCCTGGGAGCCTTCTCTCCAGACTGCACAACCCCAACCCCAACTCTCTCAGAGCAGAGCAGCTCCAGCCCTCTGCTCCTCCTCGTGGCCCCTCTCTGGCCATGCCCCAGAGCCACTGCAGGTGTTTCACTTCTCCCTCTGCAGGGCACTGTGAGAGCTGGGCCCTCAGGAGGAACTGCCACACAGAGGTTTATTCATAGAATGGGTTGGAAAAGACCTTAAACATCATCCAGTGCCAGCCCCCTGCCATGGGCAGAGACACTTCCCACCAGCCCAGGCTGCTCAAGGCCTCATCCAGCCTGGCCTCGAACAGCTCCAGGAAAGAGGCAGCCACAGCCTCCCTGGGCAGCCTGTGCCAGAGTCTCACCACCCTCACTGCAAAGAATTTCCTCCTCTCCAGTCTGAGTCTTCCCTCCTCAAGCTTCAGGTTTGCCTTTGTCTATGCAGGTACAGCACAGCTGGGGAGGGGTCTGGAGCACAGCCCTGTGAGGAGAGGCTGAGGGAGCTGGGGTTGCTGAGCCTGGAGAAGAGGAGGCTCAGGGGAGACCTTGCTCTCTGCAACTCCCTGAAGGGAGGCTGTAGCCAGGTGGGTGTTGGTCTCTTCTCCCAGGCAAGCAGCTCCAGAACAAGAGGACACAGTCTCAAGCTGTGCCAGGGGAGGTTTAGGCTGGAGGTGAGGAGAAAGTTCTTCCCAGCAAGAGAGATTGGCCATTGGGATGTGCTGCCCAGGGAGGTGGTGGAGTCCCCATCCCTGGAGGTGGTTAAGAAGAGCCTGGCTGAGGCACTTGGTGCCATGGTTGAGTTGATCAGCTGGTGCTGGGTGAGAGGTTGGACTGGATGATCCCTGAGGGCTTTCCCAACCTGGCTGATTGTCTGTTCTCTCTCATGCCCTGGGCAGTCCCCATAGTGCCCAGAATGCAAGCAGAAAGCATCTCCCTGCTTAGGCACGGTTTCAGCAGCCCACCCTCAGGGCCAGAGCTGCAAGGGGGAAGCTCTCCCAGGCCAGTTGTCTCCTCCCCTTCCTGCACAGAGGAGAGGGGAGGGAAGCAGAGCCAGCAGAGCCAGCAGGCAGCTTTTGGAGCAGGCTGGCTGGGAGAGGGGCAGCACTGTCACACACCACTCACTTTAGATGCAAGAAGTTCTGAAGCCTTTATTTAGTAGCAATTAAGTTAATTAACACTAAGCTGCAGGCAGCAGGGACTGGAGGAGGCAGCTGCCCTGGGGAAGTTCTGTGCACAGTTTGGTAGAAGGTTACACTGAGATAGGAGCACCCCAGGGAAAAGGGGCAAAGCAGCTGTGCACAGGAGGCCTCCCCCAGGGGCTGGACCACCTCTGAAATGCAGCAGACCTCCTCCCAGGGGGGTTGCACAGTACACAGGTCCTGTCCCCCCCCCACCTTCCACCAGCTCCTGGGCTGGTGAGGGTCTTGCCTCTTTGCAGCTGTGCTGGGCACCAGAACTTCTAGTGCAGGAGACAGATTGTTCCCAAACCTGTCCCCAGAGTGCAGTTCCTATTCCCCCTGGAGCTGCTTCCATGGCTCTGAATTCCTTAACCCAGAAAGGGTGGTAGCAAAAGATGAGAGCAGAACTCAAAACACACTGCACAAAACACTGACTAAAGACCTCTGGGCGAGGCTCCCAGCCTGGAGAAGTGCTCCAGAGGTGGGAACACTCCTGGAATCTCCCACCTGAGCTCAGTGAGAGGAAAGTCCCTTGCTGAGGAATCCCAGAGCCTTCTCCAGGTGAGGCCAGGCCCCAGCAGAGGCTCTCTGTGCTTCTGGATGTTGCCCAAGTCACAGGCAGCACAACCGACCTGTGTGGCTTGTGCCAAGGTGAGCTGCCAAAGAAAGGCTGGAGGGGGCAGCTGGAGGAGCTCCAGTCCTCCTACACCCCTCCCTGCTCCAGGTGTAGCCAGCAAAGCCTGGGGCAGCTCAGCCCATGGCCACTGGCTCTGGCCACACAGGGCAGCCAGAAGCTGTGCCTGTGTCCCCAGCAGCAGCCAGGACAGTGCTTCCCCTCCCTCTGGGCCTGCAGGTCAGGTACCACCAGCTTCACCCTGGAGATGTTCATGTTCTGGGGGGTAGGGGGGGAAGATGCCAGGTTTTCAGGAGGGGAGTGAAACAAGGGGGAACATTAGAACAGATTTAAGACTTGTTTGTGTCAGTCACAGGCTCCTGATTGCACTTTAATAAATATCAGGCAAGTTAAAGTAGTTTCTGTCCCAGTAGTTGCCAGAATAAAGCCAGTCCTGTGTGCCAGTGTAGGGGTTGGGGCCTTGGTGGAACCACCTGCAAAGAAACACAGAGAGCTAGTGAGGCAGCCCCCCCAGCTCCAGCCAGGTCACAACTGCTTTGCTGCACCCTCTGCTGCTCCAAGCCCTCCCTGCCTGCAGGAGGCCTCTTGGCTCTCCTAGGGGCCTGGAATGGTTTGGCCTGAGAGGGACCTAAAAGCTCATCGAGGTCCAGGCCCCCTGCCAGACGTCTCCTGCCAGCCCAGCCTGCTCAAGCCCCCATCCAGACTGGTTTTCAACACCTCCAGGCTTAGAGCCTCCACTTCCCTGGCCAACCTCTTCCCCCCTCCTGGGGAGGAATTGCTTCCCAAGCTGCAGTCTCCCTCAGGGGCTGGAGCTTGCCCTCACTGCTGCCACCAGGCTGGTGTCACTTGAAGCAGTCATGACTATGGCATGAAGAAGGGCAGGTAGAGGTTGACTTCAAAGCAGTTGTGACCAGTCCTGTGGGCATGCAGGAGGAGGAAGAGTTGTTGCAAGGCATGGAAACACCGCAAGCACTGCAGTCCTGCAAACAGGAGGAGGTTCTCTCCCTGGGCTCTGCATCTCCCCTGGCTCTGCACTGCCCTCAGCTCAGCACAAGTGTGGCAGCCACCCTCAGTGCCTGGAACCTCAGCCAGGGGCTGCAGGAAGAGCCCTGGCTTGTGCCAGCTGAGCTGCTGCAGGGCACTGCTGGCTCCAGGAGCTGATCTGAACACCCAGAAGCTGAGTCACAGTCACAGCATGCACTGGGTTGGAAGGGACCCTCAAAGGGCATCTTGTCCACCCCCCCCTGCACTCAGCAGGGACACCTCCAGCCAGAGCAGGCTGCCCAGGGCCACATCAAGTCTGATCTGGAATGTCTCCAGGGCTGGAGCCTGAACCACCCCACTGGGCAGTCTGTGCCAGTGTCTCACCTCTCACTGTGCAGAGCTTCCTCCTGCTGTCCAACCTAACTCTGCCCTGCTCCAGTTTCAAACCACTGCCCTCATCCTATCCCCACAGCCCCTTCTGAGCAGTCCCTCCCCAGCCTGCCTGGAGGTCCTCATCAGACACTGAAATGCAACCCTAAGGTCCCCAGGTTCCATCTGCATGCAGTCAGCTGTGAGCTGCTGCTCCTTCCCTCTCCCCTGCCTGCTCTGGGTTACAGCTCCATGTGTACCTGAGGTGAGGAGAAAGCTCTTCCCAGAGAGAGCTGTTGGCCATTGGGATGTGCTGCCCAGGGAGGTGGTGGAGTCCCCATCCCTGGAGGTGTTCCAGAGGGGCTTGGATGTGGCACTTGGAGCCATGGGTTAGTTGTCAGGAGGAGTTGGGTGACAGGTTGGACTTGGTGATCTCTGAGGTCTTTTCCAGCCTTCCTGATTCTATGATCACCTTCTGGGGAGGGGGCTAGCAGCCATGTGCCCAGCTGTCCCCCTGGGGTCCCTGCAGCCCTCTCCAATCACCTTGCCACACAAGTTCACAGACACAGAATTGTTTAGGCTGGAGAAGACCCTTGAGATCATCCAGTCCAACCATGAACCCAACACTGCCAAGTCCTCTGCTGGGCCACATCCCTCAGCACCACATCTCTGTGGCTCTGAAACCCCTCCAGGGATGAGGACTCCACCCCTGGGCATCCTGGGAACCCTCAAGGGGAAGAGCTTCATCCTCCTCCCTCCTCTCCCACCCCTGGTTCTGGCACTCCTGCAGCTTGGGCCCAGTCAACCCTGTGCCTCAGGAGCAGAGAGGCTCAGTGGCTCTGGGCTCTCTTTGTGGCCCATTTGGTTACTCCCCAGCTTCCTTGTGCCTCCCCCCACCAACCACCCACTGGAGGGACCACGTGGGCAAGGCAGCCCCCCTGCCCCTGGCTCTGCCAGCAGGCCTCAGAGCAGGATCTGGAGCACGTTGGGCCCAGCTCTGACTTGGTTTCTGTAAAGGGCAGAAGCCTCAAGGGCAGCAGCAGTGCAGTGCCAGGCTGCAGAGCAGGGCAGCTAACAGCCAGGGCTTGCTTGTGCCAGCTGCACAATGCCCAGCTCAGCAGCTCAGGGCTCTCCTGGTTGAGGGAACTGGAGCCAACAGCAGTCCCTCACCCCTGGCACTTCACAGGGTTCACTGCTCCCTCACCTCCACCCAGCAGGCACCAGCTGGTGCCAAGTCCCTGCTGCAGGTGTCCAGCTCCCCCCTCAGGGAACAGCAGCTCCCTCCAGAGCACAAAGCCAGGCTCCTGCTGAGGGCTCTGAGCTTGTCCCATTGAATCCCAGCACACAACACCTCAGCAGGGTGACTTCAGCACCTGCACTGGTCAGGACAGGCTGCCCCTCCTCCAGTGACCACCTCCTGCAGTGACCACCTCCTGCAGTAGGTGATGGCAAGAAGTCAGAACCAAGGCAAGCAGCTGGTGTGGGCAGCTGAGCCATGGCCAGCAAGAGACCACTGCTGTGCCTCCCAGCTGAATCAGCCTGCTGCTCAAGACAGCAGGCTCTAGAGCAGCCTCAGACTCCAGAACACTCTGTCCAACACAGATCCCTTCAGAAACACCAGGACCCCACACTGCTGAAGTGCACTCAAACACCTTCATGGCACCAGGGGAGGAGCTCTCCTGGGAGCTCTCCTAGACAAGGCAAGAAGTCTGCTGCCCTCTAGCCAGGAAACTGCAGCAGGACACAGCAGCTTGCAGCATACAGTAGAGCAAGCCCTGCAGCTGGCCTGGGAACAGCCACAGAGCTTCCCTTCCCCACATCCAGCCCTGCAGCTGGCCTGGGAACAGCCACAGAGCTTCCCTTCCCCACATCCAGCCCTGCAGCTGGCCTGGGAACAGCCACAGAGCTTCCCTTCCCCACATCCAGCCCTACAGCTGGCCTGGGAACAGCCACAGAGCTTCCCTTCCCCACATCCAGCCCTACAGCTGGCCTGGGAACAGCCACAGAGCTTCCCTTCCCCACATCCAGCCCTACAGCTGGCCTGGGAACAGCCACAGAGCTTCCCTTCCCCACATCCAGCCCTGCAGCTGGCCTGGCAGCAGCCACAGAGCTTCCCTTCCCCACATCCAGCCCTGCAGCTGGCCTGGGAACAGCCACAGAGCTTCCCTTCCCCACATCCAGCCCTGCAGCTGGCCTGGGAACAGCCACAGAGCTTCCCTTCCCCACATCCAGCCCTACAGCTGGCCTGGGAACAGCCACAGAGCTTCCCTTCCCCACATCCAGCCCTGCAGCTGGCCTGGCAGCAGCCACAGAGCTTCCCTTCCCCACATCCAGCCCTACAGCTGGCCTGGCAGCAGCCACAGGGCTTCCCTTCCCCACATCCAGCCCTGCAGCTGGCCTGGGAACAGCCACAGAGCTTCCCTTCCCCACATCCAGCCCTGCAGCTGGCCTGGCAGCAGCCACAGGGCTCCCCTTCACAGCATGCCTTTCCCCCTGCCCAGAGCACCACCCTCCCTCCACCCTCTCTGGTCATCCTTTGGAGGCTGTCCCTCTCTGCCTTCCTCCTGGAGAAATGAGAGCCTGGGAAATCTCTGCCAAGGTTTAGAACCCCCCTGGCAAACAGTTCCCAAAGGATACCCAGGTGAGTGCTGAGGGCAGCAGCACCAGCCCTGAAGCAGCTGAAGCAGCTGGTGGATGGTGTCTGCACCCCAAACCCCACTGCTCTGAGCAGTTCCCCAGCTGCCAACAGCTGCCTCAGGTCCTTTCAGCTCCACCTTCAGCTGCTTCAGGCACCTGGAAGAACTGAAAGCATTTGGTGAGAGCTAGCACCACCCTGAGCTGAGGAAAGGAAGAGGGAGGTGCAAGGCTCTCCAGCACTTCACTTGTTCACTTGGAAGCACTAAAGCTGCCATTTCCCACCAGTCTCAGGGCAAAAGAAAGCCAAACACTCCAGGAAAGCAGGCACAGGGGAAAGACAAAGGCAGACAGGTCCAAACCTGGGACTCTGGGCTGCTGAGTGACTTCATTTGAACAGGAACAGAAAAGAGACAAATGATTGCTGGTTACACACAGGCACTCCAGAGGGGCTGGCCCCAGGTGCCTGGCTGGCCTGCAGCTGCCTAACAGGGCAGAGATGGAGCTGGCCTGCCTCTGGAGGACCCACCACTACCAGGGCAGAGATGGAGCTGGCCTGCCTCTGGAGGACCCACCACTACCAGGGCAGAGATGCAGCTGGCCTGCCTCTGGAGGACCCACCACTACCAGGGCAGAGATGCAGCTGGCCTGCCTCTGGAGGACCCACCACTACCAGGGCAGAGATGCAGCTGGCCTGCCTCTGGAGGACCCACCACTACCAGGGCAGAGATGCAGCTGGCCTGCCTCTGGAGGACCCACCACTACCAGGGCAGAGATGCAGCTGGCCTGCCTCTGGAGGACCCACCACTACCAGGGCAGAGATGCAGCTGGCCTGCCTCTGGAGGACCCACCAACCCTTTTCCTTCTGTGGGGAGACTGTCAGTGATCACTGCACTCTCAAACAGCCTCTGTCTGCTCAGACTTGAGTCACTGGCTCATGTTTACACAGGTCCTACACTGAGCTTGTGTGTAAGGGCCCCCACCTGACCCCTCTCATCTTACAGTTACAACCCCCCTACCCCCTGGCAGCTCCCTTGTAAGCTCATTTCTCCCTTCTCCCAGCTTTTCTCTGAGCAAAGAGACAGGGACTTGGCTCTCTGGGTGACCTAAGTCATGCCCCAGCTCTGAGGACACCTGAGTGGCAGTGCAGCCAGCACACAGCAGCTGAGCTGAGCTGTCACAGGCAGCAAGCTCTCCAAGTTCACTGGAGGAAGCATTTCCTCCTCTCTCTGGCCAAGAGTGCAAGCTTGAGGCAACTCTCAAGTGGCCACCACCAAGCAGCAGCAGAGGTGACATCTCCTTTGTGCCAGAGCCCAGAGGTGCTCAGCAAAGACAACACAGCTGGGACTTGGCTCTGGGTGAGCAAGCAGAGGGGGAAGGGGCTGAGACCATGCCTGATGCTTCACTGGAAGCTCTCTGGAATCACAGAAAGGTTTGGGTTGGAAGGGACCTTAAAGCTCACCCAGTTCCAACCCCCTGCCATGGGCAGGGACACCTCCCACCAGCCCAGGCTGCTCAGGGCCTCATCCAGCCTGGCCTGGAACACCTCCAGGGAGGAGGCAGCCACAGCCTCCCTGGACAACCTGTGCCAGTGTCTCACCACCCTCACTGCAAACAATTTCTTCCTAATCTCCAGTCTGAATCTCCCTTCTTCCATTCCCTCTCATCCTATCACTCCCAGCCCTTGTCACAAGTCCCTCCCCAGCTCTCCTGTAGCTACTGGAAGGCTGCTCTAAGGTCTCCCTGCAGCCTTCTCCAGGCTGAACAGCTCCAGCTCTCTCAGCCTGTCTCCATAGGGGAAACTCTCTAGCCCTCTGGAGAGCACTGCAGCCTGCAGGGACCAAGGGTGCAGCAGCAGGCTGTCAGGTCCCCCTCCTGCCCCCCCAGAGCCAAGCACACCAACCTTGTCTTCCAGTCCTCCTCCGACTTGGAGCGGTTCTTGCGAGCCGTCCTTTGCTTTTCCTCTAGCCTCTTCTTCTCCTCACTGGCGAGATCTTGAGGGAAGGGAAACACACAGAGAGGACATCAGTGTGCAGGGGCACACAGGGACAGGACATCTGGCCCAGGCAATCAGGGAAGAAGTAAAAGCTGCCCATTTTCAAAGCCTTCTAAGAGAACAGCAGAGCTCCAGGTTTGGTCTGAGCACAGTGCCAGGCCACAGGGCAGCCACAGGGCAGCCACTGCAGTTCCAGCCTCTGCTACATCCATCTGTAGCCATGGCCTGAGGACCCTCACAAGCTCTTCAGGTTACAGTAAACATGGAGTAGGGCAGGTGGGATGAGGCCACACCTCCAGTACTCCAGCTTTGGGCCCTTCACTCCAAGAAGGACATGGAGAGGCTGGAGCAGGTCCAGAGAAGGGCAACCAAGCTGGGGAAGGGTCTGGAGAAGAGGGCTGGGGAGGAGCAGCTGAGGGAGCTGGGGGTGTTGAGTGTGGAGAAGAGGAGGCTGAGGGGAGACCCTGAGAAGAGCCTGCACTGAAGGGTTCCTTGTCTGGCAGTGTGAGCACAGCCTGCACTGAAGGGTTCCCTGTCTGGCAGTGTGAGCACAGCCTGCACTGAAGGGTTCCTTGTCTGGCAGTGTGAGCACAGCCTGTACTGAAGGGTTCCCTGTCTGGCAGTGTGAGCACAGCCTGCACTGAAGGGTTCCCTGTCTGGCAGTGTGAGCACAGCCTGCACTGAAGGGTTCCCTGTCTGGCAGTGTGAGCACAGCCTGCACTGAAGGGTTCCCTGTCTGGCAGTGTGAGCACAGCCTGCACTGAAGGGTTCCCTGTCTGGCAGTGTGAGCACAGCCTGCACTGAAGGGTTCCTTGTCTGGCAGTGTGAGCACAGCCTGCACTGAAGGGTTCCTTGTCTGGCAGTGTGAGCACAGCCTGCACTGAAGGGTTCCCTGTCTGGCAGTGTGAGCACAGCCTGCACTGAAGGGCTCCCTGCCTCGCAGTGCGGAGGGATCTCTGTATGTGTAGGTGCTGAGTCCAGCAGCTGCTCTCCCAGTGTCAGTGTGGGATGTCCTCCTTTGGCAGCCCCTCAGTTTGCCCAGGCAGTGGAGGAGCCCAGGCCAGGCCAGGCCAGCCCTGCAGTTACCTATCTCCCCGTTCTCCATGGCTCGGATGTCCGGCCGCAGCCGGCAGTCGGTCTTGGGGATGACGCTCTCCATCTCCTTGTCCAGCTCGTTCAAGGCCATAGCAAAGCTGGTGAAGTTATACATCTGCAATGCACAGACACACACAAGCTGACTTCACAACATCTCCAGCTGCTGGGCTTACCACTCCCAGAGAGCTGCTGCCCAACAACAGCCACCCAAGTGGCTCTTGCTCTGCCTCGAGGGAGGAGGTGCTCAAGGAACCACCCAAACTGCCCTGCCAGGCAGAGCCTCCCTGATCCTTGTCCTGGTCCATCAGGCCAGCAGCCAATCCCTCAGTGCACTGCTCCTCCCTTACCTTAGAAACTGACCTCACACCCTCTTTATCTTACACATTTGAACACAGAGATTCCATCTAAACAGGAGGAGGACCTTCTTTGCTGTGAGTCTGGCAGAGCCCTGGAGCAGGCTGCCCAGAGAGGCTGTGGAGGTCTCCTCTGGAGGCTTTCCAACCTCACCTGGCTGCGTTCCTGTGTGGCCTGTCCTAGGTGATCCTGTTCTGGCAAGGGGGCTGGACTGGATGATCTGCAGAGGTCCCTTCCAGCCCCTGCTGTTCTGTGATTTTCCTTCTCCAGGCCTGCTGCTATTTTCCCTCTCCCCCTCAAGGAGCCCACTGAGGGCACCTTTTCTTCTGCCACTGGCTGCCTTCTCCAGCCTTCTCTCTGTCCTCACCCATACCCTTGTATTCTGCCCACTGGCTCTCCAGCTCCACAGCCCTTGGCACAGCCACTCTTGCTACACAGGGCCTCCTAAGAAGTGTCTGTCCTCTAACAGCTCTTCAGCAGAGATTTCCCACAAGGTAGGCAGGCTGGAGGGAAGAGGTGAGGAAAGGCTCCATAACTCTTCCCATCTCCCAGAGAAGTTCCTCTAGCCCCAGAGTCTTGCCCTAGGCTCTGGAGTCACCCCTCCAACCTCACATTTCAGTGGCACAGTCGAGGTGGGAAGGTTTGTTGTGATAAACAGGCAAACCCAGGCTTGCTAGGGAAAGCCAGGAGGGCTGGCTCTGGCTGAGCACACAGCAGGACAGGAGAGCTCAAGAGAATCACAGCTGACCTGTGCTGAATTTGGAGGCCTTGGACTTATCTTCCACAGCAGAACACTTCCAGGGATGACATAGACACTCTCAGAATCTGGCATTGGCATCTCATCTGATTCCTCAGCAGTGCCCACCTAAAGGCAGCACACAAAGGAAAGAGAAGGAGGTCTTTGGAGTCAGGAACCATTTACATCCACTCATTCCAACTCTGATCCCACACAAAGATGTTTGCTTGTCCAAAAGTAAATCATTTCAGCACAGAACCCTTTCTAGCTGGTGCTGAAGGGTGAGAGCACTCTCAAAGCACACACACTCTCAGTCTCCTCCCAGGCAGACACTACCAACAGCTTCTTGCATCAGCATCTTCAAGGTGAGAGCTGGGTGTTGAAGCAGAAAGAAAGGGCAACTTTTCCACCACAGAGCTGTCCCTGTCATCAAAGACAAACACTGGGGAGGGACCTCTGACAAGGGCTGGGAGTGCCAGGATGAGGGACAATGGCTTTGAGCTGGGAGAGGAGAGACTGAGACTGGAAGGTAGGAAGAAATTCTTTGCAGTGAGGGTGGTGAGACTCTGGCACAGGTTGCCCAGGGAGGCTGTGGCTGCCTCCTCCCTGGAGGTGTTCAAGGCCAGGCTGGATGAGGCCTTGAGCAAGCTGGGCTGGTGGGAGGTGTCCCTGCCCATGGCAGGGGGTTGGAACTTTAAGGTCCCTTCCAACCCAACCCATTCTATGGCTCTATGATTTCCATGCTGCTATTTAACTCCATTACTGCTTCATGAAAGCTGTAGGACAGAAGTCACATCCCTCACCCTTCCACACTGAGGTAACAGCAGCTCAGGGCAGATGCTATCTTCAGTTTGTGCTACTACTCTTTACAGAGCACAGAATTAGCCAGGTTGGAAAAGACCTTCAAGATCAAGTTCAACCTATCACCCAGCACCATTTGATCAACTAAACCATGGCACTAAGTGCCTCATCATCCAGGCTCTTCCTGAACACCTCCAGTGATGGTGACTCCACCACCTCCCTGGGCAGCACATCCCAATGGCCAATCTCTCTTGCTGGGAAGAACTTCTTCCTAACATCCAGCCTAAACCTCCCCGGCACAGCCTGAGACTGTGTCCTCTTTGCTCAGAGGAACCTTCCTTTCCTTTCCTTTTCTTTCCCATCACACTGCACAACTGAAATGGCAAACTGCAAGCAATAAATGAATTCCCTGGGTTAGCCTCTTTTCCTCCCCAGCAGCCAGCACTGGTCCCTGGCAGCCCAGAGCCAGCTGAGTGCTGAGCTGCAGCCAGAGCAGGGAGAGCAGCAGCACAGGGAGGGGATTCTGCCCCTCTGCTCTGCTCTGCTCAGAGCCCACCTGCAGCACTGCCTCCAGCTCTGGGGCCCCCAGCAGAGACCTGGATCCTCCTTGCTCTCTACAGCTCCCTGAGAGGAGGCTCCGAGCCCGCCTACCGGCAACCCTCGCCCCGGCCTGCCGTGCCAGCCGACCCGGACCGATCCCTGTTGTCTGAAGGGAACCTGCTTCCGCGCTAAGCCCAGGTTCCATCATTCCCTCTCCCCTGCTGCGGAGAGAGGAGCCAGTAACCCAGTGCCGCCGTCCAACTCGCCTGGGAACCAGTCCAGCGACAGTAGTCTGCCGGGCCCCCCCCTTGCTACAAACCACAGCCAGAGTACCTCCCAGGCGCTCTCCATCCGCTGGCGCTCAGTTCGAGGTACCCGCGGCTGGCAGAGTAAGCGCTGAGGCGCAGGAAGAGCGCAATAGTGCTGTGTAGAGCCAGCAGCCACCCGCGTCTCGCCATCTAGTGGCCAAGCGGCGGAACTGCACCCTTCGTTAGATCAATATAGAAATGGTCTACAGATAGTTCACAGTATCACCAACGTTGGAAGAGACCCCAAGGATCATCCAGTCCAACCTGTCTCCACAGACCTCATGACTAGACCATGGCACCAAGTGCCACGTCCAATCTCCTCTTGAACACCTCCAGGGACGGCGACTCCACCACCTCCCTGGGCAGCACACTCCAATGACGAACGACTCGCTCGGTGAAGAACTTTCTCCTCACTTCGAGTCTAAACCTCCCCTGGCACAGCTTGAGACTGTGTCCTCTTGTTCTGCTGCTGGTTGCCTGGAAGAAGAGACCAATCCTTTCCTGGCTACAACCACCTTTCAGGTAGTTGTAGAGGGCAATGAGGTCACCCCTAATCCTTCTCCAGGCTAAGCAACCCCAGCTCCCTCAGCCTCTCCTCACAGGGCTGTGCTCAAGGCCTCTCCCCAGCCTTGTTGCCCTTCTCTGGACACCTTCAAGTGTCTCAATGTCCTTCTTAAACTGAGGGGCCCAGAACTGGACGCAGGACTCAAGGTGCAGCCTAACCAATGCAGAGTCCAGGGGCACAATGACTTCCCTGCTCCTGCTGGCCACACTGCTCCTGATGCAGGCCAGGATGCCATTGGCCCTCTTGGCCACCTGGGCACACTGCTGGCTCATGTGTAGGCAGCTGTCAACCAGTACCCCCAGGTCCCAGTTCAATTAAGTTCTAATCATAACACTAAGCCACTTATGGAATGTATATAAGCTAGTGATTCATGGGTTATTAATAATTTGATAATTAATAAAATAGTATTTTTCATCATTCATATTTCATAGTCATAAATTTAATAACCTCTTCATCACAACACCTCCCTGGAGCTGCTCAGGAAACCAGTGGCCATGGCTCTTGGGGCCATGGTTTGGTGGCCACAGTGGTGCTGGGTTGATGACCTTCCAGCTTTTCCACCCCTAACAATTCTGTGCTTCTGTGAAGAGTGTCAGCCCTGCAGACACGAGGGGGCAGTGGGAAGGCAGCCGTGGCACAGCCAGCTTGCCACAGCCCCAGGTCTCTGCACAGCACTGAGTAGCAGCAGCAAGGCTTGTGAGGGGCACAGCAGTGCTGCAGCTTCAGCTGGCTGCAACAGGCTGCTTCCTTTGGAAGGGAAGAGCAAGGATCACCTGAAACAATGCAAAGTGCAGCTACACAAAGACACACAGTCTGTTTTTTCTCTGCTGCTCCTCTCCTTAGAGCTCACAGGGTCAGAAAGAGAAGCAGTGACCCCCTGTGCTCCAGCACTCTGCTCCAGTGCTTCTCATCATCAGCTCTGAGAGGGCAGCAATCTGAAGCTGCAGAGGAGCAACTGCTTCCAGAGCTCTCTCTCTCTTTTTCCCCCTTCTGTCTAAAAATTACCAAAGTCTGGCTTCAGTCAAAGAGGACAATCCCCATTTTAAGCCAGTATGTGAGCAGCAGTTCTTCATCAAGCTGTAACTTAAACCCAAAGCCATGCTGCTGACCAGGAATGTGGAACCACCAAGGATGAGCTTTGCTCCCAGAGGAAAAGTAAAGAAAAGAAGAGGCAGCAGGTGTGGAGGAATAAAAAGCAAACATTCCTGCCCCAGTCCAGGTTAGGAGTTGGCCTGCTGGAAAGCAGCTCCAGGGAGAAGAACCTTGGAGTCCTGGTGGCCAGTAAGTTATCTGTGGGACAGCAATGTGCCCTTGTGGCCAAGAGGGCCAAAGGTAGCCTGGAGGCACTGAGAAGAGTGTGACCAGTAGGTTGAGAGAGGTCTTCCTGCCCCTCTACACTGCCCTGGTAAGACCACAGCTGTGCCCAGTTCTGGCCTTCTCAGTTCAAGAGGGACAGGGAACTGCTGGAGAGAGTCCTAGGGAAGGCTTTGGAATGCTGAAGGGACTGGAACAGCTGTGTGATGAGGAGAGGCTGAGAGCCCTGGGGCTGTTTAGCCAGGAGAAGAGAAGGCTGAGAGGAGATGTGATCAATGTCTGTCAATAGCTGAGGGGAGGGGGGCAAGAAGAAGGGGCCAGGCTCTGTTCAATGGTGCCCAGTGACAGGACAAGGGGCAATGGACACAAACTGCAACACAACAGGTTCCACCTCAACACGAGGAGAAACTTCTTTGGTGTGAGACTGCTGGAGCCCTGGAGCAGGCTGCCCAGAGAGGTTGTGGAGTCTCCTTCTCTGGAGACCTTCAAGACCCACCTGGATGTGCTCCTGTGTGACCTGCCCTAGGTGATCCTGCTTTGGCAGGGGGGTTGGACTGGATGACTTCTGGAGAGAGATCATCTAACCCCTACCATTCTGTGAGTCTGTGGGTGTGAGAATCCCCTGGGAAGGAAATATCAGCACTCCTTGTGAGAGCTGCCAAATATAACCTACCAAAGTGAGAAGACTTCCCCTGCACCAGGGGAGGTTTAGGCTGGAGGTGAGGAGAAAGTTCTTCCCAGCAAGAGAGATTTGCCATTGGGATGTGCTGCCCAGGGAGGTGGTGGAGTCCCCATCCCTGGAGGTGTTCAAGAGGGGATTGGATGTGGCACTTGGAGCCATGGTTTAGTAGCCAGGAGGTGTTGGGTGACAGGTTGGACTGGATGATCTCTGAGGTCTTTTCCAACCTTCTTGATTCTCTGGTTCTATGAGACAGGAGCCTGTCCTGCCTCTAGGAGTTCAGAATGCAAATGTTCTCATCTGTGATCAGAACCAGGGGCCACCCATGGATGTGCTATTTCTTCCATGGGACTTGGGAGGAAGGGGCAGGGCAGGAACCACCCAGTCCTGAGATCACTCCAAGGTTTGGGAGGTTTGTATACAAACCCTGGCAGGAGAACTCATTTAAATCCCTCAGTGCTGGCATTCAGCCAATCCATTTCATACCCTGCTAGGAAAGAAGAACTGAAAAGAATTCTTAATGCTCTTAAATGCCACTGAAATATTCAGCTGTCTCCTGAGGCTTTGGGGACACCACCTCTGTACATGATTAATACCTGTTTGGTGCTTTTCTTCTCCTCTGCATTCTTCTTGTCATTTTTTTTGTAAGCTTCAAATGTGGCTGGGTCAACACTGTACAGACACTCAGTCCACTTCCCATACAGAGCACAAAGCTTCTTTTTGCTGTCAACAACAAAAAAAGGAGGAGGAAAAAAAAAAAGGATGAAGGTTACAAAAGGAGCTTAAAGAGATTTATTTAATCATTCAAGACAAAAATCCTTAGTTTGTGAGGAAAACTCCTGCACTGCTGTTGCACAACTCAGCACAGGCTGGGAGGGGATCTGCTGGAGAGCAGCCCTGGGGAGAAGGACCTGGGAGTGCTGGTGGCTAACAAGTTCTGCATGGGACAGCAATGTGCCCTGGGGGCCAAGAAGGCCAATGGGGTCCTGGGGTGCATCAGAGGAGTGTGGCCAGCAGAGCCAGGGAGGTTCTCCTCCCCCTCTGCTCTGCCCTGGGGAGACCTCACCTGGAGTATTGCATCCAGGTCTGGGCTCCCCAGCTCAGGAGGGACAGGGATCTGCTGGAGAGAGTCCAAGGGAGGCTCCAAGGATGCTGAAGGGACTGCAGCACTGCCTGGGGAGGAGAGGCTGAGAGCCCTGGGGCTGTTCAGTCTGGAGAGGAGAAGACTGAGAGGGATCTGATCAATGTCTATCAATAGCTGAGGGCTGGGGGTCAGGAGGGAGGGGACAGGGACAGGCTCTGCTCAGTTGCACCCTGGGATAGGACAAGGGGCAGTGGATATAAACTCCAGCACAGGAAGTTCCACCTCAACATGAGGAGGAACTTCTTGACTGTGAGGGTCCCAGAGCCCTGGAGCAGGCTGCCCAGAGAGGTTGTGGAGTCTCCTTCTCTGGAGCCTTTCCAGCCCTGTCTGGATGTGTTCTGTGTGACCTGTGCTGGGTTCTATGGTCCTGCTCTGGCAGGGGGGTTGGACTTGATGACCTCTGGAGGTCCCTTCCAACCCCTAACATCCTGTTCCAACCCCTAACATCCTGGAATCCTGTGACCTTGCTGCTGTGGACTCATGCTCTTGACACATCCAAGGCTCTACAGAACCCACCAGAAAGAGTCTCCTCCCAGGACTGAAGCTGATACCTTTTGTCCTGAATGTAGCCTTCAACTTTGTGCAGCTCCTTCCCAAAGAGGCCACAGGGTTTGAAGCTTAGCACACATTTCTCCCCCGTTCTAAAAGGCAGAACACAAGAGGGCACAAGTCACTTCCAAAGGCTTTTTCCTCTTCAACCTTGCAGCAAGTGAAAGCCTTCAGTGCACTCTTAACTTACTTGTGGTTAGTTATTTCCACATTTCCATACTGCTCAATCCAAAGCTTGCCCACAATGATGTTGTGCACACAGCAGGTAGGATTTGTCCACGTGTAGGCTTCGTTGTGTCTAAAGGGAGGGGGATACAAAGGTCAAATGCTTTCTCTTTGGTACCAGATGTGCCTCCTGCAACAAGCCATCAGCCAGAAATCACAACAAGTCCTGAAGTGGACATGGCACTAAGTCAGGGAGCCAAACAAGTTCATTAAACTGCTGCCACTGCTTTTATCAGTTCCTTAGAGCAGCCACTTGAGTCACTGTTAGCAGTGAGTGAGGTGAGGAACAACTCAGCTGGGCCACTTTTAGCAGGGCTGATGTCCAGGCATCTACAGATCACACAGACACAAGCCCCAACTACTGCAGCATATTAGGAGAAATGATGGCAGTTCCTTTCATCTTCTCATCCTTTCCTCCCCACACAGTGACCTGCCATCAAACATCAGAGGATGTCCTATCCCTGGGAAGTAAGCTGCAGCACAGGAGGTTCCACCTCAACACGAGGAGGAACTTCACTACTGTGAGGGTCCCAGAGCCCTGGAGCAGGCTGCCCAGAGAGGTTGTGGAGTCTCCTTCTCTGGAGCCTTTGCAGCCCTGTCTGGATGTGTTCCTGGGTGACCTGTGCTGGGTTCTATGCTTCTGCTCTGGCAGGGGGTTGGACTGGATGATCTCTTTGGGTCCCTTCCAAGCCCTGACACCCTGTGATCAGGGTGGTAGGGGTGGAAAGGTCCATTCCTAGAAACATGGAATGATTTTGCTTGGAAAAGACCCTTTAAGGTCTGACATATTTGTAAGGGGTGGGTGTCAGGAAGAGGAGGGTCAGAGTCCTCTCAGTGACAGGACAAGAGGTAAAGGGCACAAACTTGAACATCTAAGTGTGAGGAACTTCTTTACTTTGAGGGTGGCAGAGCTCTGGAGCAGGCTGCCCAGAGAGATGGTGGAGTCTGTGTCTCTGGAGACTTTCAAGCCCCACCTGGCTGTGTTCCTGTGTGGCCTGCCCTAGGTGCCCTGGACTGGATGATCTGTAGAGGTCCCTTCCAACCCAAACCATTCCCTGACTCTGTGATGTTCTTTCTCCAGTCCTGCTGCTGTTTTCCCTCTCTCTGCAGATTCCCTCCTCCGTTAACCCACTGAGGGCACCTTTCTTTCTGCCCATTTCTGTCTTTTGCAGAGGTCCCTTCCAGCTCCTTCCACTCTGTGATTATCTAACTGTGGTTCAGGCACAGTTTAGGCCAAACCATCTCCCTCAGCACCAAATTCCATAGCCAGGAGACTCTAATGCCCACTGACCCCCATGGCTGTGGCCACTGTGCCTACACCATTGCTACTCATAACTTACTCCAGAAGCTCCAAGGTCATGGTGCCTTTGGGTTCTGCTTCCACACTCTTGCCCCAGAACTTGAGCTTGGGATAAATGGATCCATGAAACACAAAATCATTGTTTAAGCCTTCAGCATAGAAAGCACTGATTGGGGGGTGATGGCTGACTTGCTCTGAGAGAAGTCTGAATCCAAGATCATCTCTGCAAAAGAAAGAGAACCAAAGGCATGGATCTGTGCAGCAAGTGCAGTGAAGCTGCAGGGCTTTTCCCTGTGGTGCAACAAGCAGTGGGACCCACAGCTCCTTGCTGCACTCAGTGCAGGAGCTGCTTAAAAGCCCTGGGATAAAGCAAAACAACAAAATCAACAACAGATGGCAGATCCTCATTCTAAAGAGCTCAGGCCAGCATGTCAAAAGGTAACAACAGCTACCAAATCTGCTCCCCCAGATCCTCATTCTGAAGAGCTCAGGCCAGCATGTCAAAAGGTAACAACAGCTACCAAATCTGCTCCCCCAACACCTTTTATTTTGGCAGTGACCTCTTGAACTTGTGCCCAAACACAGGGGCAAAGCCCCACCTGAGAGAAAACCCTGCCCTGGTGCAGCTGCACACCAGCAGACAACCACTGAACCCTGCACGCTCATAGCAGGAGTATGACAACTCTAACAGCTCCTCCCTGCCCCCAGCAGCTTCTTCTTTTGTTTCACTAAAAAAAAGAAGTAGTTTTTGTCAACACAACTTGCTTTTAAGCTCGGCCAATTTCATTTGCTGGCTTGGAGTTGAGGAGTTGCAAGTTCCCCTTCTTATGAAGGCTCTGAGGAGACTTTATTGTGGCCTTCCAGGATCTGAAGGGGGCTACAAGAAAGCTGGGGAGGGACTTTTGAGGGTGTCAGGAAGTGATAGGACTGGGGGGGATGGAGCAAAACTAGAAGTGGGGAGATAGAGATTGGATGTGAGGAAGAAGTTGTTCCCCATGAGGGTGGTGAGAGCCTGGCACAGGTTGCCCAGGGAGGTGGTGGAAACCTCCTGCCTGGAGGTGTTTGCAGCCAGGCTGGATGTGGCTGTGAGCAACCTGCTGTAGTGTGAGGTGTCCCTGGCCATGGCAGGGGGGGTGGACCTGGGTGATCCTTGAGGTCCCTTCCAGCCCTGACGATTCTCTGATTGCTGAACACCAAAGTGCATTGCAAGCACCTCCAGCAGCTGCTGGGAGGATGGGCATCATCTTACAAGCTGAAGAGCAGTTTGCAAGCCCTGAGCAGTCTACTGAGACATTAGTTCCACAGAACAGCACTCCCCATCCTGTGCCCCTTACCTGATGAGTTCATAGGTCTCTCCAAGCAGGGGGTTGAACGGCTTCCCTGTGCGCTCCCACTGCGAGGCCACGGCAGACACGGCAAAGGCAGCAACGCACTGCGGGCAGGGAGAGACACTGAGCCTCCTGGGGACCAGGCTATGGCAAGCACCAACACCAGTGGCACCACAGAATGAGCCTGCTGAAGTGGGCAAGTTCAGCACGAGCCAGCAATGTGCTCTCCTGGCCAAGAAGGGCAGTGACCTCCCCTGGGGTGCATTAAGAAGAGTGTGGCCAGCAGGCGCGGGGAGGGTCTCCTCTCCCTTTACTCCACACTAGTCAGGCTGCCACTGGAGTACTGGGTCCAGCTGTGGGCTCCCCGGTTCAGTAGAGACAGAGGAGTACTGGAGAGAGTCCAACAGAGGCTATGAAGATGCTGAGGGGCCTGGAGCATCTCTGTGGGAAGGAAAGGCTGAGAGCCCTGAGGCTGTTGAGCCTGGAGAAGAGCAGCCCCAGAAGGGATCTGATCAATGCTCAGCAGGGGCATGAGGATGGGGTCAGACTCTTTTCAGTGGTGCCCAGCAACAGGACAAGAGGCAATGGGAACAAACTGGAACCCAGGAGGCTTCACTTAAACATAAGGAAAAAATTCTTTGCCAGAGCCCTGGAGCAGGCTGCCCAAAGAGGTTGTGGAGTCTCTTCTGGAGAGCCTCCCCCCACCCCCCTGGGCCATTGTGATCCTGGGCAAGCTGCTGTGGGTGCCCTGCTTTAGCAGGGGAGTTGGACTGGATGATCTCCAGAGGTCCCTTCTGAGCCCCTGCCATTTTGTGATCCTCTCAAATAGCTTAGCTAAGTCCTATTTAGAAGGCAGGGGAGAAAATAGTGGCCACCAAAATGCCAAAGAATAACCCCTTAGGAAAAGCAAAACATTCCCCTAGGTAAGCAAAAGTGGCTGGAAAGCAAGAGGACACATCCTGACCTCAGACCAGGTCAAGTGCATGATGGAAGTCTTCAAAAACTCATTTGCATCAGCTAAGAATGACAGTAAGTAATCCACAGAGACTGGCTATGGCCCTGGGCAGCATGATCTAACCTGGAGGTGTCCCTGCTGACTGCAGAGGGGTTGGACAAGATGACCTTTGAGGGTCCCTCCAGCCCAATGTAATCTATGAACACAGAATCACAGCACCACAGCATAGTTTGGCTTGGAGAAGACTTTTAACATCACCCAGTCCAACTGTCACCCTAAGATCACTATGGCCATTAAACCATGTCCCAAAGTGCCCTGTCCACAACATGCAGCAAATTACAGGAGTCACAGAACTGTCAGGCTTGGAAGGGACCCCAAGGATCATCCTGTCCCAAACCCTCCTGCCACGGGCAGGGACACCTCACACCACAGCAGGTTGCTCACAGCCTCATCCAGCCTGGCTGCAAACACCTCCAGGGATGAGGCTTCCACCACCCCTTTGTCCCGCCTCTAATGACCCATCTGTGAGGAACAAAAGTCCCCAAGCACCCGGACTGAGCAGGAAGGAGCAGAGCAGAGTACCTGCATGCGCTCGGTGGTGCTGGAGAGGGAGCTGGCCTTGTGGATGAGGTAAGTGTGCTCCATGTACTCGGTCAGGCGCTGCAGGAAGCTCAGCGGCTCGTTGAAGATAACTGGCATGGTGATCTTCGACAGCTCCTGGGGCACAAATGAAAGGGGTGCTGAAAAGCAAAGCCTTAGATCCCCTGTGCCCTGCAGTCACCTCGCTCTAATTGGCTTATTCCGAAAATAAATGATGCTCTTAGTGCTAATGCCACGGGTTTGACCTGGCCCTGCTAATGACGGGAGCAGCCAGCCCTGCAGCCAGCCCCTGCAGCCAGCCCAGCCCTGCCCAGCCCAGCCCAGCCCAGCCCCGCAGCCCAGCCCCTGCAGCCAGCCCCACAGCCCAGCCTACATCTGAGCCCCTGCAGCCCAGCCCCTGCAGCCAGCCCCACAGCCCAGCCTACATCTGAGCCCCGCAGCCCAGCCCCTGCAGCTGAGCCCTGCAGTCAGCCCCGCAGCTGAGCCCCGCAGCCCAGCCCCTGCAGCCAGCCCTACATCTGAGCCCCGCAGCCCAGCCCCCTGCAGCCATCCCCGCAGCCCAGCCCCACAGCTGAGCCCTGCAGCCCAGCCCCTGCAGCTAGCCCTGCAGCCAGCCCCACAGCTGAGCCCTGCAGCCCAGCCCCTGCAGACAGCCCTGCAGCCAGCCCCACAGCTGAGCCCTGCAGCCCAGCCCCTGCAGACAGCCCTGCAGCCAGCCCCACAGCTGAGCCCTGCAGCCCAGCCCCTGCAGACAGCCCTACAGCCCAGCCCCTGCAGACAGCCCTGCAGCCCAGCCCCTGCAGACAGCCCTGCAGACAGCCCTGCAGCTGAGCCCTGCAGCCCAGCCCCACAGCTGAGCCCTGCAGCCCAGCCCCTGCAGCCAGCCCTGCAGCTGAGCCCTGCAGCCAGCCCCACAGCTGAGCCCTGCAGCCCAGCCCCTGCAGACAGCCCTGCAGCCCAGCCCCACAGCTGAGCCCTGCAGCCCAGCCCCTGCAGCCAGCCCTGCAGCTGAGCCCTGCAGCCCAGCCCCACAGCTGAGCCCTGCAGCCAGCCCTGCAGCTCAGCCCCTGCAGCCAGCCCCGCAGCTGAGCCCTGCAGCCCAGCCCCTGCAGACAGCCCTGCAGCCCAGCCCCACGGCCAGTCCTGCCCAGCCTGATCAGAGATTGGAGAACCTCCCCTGTGGGGACAGGCTGAGAGTTGGGGCTGCTCAGCCTGGAGAAGAGAAGGCTCTGGGGAGACCTTAGAGCAGCCTTCCAGTACCTGGAGGGGCTCCAGGAGAGCTGGAGAGGGACTTGTGACAAGGATGAGGGGCAATGGATTGAAGGTGGGAGAGGGGAGACTGAGACTGGAGATGAGGAAGAAATTCTTTGCAGTGAGGGTGGTGAGACTCTGGCACAGGCTGCCCAGGGAGGCTGCAGATGTCCCCTCCCTGGAGGTGTTCAAGGCCAGGCTGGATGAGGTCTTGAGCAAGCTGGGCTGGTGGGTGGTGTCCCTGCCCATGGCAGGGCATTGGCAC
Organism: Dryobates pubescens; assembly: GCF_014839835.1. Classification (NCBI taxonomy): domain Eukaryota; kingdom Metazoa; phylum Chordata; class Aves; order Piciformes; family Picidae; genus Dryobates; species Dryobates pubescens. The sequence goes on along the minus strand of NC_071614.1, from coordinate 12,260,103 downwards.
TGGATGAGCTTTAAGGTTCCTTCCAACCCAACCCATCCTAGGATTCTAGGAAAGGAAAACTAAACATCAAACTAACTTCCTGGGTGAGATGAGGTGAGATGAAACAGTGAATGAAGCTGAGGTGAAACAATGGATGAAGTAGGAAGGACCTTTTTAAAGACCAAGTTACTTATTACTCTCAAAATAGATGTAGGCCATCTAATTACTTAAAGATATTATCTCTCTTGGAGGCAAGTGGGGGGAGGAAGGACAGGGAAAGCCTGTGGCACAGGAGGTAAATGAGGGATTCTGGCTCACAAAGAAGGGAATTTTGTGCAGAGAAATCCAAGTGTGAAAGCAATCTCCTGGTTAGAATGCTGCTTACTCCTTCCTTTGAAAGCATTCGACAGGCTGGGCAGATGGGCAGAGTGCAAGGGCAGGAGACTGAACACATCCAAGTGCCAGGTTCTGCACATTGGCCACAGCAACCCCATGCAGAGCTACAGGCTGGGGGCACAGCGGCTGAGAGCAGCCAGGCAGAGAGGGACCTGGGAGTAGTGGTTGATGGTAGGCTGAACATGAGTGAGCAGTGTGCCCAGGCAGCCAAGAAGGCCAATGGCATCCTGGCCTGCATCAGGAAGAGTGTGGCCAGCAGGAGCAGGGAAGTCATTGTGCCCTGTGCTCAGCACTGCTGAGGCCACACCTTGAGTCCTGTGTCTAGTTCTGGGCTCCTCAGGTTAGGAAGGAGGTTGAGCTGCTGGAAGGTGTCCAGAGAAGGGCAACAAAGCTGGGGAGGGGTCTGGAGCACAGCCCTGTGAGGAGAGGCTGAGGGAGCTGGGGTTGCTTAGCCTGGAGAAGAGGAGGCTCAGGGGAGACCTCATTGCTCTCTCCAACTCCCTGAAGGGAGGTTGTAGCCAGGTGGGGGTTGGTCTCTTCTCCCAGGCACCCAGCACCAGAACAAGAGGACACAGTCTCAAGCTGTTTGTTTGGATGTTAGGAAGAAGTTCTATACAGAGAGTGATTGCCCATTGGAATGTGCTGCCTGGGGAGGTGGTGGAGTCACCATCACTGGAGGTGTTCAGGAGGAGACTTGATGGGGTGCTTGGTGCCGTGGGTTAGTTGTTTGGGTGGTGTTGGATTGGTTGATGGGTTGGACGCGATGATCTTGAAGGTTTATTCTATGTATGTATGTAAGCTGTGCCAGGGGAGGTTTAGGCTGGAGGTGAGAAAGAAATTCTACACAGAGAGAGTGATTGCCCATTGGAATGTGCTGCCCAGGGAGGTGGTGGAGTCACCATTCCTGGACATCTTTAGGAGGAGACTTGATGGGGTGCTTGGTGCCATGGTTTAGTTGATTAGATAGTGTTGGATGATAGGTTGGACTCGATGATCTTTGAGGTCTCTTCCAACCTGGTCTATGCTATGCTATGCTATGCTATGCTATGCTATGCTATGCTATGCTATTCATTCCAGCCCTCAGGGTGCACAACAGTCATGTTTTAAGCTGCCTGCAGCAAATTAAAAGCACAGAACAGGATCTGTACAAACTGGGGGCTGATCTGCTGGAGAGCAGGCCTGAGAAAAGGACCTGGGGAGTCCTGGTGGACAACAGGCTGACCATGAGCCAGCAATGTGCCCTTGTGGCCAAGAAGGCCATTGGCAGCCTGGGGTGCATCAAAGAGTGCGGCCAGCAGGTCAAGGGAGGTTCTCCTCTCGCTCTGCTGTGCCCTGGTGAGGCCTCACCTGGAGTGCTGGGTCCAGTTCTGGACTCCCCAGCTCAGGAAGGACAAAGAGCTACTGGAGAGAGTCCAGCACAGGGCCACTGAGATGCTGAGGGCACTGGAACAGCTCTCATGGGAGGAGAGGCTGAGAGCTGGGGGTGGTTAGCCTGGAGAAGAGGAGGCTGAGGGGGATCTGATCAATGTTACAAAGATCTGAGGGGTGGGGGTGAGCAGGGCAAGGGGCTTGGACTCAGTGATCTTCAGAGGTCCCTTCCAGCCCCTGCCATCCTGTGCTTCTGTGCCCACTGGCAGAGCACGCAGTGCAGAGCACTCTTTTCTTCACCACAAGAGCAGCACCTGGCACCACCACCTTCAGCAGACACGTTGGCACAACCCACTCCACCTGCTCTGCAAATCAAGACCTTTGTGGATCTGTTTTTTTCCCACACACCCCTTCTGCAGGACAGGCTTCAAGCTGCTCTGTGCATTGCAAGGTTAGAACTTCCCTGCTGAAGCTGCTGTGAGAAGCCTCAGATGCTTCACAACAACTCAGGAGCTGCTGAAAGAGGATTTCCTCAGGACTTCCACATCTCCCTGCCTGGTGCTGCTTCTAAGTAGAGCAAGGGGAGGAGGAGAAAACAACAATGCCTCATACACACTGCCCCTTCTGCAGGCTGCTGGCACAGGGTGAGGAGCTTTAGCAGCTCTAAGTACTTTCAGCCTACTGCAGGATCTAATGAAGAGAAAACCTCTTCTCAAGTCCCCCTTAGCTGGAAGCAGATTAGGTGTAGGCAGTTAGCTCTGATCTGGCCACCATCTGCCCACCATGGGGGGAAGGCTGACATGCTAAGGCAGGGGAGAAGAGCAAAGCTGAAGTGGTTGGGGTGTTCTGGTATTTTCATTCCCCCCACAAAATAAAACATTGTTGCTCCCATGAAGTACTTCAAGGGTCACAATCAAGAGGAGAAAGCTTTCCTTGAAGGAATATTGCTCTGAGCAAGCCACATCTTCTCAAGCTGTGACAGCAAATGAAGTGTGAGCAGCTAATTAAAGCCAAACCACCACCACAATCCCTCTGCCCAGTCACCTGGGCCTCAAAGGAAGCAACCTCCTCACATCTTTCCCCCAGGCTGTCTGAGCACTCACCATTCCAATGCATTTCCTCAAGATGCTCCAGATGCTGAAGTCATTCCTGGAGAACATGGGGGATGGCAGGCTGGTCCTGTGGAGAGGAACAGGAAGAAAGCAGAAGTTCAGGAAAGTTTGGCATTCCAAACCCAGGGCTAAGAAACCCAAACACTCTTTTTATTGCTTTGAAAGTTACTGTTTGCCAACTTGTAATTTCAACAGAGGGAGTGACAAAGCTCAGCTGAAACACCTCAGCTGGTTTTCACCTGCACAGAAACCTCAATTTCTCCAAAGACACAACCATTTTGCACAAGGGCACCGGAAGAGAATTTCTACACCAGTTATTAGAGGATTGCTTTTACAGTGGCACTGGTAAGATTCATGGAATGGTTTGGCTTGGAAGAGACCTTAAAGATTACCCAGCTCCAACCCCTGCCATGGGCAGGGACACCTCCTACCAGCCCAGCTTGCTCAAGGCCTCATCCAGCCTGGCCTGGAACACCTCCAGGGAGCAGGCAGCCACAGCCTCCCTGGGCAACCTGTGCCAGAGTCTCACCAACCTCACTGCAAAGAATTTCTTCCTCATCTCCAATCTCAATCTCCCCTCTGTCAGCTTTAAGCCATTGCCCCTTGTCCTGTCATCACAAGTCCCTCCCCAGCTCTCCTGTAGCCCCCTCCAGGAGTACCTGGAAGGCTGCTCTAAGGTCTCCCTGAAGCCTTTTCCTCTCCAGATTGAACAGCCCTAACTCTCCCAGCCTGTCTCCATAGGGAGGTTCTCCAGCCCTCTGCTCATCTTCATGGCCTCCTCTGGAGCTGCTCTAAGAGTTTCATGTGCTTCTTGTGCTGGGGGCTGCAGACCTGGACAGAGGACTGCAGGTGGGGAGTAGAAAGGAGAATCCCTTCCCTCAACCTGCTGGCTGACAGGAATTACCTACAAGCTGCATTCACTTTTTAACCCTTCTAATTTCTGTTAACTCTGCCTAATGGTTGTGTTGCCCTCCTAGCTCAGGTGGTCTTGGCCAATGGTTGTGTTGCCCTCCTAGCTCAGGTGGTCCTTGGCCAATGGTTGTGTTGCTCTCCTAGCTCAGAATGTGAGGGGCTGGAAGGAACCTCTAAAGCTCATCCAGTCCAACCCCCTGCTAGAGCAGCATCACCCAGAGCAGGCCCCATAGGAACACAGCCAGGTGGGCTTTGAATATCTCCAGAGAGGGAGACCCCATAACCCCCCTGGCAGCCTGCTCCAGGGCTCTGTCACCTCACAGGGGAAAAATCCTTCCTCCTGTTTCCATGGCACTTCCTCTGCCTCAGCTTCCACCACTGCCCCTTGTGCTGGCATTGGGCATCCCCCAGCAGAGCCTGGCTCCAGCCTCTGGGCATCACCCTGCACAGCTTTAGCAACAGCAAGGAGGTCACCCTCAGGCTCCTCCTCTCCAAGCTACAGAGCCCTCAGCTCCCTCAGGCTCTCCTCATGAGGAAGATGTTCCACTGCCTTCATCATCTTTGTGGCTCTGTGCTGGGCTCTCTCAAGCAGTTCCCTGAGGTCCTTCTTGACCTGAGAGGCCCAGAACTGGACACAAGATTCCAGATGTGGTTTCAGTAGGGCAGATTAGATTGGGAAGAGAACCTCTCTCAACCTACTAACCACAGCCCAGAATGGCACTGGCCTCCTTGGCCACATGAGCACATTACTCCTCCCAGACTGGTTTTGCAGGGATATAAATATATCCAGTGAAACAGAACATCTTGGATAATAACTATAAAAGACTTCTGTGGATGCTGTGATACAAATGCCCAGGAGAGGACAGTGCCCACCAAGGATTCAATCTCATCTTCAACTTGTGTTGTTTTCTGTGTGTTCTTTACTGAAGGGAGTCAGCAGAGCAGATCTTTGTGTTTTGATTTCATAGATGCACAGAATGGTTTGGGCTGGAAGGGACCTTAAAGATCATCCAACCCCCTGCCATGGGCAGGGACACCTCCCAGCAGCCCAGCTTGCTCAAGGCCTCATCCAGCCTGGCCCTGCACACCTCCAGGGAGGAGGCAGCCACAACCTCCCTGGGCAACCTGTGCCAGAGTCTCCCCACCCTCACTGCAAAGAATTTCTTCCTCATCTCCAGTCTCAGTCTCCCCTCTTCCAGCTTCAATCCAGTGCCCTTTGTCCTATCACTCCAAGCCCCTGTCAAAAGTCCCTGCCTAGTTTTCTTGTAGCCCCCTTCAGGTACTGGAAGGCTGCTCTAAGGTCTCCCTGCAGCCTTCTGCAGGCTCGACACCCCCACCTCTCCCAGCCTGTCCCCACAGGGGAGGTGTTCCAGCCCTAGGATCATCTTTGTGGCCTCCTCTGGCCCTGCTCCAGCAGTTTCCAAGGGAATGAATGCAATTCAGATGTCCACCTTCACCTAGTGCTTCCTCCCAGGCCTGAACTTCCTGCTCTAATTAGGAAAGGCACTCAGCCAAGGCTATAAATACCACCCTGCTAGCAGCACAAGAACGCAGAGCAACACACTCAGCTGCTTTATGTTACCTTCCCAAAGCACCCCATCACTCCACCCAAGCCCTCATTTCCCCTGCTCTTTGCCTAGTATGGGAGGGACACACATGCAGAGGTTGAACCTTGAAACAGCAGGTCTCTGACACTGCCACACATGTCACAGTCACTGCAATCTTAACTCTTGAAGACACCAAGCAACTAAAGCATGCCCTGTGCTTGCTTCTCTAAAATTAAACCCTGATTTCCTGTCATCTGCTGCCCCCACCAGCATTCTGCTCCACCAAAGCCTTCCCAAAGTGGTCCTCCTTGGCCCCTGCTGGAGCCTGGCTCGGTCTGCAGCACAAGCATTGCGTTGCCCTTTCCCTGCAACTGGAGAGCAGCGGTGTCCATTACAGCTCATTAACTCCACACCTATTGTCCTCCTTTAGCAGCAAGGAAACAAACAAAAATGGATCATCTGACAACACAAAATGAGGCACATAAAACATGGATGAGACTTGCAGAATAGGACTCCCTTTGTCCACATTGGACTTTCTGATGCCAGGCTAGAAATATTTCTCATTCCCTCCCGATAGCAAAAGAAGGATCAGGTGACTGGAAATTAAAGAGGCAATAGGAGGCACAGGTCATTAAAGATCCATGAAGGCATTAAAATCCACATTTGAGTTCAATAAAGTCTATCCAAACCCATTATTTCTCTTTCCACACAGCACATTCTATTTTATTTCAGCTTGTCCCAAGCCAGCCACCAGGAGCCAGGATGCAAAGGAGCCTTGCAAAACCTATTCTGTCCACAATCACAGTGCAATTAACTCCCCTGTCAGTCAGCCCCAGCAAAAGTTTTAAAGCTGCTCCCAGCTTTTTCAGGTCCCTGGGCTCTCTCTCCCTTCCCCCTGGTGCAGCTCCTGGCAGCCTCAAGAAGAGACAAGGTCCTACCTGTGCTTTTTGATGCCGTTCGACAGCGACTCCCCACTGCCACAGACCTTTTCCTCGGACACGCTGGAAGTTATGGTCTCTTTGGAATCCATGCTGTCCTCTAAGGAGTAGGCTGCTGTTGTTTCAAAGCCACCTAATGATTTTTCAGATTCTGAATCTGCAAGAGAGCAGGTGCATGTTAATGAAGCCCCTGCCTGTGGCAGGCTTCACTCGCTGGCAGATCTTCCCTCTTGCTACAAAACTGAAACCTAAGTAGGGCTGCTGTGTCCTGATGACAGCATCCCCTTGGGCAGCGCTGCCACAGCCTGCTGCAGCTCCCCAGCTAGCTACCAAGAGATGGCATGAGCAGCAGGAAGGCAGCACAGCAAAAGCCTTCCACCAAACAAGCCCAAAGCTGGCATTTTTATGACACTGAAGCCATTGCATCCTGCTCAGGCCAAGTGCCAGTGGCACCGAGCTGCCAGCGCACCGAACTGAGCAGCAGTTACCTCAACGCTCATGGACTGACTCCTCCTAGAGAGGATTTCAGGCTTGTCCCAGTTCTTAGGCACTTCAGCAGCCCCCAGCTCCCTGAGCAAGCCTAACAGAGCAGAAGACCCACTGCAGGCAGTGGAGTGTATTAAGCCATGCACCTCCCAGCAAAGTCTAAGTGATAAGCTCCCCAATCAGGGAGATAAACTTTGTACTCTGGAAAGCAGGTTCACAGGACAATCCACATCACATCTCAAACCTGGAGAACCAACCAACCATCACCAACCACACCTTCTTTCCAACCCCTGTTGTGCTTGGCCAACTCTGGAGAACAGACTAATTAAATAAACAACCAACCAAACATCATAAGAAGGACACAGAGCTGTTGGAGCCAGGCCAGAGCAGGGCCACAAGGGTGATCCAAGGGCTGGAGCAGCTCTGCTGTGAGCACAGGGTGAGGGAGTTGGGGGTGTTCAGCCTGGAGAGGAGAAGACTCCAGGGGGACCTCATTATGGCCTTCCAGTATCTGAAGGGGGCTACAAGAAGGCTGGGGAGGGACTTCTCAGGATCTCAGGGAGTGATAGGACTAGAGGGAATGGAATGAAGCTGGAGGTGGGGAGATTCAGGCTGGAGGTGAGGAGGAAGTTCTTCCCCATGAGAGTGGTGAAGCCCTGGAATGGGTTGTCCAGGGAGGTGGTTGGGGCCCCCTCCCTGGAGGTGTTTAAGCCTAGGCTGGATGAGGCTCTGGGCAGCCTGATCTAGTGTGGGGTGTCCCTGCCCATGGCAGGGGGGTTGGAACTAGATGATCCTTGTGGTCCATTCCAACCCTGACTATAATACTATGATACCTTAAAACTGCCTTCCAGTACCTGAAGGGATCCTACAGGAAGGATGCAGAGACTTTTCCTGAGGATGTCTGGAGACAGGACAAGGGGGAATGGTTTGAAGCTGAGGCGGAGCAGGGTTAGACTGGAGCTGAGGAAGGAGCTCTTCAGTAGGGTAGTGAGGGTAGTGAGACTCTGGAATAGGTTGCCCAAAGCTGTTGTGGATGCCTCCTCCCTGGGGGTGTTCAAAAGCCAAGCTGGATGAGGCTTTGAGCAACTAAGTCCAGTTGAGAGTCATCTCTGCCCATGGCAGGGGGGTTGGAGTAGCTGGTCTCTGAGGTCCCTTCCAACCTGAGCCATTCTATGACTCTATGAAAACCAAGGGCACAGCCCTGCCCCAAATCAGGCAGGCAGTGTTATTCTGGCAAGAGGTAGCACTTCAAGGTTCCTGCTCCTCTTCCTAACCTGACAAGACTGCCCAAGGATTATCCAGTTACAAAGTCCAGGAAGCAAAGGTACAACCAGCTTGAGACAAGTAAAGATGCACTAATTTCTATTCCATTGGGGAAATCCTTTAGCAGCAACCAGGTGCAACACTGAATGGTGAAGAACTGAATGCAAGGCCCACTGCTGCTGAAAAGAACCCAACCCAAAGGGCAGCACTGCTGCTATGTGCTTCTTGCAGCACATGACCTCTTCTTGGCTGCAAATGCCCAGAGAATGGCAATGTCAGTCATGCTCCCACACCCTCATTCTAACTCTCTCTGGGGAGACCTTAGAGCAGCCTTCCAGTATTTGAAGGGGGCTACAGGAGAGTTGGAGAGAGACTTTTGACAAAGGCACGGAGTGACAGGACAAGAGGTGATGGCTTCAGCCTGGAAGAAGCTGGATTGAGCTTAGCCATTAGGAAGCAATTCTTCCTCATGAGGGTGCTGAGGCACTGGAACAGGTTGCCCAGAGAAGCTGTGGAGGCTCCCAGCCTGGAAGTGCTGAAAGCCAGGCTGGATGAGGCCTTGAGCAAGCTGGGCTGGTAGGAGCTGTCCCTGCCCATGGCAAGGGATTGGAACTAGATGATCTTTAAGCTCTATTCCAACCCAAACCATTCTATGAATCTGACTGCAAAGCAGCAGTTCAGGCAATACAGTATCCCAGTCACAGCTGCTCATGGCCTGGTGCTGCCTTGTTCTCTCTTAAACTACACCAGGAGCCTCTTCAAAACACATCAATTCCATGTTGCTGTGGTAAAGGGAGCAAGGGGACAAGAGGATTTCTTCCTGCAAAGGCCTGCAGTGATAGGACGAGGGGCAATGGTTTGAAATGAGAGGAGACTTAGATTGGATGTGAAGAAAAAGTTCTGCACCAGGAGGGTGGTGGAACACTGGAACAGGTTGCCCAGGGAGGTGGTTGAGGTCTCATCCCTGGAGATATTCAAGGTGAGGCTGGACAGGGCTCTGGGCAACCTGATCCAGTGGGGGATGTCCCTGCTGACTGCAGGGGGGTTGGACTGGATGAGTTTTGGAGCTCCCCTCCAACCTAAACCAGTCTATGATTCAATGATCCAGCTAACAGAAGGGTTAAGAGCAAGCACAAAAGCCTGATGAATGGATGGGCTGTGCCACAATGCCTCCAGCCTCTCTAGAGAGACTAAGATCTAGAAGCACAAAGGAGATCTCTTCTTTCATCAAAACCATCCACCCCTATCCTGAGGAAGGCAGCACTGAACTGAAGCCAGTTGCTAGGGAATGAAGAGAACTGGCAGCTGGTGCTGAGGATATGTGAAAGCAATGGACTGGCACTCCAGAGAACCTTCTCACAAGTTCCCCCAAATTTGTCAGTCTAGCTCTATGCCAAAGGATGATGTAACAAAGCAAAGAATCACTTTGGTGGGGACTATTTATACCAAGGAGGTTAAGGAGAAGCACTTCCACTTGTGGACAGGTGTGTTACATAAAACACAGACTTCTCCAGGGAGGACACTGCTGTGGCTCCAAATACCCCAGGGGAAGACACACAACTTGGGTTTCAGCCCCTTGACCACACAAGAAGCTGTAAATCCCTTCACAGAACCACAGGTTGGAAGGGACCCCAGGGACCACCTGCTCCAACCTCTGCAGCTAACAGCAGAGCTGAAAGGAGCTGCCCAGCACCCTGCCAAGCTGAGCCTTCCAACTGCCCCATGGAGGGGACTCCACTGCTGCCCTTGGGAGATGATTCTCTTCATGCCAAGCTTGCACCTCTCTTCTGAGGAGCTGCTCAACTGTGGCAGCAGTTAACCATGACAAGAAGAGAATGAAGTAAACATGGAGCAAAGAGTCTGCCTCCTGCAAGGTTCCCAGCCTCTCTCATACCACCTGGGACTGTCAAGAGCCAAAGCACAGAAAGCTCCCTCAAGCTGAGTTTCTGCAGCAGACCTAGGACTCCAAGAATGGAGAGGGGAGAACAGGTAAGCTTCATCAGAACCACCAACCACTCTCTGATAGGCTTCTCAGGGTGACAAGGAGTGGTAAACATCTGAGGTGACTCTGCCCCTCTGCTCTACCCTAGTGAGACCCTACCTGCAGTGCTGGGTCCAGCTATGGAGATCCCAAAACAAGGAGGGCATGGAACTGTTGGAGCTGGTCCAGAGGCCACAAAAACAATCAGAGGCCTGGAAAACCTCCCCACTGGGACAGGCTGAGAGAGTTGGGGCTGTTCAGCCTGGAGAAGAGAAGGCTGCAGGGAGACCTCAGAGCAGCCTTCCAGTACCTGAAGGGGCTCCAGGAGTGCTGGGGAGGGATTTTTGACAAGGGTTTGGAGTGACAGGATGAAGGGTAATGGATTTGAGCTAGAAGAAGCTGGATTTAGATTGGCCATTAGGCAGCAATTGTTGCCCATGAGGGTGGTGAGGCACTGGAATAGGTTGGCAGGGGGCTGAAACTAGATGAACTTTAAGGTCCATTCCAACCCAAAGCAGTCTCTGACTCCAGGAGCAGCTGCCCTAAGGCTGGCTTTGCAGTGCCAAGCAGCAGTTAAGTGGCCAGAGCTCAGCAGCTGCAGAGCTCCCCAGAGCTGCAGACACTGCCCACAAAGCCTGCTCTGGGGCCTGGGCTCTGCTCTCCAGCAAAGAGCAGCAGCAGAATGAAACCAGACACTGCTCTAAGGAACTGCTCTCTAGAAACCCCTCTTCCACTCTCCAGAGCAGGCTCTGAGAACGTGTTCACAGCAGCTCCTGCCTTCCAAGATCTCCATCTGCAGTCCAAAGGCTCTCCTTTGACCCAGGGAGCTTAGCAGACTGCAAGGGCTGAAGGTGTCAGAGGGAACAAGCCTAGCACTGCATCATGAGCACAGAGCAATGGGCAACTCCAGCAGAGCCTTTCCCTCTGTGCTTGCAGCTAACTCCTTCCTGAATTGAGATGAGCAAACTCCCCCTCACAGCAAAAAAAAGCCTCAGATTCACAAGTTGCTGCAGAGCAGCTGTCAAACAGCAGACTAGGAGAGAATGAGGGGTTTTTGTTAGGTTTTTTCCTCCTGAACTTCAAGGGGATGTGGGCTGAGGAGGGGAAGAGAATGAATAAGAGTCCCTGTTTCAGGAGCCAGGATTTTGCAGGGATCTTTGAGACAGAGCAGGCTGATTGGGAAGCTCTCCAGCTCTCAAAACCTGGAGTGTCAGGGGAAGAGCAGCAACACCAGCTCCATTCTGCAGGAGTGGCAGAGCAAGGGGAAAGAGCAGTGCCAGCAACTTCACTCAGGGGAAGTTCATCTCCTACTGCAACAACTGCTTGCAGTCCCAGATGGGGAAGCCTGGCTGGTGTATTTTATTAACACACACACCTGAGGAAGGCAGAGCTTAACCACTGCCAAGGCTGGGTTAGAATGCTGCCCAAGTGCTTCCCATCCCTCTCTGAGATTCCTCAATGCATTCTTTTAGCTACAGTCCAGGCATGGAGTCCACAGGCAGCAGCACTCATAGAACCACACAACAGTTTGGGTTGGAAGGGTCCTTAAAGCTCATCCAGTTCCAACCCCCTGCCATGGGCAGGGACACCTCCCACCAGCCCAGCTTGCTCAAGGCCTCATCCAGCGTGACCTTGAATACATCAAAGGAGGAGGCAGCCACTACCTCCCTCTGAGATCATCCAGTCCAACCAGCAACCCAGCACCACCTTGGCCATTAAACCATAGTTCCAAGTGCCATGGCCACAGGTTTCTTGAACACCTCCAGGCATGGGGACTCCACCACCTCCCTGGGCAGCCTCTTCCCATCCCTGACCACTCTTGAAGCAAACAAATTGCTCCTCATCTCCAACCTAAGCCTCCCCTGGCACAATTCCAGGCCGTTTCCTCTCCTCCTATCACCTGAAACCAGGGAGCAGAGCCCAACCCCCACCTCACTGCAGCCTCCTCTCGGGGAGCTGTAGAGAGCAATGAGGTCTCCCTCAGCCTCCTCTTCTCCACACTCAACACCCCCAGCTCCCTCAGCTGCTCCTCCTAGGTCTTCTCCATCTCATCTAGGAGATGCCATTGGTCTTACTGAATTTTTGCTACTTGTTTGGTGCTTCTTCCTTTCCCCAAAGCCCCAGTCCTCTGCCACACCCTGCTTTAAACACAGAACAATCATAGAATCATAGAATGGCCTTGGCTGGAAGAGACCTTAGAGACCTCTCATCTAGCCCAGGCCTCAAGGCCTCATCCAACCTGGCACTGAGCACCTCCAGGGAAGGAGCATCCACAATTTCTCTAACAATCCATTCCAGACTCTTGCCACCCTTGTAGAGAAGAATTTCTTCCTCAGATCCAATTTAAACCTATTCTCCTTCAATTTAAATCCATTTCCCCTTGTTCTATTGGTGGACACTGTTCACAGTATCACCAAGGTTGGAAGAGACCTCAAAGATCATCAAGTCCAACCTGTCACCACAGACCTCATGACTAAACCATGGCACCAAGTGCCACATCCAATCCCCTCCAACACCTCCCTGGGCAGCACATCCCAATGGCCAACAACTCTCTCTGGGAAGAACTTTCCCCTCACCCCCAGCCTAAACTTCCCCTGGCACAGCTTGAGACTATGTCCTCTTGTTCTGGTGCTGCTTGCCTGGGAGAAGACACCAACCCCCACGTGGCTACAACCTCCCTTTAGGGAGTTGGAGAGAGCAATGAGGTCTCCCCTGAGCCTCCTCTTCTGCAGGCTAAGCAACCCCAGCTCCCTCAGCCTCTCCTCACAGGGCTGTGCTCCAGACCCCTCCCCAGCCTCATTGCCCTTCTCTGGACACCTTCAAGTCTCTCAATGTCCTTCTTAAACTGAGGGGCCCAGAACTGGACACAGGACTCAAGGTGTGGCCTAACCAGTGCTGAGCACAGGGCACAATGGCTTACAAATAAAGAGGGGAGAGACCTGAGCAAGTAAAGCACTGCTTCAGTTACCAGCCTTACAACACTACAAGCATTCTCCTGACCCCAGCTCTGGAAAAGCAAGAGGGTATTTCTGTCCCTGTGCCCAGAATGTCTCCAAACAGAACGACACAGCACAGTCTAGCAGTGACCAGCTCTGTCTGTGCCAACACCAGCAGGCAGCACGGCTCAGTTGGAGAGCTCCAAGCCAAACAGATGGTGCTGAGGACCTCACACTTGAACTAGATCCAGTTCTGCTGGTGTTCTCTCCAGATTAGCTCTTCTTTCCCACCGTGGGCCAACCAGACTGTATCTTCTGACTGAGCTTCCTTCAGGAGTCTGCTTCATGCAATCAGACCTCCCTACAATGTGGATTTGAGCCTGGTACCAAGGAGCTGTGCTGAGAATATCACAGAATTGGTTTGGTTGGGAAAACCCCCTGAGATCATCCAGCCCAACCATCAACCCAGCACCACCATGGCCACCAAACCATGGCCCCAGGAGCCATGGCCACACATTTCTGGAACACCTCCAGGGATGGGGACTCCACCACCTCCCTGGGCAGCCTCTGCCACTCTTGCAGCAAAGAATTTCTTTCTCATCTCCAACCTAACCTTCCCCCAATGCAATTTCAGGACACCACTTCTTGTCCTACCACCTGATACTGGAGAGAATACTGACACACTTCCCCTAATTTCTAATACACCTCTTCTTCACAGAACTCTCTGAGAAGCCTTAGGATGCTCTGAATGGTGACAGCCAGGGAAACTGCTCCTGAGAGTAAACAGCAGCAGTGTCTGATGTGCACACAACACTCTCCTGAAAAGCCCAAACTAGAGGCAGCTCCTTTCAAGCTGTCAAGGCAAAGCTAACAACTCCTCAGCTCAGAGTGCAAGCCTGGTTATGCAACACTCTCCCTTCCAAACTCACTCCTACGGCAGAGCTTTACAAATTCAGAGCACTGGTAAGCAGATGAAGATGGAATCCCAACAGGAGAACTTCTTCAAGGAGGGGCACTTCCCCACTGACAGGCAGGAGAACTTCTTGCATCACCCTCTGAAAATCCAGCAACCTCCTTTACAGCCTGGGAGAACAAGTCAGGAGCAGGACAGGACAGAGTAGAACAGGACAGGACAGGGCAGGGCAGGGCAGGGCAGAGCGGAACAGGACCGGACGGTAGGGAACGGGGCAGGGAGGGACGGGACGGGGCGGGACAGAGCAGAGCGGGACGGGGCAGAGCAGAGCGGGACGGGACAGAGCGGGGCAGAGAGGGACGGGGCAGAGCAGAGCGGGACGGGGCAGGGCGGGGCAGAGCGGGACGGGGCAGAGCAGAGCGGGACGGGGCAGAGCAGAGCAGAGCGGGACGGGGCAGGGCGGGGCAGAGCGGGACGGGGCAGAGCAGAGCGGGACAGGGCAGAGCAGAGCGGGACAGGGCAGAGCAGAGCGGGACGGGGCAGAGCAGAGCGGGACGGGGCAGAGCAGAGCAGAGCGGGACGGGGCAGGGCGGGGCAGAGCGGGACGGGGCAGAGCAGAGCGGGACAGGGCAGAGCAGAGCGGGACAGGGCAGAGCAGAGCGGGACGGGGCAGAGCAGAGCGGGACGGGGCAGAGCGGGACGGGGCAGAGCAGAGCGGGACAGGGCAGAGCAGAGCGGGACAGGGCAGAGCGGGGCAGAGCAGAGCGGGACGGGGCAGAGCAGAGCGGGACGGGGCAGAGCAGAGCGGGACGGGGCAGAGCAGGGCAGAGCAGAGCGGGACGGGACAGAGCAGAGCGGGACAGGGCAGAGCAGAGCGGGACAGGGCAGAGCGGGACAGGGCAGAGCGGGACAGGGCAGAGCGGGGCGGGACAGGGCAGAGCGGGACGGGACAGAGCAGAGCGGGACGGGACAGAGCAGAGCGGGACGGGGCAGAGCAGAGCGGGACGGGGCAGAGCAGAGCGGGACGGGGCAGAGCAGAGCGGGACGGGGCAGAGCAGAGCGGGACGGGGCAGAGCAGGGCAGAGCAGAGCGGGACGGGACAGAGCAGAGCGGGACAGGGCAGAGCAGAGCGGGACAGGGCAGAGCGGGACAGGGCAGAGCGGGACGGGGCAGGGCAGAGCGGGACGGGGCAGAGCAGAGCGGGACGGGGCAGAGCAGGGCAGAGCAGGGCAGAGCAGGGCAGAGCAGAGCGGGACGGGGCAGAGCAGGGCAGAGCAGGGCAGGGCAGAGCAGAGCGGGACGGGACAGAGCAGAGCGGGACAGGGCAGAGCAGAGCGGGACGGGGCAGAGCGGGGCAGAGCAGAGCGGGACGGGGCAGAGCGGGGCAGAGCAGGGCAGGGCAGAGCAGGGCAGAGCAGAGCGGGACGGGACAGAGCAGAGCGGGACAGGGCAGAGCAGAGCGGGACGGGGCAGAGCAGAGCGGGACGGGGCAGAGCAGAGCGGGACGGGGCAGAGCGGGACGGGGCAGAGCAGAGCGGGACAGGGCAGAGCAGAGCGGGACAGGGCAGAGCAGAGCGGGACAGGGCAGAGCAGAGCGGGACGGGGCAGAGCGGGACGGGGCAGAGCAGAGCGGGACAGGGCAGAGCAGAGCGGGACAGGGCAGAGCGGGGCGGGACAGGGCAGAGCGGGACGGGACAGAGCAGAGCGGGACGGGGCAGAGCGGGGCAGAGCAGAGCGGGACGGGGCAGAGCAGAGCGGGACGGGGCAGAGCAGAGCGGGACGGGGCAGAGCAGAGCGGGACGGGGCAGAGCAGGGCAGAGCAGAGCGGGACGGGACAGAGCAGAGCGGGACAGGGCAGAGCAGAGCGGGACAGGGCAGAGCGGGACAGGGCAGAGCGGGACGGGGCAGGGCAGAGCGGGACGGGGCAGAGCAGAGCGGGACGGGGCAGAGCAGGGCAGAGCAGGGCAGAGCAGGGCAGAGCAGAGCGGGACGGGGCAGAGCAGGGCAGAGCAGGGCAGGGCAGAGCAGAGCGGGACGGGACAGAGCAGAGCGGGACAGGGCAGAGCAGAGCGGGACGGGGCAGAGCGGGGCAGAGCAGAGCGGGACGGGGCAGAGCGGGGCAGAGCAGGGCAGAGCAGAGCGGGACGGGACAGAGCAGAGCGGGACAGGGCAGAGCAGAGCGGGACAGGGCAGAGCAGAGCGGGACGGGGCAGAGCGGGGCAGAGCAGAGCGGGACGGGGCAGAGCGGGACGGGGCAGAGCGGGGCAGAGCAGAGCGGGACGGGGCAGAGCGGGGCAGAGCAGAGCGGGACGGGGCAGAGCGGGGCAGAGCAGAGCGGGATGGGGCAGAGCGGGATGGGGCAGAGCGGGGCAGAGCGGGACGGGGCGGGGCAGAGCGGGACGGGGCGGGGCAGAGCGGGACGGGGCGGGGCAGAGCGGGGCGGGGCGGGGCAGAGCGGGGCGGGGCAGAGCGGGGCGGGGCAGAGCGGGACGGGGCGGGGCAGAGCGGGACAGGACGGGACAGAGCGGGACGGGACGGGACAGAGCGGGACGGGGCAGAGCGGGACGGGGCAGAGCGGGACGGGGCAGAGCGGGACGGGACGGGACAGAGCGGGACGGGACGGGGCAGAGCGAGACGGGGCAGAATTAACCAGGTTGGAAAAGACCTTCAAGATCATTTGAGTCCAACCTATCAGCCCTTAAAGATCATCCAGTCCCAACCCCCCAGATGTGTCTATTGATCCCAAATCAGTATCACTGAGCTCAGTAGCAGACTGCAAATCAGGTTCAGCACAACCTCTGAAGGGCAAAGTCCCAGGAGTTCATTTTTCTAGAGACACAAAATTTCAGCTTCTGGCAATCAGGGCTCCCTGCTATGGTAATATTTGTGCTCACATCTCCTGTCTCATTAGCCCAAGAAACAAGATCCCCATTCCCAAACTCTGAGCCAGTGTCACATACCCCCAGCTTCCCCTGGGCTCACTGTATTCTTGTTATACAGCCAAGAAGCTTTCCAGTGGAGACTCCATAGCACATCTACAACAAAGTAATTCCTTCTGTGCTTACAGTGAAAGTCCTACCATGCATCCAGGCAGTTGTGCCACATTCCCCTTTCTCTAGCCCCCCTCAAAACACTCTTGAGAGCCCTTCCCCCAAGAACAGGCCTTGAGAGACAGAAAGGACCCAGATCCTGGCCAACTGGACCAAGGCAGTGGTTGTGCCACTGGTGAGGCCACAGCTTGAGTGCTGGGTTCAGTTTTGGGTCCCTCACTCCATGAAAGGACATTGAGAGGCTGGAGCAGGTCCAGAGAAGGGCAACCAAGCTGGGGAAGGGTCTGGAGAAGAGGGCTGGGGAGGAGCAGCTGAGGGAGCTGGGGGTGTTGAGTGTGGAGAAGAGGAGGCTGAGGGAGACCTCATTGCTCTCCGCAGCTCCCTGAGAGGAGGCTGCAGGGAGGTGGGGGTTGGGCTCTGCTCCCTAGGCTCAGATGACAGGAGATGAAATGTCCTGAAATTGTGCCAGGGGAGACTTAGGTTGGAGATAAGGAAATTTTTGTTAGCTGCAAGAGTGGTCAGGGCTTGGCAGAGGCTGCCCAGGGAGGTGGTGGGGTCCCCATCCCTGGAGGTGTACCACAAACCTGTGGCAATGGCACTTGGGGATGTGGTTTGATGGCCAAGGTGGTGTTGGGTTGCTGGCTGGAGTGGATGATCTTGGAGATCTCTTCCAAGCAAAACAATTCTGTGAGCCTACAAAATTGCTGCAAAGCCCTGGAAGGTGACCAATTTCATCTAGAGAATCTAACACAAGTCAGGTGAAGCTGACAGCTAGTCCTAAAAAATGATCTCAACTGCAACCCAAATGAATTCTGTCAAATAACTTCAGCCAAAGGACAGAGAACTGCCATGGAGGTTTTCAGATGTAGATGTGTGTGTGTGTGCTCAACAGGCCTCACAGCTACACAAACCCACCTGATGTGACTGACTTACAGTTTGAAGTGAGAAAAGCAGCACCTCCCCCAACTCCAGAGGAGGCTTTGGACACTTAGAGAAGATGCAGAGCCCCCGTGAGTTGTGAGGTGGACACAGTACCTGTTCTGCAGAGCCCAGCACTCCTCTGCTCTGCTTAGCCTCTGTACTCAGCACTGCTTAGGCCACACCTTGAGTCCTGTGTCCAGTTCTGGGCTCCTCAGGTTAGGAAAGATGTTGAGCTGCTGGAAGGTGTCCAGAGAAGGGCAACAAAGCTGGGGAGGGGTCTGGAGCACAGCCCTGTGAGGAGAGGCTGAGGGAGCTGGGGTTGCTTAGCCTGGAGAAGAGGAGGCTCAGGGGAGACCTTCTTGCTCTCTCCAACTCCCTGAAGGGAGGTTGTAGCCAGGTGGGGGCTGGTCTCTTCTCCCAGGCAAGCAGCACCAGAACAAGAGGACACAGTCTCAAGCTGCAGGGGAGTTTTAGGTTCGATGTTAGAAAGAAATTCTTCATACAGAGAGAGACTGGCCATTGGGATGTGCTGCCCAGGGAGGTGGTGGAGTCCCCATCCCTGGAGGTGTTCACGAGGGGACTGGATGAGGCAACTTGGTGCCATGGTTTAGTTGATCAGATGGTGTTGGGTGATAGGCTGGACTCAAGGTCTTTCCCAAGCTGGTTAATTCTGTACCAAAGCCAGCCAGGCTGGAGAAACAACATTCCAGCAGCACCAGAGCACAACTGCTCACTGCTTTGTCTCAACAAGCAAAGAGCCTGAGGCCTTTCAGCAGAGCAGCTCTTTGGGTTCTGGTGGAAGAGCTTGTTTCTAGAGCTCCTCAAGCTCTCCTCCTCCTTGAAGGCCTGGTATTTGTTTCTGTGCCAAGCAGCAAAGGCTGCTGGTGCTGTGCTGTGTTCCTGTGCCAGGGCTATACTTGAGCTCAGACTCCATTTTGCCTGGTTTTTGTCTCCTGCTTAAGCTGCATGTTGCAGAGCACCTCCCAAGGAGTGTGGGACCACCACTTCTCTGTCAGAATCACCACAGTTTTGCTGGCAGAAGTATAGAATCACAAAATTGTTTCAGTTGGAAGAGACCTCCAAAATCACCCAGTCCAACCAGCACCCCTACCCCACCATGGCCACCAAACCATGGCCCCAAGTGCCATGACCACACCTTTCTGGAACACCTCCAGGGATGGGGACTCCACCACCTCCCTGGGCAGCCTCTGCCAATCCCTAACCACTCTTGCAGCAAACAAAATTTTCCCCATCTCCAACCTAAGCCTCCCCTGGCACAATTTTAGGCCATATTGTCTCTATGACCTGATACTGGGGAGGAGAACCCAACCCCCATGTCACTGCAGCCTCCTCTCAGGGAGCTGCAGAGAGCAATGAGGTCTCCCTTCAGCCTCCTCTTCTCCACACTAAACCACCCCAGCTCCCTCAGCTGCTCTTGTTCTGGAAGTAGCCCTCTGCTCACTTGTCAAGCCTGGCATCTCCACCTCATTTTCTACCACACTTAGTCACTGTTCACCCTCAAGCTTTTGCAGATCCACCAGAGCTGTAGACAGCTGTGTGCTGCAGGATCACCCAGCCAAGTGCTCCTCTAATTCTGGGCATGTTGGAATCACTTGATGCAGTTCAGTTTCCCCCAGCTCAATACCTGGCTGCTGTGCACATGACAAGAGGGCAGATGAACAGGAAAAGAAAAGCTGTTTCAGAGATGCTCACAGAATTTTGCTTCACCCCTTTTCTCCCACCTGTGACACTTAAGGCATACAAAAAGGAACCAGGACAAGCCTGCTTTAACCCTGTTATCCCTTGTTTTTATGGGCCACCCCTAACAGCAAGGGAAAAAACCCCAGACCACCATGGGGAAAGCAGGTCAGAAGGCTACCAGCTACAGTTACTCCTCCAAAAATAGAAGCCTTCAGTTTTGCAGTTTCAAACAGGGCACAGAGCTGTCCTGTGTGCCCTCTGGGTTTGTCACTTTCTGTCACTCTGATTCTAGGACCAACACAGTTCTCCAGGTGAACTCAGGCAGGCTGTTAGAGGCCCATTCATAAAGCACACCAAGGATTCCCCTCAAGGGAGTTCCATGTTAGAAAGGCAGAGATTTCACTCCCACCCCCTCAGCCCCAGCTCACTGCACACACACCTGCTGGACATCACATCTTACCTGAGACAGCATCATAGAACTGCTCCTCACTGAGGATGCTGAGAGGTGGAGATCCCTCCACCAGAGGCAGAGATTTCCCTTCAAGGGAGACTGCTCCCACCCCCTCAGCCCCTTCCCACCAGCACCCAGCTCACTGCACACACACCTGCTGGACATCACAACTTACCTGAGACAGCATCATAGAACTGCTCCTCACTGAGGATGCTGAGAGGTGGAGATCCCTTCACCAGAGACTGCTCTAGTTCATGGTGCTCGGTCGCTAGTGTCTCTAGTGCTTCTGACAAGATCTTGTTTTTCTCCTGCTCATGCTCCAGTTTCAAATTCCTCACCTATAAGTAGACACATGTATGAATAAAATCTCATCTCTCCAAAGAATGTGTAGCTGGAAGCTATACAGAAAACAGACACCCATGAACAAGTAAATACAGAAATGAAAAACAGCTGGAACCGAAACCATAAAGATTGAGACCACCACAGTCCAGTTCTGCTGCCCCCAGCACAAGGAGGACATAGAAGAGCTGCAGAGGGTCTGGAGGCAGCCACCAAGATGATCAGAGGGCTGGAGAACCTCCCCTGTGAGGACAGGCTGGGAGAGTCAGGCCTGTTGAGTCTGGAGAAGAGAAGGCTCAGGAAGACCTTAGAGCAGACTTCCCAGAACACAGAATCCCAGAGTGCCAGGTTGGAAGGGACCCCAGGGAGCATCTGCTCCAACCTCTCCAGCTAACAGCAGAGCTGAAAGGAGCTGGCCCACCCAGTGCCTGAAGGGGCTCCAGGAGAGCTGGGGAGGGACTTTGGACAAGGGCTGGGAGTGACAGGAGGAGGGAGAATGGATTGAAGCTGAAAGAGGGGAGATTGAGACTGGAGATTGGGAAGGAATTCTTTGCAGTGAGGGTGGGGAGACACTGGCACAGGTTGCCCAGGGAGGTGGTGGCTGCCTCCTGCCTGGAGGTGTTCAAGGCCAGGTTGGATGAGGCCTTGAGCAAGCTGGGCTGGTGGGAAGTGTCCCTGCCCATGGCAGGAGGTTGGAACTGGATGATCCTTGAGGTCCCTTCCAACCCAACCCATTCCATGAATCCATGACTCTATTTTTGTGACGACAACAAAGCTGCCACTCAACATTTCCAGTAGCTGAGAAATCTGACAAATAAGATTTGACAGCCTGGAGCACAGCTCCAGTAGTGAATTCATGCCAGAGAACTGTACCTTCAGACTGAGGAGAAGTATCTACAACTCTGCTTGGATGACCTCAGCCATGGAGCTAGCAATTGGTTTCTCCAGGCACCAAGCTCCCTGTACTAGTCTGCTCTAATTTGGGCCAAGCAGCATCATCCAAATTGAATTACAGAGCAAATGGGAGTGCCCAGCTACAAATAACTGCAACCCAGCTAGGAGCTGAAAACATTTAACCCTGAGGATTACAGAAGGAGGTTAAAAAGGAGATTCCTCTACTGATTTAACATGGATATAAACAGTCCTCCCTCCCCACGCCCAAAATAGTCCAGAGAGGAGCCAGAAGCTGACAAGAAAAGCAGCCCAGCCACCAGACAAGTTTTTAAGCCCACACAAGCAGTCAGCTCCAGAAAGGAGGATCTTATCCCCAGCTTTTGAGCCCAGCACAAGTGAAGGCAGAGCTACACAGATTCATAGAGCCGTGGAATGGGTTGGGTTGGAAGGGACCTTCAAGATCATCCAGCTCCAACCCCCTGCCATGGACAGGGACACCTCCCACCAGCACTGCTTGCTCAAGGCCTCATCCAGCCTGGCCTTCAACACTTCCAGGGAGGAGGCATCCACAACCTCCCTTGGCACCTTTCCCATTCCTCATTTTCTTTGCTGGTGCTTTCCCACCTCCTCTTTCAGCCAGGGGAGGGGAGAAGGCTGCAGCTGAAGGCTCAGGAAGGGTCCCTTCTCCCAGCCCAGACTGCAGTGTGCTACTTCTGCCCTGCTGATGCCACATCTGGACTACTGAATCCAGTTCTGGGCTCCCCAGTTCAAGAGGGACAGGGATCTACTAGAGAGAGTCTAAGGGAGGCTGCAAGGATGAGGAAGGGACTGGAACATCTGGGATGGGCATTGGAATGTGCTGCCCAGGGAGGTGGTGGAGTCACTGTCCCTGGAGGTGTTCAAAAAGGGATTGGACGTGGCACTTGGTGCCATGGTTTAGTTGTCAGGAGGTGTTGGGTGACAGGTTGGACTCGATGATCTTTGAGGTCTTTTCCACCCTTACTGATTCTATGATTCTATGATCTGAAAGACTTGGGGTTGTTTGGCCTGGAGAAGAGTAGCCTGAGAGAGGATCTTAGTGATGTCTATAAATATCTGAGGGGTGGGTGTCAAGAAAGGGCCAGGCTCTTCTCAGAGGTGTTCTGTGACAGGACAAGGAACAAGAGGTAAAGCTGGAACCCAGGAAGTTCTACCACAACATGAGCAGAAACTTGCTTGGTGTGAGGGTGGCAGAGCCCTGGAGCAGGCTGCCCAGAGAGGTTGTGGAGTCTCCTTTTGTGGAGACTTTCAAGACCCACCTGGATGTGTTCCTGTGTGACCTGCCCCTGGGTGACCCTGCTCTGCCAGGGGGGTTGGACTCTAGAGGTCCCTTCCAACCTCTACCATTCTGTGATTCTCCCTCAGTCCTTCAACTGTCCACTCCTTTCCTTTCCCTTCTTTTCTCCCTTCCAGTCTCTGGTGAAAAGCATCCCCAAGCCCTTCCTTGTCCTCCAGCTTCCTCTCTCAGGTCAGTTTACAACCCCTCTCCTCAGAACAGGCAAGGACATGACAATCTCTTGGAACAGTTACAGGAACAACTCACAGCTTTCCTAGGCAACTTACACAGAGACCAACATCAGCTTTTGCAGTCTAATTTAAGCCTTGCTCCTATGTCCTCTCTGGTTACACTTTACATTAAAGCTTTGCTTTGGAGGCTTCAGCCCTCTGAGTTACAAGCACCACTCCCACAGTGGATTCAGAGCTGGAGACAGATGAGGGAGTGAAAATTTAAGGGCTAAAAATGAGGTATTACAGGTTGAAGGAGATTCTCCTCACCCTCTCTTCAGCCCCAGTTAGGCCACACCTGGAATGGTGTGTGCAGTTCTGGGTTCCCCAGTTCAAGAGGGACAGGGAACTACTGGGAAGAGTTCAATGGAGACTAGGAGGATGATGATGCCTGATAAGGAAAGGCTGAGAGACCTGGGGCTGTTCAGCCTGGACAAGAGAGGCCTGAGAGGGGACCTTATCAATCTCTATCACAGTATCACAGTATCACCAAGGTTGGAAGAGACCTCAGAGATCATCAAGTCCAACCTGTCACCCAACACCTCATGACTAAACCATGGCACCAAGTGCCACATCCAATCCCCTCTTCAACACCTCCAGGGATGGGGACTCCACCACCTCCCTGGGCAGCACATTCCAGCAGCTAACAACTCTCTCAGTGAAGAACTTTCTCCTAACCTCCAGCCTAAACCTCCCCTGGCACAGCTTGAGACTCTGTCCTCTTGTTCTGGTGCTGCTTGCCTGGGAGAAGAGACCAACCCCCACCTGGCTGCAACCTCCCTTCAGGGAGTTGGAGAGAGCAAGAAGGTCTCCCCTGAGCCTCCTCTTCTCCAGGCTAAGCAACCCCAGCTCCCTCAGCCTCTCCTCACAGGGCTGTGCTCCAGACCCCTCCCCAGCTTTCTTGCCCTTCTCTGGACACCTTCAAGTCTCTCAATGTCCTTCTTAAACTGAGGGGCCCAGAACTGGACACAGGACTCAAGGTGTGGCCTCAGCAGTGCTGAGCACAGGGCACAATGACTTCCCTGCTCCTGCTGGCCACACTATTCCTGATACAGGCCAGGATGCCATTGGCCTTCTTGGCCACCTGGGCACACTGCTGGCTCATGTTTAGGTGGCTGTCAATCAGCACCCCCAGGTCCCTCTCTGTTTGATAGTTCTCCAGCCACTCTGCCCCCAGCCTGTAGCACTGCCTGGGGTTGTTGTGGCCAAAGTGCAGCACCTGGCACTTGGGACTTGTTGAATGCCATCCTGTTGGCCTCTGCCCATCTGTGCAGCCTGGCAAGGTCCCTCTGCAGAGCCCTTCTGTCCTCTAACTGACCAACATCTGCTCCCAGCTTGGTGTCATCTGCAAATTTGCTGATGACTGACTCAATGCCCTCACCCAGATCATCAATGAAGATAATCTGGATGAGGGGAGGGTGGCTGCCAGAAGGATGCAGCCAGTCTCTTTCCAGTGACACCCAGTGAGAAGACAAATGGCAGTGGACATAAACTCAGTCACAGGAAGTTCCATCTCAGCATGGGAAAAAACACTTTCTTACTGTGAGGGTGACAGAGCCCAGCAGCAGGCTGCCTGGAGAAGCTGTGGAGTCTCCTCCTCTGCAGACTTTCAAGCCACATCTGGCTGTGTCCCTGTGTGACCTGCCTCAGGGGATGCTGCTTTGGCAGGGGAGTTGGACTGGATGATCTCTGGAGATCCCTTCCAGCCCCTGCCATGCCAGGATTCAATGAAATTTGCCACTTGCAGAGCAGAATTTCTCTGCTGGCAATAACTATCCTCTGGAGAAAGATTTACAGGAGAAATGTTGAGGCCCTCAGTTGTGCAAACACTAACTCAGCCAGCTTGGCTGCCAGGCTCAGAGTGTAAAGGGGGCAATCCAATTAAATGATAATTAAAAGAGCATAAAATTGGGTTGCTAATTGAAAGCAATAAAACCAGTCAGACACTTACCATCTAATGCTTTCCTCCTGAACCAAATGAAGGAAGTCTGGAGCAGTTACTGTCACTTACACTTAAAGCTCACCCTGCCAGCACCAACAAAGCCAATTACTGCAATGTTCATCCCAGGCAGATGTGCTCTGCTCAGCTGCCCCGGGGTGCTTTCTGCAGGGCTTACACTTTGCAGGCTATCACAGACTTAAGGACCTGCCCACCCTGAGAATCACAGAAGACATCTGGTTGGAAGAGACCTCCAAGATCATCGAGTCCAACCCCTGACCCAACACTGAAGGGTCAACACTAAACCATGTCCCTAAGGCATCAGGTCCAGGCAGCGCTTGATGCCCCCAGGGACTGTGACTCCTGTCTAACCTGGCCTTCAACAGCTCCAGGGAGGGGGCATCCACGACCTCCCTGGGCAGCCTGTTCCAGTGTCTCACCACCCTCACTGCAAAGGGTTTCTTCCCTAATCTCCACTCTCAATCTCCCTTCTTCCACCTTCAATCCATTGCCCCTCATCCTGTCACTCCAAGCCTCTGTCAAAAGTCCCTCCCCAGCTCTCTGTAGCCTCCTTCAGGTGCTAGAAGGCTGCTCTAAGGTCTCCCTGAGCCTTCTCTTCTCCAGGCTGAACAGCCCCAACTCTCTCAGCCTTGTAAGAAGTCCCTCCCCAGGGACTTTGCACAAAGAGGCATTCTCCTGGCAGCCTGTGTAAGGCACAGCCTGGGATACAGCTGTGGTGTCTGCACCTTTAGGAGCAGAGCCTGAGCTGAGAAAGAGACAGATGGCAACTCACATCCTGCTGGGGTCTGCTCCTCATCCTCCAGCTATGGACTGGCTGTCATCTTTCTCACCTTTGTCACTGGTCCCCACACTGCCAGTGCCACCAGCAGCACTGTAAGCTATCCACTGAGCTCCACAGGGACACTCTAAGCCTAGCATGAGGCCAGTTGAGTTCCCGGTGTCAGGCTGGCTTTCCACCTTAGCTCCTGGCAAGGGTATTCTGCACCACAGCAATTAAGAGTCATCAGTGAGTTTAGGTTTGTGCTTGGACTATTACACAGGGACAGCTAAGATCAGTCCTGACTTCACCTCTAGGGAGAGTATCACCTTAGAGTATGTTGGACATTGGC
This sequence comes from Dryobates pubescens, assembly GCF_014839835.1. Taxonomy (NCBI): domain Eukaryota; kingdom Metazoa; phylum Chordata; class Aves; order Piciformes; family Picidae; genus Dryobates; species Dryobates pubescens. Next base: position 12,234,302 of record NC_071614.1, on the reverse strand, counting down.
ATCTTAGAACAGAACAGAATAGGAATAAACCAGGTTGGAAGAGACCTTCAAGTTCATCGCGTCCAATCTATCAACCAACACCACCTAATCAACTCAACCATGGCACCAAGCACCCTATCAAGTCTCCTCCTGAACACCTCCAGTGATGGTGACTCCACCACCTCCCCAGGCAGCCCATTCCAATGGGCAATCACTCTCTCTGTATAAAACTTCCTCCTAACCTCCAGCCTAAACCTCCCCTGGCACAGCTTGAGACTGTGTCCTCTTGTTCTGGTGCTGCTTGCCTGGCAGAAGAGACCAACCTCTGTCTACAACTTCCCTTAAGGTAGTTGTAGAGAGCAATAAGGTCACCCCTGAGTCTCCTCTTCTCCAGGCTAAGCAACCCCAGCTCCCTCAGCCTCTCCTCACAGGGCTGTGCTCCAGACCCCTCCCCAGCTTTGCTGCCCTTCTCTGGACACACTCCAGCAAGTCAACCTCCTTCCTAAACTGAGGGGCCCAGAACACAGTACTCGAGGTGTGGCCTAACCAGTGCAGTGTACAGGGGCAAAATGACCTCCCTGCTCCTGCTGGCCACACTGTTCCTGATGCAGGCCAGGATGCCATTGGCCCTCTTGGCTGCCTGGGCACACTGCAGGCTCATGTTCAGCCTACCATCAACCAGTACCCCCAGGTCCCTCTCTGCCTGGCCACTCTCCAAGGGAAGCAGCAGAGTCCCTTCCACTGGACACTTCAAAGGCTCAGCTTGCCAGGGTGCTGGGCCAGCTCAAATCTACTGTCCCCTAGAAAGCTTGGACCAGATGATCCTTGGGGTCCCCTCCAACCTAGCAGTCAATGATTCTGTGATTATTGCAGTGGAACCCCAGGTTTGTAACTGCTGGTGGAAACTCTGTCTTGCAGAGATCAACAATCCCTCAATCATCAACCTTAAAAGCCACAGGCACAGCCATAACCTGATACACTGGCACAGAACCACCCAGGCTCCAGTATCTAGGTCAGTGCAGCAATTTGTTCCTTTAAAAAACAGCTGAAGGGGTTGGACAGCCAAGTTCTGGCAACTGGTTTCACTTCTGCTTTAATTGAATGGGAATCTGCTTCCAATACCTTCCCACAGAAGTGAGTCCTCCAGGCTGTAGGCACTGAATTGTGAGTTTGAAAAGCAGAATGGGCTTCTCCTAACAGGCAGACCTCTTTTATTTATTATTATTTTAAAGGAAAGCAACTGGGTCAGGGCAATCTCAAACACAAATATAGGCTGGGCAAGGAGTGGCTTGAGAGCAGGCTGGAGGAGAAAGACTCAGGGGTGTCAGCTGATGACAAACTCCCCAGGAGCCAGCACTGGTCCCTGGCAGCCCAGAGCCAGCTGTGTGCTGAGCTGCAGCCAGAGCAGGGAGAGCAGCAGCACAGGGAGGGGATTCTGCCCCTCTGCTCTGCTCTGCTCAGAGCCCACCTGCAGCACTGCCTCCAGCTCTGGGGCCCCCAGCACAAGAAGGACCTGGAGCGGATCCAGAGGAGGCCACAAAGATGATCAGAGGCTGGAGAACCTCTGCTGTGAGGACAGGCTGGGAGAGCAGGGGCTGTTCAGCCTGGAGAAGAGAAGGCTGTGGGGAGACCTTAGAGCAGCCTTTCAGTACCTGAAGGGGCTCCAGGAGAGCTGGGGAGGGACTTGTGACAAGGGAGTGACAGGAGGAGGGGGAACGGATTGAAGCTGAAAGAAGGGAGGTTGAGACTGGAGATTAGGAAGAAGTTCTTTGCAGTGAGGGTGGTGAGACCCTGGCACAGGTTGCCCAGAGAGGCTGAGGACTTGAGCAGCCTGTGCTGGTGGGAGGTATCCCTGCCCATGGCAGGGGGGTTGGAACTGGATGAGCTTTGAGGTCCCTTCCAAGCCAGCCCATTGCAGGATTCTACCAGCAGCCACTTCTCCAGCCTTGCCATCCTATCAGAAGCTCTGCCAAGCACAGGGACTCTGTGTAGAGTTTAACTCCTTCCCTGCCTGTTACACATTCATGTGCTCACTCCAAAAGATCCAAGAGCTCATCTGGGTCTGACAAACACCAGTCCCATTCCCAGCTGTACTCTCAGCTTCCATGAGATGTCAGAAACCTGCAACAGGACCAAACCACTGCATTTTCCTCCTTTTTAATGATTTTCTCCTCCCTCCCCCCCCCGCCCCTTTCTTAAAGCCTGAAGTCTTGAACTGCATGGGCAGAGCCTGTAAACCAAGGCTCCTCTGTCCATCCTGAAGACACCCCAGCACAGCACACAAAACACTTGCTTTGTTTGCTGCTGGATGCTTTTAATTTTAAATCAATGCCCAACAACAGTGGCACTTTTGTGGGGCTGGGGAGGGTCACACCACTGTATGGCCAGCTAATAAATGATCATCTCAGCAGCAGGCTAGAGCAGCTGCAAGCAAACCCTGAACAGCAACACACAGCAAGCAAGGCACAGAACAAGCAGAGACCCCTCAGCAAAGTGCAGGGCTCCCTGGTGTAACATCTGGGTAGTAAATGAAAAAAGACAGCATACCTCAGCTTTAGGCTCTCCTTGGGCTCAGAGAAAAGAGACTTCCCAACTCTGCAGCTGATTTGAGTTGAATTTTACTTCCCAAAGCACCCAGCTTCACTGTTAGGAACAAGAATGCTCACAACATGCAGACTTTCAAGCTGTGTAGGAAGGAAGAAGCAGCTCTTCCACATAGCAACCACAAGGCGATGTGCAGCCAGACTCCAGCGGAGTGCCAGCACCCCCTGCACCAACCCTGCTCTGCGGTAAGCTGAGCAGAGGGGAGCAGCCTGCCACTGCCTCGTCACAAGTGGGGGTTTGGTTTGCAAGCTGCATGGCTTTGTCTCACAGAAATTCCATCCTGCCCAGAACGTCACAGCCTGCGGGCTGCCGGCCATGGAGAACAGAGCATGGGGCAGGCTTTCAGCAGCAAGCTAAGGGCCGCTCTGAGACCAAAGCTCCCAGGTGACCTCATTGTGGCCTTCCAGTATCTGAAGGGGGCTACAAGAAGGCTGGGGAGAGACTTCTCAGCAACTCAGGTAGTGATAGGACTGGGGGGAATGGAATGAAGCTGGAGGTGGGGAGATTCAGGCTGGAGGTGAGGAGGAAGTTCTTCCCCATGAGAGTGGTGAAGCCCTGGAATGGGTTGTCCAGGGAGGTGGTTGGGACCCCATCCCTGGAGGTGTTTAAGCCCAGGCTGGATGAGGCTCTGGGCAGCCTGATCTAGTGTGGGGTGTCCCTGCCCATGGCATGGGGGTTGGAACTAGATGATCCTTGTGGTCCCTTTCAAACCCCACTGATATTATGATACTATGACCTGCCTGCAAATGAGCACCTATCCAAGGACATGGAAAACTGCTGCTCCAGCAGAACTGACAGGTGTCTGTGGGCATCTCCTGGCATGGAGAAATGCAATCATAGAACCACAGGATGGGTTGGGTTGGAAAGGACTTTGAAGATCATCTAATTGCAATCCCCCTGCCATGAGCAGGGACACCTTCCACCAGCTCAGGTTGTTCAAGGCTCCAGAGAACCTGGGCTGGAGCACCTCCACAGCCTCCCTGAGTAACCTGTGCCACTGTCTCACCACCCTCACTGTCAATTTCTTCCTAATCTCCAGTCTAAATCTCCCCTTGTCCAGCTTCAATCCATTGCCCCTTCTCCTGTCACTCCCAGCCCTTGTCAAAAGTCCCTCCCCAGCTCTCCTGGAGCCCCCTTTAAGTACTGGAAAGCTGCTCTAAGGTCTCCCCACAGCCTTCTCTTCTCCAGGCTGAACAGCTCTCAGCCTGTCCCCATAGGGGAGGTTCTCCAACCTCTGATCATCTTCATGGCCTCCTCTGGACCCTCTCCAGCAGCTCCAGGTCCTTCTTGTGCTGGGGACAGCAGGACTGGAGGCAGTGCTGCAGGTGGGGTCTGAGCAGAGCAGAGGGGCAGAATCTCCTGGCCATACTTCTTTTGATGCAGGCCAGGATTCATTTCTAGATTCAGACTTTGTGCTACCTGGAGCAGGGCTTCACTGCTGCTTAAGATGCTGCTGAAGTGAAAACAGAGCCCAGCTGCCCTCACATGGAGTTCTCACTTTTAACCACACATTGACCTTCAAAGAAGGAAGTTTTCCAGAAAAGAAAATATTGGCTTTTTTTAAAAGGTTTAATTTTCACCTCCCCTCATGGGACTCAACTCCCACTAAGCACATATTAGTACACATGAATATGTATAACCCTGCTTTTCTTCTAACCCTCCTCCCCTCCACCCCCAAACAACAGGAACAGCTTTCCTTTCGGGAGGGCTCTTTGCAAGCACGCCTCAGGTATCTGAGGAAGCACCAGAGAAGGGAAGGAGGAGTTCTTGATGAGTGCTCCCGTGACACATCACAGAACTGCAAGTGTGACAGCTCACAGGAGAGCAAAACCAAAGTGTTCCCAAACAGATGCGAGCGGCTTCGCCCTCTGCAGCTCCCCAAAGCACACAAATGCTTCACACCGACCTTCCACACTGCTTCCCTCCCTGCAGCCAGGCCTCGCCACACACAGCCCCTCTCCCCTCTCCCCACCAGCCACAAGGCTCTTCTGACAAACCTCTGCTCCCTTACCATCACACAGCTGGAAAAGGCCTTTCAGACCACTGAGTCCAACCATTAACCTGACACCACCAAGCCCACAGCTCAACCATGTCCCTCACAGAACCACAGAGATATTCAGCTTGGGAAAGCCTCTCAGGATCACCAAGTCCAACCATTAACCCTGCTCTCCAAGGGTCACCCCTAAACCATAGCCCCAAGCACCACATCCAAGCCTCCAGGGTTGGGGACTCCATCACCTCCCTGGGCAGCAGTTCCAGTGCCTGACCACTCTTGATGGGAAAATTTTTTTCCCAATGTCCAGTCTAAACCTTCCCAGGGGCAGCTTGAGGCCATTCCCTCTTGTTCTGTTGCTAATTGCCTGTGAGAAGAGACCAGCAGCAGCCTCTCCACAACCTCCTCTCAGGGAGCTGTAGAGAGCCAGGAGGTCTCCCCTCAGCCTCCTCTGTTTCACACTAACCATCCCCAGATCCTTCAGTCTCTCTTCGTCAGATGTATTCTCCAGGCCCTCCTCTGCCCTGGCTCCAGCACCTTCACAGCTCTCCTGTACTGAGGTGCCCAAACCTGGACACAACACTGGGGCTGTGGCCTAAGCACCACATCAACATGTCATTTCACATCCCTCCAAGGATGATGATTCCATCACTGCCCTGGGCACCCTGTTCCAGGGGCTGACAACTCTTTCAGCAAAGAAACTATTACTAATGTCCATCCTAACCTCCTCTGTGCAATTTGAGGCTGTTTTCTCTTGTCTGATCTTGTCAATTGAGAGAAGAACCCAACCCCCACCTCCCTGCAGCCTCCTCTCAGGGAGCTGTAGAGAGCAATGAGGTCTCCCTCAGCCTCCTCTTCTCCACACTCAACACCCCCAGCTCCCTCAGCTGCTTCTCTCCCCAGCCCTCTTCTCCAGACCCTTCCCCACCTTTGTTGTTCTTCTCTGGACCTGCTCCAGTACCTCAATATCTTTCTTGGAGTGAGTGGCCCAAAACTGAACCCAGTATCCAAGATGCAGCCTTACCAGTGCCAAATACAGGGGAACAATCACTTCCCTCAACCTATGCCCAGGCCTTAATTTACAGGAATTAAACTAGTTCTTGTAAACTTCATCATAAGCTTAAGCTTTCCAATGGTACAGAGACCCAATCCAAAAGAATAATGCTTTACTTCACTGCTTCTTACTTAAGTTTTCTCCCAGTGCTCTAAGCTCACCAGTTACTCCTCTTCAGAGACCCATCAGGTGCCTAGTTAAAAATAGAACAGTGCCAGTGCCTTGAACTGCTGCTGGTGTAGCTGCTGCCATGCAAAACAAGCTGTGATCAGGTAATCAAGGAAGTAAGCTGAGCTCACTGATGACAGGCAAAGGCTTACTTACTGTATCACAAGACAGCATCAGTCTTCATCTCAGAAGTCTGCCCAACTGACTACAACTACAGCATCAGAGCTGAGATCTTGAAATTCAGAAGAGAAGAAAGCCTCAAGACTAACATCACAGTTTGCTTTCTTTCAGGCCCATGCTCATTACTTAGGAAATTCCTTTTCCCCTAGAGGCTGAAAGACCCCCAGGCACCCAAGCAAACCCCACACATACCCATCTGAACTCCTGACCAGCCAGTGGCTTACATCCCAAGTCAAAGCCTCCAGAGAAACAAAAGACTTCATCAATCAAGTCATAAGATTCTGCCTCAACCATCCCCTAGATGAACATAAGGATCCATTGTTAGCCAGCTACTAAGCTTCACCTCCAAAGGTCAAGAGGAGGAGTTTAGAAGGGCTGATTGGGAAAGGCTACATTTCAGAGTTAAAAATCACAGAAACAGTCAGGTTGGAAAAGCCTCTCAGGATCACCAAGCCCAACCACTAACCCTGCTCTACAAGGTTCACCCCTAAACCATAGCCCCAAGCACCACATCCAAACCACCTTGAAACACAGCCAGGGTTGGTGACTCTACCACCTCCCTGCCCAGCACATTCCAGTGTCTGACCACTCTTGCTGGGAAAAATGTTTCCTAATGTCCAGTCTAAACCTCTCCAGTCACAGCTTGAGGCCTTTCTCCTCTTGTTCTATCACTAATTGCCTGTGAGAAGAAACCAGCAGCAGCTTCTCCACAACCTCCTTTTAGGTAGTTGTAGAGAGCCATGAGGTCTCCCCTCAGCCTCCTCTTCTCCAAACCAAACAGTCCCAGCTCCTTCAGTCATAGAATCACCACAGAATCAACCAGGTTGGAAAAGACCTCAGAGATCACCAAGTCCAACCTATTACTCAATTCCCAACACCTCCTGACAACTAAACCATGGCTCCAAGTGCCACATGCAAGCCTGTCTTGAACACCTCCAGGGATGGGGACTCCACCACCTCCCTGGGCAGCACATCCCAATGGCTCTTCATAGGACTTATTCTCCAAAATACTTCCCTACATTTGATTTGTTAAATAATAAAACTCTGCTAATGAAGGAAAGGAGCAGATAGGATCATAAAACTTAAAGAGACAGTGGAGTCCCTGCTGAAAATGGAGGCCAAGCTGCTGTCCACACAGAAGCAGCTCAGGTAAGAAGCAGCTCGGGTAAGATCAGGCCAACACAGACATCAAGGCAGTAAGAGAAGTATTGTTCAAGAGCAGAGCTGGAGATGCTGAGAGAATCAGACAACACAATCATACAATTGTTTGGGTTGGAAAAGACCTCTAAGATCACTGAGTCCAACCATCAACCCAGCATCACCATGGCCACTAAACCACGTCCTGAAGAGCCCAGTTTCTTGAGCACCTCCAGGGATGGAGACTCTACCACCTCCCTGGGCAGCTTGTTCCAATCCTTGACCACCCCTGCAGTGAAGAAATTTTTCCTAAGCTCCAACCTAACCCTCTCTTGGCACAATTTCAGGCTTAAGGTCACTTTTGGATACCATATTGATGCACAAGCCTACCAAAACTAAAAATCAATCTACCTCCATCACCTGAATTCCACTCTGGGACACCAAAGAGAAGACAGCAGAGCTACCCATTGTCTGCTCCACCAGGAACAGGACCAGTCTGCAGGTTCTAACCCATAAGCAGCTGAGTGGTGAGAGCAGCCAGCAGCCCTTGTTATAAACATCCAGCACTCACAAGTGCCTGCATGAACAGGTTTTGAACCACCCATGCCCTAGGGACAGAGATTGTTTCTCTTCCACCTTTCCCTCCAAGACCCTGACACTGCTTCCTCACCATGAACCTTGCTGCCTGCCTTTCCCTCTTCTCCTCCCACATTTGGCTGTGTCAATGTTGGTTTATTCAGAGGCTGATGAAGCACCAGGGTTTTAACCAGCAGAGAATGTCACATTTTTGAGCCAAGACCTGCCTACAGCACAGGAACAAGGTGCAAAGCCTTCATTGCTGATTGCCAATTAGAAGGATGATTTTGACCTAGAAAACTCCATGTTTTATCAGAGGAACTGCTCTCTTCAAAGTGGATGAGCAGAGGGCTGGAGCACCTCTCATGTAAGGACAGACTGAGAGAGTTGGGGTTGATCAGTTTGGAGAAATGAAGGCTCCAAGGTTGGAAAAGACCTTCAAGATCATCAGGTCAAATCTATCAACACCATCTAATCAACTCAACCATGGCACCAAGCACCCCATCCAGTCTCTTCCTAAACACCTCCAGGGATGGTGACTCCACCACCTCCCTGGGCAGCACATCCCAATGGCCAATCTCTCTTCCTGGGAAGAATTTCTTCCTAACATCCAGCCTAAACCTCCACTGGCACAGCTTGAGAGATCTTCTTGTGGCCTTCCAGTACCTGAAGGGGGCTCCAAGAAATCTGGGGAGGGACTTCTGAGGGTGTCAGGGAGTGACAGGACTGGGGGGAATGTGTAAGTAGAAATGGGTGGATTCAGATTGGATGTTAGGAGGAAGTTGTTCCCCATGAGGGGGGTGAGAGCCTGGCACAGGTTGCCCAGGGAGGTGGTGGAAGCCTCCTGCCTGGAGGTGTTTGCAGCCAGGCTGGATGTGGCTGTGAGCAACCTGCTGTAGTGTGAGGTGTCCCTGCCCATGGCAGGGGGTTGAAGCTGGCTGATCCTTGAGGTCCCTTCCAATCCTGACAATTCTGTGATTCTGCAGTGGTCAAGACTTAACAGAGCTTCTTCTGGCTTCCTTCTGAAGTGAGATTTAATGGCAAAGAATTAATACCCCATTGAAGATTTAGTGGCCCCTCCCTGGAGGTGTTCATGGCCAGACTGGGCAAGGCCTTGATCAACCTGGGCTAGTTGTCTAGAAGGCATCCTTGCCCATGGTAGGGGGGCTGGAACTAGATGATCTTTAGGGTCCTTTGGAACACAAGCCCTATGAGGAAAGACTGAGGGAGCTGGGGTTGCTTAGCCTGGAGAAGAGAAGGCTCAGGGGAGACCTCATTGCTCTCTCCAACTCCCTGAAGGGAGGTTGTAGCCAGGTGGGGGTTGGTCTCTTCTGCCAGGCAAGCAGCACCAGAACAAGAGGACACAGTCTCAAGCTGTGCCAGGGGAGGTTTAGGCTGGAAGTTAGGAAGAAGTTCTACACAGAGAGAATGATTGCCCATGGGAATGTGCTGCCCAGGGAGGTGGTAGAGTCACCACCATTGGAATTGTTTGGGAGGAGACTTGATAGGGTGCTTGGTTGCATGGTTTAGTTAATTAGGTGGTGTTGGATGATAGGTTGGACTTGATGATTTCAAAGGTCTCTTCCAACCTGGTCTATTCCTATTCTATTCTATTTCTATTCTATTTCTATTCTTCCATATCCAACCCCTTCCCTGATTCTATGCCAATGAAAACTCTCCCAGCCTGGTTAATTCTATTCTACCCTGGTTTGGCTTTTTACCTTTCCCTCAGGTGAGTTATCTGTAAACTGACAAATCTCATGAAGCCTTCTCAGGGTTGAGAGCTGCAGATGCTGCCAGGGTGCATTGTGTCCTTACCCATGTTCCAGTATAATCAGAATTAGTCCAAAAAAACCCACCCCACAAGAGTTCAAACAAAAGCCTTCTGCTTTTGTCCTTTTCTGGCAAGTGCTGTTTCTATTCTGAGGAAAGCTGACATTAAAAATGGCTGCTGGGGATGTTTGTCAATAGCTCCTGCCAAGAGCAGCCAGGGCTGGGTGACATCAGCACTGAGGGAGGTGTTTGGGAAGCTCATGGTGAGGTTGCAGGGTACAAGATCACCAGAAGAAAACCACACCCCAGAGAGATTCTGCTGCCCCAGTGAGATCAAGCAGCTATTTCCTCAGCAGCAGACACCACAAGTGGCCTCACCCAAACCAAGGGTCCCATCCCCACCACTGATGCCAGCAGGACTGCAGCAGTCTGTCGCTACATGTTTGCTCATCTGGTGGGGACAGGCTGCCAGAGCTGGGGCTGGACAGCCCAGATAAGAGAAGACTCCAGGCAGACCTCGGAGCAGCCTTCCAGCACCTGAAGGGGCCTACAAGAAAGCTGGGGAGGGAGATTTTTACAAGGGCTTGGAGAGACAAGAGGAGGGGCAACAGATTAAAGCTGGCAGAGGGTAGATTTAGACAGGAGATGAGGAAGAAGTTCTTTGCAGTGAGGGTGGTGAGACACTGGCACAGGTTGCCCAGGGAGGCTGTGGCTGCCTCCTCCCTGGAGGTTCTCCAGGCCAGGGTGGCTGGGAGCTTGACCAAGCTGGGCTGGTGGAAGGTATTACCTAGTTGGCACTAGATGATCTTTATGATGCCTTCCAACATAACCCATTCTATGCTTGATGGATTTATTGCATCTTTTCTGTTTGGGAGCCTCTGGCCACCTTTGAAGTTCGCTGAGGCTCCCACCCAGAGAGCCCAGACTTTGAGCTGTAAGAACACACACAGGAAACATTTCCTTTTCATTTCTTCAGGGCTGTTTTGAGAATAGATCTTAAGGCAGTTTTGATCTGAGTACTTCCCTTAAAGTACTTTTTCATTACACACCACTAATGACTTTGATCAACCCCTTTGTATCCTCCCCTCCATGCATCTTTTCCCAGCTGGATCACAGTGAATTGCAGGCAGCAAAACATTTTGTCTTTTGAAGGAACTCTCATGGCTTTGCTATGTTTTTGTTGGCTCTGACTGGTCCCTGCTACAGGACTGGATGTGGTGTTGACTCAAGAGTGAAACCAGCCTCCTATTACAAAATTAACACTTCTGAGGCTGGTTCTCTGCTCCACAAGCTCCACACTGGGCATGCTGTGAATTGTTTATGGAGAGTAGGTGACAGCTGCTCCAACAGCAATTCCAAAGCACACAGGCAGGCTGCAGGCCTATGCTGCCTTCAGGAAAACTCAGCTCTCCTATTTGCTTGGTTTGGTTTCATTTGGGATGCTAACAGGGGTGACCTTATTGCTCTCTACAACTACCTGAAGGGAGGTTGTCAACAGGCAGATGTTGGTCTCTTCTCCCAGGCAAGCAGCACCAGAACAAGAGGACACAGTCTCAGGCTGTGCCAGGGGAGGTTTAGGCTGGAGGTTAGGAGGAAGTTTTACACAGAGAGAATGATCGCCCAAGGGAATGTGCTGCCCAGGGAGGTGGTGGAGTCATCAACACTGGAGGTGTTCAGGAGGAGACTTGATAGGGTGCTTGGTGCCATGGTTGAGTTGATTAGGTGGTGTTGGATGATAGGTTGGACACAATGATCTTGAAGGTCTCTTCCAACCTGGTTTATTCTATTCTATTCTGTTCTATTGAAAGGAAAAAACAGTTGAGCTCCTACACAGACCAGAAGTCAACAGTGAGTTTTATAGCGTGGACATAGCTCCACCCAAAATCCACTTTGGAAAGCATTCCCCCTTGATCAAGCACCACAGAATACAGAATCATAGAATCAAGCAGGTTGGAAAAGACCTCAGAGATCATCAAGTCCAACCTATTACCTAATACCTAACACCTCCTGACACCTAAACCCTGGCTCCAAGTGCCACATCCAAGCCTTTCTTGAACACCTCCAGGGAAGAGACCTCCAAGCTCATCCAGTCCAACCCTCAACTCAGCACTGAAGGGTCAACATTAAACCATGTCCCTAAGCACCAGGTGCACCACACCCCAGGGATGGTGACTCCAGCACTGCCCTGGGCAGACCATTCCAGTGTTTGAGAACTCTTCTAGTGCAGAAACATTTCCTGAGATCCAGCCTGAACCTCCCCTGATGCAGCTTGCATCCATTTCCTCTGTTCCTGTCTTTTGCCACCAAGGAGAAGAGGCTGCCCTCTCCTAGCTCCAACCTCCCTCCAGGGAGCTGCAGAGAGCAGTAAGGTCTCACTCAGCCTCCTCTTCTCCAGCCTGAACTAGAGGCTAAAGCCAATTAGCCCCAAATGACCCTTACTGTTCTATTACAAACAGACACATTGCCATGAACAACTGGAACATGCAAATATTCTCAGCAGTGGACCAGATTTGCTCTCCTTATGAGAGGCCTTAAACACTTCGGCCTTTAGCTGGCAGGAGCTTCTTGGTGGTAGGGAGGTTGTTGGGTTGGTTGGGGTGGGTGGGTGGGTGGGATGGCTGGGTTGGTTTTGGGGGGGTAGGATGGCTGGGTTGGTTGGGGGGTTTGGGTTGGGGTTGTTGAGTTGGTTTGGGGCTGTTGCTTGGTCAGGCTCTTTGGGTTGGTTGATTGGGGTTATTGGGCTGGTCAGTTGGGTTTTTGGGTTGGTTGGTTTGGGGCTGTTTCTTGGTCAGGCTCTTTGGGTTGGTTGATGGGTTTGGGGCTGATTGGTTTGTTGGGATTGTTTGGTTGGTTGTTGAGTTGGTTGGTTGGTTTGGGGCTGCTGCTTGATTGGGCTTTTTGGGTTGGTAGATTGGGGTTGTTGGGCTGGACAGTTGGGGGTTTTGGGTTGGTTTGGTTTGGTGCTGTCTCTTGGTCAAGGTCTTTGGGTTGGTTGATTTTGGTTGGTGGGTTTGGGCTGATTGGTTTGTTGGGGTTGTTTGGGGTGGTGGTTGAGTTGGTTGGTTTGGGGCTGTTGCTTGGTTGGGCTTTTTGGGTCATTTGAGGTTTTTGGGTTGGTTGGTTTGGGGCTGTCTCTTGGTCAGGCTCTTTGGGTTGGTGGTTTGGGGCCGATTGGTTTGTTGGGGTTGTTTGGTTGGTTGTTGAGTTGATTGGTTTGGGGCTGCTGCTTGGTTAGGCTTTTTGGGTTGTTTGATTGGGGTTGTTGGGCTGGTCACTTGGGGATTTTGGGTTGCTTGGTTTGGGGCTGTCTCTTGGTCAGGCTCTTTGGGTCTGTTGATTTGGGTTGTTTGGTTTAGGTTGATTGGTTTGGTTGCTTGCTGAGTTGGTTGGTTTGGGGCTGCTGCTTGGTTGGGTGGGTTTGGGTTGTTTGGTTGGTTTGGGGCTGCTGCTTGGTCGGGCTTTTTGGGTGGCTGGGTTTAGGTTGTTTGGTTGGTTGGGGGCTGCTGCTTGGTTGGGCTTTTTGGGTGGGTGGGTTTGGGTCAGTTGGTTGGTTTGGGGCTGCTGCTTGGTTGGGCTTTTTGGGTGGGTGGGTTTGGGTCAGTTGGTTGGTTGGGGGCTGCTGCTTGGTTGGGCTTTTTGGGTGGGTGGGTTTGGGTTGTTTAGTTGGTTTGGGGCAGCTGCTTGGTTGGGCTTTTTGGGTGGGTGGGTTTGGGTTGTTTGGTTGGTTTGGGGCTGCTGCTTGGTTGGGCTTTTTGGGTGGGTGGGTTTGAGTTGTTTGGTTGGTTGGGGGCTGCTGCTTGGTTGGGCTTTTTGGGTGGGTGGGTTTGGGTTGTTTGGTTGGTTTGGGGCTGCTGCTTGGTTGGGCTTTTTGGGTGGGTGGGTTTGGGTTGTTTGGTTGGTTTGGGGCTGCTGCTTGGTTGGGCTTTTTGGGTGGGTGGGTTTGGGTCAGTTGGATGGTTTGGGGCTGTAGCTGGGTCGAGCTTTCTGGGTTGGTTTATTTGGTTTATTTTTTCCCCCCTCTGCTGGAAGAACTCTGTGTGTTACTCATTGCTACTCTGCTCCTTCCTGTGCAAAATGTAACTAGGGACAAAATGAGGCTATAAACCAAACCTGCTTCTCCCAGAGATACAAACTTAGCACTCCAGTGACACTGCTTACTAGAAAATCTTCTCTTTGTTACACCCCAGGATGCAATCCCCTGGCACTTGCATTTCAGAGGAAGAAGTGGCTTCAGCTGCAACTAAGCTCTTTTATGAGCTTAGAATCAGAGGAAAAAAATAATAAAAACCATAGAATAGTTTAGGCTGGCAAAGACCTTTAAGACCAAGTCCAACTATTAAGCCAAATCTGGGGCTAAACCATGTCCCTCAGCACCACATCCAGAAGGCTTTTAAACACCTCTAGGAATAGGGATTCAACCAACTCCCCCTGGGCAGCCTGTGCCAGTCTTTGAGAGCCCTTTCAGGGAAAAATTTCTTCTAATATCCAACCTAAACCTTATCTGGTACAGCCTAAAGCCATTTCCTCTCATCCTGTCACTTGCTGCTTGGGAGAAGAGACCAACCCCCACCTGGCTCCAACCTCCTCAGGTTGCTGTAGAGAGCAATGAGGTCTCCCCTCAGCCTCCTCTTCTCCACACTCAACACCCCCAGCTCCCTCAGCTGCTCCTCACCAGCTCTGCTCTCCAGACCCTTCCCCAGCTTTGTAACTTCTCCAGTAAAAACCATTGGCTGCCAGAATAAAACCTGGAAGCAGGTTGGATGGAAGTCTAAGGAACACTGAGAGTTTTCCCCAGCCCTAGCTGAAGCAGCCTGGAGTGCCATGTCACTTTTGAGAGTCACTAAACTGTAGGTGGGAGCAAAGACATGAGTCAAACAAGCACAGACCACGTGCTGTCAGCTGCTCTGTGACACATGGCTCCCTCAAAGTGTCTACAGCTCCTGCACTGGCCTGCCTCTAAGAAAGGTGTTGATGTGTGAGGAGCCTCCAGGGATGGTGACTCCACCACCTCCCTGGGCAGCACATCCCAATGGGCAATCTTTCTTGCTGGGAAGAACTTTCTCCTCACCTCCAGCCTAAACCTCCTCTGGCACAGCTTGAGAATGTGTCCTCTTGTTCTGCTGCTGGGTGCCTGGGAGAAGAGACCAACCCCCACCTGGCTACAACCTCCCTTCAGGGAGTTGGAGAGAGCAATGAGGTCTCCCCTGAGCCTCCTCTTCTCCAGGCTAAGCAACCCCAGCTCCCTCAGCCTCTCCTCACAGGGCTGTGCTCCAGACCCCTCCCCAGCTTTGTTGCCCTTCTCTGGACACCTTCCAGCATCTCAACATCTTTCCTAACCTGAGGAGCTCAGAACTGAACACAAGACTCAAGGTGTGGCCTAAGCAGTGCTGAGCACAGGGCACAATGACTTCCCTGCTCCTGCTGGCCACACTCTTCCTGATGAAGGCCAGGATGCCCTTGGATGCCGTCAACAAGTATCAGTGCAGTACAGGTCCAGGAATCAATATTACCCAGCCAGCTTTAGCTTTGTTTGAGGGATGGTGACCCAAAAGGCAGGTATCACTCACCTAAAGGATGAGGGCTCCCAACCTCTGAAGAGTCACCTTGGGCAGCATCCTGATCCAGCACTCAGGGCTGCAAACCCACTGCTGAGAAGGACTGGCTCCATTTGTCCTCTGCCAACTGAGTGTGCTCTGTGCTCACACATGGTCAGCAGGCTAGAAACTTCCCCAGAGCAAGGCCCTTCACTGGCTGAGGGCTCTGCCTGTCTATCAAAGGTCCTTACCTTTCCTATCCCTTCAGTGAGCCTGTGCCTGACCACAGTCACCATGAGGCTGGGCAGTTTGACCCTCAAACTGCTGCAGAAGAGGAGGCACAGGGCACAAGCTGAAACATGGCAGAGTCCCTCTGAACATCCAGAAACACTTCTTACTGTGAGGGTGACTGAGCTCTGGCACAAGCTGCCCAGAGGAGTTGTAGTCTCCATCCCTGGAGGTACTCAAAAGCCATCTGGACATGGTCCTGCACAACTACCCCTAGGTGGCCCTGCCTGAACACAGCAGCTGGACTAGAGAACATCCAAAGGTCCCTGGAGAAGAGGAGGCTCAGGGGAGACCTTATTGCTCTCTCAACTCCCTGAAGGGAGGTTGTAGCCAGGTGGGGGCTGGTCTCTTCTTCCAGGCAGCCAGCACCAGAACAAGAGGACACAGTCTCAAGCTGTGCCAGGGGAGGTTTAGGCTGGAGGTGAGGAGAAAGCTCTTCACAGTAATTGGTCATTGGGATGAGCTGCCCAGGGAGGTGGTAGAGTCATCATTCCTGGAGGTGTTCACAAAAGGCTTGGATGTGGCACTTGGAGCCATGGTTTAGCTGTCAGGAGGTGTTAGGTATTAGGTAAGAGATTGGACTTGATGATCTCTGAGGTCTTTTCCAACCTGGTTGATTCTACGACTATGATTTCTATGATCCTATGAACAGAAAGCTGGATTTCTATACAAGGTATCTGAAGGAGCTTTTCTTGTGGAAGCCACATAGCTCTGGCAGCACAAAACCCTCTGAAGCAGATGAAAAGCTTTCCAGACTCTTTCTGTGACTGAATTGTTTCATTGCTAAGCTAAGGAGCACCCCTACATTGTGATGTTCACCACAGACTTCCTTCAAAGAGGTAAGATTTGAAGTCCTTTGCCACAGACCACACCTCCAGTCCTGGGTTCAGTGGGGAGATTGAGATTGGATGTGAGGAAGAAGTTGTTCCCCATGAGGGTGGTGAGAGCCTGGCACAGGTTGCCCAGGGAGGTGGTGGAAGCCTCCTGCCTGGAGGTGTTTGCAGCCAGGCTAGATGGGGCTGTGAGCAACCTGCTGTAGTGTGAGCTGTCCCTGCACATGGCAGGGGGGTTGGGACTGGCTGAGCCTTGAGGACCCTTCCAACCCTGACACTTCTATGATTCCAAAACATCCCACATGGCAAGCTGCAGGTGATTTAACAAGAGTTTGACAGAAAGCCTTAAGAAACAATGCTTCTGAAACCACCTCACACACAGCATGTGGGCAACAAAGAGTTAAACATCCCATCCCCCTCAGAAGCATGTGATAAGAGCCAGGACTGGACAGGCTACAGGAAATTTGGCTTTCATAAGTGTAGAAATAAGCTTTTTCTAAGAAACTAGCTGCTATCAGCTTGACAAGGAAAAGAAGCATCACAAGCCCCCCTGGGTTCAAGAAATAAAGGTCAGGAAGGAGAATGCATCTCCAGAGAATCCACAGCTACCCAGCTCAGCATCCTGACGTGCTGTGCAGCTGAGGCACAAAACCAGAGCACCCAGACTGGCTGCAGGCAGATCTCTCACAGCCTCACATGCAAAATCCCAGCAAACCAAGTCCACCAGCATGGTGCTGTGCACAGAGTGCAGCCTTCACCCCTGGCCTTTGCTACTTCATTTTTCTCCTGAAGAGTTACTGGCCCTTACCTGACAGTAATTGGCTGGGAGCAAGGAAGTTCTAGAACTGTGATGTTCACAGAATCATAGAATTGTTTGGGTTAGAAAAGCCCCCTAAGATCATCCAGTCAAACATCAACCCAACACCACCATGGCCATTAAACCATGGCCCCAAGTGCCATGGCCACCTTTCTCTTGAACACCTCCAGGGATGGGGACTCCACCACCTCCCTGGGCAGCCTCTGCCAAGCCCTGACCACTCTTGCAGCAAAGAAACTCTTTCCCATGTCCAACCTAACCCTCCCCTGGCACAATTTCAAGTCATTTCATCTCCTATCACCTGACAGTAGGGAGAAGAGCCCAACCCCCTCCTCACTGTAACCTCCTTTCAGGGAATTCAATGAGGTCTCCCCTCAACATCCTCTTTTACAGCCTCAACAACTCCAGCTCCCTCAGCTGCTCCTCACCAGCCCTGTTCTCCAGACCCTTCACCACATTTGCTGCCCTCCTCTGGACTTGCTCCAGCTCCTCAATGTCCTTCTTGGAGTGAGAGACCCAAAACTGAACCCAGCACTCAAGCTGTGGCCTCCCCAGTGCCCAGCACAGGAGGACAATCCCTGCCCTGCTCCTGCTGGCCACACCATCGCTGCTCCAGGCTAGGCTGCTGGTGGCCTTCTTGCCCACCTGGGCACCCCCTGGCTCATCTTCAGCCAGCTGTTAACCAGCACCCCCAGGTCCTTTTCTGCCAGGCAGTTTCCAGCCACTCAGTCCCAGTCCTGGAGTGTCCATGGGGCTGCTGTACCGAAGGGCAGGACCTGGCACATCCACTGCTCCAAAGCACATCAGACACCACAAAGCCAGGACGCTGCCAAGCAGGTGATCACCTCTGTGTGCCATTACAAAGTCACACTGACACCAGAAGAATCAAAGTGTGCAACCCCCCTCAGTCCTGCTTGTTTGCTAAACATGACAGAGAGGAAAACAAACAAGATTGTCACAGCAGTAAGCCGCGAGAACACAGGAAGGAAATTTCCATGTCCCGCGCTTGGGTTTTGTTCCGCTCAGCTCACACAGAGCCCAGGACACTGCCTGTAAAACACAGTCACAGAGAACAGAATTGCTAATCACTGTTTGAGAGGCTTACTATTCACAGACTGCTTTGGCTTGGAAAGGATCTTCAAAGGTCATCTTGTCCAACCCCCCCTGGCAGTCAGCAGGAACACCTCCAACTAGAGCAGGCTGCCCGGGGCCACATCAAGTTTGACCTTCAATGTCTCCATGGATGTGGTCTCAAGCACACCCCTGGGCAACCTGTTCCAGTGTCTCACCACTCTCACTGTGCAGAGCTTCCTCCTGATGTCCTAACTAAATCTGCCCTGCTCCAGTTTCAAACCACTGCCCCCTTGCTGTATCAAACCATCCCATTACATTGGACTGCTGCTTGATGCTTCCCCTCTGCAGCCTCAGCTAAATCACTTTTCTTCAGCTTTGTGCATTCACAACTAACATCCTCAAATGAGTCAGAGACAAGGCCTGGGAACCAAACCCCAGAGTGAGAGCTGCAGAAGCAGAGTGAGAAGGGGGCTCATTTCAAATTAATATGATTTATACTGGGCTTCCCCAGAGGCCCACAGATGGATTCCCAGCTAGTTTACACAGGGCTGCTTAACTACTGCCAACAGAGAAGCCAAAAATAGATAATGATGATAATGATGGTGATAATAATAGTGATGGGGGTAGAGGTGGTAGAGGTGGCATACAAGCCAAGCTTTGAAAAGAGCATTAGTCCACTCTGGAAAGGGTTAAGAACAGGTTACCAGCATGCTTAGAGTTGGATAGCACAGTACAGAGTGGGGACCAGTCGTGTGACCAGCTCTCTCATCAAGTCCTAGAGCTACAAGTCAGCAGCAGTATCCCTGCCACTCTGTCAAAAGATGACAGACTCAAACCTAACAGCAGCTGCAAGGGAGAAGGTTAACCTCTGAAGAGCACACTGTCAAGGAAAATAAAGCCCTGGAACTCTGCTGTACTACAAAGAGCAGTGGCATTCATAGAATCACAGAATCATTAAGGTTGGAAAAGTCCTCCAAGATCATCCAGTCCAACATCAAGCCAACCCCACCATGGCCACTAAACTCTGGCCCCAAGTGCCACGGCCACAGCTCTCTGGAACACCTCCAGGCATGAGGACTCCACCACCTCCCTGGGCAGCCTCTGCCAATCCCTGACCACTCTTGCAGCAAACAAATTGTTCCTAATATCCAATCTAACCCTCCCCTGACACAGCTTGAGACCCTTTCCTCTTGCCCTGTCACTGGAGAAGAACTCAACACTGGTTCACTCCAACCCCCTTTCAGGTAGCTGTAGAGAGCAATAAGGTCTCTCAGCCTCCTCCTCACCATCGTTTGCCCTACAGTAACATCCTGGCATCCTTCTGTGAGCCAGGACCACCTGGCACTCTGAAGCCTTCCCTGTACATCACTTGACCAAGGATCTTACCAACTGCTTCACAATGTAGGTGTTCTGTCACCACACACAGCCCCTTTCTGAACCAGAAAAGCAGCACAAGGTTCTTGTCTTCTTCCTGAGCAGAGTTCCAGCATCTGTTATTTTAACAAGCTTCTGTCTGGGCTGCTGCTGAGCTCCTCTGCCCACTCTGCTAACCTTGGCTGCTCTAGGAAGGTCTATGAAAAACCACAAAAAGAGTTTAATTCTCTAACTCTCTTTAACTCATAACTTTAACTAAGTGGTGGTGAATGGTGCCACATCCAGCTGGCGGCCAGTCACCAGTGGCATCCCCCAGGGATCAGTGCTGGGCCCCATCCTGTTCAATATCTTTATTGATGATCTGGATGAGGGGATTGAGTCAGTCATCAGCAAATTTGCAGATGACACCAAGCTAGGAGCAGATGTTGGTCAGTTAAAGGGCAGAAGGGCTCTGCAGAGGGAACTCGACCGACTGGACAGATGGGCAGAGGCCAACAGGATGGCATTCAACAAATCCAAGTGCCAGGTGCTGCACTTTGGCCACAGCAACCCCAGGCAGAGCTACAGGCTGGGGGCAGAGTGGCTGGAGAGCTCCCAAACAGAGAGGGACCTAGGGGTGCTGATTGACAGCTGCCTGAACATGAGGCAGCAGTGTGCCCAGGTGGCCAAGAAGGCCAATGGCATCCTGGTCTGCATCAGGAATAGTGTGGCCAGCATTGTGCCCTGTGCTCAGCACTGGTTAGGCCACACCTTGAGTCCTGTGTCCAGTTCTGGGCCCCTCAGTTTAAGAAGGACATTGAGAGACTTGAAGGTGTCCAGAGAAGGGCAACAAGGCTGGGGAGAGGCCTTGAGCACAGCCCTGTGAGGAGAGGCTGAGGGAGCTGGGGTTGCTTAGCCTGCAGAAGAGGAAGCTCAGGGGTGACCTCATTGCTGTCTACAACTCCCTGAAGGGAGGTTGTAGCCAGGTGGGGGTTGGTCTCTTCTCCCAGGCAAGCAGTACCAGAACAAGAGGACACAGTCTCAAGCTGCGCCAGGGGAAGTTTAGGCTCAAGGTGAGGCGAAAGTTCTTCACCGAGAGTCATTAGTCATTGGGATGTGCTGCCCAGGGAGGTGGTGGAGTCCCCATCCCTGAAGGTGTTCAAGAGGGGACTGGATGTGGCACTTGGTGCCATGGTTTAGTCATGAGGTCTATGGTGACAGGTTGGACTTGATGATCTTTGAGGTCTCTTCCAACCTTGGTGATACTGTGAACTCCTCTACCTCCTAAATTCCTTGGACTCCCTAAATTGCTTCCTTCCCATAGCACTGATAAGGTCATTGCCTTCACAGACCTGTAGTTCACTTCCCACCTGCAAGGCTGAAGCAGGGTCAGATTAAAAATGAAAACCAAAGCTCCCAAAGGAGGAAAATGATGCCATTTGCAAACATTTGCCTGTCAAGTTCCTCTGATTTGAATACCTCCTCCTCAGAGCTTTAGCACAGATGAAATATGCATGCACACAGAGCACCCAAAAATAAGCACTGCCGGAATGAAGGCATGACCAGAATTGCCAATGCTGCAGCCTGAGAAACAACCTGACCAATGCCTAGCACAGAATCAACCAAGCTGGAAAAGACCTCAGAGATCATCAAGTCCAGCCTATTACCTAATACCCAACACCCCCTGACAACTAACCATGGCTCCAAGTGCCACGTCCAATCCCCTCTTGAACACCTCCAGGGATGGGGACTCCACCACCTCCCTGGGCAGCACATCCCAAGGGCCAATCTCTCTTGCTGGGAAGAACTTTCTCCTCACCTCCAGCCTAAACCTCCCCTGGCACAGCTTGAGACTATGTCCTCTTGTTCTGCTGCTGCTTGCCCGGAAGAAGAGACCAACCCCCACCTGGCTACAACCTCCCTTCAGGGAGTTGTAGAGAGCAAGAAGGTCTCCCTGAGCCTCCTCTTCCCCAGGGAGCTTTGCTCTCTTGCATGCCATGCCCATACATCACTCCACATCACCTGCTGGGCTCCTCTTCTTCCCATTCTTCACCTGGGAACCTGTTTGAGCATAGAGAACCTTCCAATGACCCCTGTTACTTTCAAAATAGATTGGAGCTGCACTAGGTATTTCCAGTACTTTTCTACTCATGTGGTGGAGAGAGAAAGAAATGAAGTCAGAAACTCATACAGTTATAGAATCATAAAATCACAGGACAGCTTAGACTGGAAGGGACCTCATTGATCATTGACACCAGCCCCCCTGCCATGGGCAGGGATGCCTCTCAACTAAACTTGGTTGCTCAAGGCCTCATCCAAGCTGGTCCTGAACTCCCCCATGGGAGGAGGCATCCACAGCCTTCCTGGACAACATATAACAGAGTCTCACCAGCCTCCTACTGAAGGAGGCTTCTTCCTCAGCTCCAGTCTAAACCTATTCTCCCTCAGCTTCAAACCATTCCCCTTTGTCCTATCTCTAGACACCCTCAGGAAAGTCCCTCTGCAGCCTTCCTTCAGGATCCCTTCAGGTCCTGGCAGGCAGCATTAAGTTGCCCCCAGAGCCCTCTCTCCAGGCTGAACACCCCCAGCTCCCTCAGCCTGTGCCCATAGCAGAGCTGCTCCAGCCCTTGGATCATCTTTGTGGCCTCCTCTGGACTTCCTCCAACAACTCAGTGTCCTTCTTACACTGGGGACACCAGAACTGGAGGCAGTATTCAAGGTGGGATCTCACCAGAGCAGAATAAATGGGAAGAATCACCTCCTTTGACCTGCTGGCCACACTCCTCTTGATGCAGCCCAGACAGTAAAGGTTTTCTTGATGCAGACATACCTCAGGTCTCTCAACACCAGACACCTCTTGCTGTGCCCAGTGCAGTTATCAACTGGCTGAGACATGCTCTTCTCCTTCTCTCAAGCCTACAACCTGAACAGTGTTTCAGTTGTTTGGGGCATTGCCTACAGGCCTGGACACACTGAGGTCTTGGCTTCATTTCCATGACTTTCAGGAAGAGCCACAGCAGAGAATGGACAAAGAATTGCTCTGTTGTGCTCCATTGATTGAAAGAAAGAAAAGTAGCTAATAAAAAAATAGGGCTGTCACCTGTTTCTAGGCACAGAGAGGAAACAACAAATACAGGCACTGGCTTCATGGCTTGATGGGCTACAGCCTCTATGGTTCTAGGTCTAGTAAACAGCCAGGCAAGACACAATCCCTTCTGAGACCTAACTGAGAAATCACCAACTGAACCCCTTGCTTATCTTCCCTGATGTTCCTTGAGCCTTGCTTAGCTTCCCTTGCATTCCTTGAGCCCCCTCCCTGGGCCAGGTTAGATGAGGCCTTGAGCAACCTGGTCTAGCTGGAAGTGTCCCTCCCCAAGGCAGGAGGACTGGAACTAGATGATTTTTAAGGTCCCTTCCAACCCAAACCATTCTATAGTTATAGAGGTTAACGTAGCTGGCTACTGGCAGGCCGTAGAAAAGGGACTGCTGATGGACTCCCTGATGGCTCAGGGTGTCCATATCAATAGTCCTCCCACAACTACAGAGTGTCCTTGCTGCTGCCCTCATCTCCACCCTCCCATGGAGAGCCTCATCCAGGAGTCACCTGGGCACAGCCTGCAGGCCCCTTCCCCATGCACAACCCAGGAAGGCAGTAGGTCAGAGTGGCGAGAGCCATGCTCACACAGGTCACCCAGACCACAAAACAGACACACAGCATGACTTAATCTTATTCCTTCAGCGCTATTGCTGTACATTGTCCATTTCAGACACCTTAGAATAGAGCAGAATTAACCAGGCTGGGAAAGACCTTTGACAACGACTTGCTCTCCCAAAGAGCACGAGTGCTTCCCTTCCCAGGAACACCCCTGAGCACATCTAACCCTTGGACATTCCATTTTTCCAGGACACATGCAATAGAGTAAGGCAGTGCCTGAACTGCTGGAGGTCAATGTTTGCTAGTGGGTGCACATTTTTGTCTCCAGCACATCAGTCAGACACACAGAAGATAACACATCACGCCATGGCAAAGGTCACCGGACCCAAGGACTCTGCCCCACAGCGTTCTGACCTTAAAGTTCCTGTAAAACTGAGAAGCTTCGTTTGTTATCACAGAATGCCAGGTCAGAAGGGAGCACAAGGATCATCTGTTAGGAATATCCCAACTTAGCTGAACATAAAACTCATTTCAACCAAGAAATGAAGAAACCTTTCCTCAATCCCATATCTCATCTGTTAAGGATGGGGTTTTTTTCATCAGCTTGTAAGCAAATCCCCTCTTAAGAAGGAAAAAAAACCCAAACCCACCAACAAAAAAGCCACAAGCAACCACCTAGAAATAATGACACCACCTACAAACAAAGAAAGGAGATCAAAGCCATGAACAGACTACAAATGAAGTCATCTTACAACTGCTACTTGTTCTAAACTTAGGCTACACGAGCTCTTAATTTACTCTTAAATATAACCTTTGACAGTAAAAGTGAAACTCAGGCGAGATAGTCATCAGCACACTTTATTTAGGGCTGGTTACTGAAGAGGCAAGCTTTGAAACGATAAAGATACAGCTTCAAAATGCCTTTGCTGTCAGTTTCATACAGCTTCAGAACACGCTGAGAATTGAAGAGAAATTTTACACTCACCTAGAAAACCTCACAGGGCAAAGAGCCTGAGGTTCAACTTCTACAACTGTATAGAAACGCTCCAGAAGGTAAACCCAGCCGTATCCAAGTGCTTTTGGAACGCAGGCTCTGCTGCCCGCTAGGAGTGGTTCAGGGCAGCCCTGCTCCGGGGCTGCACTTCCTCACCTTGTGCCAAAGTCACTGCAGACAACGCTCCGAGTCGCACCAGCTCCGCACGGCCGCCTCGATGAACACTCGCCCTAACCCACCCAACGATCTTCATTTTGCCCTCTCGTTTGAATTGTTCGCCAAAAAGTATCGGCGCACAGCGCTCCCTTCTCTCCGCCTGACACCGAAGGGTTCTCCCAATGTCACCGAGCAAAACCAGACCGCACAACCCACCCCAAACCCCCGAGCCCAGCCCCCGGGCACCCCACGTACCGCGGAACCGAATCGGGGCAGGCAGCCGCTCCGACAGCTGGGCTGGAAGAGCCGCTCCGGGTTGCAGCAGTAGCGGGAGCGGCCGGACCGGGCCGGGCCCCTTCCCGTCGCAGCGCACCGCGGACTGGGGCGGATGCCCCGGCGCAGGGCGGGGAGAGGCGCCCGCCCCGCGCAGCTCCGCGCCCCGCCGGAGCCAACGGCTCCCGCCGAGCGCCGAGGGCGGGGAGAGGGCGGAGGGAAGCAGCCCGCAGCGGCGGGGCGGCAGGAAGGCTCCCGGGGCGGCTAAAAATGGCCCTGTAGGCCGAGCGCTCCCGCCTTGCGCCCCCCCACACCCGCCGCCGGGGCAGGGGCGGCTGCCGGCCGCTGACGGACTGCGGGCGGAGCGGAGCCGCCCCGGAGCCCGCCCCGCGCGGAGCCCCGCCGCAGCGCCTGCATGCGGGAAGCTCCCCGCAGCCCTCGCACCTCCCCACACCCTGCGGAGCGGGGAGGTCACGGCTTCTCCGGAGCCGGCATGGCCACCGCCGCGGCCCCGCCGCTCCCCTGCGGAGCCGGCATCGCCACCGCCCCGCCGCTCCCCTGCGGAGCCGGCATCGCCACCGCCGCGGCCCCGCAGCTCCCCTCCGGAGCCGGCATCGCCACCGCCCCGCAGCTCCCCTCCGGAGCCGGCATGGCCACCGCCGCGGCCCCGCCGCTCCCCTCCGGAGCCGGCATGGCCACCGCCGCGGCCCCGCCACTCCCCTCCGGAGCCGGCATCGCCACCGCCGCGGCTCCGCAGCTCCCTTCCGGAGCCAGCGCTGGAATCGCCGCCGCTCCACAGCTCTCCTCCGGAGCCGGCGGCCGCAGCGGCCACGGCGCCTCTCCGCCGTGCAAGGACAGCGGTCGTGCTCCCCCGCCGCCGCTGGGAAGCGCCGCCGCTGCCATTGACACCGCGCACACCGAGCCCTGCACCGGAGGAGACGTGGAGCTGGAGAAACGGAGAAGCAGCAGAGATGGAGTCTGGGGAGACCGGACTCCTGCCCCATTCGTAATGCAAGAGGAATAGAGACAGATGGCCTGAGGTTGCATCAGGGGAGGTTGAGGCTGGACATTAGATGAAACTTCTTCCCTGGAAGGGTTCTCAGTAACTGGTACAGGCTGCCCCTGGAGGAGGTTAAATCCCCATCCCTGGAGGTGTTTCAGAAAGGCAGAGACATGGTGCCATGGTTTAGCACAAGACTTAGCAAAACAGTAGTTGGACTCTATGATCTTAAAGGTCTTCTCCAACCCCAAATGACTCAGTGATTCTGTGATTCTATGAACCCTCATCCCTCTTCCTCTTTAGTACTCTACCAGCAGTGCCAATTCACACAGCACAGAGCTGCTCTGTAAAAGGCAGAAAGTGTCCCCAGCGTGGTTATCCCTGCTGAGGGCTGCAGCCCCTCCTCCTCAGTCAAGCAGTGGCTTCTGGTAGGGTGACAGTTTGAATGAGAGGGTAAAGAAATCTCCTTCAAGAGGCAAGACAGAAGGCACCAGGATGCAGAAAAACACAGGTCCTAGAAAGAACTGGATTTCGTGGGACACACACAATGCATTTGAAAGGTACTAAGGAACAATGGATTCCCCTCTGCTCAGAGTAAATCACAGAACGGTTTGGGGTGGAAGGGATGTTAAAGATCAGCTAGTTTCAAGCTCCTGCCCTGGGCAGGAACACCTCCCACCAGCCCAGGTTGCTCAGGGCCCTGTCCAACCCAGCCTTAGAACATTTCCAGGCCTGGAGCCTCCGCAGCTTCTCTGGGCAATCTATTTCAGTGTCTCACCACCCTCATGGGGAAGAATTGCTCCTTAATGGCCAATGGAAATGCAGCTTCCTCCAGTCTGAAGCCATCCCTCCTCACCCTGTCACTCCATGCTTCTGTCAAAAGTCCCTCCCTAGCTCCCCTGGAGCCCCCTTCAAATCCTGGAAGGCTGCTCTAAGGTCTCCCTGCAGCCTTCTCTTCTCCAAGCTGAACAGCCCCAACCCTCTCAGCCTGTCTCCAGAGCAGAGGAGCTCCAGCTCTCAAGTAATTTTCATAGCCTCCTCTGGACATGCTCTTAACAGTTCCACATCCTTCTTGTGTTGGAGACTTCAGAATGGGACACAGCACTCCAGGTGGGGTCTCAGCAGAGCAGAGGAGCAGAATCCCCTCCCTCCACCTGCTGCCCACACTACTGGGGATCAGCCCAGGACATGGCTGGATCTGGGCTGGCAGTGCATGGTGCTGGCTCATGTTGAGCTTCTCCTCACCCAGCACCTTTGAGTCCCTCCCCTCAGCACTGCTCTCTGTCCATTCTCCACCCAGTCTGGACTTGTGCTTGGGACTGCCCTGACCCAGGTGCAGGGTCTGTGTTAAACTTCATGAGATCAGTGTGGTCCTACCTCACAAGCCTGTCAAGGGCGTACAAGGGCATCACTGTACAACCACCTACAATCCATCTGACAACCAATGAAGCCTGGAGATGACAGGCAGGAAAGAAGCTTTGAACTTACACCTGTAGAGTTACTCTTCCTCCAGGTCCTGTGGCAGTCTTAGCTTGAATCAGTGATTGCCAAAGCAGAGCATCCACGGCAGTTGTTCTAAAGCACTTACAAACCCCGAGCCTTCAGTTCATCATGGGGATCATGATCAGGAGACAAACAAACCCTAGGGTGTTTTCAGAGTATTTTAAGTAAGTGCTTTTAGAGTTCTGCTTTACTGCTCAACACACTTGGCAGGGATGTGAAAGCATTTAATTGGAGTCCTATCAGTGGCTCATGCAGTGCCAACAGATCTATCATCTAGAAACCAACACTGAATGGAGGAGAATGAGGCTTGCAGGAGACACTAACCCCAAATGCTGTGGGTCTGAGAAGAGCAATGCTGAAGGCAGCATGTTTTGGAAAGACTCAGGTTTTCAGAATCAGTTGCTGCTCTAATTTTCCCTTAGTTGCTTCTGGCATCTTTCAAAGCCTGCAATTCTAATTCCAGAATTGCAGCAAAGTTTAAAAATACCAAGAGACAAACCTCTCCAGGATCACATCTTCTCCCTGTCATGACTTCATTTAGCTATGTTGGAAACTCAAGTTCACACCTCAGCCTACCCTCTCAGTGCCCAAATCAAAATAAGGCCTCTACAACACCTACTGAGACTGCTGAAGTTCAAGTCAGGTGAAATTACAATCCCACCATATGCTTTGCCATACTCCACTCTGGAAAGCTATTTTAGTCTGGCTTGAAGCAAGATGCCAGCACAATTAAGGGATGCTAACTAACACCACACACCCACTGCTGTAACAATTTCCCATCTCAGCCACAAATGGAACTGGAAACTTTCACACTAGGTTTTCTTGAGGGAAGAAACTCCATGTAAAAAAGCAATGGTTGGTCCACTGGTACAGCTCCACTCAAGGAAGAGACAAAAGGCTTGAAAAGCAGCATGCCCAGCACAGGGAGTGAGGGGATTCTGCCCCTCTGCTCTGCTCAGACCCCACCTGCAGCACTGTGCCCAGTTCTGGTGCCCCCGGCCAAGGAAGGACATGGAAGTGTTGGAGAGGGTCCAGAGGAGGCCAAAGATGATCAGAGGGCTGGAGAAGCTCCCCTGTGGGGTCAGGCTAAGAGAGCTGGGGCTGCTCACCCCAGAGAAGGCTCCAGGGAGACCTTAGAGCAGCATTCCAGTGCCTGAAGGAGGCTACAGGAGAGCTGGGGAGGGACTTTTGATAAGGGCTGGGAGTAACAGGACAAGGGACAATGGCTTTGAGATGGGAGAAGGGAGATTGAGACTGGAGATTAGGAAGAAATTCTTTGCAATGAGGGTGGTGAGAGACTGAAAGAGGTTGCCCAGGGAGGCTGTGGCTGCCTTCTCCCTGGAGGTGTTCAAGGCCAGGCTGGATGAGGCCTTGAGCAAGCTGGGCTGGTGGGAGGTGTCCCTGCCCATGGCAGGGGGGTTGGAATCAGATGATCTTTAAGGTCCCTTCAAACCCAAACCATTCTATGAACCTGTGAAGTTCAAAAGTCTTGTGACTACAGACAAAAAGGCTTGGAAAGGAATAAAAATGTATTTAAAAAGAAGTATCCTAAACCAAAGCTAAAGCAATGGAATCCCTGTTTGCAGCTCACTGTTAAATAACTGGAAGACAAAGAGCATCAACATAACCTTCATCTGAAACAGCTTTCTGAGGACAAGAGCCTGAGGGATTACTGCTACCACAACAAGGCAAATTTATTCCATCATACTAGGCTGTCTTCAAAGGGAGGAGAGAAATACCAGATCTCCTACCCCAGGAGCTAATGAGTTTGACAGATGGAACCATAGAATTGTTTTGGTTGGAAAAGTCCTTTAAGATCCAGTCCAACCATTCTCTAACTCTACCAAGGCTGGTGCTAAACCATGGCCCTCAGCACCACATCTCTGCCCCTTTGAAACACCTCCAAGGATGGAGAACACCTTCAGGGAAAAAAAAATTTTCCTTATCTCCAACCTAAGCCTCCCCTGGCACAATCCCAGGCCATTCCCTCTCCTTCCAGCACCTGAGACTAAGGAGCAGAGCCCAACCCCCAGCTCACTGCAGCTTCCTCTCAGAGAGCTGTAGAGAGCAATGAGGTCTCCCTCAGCCTCCTCTTCTCCACATTCAACACCCCCAGCTCCCTCAGCTGCTCCTCCCCAGCCCTCTTCTCCAGACCCTTCCCCACCTTTGCTGCCCTCCTCTGGACCTGCTCCAGACCCTCAGTGTCCTTCCTGGAGTGAGAGGCCCAAACCTGAACCCAGGACTTGAGGTGTGGCCTCACCAGTGACCAGTACAGGGGATGGTCACCTCCCTGCTCCTGCTGGCCACACCACTGTTGATCCAGGCCAGGCTGCTGGTGGCCTTCTTGGCCACCTAGTCCCACGCTGGCTCCTGTTCAGCTGCTGTCAACCAACACCCCCAGGTCCTCCTCTGCTGGGCAGCTTTCCAGCCACAATATACTCCCAAATGGAAGCATTAAGCTTAACACCATAGAAGATATTTGTCAGAGGGAAAGCCAGAAGTTCAATAGCTGGCATTCACACACCCACTGAGCACATGGGCTGATGAACACACTCAGAAGCAGCACTGTTCAACACTTGAGTTAGCCAGCACCAAAAAAAGATTAATTTTTAACCTCCATATAAGCAAAGCAACTGCTTTAGGAATCCAAACATTCAGTTTAACATCAGAAGCAGTCGTTTAGAAGCAAGGCCCAGACCTCTTCTGAACACTTGAGCACCAAGATGTCTTTGTGGAGGAACTGAGCTCCATTTTCCTCCAGCAGCATGCAAGAGGACAGCTTACCAACAATACCAAGTGCTGTGGGGGTGTGCATTTATTTTTGGGACAGGTAAGCAAGGAAACAACAAAATATCTTAAGCTACCCAGACCCCTTATGGAGCCACACAACAGTACTTACCCCTTCTTGCCTTCTGAAGAGGTCAAGGCAGTCAGCCAGGGCCTCACATGTTTCCTGGGATATTTCAGAGACCATGTCAACTTTTTGCAGGAGGGGAGGAGATATTCCTAAAAGCACAAAGCAGGAGCAGTGTGAAGGGGATATTTTCAGCTACAGGATTCTGGTAATTCTGTTTTCCTCAGGGAGGTTCTGGATGCTCCCTCCCTGGAGGTGTCCAAGGCCAGGCTGGATGAGGCCTTGAGCAAGCTTGGCTGGTGGGAGGTGTCCCTGCCCATGGGATGATCTAGATGATCTTTAAGGTCCCTTCCAACCCAAACCATTCTATGATGCTGTAGGAAGGCTGCTGCAGTGCAAGATCTGTGTGAGGAAAGGATGAGCAAAAGCAGCACTGAGGGAACAGAAGTTCTTTCTTTTTCATCCTCTCAGCATGGCTTAGAAAGCAGAGGTAGAAAGCCATGGCAGCACTGGGAGAGCTACTAACAATAACCTCCTTTTAACCATTTCTGAAGTTTAAAAGGCTGAGATTTGCCAGGTGACAGAGTTCAAATGCAGTGCAGCATCCTTTGGGTTAGTACAGGTTACAAGGAGAAAGGGAGCTTTGGTTGCCATCTGTTGTGGTGTTGGATAGAAGAGAAAAAGCTCACCACAGGGCAGCTGAGGGTGTAGGGTGGAAAAACAGAGGGGATAACAAAGACACCAATCAATAAATGTGGAAGAAAAGTCACAGATTCATGGAATGGTTTGGGTTGGAAGGGACCTCAAAGCTCATCCAGTTCCAACCCCCTACCATGGGCAGGGACACCTCCCACCAGCCCAGCTTGCTCAAGGCCTCATCTGACCTGGCCTTGAACACCTCCAGGGAGGAGGCAGCCACAGCCTCCCTGGGCAACCTGTGCCAGAGTCTCACCACCCTCACTGCAAAGAATTTCTTCCTCACCTCCAGTGTCAGTCTTCCCTCTTCCAGCCCCAAGTCATTGCTCCACATCCTATCATGACAAGCCTTTGGCAAAAGTCCCTCCCCAGCTTTCCTGTAGCCCCCTTAAGGTCCTGGAAACCTTTCTCTTTTCTTCTGGAGATCTTTTCATGAACTCCTCTTCTGGATAAACAGAAGCAATGCCACCTCACATCCTGACTGCTATGACTAAGAATGAACTATGTGTCTAGAACTAGCAGGAAACTAAGATAACTCCAAAGCAGCTCCTGAAAATCATTTAAGGTTTGAGTTCATCTTTAGAGTTTCCTGTTGTGCTGCAGTCCCTAAGGAGTCAAGCAAGCCCTTCTCCCAGGATTTTAACAGCAGCAAGTGTGCATTCAGCTGTCACCATTTAGTGACAGAGGTGCTTCAGGCTGATGTCACACCAATAAACAATAAGAGGCCCAGCAGTGACAGCTGTTGAATTAGTTTTGCAGCTTACACTGCCTGTGCAGGACAAGATACAGACACAGCCACACACTAATTGGTGTCTTTGACACCAAAGCTCACAAGTGACTGGAATTAGGAGTCTCTACTTAGCAGCAGCTAATCAAGCTTGCTCCTCTGGAAGGAGGGGCAGCACACTGAGCACAGAAGACTTCCTTATTTGTCATGAATCATCTGGATAAATCTCAAGGTAGCTCTGTTTAGAGCAGCATGGTGAGGCAGAGAGAATTTTAAACATCAGTCCCCAGAAAGCTGGTTTTTATATCACTCAAAAGCATTCAGGAGAAGTAAAACCACAGAATCGTTTTGGTTGGAAAGGACCTTTAAGATTGAGTCCAACCATTCTCTCACCCCACCAAGGCTCCTCCAAGTGCCAGGTTCTACACATTGGCCACAGCAACCCCAGGCAGTGCTACAGGCTGGGGGCAGAGTGGCTGCGAGCAACCAGACAGAAAGGGACCTGGGGGTACTGGTTGATAGTAGGCTGAACATGAGCCTGCAGTGTGCCCAGGCAGCCAAGAAGGCCAATGGCATCCTGGCCTGCATCAGGACAGTGTGGCCAGCAGGAGCAGGAAGGTCATTGTGCCCCTGTACACCGCACTGGTTAGGCCACACCTTGAGTCCTGTGTCCAGTTCTGGGCTCCTCAGGTTAGGAAAGATGTTGAGCTGCTGGAAGGTGTCCAGAGAAGGGCAAGAAAGCTGGGGAGGGGTCTGGAGCACAGCCCTGTGAGGAGAGGCTGAGGGAGCTGGGGTTGCTTAGCCTGGAGAAGAGGAGGCTCAGGGGAGACCTTCTTGCTGTCTGCAACTCCCTGAAGGGAGGTTGTAGCCAGGTGGGGGTTGGTCTCTTCTCCCAAGCATGCAGCACCAGAACAAGAGGACAGAGTCTCAAGCTGTGCCAGGGGAGGTTTAGGCTGGAGGTAAGGAAGAAATTCTTCCCAGCAAGAGAGACTGGCCATTGGGATGTGCTGCCCAGGGAGGTGGTGGAGTCACCATCACTGGAAGTGTTTAGGAGGAGACTTGATGGGGTGCTTGGTGCCATGGTTTGGTTGATCAGCTGGTGATGGATGATGGATTGGATGTGATGATCTTGAAGGTCTCTTCCAACCAGGTGTTACTCTTTTCTAAGGCTGGGGCTAAACCATGGCCCTCAGCAACCCCATTTGCCTCTGAAACACCTCCAGGAATTCAACCACCTCCCCGGGCAGCCTGTGCCAGTCTTAGAGCCCCTTTAATTAAGGGAAGAAGTTTCTTCTTGTCTCCAACCTAACTCTCCCCTGGCACAATTCCAGGCCATTTCCTCTCCTCCTACTACCAGATACTAGAGAGAAGAGCCCAACCTCCACCTCACTGCAACCTCCTCTCAGGGAGCTGTAGAGAGCAATGAGGTCTCCCTCAGCCTCCTCTTCCCCACGCTCAACCACCTCAGGTCTCTCTGCAGCTCCTCACGAGGTACCTAAAGGCAGCTTGACTGCCTTTACAGCCAATGATAACATTTCTTTTCAATCAGCAACCTCTTTCCCTCTGAAACCTTAATTCTTAGCAGTCACTATGTTACTTTATTTGAATCTTCTCTTTTTTTTTCCAGTGAGGGAAAGTGTCCTTTATTTCCAGCTCCTGGAATTAAAGCATGGGCTGCTAAAAAGGAAAACTTAGTTGCCTGGGAACAAACTGCACTTGAGAAGAGTAAAAAAATGTTACCTTTTGTAGCATCCAAAGATTTAACCATTGTGAGAAAGTCTGAAATCTCTCTACTGAGCCTTTGCTGGCATGCTTGTGCTTTCTGAAAGACAGCAAGGAGAGCTAGGTGAGAAGTGCCTTGTGCTGAGGGAAGCCAATGTTCATCCTCTTAACTGCACTGAGTTGTTGTGGGAGTTTTAGGCTATGCCTTTAAAATGCTTTTCCCACAGATTTTGAGCAGAAAAGTAGTAAAATGCAAATAAATCACTCTTGAGGGTGAAAAGGGAAACAAAGATCATTCCAAACAATTCTAAGTGTGGCCTTCCAGTATCTGAAGGGGGCTACAAGAAGGCTGGGGAGGGACTGCTCAGGCAGTGATAGGACCAGGGGGAATGGAATGAAGCTGGAGGTGGGGAGATTCAGGCTGGAGGTGAGGAGATTCAGGCTGGAGGTGAGGAGGAAGTTCTTCCCCATGAGAGTGGTGAAGCCCTAGAATGTGTTGTCCAGGGAGGTGGTTGAGGCCCTGACTGATACTATGATACTATGAATTCCACTGGAGATATCTACTTACCATAAGATTGGTTGTACCAAAACAATCTTCTCTCCTTGCCTCTTTGCTCTGGACACTAACTGGCTTCTGCTTGACATTGTCTGCACTG
This sequence comes from Dryobates pubescens, assembly GCF_014839835.1. Lineage (NCBI taxonomy): Eukaryota > Metazoa > Chordata > Aves > Piciformes > Picidae > Dryobates > Dryobates pubescens. The sequence goes on along the minus strand of NC_071614.1, from coordinate 12,200,703 downwards.
TTTTGGTTAAGTCTAACAGCAACTTGGAATCATAGAATCAGCCAGGGTTGGAAGGGACCACAAGGATCATCTAGCTCCAACCCCTCTGCCGTGGGCAGGGACACCCCACACTAGATCAGGCTGGCCAGAGCCTCATCCAGCCTGGGCTTAAACACCTCCAGGGACAGGGCCTCAACCACCTCCCTGGACAACCCATTCCAGGGCTTCACCACTCTCATGGGGAACAACTTCCTCCTCACCTCCAGCTTCATTCCATTCCCCCTAGCCCTATCACTACCTGCTCTGCTAGCTGCTAGTCCTATCACTAACTTGCTCTGCTCCTTTCTCCCTTCTTTTGTACAGGGGGTGTGTGTGTGTGTGGTGGTTTTAGGCTATGCCTTTAATATTTAGCTGCAGATTTCAAGCAGGAAAGCAGAAAAATAGACAGAAATGACTACTGGGTGTAAAAGAGAAAACAAAAGATTAATCTAAGCCAATTCATTGGGTAAATGTCTGGGCTAAGAGAAGCTGTATCATGATAATTCTTCACATTTCATTCCCATTCCTTTTCTCTTCTCCTCTATCTTGGCTGTTTTGCTTTGCTGGGGAGAAGACAATGTGCTTCTGGTTGACCTTGGGGTAAGTCTGACCCACTGCTGCTCTCTCAACTCCTCTCTCTTGGGACAGGGGGATGTGGAAGAGGCTTCTCTGGTCTCCTGACCAGGGTGGAGTTTGTATTGTTTGCTAACTGTAATTATTTGTCTAATATTGTAAATCCTGTGTATTTTGTACATCTTCATTGCATTCCATTGTAGAGTGTAGCCACTGCTTGTCAATACAGCTTCATTTGCTTCTAACTGAGCTGGTCTGGCTGAAAGTTAATGCTGGAGGGGAAACTTCAACCCACCACATGACTTGTCACTTGCAGCTGTGTACAAAATGCTCTTAATGCCTGGACCAGTTGGGACAGGTCCCAGACCCACTGCTTGGACTGCTTCTTGCTTTATCTGGTCAGAAGCTGCTTGGTGCTCAGGACCCCAGCAGAAACTGTTCCTCTTTCTGTGTCAGAGTGTAATTTGCCTCTGGGGGTGGAGGGGACAGAAAAGGAGCTCAAGTGCCTGCTGTGGTCTCACTTGGAGGTGTCATCTTCATCAGTGGCCCCAGATTTCTTCAGAACACAACTTCAGTGAGGATGGCTGAGGAGGCTTTGGGCCAGGGAGGAGCTCAGGAGGGTTTTGGCCAAGGAGGAGATGAGAGGAGGGTTTGGGTCAAGCTGAAGCTCAGGACAGTTGTGGCTTCATTTTGGGCTGCTCCCTCCAAAGCTGCTGCCTGGGGTGGGCAGGGCAGGTGACCTGTCCTTGGTCTTCCAGGTGTTCAGAAAAGGCTTGGCTGTGGCCCTTGGAGCCATGGTTTAGCTGTCAGGAGGTGTTGGGTGACAGGTTGGACTTGATGATTTCTGAAGTCTTTTCCAACCTTATTGATTCTATGATTCCCCTGATCCTTGAGCAAGGGGGGTTCTGGTGCTGTTTATTAATGGTAACCACCTGTAAATACTGTAAATCCTGGATGTTTTGTACATATTTTGTACAGATTCATTGCATTCCAGTGCAGATTGTAGTCTTGCTGTAAATACAGCTTCCATTTGCTTCCAACTGGGCTGGGCTGGCAAAGTTAATGTTGGGGGGAAAGGGGGCAGGAGGAATTTCAACCCACCACAACTGTTTTCCTTTGGGGAGTATTAAATCTTCAGAAAGATTCCCAGGGTAGGAGGCCTGATAAATTAAAACTGAAGGAAATTGTGTGCAGCACCTGCAGAGCCCTAGGAGCAGAGAGCAGATGCAGGCACACCACGGTGCTGACTGGTCCAAACCCCCCAGCTCTGGGGGGAAGCTGTGCCACATCTGCCTTTTCTTTGTTACTAGCAAGTTTGAAAGTCCAGGGAAGGGACATCCACAGCCTCCCTGGGCAACCTGTTCCAGGGTTTCACCACCTTCAGTGCAAAGAATTTCTTCCTCACCTGCAGTCTCCATCTCCCCTGTTCCAACCACAAGCCATTGTGTCCCCTTGTCCTATCACTACCAGCCCTTGTCAAAAGTCCCTCCCCAGTTTTCTTGCAGCCCCCTTAAGATCCTGGAAATCTTTTCATTTTCTTCTGGAGATCCTTTCATGAAGTCCTGGATAAACAGAAGCAATGCCACCTCACATACTGACTGCTATGACCATTCCAGAATGAGCTACCTGTCTAGAACTAGCAGGAAACCAAGATAACCCAGAGCAGCTGCTAAGACATTTAAGGTGTGAGTTCATCTTTAGAGTTTGCTGTTGTGCTGCAACTCCTGAGGAGTCAAGCAAGCCAGGAAGAGCAATTGCTTGTTCTGTAACAAGCTCAACATGAGCCACCGGTGTGCACTTGCAGCCCAGAAAGCAAATCACATCCTGAGCTGCAGCAAGAGAAGCATAGCCAGCAGGTCAAGGGAGGGGATTCTCCCCCTCTGCTCCACTCAGCTCTGGTGAGACCCCACCTGGAGCACTGTGTCCAGTTCTGGAGCCTCTGTTCCAGGAAGGATCTGGAGGTGCTGGAAGGTGTCCAGAGAAGGGCCATGAGGAGGAGCAGAGGGCTGGAGCTGCTCTGCTCTGGAGACAGCCTGAGAGAGTTGGGGCTGTTCAGTCTGGAGAAGAGAAGGCTCCAAGGAGACCTTCTTGTGGCCTTCCAGGATCTGAAGGGGGCTACAAGAAAGCTGGGGAGGGACTTTTGAGGGTGTCAGGGAGGGATAGGACTGGGGGGGATGGAGCAAAACTAAAAATGGGGAGATTCAGATTGGATGTGAGGAAGAAGTTGTTCCCTATGAGGGTGGTGAGAGCCTGGCACAGGTTGCCCAGGGAGGTGGTGGAAGCCTCCTGCCTGGAGGTGTTTGCAGCCAGGCTGGAGGTGGCTGTGAGCAACCTGCTGCAGTGTGAGGTGTCCCTGGCCATGGCAGGGGGTTGGAACTGAATGATCCTTGAGGTCCCTTCCAGCCCTGACTGACTCTGCTTCTATGGCAAAGGCCAAAGCCAGCCAATGGATGTTAGCTGATGGATGACAAGAACAGCAGCATGCAGGAACCCATCCCAGGATCTCATTCCAAGCCTACATTTGAACTTGCAGACAGGTATCTATTAGATCACACCATCTTCTTCTGCAGGCTGCTCGGAACTGCCAGCAGCAGTCATCTTCCCATCTCTCTCCTGCTGCCATGGAGTCTCTCAAAATAGACCAGGCAGGTACCTGAGATTCAGTGTAAATCAAAACTGTTCAGCACTGTGACAAATATTAGTAAATACAGCTTTGGCTGCCTGACAGGCAAAACTAATACAGCACAGCCAGCTTTAGGGAGGATGAGCCAAAATGCTGGCATCACTCACATAAAAGATGAAGGATATCAACCCTTAAAGGAGTTATCCTGAGCAGCATCCTGATCCAAGGGGAAAGTCTCTGGCTGCAGACCCATTGCTCCAAGGAGGAGTGGCTCCATTTACCCTCTGATGGGGCTCCATTCAATACTAACTGCATCTGATCTATGGTTATACACACAAACATAGACTGCATCCAGCCTTGGGCTCCCCAGGCCAAGAGAGACAGGAATCTACTGGATAAAGTCCAATGGAGAACTGTGAGGATGAAGGGACTGGAACAGCTCTACTATGAAGAAAGGCTGAGAGCCCTGGGGCTGTTTAGTCTGGAGAAGAGAAGGCTGAGAGGAGACCTTATGAATGTCTATAAATATCTGAGAGGTGGCTTTTGAGATGAAGGGGCCAGGCTCTTTCCAGGGGTGCCCAGTGATAGGATAAGGAGCAGTGGACACACACTGGAAGCCAGGAAGTTCCACCTCAACATGAGGAGAAACTTCTTTGTTGTGAGGGTGCTGAAGCCTTACAACAGGCTCTCCAGAGAGGTTATGGAGTCTCCTCCTCTGGAGACTTTCAAAACCCAGCCAGATGCATTCCTCTGCTCTGGCAGAGCGAGTTGCTTACGTGATCTCTAGAGGTCCTTTCCAACCCTTCACATTCTGTGATTCTATGATATATGGCCAGTGGTTTAGAAACTCCTCTTCATGGTGGCTAAGGGCCTTGAAGGTCAACCAAAGGGCCTTGCCCTTCCTATACCTCCACTGATGTGTGAACACCACCACAGTCACCACAGGGCTGGGCAGCCTGGCCTCCAAACACAGCCTTGAGTTTAACTCTTTCAGTGGCTGAGAATAGAATTAACCAGGTTGGAAAAGACCTTGAGTCCAACCTATCACTCAACACCATCTGATCAAGTAAACCATGGCACCAAGTGCCTCATCCAGGCTCTTCCTAAACACCTCCAGGGATGGTGACTCCACCACCTCCCTGGGCAGCACATCCCAATGGCCAATCTCTCTCTCTGGGAAGAACTTTCTCCTCACCTCCAGCCTAAACCTCCCCTGGCACATCTTGAGACTGTGTCCTCTTGTTCTGGTGCTGCTTGCCTGGGAGAAGAGACCAACCCCCACCTGGCTACAACCTCCCTTCAGGTATAGTTATAGAGAGCAATAAGGTCTCTTCTGAGCCTCCTTTTGCCAGGCTGGGCAGATGGGCAGAGTCCAAGGGCATGAGATTGAACACATCCAACTGCCAGGTTCTACACTTTGGCCACAACAACCCCAGGCAGTGCTACAGGCTGGGGGCAGAGTGGCTGAGAGCAGCCAGGCAGAAAGGGACCTGGGGGGACTGGGTGACAGCAGCTGAACATGAGCCAGCAGTGTGCCCAGGGGGCCAAGAAGGCCAAGGGCATCCTGGCCTGCATCAGGAAGAGTGTGGCCAGCAGGAGCAGGGAAGTCATTGTGCCCTGTGCTCAGCACTGCTGAGGCCACACCTTGAGTCCTGTGTCCTTCTTAAATTGAGAGGCCCAGAACTGGACATTGAGAGACTTGAAGGTGTCCAGAGAAGGGCAAGAAAGCTAGGGAGGGGTCTGGAGCACAGCCCTGTGAGGAGAGGCTGAGGGAGCTGAAAAAGTGTCAGCCCTTATTGGGACAGCTGTACCTGCCACATCTGCCACCAGCTACTGGAGGCTCTTGTCCCAAAGGGTACAGCAGAAGCCACTTGGGAATTCAGGGTCAAGAAGACTCTTTTGTGCTGCAGTGCCAACTTCCCCTTGAAGTGTAAAGTTTAAGGAGCCTATGTATGGCAAGAAGCAGCTCTGGATTCTTGAAGCATCCCTAGATTCCTCTGCACTCACTCCCGTACCTCAACATCCCTCTTGCATTGAGGTGTGTCAGGTGCTGGAGCCAGGGCAGAGCAGGGCAAGGAAGCTGGGAAGGGCCTGGAGAAGAAATCTGCTGGAGAGCAACTGAAGGAGCTGGGGAGGGTTAGCATGAAAGAGAGGAGGCTGAGGGGAGACCTCCTGGCTCTCTACAGCTCCCTGAGAGGAGGTTGTGGAGAGGTTGGTCCTGGTCTCTTCTCACAGGCAATTAGTGATAGAACAAGAGGGAATTGCCTCAAGCTGTGACTGGGTAGGATTAAACTGAACAGTAGGAAACATTTCTCCCATCGAGAGTGGTCAGGCACTGGAACTGCTGCCCAGGGAGGTGGTGGCGTCACCAACCCTGGAGGTGTTTAAAGGACCTTTGGATGTGGTACTTGGGGATGTGGTTGAGGGATGACCCTTGTAGAGCAGGGTTCATGGAAAAGCTCCTCAGGATCACCAAGTCCAGCCAAGTTGAATGTTTCTGTGATTCTTGAATGATCAAGTAAGACTCGCTTCCAGTGTGGCCCGAGGTGTGAAAAGATCATTTCTAAGCCTTTTCATTGCCTGTTTTATAGAGGCAGAGCTCACTGAAGGGTGGCTTTATCCTCCTCCACTTTTGTGTCCCGAAGTACAGTACACAAAGCTCCCTCTCCTGGCCAAGAGTCTCAGGCAGCTTCACCTTGCAGTAGTGCTGACAAAACAGAACCCAAGGTCCTGTAGCCATGACAAACATGCTGCTTTATGCACAGAACAGGAGGGGTTGCAAGGGACCTCCAGAGATCATCAAGTCCAAGCCCCCTGCCAGAGCAGGACCATAGAATCCAGCTCAGGTCACACAGGAACACATCCAGACAGGGCTGGAAAGGCTCCAGAGGAGACTCCACAACCTCTCTGGGCAGCCTGCTCCAGGGCTCCAGCACCCTCACAGTAAAAAGGTTTCTCCTCATGCTGAGGTGGAAGCTCCTGTGTTCTAACTTGTCCCTGTTGCTCCTTGTTGTACCACTGGGTACCACCAAAAAGCCTGGCACCTTCATTTTGACAGCCAGCCCTCACATATTTACAGACATTGCTGAGATCCCCTCTCACCCTTCTGCAGGCTGAAGAGCCCCAGGGCTCTCAGCCTTTTTCCACAGTAGAGATGTTCAAATCCCTTCATCATCCTTGTAGCCTCCATTGGATTCTTTCCAGCAGATCTCTGCCCCTCTTGAATTACAGAGCCCAAAACTGGCCACAGTATTCCAGGTGTGGTCTCACCAGGGCAGAGCAGAGGGGGAGAAGAACCTCCCTAGACCTGCTGGGGACACTTTCCTTGATGCACCCCAGATATCATTGTCCCTCTTGGCCAGAAGGGCACATTGCTGTCCCAACAGGACCAGGGGACAGCAAGCAGTGCAAACACAAGGCATGCCATGCACCCAGGGGAGGAAAGAACTGGTACTTCCACAGCTGCAAGCACACAACAGCATTTCAACACCATTAGCACTGATCTGCGACTGCCAAAGGGGTGTCCAGTGCATACTTTGAGAGTATCCTGTAGGTCTGTAACAGACACTGTGTCATCATCTTCATCATCACTGCTCAGCTGCTCCTGGGTGCAGTAATGAGTGCTGTATGCAGAGTGCTCTTCTATTGCTTCCAGCCAGCTCTGGATGGGGAAAAAAACAACCACAGCTGACCACACATTTCTAAGGTCACCCCCAGAAGGCAGCAGCACACATGCAAAAGAACAAATTCAAACCTTCCAGTGATGCAAGTTAAGATTTGCATGAGTAAAATCAGACACCTTAATAAGCAGCAAAGAGGTTGTTGCACATTTGAACCTGTACTGAAGAGACACTCTGGTTCTGCTCAGAATGCCACAGACTTCACTGCCTAAATGCTGTGCACACATCTAAGCTCTCAGCCTATCCAAGGCCACAGAAAGGTCACACCATGGAAGAATTATTTTGTCTGAGTTTCTGTCCAGACTCCAAGGTGCCTGGGATAAAGTCTGCCTCATGCAAGTACAAACCTCAAGCACTACCACAATTAAGATTCTTTTCACACAATCAACCAGGTTGGAAAAGACCTCAGAGATCATCCAGTCCAACCTATTACCTAAGACCTAACACCTCCTGACAACTAAACCATGGCTCCAAGGGCCACAGCCAAGCCTTTCATGAATACCTCCAGGGATGGGGACTCCACCACCTCCCTGGGCAGCACATCCCAGTGGCCAATCTCTCTCTCTGGGAAGAACTTTCTCCTCACCTCCAGCCTAAACCTCCCCTGGCACAGCTTAAGACTCAGTCCTCTTGTTCTGGTGCTGCTTGCCTGGGAGAAGAGACCAACCTCCACCTGGCTGCAACCTCCCTTCAGGGAGTTAGAGAGAGCAAGGTCTCCCCTGAGCCTCCTCTTCTCCAGGCTAAGCAACCCCAGATCCCTCAGCCTCTCCTCACCTCCAGACCCCTCCCCAGCTTTGTTGCCCTTCTCTGGACACCTTCCAGCAGCTCAACATCTTTCCTAACCTGAGGAGCCCAGAACTGGACACAGGACTCCAGGTGTGGCCTCAGCAGTGCTGAGCACAGGGCACAATGACCTCCCTGCTCCTGCTGGCCACACTCTTCCTGATGCAGGCCAGGATGCCATTGGCCTTCTTGGCCCCCTGGGCACACTGCTGGCTCATGTTCAGCCAACTATCAACCAAAATATCAACCAACTAGAAATAGCCTTAAAAGAGTCAATTCTCTGCTTTCAGACCCACCTTAAGCAAATCTGATTTCATAACTTGTTAGCTGCTCTGGGAGAATCTCTAAGAGCAGAATGTTCCATTTTATGGTGGGGACACTGAACTAGGAAAGAAAGTGCAGCAGAAGGAAGCTGCAATAGAAATTTCCCCCATGGGGAAGTTAAAAAGAGGAAGTTGGACTACAGGGCATCATAGAGAGTTGGAAAACAAAAGTGGCACTCATTTTAAAGAAGGGAATGAGAGTTTGTCCATTTCTGCTGCTTAGGTTACAGTCATGCTAAAAGATTACAAAAAGGATTTGGAGGTGCTGGAAGGAGTCCAGAGAAGGGCCATGAGGATGAGCAGAGGGCTGGAGCTGCTCTGCTATGAGGACAGAGAGTTGGGGTTGTTCAGTGTGGAGTAGGGAAGGCTCCAAGGAGACCTTCTTGTGGCCTTCCAGTATCTGAAGGGGACTACAAGAAAGCTGGGGAGGGACTTTTGAGGGTGTCAGGGAGTGATAGGACTGGGGGGAATGGAACAAAGCTAGAAGTGGGGAGATTGAGATTGGATGTGAGGAAGTTGTGCCCCAGGAGGGTGGTGAGAGCCTGGCACAGGTTGCCCAGGGAGGTGGTGGAAGCCTCCTGCCTGGAGGTGTTTGCAGCCAGGCTGGATGTGGCTGTGAGCAACTTGCTGCAGTGTGAGGTGTCCCTGCCCATGGCAGGGGGGGTGGAACTGGCTGATCCTTGAGGTCCCTTCCAACCCTGGCAATTCTGTGATTCTGATTCAATACCTGCTCTTATGTTAGCAAGTCTTGATGACCCCAAAAGCCTGAACCAACAACTCAACACATCCACAGCCAGCAGAAGGCAACTTAGTCATTATAGAACTGTTTCACATTAAAGCCTTTGATAGAGTTGTTGTTACCTCTCTGGTTTGGGCAGGAAGGCTGTTCTTAGGAATCTTGAAGCGATGAACAGTGTCATCAAAGCACCTGACAGAGAAGAAGCAACTGTCTGCAGACTTCACCTAAAGCAATGTGGAGAAAATACAGAATTACTGGAGTGAAATCAGTAAGGAAAGAGTAAGTTAAGACAGAGAATTACTCTAAAGCCTGAAGTCTTTGCCTCAGCTTCAATATGAAGTGACCACAGCTCACAAAAAGCTTGATCAGAACAGTTTTGCAGCTTGCTCTATTGGACTGTACATCATGAACCACAGAAAGGTTTGGGCTGGAAGGGACCTTCAACATCATCCAGTTCCAACCCCTGCCATGGGCAAGGACACCTCCCTCCAGCCCAGGCTGCTCAAGGTCTCAGCCAAGCTGGCCTTGAACACCTCCAGGCAGGAGGCATCCACAGCCTCCCTGGGCAACCTATGCCAGTGTCTCACCACCCTCACTGCAAAGAATTTCTTCCTCATCTCCAGTCTCAATCTCCCCTTTTCCAGCTCAAAGCCACTGTCCCTCATCCTGTCACTCCAAGCCCTTATCAAAAGTCCCTCCCCAGCTCTTCTGTAGCTCCCTTCAGGTACTGAAAAGCTGCTCTAAGGTCTCCTTGGAACATTGTCTTCTCCAGGCTGAACAGCCTGTCCCTACAGAGGAGGTACTCCAGCTCTCTGATCACATTCATGGCCACCTCTGGACCCTCTCCAGCAGCTCCAGGTCCTTCTTGTGCTGGGTGTCCCAGAGCTGGAGGCAGTGCTGCAGGTGGGGTCTGAGCAGAGCAGAGGGGTAGAATCCCCTCCCTGCGCTGCTGCTCTCCCTGCTTTGGGTGTAGCTCAGCACACAGCTGCCTCCTGGCCTGCCAGCAACCACTGCTGGCTCCTAGGGAGCTCCCAAGTCCTTCTCCTCGAGCCACTCCTCATCCAGGTCTGATCTGTGCTTGGGATTTTCTGACCCAGGTGCAGGAACTTGCCTTTGGCCTTGCTGTACTTGAATACTCAGCCCTGCTGAGGCCACACCTTGAGTCCTGTGTCCAGTTCTGGGCTCCTCAGGTTAGGAAAGATGTTGAGACTCTTGAAGGGCAACAAAGCTGGGGAGGGGTCTGGAGCACAGCCCTGTGAGGAGAGGCTGAGGGAGCTGGGGTTGCTTAGCCTAGAGAAGAGGAGGCTCAGGGGAGACCTTCTTGCTCTCTCCAACTCCCTGAAGGGAGGCTGTAGCCAGGTAGGGGTTGGTCTCTTCTCCCAGGCAAGCAGCAGCAGCACAAGAGGACAGAGTCTCAAGCTGTGCCAGGGGAGGTTTAGGCTGGATATTAGGAAGATGTTCTTCCCAGAGAGAGAGATTGGCCATTGGAATGTGCTGCCCAGGGAGGTGGTGGAGTCACCACCACAGGAGGTGTTTGAGAGGGGATTTGATGTGGCACTTGGTGCCATGGTTTAGTTGATCAGATGGTGTTGGGTGACAGGCTGGACCTGTTGATCTTGAAGGTCTCTCCCAACCTGGTTAATTCTATATTATTCCTCTCCAGGTATGGCACAGCCTCATAAAACACAAACCAGTAGAGTGTTAGGAGTCACTGCATTCCTACCGTGCACACAGCTTGTGTTAGGTGCTTGCAGCCCTGCCTGTGATCATTATTTACTGCATCAGCCCTTTGAAAGGCAAACAAAGAAAACAAAAATTAACCAGGTGAAGTGGGGGGAGGGGGGGTGGAATTTATTCCAATGGCTCTCCAGCACTTGCCACCCTGAACTCACTGCCTGCGGTACCAGGAAAGGACTCCATGCTCCAGCACCACCCAGGAGAGCTTCCAGCCAAAAAACCTGGAGCTCTGAAACAGAGAGAGAATGGGAAAGGAATGAAACACAAACCAAACAACCAACACCACAACACCCCAAACCAAAAAAGCCCACACAGCACACACACACACAAAAGCAGAGGCAAGTTTAATGGCTGTGGCGTTACTGCTCCCAGGATGTTTGGTGGCTTGAAGGCTGTGACAGAAAGCGGGCAGTGACCTGGGAAATGTTTTAGGTTTTACCTCTCCTGGAGATCAGAGCAGCCTGAGAGCATTTTGCAACCACAGGGCTAGTCTCTCTCCTGGAAACAGCTAAAAGCAGAAAAGGTTTTGGTGCCTGCTACTCAGTGATATGTTAACAGGAGGACAAGCAGAGGGCTGCAGCACCTCTCCTATGAGGACAGACTGAGAGTTGGGGTTGTGCAGGCTGGAGAGGAGAAGGCTCCCAGGAGACCTAATTGTGGCCTTCCAGTATCTGAGGGGGGCTACAAGAAAGCTGGGGAGGGACTTTTGAGGGTGTCAGGGAGGGATAGGACTGGGGGGGATGGAGCAAAACTAGAAGTGGGGAGATTCAGATTGGATGTGAGGAAGCAGTTGTTGCCCATGAGGATGGTGAGAGCCTGGCACAGGTTGCCCAGGGAGGTGGTGGAAGGCTCCTGCCTGGAGGTGTTTGCAGCCGGGCTGGATGTGGCTGTGAGCAACCTGCTGTAGTGTGAGGTGTCCCTGCCCATGGCAGGGGGTTGGGACTGGCTGAGCCTTGAGGTGCCTTCCAGCCCTGACAATTCTGTGATTCTCTGTTTCAGCTTTTAGTATTCCAGGAGCTGTTCATCACCATACAACTGCTTCACAACATTGACAAGCAGAACAGCCTGAGGCACCCAGCACAAGACTGAACCTCCACAAGCTTTAGGAGGACCTGGTTCTAGTTTAAAGGCAGCTCCTTAGATTACAGTTGTGAGTGAACACAGCATCCCAGAGTGCCAGGTTGGAAGGGACCCCAGGGACCACCTGCTCCAACCTCTACAGCTAACAGCAGAGCTGAAAGGAGCTGCCCAGCACCCTGCCAAGCTGAGCCTTCCAACTGCTCCATGGAGGGGACTCCACTGCTGCCCCTGGGAGATGATTCCAGTCTCTGACTGCTCTCAGGGGCAAACATTTTCTCCTGCAGTCCCATGGGAATGTCCCCAGCAGTGCCTTGTCCCCATCCCCCCTTGTCTTTCCCATGGGGCTCCTTGGACACAGGGAGTCTCCATCCCCCTGGCAGCCTCCCTTTAGCTGCTGCTCCATGGTGATAAGGTGAGGCCACATCTGGAGTATTGTGTCCAGCTCTGGGCTCTCCAGTTCTACAGAGATTGTCCCACAGAAGCTATGAGGATGCTGAAGGTACTGGAAGATCTGTGTGATGAGGAAAGGCTGAGAGAGCTGGGGCTGGTTAGCCTGGAGAAGTCTGAGGGGAGATCTTATCAATGCCTATAAATATCTGAGACTAGGTGTCAAAAAGGGGGCCAGGCTCTTTTTAGTAGTGTTCTGTGACAGGACAAGGGGCAAGAGATACAAACTGGAACTCAGGAAGTTCCACCTCACCCTTTGCTATGAAGATGCCCTAGAGCAGGCTGCTCAGAGAGGTTGCCCAGGAGATTTTCAAGACCCATCTGGATGTATTCCTGTGTGACCTGCCCTGGGTGATCCTACTTTGGTAGGGGGGGAACTGACTCTGCTCTCCAGAGGTCCCTTCCACCCCTGCCGTTCTGTGATATCTATTCAGGAAAACAAATCCCTGCAATAGAGATGAGGGGAAAATCTTGACCACAAGGAAGCTTTGCCCCAGAAATGATCAAGAAGTGAAGAGCTTTTAGGGACTGAGGTTGAGATCAGAGGAGCATTCATCCAGTAACTGCTCCACCCACACAGCCCATCCATAATTCACCCAATGTACTGAAGCCAAGGCATGTAACAAATTCATTACTGAGCAGCACCCACCTGCACACTGACAAGGCCACACTGACACACTCTGAGATCTGATCAAGTATCTCAGGAATGGAGATCAGACATACCTTCCACAGGGGACCTTCATATCTTCTCAGGGGCTTGTTGATCACCTGCAGAGAAATGAAGGCTCATGTAGGAACAGCTTCAACTAGGCAGCCCTGGCTTTGGAAATGGAGACAAGAGCTCCTACCTTTCCAGTTTTACCTCCCAGTATCAGCTTCATTTCTGCACCTTGGGCTAGATCAAGGGGTGTTTGATCTGTTAAGTAACCAAGACAAGGCATTAGAACATGATGCAAATAAACCTAGATGGACTTCACTTAAAAATGATCTGGTTGATAGCAGCTGAACATGAGCCAGCAGTGTGCCCAGGGGGCCAAGAAGGCCAAGGGCATCCTGGCCTGCATCAGGAACAGTGTGGCCAGCAGGAGCAGGGAAGTCATTGTGCCCTGTGCTCAGCACTGCTGAGGCCACACCTTGAGTCCTGTGTCCAGTTCTGGGCCCCTCAGTTCAAGGACGTTGAGACACTTGAAGGTGTCCAGAGAAGGGCAACAAAGCTGGGGAGGGGTCTGGAGCACAGCCCTGTGAGGAGAGGCTGAGGGAGCTGGGGTTGCTTAGCCTGGAGAAGAGGAGGCTCAGGGGAGACCTCATTGCTGTCTACAACTACCTGAAGGGAGGTTGTAGCCAGGTGGGGGTTGGTCTCTTTTCTCTAGCAAGCAGCACCAGAACAAGAGGACACAGTCTCAAGCTGTGCCAGGGGAGGTTTAGGCTGGAGGTGAGGAGAAAGTTCTTCCCAGCAAGAGAAATTGGCTATTGGGATGTGCAGGGAGGTGGTGGAGTCACCATCCCTGGAGGTGTTTAGGAAGAGACTGGATGGGGTGCTTGGTGCCATGGTTTAGTTGATCAGATAGTGTTGGCTGATAGGTTGGACTTGATGATCTCAAAGGTGTCTTCCAACCTGGTTAATTCAATTCTATTCTATTCACCCAGTCCAACCCCTCTACCAGAGCAGGACCACCTATACCAGATGAAACAGAAATGCATCCAGGTGGGTTTGAGTATCTCCAGAGAGGGAGACTCCACAACCCCCCTGGGCAGCCTGCTCCAGGGCTCTCTCACCTCTCAGGGAAAAAGTTCTTCCTCCTGTTTCCATGGCACTTCCTCTGCCTCAGCTTCCACCACTGCCCCTTGTGCTGGCATTGGGCATCCCCCAGCAGAGCCTGGCTCCAGCCTCTGGGCACTCACCCTGCACAGCTTTAGCAACACTAAGGAGGTCACCCCTCAGGCTTCTCCTCTCCAAGCTGCAGAGACCTCAGCTCCACCAGGCTCTCCCCATCAGGGAGATGTTCCACTGCCCTTTGGGGTGGTACTCACCATTTTTGTTTCTGATTTTAGGGTCTGCCCCATTCTTCAGCAGCTTCAGAGCACAGTGCTTATGGGCACGGTACGCAGCACAGTGCAGAGGGGTGTTCCCCAGCTGGTCTGTGCAGTTGATGTTGGGTGGTTTGGGCTTGTTCAGCTGGGGAGAAAAAGAAAACACTCACAATATTTTGCTTCCTTACCAGTGTTTCCCCTTCTCCAGATGCCACCTTTGGAAAAATTAGCTGTTCCTAACTAGGATGCTTGGGTGTAGATGTGGCAGCAAAGAGGGCATGTAGCAAGTGTTAGGAGAAGGGCAAGGACAACAGCAGTCAGGATGTGCAGCCAGAGTATCATAGTATCAGTCAGAGTTGGAAGGGACCACAAGGATCATCTAGTTCCAACCCCCCTGCCATGGGCAGGGACACCTCACACTAGATCAGCCTGGCCAGAGCCTCATCCAGCCTGGGCTTAAACACCTCCAGGGATGGGGCCTCAACCACCTCCCTGGACAACCCATTCCAGGGCTTCACCACTCTCATGGGGAAGAACTTCCTCCTCTCCTCCAGCCTGAATCTCCCCACCTCCAGCTTCATTCCATTCCCCCTAGTCCTATCACTCCCTGAGATCCTGAGAAGTCCCTCCCCAGCCTTCTTGGAGCCCCCTTCAGATCCTGGAAGGCCACAATGAGGTCACCTCAGAGCCTTCTCTTCTCCAGACTGAGCAGCCCCAACTCCTTCAGTCTGTCCTCATAGGAGAGTAAGGAATCTCAGTGTTCTGCTTGCTATGTCCCTTCCAGCTCTCCTACACCACATGGAAACACTCAGCCTGTGCAACTGCACAGTGCCAGAGAGCTCCCAGCACTGCAGTTCAGACACTTCTATTGCTGCAGTGGCCCCAGCTGGTTCTGCTGTCCAAGTCTAGCCTTCTCCATAGAAGGCTCACAGGCACAGTCTGCAAGTTAGCACAGGCCAGTGCTACATCCAGCACAAGTTTGGGTGGCCACCTTGCTTCAGAGAGTAAGACCTTTGTGCAGAAAGGTGGCAGGCCTGCCACTTTCCCCAACAGAGCTATCCCAGCCAATTTAGAACCTCCTTGTGCAGGCAAGTAATTGTCATAGAATCATGAAGTCAATAAGATTGGAAAAGCCCTCCAAGATCATCCAGCCCAAACAGCAACCCAACCCTACCATGGCCACTAAACCATGGCCCTAAGTGCCACAGCCACACATTTCTTGAGCACCTCCAGAAATGGGGACTCCTCCACCTCCCTGGGCAGCCTCTGCCAAGCCCTGACCACTCTTGCAGGAAACAAACTTTTCCTCATCTCCAACCTACCCCTCCCCTGGCACAATTCCAGGCCATTTCCTCTTCTATCACCTGAAACTAGGGAGCAGAGCCCAACCCCCACCTCACTGCAGCCTCCTCTCAGGGAGCTGCAGAGAGCAATGAGGTCTCCCTCAGCCTCCTCTTCTCCACACTCTCTCTCACACTTCTCTCACCCCCAGCTCCCTCAGCTGCTCCTCCCCAGCCCTCTTCTCCAGACCCTTCCCCAGCTTGGTTGCCCTTCTCTGGACCTGCTCCAGCCTCTCAATGTCCTTCTTGGAGTGAGGGGTGCAAAACTGAACTTAGTATTTGAGGTGCAGCCTCAACACTCCATTACAAACCGGAGACCTCCAGCTGCAATGGCTGCTTTAAAACAGCACCACCAATGCCATGGAGAGAACCTAAGCACCTATGACATTAAGACAGCCACAACAACATAGCAAGCTTACATCAGCAGGTCTAGAACATGATCTAGATCCATTCTACTATTTGCAACTGACTGAAGAGTATCTGGAGACAGAAAAGAGGATGAAAACAACAAGGCTGAAAAACCTTTGAGGGTTCATGACCTCACCAGCAGAGAGTACTGACAGCCTGAGTGCCAGCACTTTGAAATGCAAGGCCTCCTGTCACATCAGCACCATGGCTTGAACCACTTGACACAAAAGCATCACAAGCACCTCCATTCTTACCAAGGCAGCCAGCTTCCCTGCTTCCCCCTCTCTTGCTGCTCCCAAGAGTGCTTCTTCCAGTTTCCTTTCTTGTGTCCTTTCCACTGCTGGATAAAAAAACCCACACCAGTGCAAGGTCAGTCTCAAAGCAGGCCAGGACATAAAAACCACAGCATTGAAGAAGCTTCATCAAAACAAGTCTAGGGAAACAAGAGCTCCCAGTATTTGTACTTGGGAGAGGTATAAAGGGAATGTTTATTCTGAAAAGTCTGTGTCAGAGCAAAATGAGAAACACAGAATGGTCTGAATTGGAAGGGACCTTAGAAATCATCCAGTTCCACCCCCCTGCCATGGGCAGAGACACCTCCTTACCAGACTCAAGGCCCCAGCCAACCTGGCTTCCAACACCTCCAGACCTGGAGTCTCCACAACTTCTCCGGGCAACCTGTTCCAGTGCCTCACCACCCTCCTGGGGAAGAATTGCTTCCTAATGGCCAAGCTCAGTCCAGCTGCTTCTAGTCTGAAGCCATCAACCTGCAACCTGCCACTCTCAGCCCTTGTCAAAAGTCCCACCCCAGCTCTCCTGGAAACCTTTCAAGTACTGGAAGGCTGCTCTAAGGTCTCCCTGGAGCCTTCCCTTCTCCAGGATGAACAACCCCAACTCCTTTAGTCTTTCCCTATAGGGGAGGTGTTTCAGCCCTCTGATGATCTTTGTGGCCTCCTCAGGACCCACTCTAACAGGACCACGTTGCTCTTGTGTTGGGGCTGTGAATTCTATGAAGTGCTAAAAAAACCAACAGCAGATCTAGGTCATGACCTGGTCAAGTTACCTTCCAACATATTCCTTATGTCTTTATCATGAGTAACTTCTTTTGCAGTCTCTCCACTGCCATTGACAATAGAGGTATCAGCATTGTGCTGCAAGAGTAACATCACCACCTCCTGGAAAACAATAGGGAAACACTGCTTATCTCTCTGTGTTATGGCAAGGCCACAATCAGGCTCTCCAGCTACTGACACCCTGCAAGATGAGCTGCTCAGCAGCTCCTCACCACAACAGGAAGGGATGTTCTAGAGAGATTGAGGAGGGGGAAGAACTGCAACCACCTCTCCCATCAGTCAGGCTGAGGGAACTGGCAGGAAATGAGTTTCTGCTTCAGTTGACATGCTGGTGCACCTGGTGGCAGTGCTGGATTTGACAGATGAAAACGGCATGATTGGCTCTTTGGGTATGACATGAAGTAGTTATGCCCTCAGAGGGGCCAAGAGATTATCCACAGAGGTAGGACTGCTTTGGGAATGACAGTGGTATGGGGGGGAACAACAAAAATACTGTCACATGACAGGCCTATAAACTCTTCAGCTGCAGTTTTCTGTGAAGAAACATCACTTCCAGACCTCAGACAGACCAACAGGTCTTAATTCATAGGTGTCCCCCCTCCAAAAGCCACTGTAATGAAACAATGGGGTTACTCTCTAGGCAGTTGCGGAGTTAGGAGGAACAACAACTCCTCCTTCTGTTGTGTCACACACCAGGCCCACACACAAATGAATCTGCTGCGCTTCAGTAGCAGGCAATAGATCTTTACTCTGGTTTCCTCAGGGTGGCTGGCACCTGCAGCTACCGCGAGTGCAGTGCTGCTGCATTCTCTCTGGCACACAGCAGAGGCAGAACAGAAGCAACACCACTCCCACAACCAATGCACAGTGCTGCACTGGGAGCTACTACTTCTTTCTCTGCCTGCCAGCTAAGTCTTCACCACCAAAAAGCTGAGTGGTATCACAAAGCATACCAAGGAAAACCATGGGCCAGGCCTCTCCCATCTTCAAGAGAAGATCTGTGTACCACGTTTTGCTTTGGACAGGGTTCCACCAGCTAGGCAGTGTGCCCAATCCTTCTGAACACACTGTTCCAGGACAGATAAGTCATGCTTAGAGACTGTAAAAACATCCTCTTGAAGTCATCTTACTGCTGCTGTCTGCTCAGTAATGGTAGAAGTGAGATACCTCACCTTGCGTCCCGTGAAGGCAGCGCGGTGGAGCGGAGTGTCCCCCATGTCGTTCAGCACGTTCACATCTGCACCAGCCTGCAGGGCAAGGCCAAAAGAGAGCTCAATGTCCTTCCACAGGATGCTTCAGGTTGGAAGGGACCTCAAAGATTATCTAGTTCCCACTCCCCTGGCATTGGCCAAGAACACCCTCCACTACAAGCAGGCCTCAAACACCTCCAGCTAGAGGACATCCACAGCCTCCCTGGGCAACCTGTTCCAGTGTCTCACCACCCTCACTGGAATGATTTTCTTCCTAGTCTGCAGATCTTAGCCCTGCAGCTACTTCATTCCTTAGTTTTAAGTAGCACTTATCTCCATGTTACAGGCAGGTCAACTGTAGGAGTGGCTCTGCCTTCCTACAAAGCTGTCCTCCTTCCAACACAAACCCTGGAACAGATGACAGAATGGTTTGGGTTGCAGTGGACCTTTAAGATCATCCAGTTGCAACCCCCCTGCCATGGGCAGGGACACCTCTCCCTAGAACAGGTTGCTCAAGGTCCCAGCCAACCTGGCTTTCAACACCTCCAGGCTTGGAGCCTCCACTGCTTCCCTGGGCAGTTCCAGTGCCTCACCACCCTTATGGGCAAGAATTGCTTCCTGGTGGTTAATCTAAACCCAGCTTCATCCAGTCTGAAGCCATTATTCCTTGTCCTGTCACTCCATGCCTTTGTCAAAAGGCCCTCTCCAGCTCTCCTGTAGCCCCCTCCAAATACTGAAAGGCTGCTCTAAGGTCTCCCCAGGTCTTCTCCAGAACAAACACTGCTTTCAGCATAACAACATTTTGTGCTTCACATACAGAGGCAAGTAGCAATATACCTTCAGCAAATCCTCCACCACAACAGCATGGCCAAAGTAGCAAGCAAGGTGAAGAGGTGTCCAACCCATATTAGATTTACTTCTGCCTAAAACACAAAAGTGGCAAGTTAAGATTTGGTCAGGTAACACAAAAAAGCTCTTGTCATGTGCTTGGAGGCTGGCAGGGATGATCACCTTCACAGCAACAGGGGAGCAAGAAGGCTGGAAGCATCAATGCTCTTTACAGCACCTAAATTATTCAGCCAGGATGCAGTGTGAGAATGGTAGATTGAAAACTACAAAACCCCTTTGAAAGGAGAAAAAACCTCCTGTAGCCTGATGCAGAAAACCAAACCAAACCATAACACTTTGGGGTTTATGCAATACCTTATTCTTTCACAGTAGCAAAACCCTTCAGCTCCTTCACTATGAAAGCAGCTGATGCCAGCACACAATTCTCTGGTTTATCAAAACCCTCTTTGCTTTACCTGCTTCATTTTCTACACACAAATGAGAGGAAGAGGACTCTAGAGGATTCCAAACAAAACAGGTGGGATCACAGAATCAAACAGGATGGAAGAGACCTCCAAGATCAAGTCCAACCGATCACCCAACCCTATCTAATCAACTAGACCATGGCACTAAGTGCCTCATCCAGGCTCTCCTTAAACACCTTCAGGGACACTGACCCCACCATTCCAATGGACAACTAAACCATGGCTCCAAGTGCCACATCCAATCCCTTTTTGAACACCTCCAGGGATGGGGACTCCACCACCTCCCTGGGCAGCACATTCCAATGGCCAATCTCTCTTTTTATGAAGAACTTCTTCCTCACCTCCAGCCTAAACCTCCCCTGGCACAGCTTGAGACTGTGTCCTCTTGTTCTGGTGCTGCTTGCCTGGGAGAAGAAACCAACCCCCACCTGGCTGCAACCTCCCTTCAGGGAGTTGTAGAGAGCAAGGTCTCCCCTGAGCCTCCTCTTCTCCAGGCTAAGCAACCCCAGCTCCCTCAGCCTCTCCTCACAGGGCTGTGCTCCAGACCCCTCCCCAGCTTTCTTGCCCTTCTCTGGACACCTTCCACCAACTCAACATCTTTCCTAAACTGAGAACAGGACTCAAGGTGTGGCCTAACCAGCGCTGAGCACAGGGCACAATGACTTCCCTGCTCCTGCTGGCCACACTCTTCCTGATGCAGGCCAGGATGCCATTGGCCTTCTTGGCCACATGGCCAAGGGATGACCCTGGTGTCTGGGGGTTTGTTGTCTTGTGCCTCTACTAATTTTTGACTGATAGCCTAAGTATTGTGCTTTGAAATCCTTGTGTGCTGTGCAACTCACATACCACCTACAGCCCTGAGCCTCTGCAGGGGAGATTAAGCACAGGCAGGAAGCAGGCCCAGAAGTGACCACACAAAGAAAAGCATGATTGATGCTTTCAGGAGCATTTGAAGCATGCCCTGGAAGACTGGCTGTACAATAAGTCAATAAATAGCCTACAATCACTTCCTTAAAAGCAAGACACTAAAGCATTAGAGATTAGCAAGGTAACAACTGCTGCTGCCTCCCAATTGTAACACACAATTGCATTAAGCAAAGCTGATCCCTGCTTTGTTTTCATTAGCAACAGACCCACAGCATTCCCACTGCCAGGAGAGCTCTTAGCTCCCATTTTGGATCTGAAAGCCAGATGAGTATGAGGCATTTAAAACTGTCCTGAAATTACTGCTACCATTAAGCTCTTCCCTTCCATGTATCCTCAAGCCCTGAGCAACACACACAACAGAAGTTTGCCCTAAGGGGACAAGCCACTGGAACAAGGGGGAAAACAGAACTGCTGGTCTTGCAGGTTCATCATAGAATAGAATATACCAGGTTGGAAGAGACCTTCAAGATCATCGCATCCAACCCATCAACCAATCCAACACCACCTAAACAACTAAACCATGGCACCAAGCACCCCATCAAGTCTTCTCCTGAGCACCTCCAGTGATGGTGACTCCACCACTTCCCCGGGCAGCACATTCCAATGGGCAATCACTCTCTCTGTATAGAACTTCTTCCTAACATCCAGCATAAACCTCCCCTGGCACAGCCTGAAACTGTGTCCTCTTGTTCTGGTGCTGCTTGCCTGGGAGAAGAGACCAACCCCCACCTGGCTACAACCTCCCTTCAGGGAGTTGGAGAGAGCAAGAAGGTCTCCCCTGAGCCTCCTCTTCTCCAGGCTAAGCAACCCCAGCTCCCTCAGCCTCTCCTCACAGGACTGTGTTCCAAACCCCTCACCAACTTCATTGCTCTTCTCTGGACTCATTCCAGCAAGTCAACCTCCTTCCTAAACTGAGGGGCCCAGAACTGGACACAGGACTCAAGGTGTGGCCTAACCAGTGCAGTGTACAGGGGCAGAATGACCTCCCTGCTCCTGCTGGCCACACTCCTCCTGATGCAGGCCAGGATGCCATTGGCCTTCTTGGCTGCCTGGGCACACTGCAGGCTCATGTTCAGCCTACCATCGACCAGCACCCCCAGGTCCCTCTCTGCCTGGCTGCTCTCAGCCTGTAGCACTGCCTGGGGTTGTTGTCAAAAGGCCCTCTCCAGCTCTTCTGTAGCCCCCTCCAAATACTGAAAGGCTCCCCAGCTTTGTTGCCCTTCTCTGGACACCTTCCAGCATCTCAACATCTTTCCTAAACTGAGGAGCCCAGAACAGGACACAAGGTGTAGCCTAACCAGTGCTGATGTTACCAGACCAGTTACTTCTCAAGCTCTTGAGGTTTCTGTTACTTGTCAAGTGACCACAAGAGTTTGCACTTCTTGCTCTAAACCAGGCCATCACAGAATCACAACATTCTTTCTGGTTGCAAAAGCCCTTTAAGCTCATCCAGTCCAACCATTCTCTTACTCTGCCAAGGCTGGGGCTAAACCATGGCCCTCAGCAGCACATCTCTGTACCTTTTAAACACCTCCAGAGATGGGGAGTCAACCACCTCTCTGGGCAGCCTGCACCAGGGTTTGAGAACCCTTTCAGGGAAGAAGTTTCTTCTGCATCCAACCCAGACCTGCCCTGGTGCAATTTGAGGCCATTTCCTCTCATCCTATCATTTGTTACTAGGGAGAAGAGACCAACCCCCAGCTGGCTCCAGCCTTCTTCAGAGTTGTAGAGAGCAAGATCTCCTCTCAGCCTTCTTTATTCTCCAGACTAAAGCCCAGTTCATCACACTGGGGAGAATGCAAGGATAGGAAAGTAAAATAAACACAGCAGGGGGGCAAAAAAAAGGTTTCACTACCCCTGTCAGCCAGTTCTCTGCTCTGACAGTTAACTGCAGGTCTCAGGTGTTACCATGTGTTTAGAGAGAGGAGCTTCACAAGGCAGGCAGTCATTGCTGGCTATGCACTGCTAGGCTACTCTGCAGTCACTCCAGTGTTTGTTTTGCCACAGCACATCACTGACCTTGTTATGCAGTTTTCTTACCTCACAAAGTCCTAGATATTCCATTCCCTTCTATGAGCATGAGCCACCATAGGTGGCCATGACCCTTCTGGATGAAAACCAGGTTTAGTGAAGTGAGACAACTACAAAAGGAATTTCACACCATTTGGCTGGATTCTCATCCAGCCTTGCTCATCTGCCAGTGTTGGCTGGCTAGGATTCAGTTACAAGACAACAAGTACAAGAAACCTGGATTTCATTCCTCTTCTTTCACTCTGGGGGAAATCAGGATGTCTGGGATGGCTGTTGCCAGAGCTCCTGCTGGTGAATCTAGAGCACAGCCTCAGATACAAGCTCAGCCTTGGAAAGACAAGACAGACTTTACAAGATGTTCAAGGTAGGCTTTGACACCCAGACACATGAATGTGTCAGACTCCCAAGGCACACTCTGGGCAAGTTTGCACTGCCTCCAGCACTGTCTCCCACCTGCTCCAAAAGCATTCCAAGCCAAGTGTCACTGCCACATCAGATGCAAATCCTGAAGGAACTGCTGCAGCACTGAAGACATTGCCCATACCTGACTTTCTAGGGATCTGCTTATCCAGAAGGTAATGACAGAAGGACAAGAGGCTGTAAGGAAGAGAAGGAAGATTGAGGACAGCAAGAAGGCAGTATTTTAGTTAATGACCATGTGGTTATGCAGTCACCACCTGGCAGCACCTAACAGATCAGGAGTTGTACAAGACAGAGTGGTGTTGCCAGGGGGGAGGCAGAATGGCAGAGGGAATGACACTGCAGAGGCTTCTTGGCCTGAGCTTGTCTCAGACTATTTCCAGTGGAGTACTCTATGGGAGCAGAGTGAAACACTCAGTCTCTAAAGAGGGGAAGAACAGAGACTGAACTCTGGAGCTTCACACAACCAGAACAGTTCCTCCAGAGAACACTTCACTTACACTTCTGGTTCCTCTAACACTTAGAAGAATCAGAACCCTGAAAGCAGAGATTTCACTGTGTCTTTGTTCCATATTCACAATTAGTTTGTTTAACCTAAACTATCCCCAGTAAGCTCCCTCGAGCCTCCTGGGCCTCCCATTAGCAAGCCTGTGCTAGCTGGCTGGCCATGCACTGTTAAACTGGAAGAGTAGCAGCTAGGCACCACCTTTCCCTTCATGAGCTGAGTCTCTTTGAGACTGCAGACTTTCACAACACCAACACTTGACTCTGAGCAGGAATGCTGATCAGAGACCAGTTTGCTTGCCAGAATACAGGGCAGCAGATGATGCCATTTCACTCTGCTCCCTTGACTTCTGATTTGAGAACACAGCTGAGAAGCTCTGAAATCTCTTCTGAGCTGCCCTCAGCAGCTTATCTATGGCTGCTGCTGCTGCATGAGTCTTTCATTCCAGTTGTTTAGGCACTACAAACAATGTCCTGAGTATCTGCAGAGGACACATTTGTGATAGTGGAGGGCTTCAGCTCCATCAAGCTCTGTTTAGTTCCCCTTGAAATTAAGAACTAACTCCCTAAAGATGAAGTATTGAGGGTTTGGGGTTTACAGCTTGTTTTATTCTGAGGTGAGTACATTAACTATTGTGAAAACACAGATATGGCTGAGCAGGGAAACAAAAGGATGAGTAAACTGATGATCAAGAACAAGACTTGGGAAAGGGACAGAAAGCTTCTTCAGATAACAGGGTTCCCTGCTCTTCAGGGCAAGGAGTTCCCTCTGTCATGGTTGACAGGAGGCAGAGCTGCTCTGCCCTGTCTCTCTCTGCAGCACTGCCTTCTCAGTGCTGCTTAACAGTTAAAATGCTGAACACAAACAGCAGCCTGGGCAGACAGGGTGGGATGCACATCCACTCTTTTGAAGTGACTAGAAGCACACTGATGTAAATAAAGAGCAATGTAAAGCTACCAAATGAAGGAAGACTTCAGGCGGTTTGCACCTGCAAGGAAGCTTGGAAAGCCAGCCCCAGCTTGAAGGTCTAGAAAGCTTAGCAAAC
Source organism: Dryobates pubescens (assembly GCF_014839835.1). Lineage (NCBI taxonomy): Eukaryota > Metazoa > Chordata > Aves > Piciformes > Picidae > Dryobates > Dryobates pubescens. The sequence continues at coordinate 12,176,417 of NC_071614.1, read as the reverse complement.
AAGTTGCTCTGCCAGAACTATGTCAGCCAGGCATGTGCAAACCTTTCATGTTGGCCCAAGACCCAGGCACAGGTGCCTGTCAGTTCTACTTTCTTTTCCCAAGTAACTCATGGACTGCTAATGGAGGCTGAGGGAGCTGGGATTGTTTAGCCTGGAGAAGAGGAGGCTCAGGGTGACCTCATTGCTCTCTACAACTACCTGAAAGGAGGTTGTAGCCAGGTGGGGGTTGGTCTCTTCTCACAGGCAAGCAGCACCAGAACAAGAGGACACAGTCTCAAGCTGTGCCAGGGGAGGTTTAGGCTGGAGGTGAGGAGAAAGCTCTTTACCAAGCGAGTCATTTGGCATCGGAATGTACTGCCTGGGTAGGTGGTGGAGTCCCCATCCCTGGAGGTGTTCAAGAGGGGACTGAATGTGGCACTTGGTGCCATGGTTTAGCCATGAGGTCTGTGGTGACAGGTTGGACTCGATGATCTTTGAGGTCTCTTCCAAGCTTAGTGATTCTGTGATACTTTGTCCCAACCATTCCTCCAAGTGGCAAGGGAAGTGGCTGCCCCTACTGCATGGCAAAGAAACATGGGCCTGAAAAAAGTAAGGGCAAAACTAAAATCAAATCACACCTAGCAGAGCACAAAGAAGTGACCTAAGCTCTGCAGCCCTGAACCACACCCTGCCACCAAGCCTGGTTTGGCTTTTTCAGTGTTATAAAACTCCAGAGTTGGCATAAGCATGAATACAGGCAAACAAAAAACCTCAAGTAGAATCAAACAATGGACAGGAAGGAGCCTTAAAGATCATCTAGTTTCAACCCTTCTCCTATGGGCAGGGACACCTCTACTAGACCAGCTTGCTCCAGGCCCCAGCCAACCTGGCTTTGAAAATCTCCAGGCCTAAAGTCTCCACAACCACTCTGTTCCAGTGCCTCACCACCCTCCTGGGGAAGAGCTGCTCTCTAATGCCCAATCTCCTGTGAGGACAGACTGAAAGAGTTGGGGCTGTTCAGTCTGGAAAGAGAAGGCTCCCAGGTGACCTCATTGTGGCCTTCCAGGATCTGAAGGGGGCTCCAAGAAGGCTGGGGAGGGACTGCTCAGGATCTCAGGGAGTGATAGGACTAGGGGGAATGGAATGAAGCTGGAGGTGGGGAGATTCAGGCTGGAGGTGAGGAGGAAGTTCTTCCCCATCAGAGTGGTGAAGCCCTGGAATGGGTTGTCCAGGGAGGAGGCTGAGGCCCTGTCCCTGGAGGTGTTTAAGACCAGGCCAGCCTGACCTAGTGTGAGGTGTCCCTGGCAGGGGAGTTGGAACTGGCTGATCCTTGTGGTCCCTTCCAACCCTGACTGATATTATGATACTATTATCTAAATGCAGTTTCTTCCAGTTTGAAGCCACTGAAGAACTGAGGTAGTGATTCTTTGTCTTGCTGACACTTCCACCTCCTGCAAATTACTCTCTGGTTTTCTGCACACCACAGCTCTGTGTACTCTGCTTTTATGATCACTCCCATCTGCAAGCCTGGCCTTATGCCACAGGATAAAAGCAGCTGCTGAAATGTTTTTATTACTCTATTGGCATTCCAAAGCAAGCAGGATTGTACTATCAGTAACAGTTTCACTACATGTGGCCTCCACAATGAGACTATAAATATTTGAGGAAGGCTACTAACCTTTACAGTTGATATCAAAGCTTATTTCTCCTTTGTCCATGGTGTCCAACAGCTGTTTAACTTCCTCAGCATTGCCATTCCTGGCATCATGGAGAAGCTGCTGCTCTGCTTCAGTACTCATCCCTGAGCAAAAAAGGTGAAAGAAACAATTTTGTAATCTTTTATGCTGTCCTAAGTTCAGGTTTAATGTTATGTCACTTGCCTGCCTTATTTAATGCTAATACTGGCATAAGAAGGATGATTATTTCCTCCCTGGAACACATTTAATGTGCAAGCTGTTTACAGCAGCCCAGCACTCAAATCACACCACTAAGAGGCATTAAAATTCCTCCTATGAAGCAGTTAAATAACCAAATACCCAGGTCCTCTTGCTTCTCAGTTCTCTAGGCTCCAAGTGTGGCTTAGGAACATGGCACAAACAAAGCAACCTTTGCAACAGCACCAACCAGGAAATATTCACTTTTTCCCCCCTCAAAGTTTCCACCTTTATGAGGAAATCCATATGGCTGCCAAAGCAACAAGGAAAACAAAAGACAATTACTTATGCCCATTAGCCTTTGAGCCCTGTGTCCAGTTCTGGGCTCCTCAGTTTAAGAAGGACATTGAGAGGCTTGAAGGTGTCCAGAGAAGGGCAACAAGGCTGGGGAGGGGTCTGGAGCACAGCCCTGAGGAGAGGCTGAGGGAGCTGAGGTTGCTTAGCCTGGAGAAGAGGAGGCTCAGGGGAGACCTTATTGCTCTCTACAACTACCTGAAAGGAGGTTGTAGCCAGGTGGGGGTTGGTCTCTTCTCCCAGGCAAGCAGCACCAGAACAAGAGGACACAGTCTCAAGCTGTGCCAGGGGAGGTTTAGGCTAGAGGTGAGGAGAAAGTTCTTCCCAGCAAGAGAGACTGGCCATTGGAATGTGCTGCCCAGGGAAGTGATGGAGTCCCCATCCCTGGAGGTGTTTAAGAGGAGCCTGGATGAGGCACTTGGTGCCATGGTTTAGTTGATCAGATGGTGTTGGGTGATAGGTTGGACTTGATGATCTCAAAGGTCTTTTCCAACCTGGTTAATTCTATTCTATGTGATTAGAGTTCAAGCTTTAGCCTGAAATGTGGCCTGGAGGTGTTCAAGACAGGCTTGGATGTGGCACTTGGAGCCATGGTTTAGTAGTCAGGTGGTGTTAGGTATTAGGTAATAGGTAGGACTGGATGATCTCTGAGGTCTTTTCCAACCTGCTTGATTCTCTAAGTGTTTCTCCAGAATTTACTGTTGCTTTGGCTGCCAAGCCTGAGAAACAGAATCAATGCACACTGGGAGGTCCCAGAGAGCCACTGGTACTATCACCTCCTGAACTCAGATACCTGAACTCCTCTGACCTTGACTTAAAGGGCAGCCAGATACTCAAACAACTTTGAGGACCCGACCTTATCTTAAAGAAACACAGCAGTACAACATAACGAAGTTGGCATACTGACATACAAGGATAAAACTAATCCTGGTCTTCCCACTGCCCTTGAACTACAAGAAAGGGACTATCTGCAGCTTTTGAGGAAGGGGGAAAACAAACATTTTTACAGCTATTTTTACAGCTCTGCTACAGTGCACCTTAGACCTTTGGGCAATACAATTTACCAAGTCTGCTGCAGAACAGAGGTATTCATAGAATGGGTTGGGTTAGAAGGGAACCTAAAGACCATCCAGTTCCAACCCCCTGCCATGGGCACAGACAACTACCACCAGCACAGCTTGCTCAAGGCCCCATTCAGCCTGGCCTTGAAGACCTCCAGGGAGAGGGCATCCACAATCTCTCTGGGCAACCTGTGCCAGTATCTCCTCACCCCCATTCTGAAGAATTTCCTCCCAATCTCCAGTCTCAATCTCCCCTCTTCTAGCTCAAAGCCACTGACCTGTCACTCCAAGCTCCTGTAAAAAGTCCCTCCCCAGTTTTCTTGTAGCCCCCTTCAGGTACTGGAAGGCTCTAGGTCTAAGGTCTCCCTGCAGCCTTCTCTTCTCCAGGCTGAACAGCCCCAACTCTCTCAGCCTGTCCCCACAGGGGAGGTTTGCCAGCCCTCTGATCATCTTTGTGACCTTCTCTGCACTCTCTTCACCTGTTCCAGGTCCTTCTTGTGCTGAGGGCACCAGAGCTGGATGCACTGCTGCAGGTGGGGTCTCAGCAGAGCTGGGGGGCAGAATCCCCTCCCTCATCCTGCTAGTCACACTGCTTTGGATGCAGCCCAAGATACAGCTGGCCCTGATGATCTCTGAGGTCTTTGCCAACCTTATTGATTCTCTGATTCTTAGATGATGTCTTATTCATCCATACTGAACTTTTTTCACCCAAGCACCTCTTTCCATACTGACAGAGTCACAGTCTGAAGGTTTCTTTGCCTCTTTTTTCTTTCCTCAATGTTGTTACAAGTAGACACAGATGCAGCACAGCTCAGCAGAGGCAAAAGCCAGCTTTAAGGTCCTGTTTAAATACACTGCTTTCAAAAGGAGTCAAGGAGGCAAAGAGCAGCCTTGCAAGACTCTTGCAGTCCACAACAATAGAAGAAGAGGTTGTCCAAATGTGCTGTCCCCAGGTCAGCATCTTCACCTGACACACTAGGTTTAGCTGATCCTGAAGCATCTAGGTTTCCAAAGTCAGCTAATGATTGCAAAGGACATTGGCCCAGCACTGGTGGCTCTCCTATGCTAGCAGAGGGTTTGGTTGGTACCACAGTTTACACTTTGCTGCACTGGACAGGCAGCCTGACTGCAGCACCCACCCACAGCTAGCAGATGCAGGGAGCTCTGCATCTCCTGTAAGATGAGAAGGCACTCAGCAAGGAAAGAGAGACAAAGGGAGGACACTGGGTAAGCAACAAAGAGGCTGTAACAGTGACAGATGTTGTACTAACTCCTGACAGAGACAGAAGCCTAGGACAGGAGAGGCTGTGAAGTGCTAACAGCACAGAGCTTTCCCCTGCCTTTTGCTCAAAGGGAGAGGGAATCCTTTTCCAAAGAGTTTGACAGAGAAGCTAGGCAGATTCACAGAATGGTTTGGGTTGAAAGGGACCTCAAAGATCATCTAGTTCCAACCCCCTGCCATGGGCAGGGACACCTCTTCCCAGGCCAGGTTGCTCAAGGCCTCATCCAACCTGGCCTTGAACACATCAAAGGAGAAGGCATCACCCACAGCCTCCCTGGGCAGCCTGTGCCAGAGTCTCACCACCCTCACTGCAAAGAATTTCTTCCTCATCTCCAGTCTCAGTCTCCCCTTTTGCAGCTCAAAGCCATTGTCCCTTGTTGTGTCACTCTCAGTGCTTATCCAAAGTCCCTCCCCAGCTCTCCTGTAGCTCCCTTCAGGTACTGGAAGGCTGCTCTAAGGTCTCCCTGCAGCCTTCCCTTCTCCAGGCTGAACAGCCCCAACTCTCTCAGCCTGTCTTCACAGCAGAGGTTCTCCAGCCCTCTGATCCTCTTTGTGGCCTCCTCAGGGTCTGCTCCAACAGTTCCAAATATTTCCTGTGCTGGGGGCCACAGAACTGGACACATTTCAGAACAGACTGGATCAGACACCAGCAATCTACCACAGACACAGGATACAAAAGCACTGCACAGCCAAAACTCTTAGTGTTGCTTCTCAATTCCACTAGGAAACAAAACAGCCCTAGTCTTCTAGTAATCCTTTGAGCCCTGAAGCCACCTTCTCCTTTAGACAGGAGTCTATCCACTTGTCTGAGGCAACACAGCACAGTTGGTTGTTACTGGGGCAGGTATATTTTTCCTCCATCAGTTCTATCAGTGTCTAGAGAAAGATGAAAATCAAACATCATGATGTATTATCATAGTATCAGTGAGGGTTGGAAGGGACCACAAGGATCATCTCGCTCCACCCCCCCTGTCATGGGCAGGGACACCTCACACTAGATCAGGCTGCCCAGAGCCTCATCCAGCCTGGGCTTAAACACCTCCAGGGATGGGGCCCCAACCACCTCCCTGGACAACCCATTCCAGGGCTTCACCACTCTCATGGTGAACAACTTCCTCCCCACCTCCAGCTTCATTCCATTCCCCCTAGTCCTATCACTCCCTGAGATCCTGAGCAGTCCCTCCCCAGCCTTCCTGTAGCCCCCTTCAGATACTGGAAGGCCACAATGAGGTCACCTGGGAGCCTTCTCTTCTCCAGACTGAACAGCCCCAACTCCTTCAGTCTGTCCTCACAGGAGAGGTGCTCCAGCCCTCTGCTCATCCTCCTGGCCCTTCTCTGGACACCTTCCAGCACCTCCATATCAGTCTGCAATACTTTCCCTGAAGCTGAGTGAGAGAATCAGACACAAGCTAGGAGGATAGTTAGAGCTCCTTTTGCTGACCTCATCAGAGATTGGAGGGAAGAAACAAAAGAGCAAAGCTCATCCTTCTTTTTCACCCCCACCCACTCAGTATTTCTCTGGTGATCTCTCAGCTGCCTCAGATGAGAGGAACCCTCTCCTATCACTACCCTCCGTCATTTGTCAACATCCCACGCACACAGCAGGTCTGAACAGCAATGCACTTTCACCACATCAAGGACCTGCAGTTCCCACCTGCTAGTGATGAGCAGGAAGGCAAGACTGCTTGGGAAGGCAACCAAGAGGCTGATCCAAACACACAACTCTCGCAGGCAGCGAGGCCAGCGACGGACACCAGCAGAATCCCAAGCAGCCCAAAGCACCCAGAAAGCTGAATCACTGTGTGAAATTACTGCCTTGATTTTCCTCCCCTCTCCCAGCTAATCACTGGGTTTAAAAAAAAAAATCACTGACTTGTTTGTGCTCTTCCAGCAAATAGTGGTGACACACACGGTAAGATGGCTAAGAAGGGTCTGTCTGCTTCACCAGCTAGTCCCCACAGACTGCTGTTTAGGCTAAGCCTTTGGTTTCAAACACACTTTGTTAAGCTTGAAGCATGCAGTGATGCAGAAGAATGAGTGCCTGGCTATTAGTCATGGTTAGAAGGATCATTTGCCTGAAAAATGCTCCTACAGCTAAGGCTGGGAAATGAATCTGAGTGCAGTTACTCATCAGACAAGCAATACAGAACCTAAAGTAGCAGCTAATAGTAAGTTAAATGAAATGCCTAAATGAAGCTGACAGCAAAGGGGCTCCTCACAGGACTTAGTATAACCCTGAAAACACTTTCAAGCAACAGGATTTACTCTAAAATGGAGATGAGTAACCACCAAAGTCTGAGGAGCAACTTCAGAATATGGGCAGGAATCAATAGAGACACTCAAACATTACATGCTCACAACTGCACCCTGCACTGCCCTGCAGACAGGAGTTTGTCTAGCCACACAACCCACCAAGAGAGCTCCAAACCTCCCCAGTTTTGAGGTACTGGTTCACAGACTGCATCAAGTTGGAAGGGACCCTCAAAGGGCATCTTGTGCAACCCTCCTGCAGGCAGCAGGGACACCTCCAACTAGAGCAGGCTGCCCAGGGCCACAGCAAGTCTGATCTTGAATGTCTCCAGGGATGGGGCCTCAACCACCTCTCTGGATAACCTCTTCCAGCATTTCACCACCCTCACTGTGCAGAACTTCCTCCTGATGTCCAACCTACATCAGCCCTGCTCCAGTTTCAAACCATTGCCCTCATCCTACCACTACACACTCTTCTAAACAGTGCCTCCCCAGCCTGCCTGCAGGTCCCCTTCAGATATTGAAATGTGGTTGTAAGGTCTCCCTGCAGCCTTCTCCAGGCTGAACAGTCCAAATTCTTTCAGCCTGTCTTTGTATCAGAGGGCTGGAGCACCTCTCCTCATCACAGAATCAATAAGATTGGAAGAGACCTCAAGGATCAAGTCCAACCTCTCACCACAGACCTCATGACTACTAAACCATGGCTTCAAGTGCCACATCCAATCCCTTTTTGAATACCTCCAGGGATGGTGACTCCACCACCTCCCTGGGCAGCACATTCCAAAGGCTAACAACTCTCTCAGTGAAGAACTTTCTCCTCACCTCCAGCCTAAACCTACCCTGGCACAGCTTGAGACTGTGTTCTCTTGTTCTGGTGCTGCTTCCCTGGGAGAAGAGACCAAGCCCCTCCTGGCTACAACCTCCCTTCAGGTAGTTGTAGAGAGCAATGAGGTCTCCCCTGAGCCTCCTCTTCTCCAGGCTAAGCAGCCCCAGCTCCCTCAGCCTCTCCTCACAGAGCAGGTACTCAAGGCCTCTCCCCAGCCTCGTTGCCCTTCTCTGGACACAGGTCTATGTCTCCTGTCTTGGGGATCCCACAGCTGGACAGCCAGACTATCAGCACCAAGGGAGAAACTCAGTTGCTTAGTTGGGATTTATCAGCCACAGCAGGAGGTCAGTCTACATGAATTGTGGTGCCTACATGGAAAGCTACTGGCCACTTAAGAGAGCAGGCATCCGTCTGCAGTGTCCTCCTTCACACAGGGGTTGTTTCCAACACAGAGCAGAGCCCAGGTGACTGTTCTGCCTGCACAGCTGCCTAAGGCAGTTCTGCAGAACACTTAATTACAAAAGGCCACTTAACCACTGATACACAGACTACCAACTTTATTCAACTACTAGGCGAGCCCAAGCAAAGGAGATGCTTGTTTCTCAAAGCAGCCTACAAAGATCTAAAGCACTACAGAGCCATAGAATTGTTTCAGTTGAAAAAAAACCTCTTGAGACCATCCAGTCCAACCATCAACCTAACACCTCCACAACAATTCAACCACATCCAACAGTGCCATGACTACACCTTTCTTGAACGCCTCCAGGGATGGAGACTCTACCACTTCCCTGGGCAGTCTGTTCCAATCCCAAATGACTCTTGCAGCAAAGGAATTTGTCCTAATCTCCCCTGGCACAATTTCAGGCCATTTCCTCTCATCCTGTCACCTGATACTGGGGTAAAGACCAACCCCCACCCTACCGCAGCCTCCTTTCAAGGCAGTTGTAGAGCAAGGTCTCCCCTCAGCCTCTTGTCCCTGACCACAGAGCAGCACTATTGAGAAGACCCATTTGCTTTTGCTTCGAGGTCTTCTCTTGCTGAGGCCTCCTGCCATGCACACAGTGACAATCGATGCACACTAAGCAGAACGTGGCTGGGTCTGACTCTGCTGCAGCTCAACCAGCAGCTGAAGTGGCCCTGGCACTGCCCAATCTTGCGTTAAGGCTCTGAGTCAGGAGCCACAGGTCTCACAGGAAGCTCTCTCTTCGTGACAAGGTAGGGAAAAAAGCACAGCACTGGCTGTATTTCAAGAGACACCCCTCTAGCAATGAAAACTAGATTCCGGTAGGAGAAGGAGGCTTCTCACATGTCCCAGCACGCACACACTACAGCGATGTTTGTAGGAGGAGGACAAACTGCACCAAACCACACGGACAGACAGAACCTGTCTCCAGTGCCACACAACTCACTGACAGGAGCTGCTCCAGGAAGAGAGAGTTGCAGTACTAGAAGCACGAGTGATGCTATCTACAAGCAGTTATTTTAACCTTCAGCTAAGGGGTTCTGGAAGTTGAACATGCTTGTGTGGCACAGTCCCATGGCACCTCACGTGGAAGCTCAAACGCAGTTACCCTCTGCTCGGCAGCAATTAGCACAGCTGCAGTAACACAATAGCCGTCCAATACCGCTGCCGAGGCAATGGCTATTAAAACTAATCCCCATCCTTTGGCACCTCCTGGCTCTCCTCTGCCCACAGTCTAGTTCGGTTATGCAAAAGCCTTTCTCTCAGCCCAGGTGCCCTGAATGAGCTTTAGCACAGCCCGTGCGGGACCCCACCGGATCAGCAGCTCCAACAACTTCACAGTTGGAACTGAAGCACTCCGTGCCCGCCCGGAACCGAGAGGTTCCCTTCAGTACCGACAATTAAAACACTTTTCTAAGAGGACAGGCTCATGGGTCACAGCAACGGCACCTCTTGCCTATGGGAAAGGTGTGCTCAGGGGGGATGACACCGACCCACGCCTCGGCCGCGGCTATGGGGCTGCTGCAGGGAGAGGACAGGGCCACCCCCAGCGTGGCCCCCGCTGCGTTTCGCAAGGCCAGAGCTCACACACAGACCCAGCTACCAAGGCTGCTCCTGCTCCGGCTCCTCAGCCTCTACCTGCGCCTTACTTTGGGCCGCCCCACAGCACGGCTCCCCGGCTCATGCCCTGAGAAGCTTTGAGAGGGGAAAGCTGCGACGCCCCCACGCCCAGACACGTTGCCGGCAGCCAGCAAGCCAGGCTCCTGCGGGGCAGGCGGCTCGGCGGAGACACGCAGCCCTCCCGCAGGCCGGCCCGGCAGCCGGCTCCCGGTGAACTCGACGCTCCCTTCCCCGCCGGCCCGGGGGGAAGGGACCAGAAGAGAGCCAACAGCAGCAATAGCAACAGCAAAGCCCCTCCCGCCGTTCCTCTGCGCCGCCGTCCTCTCCCCCCCCACCCCGAGCCCGCTGTACGGAACACAAGACGCCCGGGGCGGCGGGAGCTGCCCGCTACCAGCCCGGCCGCGCCGCTCCTCACCGCTCCGCGCAGCTCCCGCCACGGCTGGCCCCCAACCTCCCGCTCCCGCCCCTCCCTCCCGCCGTGTTCTACGCACCGGCCCCGCACGTGACCGGCGGCGGCGGCTGTGCCTGTGCTCCGCGGGCCGCTCCCCCCCGCCGCGCAGGGCGGGCCCCGCCACAGCTCCGCCCACCTTCCCGCCCGGCCCCGGCCCCGGCCCGCCGCGCTGGCTCTGGCCGCCTGGGCCCCACCCCGCCGCAGGTCGCTCAGTATCCCTGGGGCTGGACCCGCGCCTCGCCGTGGGCTGCCCGGAGAGCTGGGAGGGGGAAAGCAGGGCGCCGCCGAGGGCTGTGCGCCCGCTCGGATCTGAGGGAAGGGAGTCTGGCACAGCAGGTGGCGTCCGCCCCGGGGCTGCCCCGGGCACTGCCCTGCTCTCGCCTGGCTCCGCCTGCCGCAGCCACAGCTGCTGCTGGGTGCGCGGCTTTGGCTCCCCTCTGCCCTGAGCGCTACGGAGACCTCCCCGCTCCGTTTCCCTCCCGGCTCTCCTGAGGGCAGCTGCGGAGCCGGGGGGGACGGAGAAGGCGGTGGGAAGACGAAGGCACCGACGAAGCGGAGTAGTGCCGTGCTGCTGGAGGGGGAAAGGCTGTCCTCAGGACCACTCTTGTACACAGACGTGCGAGTCCGTGGCGGCTGTGCACACACACACTGCTGCCACGGCTGCACGGCAAAAGGGACCTAAGAGTGAGGGCTTTGCTGCTGCTGAGGACAAAAAGTGAAACACCCCTTGCTTCAAGACCCGGTGGCCCACCCTTAACCATCTCCTGATCTGCCCGGGGAGGTGGTGGAGTCGCCATCATTGGAGGTGTTTAGGAGACTTGATAGGGTGCTTGGTGCCATGGTTTAGTTGATTAGGTGGTGGTGGATGATAGGTTGGGCGCGATGATCGTGAAGGTCTCTTCCAACCTGGTCTGGGCTGGTCCTATTCTATTCTATTCTATTCTATTCTATTCTATTCTATTCTATTCTATTCTATTCTCTGCCTTTCACCTGAAGCCAGCAGCCAGCCCCTTGGACTTCTGCCTCTAGCACCCGAGAGGGGTTTTGCACTTTGAAAGCTCCCACAAAGCACCTTTGATATCCTGCAGGAACTGCTGGAGGAAGCTGGGAAGCTCTGCAGTGTTGAGGCATGACTGAGGCTATGTCACATGCAGAAGGAGCGCTGCAAAGGCAGGGCAGGAGCCACAGGTGCCATGAGAAACTATCTCAAATGATTAGGGTGAAACTGCTGCTCCAAAAGTGGGCAGGTTTCAACCTGAGCAATTGTTGTGAAACTCTTGAGCCATAGATAATGAGGCACGCTGCATTTTTCTGTGCTCTCTACAGCTCCCTATGTTTTTAATGTTTTTACAATGAAGTACCAAAAGAAGAAAAGGAGCAGTTCCACCCCCATCTTTGGACTTCTCCTCCTTTTCATTGATTTAAATCAGTTAATTAAGGGATCTGCTTCCAGGCATTCTTCAGCAACAAGTATATGAGGTCTGTGGTGTAACTTCACTGGGAGTACTGTGTCCAGCTCTGGGGCCTTCAACACAGAGTCACAGAATATGTCTTGGTTGGAAGAGACCTTGAAGATCATACAGTCCAGCCCTTGACATCACAACACAAGGACATGGACCTCATGGAGTAGGTCCAGAGGAGGCCCACAAAGATTATGAGAAGGCTGAATCACCTCTGCTGTGACCACAGGCTGAGAGAGTTGGGTCTGCTCAACGTGGAGAAGAGAAGGATCTGGGGAGACCCTAGAGCAGCCTTCCAGCGCCTGAAAGGAACTACAGGGAGTTGGGTAGGGACTTTTGACAAGGGCTTGTAGTGACAGGGCAAAGGACAATGGTTTGAAACTGGAGGACGGTTGCTTTAGATTGGACATTAGAAAGAGGTTCTTTACTATGAGGGTGGTGGAACACTGGAACATGTTGCCCAGGGAAGTGACTGAGGCCCTGCCCCTGGAGATATTCAAGGTCAGGCTTGATGGGGCTCTGAGCAACCCTGATCCAGCTGGAGAAGTCCCTGCTTCCTGTAGAGGGTTGGACTAGGTGACCTTTAAAGGTCACATAGAATCACAGAATCACCAAGGTTGGAAGAAACCTCAAAGATCATCAAGTCCAACCTGTCACCACAGACCTCATGACTAAACCATGGCTCCAAGTGCCACATCCAATCCCCTCTGGAACACCTCCAGGGATGGGGACTCCACCACCTCCCTGGGCAGCACATTCCATTGGCTAACAACTCTCTCTGGGAAGAACTTTCTCTCCACCTCCAGCCGAAACTTCCCCTGGCACAGCTTGAGGCTGTGTCCTCTTGTTCTGGTGCCCTGCCTGGGAGAAGAGACCAACCCCCACCTGGCTACAACCTCCCTTCAGGGAGTTGTGGACAGCAATGAGGTCTCCCCTGAGCCCCCTCTTCTCCAGGCTAAGCAACCCCAGCTCCCTCAGCCTCTCCTCACAGGGCTGTGCTCAAGGCCTCTCCCCAGCTTTGTTGCCCTTCTCTGGACACCTTCAAGTGTCTTAATGTCCTTCTTAAACTTAGGAGCCCAGAACTGTCCCTTCCTTGCATCCTATGATTGTATGATCTGACATCTGATTGACTTTCTTTAGGAGCAGGTCTTCAAGTTGCTGTCCTCACTTTCAGAGCATTGGGCATTTCATGCCCACATCCATATCTTTCCTTATGCTCTGGGCCATGTCACTCTGGCTGACTGCTTGCCCTTTCTCTCTTCCTCTTGCTCCTGGCTTTGAGCGATCTTTCACAATACCCTAACTGCGCCGAGCAACCTCACAATGAAATCAAGGAGCCTGTTTTGTATTCTGTGTATACAAATGCTACATATATGTACAGATATAAAACATTCCCTCATGCCTACTATCATTTTTGTAATAAAATGGCAGCCTGGGCATCTCCCTGCTCTATAACCCATTGCAATGCAGCACTGAGTTTGCCCTTCAGCCAGTCTCCAGTCATACTGGAGCTCGCTGGTCTGCACCACAGAGTAGGGACAGTACAGGGTTTTTCTCTGACTCTCAGGGCAAAAGGCTTGGCAACAGATGGCTTCATCAAATTACTCTTTTTAAAAGGCAGAACAGAGCAGGAAAACACAGATAGCATTTAGAGAAGTGTGGCCAGCAGGGCAAGGGAGGGGATTCTCCCCCTCTACTCAGCTCTGCTGAGACCCCACCTGGAGTACTCCAGTTCTGGAGCCCCTATTACAAGAGGGATCTGGAGGTGCTGGAAGGTGTCCAGAGAAGGGCCAGGAGGATGAGCAGAGGGCTGGAGCACCTCTCCTGTGAGGACAGACTGAAAGAGTTGGGGCTGTTCAGTCTGGAGAAGAGAAGGCTCCCAGGTGACCTCATTGTGGCCTTCCAGTATCTGAAGGGGGCTCCAAAGAAGGCTGGGGAGGGACTGCTCAGGATCTCAGGGAGTGATAAGACTAGGGGGAATGGAATGAAGCTGGAGGTGGGGAGATTCAGGCTGGAGGTGAGGAGGAAGTTCTTCCCCATGAGAGTGGTGAAGCCCTGGAATGGGTTGTCCAGGGAGGTGGTTGAGGCCCCATCCCTGGAGGTGTTTAAGCCCAGGCTGGATGAGGCTCTGGGCAGCCTGCTCTAGTGTGGGGTGTCCCTGCCCCTGGCAGGGGGGTTGGAACTAGATGATCCTTGTGGTCCCTTCCAACCCTGACTGATTCTATGATTCTATGATTCTATGACTGACCCTGGATGGACTTCTCCCATGGCACACTGCACAGATCCAATCCATGGATCTCATCCTTGGAAATTCTCCACTGTGAGGGTCACAGAGCCCTGGAGCAGGCTGCCCAGAGAGGTTGTGGAATCTCCTTCTTTGGAGACTTTCAAGCCCCATCTGGATGTGCTCCTGTGTGACCTGTGCTGGATTCTATGGTCCTGCTCTGGCAGGGAGGTTGGACTTGATGATCTTTGGAGGTCCCTTCCAACCCCTAACATCCTGTGATCCTATGAGGGAAGCTCCTCCTTGGTCATTCAAGCTGTTTTAATTTTCTTACAAGGAAACAGCTGTTCATAAAAGACATTCCCTTGAGATCACCTAAAGCCAAGGCCACACAAGTGGTGTAATTGCCTGCACCAAGGGAGAGCTGCCTTCTCCATGAGGAGGAGCTGGTGGGATTGATTCTCCTGGCAAAGAGGAGCAACTAAGGTGGTGAAGGGCTTTGAACACAAGTCTTAGGAGGAGCAGCTGAGGGAACTGATGTTGTTTAGCCTTCAGAAGAGGAGGATGAGGGAAGACCTCATTGCCCCAGCTCCCACAGAGGAGGTTGGAGTCGGGGTGGGTTGCAACCTGTGACAGGACAAGAGGAAATGGCCTCAAGTTGTGCCAGGGCAGGTTCAGGTTGGATATTAGGAAAAATGTCTTCATGGAAATGGTTATCAAGTGTTGGAACAGACTGCCAAGAGAGGTGGAGGTATCCTTGGAGGTATTTAAAACACTCCTGGATGTGGTGCTGAAGGATGTGGTTTAGTGGCAGTGGCTCAGCAGCTATGGTGGGATTGTGAGCACCAGGGGAGTGGTTGGACTTGATGATTCCAAAAGTCTCTTCCAGCCTCAACAGTTCTGTGGTTCTAAGGGCTCTGTGCACCATAACACAATTCTGAAGGCAGCACAGCCCAGCCCTGGACCTACTCAGGTGAAGTGTACACCAGATCATTGACCTGGATGTACAGTGGTCTCCTGGTCGGGATCACCACACTCCCTCTGCTTCCAGTGTCTTCAAGGAGTGTATCTTTTGCAGATGTCTTGCCTCCTTGCACACCCACAGCACTCACCCAGTGTGTTTTGGGCTTTGAAGTGTGGAAAGGAGAAAAAAAGACTTGCTGAGATCAATTGTTCTTTCTGTTTTCAGCATATCTCATATCTTTTTGAGCTTTTTCATCTTTCCTTTTCAAGATACCCTGCTGAAATAAGTGATGCAGAAAGCATGAACCACTTCCCGTGGCAGGGCTGAATGCACTGGCAAGCAGCCTTGCACAGAATCCACTGAACCATCCTGCCAGTGGTTTGCACAGGGCAGTAGTGTATTTGACATCCTCTACCCTGCTCTGGTGAGACACAAGAAGGACATCAAACCACTGGGGCAGGTCCAGGGGAGGCCACGAAGATGATCAGAGGGATGGAGCACTTCCCCTGTGGGGACAGGCTGAGAGAGTTGGGGTTGTTCAGCCTGGAGAAGACTCCAGGGAGACCTTAGAACAGCCTTCTAGTGCCTGAAGGGGACTGCAAGAAAGGTGGGGAGGGACCTTTGACAAGAGCTTGGAGTGATAGGTGATGGCTTAAAAACCTCCAGGGGTGAGGCTTCTACCACCTACTAGGGCAACCTGTGCCAGGCTCTCACCACCCTCATTGGGAACAACTTCTTCCTCACATCCAATCTCAATCTCCCCATTTCTAGTTTTGCTCCATCCCCCCCAGTCCTATCACTCCCTGACACTCTCAAAAGTCCCTCCCCAGCTTTCTTGTAGCCCTCTTCAGAGTCTGGAAGGCCACAGGAAGGTCTTCTTGGAGCCTTCTCTCCACACTGCACACCACCAACTCTCTCAGGCTGTCTCCATAGCAGAGCAGCTCCAGCCCTCTGCTCCTCCTCGTGGTCCTTCTCTGGACACCTTCCAGCACCTCCAGAGCCTTCCTGGCACAGAGGCTCCGGAACTGGACGCAGTGCTCCAGGTGTGGTCTCAGCAGGGCAGAGTACAGGGAAGGTCCCCTAAAATCACAGAGAAGGAGCTCAGCACTTGCAGTGCAGCAGCTGGGGCTGTTCACCTTGGAGAAGAGAAGGCTCCAGGGGGGACCTTAGAGCAGCCTTCCAGTACATGAAGAGTGCTGTAGGGGACCTGGGGAGGGATTTTTGCCAAGGGCTGGGAGTGAGAGGATGAGGAGCAATGGCTTTGTGCTGGAGGAGGGCAGATTTTGACTGGAGGTTAGGAAGAAATCCTTTGCAGTGACAATGATGAGACACTGGCACAGGTTGCCCAGGGAGGCTGTGGCTACCTCCTCCCTGAAGGTGTTCCAGACCAGTCTGGATGAGGCCTTGAGTAAGCTGGGCTGGTGGGAGGTGTCCCTGCCCATGGCAGTGGGGTTGGAACTGGATGATCTTGAAGGTCCCTTTCAACCCAAACCATTCTAGGAATATTCTGGGATGGGGCAATGGGGCACTGACTCCAGAATCTGAAGCTGTAAGGTAAGGACTTCCTGAGGAGAGAGTGACTTAGGGAGGGAGCTTCAGCTGGGTGCAGTGTGTAATCTTCTGGTTGAACTCATGGCTGCGGGCAGCTAACCCAAATGACTGGGAGTCTTTCAGCTGGAAATGTTGAAATAATGCCACACTTCATTGCTTGAAAGAAAATAAATACAGTTGTGGTTGATGTCACCACTAGCAGCTAGGCAAGCCAGGATGTTGAGCAGTTCTCATTTTCCAGGCTACAGTTTGGAGCTGAGCCAGCGCAGCAGCACCTCCCTTACACCCCTTTGTGCCTCTGCACAGCTCACCTAGGCTGGTAGTAGTTTATCCAGGGAGGAACTAAGGGAAAACCTTCAGGAAATTATGTCAGACTTGGAAAGGGACAAGAATTGGTCTAGTGGTCATGGAGTCATGGAATTATTTTGGTTGGAAAAGCCCTCTAAGATCATTGAGTCCAACCAGCAACCCAACACCACCATGGCCATTAAACCATGGCCCATTGAGTCCAAACAGCAACCCAACACCACCATGGCCATTAAACCATGGCCCACTGAGTCCAACCAGCAACCCAACAGCACCATGGCCATTAAACCATGGCCCACTGAGTCCAACCAGCAACCCAACACCACCATGGCCATTCAACCATGGCCCATTGAGTCCAACCAGCAACCCAACATCACCATGGCCATTAAACCATGGCCCACTGAGTCCAACCAGCAACCCAACAGCACCATGGCCATTAAACCATGGCCCACTGAGTCCAACCAGCAACCCAACACCACCATGGCCATTCAACCATGGCCCATTGAGTCCAACCAGCAACCCAACATCACCATGGCCATTAAACCATGGCCCACTGAGTCCAACCAGCAACCCAACACCACCATGGCCATTAAACCATGGCCCACTGAGTCCAAACAGCAACCCAACACCACCATGGCCATTAAACCATGCCCCCCTGAGTCCAACCAACAACCCAACAGCACCATGGCTATTAAACCATGGCCCATTGAGTCCAACCAGCAACCCAACACCACCATGGCCATTCAACCATGGCCCACTGAGTCCAACCAGCAACCCAGCACCACCATGGCCATTAAACCATGGCCCACTGAGTCCAACCAGCAACCCAACACCACCATGGCCATTAAACCATGGCCCACTGAGTCCAACCAGCAACCCAACACCACCATGGCCATTAAACCATGGCCCACTGAGTCCAACCAGCAACCCAACACCACCATGGCCATTAAACCATGGCCCACTGAGTCCAACCAGCAACCCAGCACCACCATGGCCATTAAACCTTGTCCCAAAAGGTGGCCACACTTTTCTTAAACATCACCAGGGATGGAGACTCCACCACCTCCCTGGGCAGCCTGTTCCAATCCCTGACCATTCTTGCAGCAAAGGAATTTTTCCTAATCTCCAACCTAAACCTCTCCTGGCACCATTTCAGGCCCTTTCCTTTACTTATATAACCTGATACTAGGGAGAAGAGATCAACCTCCACCGCACTGTAACCTCCTCTCAGGGAGCTGTAGAGAGCAATGAGGTCTCCCTCAGCCTCCTCTTCTCCACACTCAACACCCCCAGCTCCCTCAGCTGCTCCTCCCCAGCCCTCTTCTCCAGACCCTTCCCCAGCATCGTTGCTCTTCTCTGGACCTGCTCATTTTAAGATGCTTTTTCCATCTGAATTCAGGTATGGCAGGACCAAATGTGAGAGTTCACTGATCCTCATCAGCCAGGAGGCTCCTAAAACCTGCCAGCACTAAGTACTTCCTGCTTCATGGGGAAGCTCTTGGATTTCTCTGGCTCTACAGAAGATCCACACACAGCTGGGCTGTGGCTGAAAGAGAAGAAATGCTCTTAACCAAGGCTTAAGTCACTTCTATCTACACTTCTCCTTAGTCTTACCAGAGATATCATTTTAGACCAAGACTTAGGGTTATTTAATGTATATGATATATATACAATATAATAAATGAATACTAAAATAGATTATAATCACTATAATAATAAAATAATTGAAATTAAATAAAAATAAATAAATGACAGACAAGTAAAAGGAATAAAATAATAAAATGATAATGATAAATATCATAATGTTATATATATGCACACACACTAAACATTTGTTGGTTCAGAATAGAATAGAATTAACCAGGTTGGAAAACACCTCAGAGATCATCAAGTCCAACCTGTCACCCAGCACCATCTGATCAACTAAACCATGGCACCAAGTGCCACATCCAATCCCCTCTTAAACACCTCCAGGGGTGGGGACTCCACCACCTCCCTGGGCAGCACATCCCAGTGGCCAATCTCTCTTGCTGGGGAGAACTTTCTCCCCACATCCGGCCTAAACATCCCCTGGTGCAGCTTGAGACTGTGTCCTCTTGTTCTGGTGCTGCTTGCCTGGCAGAAGAGACCAACCCCCTCCTGGCTACAACCTGCCTTCAGGGAGTTGCAGACAGCAAGAAGGTCTCCCCTGAGCCTCCTCTTCTCCAGGCTAAGCATCCCCAGCTCCCTCAGCCTCTCCTCACAGGGCTGTGCTCCAGACCCCTCCCCAGCTTTGTTGCCCTTCTCTGGACACCTTCCAGCATCTCAACCTCCTTCCTAACCTGAGGAGCCCAGAACTGGACACAGGACTCAAGGTTTTAGGATGGAATCAGCTTGGTTTGGGTTTAGTTCCAAAATGATAATTTGTCTTCCTGTGCAGGGCCTATAGCTGCAAACCTTACTGCTCATCAACATCAGTTTATACCTCAGGACACATCATTGTGAAACTGAAATCAGCTGAACCACTCCATGTGGATGTGTGCTCTTTCTTGGATAGCCCAGAGTGAGATTTACAGTGGCTGTAGAGAGGAATTGGAGTAGCAGAGAAAACTCTGTGGTTTGTTGATAAGTTACTATAGCAAAGTGTTCTCACTGAGCTATTATTGAGACAAAGCTACAGGACTGGCAGAGCCTCAAGAGAGGAAAGTCCTGCACCAAACCAAAACACAGAACTGAGGTCATTGTCCTTATTTTCCTTCATCTTCCTCTTTTTTTTATATAGAAGAGAAGTTGCAAATCCAGCCTCCTGCTCACACTGCTCTGTGTAAAGCCAGGCAGGGCTGCTGCTACTTTACTCCAATGTTTTGGTTCTTGTATTTTAATTAGTTCTGTATATTTCACTTATTTCTGATTCAGTTCTGACTTCACAGGATCCCAGAATGTTAGGTGTAGCAAGGGTCCTCAAAAGATTATTGAGTCCAACCCCCCTGCAGGATCACCCAGGGCAGGTCACACAGGAACATGTGCAGGTGGGTTTTGAATGGCTCCAGATGAGACTCCACAGCCTCTCTGGGCAGCCTGCTCCAGCGTTCTCTCACCCTCACAGTGCAAAAATTTCCTCCTGTGGCACCTCCTCTGCTGCAGCTTGTCCCCAGTGCCCCTTGTCCTGTCCTTGGGCATCCCTTAGCAGAGCCTGGCTCCATCCTCCCCACACTGCCCTGCACATCTGTATCAACAGGAATGAGGGCAGCCCTCTGCTCCAGGCTAAGGAGCCCCAGCTCCCTCAGCTGTCCTCACAGGGAGATGTTCCACTGCCAGCAGCAGCTTTGTGGGTCTGCACTGGACTCTCTCAAGCGTTTCCCTGAGGCCCTTGAACTGAGGAGCCCAGAGCAGGACACAGTATTCCAGATGTGGCTTCACCAGGGTAGAACAGAATGGAACGGAATGGAACAGGATAGAATAGAATAGAATAGAATAGAATAGAATAGAATAGAATAGAATAGAATAGAATAGAATAGAATAGAATAGAATAGAATAGAATAGAATAGAATAAACCAAGTTGGAAAAGACCTTCGAGATCATTGTGTCCAACCTATCACCCAACACCATCTGATCAACTAAACCATGGCACCAAGTGCCTCATCCAGCCTCTTCTTAAACACCTCCAGGGGTGGGGACTCCACTACCTCCTTGGGCAGCACAATGGCCAATCTCTCTTTCTATGAAGAACTTCTTCCTAACATCCAGTCTAAACCTCCCCTGGTACAGCTTGAGACTGTGTCCTCTTGTTCTGGTGCTGCTTGCCTGGCAGAAGAGACCAACCCCCACCTGGCTACAACCTCCCTTCAGGGAGTTGCAGAGAGCAAGAAGGTCTCCCCTGAGCCTCCTCTTCTCCAGGCTAAGCAACCCCAGCTCCCTCAGCCTCTCCTCACAGGGCTGTGCTCCAGACCCCTCCCCAGCCTCATTCCCCTTCTCTGGCCATGTTCAAGTGTCTCAATGTCCTTCTTAAATTGAGGGGCCCAGAACTGAACACAAGACTCAAGGTGTGGCCTAACCAGTGCAGAGTACAGGGCAGAATGACTTTTCTGCTCCTGCAGAGTAGAGGGGGAGGAGAACCTCTCTTGACCTGCTAACCACAGCCCTTCTAATACACCCCAGAATGGCATTTCTCCTTCTGTGTTTACATGCTGCAGCCCCATCAAAGTTGCTGGAGCAAATGTCATCTGATGAGAACTTGGTGATGTGTGCTCTACATGTGATTCTGTGTCACCAATCTGAATTCACTCATCTCAGTTGTGGCATTTTATCCCTAATCAGCAGTTACTTGGTGCTGTTGAACTCTTACACTATCTTCTTCCTATCACAATTTATGTAAGTCCTTGGTATGTTATAGAATCACAGAGTGGTTTGAGTTGGAAGGGACCTTATAGATATCCAGTGCCAAACCCCTGCCTTGGGCAGGGACACAGTGCTTGAAAGTCTCGAGAGAAAGAGACTCCATACCCTCTCTGGGGAGCCTGTTCCAGTGCTCTGTGATCCTTACAGTAAAGTTCTTCCTCATGTTGAGGTGGAGCCTCCTGTACTGTAGTTTAGTTTCCATCCATTGCCTATCACAGGGTGCAAGTGAACAGAAGCTGTCACTGTCCCTTCCTTCCTGACCCTCAGCCCTCAGATATTGATACACACTGATTAGGTCCCCTCTCAGTCTTCTCCTCTCCACACTAAACAGCCCCAGGGCTCTCAGCTAAGGCCCCAGACAACCTGGCTTGGAATACCTTCAGGTGTGGAGCCTCCATAGCTTCTCTGGGCAACCTTTTTCAGTGCCTCACATGCCCTCCCAGTGTCTAACCTAAAGATAGCTTCCTCCAGTTTGTAGCCATCACCTCTTGTCCTGTCACTCCCAGCCTATGTCAAAAGTCCCTCCCCAGCTCTCCTGTAGCCCCTTCAGGTATTGGAAGGCTGCTCTAAAGTCTCCCTGGTGCCTTCTCATCTCCAGGTTGAACAGCCCCAACTGTGTCTTCACAGCAGAGGTGCTCCAGCTGCCTGATCATCTTGGTGTCCCTCCCCTGGAGCCGTTCTAACAGCTCCATGTTCTTGTGTCGGGGGCTCCAGAGCTGGCTGCAGCACTGCAGGAGGGGTCTCAGCAGAGCAGAGCAGAGCAGAGCAGAGCAGAGCAGAGGGGCAGAATCCTCTCCCCCAACCCTTCTGCCCACGCTGCTGGGAATCAGCCCAGGACCTGGCTGGCTCTTTGCTGTGAGAGCACATTGCTGGCTCAGTGTGCTGATCTAAAGTTGCTAAAGCTTTGATCACGAAGTTAAAAAAACATGCCTAGTGGAGATGAAAGAATCTGCAACAAATAAAAGCTCCCATGAGCTGAAGTTGGGCAGAACAGGGAGGAGAGTTTTCAGCTGGCTCACTGTTCTTAATGCGACGTGAAAACGTGGCTCTGCCTCCCTCCTCTGGACAGACCGAGGGAGCAGCAGGCACGCTTCGTTAAACCAAGACATTTCAGAGCACAGAATAGTAGGGGCTGGAAGGCACCTTTGGAGATCGTCCAGTCCAACCCCTGCCCAAGCAGGATCACCTAGGACAGCTCACACAGGAACGCATCCATGCGTGTCTTGAAAGGAGACTCCACAACCTCTCTGGGCAGCCTGCTCCAGGGCTCCACCAGCCTGACGGTAAGGAAGTTTCTTCTCTTGTTGAGGTGGAACTTCCTGGGGTCCTCTTTGTGTGCATTGCCCCTTGTCCTATCACAGGACACCACCAAAAAGAGTCTGGCCCCTTCTTCTTGCCCCCCACCCCTCAGATATTTATAGACCTTAATCTTAGCCTCCTGTTCTCCAGGTTAACCAGCCCGGCATCTCTCAGCCTTTCCTCATCACACAGATGTTCCAGACCCTTCAGCATCCTCATGGACTCTCTCCAGTAATTCCTGTCTCTCTTGGAACTAGAGAGCCCAGAACTGGACACATATTCAATATGTGACCTCAGTAGGGCAGAGTAGAAGGAAGGAGAACCTCCCTTGACTTGATGGACACACTCTCCTCAATGCACCGCAGGATACCACTGACCTTCTTGGCAACAAGGGCATATTTTCACAGAGTCACAGAATCACCAAGGTTGGAAGAGACCTCAAAGATCATCAAGTCCAGCCTCTCACCACAGACCTCATGACTAAACCATGGCTCCAAGTGCCACATCCAATCCCCTCTTGAACACCTTCAGGGGTGGGGACTTCACCA
Organism: Dryobates pubescens; assembly: GCF_014839835.1. Lineage (NCBI taxonomy): Eukaryota > Metazoa > Chordata > Aves > Piciformes > Picidae > Dryobates > Dryobates pubescens. The sequence continues at coordinate 12,153,528 of NC_071614.1, read as the reverse complement.
CCTCCCTGGGCAGCACATTTCAATGGCTAACAACTCACTCAGTGAAGAACTTTCTCCTCACCTCCAGCCTAAACCTCCCCTGGTACAGCTTGAGACTCTGTCCTCTTGTTCTGGTGCTGCTTGCCCAGGAGAAGAGACCAACCCCCACCTGGCTACAACCTCCCTTAAGGGAGTTGGAGAGAGCAATGAGGTCTCCCCTGAGCCTCCTCTTCTCCAGGCTGAACACCCCCAGCTCCCTCAGCCTCTCCTCACAGGGCTGTGCTCAAGGCCTCTCCCCAGCTTTGTTGCCCTTCTCTGGACACCTTCAAGTCTCTCAATGTCCTTCCTAAACTGAGGGGCCCAGAACTGGACACAGGACTCAAGGTGTGGCCTAACCAGTGCTGAGCACAGAGCAGAATGACCTCCCTGCTCCTGCTGGCCACACTGTTCCTGATGCAGGCCAGGATGCCATTGGCCTTCTTGGCCAAAGGCTGTTGGCAAATGCTTAGCTTGGGATTCACTGTCACTCCCAAGGAAGTCATGGATGCCTTCTCCCTGGAGATGTCCAAGGCCAGGCTGGATGAGGCCTTGAGCAAGCTGGGCTGGTGGGAGGTGTCCCTGCCCATGGCAGGGGGTTGGAACTGGATGAGCTTTGAGGTCCCTTCCACCCCAAACCATCTAGGGTTCTATGTTAGTGGAAAAGCACAGTGGTAACACATCTGAACTACAAAAAAAAGGTGACACCCATACTTTGCACTCTAGCAAGAAGGGAGTTTTACTGACCACTGCTGTCTCCTACAGAGAAACACAGAGCTCAGTGTTAAATGAACAAACTGTGCTTCTCTAACTGTAAGGAAAACCACTTGGAACACCTCAATTAATTTTTAAAACTCCAATTTTAGAAGAAATTATGTAGTGACAGGAGTGCCAGTTGCTCATTTTGAGTGCCATGGATGCAAGGTGGAAATGGCTGTCTTTAAAGTCATCACTGAAATGCAACTGCTGATACACTTTGGTTTAAAAATAGGATATGAATGAGTAAGGTAAAAACATCACCTGACAGATGTCATCTTGATCCTGTGGCAATGCATGACAGAAGTTGATTTTGCAGCCATTCATTAATGCTGCATCTTGACCAGGTTATTTGGGCTACTTGCTGTAGGAATAGAAGAGAAGAGAAGAGAAGAGAAGAGAAGAGAAGAGAAGAGAAGAGAAGAGAAGAGAAGAGAAGAGAAGAGAAGAGAAGAGAAGAGAAGAGAAGAGAAGAGAAGAGAAGAGAAGAGAAGAGAAGAGAAGAGAAGAGAAGAGAAGAGAAGAGAAGAGAAGAGAAGAGAAGAGAAGAGAAGAGAAGAGAAGAGAAGAGAATAGACCAGACTAGGTTGGAATACCTTCAAGATCATTGCATTCCACCTATCAACCAATCCAACCCACCTAAACAACTAAACCATGGCACCAAGCACCCCATCAAGTCTCCTCCTGAACACCTCCAATGATGGTGACTCCACCACCTCCCTGGGCAGCACATCCCAGTGGCCAATCTCTCTTGGTGGGAAGAATTTCTTCCTCACCTCCAGCCTAAACCTCCCCTGGCACAGCTTGAGACTGTGTCCTCTTGTTCTGGTGCTGCTTGCCTGGGAGAAGAGACCAACCCCCACCTGACTACAACCTCCCTTCAGGGAGTTGCAGAGAGCAATGAGGTCTCCCGTGAGCCTCCTCTTCTGCAGGCTAAGCAACCCCAGCTCCCTCAGCCTCTCCTCACAGGGCTGTGCTCCAAACCCCTCCCCAGCTTTGTTGCCCTTCTCTGGACACCTTCCAGCATCTCAACATCTTTCCTAAACTGAGGGGCCCAGACTGGACACAGGACTCAAGGTGTGGCCTAACCAGTGCAGTGTACAGGGGCAGAATGACCTCCCTGCTCCTGCTGGCCACACTCTTCCTGATGCAGGCCAGGATGCCATTGGCCTTCTTGGCTGCCTGGGCACACTGCAGGCTCATGTTCAGCCTACCATCGACCAGGACTCCCAGGTCCCTCTCTACCTGGCTGCTCTAAGCCACTCTGACCCCAGCCTGTAGCACTGCCTGGGGTTGCTGTGGCCAAAGTGCAGCACCTGGCACTTGGATGTGTTCAGTCTCCTACCCTTTGGCCTCTGCCCATCTGTCCAGCCTGTCAAGGTCCCTCTGCAGAGCCTCTCTACCCTCCAGCAGATCAACTCCTGACCCCAGCTTGGTGTCATCAGCAAATTTACTGCTGATGGACTCAACCCCCTCATCCAGATCATCAGTAAAGATGTTAAAGAGCATGGGGCCCAGCACTGATCCAGTAGTGCCTGGCTGCCAGCTGGCTGTGGCACCATTCACCACCACTCTCTGGGCTCAGCCTCCAGCCAGTTCCTAACCCAATGCAGTGTGCTCCCATCCAAGCCAGGGGCTGACAGCTTGGCCAGCAGTTTGCTGTGGGGGACATTACATTGCCTTTGCTTGGGACAGCAATTAAACCTAATCAGGCAGCAAACTGATCACTCAGCTCACACATTCTTCAGAAGAACACAAAAGAACGTGGCAGGGGAACTGCATGGGGACAAAAGCCTAGGAGGAACTACTCCAAGAGCAGTGCACCAGGGGAGGGTTAGGTTGGAGATGAGGAAAAACTTTCTTTGCTGCAAGAGTGGTCAGGGATTGGCAGAGGCTGCCCAGGGAGGTGGTGGAGTCCCCATCCCTGGAGGTGTTCCAGAAATATGTGGAGATGGCACTTTAGGACTTGGTTTAGTGGCCCATGGTGGTGCTGGGTTGAAGGTTGGAACTGATAATCTTAGAAGTCATTTCCAATCAAAACAATTCCATGACAACAGCTATTTGGGAGTCAGGGTTGCTGTGTGGAGGTCTGCTTGTGCCATGGGGTAGTCCTGCTGTGATGTGCATGGTTTGTAACTAAGAAACATGGGCCCCAGGAAGGGAAGGGAAGGCAGCTGGGGGTGAGACAAGTCAGGTGAGAACTGCCAGTCCTGAGAGATGCAGAGGCAAGGGGCAGGGCAGGGAGGCATATGGGAGTACCTCACACAGAGGCAGCAGATGCATGGACGGAAGGAGGAAGGAGGAAGAGGGTAGAAGGAAGGAGGAAAGGGAAAAGGTAAAAGGGGAAAGGAAAAGGGGGGAAGGGATGAGGGAAAAAAAGGTAAAAGGGGAGGGAAGGGAGGAAAGGGGAGAAAGGGGGAGAAAGGGGAGGGGGGGGGAGAAGGGGGGGGAGAAAGGGGGGGGGGGAGAAAGGGGGGGGGGAGAAAGGGGAGGGGGGGAGAAAGGGGAGGGGGGGAGAAAGGGGAGGGGGGGAGAAAGGGGAGGGGGGGAGAAAGGGGAGGGGGGGGAGAAAGGGGGTAAGGGGGGAAAGGGGAGAAAGGTTGGGGGCGTGGGGAGAAGAAAAAAAAGGACAAAGTCCAGGGGAAAGGGAAAAGGGAAATGGGAAGGGAAGGGAAAAGGGGAAGGGCAAAGGGAAGCGGCAAGGGGCGGGCAGGGAGCATCAGCAGCGCTACTGCGCACGCTCGGCCTTCCGCGCAGGCGCACGCTGCCCGCCCTGCCCCCCAGGTGCCCATGGCGGCTGCTGACGCGGCCGCGGCCCAGCAGCAGGTGAGCGGCGGTGCGGGGAGCGGGCAGCGCAGCCGCGCTTGTGCCGGCCGGCGCAGGCAGAGTGAGTGCCGCCTGGAACGCGGTGACTGAGGTGGCTTCTGCCGAGCCCTGAGCCTGGGAGGAGCTGCTGTCCCCGTGGCCCTGGTCGCTGTGCAGGCACCGAGGGCAGGCTTGCACCGGATGCCTGTTTCAGGTGTTCAGTGCCAGGGTGGAAGCTGACTCCCCAGCTCTTGCCGGGCAACTTTATTCACTCTTCCTTTGGTACCGGCGCCACGGGGTCTGCCCTGTGCCCGGGGGGTGACCCAGCCAGGAGCGCCCAGCGCTGGCCGGGAGCTGCGGGCGGGTGTTGGAGCCGCTCCGCTGGCCGGGAGCTGCGGGCGGGTGTTGGAGCCGCTCCGCTGGCCGGGAGCTGCGGGCGGGTGTTGGAGCCGCTCCGCTGGCCGGGAGCTGCGGGCGGGTGTTGGAGCCGCTCCGCTGGCCGGGAGCTGCGGGCGGGTGTTGGAGCTGCTCCGCATCACTTTGCTGCCCTTGTGGCTGCTGAGAATTCCAGGCTTGTCCATAGAAACGCAAAAGCAGGCTCAGGAGAGCTGAGCACAGGTTACTTCGCCTGTGAATCAGGGCTTGGCTGCCCGTGTAGTGAACCTTATCACAGCTCATAGAATCATGGAATTGTTTTGGTTGGAAAAGATCTCTGAGATCATCCCTTTTCCCTTCTGCTTTCCCCCCTTCTCCCTTTCCCCTTCCCTCCATGCATCAGCTGCCTCCCTGCCCTGCCCCTTGCCTCTGCATCTCTCAGGACTGGCAGTTCTTACCTGACTTGTCTCACCCCCAGCTGCCTTCCCTTCCCTTCCTGTGGCCCATGTTTCTAAGTTACAAACCATGTACATCACAGCAGGACTACCCCATGGCACAAGCAGACCTCCACACGCCAAGTCATAGCTGCATCTGAGCCTGACTCCCAAATAGCTATTGTCATAGAAGAAGATTATCAAGTCCAGCCTTCAACCCAACACCACCATGGCTCCAAGTGCCATGGCCACATTTTTCTTGAGCACCTCCAGAGGTGGGGACTACACCACCTCCCTGCAATCCTCTTCCAGTCCCTAACCACTCTTGCAGCAAAGACATTTTTGCCTTATCTCCAACCTTACCCTCCCCTGGCACAATTCCAGGCCATTTCCTCTCCTATCACATGCGACTAGGGAGCAGAGCCCAACCTCCACCTCACTGCAACCTTTCAGGGAGCTGTAGAGGGCAATGAGGTCTCCCTCAGCTTCCTCTTCTCCAGGCTCAACACTCTCAGCTCCCTCAGCTGCTCCTCCCCAGCCCTCTTCTCCAGACCCTTCTTCAGCTTTGTTGCCCTTCTGTGGACCTGCTCTAGCAAATCTCTGAAGAAGCTGTAGAAGAGGCAGGCTTAAAGCTATGATGAGCACAGCAAGTTGGGGGTGGGGTGGGTTAGTATTTATTTTTGCATAATGCTTTGTTTTAGAGTGATGAAATCGAAGCTCTCTCATCCATTTATGGTGAAGATTGGTGTGTGGTTGATGAAGATGAGAAAATCTACTGCATTAAGATTAGTGATTGTCTGGATCATCCAAAATGGACCCTCTGTCTGCAGGTACAGTACTCTTCAGGGGTTGGTCACAGAGCAGGCACCGGGACTGATGCAGGCCAAATATTGTGCCTGCATGAAACCCTTTAAAATAAAGTTTGGTGTCTCCTCAGATGGCTTAAGGAGATTTTGGATTGGAATCTGTGAGAGGCTGTTCCATGGCTGTTCCTGTAGCACATCAGTGTGCTTGTGGTATTTTCAGTAGTTGAATATCCAGCTGGCAGCCAGGCACCAGTGGTGTCCTCCAGGGATCAGTGCTGGGCCCCATCTTGTTCAGTAGCTTTATTGATGATCTGGATGAGGGGATTGAGTCCATCAGCAGTAAATTTGCAGATGACACCAAGCTCGGGCAGGAATTGATCTGTTAGAGGGTAGGAGAGCTCTGCAGAGGGACCTTGCCAGGCTGGACAGATGGGCAGAGGCCAAGGGCATGAGACTGAACACATCCAAGTGCCAGGTTCTGCACATTGGCCACAGCAACTCCATGCAGTGCTACAGGCTGGAGGCAGAGTGGCTGAGAGCTGCCAAACAGAAAGGGACCTGGGGGTGCTGGTTGATGGTAGGCTGAACATGAGCCTGCAGTGTGCCCAGGGGGCCAAGAAGGCCAAGTGCCTCCTGGCCTGCAGCAGGAAGAGTGTGGCTAGCAGGAGCAGGGAGGTCATTCTGCCCTGTGCTCAGCACTGCTGAGGCCACACCTTGAGTCCTGTGTCCAGTTCTGGGCTCCTCAGGTCAGGAAAGATGTTGAGTTGCTGGAAGGTGTCCAGAGAAGGGCAACAAAGCTGGGGAGGGGTCTGGAGCACAGCCCTGTGAGGAGAGGCTGAGGGAGCTGGGGTTGCTTAGCCTGGAGAAGAGGAGGCTCAGGGGAGACCTTCTTGCTCTCTGCAACTCCCAACTTCAGTAGCCATCTGGACAGCTCCTTTCAGAGTGCTTCTGCACTTGATTTTGCATGACATCACCCACAAAAATTGGAAGAAATGGAACATTGGTACACGTTACCAGTATTGGAAATCTGAATCACAGAATCGTCAGGGTTGGAAGGGACCTCAAGGCTCAGCCAGTCCCAACCCCCCTGCCATGGGCAGGGACACCTCACACTACAGCAGGTTGCTCACAGCCACCTCCAGCCTGGCTGCAAACACCTCCAGGCAGGAGGCTTCCACCACCTCCCTGGGCAACCTGTGCCAGGCTCTCGCCACCCTCATGGGGAACAACTTCTTCCTCACATCCAATCTCAATCTCCCCACTTCTAGTTCTGCTCCATCCCCCCCAGTCCTATCACTCCCTGACACCCTCAAAAGTCCCTCCCCAGCTTTCTTGGAGCCCCCTTCAGGTACTGGAAGGCCACAATGAGGTCTCCTGGGAGCCTTCTCCTCTCCAGCCTGCACAACCCCAACTCTCTCAGTCTGTTCTCATAGCAGAGCAGCTCCAGCCCTCTGCTCCTCCTCGTGGCCCTTCTCTGGACATCTTCCAGCACCTCCAGATCCTTCCTGGCACAGAGGCTCCAGAACTGGACACAGTTCTCCACATGGGGTCTCACCAGAGCAGAGTGGAGCAGAGGGGCAGAATCCCCTCCCTGGCCCTGCTGGCCACACTTCTCTTGCTGCAGCCCAGGCTCTGCTTGGCTCTCTGGGCTGCAAGTGCTCCCTGCTGGCTCCTGTGGAGCTTCTCCTCCCCCAGCACCCCCAAGGCCTTTTCTTCAGGGCTGCTCTCAAGCCAGTCCCTGCCCAGCCTATAGCAGTGCTTGGGTTTGCCCTGACCCAGCTTGCCCTTGGTCTTGTTGATCCTCATGAGGCTGTCCTGGGCCCAGCTCTGCAGCCTGTCCAGGTCCCTCTGGATGGAACCTTCCCTCCAGCTGTCTGCTGCCCCACACAGCTTGGTGCCATCAGCAAACAGATGCTGAGGTTTTCTTGTCAGTCTGTAACAACACAGCCAACTGTTTTCTTCATGTGTAACACTGACTGGAGTCCTGGTGCTGGAAATCAGAGTCCATCAGTAGAGCTCAGCCAAGTGAGAGGAGTAGTCCAGTGAATGTTTATCCTGAATGTCTTTCAGGTGATTTTGCCACCAGGATATCCACCTGCAGAGCCTCCTATTTATCAACTGAAGTGAGTGAAGTTGCTTTCAAACCTTTTCTGAAGTATCTCTGTTAATTGTTCCCAGTGTAAGCTGTACTTTAGTTCAGATGACTTGTTGGATTCAAGTGCACCAGGGATGGGGGGAAGGATGTTTCCAGCAAGAATATTCTACTCTGTCTCCTGAGTTAGCAAACTGTCATAGTGAGGCTCCCTTCCCCCAACTCATTGCAGTGTTCTTTTGTGGCAAGGAAGTATAAATTAGGCTGTGGAATCGTGGAGTGGTTTGGGGTAGGAAGGGACCTTAAAGATCATCTAGTTCCAAGCCCCCCTGCCATGAGTAGGGACCCCTCCTCCTAGGCCACATTGACCAGGGCCCCAGCCAACCTGGCTTCCAACACTTCCAGGCTGGGAGCCTCCACAGCTTCTCTGGGCAACCTGTTCCAGTGCTTCAGCATCCTCATGGGGAAGAATTGCTTCCCAATGTCTAATCTAAATCCAGGTTGTTTTGTTTGTTAAGATGCTGGAAGTGGCAGCTGGGCACAACTTTCATTGCATTTCTTTTCATTCCAGTGCCCCTTGGCTTCGAGGACAAGAGTATGTGGAACTGGCAAATAGCTTGGAGGAAATCTATCTGTAAGTTAGTCTGCAGCATAGTGAAAGGAGACAAGGTGTTTGCAGTTCCATGGTCTGCTCAGTCTGTGCTTCTGATGTACCTGCATGGGTCAAGCAGGTTGGAAAAGACCTCAGAGATTATCCAGTCCAACCTATTACCTAATCCCTAACACCTTCTGACAACTAAACCATGGCTCCAAGGGCCACATCCAAGCCTTTTGTGAGCACCTCCTGGGATGGGGACTCCACCACCTCCCTGGGCAGCACATCCCAAGGGCCAATCTCTCTTGCTGGGAAGAACTTTCTCCTCACCTCCAGCTTAAACCTCCCCTGGCACAGCTGGAAACTGTGTCCTCTTGTTCTGGTGCTGCTTGCCTGGGAGAAGAGACCAACCCCCACCTGGCTACAACCTCCCTTCAGGGAGTTGGAGAGAGCAAGAAGGTCTCCCCTGAGCCTCCTCTTCTCCAGGCTAAGCAACCCCAGCTCCCTCAGCCTCTCCTCACAGGGCTGTGCTCCAGACCCCTCCCCAGCTTTGTTGCCCTTCTCTGGACACCTTCCAGCATCTTAACATCTTTCCTAACCTGAGGACCCAGAACTGGACACAGGACTCAAGGTGTGGCCTCAGCAGTGCTGAGCACAGGGCACAATGACTTCCCTGCTCCTGCTGGCCACACTGTATAACAAAATTGGATTTGAAATGTTACAAACCATAAGGAGTTTGCAGTGAGAAGTTCTATGGGATCTTGTCTTCCAGAGGGACAAGACCAAGGGGCAGGACCAAGCTAGAGGAGGGGAGATTTAGATTAGACCTTAGGAAGCAGTTGTTCCCCATGAGGGTGGTGAGAGCCTGGCACAGGTTGCCCAGGGAACTGGTGGAAGCCTCATCCCTGGAGGTGTTTGCAGCCAGGCTGGATGTGGCTGTGAGCAACCTGCTGCAGTGTGAGGTGTCCCTGCCCATGGCAGGGGGGCTGGGACTGGATGATCCTTGAGGTCCCTTCCAACTCTGACAATTCTGTGACAGAGATTGTCCTTAACTGTTCAGATTCATAGGCTTTGCTGGAGCCTCTACCAGAGGTAGAGCTGCTGGGATGTGTGGGGTGTGTGCTTCTTCCAGGTGCCACATGAGGCCTGTGAGGAGAAGCAGCATGGCTCTGAAACACTTCTTTCTGGTTTTTTACCTCTGCACATAATAAAGGTCTTTATCCCACTGTTCCCCAGTACCTGGATGGGTACCTGTGCTCCCTGCTAAGGACCCTTGGACCTAAATCCTTCCCTCCCTGTCCTTCAGCACTGCTTGTTACCCAGTCTGACATAGCCAGGGCTGCACTGGGTCTACTGCCACCAACCTGCTGTCACAGTCCATTGGGATCAACCTCTGCTGGCTGTGCACTGACTGCTTGAGGGGGGGAGACAAGTGGGAAGAGTTCCCTGAGCCCCAAAAGTGAAAGGAAAAAGACATAGAATTGCTCACAGCCACCTCCAGCCTGGCTGCAAACAGCTCCAGTCAGGAAGCTTCTGTGCCAGGCTCTCACCACCCTCATGGGGAACAACTTCTTCCTCACATCCAATCTCAATCTCCCCACTTCTAGTTTTGCTCCATCCCCCCCAGTCCTATCACTCCCTGACACCCTCAAAAGTCCCTCCTCAGCTTTCTTGGAGCCCCCTGCAGATCCTGGAAGGCCACAATGAAGTCTCCTGGGATCCTTCTCCTCTCCAGACTGAACAACCCCAACTCTCTCAGGCTGTCTCCAGAGCAGAGCAGCTCCAGCCCTCTGCTCACCCTCGTGGCCCTTCTCTGGACACCTTCCAGCACCTCCAGATCCTTCCTGGCACAGAGGCTCCAAAACTGGAGACAGAGCTCCAGGGGAGGTCTCACCAGGGCAGAGTACAGGGGAGGTCCCCTAAAAGCCACAGAGAAGGAGCTCAGCACTTGCAGTGCAGCAGCTGGGGCTGTTCACCTTGGGGAAGAGAAGGCTCCAGAGGGACCTGTGACAGGTTAGGCTGTGCCTTGAAGAAAAGGACAGCTGCAGGATTCTCCAGCTGAATGTTTGGGTGTAAAAAGCAAAACAAAGATTAATTCTAAATGAATTTCATTGGTCAGATGTGAGATGTACCACAGCAAATCTCTCTCACATGATTTTCTCTCACTCACTCCAGTTTCAGTCTGTTCTGAAGACCTCAGAGCAGTCTTCCAGTACCTGAAGGGTGCTGTAGGGGAGCTGGGGAGGGATTTTTGCCAAGGGCTGGGAGTGACAGGATGAGGGGCAATGGCTTGGAGCTGGAAGAGGGCAGATTTAGACTGGAGGTTAGGAAAAAATCCTTTCCAGTGAGGGTGGTGAGACACTGGCACAGGTTGCCCAGGGAGGCTGTGGCTGCCTCCTCCCTGGAGGTGTTCAAAGCCAGTCTGGATGAGGCCTTGGGCAACCTGGGCTGGTGGGAGGTGTCCCTGCCCATGGCAGTGGAGTGGAACTGGATGATCTTGAAGGTCCCTTCCACCCTAAACCATTTCTGCACCTCTGAAGTCTGTGTGCTTCCTGGAGCCCTTTCCCAATGATGGTTCACTCACAGTGACTTTTCTCTCCCAGGCAGAACCTTGGTGAAAGTATCCTCTACTTATGGGTGGAGAAGATAAGAGAAGTCCTGATAGAAAAGGCACAGTCATCAGAACCAGGTACAGCAGAACATGCACAGTTTGCCAGCTCACTTCTTGTTCAACTGCAAAAGCAAACTGCATTACAGGTTGAAAGGTTACAGGTTTTAGAGTTAGGTAATGCTTGGGCTCCATGGGCTCACCACCCTCCCTGGGAACAATTTCTTCCTAAACTCCAGGCTCAATCTCCTCTCTTCCAGCTCAAAGCCATTGTCTTTCATTGTATCACTCCCAGCCCTTGTCACAAGTCCCTCCCCAGCTCTCCTGGAGCCCCTTCAGCTACTGGAAGGCTGCTCTAAGGTCTCCCCAGAGCCTTCTCTTCTCCAGGCTGAACAGCCCCAACTCTCTCAGCCTGTCCCCACAGGGGAGGTTCTGCAGCCCTCTGATTATCTTTGTGGCCTCCTCTGGAGCCTCTCCAGCAGCTCCAGGTCCTTGTGCTGGGGGCCCAGAGCTGGAGGCAGTGCTGCAGGTGGGCTCTGAGCAGAGCAGAGCAGAGGGGCAGAATCCCCTCCCTGTGCTGCTGCTCTTCCTGCTCTGGCTGCAGCCCAGGACATGGGTGGTGCTGGGCTGCCAGTGACCACTGCCACTTACCTGTATCATTTTCAATGAGAGAAGGATTTGAACTGAAAAGCCAGAGCTTTTTGAGACAAAGAAGGTGAAGTTTTGCCTTGCTGGCCTCCCCAGAAGTGTCACAAATCCTACTGTTTGTGTCTTACCAGAACCAGATGTTAAGAAAACCACTGAAGAAGCTGAAGATGATGCTGGAGATGATTTCCTCCTGGACTATCAGCCCATTCAGGAAGATCCACTTCAAATGTTGAATTACCTTACACCTGGAAGTCAAGAAGGTAAAAAAGAGAATTCTGGGGATATAATTTAGAAGGGAGAAGCCTTCAGCTTCTGGCTTTCTACTGCCTTTTGAGGAAGACTCCTAACATTAATGGAGTAACAGAGACTCTTAACAGCCCACAAGCCAAACAGCCCCACACTTTGGGCTTCTGGCTGTCACCTTGTGGGCTTCACTTGAACAAGTCTCTTCCTTAAAGTGCAGACACTGCCTTCTGTAGCCATCTCTTGGTTCAGTGCCCTTGACAGAAAGCAATTCCCTGTTTGTGCTCAGGAGCTGAAGAGCTGCCACCCATCCATCATGGAAACCCCATCACAGATCGAAGGAGCACTTTCCAGGCACACCTGGCTCCTGTGGTGACACCCAGGCAGGTCAGTAGAGATCCATGCTGCTCTTTTTGTCTGTGCTTCAAGCTCCACAATAGATTGTTGAAGTCATAGAATAGGCTGGGCTGGAAGGGACCTCCAAAGCTCAGCCAGTCCAACCCCCCCCTGCAGTCAGCCCAGACATCCCCAGCTAGATCACAGAATCACAGAAGGGCTCAGGTTGGAAGGGACCTCAGAGATCATCTACTCCAACTCCCCTGCAGGGATGCCTCTCAATTAGAGCTGCTTGCTCAAGGCCTCATCCAACCCAGCCTTGAACACCTCCAGGGAGGAGGCAGCCACAGCCTCCCTTGGGCAGCCTGTTCCAGAGCCTCACCACCCTCCTCCTGAAGAACTTCTTCCTCAGTTCCAGTCTAACCCTGCTCTGCCTCAGCTTCAAACCATTCCCCCTTGGCCTGGCTCCAGACACCCTCAGCTGAAGTCTCTCTGCAGCTTCCTGCAGGATCCCTTCAGGTCCTGGCAGGCAGCTCTAAGGTCCCCCTGGAGTCTTCTCCTCTCCAGGCTGCACAGCCCCAGCTCCCTCAGCCTGGCCTCACAGCAGAGCTGCTCCAGCCCTGGGATCATCCTTGTGGCCTCCTCTGGCCTCACTCCAGCAGCTCTGTGTCCTTCCCATGCTGGGGTCACCAGACCTGGAGGCAGGATTGGAGGTGAGGTCTGAGCAGAGCAGAGCCAAGGGACAGAATCCCCTCTCCTGCCCTGCTGCCCACACTGCTCTGGCTGCAGCCCAGCACACAGCTGCCTGCTGGGCTGCATGAGGGCACTGCTGGCTCCTCAGGTTGCCCAGAGCCCTGTCCAGCCTCACCTTGAATATCTCCAGGGATAAGGCCTCAGCCACTTCCCTGAGCAACCTGTTCCAGTGTTCCACCACCCTCATAGTGGAGAACTTGTTCCTCAGATCCAATCTAAATCTACTCTTCTCCAGCTTAAAGCCATTGCCTCTGGTCCTGTCCTTGCAGGCCTTTGCAAACAGTCTCTCTCCATTCTCCTTGTATCCCCCTTCAGGTACTGGCAGGCTGCTATTAGGTCTCCCTGGACCCCTCCCCAGGCAGACCACCCCCAGCTCCCTCAGCCTGTCCTTGTAGCAGAAACACTCCAACCCTTTGATCATTCTCATGGCCTCCTCTGGACCCTCTCCATCAGCTCCATGTCCTGAGGGTTCCAGCCTTGCACACAGCACTGCAGGTGAGGTCTCAGCAGAGCAGAGCAAAGTGGCAGAATCACCTCTCTGGATCTCTGGCAATGCTGCTTTGGATGCAGCCCAGGCTGTGATTTGCCTCCTGTGCTGCAAGCTCACCCTGCTCATGTCCAGCTTCTAAATACTTCAGATTAGCCAAATATGTCTCTCTGTCTTTGCATCTGTGTGTGATGATAGTGTCTGAGGAGGAGGCCTTGGGGGTGTCAGTTGGTGACAAACTCCCCATGAACCAGCAATGGTCACTGGCACCCAGCAGGCAGCTGTGTGCTGAGCTGCAGCCAGAGCAGGGAGAGCAGCAGCACAGGGAGGGGATTCTGCCTCTAAGGTTATTGAGTCCAACCACTACCTCTCCCCTACTCTCTCATGCTGAGACCTCACCTGCAGTTCTGGGTCCAGCTGTGGTGTTCCTAACATGTATGTGCTCTAAGGTCTCCCTGGAGCCTTCTTTTCTCCAGGCTGAACAGCTCCAACTCTCCCAGCCTGTTCCCATAGGGGAGGTTTGTGGCCTCCTCTGGACCCTGTCTAACAGTGCAGTGTCCTACTTGTGCTGGGGGCACCAGAACTGGAGGCAGTGCTGCAGGTGGGGTTTCATGAGAGCAGAGTAGGGGAGAGGCAGTGGTTGGACTTGATAACCTTAGAGTGTTTTTTTCTGGTGAAAACAATGAGTCAGTCAGCAGTAGATTTGCAGATGACACCAAGCTGGGGGCAGGAATTGATCTGTTAGAGGGTAGGAGAGCTCTGCAGAGGGACCTTGCCAGGCTGGGCAGATGGGCAGAGGCCAACAGGATGGCACTGAACAAGTCCAAGTGCCAGGTGCTGCACTTTGGCCACAACAACCCCAGGCAGTGCTACAGGCTGGGGGCAGAGTGGCTGAGAGCAGCCAGGCAGAAAGGGACCTGGGGGTGCTGATTGACAGCTGCCTAAACATGAGCCAGGAGTGTGCCCAGGTGGCCAAGAAGGCCAATGGCATCCTGGCCTGCATCAGGAAGAGTGTGGCCAGCAGGAGCAGGGAAGTCATTGTGCCCTGTGCTCAGCACTGCTGAGGCCACACCTTGAGTCCTGTGTCCAGTTCTGGGCCCCTCAGTTTAAGAAGGACATTGAGAGACTTGAAGGTGTCCAGAGAAGGGCAACAAAGCTGGGGAGGGGTCTGGAGCACAGCCCTGTGAGGAGAGGCTGAGGGAGCTGGGGTTGCTTAGCCTGGAGGAGAGGAGGCTCAGGGGAGACCTTCTTGCTCTCTGCAACTCCCTGAAGGGAGGTTGTAGCCAGGTGGGGGTTGGTCTCTTCTGCCAGGCAAGCAGCACCAGAACAAGAGGACAGAGTCTCAAGCTGTGCCAGGGGAGGTTTAAGCTGGAGGTGAGGAAAAAATTCTTCATAGAGAGAGATTGGCCATTGGGATGTGCTGCCCAGGGAGGTGGTGGAGTCACCATCTCTGGAGGGGTTTAGGAGGAGACTTGATAGGCTGCTTGGGGCCAGGGTTCTATTCTATTCTGTTCCAAGGTCTCAGCACCCTCACTGTAAAGAATTTCTTCCTAATCTCCAGTCTAAATCTCCCCTCCTGAAGCTTGAGGAGATGTTTGTTTAGGCGTGATGCTGAGATGACATTGAAGAAGTCCCCATTAGAGAAGGAATCTGACTTCTGGTTGGGTTTTTTGGTGTTTTGTTTGCTTTGTTTTTATTTAAAGGTGAAGAGAGTTCTTGAAAAGCTATATGAGAACAAGAAAATTGCAACTGCTACCCACAACATCTATGCATACAGGTGAGAGATAAATAGTGGCTGTACTTCTTTCTGCTCTGCTGAGACCCTGCCTGCAGCACTGGCACAATTCTTTCCTTCTGTCACCTGAGACTGGGGAGAAGAACCCAACCCTCACCTCACTGCAGCCTCCTCTCAGGTCTGCCCTCAGCCTCCTCTTCTCCACACTCAACACCCCCAGCTCCCTCAGCTGCTCCTCCCCAGCCCTCTAATCTAGACCCTGCACCACCTTTGTTGCCCTTCTCTGAACCTGCTCCAGCCTCTCAATGTCCTTGGAGTGAGAGGCCCAAAACTGAACCCAGCACTCAAGCTGTGGCCTCCCCAGTGCCCAATGCAGGGGAAAAATCATAGAATCAAGCAGGTTGGAAAAGACCTCAGAATCATCAAGTCCAACCTATTACCTAATACCCAACACCTCCTGACAACTAAACCATGGCTCCAAGTGCCACATCCAAGCCTTTTTTGAACACCTCCAGGGCTGGTGACTCCACCACCTCCCTGGGCAGCACATTCCAGTGGCCAATCTCTCTGTCTTGGAAGACTGTCACTGCCCTGCTCCTGCTGGTCCCACTATTGCTGTTCCAGCCCAGCATGCTGGTGGCCTTCTTGGCCACCTGGGCACACCCTGGCTCATCTTCAGCTGATTCTTGGCCAACACCCCCAGGTCTTTCTCTGCAGGACAGTTTCCATCCACTCTGCCCCAAGCTTGGAGTTGTTGTGACCTAAGTGCAGGACCCAGCACTTGGCTTTGGTAAACCTCATCCCATTGACATTAGGTGTTCAAGAGGGGACTGGATGTGGCACTTGAAGCCATGGCTTAGTCAGGAGGTGTTGGGTGACAGGCTGAACTTGATCTCTGAGGTCTTTTCCAACCATACTGATTCTCAGACATCAGCCAGATGTATTTATTAGGCTCAAAAGCTACAGATTTTTCTGATTAGGGACTTCACACTACTGGTATCTCCAAAGTTCATCTGAAGCAGCTAAAATCTGTGTGCAATCTTCTCCAAACCTGTTCTGCTGTAGAGCTGAAGGCATCTCTGTGGTTTACCCTGAGCCACATCCTGTTTTGATGTAAATGCCTTTAATAGAGAAGTAGAATTGATAACAGATGCCTTGGAAGGTGTCTGGGGCTGCATCCACCTTGGCAGAACAGTTCACTGGTTGGCCTTTCCTGTTCCTATTTTGTTGCTGTGTTTCCTTTCCAAGGATATACTGTGAAGACAAGCAGACCTTCCTGCAGGACTGTGAGGATGATGGGGAGACAGCAGCAGGAGGACGTCTTCTCCATCTGATGCAGGTGCCGGGAATCCATCCTTGACTTCTGCAAGCCTTGAGCAGGGATTTTAAAGCATGGCTACCATGGGAATTGTCCTCTGAAGGCTTGTTGGAGTGCTTGCTGTCAGAGAAGTAATGTGTGGAGATCATTACAGGAGATGATCAGCCAAAGGCAGCTTTCAGTGCAGCCAGCTGAACATGAGGCAGCAGTGTGCCCAGGGGGCCAAGAAGGCCAATGGCATCCTGGCCTGCATCAGGAAGAGTGTGGCCAGCAGGAGCAGGGAAGTCATTGTGCCCTGTGCTCAGCACTGCTGAGGCCACACCTGGAGTCCTGTGTCCAGTTCTGGGCTCCTCAGTTTAGGAAAGATGTGGAGCTGCTGGAAGGTGTCCAGAGAAGGGCAACAAAGCTGGGGAGGGGTCTGGAGCACAGCCCTGTGAGACCTTCTTGCTGTCTACAACTTCCTGAAGGGAGGTTGCAGCCAGGTGGGGGTTGGTCTCTTCTCCCAGGCAAGCAGCACCAGAACAAGAGGACACAGTCTCAAGCTGTGCCAGGGGAGGTTCAGGCTGGAGGTGAGGAGAAAGTTCTTCCCAGCAAGAGAGATTGGCCATTGGGATGTGCTGCCCAGGGAGGTGGTGGAGTCACCATCACTGGAGGTGTTCAAGAAGGGGATTGGCTGTGGCACTTGGAGCCATGGTTTAGTAGTCATGAGGTGTTGGGTGACAGGTTGGACTGGATGATCTCTGAGGTCTTTTCCAACCTCATTGGTTCCATGAGTCTATGACTTTACCTTTGGGTAGGGGCTTGGAGAGGGAAACTGAACCTGTGCCTGACCTGCGATTGTTTGTTGCCTGTGCTGATGTCTGTGTGCCACAGACCTGACTGTAACCTCTTGAAAATACAAGAGGGTGGACTTGTTCTGTGCTCAGGATTGGTGCCAGCAGGAGAAGCAGTTCCAGTTTCTAACAGCAGCTTCTCTTTCTTCTGCTTCTAAGCAGATTCTGAATGTCCACAACGTGCTGGTCGTGGTGTCCCGTTGGTACGGGGGGATCCTGCTGGGACCTGACAGGTTTAAACACATCAACAACTGTGCAAGGAGTGTCCTCGTGGAGCACAGCTATGTACCTCCAGTGGTGAGTTTCTGCTGCTTAGAATGAAGGCCTCTGTGTGTGAACTTGAGGGCTGGAGCTGCTCTGCTCTGGAGACAGCCTGAGAGAGTTGGGGTTGTGCAGGCTGGAGAGGAGAAGGCTCCCAGGAGACCTCATTGTGGCCTTGCAGGATCTGCAGGGGGCTCCAAGAAAGCTGGGGAGGGACTTTTGAGGGTGTCAGAGAGTGATAGGACTGGGGGGGATGGAACAAAACTAGAAGTGGGGAGATGGAGCTTGGCTGTGAGGAAGAAGTTGTTGGCCAGGAGGGTGGTGAGAGCCTGGCACAGGTTGCCCAGGGAGGTGGTGGAAGCCTCCTGCCTGGAGGTGTTTGCAGCCAGGCTGGATGTGGCTGTGAGCAACCTGCTGCAGTGTGAGGTGTCCCTGCCCATGGCAGGGGGGTTGGGACTGGCTGAGCCTTGAGGTCCCTCCAGCCCTGACAATTCTGTGATTCTAAATTGTCTAGGCCCAGCCAGCTTGGGTTCTTGAAGGGCAGGTCCTGCTTGACCATCCTGATCTCCTTCCATGACAAGGTGACCCAGTTAGTGGGTGAGGGGAAGGCTGTGGATATGTCTGCCTGGAATTTAGTCAAGCCTTTGACCCTGTGTCCCAAAGCATCCTCCTGGAGAAACTGCCTGCTCCTGGCTTGTGTGGGTGTGTGCTCCAATGGGTGATGGCTGGGCCCAAAGAGTGGTAGGGAATTGAGTTACATCCAGTTGGTGGCCAGTCACAAGTGGTGTTCCCCTGGGCTTACAAGAGCCTGGGGCCAGTTCCCTATGTTAACTTAATCAATGATCTGGATGAGGGGATGGAGGCACCCTCAGTAAGTTTGCAGATGACACCAATCATGCAGGGAGTGTTGTTGTGCTGGAGAGTAGGAAGGTTCTGCAGAGTGACCTGGACAGGTTGGATCAATGTTTTGAGGCCAATGGGATGAGGTTCAACAAGGCCTGGTGCTGAGTCCTGCACTTGGGTCACAACAACCCCAGGAATGCTCCAGGCTTGGGGCACAGTGGCTGGAAACTGCCCAGCAGAGAAGGCCCTGGGGGTGCTGGTTGGCAGCAGCTGAAGATGAGCCAGGGGGTGGGCAAGAAGGCCACCAGCAGCCTGGCCTGGAGCAGCAATGGTGTGGCCAGCAGGACCAGGGCAGGGATTGTGCCCTGTGCTCAGCACTGGGGAGGCCACAGCTTGAGTGCTGGGTTTGGTTTTGGGCCTCTCACTCCAAGAAGGACATAGAGAGGCTGGAGCAGGTCCAGAGAAGGGCAACAAAGGTGGGGAAGGGTCTGGAGAAGAGGGCTGGGGAGGAGCAGCTGAGGGAGCTGGAGGTATTAAGTCTATAGAAGAGGAGGTGAGGGGAGACCTTCTGGCTCTTTACAGCTAGGTAGCTGTGGCTCCAGGATGTTGGAGCCAGGTGGGTTTTGGTGTCATCTCCCAAGTGAGAAGTGATAGAATGAGAGGAAATGGGCTCAAGTTGTATCTGGGGAGGTTTAGGTTGGACATTGGAAGAAAATTCTTCCCTGAAAGTGTTCTGAGAGACTGGCCCAGGCTGCCCAGGGAGGTGATTGAATCTCCATCCCTGGAGGTGTTGCAGAAATCCAGATATGGTACTGAAGGCCATGCCCCAGCCTTGGCAGAGTTAGGGAGTGCACTCAGTGATCTTAAAGGGCTTTTCCAGTAGAATTGATTCTGTGATGCACTGAAATTGTCACTGTTAGATGAAGCCAGAAGAACACATTCCCTGTGCCAGCTCCTGGCTGCCATGAATCACAGAATCACAGAAAAAGTCCCTCAGGATCACCAAGGCCAACCATTAGCCCTACTCTGCAAGGGTCACCCCTGAACCAGAGCCCCAAGCACCACATCCAAACCACCTTGAAACACCTCCAGGATTGGGGACTCCACCACCTCCCTGGGCAGCACTTCCAGTGCCTGACCACTCTTGATGGGAAAAATGCTTCCTACTGTCCAGTCTGAACCTCCCCAGTCACAGCTTGAGGCCCTTCCCTCTTGTTCTATGGCTAATTGCCTGTGAGAAGAGACCAGCACCAACCTCTGCACAGCCTCCTCTCAGGGAGCTGTAGAGAGCCAGGAGGTCTCCCCTCAGCCTCCTCTCTTTCACACTAACCCTCCCCAGCTCCTTCAGTTGCTCTCCAGCAGATTTCTTCTCCAGGCCCTTCCCAGCTTCCTTGCCCTGCTCTGCCCTGGCTCCAGCACCTCCACATCTCTCTTGGATTGAGGTGCCTAGAACTGGACACAGCACTCAAGGTGGTGGAGTCCCCATCCCTGGAGGTGTTCCAGAGGGGATTGGATGTGGCACTTGGTGCCATGGTTTAGTCATGAGGTCTGTGGTGACAGGTTGGACTTGATGATCTCTGAGGTCTCTTGGTGATTCTGTGATTCTGATTCTGTGTGGCAAAGAAGTTTCACTGCTCAGTGAAGGTTTGTAAGCATTTAGCTTCCTGAGAAAGAGTGGCTAAGCATCACAGAAATGCCAGTGAGCTCTGAACACTGCTGACATGGCAGATGGGCCTGGTGAGTGACCTTGAGAGAATGCTGCCAGTGCAGAGGAGTGCTCTTCCCATTCTGAAACCCTTGGTTTTTGTTTCAGGAGGAATCATCTAAGCAAGCAGGAAAGAGCAAGAAGCTCAGGAAGGACACCAAGAAGAGAGCAGAGCACTAACTGATTTGTCTTCAAAGCACAGAGGATGATTTTGCACATATTTATACAGAGGAAGCTTGGACTTTCTTGCCCTGCCTGAGACAGCAGAGCTTTTGTTTTCACCTCAGTAAAGCCCTGGGTATATTTTCACCTCCTTCTGTGATTTCTTTTGCTCTTCTCAAGTTGAGCTTAGACACAACTGCTCTGCAGTTTTACATTTGCAGTTCCTTGTTGTGAAAGCCTTGCAACACCTGGAAACATCTGGACATGGAGCTGTTAGAGCAGGTCCAGAGGAGGCCACCAAGATGTTCTGAGGGCTGGAGAACCTCCCCTGTGGGGACAGGCTGGGAGAGTTGGGGCTGTCTACAACTACCTGAAGGGAGGTTGTAGCCAGGTGGGGGTTGGTCTCTTCTCCCAGGCAAGCAGCACCAGAACAAGAGGACACAGTCTCAAGCTGTGCCAGGGGAGGTTTAGGCTGGAAGTGAGAAAGAAATTCTTCCCAGAAAGAGAGACTGGCCATTGGGATGTGCTGCCCAGGGAGGTGGTGGAGTCACCATCACTGGAGCAGTTCAGGAAGAGCCTGGCTGAGGCACTTGGTGCCATGGTTTAGTTGATCAGATGGTGCTGGGTGATAGGTTGGACTTGATGATCTCAAAGGTCTTTTCCAATCTTGTTAATCCTACTCCACTCCACTCCACTCCACTCCACTCCACTCCACTCCACTCCACTCCACTCCACTCCACTCCACTCCACTCCACTCCACTCCACTCCACTCCACTCCACTCCACTCCACTCCACTCCACTCCACTCCACTCCACTCCACTCCACTCCACTCCACTCCACTCCACTCCACTCCACTCCACTCCACTCCACTCCACTCCACTCCACTCCACTCCACTCCACTCCACTCCACTCCACTCCACTCCACTCCACTCCACTCCACTCCACTCCACTCCACTCCACTCCACTCCACTCCACTCCACTCCACTCCACTCCACTCCACTCCACTCCACTCCACTCCACTCCACTCCACTCCACTCCACTCCACTCCACTCCACTCCACTCCACTCCACTCCTGAAGGAGGCTGCAGAAGAGTTGGGGAGGGACTTCTGGCAGAGGCTTGGAGTGACAGCACAAGGGGTGATGGCTTCAAAGTGGAAGAAGGTGGAATTGAAGAGCCATTGGGAGGCAATTCTTCCCCATGAGGGTGGTGAGGCAGTGGAACAGTTTGCCAAGGAGTCTGTGGAGGGTCCAAGGCTGGAAGTGTTGGAAGCCAGGTTCCTCTCTTATTTAATGCTGTTCTTTCACAAGTGCTTCAACAGAATTAGAGAAAAGCCCTCTGTTTACTCCTGGCATTGGTGCAGCAGAGGTGTTTGTCCTGATTTGGCTCATTTTCAAGATCCTGGTTTTGTTCTGGCTGGTGTGATGCCAGGTGGAAGACCCTCCAGTGCATTAGCAAACATGACAAGTTTTGTTGGAAGCCCTGCTTTGGTTGCTTGAGGTACTTCTTGTAGGAAAGATCTCCATAGAGGTTCAGTGAAGGGACATAGAATCAAAGAATTGTTTGGGTTGGGGAAGCCCTCTGAGGACCTCCAGTCCAACCAGCAACCCAACCCCACCATGGCCACCAAACCATGGCCCCAGGTGCCATGGCCACAGCTCTCTGGAACACCTCCACGGATGATGGGGACTCCACCACCTCCTTGGGCAACCTCTGCCAATCCCTGCCCACTCTTGCAGCAAAGACATTGTTCCTCATCTCCAGCCTAACCCTCCCCTGGCACAATTCCTGGCCATTCCCTCTCATTGTATCACTTGACGCCAGGGGGAAGAGCCCAACCCCCACCTCACTGCAACCTTATACAACTACAGAGCTGTGGTGAATTAGAAGGTATGTCCTGTTGCAGATCTAAATCAGTGCAGAAGCAGTTAAGCTATGTTTCAAAAGGCTGTGGAAATACTCCCAGGAGCAGCATAACCTCATGTTCAAAGCTACTCTGAAGACAAGGCAGTGCCCTGGAGTTCTATTTCCCACCATGAGCAATGTGTCACATTAGAATAGAATTAGCCAGGTTGGAAAAGACCTCAGAGATCATCCAGTCCAACCTATCACCCAACACCATCTGATCAACTAAACCATGGCACCAAGTGCCTCAGCCAGGCTCTTCCTAAACACCTCCAGGGATGGTGACTCCACCACCTCCCTGGGCAACACATCCCAATGGCAAATTACTCTTTCTGGGAAGAACTTTCTCTTCACCTCCAGCCTAAACCTCCCCTGGCACAGCTTGAGACTCTGTCCTCTTGTTCTGGTGCTGGTTGCCTGAGAGAAGATACCAACTCCCACCTGGCTACAACCTCCCTTCAGGGAGTTGGAGACAGCAAGAAGGTCTCCCCTGAGCCTCCTCTTCTGCAGGCTAAGCAACCCCAGCTCCCTCAGCCTCTCCTCACAGGGCTGTGCTCCAGACCCCTCCCCAGCTTTGTTGCCTTCCTCTGGACACTTTCCAGCAGCTCAACATCCTTCCTAACCTGAGTGGCCCAGAACTGGACACAGGACTCAAGGTGTGGCCTCAGCAGTGCTGAGCACAGGGCACAATGACTTCCCTGCTCCTGCTGGCCACACTCTTCCTGATGCAGGCCAGGATGCCATTGGCCTTCTTGGCCCCCTGGGCACACTGCTGGCTCATGTTCAGCTGCTATTAACCAGTACACCCAGGTTCCTTTCCAGCCACTCTGTCCCCAGCCTGTAGCACTCATGGGCTTGTTGTGCAAGTGAATATGCAAGTGAATGGACTGCCTGATGGTAGAGGAGTCCTGAAATAGTTTGGGTTGGAAGAGACCTTGGAGATCTCTGCTTCCAACCTTCTGCCATGGTCAGGGACACCTCTTACTAAACCAGCTTGCCCCAGCCAGCCTGGCTTTCAACACTTCCAGGCTTGGAGCCTCCACAGCTTCTCTGGGCAACCTCTTCCACTCCCCCTGCACCCTCATGGGCAAGACTTGCTTCCTGAGGGCAAATCTACATCTAGCTTGCAATGCAGCATACCTGTGCTTTTCTATCTTTACCAGAGTCCATGCCTGGGCTGCAGGACACAGTACACTTAACAATTCTGGATGGTTTTCAGAGAATGAAATTTCCCATGCTGTTGGAGTCTTGTGATTGGTTGTCATATCTGTCCCAGGCATCAACAGTTCCTACCCTTTCCCCCAGTGCTTCCTTTTCTCCTGAAGACACTTGGAATCAGAGAATTGTCAGAGTTGGAAGGGACCTCAAGGATTAGCCAGCTCCAACCCCCCTGCCATGGGCAGGGACACCTCACACTACAGCAGGTTGCTCACAGCCACATCCAGCCTGGCTGCAAACACCTCCAGGCAGGAGGCTTCCACCACCTCCCTGGGCAACCTGTGCCAGGCTCTCGCCAGACTTCCTCTCTGCTTGTGTCTGAATGATATCTATTGCCTGGTCTGTGCACCTCAAAGCTAGGCCAGGCTTGGGCACATGATCACATTCCTGTTGAATGAGCAGAGTCAGCAATCCCAGGTTCATACTGGATTTAGGGTTTGGGCTGGCTGGCCAGGAGTGGACAATGCCCTTTTGGGTGTAAAGCTCTGCAAGTGCAAAGAAGTTCCATCCAAAGGGCTGGAACAAATCTGAACTGACACAGTGCTTTTCACACTGGATCAGCCCTTTGTTCACTGCTGCTGTGACATCCTGTGGGTTTGCTCTGCCACTGAACCAGTGTCAAACTGGATTTGTCCTTTCACTCAGCAAGGGCCATGCTCACTGCTTGGGAATGGGATTCAGAGAGGTCTGGGAGCTGACAGAGAGGTGTCTTAAGTGCTAATAAACACAGGAGTTGAAAATGCAGAGCTGAAGAGGGTGGGAAGCTGTGCTGGAGAAGGCTATGGAGCTTGGGTATAACCTTCCATGTGCCAGACTTTCTTACCTGGTGTTTGGGTATAGCTCTTCCATGTGCCAGACTTTCATACCTGGTGTTTGGGTATAACCTTCCATGTGCCAGACTTTCTTACCTGGTGTTTGGGTATAGCTCTTCCATGTGCCAGACTTTCATACCTGGTGTTTGGGTATAGCTCTTCCATGTGCCAGACTTTCTTACCTGGTGTTTGGGTATAGCTCTTCCATGTGCCAGACTTTCTTACCTGGTGTTTGGGTATAGCTCTTCCATGTGCCAGACTTTCTTACCTGGTGTTTGGGTATAACCTTCCATGTGCCAGACTTTCTTACCTGGTGTTTGGGTATAGCTCTTCCATGTGCCAGACTTTCTTGCCTGGTGTTTGGGTATAACCTTCCATGTGCCAGACTTTCATACCTGGTGTTTGGGTATAACCTTCCATGTGCCAGACTTTCTTGCCTGGTGTTTGGGTATAACCTTCCATGTGCCAGACTGTGGAAGCACAGCTCAGATGAGTGTGAGCAGCTCAATCACAGCAGAAAGGCTGTTGGCTTTGAGGAGCTAAATTCTCTTCAGAAGAGGCTTCTCATGGCAGTTTTCACATTGCAGGAAGATTCTCTTTGGCCATTCATTCCCATTACACTTCCTTGCCTCACAGGGGTGGTGTTAACATCAACACTGGGGTTTGTATCACCCAGGGCATCACCAGCACAGGTAAAGAAGTCATTGTCCCACTCTGCTCAGTGCTGGGCAGCCCCCACCTGGAGCACTGCCTGCAGGTTTGGTCCCTGCTGTACAGAATAGATGTGGGCAGGCTGGGAAGTGTCCAGAGAAGGGCCAGGAGAGTGCTCAGAGGCCTGGCAGCCCTGCTGTGTGAGGCAAGGCTGAGAGCTGAGTGTGCTCAGCCTGCAGAAGAGAAGGCTCAGGGCAGACCTCATCACCATGGAGCAGCAGCTAAAGGGAGGCTGCCAGGAGGATGGAGACTCCCTGTGTCCAAGGAGCCCCATGGGAGAGACAAGGGGGGATGGGGACAAGGCACTGCTGGGGACATTCCCATGGGACTGCAGGAGAAAATGTTTGCCCCTGAGAGCAGTCAGAGACTGGAATCATCTCCCAGGGGCAGCAGTGGAGTGCCCTCCATGGGGCAGTTGGAAGGCTCAGCTTGGCAGGGTGCTGGGCAGCTCCTTTCAGCTCTGCTGTTAGCTGCAGAGGTTGGAGCAGGTGCTCCCTGGGGTCCCTCCCAGCCTGCACTCTGGGATTCTGTCCCATATGATGAGCCTGACTGCTGGAGAGATGCAGCTTCAGGAGCAGGTGGTTGGCTCAGCTGTTTCACTGCCATGAGTTCAGGTGCTGGCACAGTTTTTGTGGCCTTTGTTTTTTAGTGTGAGGCTTGAAAACCCAACCCACATTTCTTGAGTAGCTACTGTACTAACTCAGCAGCTGAGACACTGAAGGTAGAATAGAATAGAATAGAATAGAATAGAATAGAATAGAATAGAATAGAATAGAATAGAATAGAATAGAATAGAATAGAATAGAATAAACCAGGTTGGAAGAGACCTTTGAGATCATCAAATCCAACCTATCATCCAACACCATCTGATCAACTAAACCATGGCACCAAGTGCCACATCCAATCCCCTCTTGAACACCTCCAGGGATGGGAACTCCACCACCTCCCTGGGCAGCACATCCCAATGGCCAATCTCTCTTACTGGGAAGAACTTTCTCCTCACCTCCAGCCTGAACCTCCCCTGGCACAGCTTCAGACTGTGTCCTCTTGTTCTGGTGCTGCTTGCCTGGGAGAAGAGACCACCCCCCACCTGGCTACAACCTCCCTTCAGGGAGTTGGAGAGAGCAAGAAGGTCTCCCCTGAGCCTCCTCTTCTGCAGGCTAAGCAACCCCAGCTCCCTCAGCCTCTCCTCACAGGGCTGTGCTCCAGACCCCTCCCCAGCTTTCTTGCCCTTCTCTGGACACCTTCCAGCACCTCAACATCTTTCCTAACCTGAGGAGCCCAGAACTGGACACAGCACTCCAGGTGTGGCCTCAGCAGTGCTGAGTACAGCATTTTCTTGTTGCCTCTGGTAGGTCAGCATTTGCCTGGGTGTAGGCTCAGGTGTTGCACCATGCTCTTGAGTGTCAGTGGTGAAATGAAGAAGTTGGTAGCTTAAAAATAGAACCCAAATGTGATGTTTCTTATAGATATACTTCAGCAGAAGACCAAAACCCAAGTGAAACCAAACAACAAACAGTTCTGGAGTGAATCTCAGCTGGGGAACCAGCAGCAGGTTAAAACACCCTTTAAAAATGGGAGAGGGTTTCACAGCTCCGCTGTGTCGGCTCTGCCTCTGGCAGAGGAGGTTTCCAGCTCCAACACCACCTGACCACTATATTGCCTCTTGCCTGCAAATGCTGACCAGCCTGACGCTGACAACTGCCATTAGCAACATCTGGAGATGTGTTTGGGGGAGAGCTAACCCAGAGGAAAGATCAGAGGAGGTACAGGGCTGAGGTTCCATGTCACTGTGCCACCACAGCATGCTCCTGCTCCAGCCTCTCAATGTCCTTCTTGGAGTGAGGGACACAAAACTGAAGCCAGCACTCAAGCTGTGGCCTGCCCAGTGCTGAGTCCAGGAGGACAATCCCTGCCCTGGTCCTGCTGGCCACACCATTGCTGCTCCAGGCCAGGCTGCTGGTGGCCTTCTTGCCCACCTGGGCACCCCCTGGCTCCTCTTCAGCTGCTGCCAACCAGCACCCCCAGGGCCTTCTCTGCTGGGCAGTTTGCAGCCACTCTGCCCCAAGCCTGGAGCACTCCTGGGGTTGTTGTGAGCCAAGTGCAGGACTCAGCACTTGGCCTCGTAGAACCTCATACAACTGAGCTCAGCCATGGATCCAGCCTGGCCAGGTCCCTCTGCAGAGCCTTCCTGCCCTCCAGCAGATCCACACTCCCTCCCAGCTTGCTGTCAGCTGCAAACTGACAGACACCAGAGCATTGTCTCTGTGCTTCCAGGAGTGCTGGCTGCAATCCATATGAACCACAGTGTGTCTGTGTGGTTGCTTTCCACAGGTGTGTTCTGCATGCCCCTCTACATCCCTTACAGCCTGACAGGGAAGTGGCACTTGGGAAGGGACATCTGCAAGCTCTGGCTAGCCCTGGACTACCTCCTCTGCACAGCTTCAGTGTTCAACATTGTTCTTATCAGCTATGACCGTTTCCTGTCAGTTACCAGAGCTGTGAGTATCCTGTTTACACCTTCTCTGGCTTTGCCACAGGATCATTGGCGGCTTGCTCTCACCAAGCTTTGCCACCTTGGTGAGTGTTAGCCCAGATTTAATCGAGGAAATAGCCCTCAAACATAGGGAGATCTTCCAGTTGATATTTGCAGCTAGTTGTGGGGAGTCCTCTGCACTGAACATACTCAGTGCAGGCTGGGAAGGGCTCCCCAGAGAGGTTGTGGAGTCTCCTTCTCTGGAGACTTTCCAGCCCTGTCTGGATGTGTTCCTGCGGGACCTGAGCTGGATTCTATGCTCCGGCAGGGGGGTTGGACTTGTGATCGTTGGAGGTCCATTCCAACCCCTAATATTAGGCCACACCTCGAGTACTGTGGCCAGTTCTGGGCCCCTCAGTTTAGGAAGGAGGTTGACTTGCTGGAAGGTGTCCAGAGAAGGGCAAGAAAGCTGGGGAGGGGTCTGGAGCACAGCCCTGTGAGGAGAGGCTGAGGGAGCTGGGGTTGCTTAGCCTGCAGAAGAGGAGGCTCAGGGGAGACCTCATTGCTCTCTCCAACTCCCTGAAGGGAGGTTGCAGCCAGGTGGGGGTTGGTCTCTTCTCCCAGGCAAGCAGCACCAGAACAAGAGGACACAGTCTCAAGCTGTGCCAGGGGAGGTTTAGGCTGGAGGTTAGGAAGAAATTCTACACAGAGAGAGTGATTGCCCATTGGAATGAGCTGCCTGGGGAAGTGGTGGAGTCACCATCATTGGAGGTGTTAAGGAGGAGACTTGATGGGGTGCTGGGTGCCATGGTTTAGTTGATTAGGTGGTGTTGGATAATAGGTTGGACTCGATGATCTTGAAGGTCTCTTCCAACCTGGTCTGGTCGGGTCTGGTTTGGTCTGGTCTATTCTATTCTATTCTAGTCTAGTCTATTCTAGTCTATTCTAGTCTATTCTATTCTAATATCCTCTGATCCTGTGACACTCCAGCCCACAGCTGGGCAACCAGGGCTTTTCTCACCATTTCTGCTGCAGGCTGCTGGAGGCTGAAGGGTGAGAAGGGTAAGAGAGGAGGCTGGTGAAAAGAGACAGGGAGAGAGGAAATTCAGAGTAAAATGAATTTGGGTTTGGGCTTAAAATCAGGCATGGGAGGAAAAGGCAGATAGGACTAGGGCAGTGGAATGAGGGATGCCAGGGAGAGGGTCTGCATCTGAAATGTGGCCCCAGATGATCCTGGAGCAGGAGCAAGAGGAGCAGGGAGTGGGACAAAGGACAAACTGCAGTGACTGCCTGTGGACATGCAGCAATAAACCTCAACTTCAGCCACATTTTGTGTCTCTGCCTCCTGAGGAGCCTCCTACTCTCCCTGTGGGTGCTTTGTGTCCTGGCTCATGCTAAGGATGGAGACCAGCACTGCTCACTGCTAACTCTGTTAGCTCCAGTGGAAGGGAAGTGTCAGGGACAGCCACAGGTTCCAGCTGGGTGGTGATGTGTGAGAACATCAGTGTGATCTCAGAGCAGAGTTTAATTGCTGTTGATTGTAATGAAGTTGCTCTGATTGCATTTCTTATTGTCTGATGGAGTTTAAAGGAAAGAACCTGGGAAATCCAACACCAGAACATTGTGCACATGAGAAACATTGCACTGGAAGGCCCAGAACTCAGGATTTACAGAGTGCAGAGCTAAGACCACCTGCACAAATGGAACCAAGACCTAGGGACCTTTCAAGGAATCCAGCCCAGCATGGTGGGGCTTGGAAGAGACCTCTGGGAGTCATCCAGTCCAAACCCCCTGCTAGAGTAGGATCACCTAGATCAGGTTGCCCAGGATCACAATATCCAGGTGGGTTTGGAATCTCTTCAGAGAAGAAGATTCTGTGATTCTGTGATTCAATGATTCAATGATTCTGTGATTCAATGATTTAATGATTCTGTGATTCAATGATTCAATGATTCTGTGATTCAATGATTCAATGATTCTGTGATTCAATGATTCTGTGATTCAATGATTCAATGATTCTATGATTCTGTGATTCAATGATTCAGTGATTCTGTGATTCAATGATTCAATGATTCAATGATTCTATGATTCTGTGATTCAATGATTCAATGATTTAATGATTCAATGATTCTGTGATTCAGTGATTCAATGATTCTGTGATTCAATGACTCTATGATTCTGTGATTCAATGATTCAATGATTCAGTGATTCAATGATTCAATGATTCAGTGATTCAATGATTCAATGATTCTGTGATTCAATGATTCTATGATTCTGTGATTCAATGATTCAATGATTCAATGATTCAATGATTCAGTGATTCAATGATTCAATGATTCTGTGATTCAGTGATTCAATGATTCTGTGATTCAATGATTCTATGATTCTGTGATTCAATGATTTAATGATTCAATGATTCTGTGATTCAGTGATTCTGTACTTCTTCTGTTGGTCCCAAAACGTGCCTCTATAGATGACCTTCCTCTTTGTTTTCCTCACAGGTGTCTTACAGAGCCCAGCAAGGCATAGCATCCAGCCCTGTTGCCAAGATGGTGGCCATCTGGGGCCTGGCCTTCCTCCTCTACTGCCCAGCAATCCTCCTTTGGGAGCAGGTGGCCGGGCACAGCGTGGTGGCAGCGGATCAGTGCTATGCTGAGTTCTTTGACAACTGGTACTTCCTCCTGCCTGCATCCACGCTGGAGTTCTTCGTGCCGCTGCTCCTGGTGACCTACTTCAACCTGCACATCTTCCACGACATCCACAGGCGCCAGCGGCACAGCGCCGGCCGGGACCCGCAGCTCCCGAGGAGCAGCAGCAGCCTCCCCTGGAGGCTTTGCCTCTTGCCAAGGCCAGGAGCATCTTCCCCTCCTCCACTGGAAGCAGAAGACAGCGTTTCTTCCTCCACGAGGCCCAAGAAAGAGCCCTTGGTGGCTGAGAATTCGTCACCCTCCAGAGGTGGTTCTGTAACCCCCGAGAACGACTTCCCTGCCCCTGGCCGTGCGAGGAGCAGGGCGAAGCTGCGGCGGGACGAGAGAATGGCCAAGTCCCTGGCAGTCATTGTCTGCGTCTTTGCCATCTGCTGGGCCCCATACACCCTGCTGATGATCATCCGTGGGGCCTGCCAGGGCACCTGTGTCCACAGCTCCCTCTATGAAATGACCTTCTGGCTCCTGTGGCTCAACTCCTCTCTGAATCCCTTTCTCTACCCTCTCTGTCACGTGAAGTTTCGAATGGCTTTCAGGAAGATATTGTGCCCCAAAAAGTTTGCAGCACTGAAATCAGCCTCCTGTTAGGAGGAAAGAGAAAGAGAAGGCTCTAGGGGAGCTGGGTGAGCGATCTGGACTGGCTGTCAGGAGGGAAAGGACAGGCTCTGCTCAGTTGCTCCCTGGGATAGGACAAGGAGCAATGGGTATAAACTCCAGCACAGGAGGGTCCACCTCAACATGAGGAGGAACTTCTTCACTGTGAGGGTCCCAGAGCCCTGGAGCAGGCTGCCCAGAGAGGTTGTGGAGTCTCCTTCTCTGGAGGCTTTGCAGCCCTGTCTGGATGTGTTCCTGTGTGACCTGTGCTGGGTTCTATGGTCCTGCTCTGGCAGGGGGGTTGGACTGGATGAGCTTTGGAGGTCCCTTCCAACCCCTAACATCCTGTGAGCTGTGATCTAAGTAGCCAGTTTGAAATGAGTACCTTTCCAGCCAGTCTAGTTAGAAAGCTAGATTAGACTTCTGTACAACATGTTCTCCTCCAGGTACACCTGTGTGCCCAAAGGTCATAGAATCACAGAATGCTTTGGGTTGGAAGGGACCTTAAAGATCATCCAGTGGATGCAAACTGCATCACAGGAAGATCCATCTCAGCACGAGAAAAAACTTTCCTACTGTGAGGGTGTTGGAGCCCTGAAGCAGGCTGCTCAGAGAGGTTGTGGAGTCTGCTCTGGAGATCTTCAAAACCCTCCTGGACACGTCCCTGTGTGATCTGCATTAAGAGGTCCTGCTTTGCAGGGCCTTTGGACTCAGTGATCTCCAGAGGTCCCTTCCAACATTTAGCATTCTGTGATTCTGTCATTCTGTGGCCTCTGCACTCTTCAGCCAGGGAGCAGAAATATTAGGAGCTGTGTGAGGGTTAGTCCAAGAATGTGTGATGATGGGGAGTGGTCACTAGTTCTTGAGGACCATGAGGTCCCCAGAAGCTGCACAGCTAAGTAGATAGAATAGAATAGAATAGAATAGAATAGAATAGACCAGGTTGGAAGAGACCTTCAAGATCATCGTGTCCAACCTATCATCCAACCCACCTAATCAACTAAACCATGGTACCAAGCACCCTATCAACTCTCCTCCTGAACACCTCCAGTGATGGTGACTCCACCACCTCCCTGGGCAGCACATCCCAATGGGCAATCACTCTCTCTGTATAGAATTTCTTCCTAACATCCAGCCTAAACCTCCCCTGGCACAACTTGAGACTGTGTCCTCTTGTTCTGGTGCTGCTTTGTTGCCCTCCTCTGGACACCTTCCAGCATCTCAACATCTTTCCTAAACTGAGGAGCCCAGAACTGGACACAGGACTCAAGGTGTAGCCTAACCTGTGCTGAGTACAGGGGCAGAATGACCTCCTCTCCCTGCACCTGCCCTGAAGCCATGGACAGTGGAAGTCCTGTGAGCCATGGGGGCTCTGGTTCCCTGCCCTTCCATCACAGCTGGGATGCAGGTTGTTGATGTTGCTGGAAAGACTGAACAGGCAGTGTGGGCTGTCCTTCAGTGGCATGTTTGGAAATGCCTGAGTGGGAGAGAGCCATGCAGTTTTCATCTATAAAGCTTAGAAGCCTTGCTTGCCAGGTTGGAAGTTCTTTTCCTCCTCCCAGTGGCATCTCCCACTGGTGGCTTACGATGCTGTGCCAACCTGGACCTGCTCCTGTGTGACCTGCCCTAGGTGATGCTGCTCTGGCAGCAGGGTTGGACAGGGTGATCTCTGGAGGTCCTTTCCAACCCCTACCACTGTGACTCTGTGAAAAGCAGCAGGAAGGCTGCTGCTAAGAAAGAAAAATGAACCAGCTGGCAAGTGCAGATCTCCCTTCTCATATGGGACTGTTGGAACCTTGTGGGACTTTCCCCGTGTGCATTACTGGTGAGTGAGAGTGACCAGAAAACTTCCTGCCCTTCATTGCAAAAAAACCCCACAGCAACAACAATCACAAATCCTGTTTGAAAATGCCAAAATAAAACTGCTTTGGAACACTGAACTTGCTTGGAAACTGCTCTGATTAGCGGGGAAAAAAGGGGTTTATGAACAAGATTGGGATGGATTTATAAACAAGATTGGGATGTGGACCAAAGTGCAAGGGAAGGAGTCAGTTGGGGCACCTGGGAGGCCACAGCTTCAGTCCTGGGTTCAGCCTTGGGACCTTCACTTCAAGAAGGAGCAGGTCCAGAGAAGGGCAACAAAGGTGGGGAAGGGTCTGGAGAAGAGGGCTGGGGAGGAGCAGCTGAGGGAGCTGGGGGTGTTGAGTGTGGAGAAGAGGAGGCTGAGGGAGACCTCATTGCTCTCTACAGCTCCCTGAGAGGAGGCTGCAGTGAGCTGGGGCTTGGGCTCTGCTCACATGCAACAAGTGACAGGACAAGAGGAAACAGCCTCAAGCTGGGCCAGGGCAGGGTCAGGTTGTGTATTACAAGAAATAGCTTCCCAGCAAGGCTTCTCAG
This sequence comes from Dryobates pubescens, assembly GCF_014839835.1. Lineage (NCBI taxonomy): Eukaryota > Metazoa > Chordata > Aves > Piciformes > Picidae > Dryobates > Dryobates pubescens. The sequence goes on along the minus strand of NC_071614.1, from coordinate 12,120,901 downwards.
GCACTGGCACAGGCTGCCCAGGGAGCTGCAGGACTCACCATCCTGGAGGTGTTTACAACACTCCTGGCTGTGGTGCTGAGGGCTGGGCTTTTGTGGCAGTGCCTTAGCAGCAGTGCTGGCATGGGGAGCTCTAGGGGAGCTCATGGGGAGCTCTAGGGGAGCATTTGGACTTGATGACCTCAAAGGTCTCTTCCAGCCTCACCAGTTGCTTGTTTGGCAGGAACTCCATCACTCTGGCTTTAAAGAAGAGCATCTGTGAGACCTATTGGGGGCCACAAGACTCAGTGTAACCAGCAGTGCTCTTTGCTGGTATGGTCTCTCTTGAGATGTGGACACATTCAACCCCCCAGAATCACAAAATCAGCTGCTCCCTTCCCCTCTCTTCTGTAGGACAAAGTACAATGATTTGTGTTTGTCCTCTTCCCACTGCTGCCTTTTGGTCACCCTCCCTAGGTCTGACTGAGGAAACTTCCTCACAACCTGCCCCTGAGGATCCTGCTTTTATTCCTCACTTGGAGGGGCGAGAATAGAATAGAATAGAATAGACCAGGTTGGAAGAGACCTTCAAGATCATCACATCCAACCTATCATCCAACACCACCTAATCAACTAAACCATGCAACCAAGCACCCCATCAAGTCTCCTCCTGAACACCTCCAATGATGGTGACTCCACCACCTCCCTGGGCAGCACACTCCCATGGGCAATCACTCTGTCTGCGTAAAACTTCTTCCTAACCTCCAGCCTAAACCTCCCCTGGCACAGCTTGAGACTGTGTCCTCTTGTTCTGGTGCTGCTTGTCTGGAAGAAGAGACCACCTCTACCTGCCTACAACCTCCCTTCAGGTAGTTGTAGAGAGCAAGAAGGTCTCCCCTGAGCCTCCTCCAGGCTAAGCAAGCCCAGCTCTCTGATTCTGTCCTCACAGGGCAGCCACACTGCTGTGCAGCCCTCTTGTAACACAGGAGGAGCTGCCCAGGGGAGGTGGTGGGGTCCCCAGCCCTGGAGGTGTTTAAAAGACTCCTGGATGTGGTGCTGAGGGCTGCGGTGCTGAGGGCTGTGCTTTGGTGGCAGTGGCTTAGTAGCAGCGGAGGGATGGTGAGCACCAGGGGAGTGGTTGGACTTGATGACCTCAAAGGTCTCTTCCAGTCTCAACGATGCTGTGGTTCTGTGACTTTAAGTGAGCCAAAGGGAGCACTAAGTTCACAGCAAACCTGGGAACCTGGCCACCTGCACTGCCAGCGCAGGGAGAAGCTCCTGCCGAGGCTGGCCCAGAGGCAGGGTCCGACTGAGCCCCTGGGGAGAGGAGCCGAGCGGGGCAGGCGCTGGGAGCGCCTCTGCTGCGTTTCCTTCGGATCGCTTCAGGCAGAAGCCTGCTGCGGGGCGGTTTGCCGTCCCCTGTCGCGGCGATGTGCACCTGCAGATGTCAGTGGTGCTCCGCGGTGCCTGCAGAGCTGGCAGCTCCGCGGCGCTTCGCAAGTGCCTTTTGCACCAGCGCAGCCCCCTCCTGCTCAAAACGCCGCCAGACCTTTCCGTCCGTGCTGCAGAGAAGATGAGGGGAAGGGCTTCCTCCCTGGGCAAAGGAAGGGAGGCTCGCACCAGACAGATCATCAGCGCAGGGCTTCTCCTCAGGTGCCCTGCACGGCCCACGTCCTGTGCTCTGCATTTCAAACAAAGCGTTCTGCTGCCTGTGCAAGTGGAGAGTCAGACTGAGCTGGGAGCAGGTCCTCAGCGTTGGCTCACTGGCAAACTGTGTCCTCTTCTCTGAGGAGCTTCATGCTCTCATGATGGCTCTAAGGCAGCTCTGACTGTGGACTGCTGCTAAAAAAGCTGTGGGGCTCTCCTACCCTTCCTGCTGTTGCTGCTGCTCCTGGCCCCATGGCCCTGCCCTGCTGTCACCCTGGGTGAGGGCTGGTGCGGCTGTGCAGGAAGCTCAGGCTGGGAGCAGGTTCAGGAAGCCCAGGCTAGGAACAGCTTCAGGAAGCCCAGGCTAGGAACAGCTTCAGGAAGCCCAGGCTAGGAACAGGTTCAGGATGCTCAGGCTAGGAGCGGGTTCAGGGTGCTCAGGCTAGGAGCGGGTTCAGGGTGCTCAGGCTAGGAGCAGGTTCAGGAAGCTCAGGCTAGGAGCAGGTTCAGGAAGCTCAGGCTAGGAGCAGGTTCAGGAAGCTCAGGCTAGGAGCAGGTTCAGGAAGCTCAGGCTAGGAACGTGTTCAGGATGCTCAGGCTAGGAGCAGGTTCAGGAAGCTCAGGCTAGGAACGTGTTCAGGATGCTCAGGCTAGGAGCAGGTTCAGGAAGCTCAGGCTAGGAGCAGGTTCAGGAAGCTCAGGCTAGGAGCAGGTTCAGGGTGCTCAGGCTAGGAGCAGGTTCAGGAAGCCCAGGCTAGGAGCGGGTTCAGGAAGCCCAGGCTAGGAGCAGGGTCAGGGTGCTCAGGCTAGGAGCAGGGTCTGGGTGCTCAGGCTAGGAACAGCTTCAGGGTGCTCAGGCTAGGAGCAGGTTCAGGGTGCTCAGGCTAGGAACGGGTTCAGGGTGCTCAGGCTAGGAGCAGGTTCAGGATGCTCAGGCTAGGAGCAGGTTCAGGAAGCCCAGGCTAGGAGCAGGTTCAGGAAGCCCAGGCTAGGAGCAGGTTCAGGGTGCTCAGGCTAGGAACGGGTTCAGGGTGCTCAGGCTAGGAGCAGGTTCAGGGTGCTCAGGCTAGGAGCAGGTTCAGGGTGCTCAGGCTAGGAACGGGTTCAGGGTGCTCAGGCTAGGAGCAGGTTCAGGAAGCCCAGGCTAGGAGCAGGTTCAGGAAGCCCAGGCTAGGAGCAGGTTCAGGAAGCCCAGGCTGGGAGCAGGTTCAGGGTGCTCAGGCTAGGAGCAGGTTCAGGAAGCCCAGGCTAGGAGCAGGTTCAGGATGCTCAGGCTAGGAGCAGGTTCAGGAAGCCCAGGCTAGGAACAGCTTCAGGAAGCCCAGGCTAGGAGCAGGTTCAGGGTGCTCAGGCTAGGAATGGGTTCAGGTGTTTCTCTGGTTGGTTGCAAGCACTTTAACCTGGCATACAAGCAGCGAAGCACCAGCTGCTGGTGTAAGAGGTGAGACCCCTCCCTTTGCCTGCAGCTTGCTTTGGGATCACCTTAAAGGAGCCAGGAAGCTGCAGCTTTGGGTATGAGGACTTGGATATGGTTCTCAGTCATTTTCTATATGTCAGAGCTTTATCTTGGCTGTCTTGGTAACCCTCCAGTGACTTTAGCAGACTAGAACAGGGTAGGACTACCTGAAGGGAGGTTGTAGCCAGGAGGGGCTTGGTCTCTTCTCCCAGGCAAGCAGCACCAGAACAAGAGGACACAGTATCAAGCTGTGCCAGGGGAGGTTTAGGCTGGAGGTGAGAAGAAAATTCTCCCCAGCAAGAGAGATTGGCCATTGGGATGTGCTGCCCAGGGAGGTGGTGGAGTCCCCATCCCTGGAGGTGTTCAAGAGGGGATTGGATGTGGCACTTGGTGCCATGGTTTAGTCATGAGGTCTGTGGTGACAGCTTGGACTTGATGATCTTTGAGGTCTCTTCCAACCTTGGGGATTCTGTGATTCTGTGACCATGCCTAATCTGTGTGGTGGACAACTTCCAGGGGATCTGCTCAGCTGTGCTTTTGGGGGTGGAGGAGCTCCTCAGCAGGACAGATCTCCGTTCTGCTGCTTTCCCTGGCATGCCAAGGGCCTTAGCAGCTTTAGCTCTGTGTTGAGCCCTTTGTATGGAGGAAACTGTCTGTAAGTGTTAAATTGAGTGGAGTTCCCTGCTGAGACTTCTGCATTCACTGACTCTGCTGCTCCTGACAACTGCCTGCAAGAAGATTCAGTCCTCAAGCCTGTAGAAAGACACTGTCAGTGCAAAATGCCTGTGGGACATGGGCCAAATCCATTTCTGAGGTCCTGCCACGGGAGCTAAGGGACACAGGCTCTGAGGCTGGACTGTTTGCTGTGTCTGATTTGCACTTCAGCAACACTTTCTGGGGGGTGCAGCTCCAGCAGCTCCCAACCTCTTCTGCTATTGCTGTTTCAGGTTAACTCATTCTCTGGTGCTACACTGACAGGCACACTGCTTATCTCCTGCTCTCTCCTGGAGGGTTGTTCACACTGGTTAATGCCACAAGGCACTGGTTAATCTTTTTCATTCTTATACATCAAGTTTCCTGCCTGTGTCCTGCCCCTTTGCACCAGACCACCAGATTCTGTCCCAATAGAGAGCAAACACCTGTGGCTTCTGACTCACCTCCGTTTACAACCTTACCCTTCATCCTTCCCATTTGGTCAGGGGTTGGAACAGGCTGCCCAGGGAGGGAGGTGGTGGAGTCCCTGTTCCTGGAGGTGTTCAAGAAATGTGTGGCCCTGGCACTGTGGGGCATGGTTTAATGGCTGTGGTGGTGTTGGGCTGATGGTTGGACTCACTGATCACAGAATCACAGAATCACCAAGGTTGGAAGAGACCTCAAAGATCATTAAGTCCAACCTGGCACCACAGACCTCATGACTAAACCATGGCACCAAGTGCCACATCCAATCCCCTCTTCAACACCTCCAGGAATGGGGACTCCACCACCTCCCTGGGCAACACATTCCAGCGGCTAACAACTCTCTCAGTGAAGAACTTTCTCCTCACCTCCAGCCTAAACCTCCCCTGGCACAGTTTGAGACTGTGTCCTCTTGTTCTGCTGCTGGGTGCCTGGGAGAAGACACCAACCCCCACCTGGCTGCAACCTCCCTTCAGGGAGTTGGAGAGAGCAAGAAGGTCTCCCCTGAGCCTCCTCTTCTGCAGGCTAAGCAACCCCAGCTCCCTCAGCCTCTCCTCACAGGGCTGTGCTCCAGACCCCTCCCCAGCTTTGTTGCCCTTCTCTGGACACCTTCCAGCAGCTCAACATCTTTCCTAACCTGAGGAGCCCAGAACTGGACACAGTACTCAAGGTGTGGCCTCAGCAGTGCTGAGCACAGGGCACAATGACTTCCCTGCTCCTGCTGGCCACACTCTTCCTGATGCAGGCCAGGATGCCATTGGCCTTCTTGGCCACCTGGGCACACTGCTGGCTTATGTTTAGGTGGCTGTCAATCAGCACCCCCAGGTCCCTTTCTGCCTGGCTGCTCTCAGCCACTCTGACCCCAGCCTGTAGCTCTGCCTGGGGTTGTTGTGGCCAAAGTGCAGCCCCTGGCACTTGGATTTGTTGAATGCCATCCTGTTGGATCTTAAAAACATTAGTACCATGGATGTAGCTTATTAGACTGCTTGGGTTAAAAGTCTATTTCTCTGATTTTTGGCATGTCAGCTGTGTACAGAAATACCCAGAGAGGGAAAGGTGTGAGCTGGACTTGGCACTGCTGATAACAACACAGCTTTGTGGCCGGGTGGGGGAGAGGGGACTGCCTCAGCCACCCTGGAGAACTCAAAGCCTCTCTGCAGTGATTAGTATTCCTGGAGTGAGTCTGTTTATTTCTTGCACATGAAGCCACAAAGTGTTCATACAGGCCATCACCTCCTCCCCTTCCTCCCCCTCCTCCTCCCCAAGCAAACCCCACCACCAGTGCAAGAGTTCCCGTGGGTGCCTTTTGGTGGACCTTGCTGTCAGGATCTTTTCATCTTGGCTTGTCTGTCTTTCTTGCTTCAGGCCATCAGCCTTTGCCTTGTCCCCCTTGCCTGCCCTGCATAATTCCTGCCTCTCCATGGCTTTTCCTGGTTGAGATTTGCTAATTGAAAGGAAAGCTGCCACCGTGGCACCTGAAGGGCTGCTGGCTGAGCCTGCAGTGGGGCAGCAGCCTGCAAAGGGAAGCGCTGAGCTCCAGCCTGCCCTGGCGGCTCGGGCCATCACCTGTGCTTTGCTGACAGTCAGGGCACTTAGCAGCCAATTTAGCTTTTCTGGCAGGCAGAAAGGGCTCCAGAACTGGGAGGTGAATTTAAAAGCCATGCCCTGCTCCAGAGAGAAGAGGGCAGGTGTGGGGTGGGTGATTTGACACCATGCCCAGGAGGCAGCATTCAAGAGCTCTCCTGCACATGGGGAGCTGGATGGCCCAGCAGGAAGGGGCTCCAGGTCTGAGTTTACAAGAGGCTAGAATAGAATAGAATAGAATTAACCAGGTTGGAAGAGACCTTCAAGATCATTGCCTTTGTTTTGACATCATAATTGAGTCTAATCTCCACAGACTTGCACTGCAGTCTTGTTTCCTGTTGTAGTCTCACAGTGTGACTTTACCCTAGGTGCACCGGAGTGAGGTCTTCTCCAAGCCACTCTTGCAAATCACATCCTGTGTGTAACACTGCTTCATGATAGGTTAGTAAGGAGATCAACAAAGATGGAATGGAATGGAATGGAATGGAATGGAATGGAATAGAATAAACCAGGTTGGAAAAGACCTTTGAGATCATCGAGTCCAACCTATCACCCAACACCATCTGATCAGCTAAACCATGGCACCAAGTGCCTCATCCAGGCTCTTCTTAAACACCTCCAGGGATGGGGACTTTCCCTTCTCACAGCTCTTGTTGGAAACCTTTGTCTGAGCTGCACAGCCTTTGCATCAAGTTTTTCTTCCAGTCTGAATTTACTCTTGACCCTTTGATATGCTCAAGCTCTGTGCCAGTGTTTTTGTTTGAGTTGTGTGTGCTCTCCCGAGGCTGCTCTTCTCAGAGCATCCCCAGTCATAGAACCACAGAATCGTTTAGGTTGGAAGGGAATCTCAAAGCTCGTCCAGTTCCAACCCCCTGCCATGGGCAGGGACACCTCCCACCAGCCCAGCTTGCTCAAGGCCTCATCCAACCTGGCCTGGAACACCTCCAAGGAGGAGACATCTACAGCCTTCCTGGGCAGCCTGTGCCAGAGTCTCACCACCCTCACTGGAAAGAATTTCTTCCCAATCTCCAGTCTCAATCTCTTCTCTTTCAGCTCAATGCCATCACCTATCACTCCAAACTCTTGTCAAAGGTCCCTCCCCAGCTTTCTCGCAGTCCCCTCCAGGCACTGGAAGGCTGCTCTAAGGTCTCCCTGGAGTCTTTTCTTCTCCAGGCTGAACAGCCCCAACTCTCTCAGCCTGTCCCCACAGGGGAAGTGCTCCATCCCTCTGATCATCGTCGTGGCCTCCCCTGGACCTGCCCCAGTGGTTTGATGTCCTTCTTGTGTCTCACCAGAGCAGGGTAGAGGATGTCAAATACACTACTGCCCTGTGCAAACCACTGGCAGGATGGTTCAGTGGACTCTGTGCAAGGCTGCTTGCCAGTGCATTCAGCCCTGCCACGGGCTGCCCTCTTCCAGCTCAAAGCCATTGTCCCTCATCCTGTCACTCCCAGCCCTTGGCAAAAGGTCCTCCCCAGCTCTCCTCTATCACCCTCCAGGTACTGGAAGGCTGCTCTAAGGTCTCCCCAGAGCCTTCTCATAGAATAGAATAGAATAGAATGGAGTAGAATAGAATAGAATAGACCAGACCGGGTTGGAAGAGACCTTTCATCTGCAAGCTGAACAGCCCCAGCTGCTGCACTACAAGCGGTGAGCTCTTCTCCTTCTCTGGTTTTAGGGGACTCCTCCTCTACTCTGTGCTGCCTAGAGCACTGCATCCAGCTCTGGAGCCTCTATTACCTGTTCCAGTGTCTCACCACCCTCCCTGTGCAGAATTTCTTCCTAATCTCCAGTCCCAGTCTCCCCTCTTCCAGCTTTAGTCAGCCACCCCTCCTCAGGCCAAACAGCAGCCTTCTCCCATCCACTCTGCTAACCTTCCCACCGACCTCTTTGTGCCTCTTGCAGCTGGGAGGTATCTCCCTGAAACCTGGCTGACCAGAGCTGTGTGCAGCTTTCCATATGGCATCACCTGGGCCTCGTGCAGAGACAGGAATGCTGCCCCATTTCCCCTGGAAATGCCTCCCCTGCTGCCCTCACTCCTACCCTTCCAAACGAGAAACTGAGCGAGGCTGGCAAGGTCAGCCTTCAGAAAACCCATGCTGCATTTCATCCCATACTGGTTTTGCCTCTGCATCATTAATTAGAGTCCCCCCAGCCGCTGTTTTAAAGCCCAGGAAGCCACTCAAGGGGCTCCAATAGATCTGCAAAGAGAGGTCAGTTTTGTCACCTTCTCAACTGCAGGTCAGAGCCTTGCTGTTCCCTGGTTCTGTGCCTGCCCACGACCTGATTACCCCATCAAAGAGATGTGCTAACAGGCTGGGGAAACCATGTGCCAGAGCTTTCCTAGCTTCAGGCAGGATGCTTTCCCCCCTCCCTGTCTGAGCACTCTGGTCACCTCTGTCCGAGGGAAGCTGCACATCTGCTGTGAACTTAGTGCTCCCTTTGGCTCACTCAGAGGCACAGAGCCACAGAACTGTTGAGGTTGGAAGAGACCTTTGAGGTCATCAAGTCCAACCACTCCCCTGCTGCTCACCATCCCTCCACTGCTGCTAAGCCACTGCCACTAAAGCACAGCCCTCAGCACCACAGCCCTCAGCACCACATCCAGGAATGTTTGAAATACCTCCAGGGCTCCCCCACCTCCCCTGGGCAGCTCCTCCTGTGTTACAAGAGGGCTGCACAGCAGTGTGGCTGTCCTCTCCCCTCCAAGTGAGGAATAAAAGCAGGATCCTCAGGGGCAGGTTGTGAGGAAGCTTCCTCAGTCAGACCTGGGGAGGGTGACCAAAAGCCAGCAGTGGGAAGAGGACAAACACAAATCATTGCACTTTGTCCTGCAGAAGAGAGGGGAAGGGAGCAGCTGATTTTGTGATTCTGGGGGGTTGAATGTGTCCACATCTCAAGAGAGACCATACCAGCAAAGAGCACTGCTGGTTACACTGAATCTTGTGGCCCCCAATAGGTCTCACAGATGCTCTTCTTTAAAGCTAGAGTGATGGAGTTCCTGCCAAACAAGCAACTGGTGAGGCTGGAAGAGACCTTTGAGGTCATCAAGTCCAAATGCTCCCCTAGAGCTCCCCATGAGCTCCCCTAGAGCTCCCCATGCCAGCACTGCTGCTAAGGCACTGCCACTAAAGCTCAGCCCTCAGCACCACAGCCAGGAGTGTTGTAAACACCTCCAGGATGGTGAGTCCTGCAGCTCCCTGGGCAGCCTGTGCCAGTGCCTGAGAAGCCTTGCTGGGAAGCTATTTCTTGTAATACACAACCTGACCCTGCCCTGGCCCAGCTTGAGGCTGTTTCCTCTTGTCCTGTCACTTGTTGCATGTGAGCAGAGCCCAAGCCCCAGCTCACTGCAGCCTCCTCTCAGGGAGCTGCAGAGAGCAATGAGGTCTCCCTCAGCCTCCTCTTCTCCACACTCAACGCCCCCAGGGCCCTCAGCTGCTCCTCCCCAGCCCTCTTCTCCAGACCCTTCCCCAGCCTTACAGCCCTTCTCTGGACCTGCTCCAGCCTCTCAATGTCCTTCTTGGAGTGAAGGACCCAAAACTGAACCCAGCACTCAAGCTGTGGCCTCCCCAGTGCCCAGCTCAGGAGGACAATCCCTGCCCTGCTCCTGCTGGCCACACCATTGCTGCTCCAGGCCAGGGTGCTGGTGGCCTTCTTGGGCACCCCCTGGCTCAGGGTAATTTTTGCACCTCAGTGATCTTAAGAACAAGAAGAAAACCCCACAGCTGCCTTCAGCTCAGGAATGCTCTCAGATGGGTTGAGCTCTCCCCTTGCTGTGGGTTGTGCACAGAGCAGCGAGGCCAAGCACGTTGAGCAAGTGATGTTAGGAGTGTTCTCAGCTGTCGAAGGGGGCTGCTTGTAGCTGTGCCTTTCATTAGCTGTTACTCACTTTGGGGACAGAGGGAGAACTTGGGAAGAGTGGAAGGCCATAATGAATGGCCAGGAGAATCCATTTGTCTGAAACAAACCCCCCAGCAACCAGCCTATTGTGTAAGCAACTGTGCCCAATGGAGATAGTCCAGATGACTGCACCTGGACACCACCTGGATGTAATTAAGGTCCCAGAATGGAAGATGTTAGACTGGATGCCAGAAAATTTAACACTCTCTCTCCTTTATTCACCTGCTGCAAAGAGATGGCAAATGGCTCTGAGCTAGGTGGTAGCATGGACCCACGGCAGTCAGTGAGGGGCTGGGGCAGGTCCAGAGAAGGGCAACAAAGGTGGGGTAGGGTCTGGAGAAGAGGGCTGGGGAGGAGCAGCTGAGGGAGCTGGGGGTGTTGAGTGTGGAGAAGAGGAGGCTGAGGGAGACCTCCTTGCTCTCTGCAGCTCCCTGAGAGTAGGCTGCAGTGAGGTGGGGGTTGGGCTCTGCTCCCTAGGCTCAGGTGATAGAAGGAGAGGAAATGTCCTGGAGTTGTGCCAGGGGAGGGTTGGGTTGGAGAGGAGGCAAAATGTCTTTGCTGCCAGAGTGGTCAGGGCTTGGCAGAGGCTGCCCAGGGAGGTGGTGGAGTCCCCATCCCTGGAGGTGCTCCAGAGAGCTGTGGCCATGGCACCTGGGGCCAGGGTTTAATGGCCATGGTGGGGTTGGGCTGATGCTGGGCTGGAGGATCTTAGAGAGCTTTTCAAACTTCTATGATTCTACACTTCTGAGGAAAGTATTTTTCTGCTGGCTCTGTCAGTGGCTCTGTCTCTTTATTTATTGACTTTTCACTGCTTCTGTGAAGCTCTGCAGCTCTCTTGCAACACAGGAGGAGCTGCCCAGGGGAGGTGGGGGGGTCCCCAGCCCTGGAGGTATTTAAAACACTTCTGGATGTGGTGCTGAGGGCTGTGGTGCTGAGGGCTGTGCTTTGGTGGCAGTGGCTTAGCAGCAGTGGAGGGATGGTGAGCACCAGGGGAGTAGTTGGACTTGATGACCTCAAAGGTCACAAGCAGGCATCGAGGGCATTGCTGTGGCTCACACCATGCAGGAAGGGATTCCTTTGAGCCTGTCCCATGGGCCAGGCAGAGTCCCTGGGTGTCTCCTGTTCTCCTGAGCAGTGTTAATGCTTCCTGGGACAGGACTCACCAGATTGGTCTGTTCTCTGCCCCATTACTGTCCATGTTCTTTATGTGACAAGGTGCCAGCCAGCACTCAACTTCAGCCACACTAATTTCATCTGCTGCTTTATGATCCCAAAGTGGAGAGAGCAGAAGAAAATTGGCAGCTGTTTAAATCTGCCCTGTTCAGAGACTGCCTTGCTTGGGATGAGATGGAGAGAGAGTGAAGGGGGAAAATTAAGCTCAGCAATGCAGAATATAGTAATCAGTTGGTTAAAAGCTAACAGAGTGCCTTCATTAGAGGTTAAAAATCTCTGCTGAAACCGTGGGGGCCCAGCAGGCTTTGTGAGGAGCAGGAGGTAAATAGTGACTCAGAGCAAATAAGTCTCAGCAGGAGACATAAAGAAGGAATGTTTCACCTTATTGGGATCAGAAACTGCCCTCATGGATGTCCAAAATTGCTTCTAATCCCATTATTGTTGTCGTGCCATGTCACCTTGCTGGTACCAAAGGGGAGAAACAACCCCAGCAGGAGTGAACCATAGAATTGTCAGGGTTGGAAGGCACCTCAATGATCAGCCAGCTCCAACCCCCCTGCCATGGGCAGGGACACCTCACGCTACAGCAGGTTGCTCACAGCCACATCCAGCCTGGCTGCAAACACCTCCAGGCAGGAGGCTTCCACCACCTCCCTGGGCAACCTGTGCCAGGCTCTCACCACCCTCATGGGGAACAACTTCTTCCTAACATCCAATCTCAATCTCCCCACTTCTAGTTCTGCTCCATCCCCCCCAGTCCTATCACTCCCTGACACCCTCAAAAGTCCCTCCCCAGCTTTCTTGGAGCCCCCTGCAGATCCTGGAAGGCCACAATGAGGTCTCCTGGGGGCCTCCTCTTCTCCAGCCTGCACAACCCCAACTCTCTCAGGCTGTCTCCAGAGCAGAGCAGCTCCAGCCCTCTGCTCCTCCTCGTGGCCCTTCTCTGGACACCTTCCAGCACCTCCAGATCCTTCCTGGCACAGAGGCTCCAGAACTGGCCCCAGAGCTCCAGCTGTGGTCTCAGCAGAGTGGAGCAGAGGGGCAGAATCCCCTCCCTGGCCCTGCTGGCCACACTTCTCTTGCTGCAGCCCAGGCTCTGCTTGGCTCTCTGGGCTGCAGGTGCTCCCTGCTGGCTCCTGTGGAGCTTCTCCTCCACCAGCATCCCCAGGTCCTTTTATTCAGGGCTGCTCTCAAGCCAGTGTAGAGTTCCTCTATATGCTTTTGTTTCATTAGACTTGCAGAGGAGCTTGGGCCAAGAGTCTGTTTGATAGATGATGCAAAGGGAAGCAAAGCAGACAGAGGAGCTGAGCTCTATGGGCAGGCAAGAAGGGCTCTGCCTGCTGGGAAGCTTGGCCCTGCAGCAACACAGGACTGTAAGGCAGGAGGTGAACTTGAGATGGGGATGAAAGGGCAGACAGCCACAAAAGTGCCACGAGATCTGTTTGGATAGATGCAGGAAGTGATGTGCAGCTTGGCTTCCAGCTCAGAGAAAAGCTGCTGTGACCTATGGGGGTGACAATGAAGGCTTCAGTCCCACAGAGATGTTTGTGTGTGAAATGAATGGGAAGTGACTGTGTCTGGATCCAGACAGTGGCTGTGGGGCAGGGAAGAAGCTGCTGGTGGTGGGATTTTCCCCATGGCAGGGGATGAATGCTGAGTGCCCTCAGTGTATGAAGAAAGGAAAGCTGCCTTCCTCCTTTGTGTGGATGGCAGTAACAGAGCCTCTGAAGGACTTGGAGCTCCGTGGCCCTGATGGGTCCTTTCCAACCTGAGATATTCTGGGAGCCTCTTCCCAGCCAAGCCTTTGTTGTACAAGCACAGTCAGGACAAGAGCATCAAATCCACTCAAGAAAAGGAACAGATGCACAAATAAGCCTTGAAATATATATGCTTGGGCAGAGGAGGAACGCTGGTAAGATATTAATACACCCTCTGAGAGCTGGGGAAAGGTTCTGCCACCTCCTATTATCTGGCTTAGTAGGCTGAATAAGTGAATAATTCAGAGAGCAAAGTTTCTCCAATGAACAAGTCACCTCCACTCCAAACTATTAGCATGCAGCCAAGGCACATTGAGAAGGGAGAGTTCATCCACTCTGGGTTTAGTAGCTGCTCCACTCAGTGGGGAAATCAATCAGTTTTCCCTCCGTTACCACCAGAACTGAATAACCATCAGCTCCCCCTGCCCCTCCCCATCAGTGTCTGCAGCACAAGTGGTGTCACAGATGCCTGGATGTGGGTATAAATTAGCATGTCCTGCCCATAGGGGAGCTTTTAGATGATGATGGCTCAGTAGCTGAAGCCTGCTGGCCTCTGGGAAAGTGCAAATGTAGTGTGAGGTGACTCAGTGCACCAGGTGAGCAAGAGGGGCTGTGCCTCTGCTGAGCAAAGAGGTGCAGAATGCAGACAGGCTGTGGAGCTGTGCCTGTGCTTACAGATGCAGTGCTATCTGACCCCAACATCTGCTGACATTAAGAGAGGAGGAAAAGCCCTCAGCACCTCTGGCACTTCAGCTGATGAGAAGAAAGGATGGAGAAGTGTCTGGGTAAGAATGCCTCTGCTTGGGGCCCTCCTCTCACCTGCTGGCCCCTCCTGGAGGAAGAGGAGGCAGCTACTTGGAAGTCAGAATCACAGGATGGGAGGGATTGGAAGGGACCTCTGGGGGTTGAGTCCAACCCCCTGCCAAGGAAGGTTCATCTAGATCAGGTTACACAGGAACATGGGCAGGCAAGTTTGGAATTTCTCCAGAGATGCAGCCTGCTCCAGTTCTCCAGCTCCCTTAAGTTCAGGAAGTTCCTCTTCATGTTTAGATGGAGCTTCTGATGGTCAAGTTTGTGCCTGTTGCCCCTTGTCCTGTCACTGGGCACCACTGAACAAAGCCTGGTCCCATCCTCCTGCCACCCACCCTTGAAGTGCTGATCAGCAGTGATGAGATCCCCTCTCAGGCTGCTCTTCTCCAGAGAAAAAAGCCCAAATTCTCTCAGCCTTTGCTCACCAGAGCTGTTCCAGTGCCCTCAGCATCTTTGTAGCCCTTTGCTGTACCCTTTCCAGCGAGTCCCTGTCCTTCTTGAACCAGGGAGCCCAAATCTGGACACAGTACTCCAGAGGTGGCCTCACTGGGGCAGAGTAGAGGGGGAGGAGAACCTCCCTTGACCTGCTGGCTACACTCTTCTTAATGCACCCCAAGATTCCATTTGCCTTCTTGGCTATAAGGACACACTGCTGGCTCATGGTCATCCAGCTGTCCACCAGGCCTCCCAGGTCCTCATCTTACAAGTCAGAAATGCTTGTATGAGCTATCTGTGGAAGCTCAGACCTCCACCTAGCAGGTGTGATCCATGACTGAAGACCCTGACAGAGCTTAAAAACAGGAGACAAGAGAGGGTAGAAGTCAGCAGCTCTGCAGGGTTTGCTGGCTGCAGAGGCTTGTGGAGAGGACAGAACTGAATAGAGACTTGTCCAAGAGCTGCAGATTATTGCTTCACATAAGCAAAGTATTTCCAGTGGCCCACTCAAGCCCCAGTGGGATCTCATGAGTTTGTGAAGGGCTGCTGGGCTAAACGTACCAGAAGTCAGCAGCATCAACGATGAGCAGGTGATGGCCTTGGCTGGTGTTGCAGTAGTAATCCCAGCACAGCCCCACTTCTGGGCCCCAGCAGTAGCAAGCAGCAGCAGTGTGGAGCCAGACAGGACCAAACTCAATGCAGGACTACAGCTTCAGAGTCACAGATTGCACTGGGTTGGAAGGGACCCTCAAAGGACTCCTCATTCAAGCCCCCAGCAGGCAGCAGGGACACCTCCAGCTAGAGCAGGCTGCCCAGGGCCACATCAAGTCTGATCTGGAATGTCTCCAGGGATGGAGTCTCACCCACATCCCTGGGCACCCTGTTCTAGTGTTTCACCACTCTCACTGTGCAGAACTTCTTCCTGATGTCCAACCTAAACCTCCCCTGCTCCAGTTTCAAACCACTGCCCCTTGTCCTATCCCCACAGACCCTTCTAAATAGTCCCTCCCCAGCCTTCCTGTAGGTCCAATTCAGGTAACAAAATGCAGCTCTCAGTTCTCCCTGGAGCCTTCTCTTCTGCAGGCTGAACAACCCCAAGAGTTTGCCACAGCAGGCTGGCTGGGCCACCATCTTCTCTCCTGTGCTTTATTTCCCCTGTTGCACTTCCTCAAGGCAGGTTTTCCTCCCTGTCTTTTTTGCCTCCTCCCATCCCTTTTGCACTTGCCACCCACATTTTTTCCTCTGTTACACAGAAGAGTTTGGTTCCTGTAAATCCTCCAGCACTCAGCAGCTCTCTCCTGGTGGCCTGCTGGTGGGGAGGCAGCATCTGCAGGCTGCCAGGTGGGATGCTCTGTCAGGCACTGACAGCAGCTGCTGCTGCTGGTAGCTGTTGCACACATGAAAGGGGAGGCAATGCCAAGGTGAGGTGGTTGGAGAACCACTCAGCACCTTGGGAGGCCAAGTCTCCAGGTTTCTCCTTCCTTGCTGCCCCTCAGCAGGGAGCTGTCAGTTATGGCTGTGCTTTGACACTCGAGCAGCAGCCTGGCCCCTGCCTCCCCTGCCTCCTCTGTGCCTCTCAGGTTAATGAGGTGCTGCTGTCCTTCTGGCACCCACATCTTGTGCTGTCAGCCTGTGGGGTAACCACACAGCTCACTGTGGGACAGGTGATGCAGCAGCTTCTGGACCAAGGTCATTTAGAACCAAGAGATGTTTATGTTAAGTGAAGATCCAAGCAAGCTGGCCTGCCAGCAGCTGGAGAAGGCAGTCTTGTGAAGACAACATGGCCTTGTTTTGGCTACAACTGGTGAAGCAGGGCTCAGATAACATAACCACCCAATACACAACCCAGGAGTGCAGCTCAGACCAGGATCCACCTGGCTGGAGAGCAGCCCTGTGGAAAGGGACCTGGAGGGGTGTTGGTGGACAAGCAGCTCAGCATGAGTGCAGAGTGTGCTGCAGCAGAGAAAGCCAACAGCATGCTGAGCTGCAGCAGCAAGGGCATCACCAGCAGAGATAAAGAAGTCATTGTCCAAAACTGAGGTGATGAAGAGCTGCCTTGTAGCAGGAGAGCTGAGCTGGTGCAGGATCCCTCCAGCTCAGGCACAGCTCAAGGACAATGGGTTCAGAGGGAGGAGGGTGAGGAGGAAAGGACACCGAGGCTGAGCTAGGGCTGCCACAGGCACTGCTGGAGAGTGAGGACCACTGCTGTTAACCTGCCTCCCATCACTCCTATCCAGGAGCTTTTGCTAGTACAGCTAATCCTGCTCTGGGGATTTACTGGGAATGAAAAAACCCCAACCAACCAAAACAAAACAAAGCAGGAATAAAAATGTCACTGCTTAAACCAATGTAGCTCCAGAGATAGAGGCTTCCAGTGCAGCCTTAGCCTCAGGTCAGTTTTGTAAGGGCAGCTTCTTGTCATCATTTACACTGAAGCTGGGCTGGTGGGGAAGAGAAGTCAGGGAGGTTGCAGCTTCACTGACCCTTGGATGTTGCCTGTTTCCTGATATTCACTATTTTGGAGCCAAGGTTCCAGCAGTGGGCAGGCAGCAGGAGAATCACAGCATTTGGAGGGTGTGTTTTTTACAGCCCTGTGGCTGTGGCTGGAAGATTTACAGCTGCAGTTGTGAGGTTTGAAACAAAGAGGAGATGGAAAAATACTGCCAAGGCAGTGCCACTAATCACAGAGCCACAGAATCCTTTGGGTTGGAAAAGCTCTTTAAGCTCATCCAGTCCAACCATTCTCCAGCTCTGCCATGGCTGGTGCTAACCCACGGCCCTCAGCACCACATCTCTGCCTCACTGAAACACCTCCAGGGACAGGGATTCAACCACCCCCCTGGGCAGCCTGTGCCAGGCTTGGAGAACCCTTGCAGGGAAGAGTTGTTTTTCCCTAATGTCCAACCTAATCCTGCCCTGGGGCAACCTGAGGCCATTTCCTTTCACCCTGCCACTCCTGACTAGGAAGAGACCAACACCCACCTGGCTCCAACCTCTTTCCGTGCACCTCAGCATTTTTTGCTTTGGGGGCTAGTGGCCAAAGGCCTGGAGGTGACCTTCCCCATCCACAAACACCCTTCCTCCCTCCCCCTGCTCGCTGAGTTACTGCGCATTCTTTGTGTGGTGTCTGATCCCCAGAGTCCGCGGCTGAGCCACGGCTCCTCAGCCGCTTTTAGCGGCGCAGGTTTCCTGCAGGGCGGTGGGACCTGCATCTCCCCAAGGCAGCTGTGGCACCAGCCTGGCACTGCTTTGCACATCAGTTATTTATTTATTACTATATTTCCTTTTTCCTCCCGCAGAGGGAAGGCAAAGCAGCTCCACTGCCGAGCTGCGCAGCCGGGCTGGGCGGCTGCGGCCGCTGGATGTCACTCTTGCTCCGCGCAAAGCCCCCCAGCAGCCGCGGATGGAGGAGCCGCGCCGGGGCCCGGGAGGCGCAGCGCAGGCATCCGCAGCCCCTGCGCTGCGTTCAGCGGCTCCGAGCTGCCCCATCCGACGCCAAGGGTCCCTGTGGGTGCTGAGGGCGCGGGGGGAGGCATGCTGTGGGGGCCACATTTGGTAAGCTCCGGGGCTGAGCCCTGCTGCTGCCGTCTGTTGTTGGGAGTCACAGAATGGCTTTGGTTGGGAAAGACCTTTAAGATCGTCGACTCCAACCGTTATCTAACTCTAATCTAATCTAAACAGACGTGGGTCTGGTTCTTATCAGTGCTGGAAGGAAACTCTGATGAAATTGGCTGAGTTACAGGACAGAAAGAGCTGCTCTGGACTGATGGCTTTGGGCTGAGGACAGAAAGAGCTAAACTGGGCTTCTGGCTTTGGGCTGAGGACAGAAAGAGCTTCCCTGGGCTTCTGGCTTTGGGCTGAGGACAGAAAGAGCTAAACTGGGCTTCTGGCTTTGGGCTGAGGACAGAAAGAGCTTCCCTGGGCTTCTGGCTTTGGGCTGAGGACAGAAAGAGCTAAACTGAGCTTCTAGCTTTGGTCTGAGGACAGAAAGAGCTTGCCTGGACTGAAGGCTTTGGGCTGAGGACAGAAAGAGCTTCCCTGGGCTTCTGGCTTTGGGCTAAAGACAGAAAGAGCTTCCCTGGGCTTCTAACTTTGGGCTAAAGACAGAAAGAGCTTCCCTGGGCTTCTGGCTTTGGGCTGAGGTCTGGTTCAGAGGATGCTCAGCTGCCTGGCACATGGCCTGCAAAGCTGCAATTGTCACAAAGCATGAAGAAATAAAACAACACAAATCTCTGGTCCAAACAAAGCCTTGTTTCATCTTCCAGGCAAGACAACCATCACGACCCCCCAGGAGCAGCTTCAGGGTGTCCCTGACCTTTGCTGT
This sequence comes from Dryobates pubescens, assembly GCF_014839835.1. Classification (NCBI taxonomy): domain Eukaryota; kingdom Metazoa; phylum Chordata; class Aves; order Piciformes; family Picidae; genus Dryobates; species Dryobates pubescens. The sequence continues at coordinate 12,102,663 of NC_071614.1, read as the reverse complement.
GGCTGCTGGCTTGATCCCTGCTCACTGCGCATGGAGGTCTGAGGGCAGCAGGAGCTCAGCCAGGAAGCCCAGGCTGCATCTCCTGCACCAATGAGCAGGGGCTGAGCTGCAGGGTGCCAGGAAGGGAGGTGGGAAGAGCACATCACCCCTAGGCTGTGCTGGCTTCCCATGGACAGCAAGGCCTGTGGGAAGCAGTGTGTGGCTGGTGTCAGCTGGATGAGAAGCTGGGTTGCAACTGGGCTGCCTGGTTAGAGAGCTGGGAAGTGCTCCCAGTGCAGGCAGCAGCCAAAAACCATCAATGAACCAAGACCAGTGGGGCTGTCCAGAAAACACAACTGGCAGGCCTGTGAGCACTCCTGCTTGGGCAAGGAGCAGGGTCTTCAGGCAGGAGAAGCAGAGACAGTGAAGCATCACTCCCTTCCCTTCCCTTCCCTTCCCTTCCCTTCCCTTCCCTTCCCTTCCCTTCCCTTCCCTTCCCTTCCCTTCCCTTCCCTTCCCTTCCCTTCCCTTCCCTTCCCTTCCCTTCCCTTCCCTTCCCTTCCCTTCCCTGCCCTGCCCTGCCCTGCCCTGCCCTGCCCTGCCCTGCCCTGCCCTTCCTTGCCCTGCCCTGCCCTGCCCTTCACCTGGCACTTTGGCCACAACCCCAGGCAGTGCTACAGGCTGGAGGCAGAGTGGCTGAGAGCAGCCAGGCAGAAAGGGACCTGGGGGTGCTGGGTGACAGCGGTTGAACATGAGCCAGCAGTGTGCCCAGGGGGCCAAGAAGGCCAAGGGCATCCTGGCCTGCATCAAGAATAGTGTGACCAGCAGGAGCAGGGAAGTCATTGTGCCCTGTGCTCAGCACTGCTGAGGCCACACCTGGAGTCCTGTGTCCAGTTCTGGGCTCCTCAGGTTAGGAAGGAGGTTGAGATGCTGGAAGGTGTCCAGAGAAGGGCAACAAAGCTGGGGAGGGGTCTGGAGCACAGCCCTGTGAGGAGAGGCTGAGGGAGCTGGGGTTGCTTAGCCTGGAGAAGAGGAGGCTCAGGGGAGACCTTCTTGCTCTCTCCAGCTCCCTGAAGGGAGGTTGTAGCCAGGTGGGGGTTGGTCTCTTCTCCCAGGCACCCAGCAGCAGAACAAGAGGACACAGTCTCAAGCTGTGCCAGGGGAGGTTTAGGCTGGAGGTGAGGAGAAAGTTCTTCCCAGCAAGAGAGATTGGCCATTGGAATGTGCTGCCCAGGGAGGTGGTGGAGTCCCCATCCCTGGAGGTGCTCAAGAAAGGCTTGGCTGTGGCACTTGGAGCCATGGTTTAGTTGTCATGAGGTGTTGGGTCACAGGTTGGGCTTGATGATCTCTGAGGTCTTTTCCAACCTGGTTGATTGTGTGATTCCATGAAAAACCCCACAGCCTGCACTGGTGCAAAGCTCCTTAGGGGATGTTTTTTGTTTTTCTTTTTGCACATTCCCCTTCCTGGAATCTTGACCCAGTAAAGCATCTAAATATGTGACTAACTTTAAGCCATTTGGATCTAACTCCCTTGGGCCAGGGACATTCCCCACGAGTGACCTTGCTTGTGCTTTGAGAGCAGCAGTGTTAAGAGGAGCAAGAGAGATGCTGTGGAAGAATGAGGGAACAAAAGTTAAGATGAAAAAAGTGAAGCCAGCTGAAAGAGGAAGACTTGCTGGATTTCCATGACCAGAAAGAGGTACAGAAGAAAGGATCCAGCACCTAGCAGGTGACCTACCATGGTTGGTTAAGAGGCGATGTGTGCACAGTGCAGGCAACCCCCCCTTAGTGTCGGTCCCACAGGAAAGCTCCCAGTCAGGACATCCCAGCTCAGCTCTAGACACAGCTGAGCCCTGAGCCATTTCTCCCTGTGTCTCCTGAATGCCTTTGAGAAGCTGTGACCTCCCCCAGCCCCGCATCTCTGTGCCCACCAGAAAGGGACCATGGCAGTGGCAGGCAGAAGAGGCAGGGAGATGCCTGGCAGCGTGGGGGCCTCAGCTCATCCTGCCAGCGCTGTGCTGCTCACAGGACCTGCTGTGAAGCTTGGAGCTGCTGTCTCCCCACATTGCTCCCTGTGCCCATGGGTAGGGGCTGATTCCTTTCTAGATGGAGGGGAGAAAGGAAACATGGGTCCTGTCTGTGTGCGTGTGCCCTGCGGATGCTTTCCCTCACCTGGGGGCCTCTGGGATGCTTTGCCCCTTCATTTTTGTAACCCAGGAGACTGCTGGAGCCACAAAGGGCCACTCTAATCCAAGGAAATACCCAGACTAATGACTTCTTAAGCTTTTTTCCCCCTCCTTTGATCGTTTCTTCCTGGAGGCATTTATTTGATCTTGGAAGGATCTTAGGGCTACAGTCTGCCCTAGCAAAGATATGACAGGGAGTGGAGGAAAGAGACTTGGAGGCTTTTCTTCTGACTATTCCCCTACATAACACAGGCAAAATATTGGCATGTGGCTCCCAGGAGCACAGGGGTAGGGCAGAGCAAACCTGAACAAGAAGGGACTAAATGAAATTCCTGGGATGAAAGCAGGAGGAAAAGGTTAGGGCTGTGATGGGTAGGATCCTCTTCTAGGAAGCATGACATGGGGCTCAGGAGGCTTGGGTCTGGGAGGCTTGACAGGCTGTGGAAAGCCACCAGATCACTTTGTTCCTCAGCTCCCCATTTGTGCAGCACCCCCTGCTCCTTCTCTAGTCAGCTCTAGCAGGACTGTGGCTTCTCCTGTCCCATCCTCTTTCCCAGTGATGGACCGAGGACGGTGGTGCTGCTGGTGGTGTCTCACTCTGTTGGAGCCACTAGAGGGGACCAGAGGAAAATAATGGAAGTGATGTTGTCCTGCAGGCCAATGCAGACATCTTCCCTTTACCCTTCAGACACCCAGCTCAGGAAACAACCCCAAAGCTCAGTGAGGCCTCCAGAGTGACCTGACAAAAATTGAACATAGAGTCAGAGAATTGTTTGGGTCAGAAGGGACCCCAAGGTTCCAACCCCCCAACAACTTGTTTGCTTCTTCCTTCTCTGAAGGATCAGCAGAGGGCTGGAGCACCTCTCTTGTGAGGACAGACTGAAGGAGTTGGGGCTGTTCAGTCTGCAGAAGAGAAGGCTCTGAGGTGACCTCATTGTGGCCTTCCAGTATCTGAAGGGGGCTGCAAGAAGGCTGGGGAGGGACTGCTCAGGATCTCAGGTAGTGATAGGACTAGGGGGAATGGAATGAGGCTGGAGGTGGGGAGATTCAGGCTGGAGGTGAGGAGGAAGTTCTTCCCCATGAGAGTGGTGAAGCCCTGGAATGGGTTGTCCAGGGAGGTGGTTGGGGCCACATCCCTGGAGGTGTTTAAGCCCAGGCTGGATGAGGCTCTGGCCAGCCTGATCTAGTGTGGGGTGTCCCTGCCCATGGCAGGGGGGTTGGAACTAGATGATCCTTGTGGTCCCTTCCAACCCTGACTGATGCTATGATACTCTGATACTATGAAGCAAGCCTCATCTGCATGCCTGGTGTTTGCAGGGCCTTGTTAGAGGAACCAAATGTTGTCCATCTGCAGGCACAACACGCAGAGGGGATGCTTGGGCTGCTGATGTGCTTCCCTCCCCTCCCCACCCTCATTCCCGAAAGTGCTGAGAGGAGTGTTCAGTGCTGGAGAGAGATCAGATTTAGACACAAGTGGAGGAAAGCTGAGGGGAGCAGCATGAAGCACATCTTTATGTTTGCCTGCCCCCCAGCTGTGGCTGGGGAAATAAAGTGAAACCAAAGGGACTGCTGAACCCAACAACTGGAAGGCAGAGCAGTAGATTGGAATCCTCCTCCCAGTACTTTGCCCATCCCGTTGCTCCCTTCCCCAATGCCCACCTATTTGCCCCAGGCAGTGATGGTGAGCCAGGCAGGGACCCTTTCATAGAATCATAGAATTGTTTGGGTTGGAAAAGACCTCTAGGATCATCCAGTCCAACCAGCAACCCAACCCCACCATGGCCACTAAACCCTGTCCCCAGGTGCCAGGGCCACACCTTTGTGGAACACTTCCAGGGATGGGGAATCCACCACCTCCCTGGGCAGCCTCTGCCAAGCCCTGACCACTCTGGCAGCAAAGACATTTTACCTCCTCTCCAACCTAACCCTCCCCTGGCACAACTCCAGGCCATTCCCTCTCCTTCTATCAGCTGATCCTGGGGAGCAGAGCCCAACCCCCACCTCCTATGGGTGTAACAGGCAGCTCCTAAAGCACCCTGCTGAGAGTCAAGTCAGAAGCTGAAAGGAGCCAATCTACTTACATGCATTTTAAACACAGCTCCTGCTTGTTTGCAGAAGTGGGTTAAAGAAAGCCACTGTAAGGCAAGGACCTTACACACCGAGCCCCAGCCCCGAGTGCATTAATATGGCTGAGTGGAGATGCTAACATAACCTTACCTGTAATGGCATGAGCACACCACTGTAATAATTCATTTAGAGTGATGACACCTGAGACCTAATTTAAAACTCCTAGCTGAATACTGTTCTCACATTCCAACCCCCAAGGCTGCTGCAAACACACCTTAAGAAATCCTAAGAACTGCGGTGAGCCTAATTGAATCGGACTTAAATGGACCATTGAGGTGGCCTCGGCGAGCTCTGGGGGATTGATATTGTCTATAGCATATCAGAATCACAGCTTGAACCGAATGAGGGGTTACATTCAATCATGTTCCTGTAACTCACGCTCGAGGAAAGGGGGAAACCTTTCGCTATCAGCAAGGCTGTATGGAAAACAATTTCCAATCGCTTTAAACCCGGCTGGCAACTACTTTGCCAATTACCGGCTCCTTCGGGAGAGGTGTGCGCCAGGGCTGGGGACTAAATGATTTATGTCAAGCGCCCCAGTCCCCCGAGGCACGCACGGGAGGCTGGAGAGGAGGTGCTTGTGGCTAATTATTTCTCCTAAGAATACTTTAGCAAGGTAATTTGTGCCCGCAGATGAGCCGCTCCGCGGGCTGAATGGGACGCGGGGGGAAGGCAGGGGCGCCGCTGCCGCAGCGCCCAGGCAGATGAAAGGGAAGGGAGCAGCCACTTCAGCCCTTAATCTCGCATGCAAAACCACGGCCTCTCCTCCGGGCCCCCTGCCTGCCCCACTCTCCCCCAAGGGCCCCTCGACAGCGGTTCCCCCCCTGCCTGCCCCACTCTCCCCCAAGGGCCCCTCGACGGCGGTGCCCCCCTGCAAGGACCACAGAGGAATGGCAAAGCAGAGCCCCAGCAGCATACTGAGATACAGAGAGCAGAGGAGCATTGAAAAAGCTGAGAGGAGTGTGCAGGAGTGATGAAAGTGTGCACATGGGATAGGTGTGCACACATCAATGGCTGGGGCAGTGACTGGAGAGTTGCCCAGTGGAGAAGAACCACTGGCTAACAGCAGCTGAAGATGAGCCAGGGGGTGCCCAGGTGGGCAAGAAGGCCACCAGCAGCCTGGTCTGGAGCAGCAATGGTGTGGCCAGCAGGAGCAGGGCAGGGATTGTCCCTCTGGACTCAGCACTGGTGAGGCCAAGCCTGAGTGCTGGGTTCTGCTTTGGGCCTTTCTCTCCAAGAAGGACATTGAGAGGCTGGAGCAGGTCCAGACAAGGGCAACAAAGGTGGGGAAGGGTCTGGAGAAGAGGGCTGGGGAGGAGCAGCTGAGGGAGCTGGGGGTGTTGAGTGTGGAGGGGGCTGAGGGGAGACCTCATTGCTCTCTACAGCTCCCTGAGAGGAGGCTGCAGTGAGGTGGGGGTTGGGCTCTGCTCCCTAGTCTCAGGTGCTAGAAGGAGAGGGAATGGCCTGGAGTTGTGCCAGGGGAGGGTTGGGTGGAAGATGAAGAAAAATGTCTTTGCTGCAAGAGTGGTCAGGGCTTGGCAGAGGCTGCCCAGGGAGGTGGTGGAGTCCCCATCCCTGGAGGTGTTCAGAGAGCTGTGGCCATGGCACTTGGGGCCAGGGTTTAGTGGCCATGGTGGGGTTGATGATCTCAGAGGACTTTTCCAAGGGAAACAATTCCAAGATCAAAGTGTGCATCCATGAGAGGAGTGTTCACATGTGCAGCAGTGTGCACACCCCATGGCAGTGAGTGCCAGCGGTGCCAGTCTGCCGGCACGTGGGGATGCAGGAGGGCAAAGCTCAGCAAGGCAAAGCAGGTAGCAGCAAAGAGCCCCTGCAGCCTTTCTGCCTGTGCATGCTGTGGGCACCCTGGCAGGTTCTTTGCTCCCATTGTCTGAAATCTCCTCACAGGTGCACTGTTGACACTCTGCTATAATTTATGAAGCCACAGCTGCCTGGAACATGGAATTCATTTTGCAGGCAGCAAGTGTAAATTCTGCTGTTCCTCACCTGGCACAGACCCTACCTGACCTCAGATGGAGGCTGCTGCACCAGAGGAGCAGCCAAGCCCCTTTGGATGTGCTGCTGCCGTCAGGTAAGGTGTGAATAGCACTGGTCTTGGGAGCACTTCAAACCTGATTGCAGGATTCCCTCTACCCCGCAGCTCAGGGCTGTGAGGTTTGGGAGAGACTCAAAGCAGGGCAAGAGGCAGGCAGGAGTTTGGGGCTGATTTGCAGCTGAAGCACCTCTTGGATGGTTGTGCACTTTCTGAACACTGCCCCTCAGATCTTAGAATCACAGGATTGGGCTGGAAAGGACCTCAAAGATCATCCAGTTCCAACTCCCTGCCATGGGCAGGGACACCTCCCACCAGCCCAGGTTGCTGAGGTCTCATCCAGCCTGGCCTTGAACACCTCCAGGGAGGGGACATCCACAACCTCCCTGAACACCTCCAGGGAGGGGACATCCACAACCTCCCTGAACACCTCCAGGGAGGGGACATCCACAACCTCCCTGAGCAACCTGTTCCAGTGTCTCACCACCTTCACTGGAAAGAATTTCTTCCTCATCTCCAGTCTCAATCTCCCCTCTTCCACCTTCAATCCATTGTCCCTCATCCTGTCACTCCCAGCCCTTGTCAAAAGTCCCTCCCCAGCTTTCTTGCAGTCCCTCCAGGTACTGGAAGGGTCTTTTAAGTTGCTTTTAGCCCATATCATGTGACTGCTATCGATCCACCCCTGCCTTGTCCCTGCTGGCTTGAGGATTTCAGGACCAGTGAGAGAGGGGACTCATGACAAACATAGAGCTGCTTGTCTTGATCAGGAGTTAGTAGGGATACAGACTCCCCTTCTGAACAATGGGGTTGTGGCTACAGGAGATGCAGACTCCCCTTCTGAACATGGGGTTGTGGCTATAGGAGATGCAGACTCTCCTTCTGAACATGGGGTTGTGGCTATAGGAGATGCAGACTCCCCTTCTGAACAATGGGGTTGTGGCTACAGGAGATGCAGACTCTCCTTCTGAACATGGGGTTGTGGCTACAGGAGATGCAGACTCCCCTTCTGAACATGGGGTTGTGGCTGTAGGAGATGCAGACTCCCCTTCTGAACAATGGGGTTGTGGCTACAGGAGATGCAGACTCCCCTTCTGAACATGGGGTTGTGGCTACAGGAGATGCAGACTCCCCTTCTGAACAATGGGGTTGTGGCTGTAGGAGATGCAGACTCCCCTTCTGAACATGGGGTTGTGGCTACAGGAGATGCAGACTCCCCTTCTGAACATGGGGTTGTGGCTACAGGAGATGCAGACTCCCCTTCTGAACATGGGGTTGTGGCTACAGGAGATGCAGACTCCCCTTCTGAACAATGGGGTTGTGGCTACAGGAGATGCAGACTCCCCTTCTGAACAGTGGGGTTGTGGCTGTAGGAGATGCAGACTCCCCTTCTGAACAATGGGGTTGTGGCTGTAGGAGATGCAGACTCCCCTTCTGAACAATGGGGTTGTGGCTACAGGAGATGCAGACTCCCCTTCTGAACAATGGGGTTGTGGCTGTAGGAGATGCAGACTCTCCTTCTGAACATGGGGTTGTGGCTGTAGGAGATGCAGACTCCCCTTCTGAACAATGGGGTTGTGGCTACAGGAGATGCAGACTCCCCTTCTGAACAATGGGGTTGTGGCTGTAGGAGATGCAGACTCTCCTTCTGAACATGGGGTTGTGGCTGTAGGAGATGCAGACTCCCCTTCTGAACAATGGGGTTGTGGCTACAGGAGATGCAGACTCCCCTTCTGAACATGGGGTTGTGGCTACAGGAGATGCAGACTCCCCTTCTGAACATGGGGTTGTGGCTACAGGAGATGCAGACTCCCCTTCTGAACATGGGGTTGTGGCTACAGGAGATGCAGACTCCCCTTCTGAACATGGGGTTGTGGCTACAGGAGATGCAGACTCCCCTTCTGAACAGTGGGGTTGTGGCTGTAGGAGATGCAGACTCCCCTTCTGAACAATGGGGTTGTGGCTGTAGGAGATGCAGACTCCCCTTCTGAACATGGGGTTGTGGCTACAGGAGATGCAGACTCTCCTTCTGAACATGGGGTTGTGGCTACAGGAGATGCAAACTCTCCTTCTGAACATGGGGTTGTGGCTACAGGAGATGCAGACTCCCCTTCTGAACAATGGGTTTGTGGCTCTCTGCTACTCTGAAGCAGATGAGAAGACAAAAGAGTGATTTAAATGCCACTCCAACCTTCTGTGCCCAGAATGGTGCTCGGAGAAGCCTCAAGCCCCTAGCTGAGCCCTGGGCTCTGCACAGCAGCTGTACTGGTCCCACTGGTGCCTGCTGGCATGTGGGTGGCTACTGAGCCCCCAGGGATGCACCCTGCAGCTGCAGGGCTGTGTGTGGAGCAATCCACAGCAATAACCTGGGGAAGATGTAAAGCACCTTTCTTTCTTTCCTTTTTTTGGCCTGCACTGACACAGGCAATAGCACAGCTGTCAGAGATGGAGAGGGGCCAATGGGCTTGCTAACCCAGAGCAAACAGATGAGTTGTGAAATTCTGAGCAGCTAACCCAACTGGCTTCGAAGCAGCTTTCCACCAAGTGTGGCTCCTGGCTAAGTCCACTTTATCCAAAGGATCTATGGGTTTCTGCTGTGCTCATGTGGCAGCTTTTCATTGGGAGTGTGAAGCAAAATCCATTCTTGTTGACCTGATTAAGGCTTGGCTGCAAGGAACAGCCACTGCTGGGAGGTTCCTCTCCGCTCTAGCTGCAGGGGGAAGCCAGGCTGATGCCAGCTGCCAGGGCAAGGAACATGCAGTCTTAGCAGGCACCATGAACCCATGGCTGGCAGTGAAAGGGTCTGGGCTATCTATGCTGAAGTGAGCAAGCTCTGGAATAGCCTTCAGCTGAGATGGTTTGGTTTGGTTGTTGGGGCTTCTTTTGCTTGTTTTCCTTTGGACATGTTAAAGCCTGGGGTTGAAACATTCACATTGTGCTGAAGAAGACCTTGACTCATGGCATCTGCTGGAGGGGAGAAGGGAGGGGAGAAGGGAGGGGAAGGGAGAAGGGAGGGGAGGGGAGAGGAGAGGGGAGAGGAGAAGAGGGGGGGGAAGAAAGGAGGGAAGGGGAGAGGGGAGGGAAGAAAGGAGGGGAGGGGAGGAGGGGAGGGAAGGGAGGGAGGGGAGGGGAGGAGGGGAGGGAAGGGAGGGAGGGGAGGGGAGGGGAGAAGAGAGGGGAAGGAGGGAAGGGAGAGGAGGAGGGAGGGGAGAGGAGGAGGGAGAGGGGGCATCAGAAAGACAAACCTCCATTTTCCCTGTCCCTGCTCACCCTGTCTCCCCTTCCTGCCAGCTGTCTCTGCAGTGTGCAGGGATAAGCCCTTAGGTTAGTCTCATGAAGGAGGCAGGGCACACACTGCTCATCCCTTATGGACTTAAGCCACAGTGAAGGCTGCATTGGCAGCTGTCACCTGGCGGGCTGGCAGGGTGCTGTGCTCTACCTGACTGCCCCAGCCTCCTGGTTTCTTGCCCAGCCCCAAAAGCCTATCTGCACGAGAGCAGGCAGAGCACGTTCAGTGACCCTCAGTGTGTGAAACGGGGCTCTGGCTCCGCACAAAGTCTTTCACTTGCTCTTTTTCTTCTTCTGGATGCCCATCCCTGGAGCCATGCTCATGATCAGCCACACACATCCCTGCCACAGGATCTTTTCCATCTGATGAGAACAAACCAAGCCCACACTGCTCTATGGCCAAGATCTTCCAGGTCTTTCATCACCTAGAGAAGGATCACAGAGAACCTCCTCACAACTTCTCCTCTTTCAGCACAGGGAGTTTACAGCTGTGCTGTGCAGATCCTTCATGAACTTCTTTGCATTTTATTTACTTTATGTTTTTCATCCTTCCCAACCTCTCCTGAGCTCCTTCCTCCCCCTTTGCACATCTGAGCTTTGTAGATGGCAGAGGTCAGGGAGATTGAAAACATGTGGGCAAGGAAAGTGGCTTCACCTTTGACCTCAAGCTATTCCTCCCTGGGAACACTTAATTTGCTCTAACCAAAGGTATTTTATTTTAATGGAATGCTCTTTGCCTCAGGCAAACTGGGTGGAAGTCCATCAGCTTGGTAGAAAAGTGAATTACTCCATTTTGCTTTACATGTGGAAGGATTTCTCTCCCCCCCACCCCTCTCCTCTATTTAACACAGTGCAGAGATTCTCCTTTCTATCTGCAGCACTACCCATGGCTCCTGTGCAAAACAAACCCAACCCCACAACAACAAAACCAAACCCAAAACACAGGACTATGGAATAAAGTGGACCAAAGAGGTGTGGTGTCAAAACACAGCAACATGAAATAAAATCAGAGAGTCAGAATCATAGAATTGTTAGGGTTGGAAGGGACCTCAAGGATCAGCCAGTTCCAACCCCCCTGCCATGGGCAGGGACACCTCACACTACAGCAGGTTGCTCACAGCCACATCCAGCCTGGCTGCAAACACCTCCAGGCAGGAGGCTTCCACCACCTCCCTGGGCAACCTGTGCCAGGCTCTCACCACTCTCATGGGGAAAAACTTCTTCTTAACATCCAATCTCAATCTCCCCATTTCTGGTTTTGCTCCATTCCCCCCCAGTCCTATCCCTCCCTGACACCCTCAAAAGTCCCTCCCCAGCTTTCTTGGAACCCCCTGCAGATCCTGGAAGGCCACAATTAGGTCTCCTGGGAGCCTTCTCCTCTCCAGCCTGCACAACCCCAACTCTCTCAGTCTGTCCTCCTAGCAGAGCAGCTCCAGCCCTCTGCTCATCCTCATGGCCCTTCTCTGGACACACTCCAGCACCTCCAATGAGAATGAGGGATAGGACTGGGGGGAATGGAGCAAAACTAGAAATGGGTAGATTCAGATTGGATGTGAGGAAGAAGTTGTCCCCCATGAGGGTGGTGAGAGCCTGGCACAGGCTGCCCAGGGAGGTGGTGGAAGCCTCCTGCCTGGAGGTGTTTGCAGCCAGGCTGGATGTGGCTGTGAGCAACCTGCTGTGGTGTGAGGTGTCCCTGACCATGGCAGGGGAGTTGGAGCTGGATGATCCTTGAGGTCCCTTCAAACCCTGACAATTCTGTGATTCTATGATTCAAGGTTCACAGCACTTAGTGGCAGACCATAATGTGGAAGATGCAACCCTGATGGAGCAGGGCCAGAGGAGGACCACTAAATGATCAGAGGGTTGGAACACCTCTGCTATGAGGACAGGCTGAGGGAGCTGGGGATGTTCAGCCTGTAGAATAGGAGGCTCCAGGGAGATCTGATAGCAGCCTGCCAGTACCTGAAGGGGGCTACAGGAAGGATGGGGAGAGACTGTTTGCCAAGGCTGCAGGGACAGGACCAGGGGCAATCACCAGGGGCAGGAGAAAGGCAGATTTAGATTGGATGTTAGGAACAAGTTCTTCACTGTGAGGGTGGTGGAACACTGGAACAGGTTGCCCAGGGAGGTGCTTGAGGCCTTATCCCTGGAGATACTCAAGGTGAGGCTCAGTGAGGCTTTGGACAACCTCATCTAGTTGGGGATATCCCTGCTGACTGCAGGGGGTTGGACTGGATGACCTTTGGAGGTCCCTTCCAGCCTGGACCATTCTATGATTCTGATTTCAGCCTCTCTTAGGGTTTGGATTGCTTTGAAAGTCTTACACTTCAGTTTCTCCTCAGCAGCTCTCCTAAGCCATTTGGAGCAGTTTTCAAGCTGCTATCCAACGTGTTCCTGCACAGCCCCTGCCTACCTGCCCAGCCTCCCTGCCATTAGTGCAGGAATCAGGAGATACAGCCAGCTTTAGTCTGATCTTCTTGCTTTGTAAGAGAGAATTTCCAGCCCATGTAATCTTCCTTGTTAGCTGCCTCACCACGCTGCTCCTGCCACCTCTCATTTCTGGGTGGAGCACAGAATGCAACAGGACATGACAACCCAACACGGGAAAGCTGGAATGAATGTCATCCCCTGACAGAGCCCACTGATGGACTGAGTCTGTGCCTGGGCATCTCCATTCATTTTGCATTGTCCCTGCATCCTATTTGGACAACTTGCTCCAGGAAGGAACATCTCTCCCCTCAGAGCCCAGAAGGGTGAACGAGCTCCTGTGTGGCTTCAGCCTTGTCCTACTTTTTCACTCTGTCTCCATTTCACAGGCTGCTGTCAGAGGAGATTATTTCAGTGCTGCTGCTGCCCAGAAAACTGCAAGAAGCCAGAACAACAACAACAAAGGGGGGGAGGTGTAGGTAAAGTTGTATTGCACCCTTTTGTAGATCCAAGGGAGGATTAGAAAGAAATTCTAATCATAGAGTCATAGAATCACCAAGGTTGGAAAAGACCTCAAAGATCATCAAGTCCAACCTGTCACCCAACACCTCATAACTACTAAACCATGGCCCAAGTGCCACATCCAATCCCTTCTTGAACACCTCCAGGGATGGGGACTCCACCACCTCCCTGGGCAGCACATCCCAATGGCTAACAGCTCTCTCTGGGAAGAACTTTCTCCTCACCTCCAGCCTAAACTTCCCCTGGCACAGCTTGAGACTGTCCTCTTGTTCTGGTGCTAAATGTGTGGGTGAGGGTGGTGAGACACTGGAACAGGTTGCCCAGGGAAGCTGTGGATGTCCCCTCCCTGGAGGTGTTCAAGGCCAGGTTGATGAGGTCTTGGACAAGTTGGTCTAGTGGGAGGTGTCCCTGCCCATGGCAGGCGGTTGGAACTGGGTGATCTCTAAGATCCCTTCCAACCCAAACCTTTCTATGACTCCATGAATCTCCACACATATGTTCCAGGGCTAGGATTTGCCTTCCTCTCCCCCAGCAATTGGAGACTCACCCCCTTTATGGAGAGTGACCACCAGAATAAATCACCAGGCTAGCTCAGAAAGTATGGAAGCAAAATAAAGTCCTGTTTACCAAAAAGTGAACAAAATATGAAACCACATAAGGTGATAAGACATACACAAAATGTATGTATGCATAGACTTACAACTTAACAATCAGAAGTAACCCCCTGGGCAGCCCAGAGGGGCTGCTAGCAGCCTCCTCCCCACCTCCCTTCTCCCAGGTAGAACCATAGAATCACCAAGGTTGGAAGAGACCTCAAAGAGCATCAAGTCCAACCTGTTACCCAACACCTCCTGACTACTAAACCATGGCACCAAGTGCCACATCCAATCCCCTCTTGAACACCTCCAGGGATGGGGACTCCACCACCTCCCTGGGCAGCACATTCCAACGGCCAACAACTCTCTCTGGGAAGAACTTTCTCCCCAGGGGAGGTTTAGGCTGAAGGTGAGGAGAAAGTTCTTCCCAGGAAGAGTAATTGGCCCTTGGGATGTGCTGCCTAGGGAGGTGGTGGAGTCCCCATCCCTGGAGGTGTTCAAGAGGGGACTGGATGTGGCACTTGGTGCCATGGTTTAGTCATGAGGTACTGGGTGCCAGGTTGGACTGGATGATCTTTGAGGTCTCTTCCAACCTTGGTGATTCTATGATTCTGTATTTTTTTGGTGTCTCTTTTTCCCCCTGTGCATGCATCAGATATCCCTCAACAAGATCCATTTCGTGTCAGTGGGAGGTCAGTTCCTAGATGCTTGTTGAGCAGCTTGGGCAAAGCCTCTGAGCCCAGGGAGAGGCTGGCTGTGGCTGCTCACTAGTCACTATTCCCGGTGTGAGTGTTCACAGACGGCACACGGCATTGCCTCTGCTCCTTACTTGAAAAACTCTCGTTAAACAGGAGGCTAATGACTGCTGCAGCACACATGGTGAATAGCTAATCACCAGGAACATGTTCTCTCACTTGCACCTGTACTCAGCAACAACCAGGGTTGGGCTAGTGGGGCCCAGCATCTGGGTCTCCCAGCTCCACAGCCTCTTTCCCCTCTGCTGTGGTGCTGTGTACCCTGCTTAGAATCATATAGAATAGTTCAGGTTGGAAGGGTCCTTAAATGTCATCCAGTTCCAGGGACCTTAAAAGTCATCTAGTTCCAACCCCCTGCCATGGGCAGGGACACCTCTCAGCAGCCCAGCTTGCTCAAGGCCTCATCCAGCCTGGCCTTGAGCACCTTCCAGGGAAGGAGCATCCACAGCTTCTCTGGGCAACCTGTGCCAATGTCTCTCCAGCAGCGTCAGGTTGTGTAGAGCAGGCTGTGTGCCTCCAGCTATTGCACCTAGCCAGTTAAAGGACATCAGCTCTCCCTGACCTTCCCCAGTAGTCCATGCACATTATCAGCAGCCTGGTCATTGAAGATCCAATCTTCACTGCAGCACAGCTGAGAACTGTCTTCACTGGTGGTGTTTAGTTTCCAGCTTCCTATAAGGGTGGGTTATCAGTGTAAGGTCAATTGTATTCTAACCTTCATATCCTCTCTACTTCATTTCTTTTGAACAGTTTGTCCAACAGAATTAGAGTGCCAGGTTGGAAGGGACCACAAGGACCATCTGGTCCAACCTTCCCAGGTAACAGTAGAGTTGGAATGGGCAGGGACACCTCCCTCCAGCCCAGGCTGCTCGAGGCCTCATCCAGCCTGGCCTTGAACACCTCCAGGGAGGGGACATCCAGAACCTCCCTGGGCAACCTGTGCCAGTGTTTCCCTCACTGGAAAGAATTTCTTCTTCATCTCCAGTCTAAATCTCCCATTCTCAAGCCTCAGTCTATTCAACCTCATCCTGTCACTCCCAGTCCTTGTCACAAGTCCCTCCCCTGCTCTCCTGCAGCCCCCTTCAGGTACTGGAAGGCTGCTCTAAGGTCTCCCCAGAGCCTTCTCTTCTCCAGGCTGAACAGCCCCAACTCTTGTATGCCTGTACCACACAGGTCACTCTGGGTGTGCAGCATGTTGCTGTGCCATCAGACACTCCTGGTTTGTTCAGCTGGGCCTGGGGCCTCAGGAGCCCATAGAAGAGATCTACCAGTTGGTGCTGGCATGTAAGCCAGCTAGCTGCTCAGTGGAAGAAAATGGGAATCTGGCTATTTAAACACTAGGAAATAGGAAAGAAACATGGAACAAAACATTAGGAAGTAGGAAATAAGCATAGAACAAGACCATGGATAACCCAGCCCTTTATGTTTTACTCATGTTTTACTCCTCATGCTGTGGTTCTGATGCAGAGGAACCAGGTGGTGCCATGGATGTATCTCCACAGCAAACTGAAGGTGTGATTTTTAACATGAGAGGAAGAATCAGGGCTGGCTGGCAGTTATCAGCATGACTACCAACAGCCCTGGAGGTGCACTGCACAGGCTTCAACACCTGCTGGCAGCCAGGGGCTTGGGTATGTGCCCGGTGGCTAGCTTGAGGGCTTGACAGCTGCAGCCAGACTGGAGAGGCTGTGCAATCATATGGCTGTGGAAGACACCATGTGGAAGACAACAGCATCCCTGATGATACACCTTTCTCCTTCTTACCACCTTTATTCATCCTTTGGAAGCATCTTCTCTTATGTCTTCCATGATCTTACTCCACTGGGTGTAAGCCGCCATGCTCAGCAGTTGCCCCGGTTTGCTTGGCAACCACGTCTGCTGCTGCTGAAACCCAACCCCAACCCCTGAAAAGCTGGTAAGCACACCTCATTTACACCCCCAGAGTCAGTGGTGAAGGAGTGTGGAGGAAAGCACTCCCCTGCCTATTCCCTGCACGGACACCTCCAGCTCATGCATCAGCATATGCTCAGCCTGCTCGCACGCCCTGCTGAGCGCTCTCTCCGAAGGGACTCGGGACATGTGTTCAAGCTGCTAGGGCTCATAAAGGCTGAGATTTAGAGGAAAATGTGTGCACTGCAGCCACTGTCTGCTAAGCAACTCCTTTCACAGAATCACAGAATGGTAGGGGTTGGAATGGACCTCTGGAGATCATTGAGTCCAACCCCCCCCTGCCAGAGCAGCAGCACCCAGGGCAAGTCACACAGGAATGCATCCAGGTGGGTTTTGAAAGGCTCCAGAGAAGGAGGCTCCACAACCTCTCTGGGCAGCCTGCTCCAGGGCTCCAGCACCCTCACACCAAAGAAGTTTCTCCTCATGTTGAGGTGAAATCTTCTATGTTCAAGCTTGTACCTTCTGTTCCTTGTCCTGTCCCTCTGGACACCACTGAAAAGATCCTGGCACCATCATCTTGACACCCCCCCCACAGGTCTTCATAGACATTGATCAGATCCCCCCTCAGCCTTCTCCTCTCCAGACTAAAAGTCCCCAGGTCTCTCAGCCTTTTTTCATAGAGATGTTCAAGTCCCTTTGTCATGCTCATAGCTCTCAATTGGGACTCTCTCCAGCAGATCCCATTCCCACTTGAATTGGGGAGCCCAAAACTGGACACAGTATTCCATGTGTGGTCTCAGCAGGGCAGAGTAAGGGGGAGCTGAACCTAAAGCTACTGGACCCCAAGCTAAACCTTTTCAGCTGTTGTTTTTGAGACGCAGAGGTGGATCTGCCATTGGAGGTGTCACCAGGGAAAAGGAGAAGGTTTGGCTGTGGCTCCAGGCAATGGTTAAACCTTGGATTTATTTGATCTCTTCTGGCAGTTTGTGCCATCCTCAGATGCCTTCATCCAACCCAGGCAATGGTTGAACCTTGGATTTATTTGATCCCTTCTGGCAGTTTGTGCCATCCTCAGATGCCTTCATCCAACCCAGGCAATGGTTGAACCTTGAATTTATTTGATCCCTTCTGGCAGTTTGTGCCATCCTCAGATGCCTTCATCCAAGCCAGGCAATGGTTGAACTTTGGATTTATTTGATCCCTTCTGGCAGTATTGTTCCATCCTCTGCTACCTTCATCCAACCCAGGCAATGGTTGAACCTTGGATTTATTTGATCCCTTCTGGCAGTTTGTGCCATCCTCAGATGCCTTCATCCAGCAGAGGTGGTTTGCCACCACAATTGCCTTCATATTTTTGGGGTTGTGTAGCTATGAAAGAGGGATTGATGCCTCCCTCTCGTTGCTTAGAGAGCTGGTGGGCCAGGGCTGCATTGCTATGTCGCTTTTGTCTCTTCACAGTCTTGTGCTCTCCTACCTGCTGCCTGCTTCTCCCCTTCACATTTCTCACCAGGGACACTACAAGGCCTCTCGGTGCCGGGAACATCTTTCCTCCTGTGTTTGCAGTATCGAGCGCAACAAAGCCCTGATCTCTGCTGCTGGATACCAGGCACTCAGAGAAATGCAAACAATAAATAACCCTCATTCCTGCTGCATTGCTCTGCCCCTGCTATAGATCAGATGGAAGAAGGTGGCTCTCAATCTTCTTCCTGCCAGGCTCATACAGGTATACTTCTGATGGAGAACTTTTAAACTACCACACAGTGAGGAGCTGGAAGGTCCCTTGTAAATCATGCTGTAGCCACACATAAACATAAGTTAAATCAAGCTGATGAGCAATACCCTGCACAGGATAAATGTCTGGTAGTGGATTTATTTCAGATCTGTGTACACAAAGGATTGATGACGATCGATAGCTGCCCTCGGGATGCGCAGGGGGGACGGCAGCGCCGGCTGCCAGCTGAGCTGCGCCACTTGATGTCACTATTGCTTGACAATGTGCCCATGCAGCTGCCAGAGCACAAATGGGCTCGGTTCAAAGGCAGAGTGGGACAGGGGGGTTGAAAGAAGGCCTCTGGGCCATCTATTTAAAGGGAACGAGCAAGGTACACTCGTTAGGGATGCGCATAAATTCCGCTCTGTACACTTAGCAGCGGTGCTGGAGAGCTCCCTCCCCTTCTGCACACACAGCCCAGGGTGCTCTCTCTGGCCTTGCAGCAGAAGGCTTTGTAAGCTTTTTGCTTTTTCACTGTGAAGAGCAAGACACTTTTCCTCTTCTCTCTGGCACCTCTGAGAGGAAAGCATGGTGGTGTTGGGTGAGGGCCCCTCTGCTCCTGCAGTCCAGGCTTCTATTAAACCTCTGAATTTACTGTCTGCCATGTAAGAATGGGCCCATGATGAACCACAGAGTCACAGAATCATAGACTGGCTTGGGTGGGAAGAGACCTTCAAGACCATCTAGTTCCTATGTTATGACATGAGCAGGTATACCTACTACAACAGCTTGCTCAGTAGAATAGAATGGAATAGACTAGGATGGAATAGACTAGACTAGACTAGACTGGAATAGAATTAACCAGGTTGGAAAAGACCTTCGAGATCATCGAGTCCAACCTATCACCCAACACCATCTGATCAACTAAACCATGGCACCAAGCACCTCATCCAGTCTCAAGGTGCAGGCAAACCTCATGAAGTTCAGTAAGGACAAGTGCAGGGTCCTGCAGCTGGGGAGGAACAACAGCAGGCACCAGCACAGGTTAGAGGCTGCCCTCCTGGAGAGTAGCTCCATGGAGAAAGACCTTGGGAGTGCTGGTGGGAAGCAAGTTTTGCATGGGACAGTGATGTGCCCTGGTGGCCAAGAGAGCCAATGGGATCCTGGGGTGCAGCAAGCAAAGTGTGGCCAGCAGGGCTGGAGAGGTTCTGCTCCCCCTCTGCTCTGCCCTGCTCAGACCACACCTGGAGCACTGTGTCCAGTTCTGGGCTCCCCAGTTCAAGAGAGACAGAGACCTGCTGGAGAGAATCCAAGGGAGAGCCAGGAGGATGCTTAGGGGACTTGAGCATCTCCCCTGTGAAGAGAGACTGAGAGCCCTGGGGCTGTTTAGTCTGGAGAGGAGAAGGGTGAGAGGGATCTGATCAATGTCTCTCAATAGCTGAGGGGTGGGGGGCAAGTGGAGGGGGCCAAGCTCTTTTGGGTGGTGCACAGCAATAAGCCAAGGAACACCAGGTACAAACTTGAATACAGAAGACTTCACCTCAACATGAGGAGAAACTTCTGTACAGCGAGGGTGCTGGAGCCCTGGAGCAGGCTGCCCAGAGAGGTTGTGGAGTCTCCTTCTCTGGAGTCTTTCCAAAGCCACCTGGATACATTCCTGTGCAGCCTGCCCTGGGTGCTGCTGCTCTGGCAGGGGGCTTGGACTGGATGATCTCTTGAGGTCCCTTCTGACCTCTAACATACTGTGATACTGTGACCCAGCCAACCTGGCTTTCAACACCTCAAGGCTGCAGCCCCCACAACGTGCCTGGGCATCCTGTTCCAGTGCCTCAGCACCCAATGCTAACTCAGAAGCAGAATGCGTTCTCCCACAGCCACAAAGCTTCCTGGCTACCTGCTTGACTTCCACAAAATGCAGCCTGGTCTTCTTTGTTTGGGACCTCACCTGCACAGTCAGCAGAAGGAAGGTTTCTACTTGCTTCCTGCAGAGATTTCACCATCCAGAGATCTTGTTAGTCACAGCTGAACTGGTGAATTATTTATCAAAGTCCATGGTGAATAAATATCGAATGCAACTGCCCACACAACTTCACCTGAGCCTCATGGAACCAGGCAATGAGTTTTGTGCCCTTTGGAAAGGCCTGAGCATGCTAAATAATGCAGAAGCTCCTCTCCTGGCTGTGGTAGGAGGCACAGTGTTACCTCCGAGTGCTTTGTGTTAGGCATTAAGCTTCCTGGTCACACCTTTGTCTGCTGGTAGGCCAGGTGCTTACTTGGGTGAGGAGTGGGTGAATGCCTTCGGGTGTGAGACTCTGACAGGAGTTAAAACACAAACTCTTCTTGGAAGGACCCAAACCATAGGCACTTTGGGTAACTCTTTCCCCTCTATGGAGAGCTCTTAGAATAGTCCTCTTCGGTAGGAGCTGCAAGTGGGCTGCGCTCGCTCTGAACATTTGCATTTTATCTGCTAGATACATCTCTCCTCTCCTCTCCTCTCCTCTCCTCTCCTCTCCTCTCCTCTCCTCTCCTCTCCTCTCCTCTCCTCTCCTCTCCTCTCCTCTCCTCTCCTCTCCTCTCCTCTCCTCTCCTCTCCTCTCCTCTCCTCTCCTCTCCGAACCTCTCCTCTCCTCTCCGAACCTCTCCTCTCCTCTCCGAACCTCTCCTCTCCTCTCCTCTCCGAACCTCTCCTCTCCGAACCTCTCCTCTCCTCTCCGAACCTCTCCTCTCCGAACCTCTCCTCTCCGAACCTCTCCTCTCCTCTCCGAACCTCTCCTCTCCGAACCTCTCCTCTCCGAACCTCTCCTCTCCTCTCCTCTCCGAACCTCTCCTCTCCGAACCTCTCTTCTCCTCTCCTCTCCTCTCTGAACCTCTCCTCTTTTTTAAAAATTTAATTTATTTTCCTTTCTTTTCCTTCCTTCCTTCCTTCCTTCCTTCCTTCCTTCCTTCCTTCCTTCCTTCCTTCCTTCCTTCCTTCCTTCCTTCCTTCCTTCCTTCCTTCCTTCCTTCCTTCCTTCCTTCCTTCCTTCCTTCCTCTCCTTCCTTCCTCTCCTTCCTTCCTCTCCTTCCTTCCTCTCCTTCCTTCCTCTCCTTCCTTCCTCTCCTTCCTTCCTCTCCTTCCTTCCTCTCCTTCCTTCCTCTCCTTCCTTCCTTCCTCTCCTTCCTTCCTCTCCTTCCTTCCTCTCTTTCCTTCCTTCCTCTCTTTCCTTCCTTCCTCTCTTTCTCTTTCTCTCTCTTTCTCTCTCTCTTTCTCTTTCTTTCTCTCTCTTTCTTTCTTTCTTTCTTGCCCAAAGGTGGGAGTGAAACCACGTCTCCTAAGCCATGAACCAAATGCCTTCACCATGGGAGAGAAGCATGGCACAAAAGACATAAAATGCATAAACCCCCCTTTCTATATATTTTTTGGGGGTACAAAATATTGCAGCCTTTTGAGAGTCTTAAAGCAACCTAAAGAATTCCATGCTGGGACAACTGCTCTTTACCAGGCTCTGTAGCTTGTTCCAAAAGTATCAGTGGGAAGATCTTGGGTTTTTTTCTACCATTAAACAGTCCAGTCATTTCCAGTGACTCCTCATGAGTTTATACAACATTGAGATGATTTATTATTATTAATAATATTATTATTATCATTATTTTCATAAAGAAGATTGCAAAACTCTAATGTGGTTGGTGACCAAGTTTCAGGGATGAGCCATAGCACCTGGTGCACCTTGAGTCCTGGGTTCAATTTTGGGCCTCTCACTCCAAGAAGGACACTGAGAATCTGGGGCACATTCAGAGAAGGGCAACAAAGCTGGGGAAGGGTGTGGAGAACAGGGCTGGGGAGGAGCAGCTGAGGGAGCTGGGGGTGTTGAGTGTGGAGAAGAGGAGGCTGAGGGAGACCTCATTGCTCTCTACATCTCCCTGAGAGGAGGCTGCAGTGAGGTGGGGATTGGGCTCTGCTCCCTAGGCTCAGGTGTGGAAGGAGAAGGAATGGCCTAGAATTGTGCCAGGGGAGGTCTAGGTTGGACATTAGGAACAATTTCTTCACCAAAAGGGTTATCAAACCCTGGAACAGGCTGCCCAGGGAGGTGGTGGAGTCACTGTCCCTGGAGGTCTTCAAGAGGGGATTGGATGTGGCACTTGGTGCCATGGTTTAGTTGTCAGGAGGTGTTGGGGGACAGGTTGGACTTGATGATCTCTGAGGTCTTTTCCAACTTCATTGATTCTATGATTCTATGATCATGTCTGGAGGTATTTAAAAGCTGAGTAGATGTGGTGCTGAGGGACATGGGTCACAGTACCACAGTATCACTAAGGTTGGAAGAGACCTCAAAGACCATCAAGTCCAACCTGTCACCACAGACCTCATGACTAAACCATGGCTCCAAGTGCCACATCCAAACCCCTCTTGAACACCTCCAGGGATGGGGACTCCACCACCTCCCTGGGCAGCACATTCCAATGGCTAACAACTCTCACTGGGAAGAACTTCCTCCTCACCTCCAGCCTAAACCTCCCCTGGCACACCTTGAGACTGTGTCCTCTTGTTCTGGTGCTGCTTGCTTGAGAGAAGAGGCCAGCTCCCTCCTGGAGGCTACAACCTCCCTTGAGGTAGTTGAAGAGAGCAATGAGGTCTCCCCTGAGCCTCCTCTTCTCCAGGCTAAGCAACCCCAGCTCCCTCAGCTAGATGGTCCAGCAGCAGACTTGTTAGTGTGGTGTTGATGGCTGGACTCAAAGATCTTACAGGTCTTTTGCAGCCTAAACAATTCTCTGATTCTGTGATCCTTAAATAAGTTGTCCTTCATTTCATTCAGTCCATTCTCTGGCAGTCTCCAACCAAGTGTCCCAGAACAGGAGGAAAATGTGAGCATTGAACCTGGGCTTGTGAGTGGGAGTGAATCAAAATGGTCTTTAATGAACTGCAGCAGTTTGGTTTTACTCCTCTGGCAGTCAGGTAAACTTTGAGTAAAAGATGAAATTGACCTTTTCCAGATGTCTCAGAGCCAGCCTACCCTTTTAGCACTGTCTGGGCATTCTGGTGTGCTCTTCCATTCCAAGACCATTCTGGGATTGAATGGTCAGTGATGATAAACAGTGGTAATAGATTACTGAGTTGGGGGGGGGGAGGAGGTAGGAGATATTAATAAGGTGAGATTTTTAATTAATTTTTCAAGTTAATTAAAATGTCCAAAAGCACAATAAAAGTGCAGAAAATCTGGCAAGGGAATGGCAGCCTGTCTGATTAATGCAAGTCAACTGTCTTCTGAGGGTAATAGTAATAATGATGAGATTATGGATATGGAAGAACGTGCTAAAGAGATATGAGATGCATGTGGAATGCAAACTGTGTCCTAGTTACTATTTTATGGTGCACAATGGATCTTATTAAGGAGGAATAGCAGTAAGAATTACCACTGAATTGCTCAATAAAAGTATTGTGTAATTAACAGTGCTGCACCATCAGCTTGAGTGCTACCTCCCATTGATACTCCATAGCCTCCATTTACTTCCAGTTTTTAACTAAAGCACAGGAGGTTCAGTGGCAGTTGCAGGCAGCTTGAAAAACATGTTGCATGATGATGCTTGGGGAAAGGCAAGCAAGTGCTGGAGTGGGATATGATATGCACAGAGTCATAGAATGGCTTGAGTTGGAAAGGGTCCTTTAGGACCATCTAGCTCCAGCCACCCTGCCATGGGCAGGGACACCTCCACTTAGATCATGTTGCTCAAGGATTCAGCCAGCCTGGTCTTAAACTGTTCTAGGGATGAGGCTTCCATGACTTCTCTGGGCAATGTATTCCAGTCTCTCACCACTTCTTTCCAATGTCTAATCTAAATCTACCCTGCTCTAGTTTAAAACCATTGTTCCTTGTCCTATCACCCCAGGCCCTTGTCAAAAGTCCCTCCCCAGCTCTCCTGTAGCCCCCTTCAGGTACTGGAAGGCTGCTTTAAGGTCTCCCTGGAGTCTTCTCTTCTCCAGGCTGAAATATTCAGGATGAATATTCTGATATATTCAGAAGAGACTGAGAAGAACTTCCACAAGTCAGAGTAAAAATGGCACTGAAACAACATGATAACAACCACCACGACAGGGAAAGTCAAATTACTTCCTTTCTGGCACCCTTCATCTAATGAGGCTCCAGTTTGTCAAGGATGTGCCTCCCCCCTCAATCCAAGCAGATCCCACACGGGTTGGTGGAGAAGTGGTGAATGGGATTCACTGATGGCTGTATTTTCTCAGCATGAAGTTTCTTATTGCATATATATAAATAAATATATATACACCCCCACCCCATGTGTCTGCTGCAGTGGTGCTTTGGCCTTGGCTAGGGTTCTAGGCAGTCTCCAGTAAAGCACAGCAGTATATTAATGAGACACATCAGTACAGGGGAGGATACTTCAAAGAGTCATAGAATGGTTTGGGTTGGAAGGCTTCTTAAAGCTCATCCAGTTCCAACCTCCTGCCATGGGCTCCCACCAGCACAGCTTGCTCAAGGCCTCATCCAGCCTGGCCTTGAACCCCTCCAGGGAGGGGGCATCCACAGCCTCCCTGGGCAACCTGTTCCAAGTGTCTCCCCTCACTCTAAAGTCACTTGTACAGTCTTGTCCTGATGGAAAAGCAGCAGTCAGCATCACTGGAAACCCCCTGGTGTGCCTGGCCCAGGACTGCAGAGCTTGTGGCAATTACCCCTCCAAGAATTATCCTCAGTGGTGAAGGACAGATGCAAAGCAAAGCTCACCCCCTTTGAGCTTTGCCTGTCATTGCTTTTTATGGAGAACACAAGCTGCTGGCTGCAAAGCCAAACTCTTCAAAATGAATACCAAAAGAGCAGTTCAGCCTCAGATTTGGCCAGACCAGAAATGAGATCTGAGCTGCCCATGCGTTTCAGGACATTTGGAGCCTGAGTTGTGACAGAGTGAGCCTCTGCACATCATCAATCTGGAGCTGTTGTGGTTTGCTTGCTAATTTTTTGGGGGGTTCTTGGCTAGGTTATGCTGTGTTGAGAGAGGTGATTCTCCCCCTCCACTCCTCTCTGGGGAGACCCCACCTGGAGCACTGTGTCCAGTTCTGGAGCCTCTATTACAGGAAGGATCTGGAGGTGCTGGAAGGTGTCCAGAGAAGGGCCACGAGGAGGAGCAGAGGGCTGGAGCTGCTCTGCTGTGGAGACAGCCTGAGAGAGTTGGGGTTGTGCAGGCTGGAGAGGAGAAGGCTCCCAGGAGACCTAATTGTGGCCTTCCAGTATCTGAAGGGGGCTCCAAGAAAGCTGGGGAGGGACTTTTGAAGGTGTCAGGGAGTGATAGGACTGGGGGGAATGGAACAAAACTAGAAATGGGTAGATTGAGATTGGACGTGAGGAAGAAGTTGTTCCCCATGAGGGTGGTGAGAGCCTGGCACAGGCTGCCCAGGGAGGTGGTGGAAGCCTCATACCTGGAGGTGTTTGCAGCCAGGCTGGATGTGGCTGTGAGCAACCTGCTGTAGTGTGAGGTGTCCCTGCCCATGGCAGGGGGCTTGGAACTGGCTGATCCTTGAGGTCCCTTCCAACCCTGACAATTCTGTGATTCTCTGATTCTCTGTCCCATGTTAATTTTATTCAATCTTCCGTCTGTCAAGAGCATGATTCTTAATTCCATCTCCAATGTTTACCCAGGCTGCCCTTAAACATGAAACTCCTGTCTGGAGGATTTTAGCCTTGGTGAAATAATAATGCAAAAGTAAAAGCCTCCTGTCTTGAATTCTGAGCAGGCTGCATCACCACATGCAAGAGAAATTGCTGCTAGAGCTTGCCTCGTTATTAAAAGGGGAGGGTGGGGAATGGTGAGCGAGGTTTGAAGCCTGCTGATGTAAACCAGAGCCAGTTTACAGGGAGCTGGATGAGGACTGAAGTTTTATAAGGTGCACTTTAAACAACCATGCAGAGTACTGAAAGTATTGTAAAAACCATAGCTCCTGGCCACAAATCTCAGAAAATGCTTAGTGGCAGAAAAAAAATCCCACAGAGAAAAAGCTGCAAGATGTAGGGCCTAGAGAAAATCTGATACCCAGAGGGGAGGAACAGGCAGGGGCTGTGCTTCTGCTTCAGGCTGCAGTTCAGTGCCAGCACAGGAAACCACACAATGTTAGGATAGAATAGATAGAATAGAATAGAATAGAATAGAATAGAATAGAATAGAATAGAATAGAATAAACCAGGTTGGAAAAGACCTTTGAGATCATTGAGTCCAACCTATCACCCAACACCATCTAATCAACTAAACCATGCAACCAAACACCCTTTCAAGTCTCCTCCTAACCACCTCCAGTGATGGTGACTCCACCACCTCCCTGGGCAGCACATTCCAATGGCCAATATCTCTTTCTATGAAGAATTTCTTCCTCACATCCAGCCTAAACCTCCCCTGGCACAGCTTGAGACTGTGTCCTCTTGTTCTGCTGCTGCTTGCCTGGGAGAAGAGACCAACCCCCACCTGGCTACAACCTCCCTTCAGGGAGTTGCAGAGAGCAAGAAGGTCTCTCCTGAGCCTCCTCTTCTCCAGGCTAAGCAACCCCAGCTCCCTCAGCCTCTCCTCACAGGGCTGTGCTCCAGACCCCTCCCCAGCTTTGTTGCCCTTCTCTGGATACCTTCAAGTCTCTCAATGTTCTTCTTAAACTGAGGAGCCCAGAACTGGACACAGGACTCAAGGTTTGGTCTCACCAGTGCTGAGCAGAGGGCACAATGACTTCCCTGCTCCTGCTGGCCACATTATTCCTGATGCAGGCCAGGATGCCATTGGCTTTCTTGGCTGCCTGGGCACACTCCTGGCTCATGTTTAGGCAGCTGTCAACCAGTACCCCCAGGTCCCTTTCTGCCTGGCTGCTCCCCACAACCCTTTTGGTGAGGAAGTTTTACGTGATCTCCAATCTAAACCTCCCCTAGTTCAGCTTGAGGCCATTTCCTCTTACCCTGTCATTTGTCAGTAGGAAGCAGAGACCAACATCCTCAACTGGCCTTGGCCCATCAATGCCACCTGGCCAGGTCCCTCTGCAGAGCCCTCCTGCCCTCCAGCAAATCCACACTCCCTCCCAGCTCAGTGTCAGCTGCACACTTACTGAGGGTGCCCCAATCCCCTCATCCAGATCATTAATAAAGGTGTTAAAGAGGACTGACCCCAGTGCTGAGTCCAGGGGAGCACCACCAGTAACTGCCCAGCAGCTGGATTTAGCTCCAGTCCCCAGCACTCTTTGGACCCATCCATCCAGCTCTTAGCCCAATGAAACATCCACCCAGCCGAGCCAGGAGCAGGCAGTTTCTCCAGGAGGACACTGTGGGAAATGGGGTCAAAGGCTTTATTGAATTCCAGGCAGACACAGCCACAGCCCTTCCCTCATCCACCAACTGGGTCACCATCTCATGGAAGGAGATCAGGCTGGTCAAGCAGGACCTGCCCTTCATGAACCCATACTGGCTGGGCCTGATCCCTTGGCTGTCCTGAGTGCCACATGATGGCAACAGAACACAAGCCACAAGACATTCAGTATTTGAGACCACAGTAGATCTTTCTTTCCACCCTCCTTCAGTTCCTATTGAGACTCACAGAGGTGCTGCCACCCATTCTGCTATTGTTCTCCTGAGACCTCACAGGATTCATTGAAGCAGTCACACTGCTCAGTGTTGCCAAAACCGATCAGGAAAACACCATCTGTGGGGGCTGGGGTTAGAAGCTCCCTCCATGAGACCTCCAGTCAGGAATGTTCCCTGAATGGGCTGCCCTGCTGCTGGAACAGCCATGGCCCAAAGAGACACAGTCTCAGGCTGTGCCAGGGGAGGTTCAGGCTGGATGTTAGGAAAAAGTTCTATACAGAAAGAGTGATTGCCCATTGGAATGGGCTGCCTGGGGAGGTGGTGGAGTCACCATCACTGGAGGTTTTCAGGAGAAGGCTTGATGGGGTGCTTGGTGCCGTGGGTTAGTTGCTTGGGTGGTGTTGGATTGGTTGATGGGTTGGACGTGATGATCTTGAAGTTCTCTTCCAACCTGGTTTATTCTATGTATTCTATGTATTTTTTGACAAGATGTTCTGCTGTGCCACAGGCTTGGAAACCAGTCCTGAAAAGCATTATCAGAAGGCAGCCTCTGATGCTGTTCACACCAGGGTTTTCTTGAGACATTTCTTTGAGGCTGTTTGTCCCTGGGGACTCAGTGCAGAGGTCAGCCCTGGGCAGGTTTCATTTGCACCTTGTGCTGATGTATGAATCATAGAATCATAGAATTGTCAGGGTTGGAAGGGACCTCAAGGATCAGCCAGTCCCAACCCCCCTGCCATGGGCAGGGACACCTCACACTGCAGCAGGTTGCTCACAGCCACATCCAGCCTGGCTGCAAACACCTCCAGAGATGAGGCTTCCACCACCTCCCTGGGCAACCTGTGCCAGGCTCTCACCATCCTCATGGGGAACAACTTAATCCTAACATCCAATCTCAATCTACCTATTTCTAGATTTTTCCATCCCCCCCAGTCCTATCACTTCCTGACACCCTCAAAAGTCCCTCCCCAGCTTTCTTGGAGCCCCCTTCAGATACTGGAAGGCCACAATGAGGTCTCCTGGGAGTCTTCTCCTCTCCAGCCTGCACAACCCCAACTCTCTCAGGCTGTCTCCACAGCAGAGCAGCTCCAGCCCTCTGCTCCTCCTCGTGACCCTTCTCTGGACACCTTCCAGCATTTCCAAATCCTTCCTGTAATAGAGGCTTCAGAACTGGTGTGGTGGTTTGAAAGGAAAGGCTCCGCTTTCCCTCCCCCACTGAGAAAGAGACCACGGCTAAACCCAGTCGGAGAAATGAGATTATATTTTACAAGGAAAGAGATTCTGTGTAACACAACAAATACAGGTATTTTACAGTATATACAGGAATATACAGCAAATGAACTCAACCAGAAACCAGACCCCCCACAGAGGGGCTTCCCCCTGTGCCCCCTTCACCCCCCTACCTCCCTTCTCCCCCAAAAGAGGTAGAAGAAGAGACAAAAAGGGAGTTAGTACAGCAAGCGGAGGCCTATGCACAGGGAGTTAGTTCTTATCTTTTGGCAAGAAGCCCAGAAGCAGATCCAGCCGAGAGGGACAGTGAAGGAAGGAAGACTGAGAGAAAGTTCCCAACTCCCCTGGGTCCAATCTCTCCTCCCACAATCCTACCAATGAAATTCGTTTAGAATACCAAAATATTTTACAAACATTTAGCCAGTGTGCCCCTTCCTTAAAGGCACAGTGTCAAACGGCCACAGTCCACCCCTTCTAAACAATTTCATTGGTCGTTCGCACTGTCCATCCAATCGGAAACAATATTTACAGCTCGTGAGTAAAGTTCATAGTCCGTTCCGGCTATACTCAGATGCAGATGATTCAGAAGTCCAAAAAGTCAGGAAATAAGAAAATGGAAACCAGCTTGTCTCTCCACAGACGAAGTGAAGAAAAGGCAAACAGGAACACAGGGACTCTCAGTTGACTCAGGGCTCTCAGGGTTCGTGCACTGTAGATTCCTCAGGGATTCTTCCTTTGGGTGCGTTGTAGCTGTACAACAGTCTGAAATTAAACTCTTTCAGCTAAAGTTAAATTTCTTTGTGGAATACACTGAATTTGACCATTCTCCTGCATTACTCAATAAGTGTGACCCGGACCTTCTGCTGAAACCACCCCTCGGACAGGTTTAGCCTCTCCTGAGGGCGAAAATACCCAAACAGTTTTACCTAACAGATTCTTTTCTCTAACAACAGGAACTCTATCACCTTCTACTCTCCGTAGCAAATCTGAATGTGCCGGTCCAGCTCGGTTCACTGAACCTCTACTATTCACCAGCCAGGTTGCTTGTGCTAAATGTTTCTCCCAGTTTTTCAAAGATCCACCTCCCATGGCTTTGAGAGTGGTCTTCAACAAACCGTTGTAGCGTTCAATCTTCCCTGCAGCCGGTGCATAGTAAGGAATATGGAAAATCCACTCAATACCGTGCTCTTTTGCCCAGCTCTTTACAAGGTTGTTCTTGAAGTGAGTTCCGTTGTCTGACTCAATCCTCTCTGGAGTTCCGTGTCTCCACAGGATCTGTCTCTCCAAACCGAGAATGGTGTTGCGTGCAGTTGCGTGTGGAACTGCATAAGTTTCCAGCCATCCGGTGTTTGCCTCTACCATAGTAAGCACGTACTGCTTACCAGAACGAGAACGTGGTAGAGTGATGTAGTCAATCTGCCAGGCTTCACCATACCTGTACTTGGACCATCTGTCACCATACCACAAGGGCTTAATTCGCTTTGCCTGCTTAATAGCAGCACAAATGTCACAGTCATGGATGACTTGTGTGATAGCATCCATGGAAATGTCTATGGATCTGTCACGAGCCCATTGGTATGTTGCATCTCTGCCTTGATGTCCTGACGAATCGTGAGCCCACCGAGCTAAGAATATCTCACCTCGGTGTTTCCAGTCGAGATCAAGATCAGAGTCCTTGTCTACTTGGGAAACTCTTGCAGCTAAATCTGCCTGATGGTTGTGCTGCTGTTCCTCAGTAGCTTTGCTCTTAGGAATGTGAGCATCAATGTGTCTCACCTTCACTGGAATTCTCTCGATTCGATCAGCAATGTCTTGCCACAGGTCGGCTGCCCAGATGGGTTTTCCTTTCCTCTGCCAGCCATTCTTTTTCCAGTTCTTTAGCCAACCCCATAGAGCATTGGCTACCATCCATGAGTCGGTGTAGAGATAAAGCTTTGGCCATCTCTCACGTTCAGCTACGTCGAGAGCTAGCTGGACAGCTTTTACCTCTGCAAACTGACTGGATTCTCCTTCTCCATCCTTTGCCTCTGCAACTCGGCGTGTTGGACTCCACACTGCAGACTTCCACCTTCACTTGTTCCCGACGAGACGACAGGAACCGTCTGTGAACAAAGCATACTTCTTCTCATCATCAGAAAGGTCATTGTAAGGAGGAGCTTCCTCAGCACGAGTTACTCTCTCCTCTGGAGGTTTAGTACAGTTGGTATCTTCAGGCCAACTTGAGATCACCTCCACCAGACCAGGTCTTTCAAGATTTCCCATTCGAGCTCTCTGTGTTATCAGAGCCATCCACTTGGACCAGGTGGAATCTGTAGCATGATGTGGTGTGGAACCCTTGCCTTTGAACATCCAATTCAAAACTGGCAATCTGGGAGCTAAGAGAAGTTGTGATTCAGTTCCAATCACTTCAGAAGCAGCTTTCACTCCTTCATAGGCAGCTAGAATCTCTTTCTCTGTTGGAGTGTAATTAGCCTCTGAACCTCTGTAACCTCGACTCCAGAAACCAAGAGGTCGTCCACGTGTCTCACCTGGAGCTTTTTGCCACAAGCACCAGGTTGGACCATTGTCACCTGCAGCCGTGTACAAAATGTTCTTAATGTCTGGACCATCTCAGACAGGTCCTAGACCCACTGCTTGTACCACTTCTTGCTTTATCTGGTCAAAGGCTGCTTGTTGTTCAGGTCCCCAGTGGAAACTGTTTCTCTTCCGAGTCACATCATACAGAGGTTTCACAATCTGACTGTATCCAGGAATGTGTAGTCTCCAAAATCCCACTATCCCCAAGAAACGTAGAGTTTCTTGCTTGTTCGTGGGATTTGCCATGGTAGAGACTCTATTTACCACATCCACTGGAATGTGTCGGCGTCCATCCTGCCACTGCACTCCCAGAAACTGGATCTCTGTGGTAGGACCTTTCACTTTGTCTCTCTTGATGGCAAAACCTGCATTCAGGAGAATGTCCATGATTTTGTTACCTTTCTCGAAGACTTCCTCAACAGTTTTACCCCAGACGATGATATCATCGATGAACTGGATGTGTTCTGGAGCACCACCTTCCTCCAGAGCATCATGGATTACTGCATGACAGATGCTGGAGCTGTGGATCCAGCCCATTGGCAGTCTGTTGAAAGTGTACTGGATTCCTCTCCAGGTGAAAGCAAACTGAGGCCTGCATTCCTCTGCTATGGGAATAGAGAAGAAGGCATTAGCAATGTCTATGGTAGCATACCATTTGGCCTCTTTGGATTCCAGCTCGTACTGGAGTTCCATCATGTCTGGTACTGCTGCACTCATAGGCGGAGTTACTTCATTCAGGGCTCGGTAGTCCACTGTCAGACGCCAGTCTCCATTCGGCTTTTGCACAGGCCACACTGGACTGTTGAAAGGTGAATGAGTTTTGCTGATGACTTTCTGACTCTCCAACTGACGAATCAGATGCTGAATGGGCAACAAAGAGTCACGGTTGGTTCTGTATTGTCTGTGATGCACAGTCTGAGAAGCAACTGGCAATTTAATGTCCTGAATCTTGTGTTGTCCCACAACTGCAGATTCATCAGAGAGTTCAGGTCTAGCAGACAGCTTCAGCTTTTGTCCATCAATTTCTACAGAAGCTACTCCAAAAGCCCATTTGTAACCCTTAGGGTCCTTGAAACGCCCTTCTCTCAGAAAATCAATTCCCAAAATACAAGGTGCATCAGGTCCGGTCACAACTGTATGCTTCTTCCACTGCTTACCAGTTAGACTTATATTAACCTCTACCTTACTTAACTCTTGAGATCCACCAGTGACTCCCAGAATAGTTATGGACTCTGATCCCTGATAATTTGATGGCAATATGGTGCACTGAGCTCCTGTGTCAACCAAGGCCCTGTACTTCTCAAAGTGTGAAGTGCCAGGCCACTGGATGTACACATCCCAATAGATTCTGTTATCTCCATTATCCCTCTCCTCCCCCTGGCGGGAGGCAGGGTACCCCTAGTTATGGGGAACATGTCCACAGGTGCAACGAGCACACTGTGCAGTGTTAGAACTGGAGTCACTGTTGGAGCTGTCATTGTTGTCCTGGGGAACTGTGGAAGTAACAGCTACCCTTCTGGTAGTGCTACCCTGGGTTCTGCCACTTTGCAGTTCCCTCAGTCTCCTGAAAAGATTAGAAGTTGGTTGGCCATCCCATCTGTTCATGTTCTCACCAAATTGATCACGTAGAGTTATCCAAATGGTCCTACGTGACTGCCTTGGTGGTCTGTTTTGGTTTGGCCTGTTTTGGAATGACCTCCTTGGAGGATGTCTATTCCTCACAGCTGAAACCTGCACCCACCTGGAGGAAGAATTGGAATTATCTCTCTGTGCCAATTGGCATATGGAATCTTTGATTTCATCCTTCAGCTCTCTCATGCAATCCTTTATCTCACTAGACAGAGCTTTAATGGCTGAAACCAAAGAAACACGCGTCATGCTATCATCCAATTGTCTTAGTTGATCAGTGAATTGGCCAACCGTAGGAGGATCTCCACCATAATTTCTTGCCACAATTCTGCTTGCCAGAATGTTTGCATAATTGGAAGGAGCAAGTTTGATAAGCTTTTTAGCAAGACCAGCTGCCACAGGAATGTCATCAGGATTCAGAGTATCATGGTCACCATAGAGTATCTCTCTAATGGCAAACTCTCTCAGACGCTTAATTCCCTCATCTATGGTAGTCCAGGGCTTAGGATTCCATGGAAGATCATCTCGGGAAGGGTATCTCAGGGAAACCGCCATT
Source organism: Dryobates pubescens (assembly GCF_014839835.1). Lineage (NCBI taxonomy): Eukaryota > Metazoa > Chordata > Aves > Piciformes > Picidae > Dryobates > Dryobates pubescens. The sequence continues at coordinate 12,069,601 of NC_071614.1, read as the reverse complement.
AAAAGGCGTATCCACAGATTAACCTTACCGAGAATCCTGGCTAGATGTCTATCTATTCCATTATCCTTTGAGAGAGTTCCTAGCTGAGCTGCTGACTTGTCTCCAACTATTAGAGCTGGAGCACCTGTATCATAACACCTAGCAAGCCAAGATAGGATGGGTTCCTTATCTGCTCTGAGGTAATCTTTGCGGACATTGCGAATCTCCTCCCTCGGTGACGAGCATTCGGTGATGTCATCTTGCTCTCCATCTATCACATCTTCCTGCACCTTTTGTCCCCATAATCCTGCTGTCACTCTCCTAAGGATCTCTTTAAGCTGAAAAGCGCCACTGCCAGCTGCTGTCTTAGCTGCATCTCCATCCTGTGATGATCTCAATAACTCAGCTATATCTCTAAGACAAATCTTCTCCTCATCTTCAGCAGGCACTTTCCTAGCAGAGGTTCCCTCACCAGGATCATCCTGTTTAGCAGAGGTTCCCTCACCAGGATCATCCTGTCTAGCAGAGGTTCCCTCACCAGGATCGGTCTCCTGCTCTTCTCCTCCATTAGCTCCACTAGCTCCTGCATCAGCTTTGGCCTTTCCACCTCTGGTCTTTAAGACTGCTACTTGTTTAACTGGAGCTGTGTTTGAATTTACAGCCATCCTGATAGAAGCTGACAGGTCCTGATCTAAATCAGCCGCCGTGGGGGCCCCTTCCGGTCCTGTCATGGCGGACGGAAATGACCTTGCCTCACTACCGGTCGCCATCTTGGGAATGGGAGCCGCCCCTGGCTGCTTGCCAAAGTCATAGAGTGGAGCATTTAAGGCTGCTTTGCCAATAGGTTTTGCTATTTTTCTAACTGACGCAGCCCCTTCCTCGTCACTCGAGGACTCTGGGGCAGACTTAGAGGAACGCCTACGCTTCCTAGATTTTTGCTTAATCACAAAACATGGTCGAGAAACCTTTTTCTCTATATATAGAGCCCACAGCAGATAGACATTAATTATCAGCAACAGCAGGATTACACCCGTCAAATAAATCACCTTAAGATCCCAGCCAGCACTTAAAGTTACTCTTTGACCTCCTGAAGCGTTAAACTCCCTTATCTCGATCGGCAAAGTGGAAGACGTTCTATTGCCGTAATTAGTGAGCCGAAAAAAACCCAAACAGTGTTTATACAGCAGCTGGATCCTATGCATAAACCACAAATAGATTTTACGCATTAAATATTTACCTATCTGGTCTAACATCAACCCGATGCAGTACCGGTAGACCAACATGCCACAGACCGAGAAGAATAAACGTTCTAAAACCCAGAGCACCTTCATTTCGTTTCTCCGGCTGAGACAAGCAATAAATCAACTTAATTACTTAATTACCCGGCCCCACGTTGGGCGCCAATAAAAAAGAGTGTGGTGGTTTGAAAGGAAAGGCTCCGCTTTCCCTCCCCCACTGAGAAAGAGACCACGGCTAAACCCAGTCGGAGAAATGAGAGTATATTTTACAAGGAAAGAGATTCTGTGTAACACAACAAATACAGGTATTTTACAGTATATACAGGAATATACAGCAAATGAACTCAACCAGAAACCAGATCCCCCACAGAGGGGGCTTCCCCCTGTGCCCCCTTCACCCCCCTACCTCCCTTCTCCCCCAAAAGAGGTAGAAGAAGAGACAAAAAGGGAGTTAGTACAGCAAGCGGAGGCCTATGCACAGGGAGTTAGTTCTTATCTTTTGGCAAGAAGCCCAGAAGCAGATCCAGCCGAGAGGGACAGTGAAGGAAGGAAGACTGAGAGAAAGTTCCCAACTCCCCTGGGTCCAATCTCTCCTCCCACAATCCTACCAATGAAATTCGTTTAGAATACCAAAATATTTTACAAACATTTAGCCAGTGTGCCCCTTCCTTAAAGGCACAGCGTCAAACGGCCACAACTGGACACAGTGCTCCAGGTGGGGTCTCCCCAGAGCGGAGTAGAAGGGGAGAATCACCTCCCTGGCCCTGCTGGCTACACTTCTGTAGCAGGCAGGATGTCCTCTTCCAGCTCCAATGGGTAGATTCATATTGGATGTTAGGAAGAAGTTGTTGCCCACGAGGGTGGTGAGAGCCTGGCACAGGTTGCCCAGGGAGGTGGTGGAAGCCTCCTGCCTGGAGGTGTTTGCAGCCAGGCTGGATGTGGCTGTGAGCAACCTCCTGCAGTGTGAGGTGTCCCTGCCCATGGCAGGGGGGCTGGAACTGGCTGCTCCTTGAGGTCCTTTCCAGCCCTAATAGTTCTTTGATTCCTCCCAGTGATTTATACCTTGCTACAAGAGGATTGCCAGTGAAGGGGGTGAAACAGTCTGCCAGGCAAGGCTGTCCGCTGTGGGAGAAGGAATTGGTGTGTGTCTGCAAACTGGGGCAGACACTGAACTTCCCTGTTTCCTCCACTACTCAGGCAGGCAGATCTCCAACTGCCATCTCTTGCATCCTTAGCTTATAGCAAACAGAAACCAGAAAGCCATTATGAAAAAAAGAGAGAATTTAGCCCCTAAATTTCAATGGTGCTGATATAAATCATTCATGCAACAGATTGCAGTCATTTATTGCCTTTATTTGAGGTGCAAGAAACCTGTTAGATGCACCTCATAGAATTCATAGATTAGTCCTGATGAAGTCCAGGATTTGTGCCCAAAATGCAGAACTTCCCTATGAAAACTGTTAGTCATCTTCAGAGGGAATATTCTGGCACTGATTCTGGCTCTTCATCTCTGAAGTTCCTTCCCAGTCATAGAATCACAGAATTGTCAGGGCTGGAAGGGACCTCAAGGCTCAGCCAGTCCCAGCTCCCCTGCCATGGGCAGGGACACCTCACACTACAGCAGGTTGCTCACAGCCACATCCAGCCTGGCTGCAAACACCTCCAGGCAGGAGGCTGCCACCACCTCCCTGGGCAACCTATGCCAGGCTCTCACCACCCTCATGGGGAACAACTTCTTCCTCACATCCAATCTCAATCTCCCCATTTCTAGTTTTGTTCCATCCCCCCCAGTCCTATCCCTCCCTGACACCCACAAAAGTCCCTCCCCAGCTTTCTTGGAGCCTTTCTTCAGATACTGGAAGGCCACAAGAAAGTCTCCTCAGAGCCTTCTCCTCTCCAGACTGCACAACCCCAACTCCCTCAGTCTGTCCTCATGGCAGAGCAGCTCCAGCCCTCTGCTCATCCTTGTGGCCCTTCTCTGGACACCTTCCAGCACCTCCAGATCCTTCCTATAATAGAGGCTCCAGTCACAGGGCTTTGCCTCATGCTCCAGCTTTGCTGTCCCTTTCATAGAATCACAGAATCAGCCAGGTTGGAAAAGACCTCAGAGATCACCAAGTCCAACCTACTACCTAATACCTCCTGACAACTAAACCATGGCTCCAAGTGCCACATCCAAGCCTTTTTTGAGCATCTCCAGGGCTGGTGACTCCACCACCTCCATGGGCAACACATCCCAATGGCCAATTACATTTTCTGGGAAGAATTTCTTCCTCACCTCGAGCCTAAACTTTCCCTGGCACAGGTTGAGACTGTATCCTCTTGTTCTGGTGCTGTTTGCCTGGGAGAAGAGACCAACCCCCACCTCATGGCAGCCTCCTCTCAGGGATCTGTAGAGAGCAAGATGGTCTCCCCTGAGCCTCCTCTTCTCCAGGCTAAGCAACCCCAGCTCCCTCAGCCTCTCCTCACAGGGCTGTGCTCCAGACCCCTCCCCAGCTTTGTTGCCCTTCTCTGGACATGTTCAAGCATGTTTCAGTCCCAGGTCACAGTATCACAGTATCACTAGGGTTGGAAGAGACCTCAAAAATCATCAAGTCCAACCTGTCACCACAGACCTCATGACTATTAAACCATGGCACCAAGTGCCACATCCAATCCCCTCTTGAACACCTCCAGGGATGAGGACTCCACCACCTCCCTGGGCAGCACATCCCAATGGCGAACGACTCGCTCAGTGAGGAACTTTCTCCTCACCTCCAGCCTAAACCTCTCCTGGCACAGCTTGAGACTGTGTCCTCTTGTTCTGGTGCTGCTTGCCTGGGAGAAGAGCCCAACCCCTTCCTGGCTACAACCACCTTTCAGGTAGTTGTAGAGAGCAATGAGGTCACCCCTGAGCCTCTTCTTTTCCAGGCTAAACAACCCCAGCTCCCTCAGCCTGTCTCCTGCCAAACAAGCAGGCAGCTCTTCCCCCAGCCCAGAGGAGGACCTGGCAGCAGCCTCATGGGCAGCAGAGTGCTGGGGAGGAGAAAGTGACCTTGTACCTGCTCTTAGGACCAGACAGAGAGGACAAAAGTTCATTACCAAACCGTCTGAGCAGGGCAGTCTTTCAAAGAGCAAGAGTCACCTCTCAACAGAGGGACATCTGGTGACATTAGCTGAAGTTTCATGAAAGCTCTCTATGGCCTTTTCCAAACTAGAGCAGGTTTCACAAAGGAAGGCAGCAAGGAAGGAAGCAAATACAGAGCCCTGTGTGCTGGTGTTATCTCCATCTTCTGCCAGGCACTGCTGCTGAATCCAGCAGAGGGGCTGCACCTGACTGCCTCCTTCTGTGACAGAGGAGAGCCAGCGATGCAGGGATGTTTGTGATTTACAAAGATGTGCTTTGTGTGTGTGTGTGTGTCCTGCTTCCTTCCTTTATTTCATTATTTATTGAGTAAGATACTAGCTTCTGCTACTCACACAGAGCCAGCTGTTTGCAGGATGCCAAGAGCAGGTGGTCTGGGAGGCCTCTGATGAATTGCAAAAGACACTTCCCAGCTGCTGTCGCTGTGTGAAACGAGCAGACCTGCACAATCTTTAGCTGCAATTGGATTGTGCTTTTGAGCCAGCGAGGGAGACAGCCACTAGAACCACAGAGCATGACCAGCAGCCCACATAAAGGGTGTGCAAACACCAGTGATTAATGTTCCAGCAGCTCCCAGCACCTGAGCAGCTTGAAGAGGCTGAAGGGGAGCGGGAAAGGGATGGCTGGGAGGTGGGGTATGCATGGGGGGAGGGCTGCAGAGCAAGGGTCTGCTTACAGGAAAAAGAGGAGTAAGACAAGAAGGAACTATTTAATGAGGCTTAATGGTCATAGAACCATAGAATCAATCAGGTAGGGAAAGACTTGCCTTTGGAAAACTGCTTCTTTATTTACCCAGGCTTGTCCCCCGTTTGACTGCTGCCCCCACCCCAGAGAGGAGAGCCCCACACGAAGCTCTGCTGCACCTCTGCAGCACTGCCTGTAAATGCAGCAGCTTCAGGGGGTCACAAAGGTGGTTCATGGGGGGCATTGATGCTGCAGAGCATTATGGTCTATCTCATAAATATCACAGAATCAACCAGATAGGAAAAGACCTCAGAGATCATCAAGTCCAACCTATGACCCATCACCCAATACCTCCTGACAACTAAACCATGGCTCCAAGTGCCACATCCAAGCCTTTATTGAACACCTCCAGGGATGGTGACACCCTGGGCAGCACATTCCAATGGCCAATCTCTCTTGCTGGGAAGAACTTCTTCCTCACCTCCAGCCTAAACCTCCCCTGGCACAGCTTGAGGCTGTGTCCTCTTGTTCTGGTTGGGAAAAGAGCCCAACCCCCACCTGGCTACCACCTCCCTTCAGGGAGCTGTAGAGAGCAAGAAGGTCTCCCCTGAGACCTATAGTGGGTTCTTAGCAGCTCCCAGTTTTTAATGCTGTCTTGTAAACGGTGATGTTGTGCTTGAAAGTTTCCGTGGCCTTTTTTCCTCCCCCCTGCTCTCTCTCATCACCCCCACCCTTCTTTTTCTATTTCTTTTCACTTGTTTTTTCCCCTTCTTTTTCCTTTTTCTCCCCCTTCTCTTTTCAATTATGTAGGGCACTCCTGTGTGCTGCCTCACCAGGGGACCGTCCTTCGGTGGTAACCACATCCTCAAATGGTCACCGAAGAGATGCAGGGATAATGGGTTACAAAGACAGACATTAATAAGGTAAGATAAGAGAGGGGAGGTTTATTAATTTTTCAAGTAAAGTTAGGATGCCCAAGGGCACAGTAAAACTGTAAAGAATCTAGTGAGGGATGAGAGGCCTAGCTGATTAATGCAAGTCAGCTGTCCTCAGAGGGTGATTGCAATAATGATGAGATTATGGAAGAACCTGCTGAAGACAAATGAGATGCATGTGGAATAAAAACTAAGTGTCCTAGTTACTCTTTTGGAGTGCAGGGTGGATTTTATTAAGGAGGAACAGCAGTATAAATTACTGCTGACTGAGATGCCAGAGCCAGGAGCCTGGGGTTCCTTTGCCTGCCACGCAGCCCAGGGTGCCTGGCTTGAAAACCATCCAAAGCAAACAGGAAAAAGTTAAATGGGGGCTTCCTCCCCTCCTGCAGAAGGAGGCAGCTTTTCTGCTTGAGCTCTTTGATGTGCCTGGCCCACTGCTCCTCCCCCCATCTCCTCTTTCAGCTCCATTACCTCACTGCTTCCCTGGGCTGGGATGGATAATTCAGGGCTTCCAGTTTGTCCCAGGAGCCTTTCCCCTGGCCAGAAGTGGCTCTTATCCAGGCAGCCCCACCAGGCAGTGCATGAATAAGGCAATGTTTCAGAAGGCAGCAGTTTTCCCAGGCTGCCACCCTTCCCTTTCTGACCTACCTTCTCCATCTTACCATTCCTTGCCTTTTCCTCTCGTTCTCTTGCCACCTTTATCACTTTTTCCTTGGTATCCTCACCTTCTCTTATAATTTCTTTTGGCTTTTCCCCCTCTTCCCTGGGTGTGATGCTGCCTGCTGGTCCCATGCAGATCCCAGAATCACAGAATGTGAGGGGCTGGAAGGGACCTCCAAAGCTCATCCAGTCCAACCCTCTGCCAGAGCAGCATCGCCCAGAGCAGCTCACACAGGAACACATCCAGGTGGGTTTTGAATATCTCCAGAGAGGGAGACTCCACAACCCCCCAGGGCAGCCTGTTCCAGGGCTCTGTCACCCTCACAGTGAAAACATTTTCCCTCACATTTCCATGGAACTTCCTGTGACCACCACCATGGCCTCCCAGTGCCTCATTTCTGCACAGTCACACAGGGACCAGAGGCAAAATGGTTATCATGTTCAGGGGTGTTTGGGAGCTGATCAGCAGCACTACCTGATGAGGTAGTGTGTCCTCTGCAGTGCCTAAAAAGTGTAGGATCACTGTCCCTGGATATGTTCAAATGCTGTGTAGATGTGGCACTTTGGGACATGATTTAGTGGACATGGTGGTGTTGAGTTGATGGCTGGACGTCATAGATTTGTGGAATAGCAGGTTGGAAGGGACCCCAAGGATCATCTAGTCCAACCCTGATGATATTAAAAGTCTTTTCCAACAGTAATAATTCTGTGGTTCTATGTGAGGAAGAAGTTGTTCCCCATGAGGGTGGTGAGAGCCTGGCACAGGTTGCCCAGGGAGGTGGTGGCAGCCTCATGCCTGGAGGTGTTTGCAGCCAGGCTGGAGGTGGCTGTGAGCAACCTGCTGTAGTGTGAGGTGTCCCTGGCCATGGCAGGGGGGTTGGGACTGGCTGATCCTTGAGGTCCCTTCCAACCCTGACAATTCTGTGATTCTATGATTCTGTGGTTCTCTATTCTCTGGTTCTGTGATTCTTTGGTTCCATGATTCTATGACTGACTGCCTGAGGTGGGAGGGCAGGGGAAGCCTTCCAGATGCAGGAGGTTGGCAAGCCTGTGCCAAGTCATGCAGCAAGAAGCAAAGTACAGTGATGAGCGTGGTACCAGTGGCATGATGTGGCCTTTCAGATGAATTCTCCAGCTCCTCTGTTTCTTTTCAGTGTATTAACTGTCCATGGTAGCAAGAAATGGTAATCTGGGCTGCTTGTGCTGCAGTGCAAAGTCAAGCATTTCAATTAGAAAATCTGTTTCTAATGGGTTTCAGCAATATAGTAATGAACTTCCACTTCAGGATTAATCCTGGGATTTAGAGTTCCTGGCCAGGCTGGTTTTTTTTCCCCTACAAATTCCAGTAGATCAGCCTGGGCATGATAAGGCTTTACCACCTCCACACAGCCTTGAGTTTGCCTCCTCCTGCACACTTTCATCTCCCCTTTATCACCCTTCTAAAATCACAATATGGTTTTCTCATCTCTTTTTGCCTTGATTGATTTATTCACATGGAACAGGTTGCCCAGGAAAGTTGTGGATGCCCCTTCCCTGGAGATGTTCAAGGCCAGGTTGGATGAGGCCATGAGCAAGGTGGGCTAGGGGAAGGTGTCCCTGCCTATGGCAGGTGGGGTGGAACCAGATGATCTTTAAGATCCCTTCCAATCCAAACAGAGTCACAGAATTATTGAGGCTGGAAAAGACCTCTGAGATCATCAAGCCTGTGACCTAACACCGCATCATCAGCTAAACCATGGCACCAAGTGCCACATCCAAGCTTTTCTTCAAGACCTCCAGTGATGGCAACTCCATCACCTCCCTGGGCAGTCCATCCCAGTGCCTAATCAGCCTTCCTGTGAGGAATTGCTTCCTAATATCCAACCTCAACCTCCCCTGGGGCAGCTTCATACCATGCCCCCTTGTCCTGTCACTGGCTGCCTGGGAGAAGAGCCTGACCCCCACCTGACTACAACTTCCTTTGAGGTTGCTGTAGAGAGTGATAAGGTCCTCTCTAAGCCTCCTCTTCTCCAGGCTGAACACCCCCAGCTCCCTCAGGCAAACCATTCTATGATTTATACTTTTTTTACTGGATGTAAGTCCCTACTGTCCAAGCAGCCCTTTCTCCTACAGCCTAACCCTGTAATGACCTGCTGGATGGGCACTGCTGCCTTATGAAGATGCTCTAACTACACATTGCTGCAGCAGACTCTGGATGGCTGCTCTCATTTAGTTTTAAAGGGCTTCATTTTAGCAGCTCCCTACATATATATGACACAGTCTCAAGCTGTGCCAGGGGAGGTTTAGGCTGGAGGTGAGGAGAAAGTTCTTCCCAGAAAGAGTAATCAGCCATTGGGATGTGCTACCCAGGGAGGTGGTGCAGTCCCCATCCCTGGAGGTGTTCAAGAAAGCCTTGGATGTGGCACTTGGAGCCATGGTTTAGTTGTCAGGAGGTGTTATGGATTAGGTAATAGGTTGGATTGATCTCTGAGGTCTTTTCCTACCTGGTTGATTCTGTGAGTCTATGATATTTATGTGACAGACCATAATGCTCTGCAGCATCGATGCCCTCCATGAACCACCTTTGTTACCCCCTGAACCTGCTGCATTTGCAGGCAGTGCTGCAGAGGTGCAGCAGAGCTTCATTTGGGGCTCTCCTCTCTGGGAGAGGGGGGAGCAGTCAGACGGGGGACAACCCTGGGTAAATAAAGAAGCAGTTTTTCCAAAGGCAAGTCAAAGAAGGAAGCCACAAACCTCCAGGAATAACAGCCCTAAAAGATCATGCAAGTATCGTGCCTCTGATTCCCAGTAGCAGATGTTTGGGGCGGTGAAACTCCCAGCAGAACAGCTGCGGGGATGTAGAATCACATCTGGGCTTGCGCCGGGGCTGCATCATTACCCAGCGACAGCAGAGCAGCCAGATGCTCCCAATTCATTTCAGGGACAGAGCTGAGAGCCTGAGCCCATGAAGATCCCTGCTGCACAGCTGCCACTTACCGCTGGCCAGGGCCATTGCTGGCGGTGCGGCTGAGGCGCTGGCACAGGCTGGCCGTGCGGCGCTGCAGCAGCGCTGCCTCGCCCCGGGAGCTTTGGGCCGGGCCTGTGAAAGTTTGCACAGGGCTTGAGCAGAAAAGTACTGAAATGTAAACAAATCACTGCTGGAAAGGAAAAGAAAGGTAATTGTAAACAACCCCATTGGAAGAGGTAAGGGGCTAAAACTGGTTGTGGCAAAACAATTGGGTGACAGGTTGGACTTGATGATCTTTGAGGTCTTTTTCAACCTTATTGATTCTGTGATTAGATGAATTTATCTCTCTTCTGGCTTCTTTGCTCTAGGAGATACTAACTTGCTTCTGCTTGACCTTGGCTGCATTGTTTTGGCTAAGTTTAACATCATTCTGCTCCTTTCTCTTGTCCCTTTTGTTCAGGGAGGTAAGGGGGGAGGCAAGGAGGGAGAAGCTAGCAGCTTCCCCTGGCCTTTGACCATGGGGGTCCTTGTGCTGTTTATTGATTATAAATAGCTGTAAATCATAGAATTGTCAGGGTTGGAAGGGACCTCAAGGATCAGCCAGTTTCAACCTCCCTTCCATGCCCAGGGACACTACAGCAGGTTGCTCACAGCCACATCCAGCCTGGCTGCAAACACCTCCAGGCAGGAGGCTTCCACAACCTCCCTGGGCAACCTGTGCCAGGCTCTCACCACCCTCCTGGGGAACAACTTCTTCCCAACATCCAATCTGAATCTCCCCACTCCTAGTTCTGCTCCATCCCCCCCAGTCCTATCACTCCCTGACACTCTAAAAAGTCCCTCCCCAGCTTTCTTTTGGCCCCCTTCAGATACTGGAAGGCCACAATTAGGTCTCCTGGGAGTCTTCTTTACTGCAGACTGCACAACCTCAGCTCCCTCAGTCTGTCCTCATAGCAGAGCAGTTCCAGCCCTCTGCTTATCCTTGTGACTCTTCTCTGGACACCTTCCAGCACCTCCAGATCCTTCCTGTAATAGAGGCTCCAGAACTGGACACAATGTTCCAGGTGGGGTCTCTGAAGGAACATTGGGGGGGCACAAGAATCCAAAAGGGTTTCCAAGTGCCTCTCAAATCAATGTAAACTCCTCATGTCTCAAGACTGTTGCTGAATCATAGAATCACCTGGCTGGAAAAGACCCAACCCAGCCACAACCTAATATAGCATAGCATAGCATAGCATAGCATAGCATAGCATAGCATAGCATAGCATAGCATAGCATAGAGTAGAATTAACCAGGTTGGAAGAGACCTTCGAGATCATCAAGTCCAACCTATCACCCAGCACCATCTGATCAACTAAACCATGGCACCAAGTGCCTCATCCAGGCTCTTGCTGAACACCTCCAGGGATGGTGATATCCCTCTGGACACTGCTGTTAAACTATAAGGTCTCACCATGAAGGTGGGGAAGGACAGTTCAGCAGGGCTTGTACTGAGAGTACATGGGACAGTGGTTTGAAACTGAAGCAGGGGAGGTTTAAGTTGGACACCAGGAGGAATTGTTTTCCCAATGAGGGTGGTGAAATACTGGAACAGGTTGCCCAAGGATGTGGTTGAGGCTCCATCCCTGGAGACATTAAAGATCAGACTTGATGTGTCCCTGAGCAGCCTGCTCTAGTTGGGGGTGTCTCTGCTGAGTGCAGGCCAATCTGATCTCCTTCTATGCCCAGGTGACTGCCTAGTGGATGTGGGGCAGGCTGTGGATGGAGTCTTCCTGGACTTCAGCAAGGCCTTTGACACCATCCCCCACAGCAAACTCCTGGCCAAGCTGTCAGCCCCTGGCTTGGACAGCAGCTCTCTGAGCTGGGTTAGGAACTGGCTGGGGGCTGAGCCCAGAGAGTGGTGGTGAATGGTGCCACAGCCAGCTGGCAGCCAGGCACTAATGGTGTGCCCCAGGGATCAGTGCTGGAGACCATCCTGTTCAATATCTTTATTGATGATCTGGATGAGGGCATTGAGTCCATCATCAGCAAATTTGCAGATGACAGCAAGCTGGGGGCAGGAGTTGATCTGTTAGAGGGTAGGAGAGCTCTGCAGAGGGACCTTGCCAGGCTGGACAGATGGCAGAGTCCAAGGGCAGGAGACTGAACACATCCAAGTGCCAGGTTCTACACACTGGCCACAACAACCCCAGGTAGTGCTACAGGCTGGGGTCACAGTATCACAGTATCACCAAGGTTGGAAGAGACCTCAAAGATCATTGAGTCAGAGTGGCTGAGAGCAGCCAGGCTGAAAGGGACCTGGGGGGACTGGTTGACAGCAGCTGAACATGAGCCAGCAGTGTGCCCAGGTGGCCAAGAAGGCCAATGGCATCCTGGCCTGCATCAGGAAGAGTGTGGCCAGCAGGAGCAGGGAAGTCATTGTGCCCTGTGCTCAGCACTGGTTAGGCCACACCTTGACTCCTGTGTCCAGTTCTGGGCTCCTCAGTTTAGGAAAGATGTTGAGCTGCTGGAAGGTGTCCAGAGAAGGGCAACAAGCTGTCTCAAGCTGTGCCAGGGGAGGTTTAAGCTGGAGGTGAGGAAGAAGTTCTTCATAGAAAGAGAGATTGGACATTGGAATGTGCTGCCCAGGGAGGTGGTGGAGTCACCATCCCTGGAGGTGTTTAGGATGTGCCTGGATGAGGCACTTGGTGCCATGGTTTAGTTGATCAGATGGTGTTGGCTGATAGGTTGGACCTGATGATCTCGAAGGTCTTTTCCAACCTGGTTAATTCTATTCTATTCTATTCTATTCTATTCTATTCTATTCTATTCTATTCTATTCTATTCTATTCTATTCTATTCTATTCTATTCTATTCTATTCTATTCTATTCCATTCCATTCCATTCCATTCCATTCCGACAAGCTGACCTTGGAGTGTCCTTTCCAACCTGATGCAATCTGTGAATCTGTGGCAACCACAACCAGGGCTTAAAAGCTTTTAAGCCTTGCTTAAAAATGCCTGCAGGGTTTCCTCGGAGCTCATCTCTGAGTGCAAATCCTTTTACTGCCTGCAAGTTTCATTCATGTCATCCTTGCATTGTGTGGAAGCAGCATGGCAACAGAGAGCACCTGAGGAAAACAAAGGTTAAGACCAATTCCTGTGCCTTCCAAGAGGGCAGGTTTATGGTTTCAGGAGACAAGTTCCTGTCTGCATGGGTGAAATTGTGCAGCTTTCTTTTTCTCCCTGCCAAAACCAATTGCATACAAAACTTGAATGGGAAAGAGGAGGGAAATATTAAGATGCTGCCTGGAAGAGAAGCTGATGTCAGAGACTGGAGTGCAGGAGAGAAATCAATAGCTTTGTGTAAGAGCAAAGTCCATAATCACTCTGCAGACATACCTCAGAGAATATCTGCATTTAACTGCTTTTGTGTAAAGCCTTCCAGGGAACTGAACATCATAATAATTAATCATGCAATTAATACTTAATTTCTAAAGGACACAGTGTGCCCCACACTCCTGCAGAGGCACTGGGGGTGAGGAGGAACTGAAAAATAGGATTCAAATGGAAAAATAACTCATTAACACGAAGACAAGAAAGATGATAAGCATGGGAGCATCACAAGGGGAGGAAAGATGTGCCACTGCAGAGGCAGAGGCAGGGCAGAACAAACTCAGAAGTTCCCAGACTCATCCTGCTCCTAAGCAGACTCCCATTTGCCTTACAGAGTCACAGAATTGTTTGGGTTGAAAAAGGCCTCTAAGATAATCTAAGGTGGCCAAGAAGGCCAATGGCATCCTGGCCTGCATCAGGAACACTGTGGCCAGCAGGAGCAGGGAAGTCATTGTGCCCTGTGCTCTGCACTGGTGAGGCCACACCTCGAGTCCTGTGTCCAGTTCTGGGCTCCTCAATTTAAGAAGGACATTGAGAGACTTGAAGGTGTCCAGAGAAGGGCAACAAGGCTGGGGAGGGGTCTGGAGCACAGCCCTGGGAGGAGAGGCTGAGGGAGCTGGGGTTGCTTAGCCTGGAGAAGAGGAGGCTCAGGGGAGACCTCATTGCCCTCTCCAGCTCCCTGAAGGGAGGTTGTAGCCAGGTGGGGGTTGGTCTCTTCTCCCAGGCACCCAGCATCAGAACAAGAGGACACAGTCTCAAGCTGTGCTGCCCAGGGAGGTGGTGGAGTCATCATCCCTGGAGGTGTTTAGGAAGAGCCTGGATGAGGCACTTGGTGCCATGGTTTAGCTGTCAGGAGGTGTTAGGTATTAGGCTATAGGTTGGACTGGATGATCTCTGAGGTCTTTTCCAACCTTATTGATTCTATGATTGATTCTTTGAATGAATGATTCTATGATTCTATGACTGACTAGATCACTACAGACAGCAGGATCACTACAGTGTGATCACTACAGAGCAGATCACTGGAATGTATCAGTAAATGGAAACAAACATTAGGAGTCTAAAGCCCAGGATGGGTGAGCTGGAGTTGCTGGTTGAAAGTATCCCTGTATTTCCACCTAGGATTTAGGGCCATAAGGCTGATCAGTGAGACACTGGAATGCTGATCAAAGGAGATTCAGTCACCAAGCTGGTTTGTTTTCTAAAGCATTGGGGAACAGGATCACAGGAGGCAGTGTTTTCTGAAAGCCATACTCACATAAAAATGGGCTGAGGGGGGGACACTTGGACAAGTTGGAGAGGTGGCTCAGGTGAACCTCATGAGGCTCAACAAGAGCAAGTGCAGGGTTCTGCACCTGGGCTGGAACAATCCTCACTGTCAGTACAGACTTGGGGAGGAGGTGATAGAAAGCAGCCCTGAGGAAAAGGATTTGGGGGTGCTGATGGATGAGAAGCTGGACATGAGCAGTGTGAGCTTGCAGCACAGGAGGCAAATCACAGCCTGGGCTGCATCCAAAGCAGCATTGCCAGAGATCCAGAGAGGTGATTCTGCCACTTTGCTCTGCTGAGACCTCACCTGCAGTGCTGTGTGCAGGTCTGGAGCCCTCAGTGTAGGAAGGACTTGGACCTGATGGAGAGGGTCCAGAGGAGGGCCATGAAAATGATCAGGGTGTTGGAGCAGCTCTGCTACAAGGACAGGCTGAGGGAAATGAGGTTGTTCAGCCTGGAGAAGAGAAGGCTCCAGGGAGACCTAATAACAACCTGCCAGTACCTGAAGGGGGCTACAGGAAGGATGGAGAGAGACTGTTTGCAAAGGCCTGCAGGGACAGGACCAGGGGCAATGGCTTTAAACTAGAGAAGAGCAGATTGAGATTGGATATCAGGAAGAAGTTCTTCACTATGAAGGTAGTGAAGCACTGGAAGAGGTAGCCTGGGGAGGTGGTTGAGGGCCCATCCCTGGAGATATTTAAGGTGAGGCTGGACAGGGCTCTGGGCAACCTGATGGGGATGTCCCTGCTGACTGCAGGGAGGTTGGACTGGATGAGCTTTGGAGGTCCCTCCTGGCCCCAGACCATTCTATGATTCAATGATTCTGTGACTGTGCTGACTTGCCAGTGATGGTTACTTGGAAGTGTTTGCCTGGGAGATATCTGCAGCCTTCTCAATATTCTTCTTCAGCTGTGTAATTCCATACCCTGCAGCGTGGGTATCCCTTAAGAAAACTGCTTTCTGTTTCACAGGCATCAACTCTGAATGTTAAATGGAAAGGAGATAAAAGAATCACAGTGGTAAGGGCTGCACAATCCCACCCTCTTTATTTTACAACAAGCTGCTGAGGTATTTGCTTCTTTACATTTTAATGCAGATATAAAAGGGTGCTCTGGGAAATCTGTACCACTATTACTAAATGTCACTGAGCAGAGCTGAGTCTGCTGGTGACTCACCCTCAAAAGATTTGATTCAGTGTGCAGCAGCTTCTCAAGAATTGAGTTCTCACTCTGGGCTCCATCAACCTCATTGCTGCCTGCAACTATCTGAAGGGAGGTTGTAGCCAGGTGGGGGTTGGTCTCTTCTCCCAGGCAAGCAGCAGCAGAACAAGAGGACACAGTCTCAAGCTGTGCCAGGGGAAGTTCAGGCTGGATGTTAGGAAGAAGTGCTTCCTATTAACAAAATGACAGGGTAAGAGGAAATGGCCTCAAGCTGCACTAGAGGAGGTTTAGATTGGAGATCAGGTAAAACTTCCTCACCAAAAGGGTTGTGGGGAGCAGCCAGGCAGAAAGGGACCTGGGGGTACTGGTTGATAGTAGGCTGAACATGAGCCAGCAGTGTGCCCAGACAGCCAAGAAGGCCAATGGCATCCTGGCCTGCATCAGGAAGAGTGGAGTCCCCATCCCTGGAGGTGTTGAAGAAAGATGTGGCCATGGCACTTGGGGACATGGTTAATGGCTGTGGTGCTGTTAGCTTGATGGTTGGACTCCAACTCAAATATTTCTATGATTCTGAGAAGTATTCTCAATAGTCTTTATATAATCTATTTCATCAGCTCCTCTTACTGTGCTTGATCTTGGAGGGCTTTTCCAGCCCAAATTATTCTATGACAGTGTTATTCTCTCAAGCTGATTAGGTCAAGGGTGGCTCTTCACAGCAGGATGTGGAGCCCTGTGGAGAGGGACCTGGGAGTGCTGGTGGCTAACAAGCTCTGCATGGGACAGCAACGAGCCCTGGGGGCCAAGAAGGCCAATGGGGTCCTGGGGTGCATCAGAGGAGTGTGGCCAGCAGAGCCAGGGAGGTTCTCCTCCCCCTCTGCTCTGCCCTGGTGAGATCTCATCTAGAATATTGCATCCAGGTCTGGGCTCCCCAGCTCAGGAGGGGCAGGGATCTGCTGGAGAGAGTCCAAGGGAGGGCTCCAAGGATCCTGAAGGACTGCAGCACTGCCTGGGGAGGAGAGGCTGAGAGCCCTGGGGCTGGTTAGTGTGGAGGGGAGAAGACTGAGAGGGGATTTAGTAAATGCCTATAAATATCTGAGGGCTGGGGGTCAGGGAGAAGGGGACAGGCTCTGCTCAGTTGCACCCTGGGATAGGACAAGGGGCAATGGATGGAAACTCCAGCACAGGAGGTTCCACCTCAACATGAGGAGGAACTTCTTCACTGTGAGGGTCACAGAGCCCTGTAGCAGGCTGCCCAGAGAGGTTGTGGAGTCTCCTTCTCTGGAGACTTTCAAGACCCATCTGGATTCATTCCTGTGTGACTTGTGCTGGATTCTTTGGTCCTGCTCTGTCAGGGGGTTTGGACTTGCTGTTCTCTGGAGGTCCCTTCCAGCCCCTAACATCCTGTGAGCTGTGATGTAGCTGTTGCACACAGGAACTCCCTGCTTTTTGTAGATGCAAGCACTATGGTTTCTGACTCCCTTGTAAAGTCCAGGAGATACCAGGGAAGGAAAGAGACAGAAGAAATGGGACAGTGCTGGGGAGCTGCTCCCTCAGAGGCAGTGGGAAGCAAAGAATAAATGAGACCAGCCCTGAGTTTCTGTAATTTTCACAGCAGGTTGGACGTGCAGTGTTGCTGAGAAGGAACACCTGTGCCCCTGCAAAGCAAATCCTCAGGAGAAGAGTCACAGACTCTGATGGAAACAGCAGGGTTCTGCAGAAGGCATCCCCTGGAAATGTTTGCAATGCCCCAAGGATTTCAAGAGAGCATTATTGTCCCTGCAGCCAGCATTTCTATGAGGCTTTTGACACTGCCTCCCATAACATCCCTGTGAGAAAGCTGAGGAAGTGTGGCACAGAAGAGCAGACAGTGAGGTGGATTAGGAGGTGGTGACACAACAGAGCCCAAAGACAGTCAGTGGCGCCAAGTCCAGCTGGAGAGCTGTAACTAGAGGAGTCCCCCAGGGATAAGGGCTAGGTCTGGTCCTGTTCAACATCTTCATCAATGACATTGATGAGGGGACAGGCAGGCAGAGTCTGCTCAGCAAGAAGGGAGGTTGTAGACAGATGGATGTTGGTCTCTTCTCCCAGGCGGCCAGTACCAGAACAAGAGGACACAGTCTCAGGCTGCGCCAGGGGAGGTTCAGGCTAGATGTTAGGAAGAAGTTCTATACAGAAAGAGTGATTGCACATTGGAATGGGCTGCCTGGGGAGGTGGTGGAGTCGCCATCACTGGAGGTTTTCAGGAGGAGACTTGATGGGGTGCTTGGTGCCGTGGGTTAGTTGTTTGGGTGGTGTTGGATTGGTTGATGGGTTGGATGCGATGATCTTGAAGGTCTCTTCCAACCTGGTTTATTCTATGTATTCTATGTATTCTATGGGAGGCTTGGCTGGGACACCTGAAGGCTGTGCAGCCATTCAGGGACTTCGACAGACTGAGAGTTGGGCAGAGAGGAACCTAATGAGGTTCAACAAGGACAAGTGCAGAGTCCTGCAGCTGGGGAGGAAGAATAAACTGCAGCAGCACAGGCTGGGAGGGGATCTGCTGGAGAGCAGCTCTGGGGAGAAGGACCTGGGAGTGCTGGTGGCTAACTATGTGCCCTGGGGGCCAAGAAGGCCAATGGGATCCGGGGGTGCATTGAGAGGAGCGTGACCAGCAAGTCACAGTGATGTGCCTGGATGAGGCACTTGGTGCCATGGTTTAGTTGATCAGATGGTGCTGGGTGATAGGTTGGACTCGATGATCTCAAAGGTCTTTCCCAACCTGGTTAATTCTATTCCCATTCCATTCCATTCCATTCCATTCCATTCCATTCCATATTAGGTTGTGACTGGATTGGATGATCTTAAGGTCTTTTCCAGCCAGGTGATTCCATGATTCAGCAACAGTCTTGAGACATGAGGAGTTTACATTCATTTGAGAGGCACTTGGGAACCCTTTATGATTCTTGTGCCCCACAATGTTCCTTCAGAAGCTGAAGAGCAGTGCCCTCATGTTTTCCTCAGGTCCTTTCTGTTGCCATTCTGCTTCCACACAATGCAAGGTTGGACTTGATGGTCTTGAAGGTCTTTTCCACCCTGGTTAATTGTATTCTATTCTATTCTATTCTATTCTATTCTATTCCATTCCATCCTATCCCATCCCATCCCATCCCATCCCATCCCATCCCATCCCATCCCATCCCATCCCATCCCATCCCATCCCATCCCATCCCATCCCATCCCATCCCATCCCATCCCATCCCATCCCATCCCATTCTATTCTATTCTATTCTATTCTATTCTATTCTATTCTATTCTATTCTATTCTATTCTATCCTATCCTATCCTATCCTATCCTATCCTACTCCTATTCTATTCTATTCTATTCTATTCTATTCTATTCTATTCTATTCTATTCTATTCTATTCTTATCAAGACTGATGGGCTGAAACATTGTCCTTCTGAAGGCTCCCACTGCTTTCATATAATCAGCTCCTGGGTTTGCATCACCCCTGAGGCTTTCTCAAGGTGTGGGCATGGTGCAGCTGGTATACCAGGGGCTGTGTCTTGAGAGAAAATGAGGTAAACTAACTCATCCTCCAGCTATATGCCTCAGAAGGGAGAGATTGTTTTCATTCTATAATTATCTTTTGCCTTTTTTTTTTTTTTTTTAAATAAAATAAATGAGTCTAGACTCCATCAGGCAAATGTTCTGGGAACAAACAACCTCTTCTGGTGATGGCATTCAACAAGTCCAAGTGCCGGGTGCTGCACTTTGGCTACAGCAGCCCCAGGCAGAGCTATAGGCTGGGGTCAGAGTGGCTGAGAGTAACCAGGCAGAGAGGGATCTGGGGGTGCTGATTGACAGCTGCCTAAACATGAGCCAGCAGTGTGCCCAGGGGGCCAAGAAGGCCAAGGGCATCCTGGCCTGCAGTAGGAAGAGTGTGGCCAGCAGGAGCAGGGAGGTCATTGTGCCCTGTGCTCAGCACTGCTCAGGCCACACCTTGAGTCCTGTGTCCAGTTCTGGGCTCGTCAGGTTAGGAAGGACATTGAGAGACTTGAAGGTGTCCAGAGAAGGGCAAGAAAGCTGGGGAGGGGTCTGGAGCACAGCCCTGTGAGGAGAGGCTGAGGGAGCTGGGGTTGCTTAGCCTGGAGAAGAGGAGGCTCAGGGGAGACCTCATTGCTCTCTACAACTACCTAAAGAGAGGTTGTAGCCAGGTGGGGGTTGGTCTCCTCACTCTAGCACCCAGCACCAGAACAAGAGTACACAGTCTCAAGCTGTGCCAGGGGAGGTTTAGGCTGGAGGTGAGGAGAAAGTTCTTCCCAGCAAGAGAGATTGGCTATTGGGATGTGCTGCCCAGGGAGGTGGTGGAGTCCCCATCCCTGGAGGTGTTCAAGAGGGGATTGGATGTGGCACTTGATGCCATGGTTTAGCCATGAGGTCTGTGGTGCCAGGTTGGACTTGATGACCTTTGAGGTCTCTTCCAACCTTGGTGATACTGTGATTCTGTGATACTGTGTGCAGGTCTGGAGCCCTCAAAAGGAAGGACATGGACCTGAAGGGTGTGGAGGTATTCAAGGTGAGGCTGAACAGGGCTCTGGGCAACCTGATCTAGTGGAGGATGTCCCTGCTGCCTGCAGGGGTTTGGACTGGGTGAGCTTTGGAGGTCCCTTCCAGCCCAGCCCATTCTATGGTTTTATGATTCTATATAATTTTGGACAACTGTCACCCAGACTTGATCCTACAGTGACAGACTCAGTTTACCACCTGCAAACCTCTGGCCCTTCTGCTTTGCAGGGAGGTGGCACCACCCAGCACACATTTAGTCCTAGCTTAAAATTTGCTCTCTACAGAGAGTTGCCCTCTACAACAACCTGAAGGGAGTTTGGAGCCAGGTGGAGGTTGGTCTGTTCTCCCTAGGGTAAGTGATACAAGGAGAGGAAATGGCCTGAAATTGTGGCTGGGGAGGGTTATGTTGGAGATCAGGAAAACTTTCCTTGATGCAAAAGTGGTCAGTGATTGGCAGAGGCTGCCCAGGGAGGTGGTGGAGTCCCCATCCCTGGAGGTGCTCCAGAAAGGTGTGGCCATGGCACTTGGGGCCAGGGTTTAGTGGCCTGATGGTTGGACTTGATAACCTTAGAGGGCTTTTCCAACTGAAACAGTTCCATGATGCTCTAAAATAAAGCAGCTGGCTGGTAATTACAAGTGTGAAGATAAGTTAAGGAAGTCTGGCATCAAACTGAAATGAACTTGGGCTCATTTTAGGATGTAAACAAAAGTTAATGAAAGTGCTCATAAAGAAGAAGAAACCAAACCCTTAATATGCAGTTATGAAAACATATAAACACATAGTAATTATGAGCAGTAACAGAATCAGAAGTGGGTGCAAATGAGAGCTGCTTGATGTTGCCCTGCAGAGAAGAAGCCATCTGTGTGCATCAAGAACCATCATCTCTTGGTTCTCTGGGGTAGAAGAGAATTGTGCATAGAGTCATAGAATCAATAAGGCTGGAAAAGATCTCAAAGATGATCAAGTCCAACCTAAGGGCAACATAGTTGGTGAGGGGCTTGGAAGAGAAGCCCTGTGAGGAGAGGCTGAGGGAGCTGGGGTTGCTTAGCCTGGAGAGGAGGTGACTCAGGGGTGACCTCATTGCTCTCTGCAACTACCTGAAGGGGGGTTGTAGACAGGCAGAGGTTGGTCTCTTCTCCCAGGCAGCCAGCACCAGAACAAGAGGACACAGTCTCAGGCTGCACCAGGGGAGGTTTAGGCTGGAGGTTAGGAGAAAGTTTTACACAGAGAGAGTGATTGCCCATTGGAATGGGCTGCCTGGGGAGGTGGTGGAGTCACCATCACTGGAGGTGTTCAGGAGGAGACTTGACAGGGTGCTTGGTGCCGTGGGTTATTTGATTAGATGGTGTTGGATGATAGGTTGGATGCGATGATCTTGAAGGTCTCTTCCAACCTGGTCTGGTCCATTCCATTCCATTCCATTCCATTCCATTCCATTCCATTCCATTCCATTCCATTCCATACACCTCCTGACATGGCTCCAAGTGGCTACCGCCAATCCTGTTTTGAGCACCTCCAGGGATGGTGGGCAGGGATTGGCACAGGCTGCCCAAGAGGTGGTGGAGTCCCCATCCCTGGAGGTGTCCCAGAAACCTATGACCAAGGCACTTGGGGCCATGGCTTAGTGGCCAGGGTGGGGTTAGGCTGATAGGCCAACTTGATGATCTTAGAGGTCTTTTCCAACTAAACCAATTCCATGATTCTTTGATTATCACAGAGAACTTACAGAAGTCCACACTGACACCACCAGAGCTGATTTTCAGGCTGTCTTCCAAATCTCTGTGGGCAGCTTTGTGCCATCCCCCCTTCCCCTTTCCAACAAATAGAAGCAGAGGCTTGCTGCAGAAATAAAACCTCCCAGATTTCAACCCTTGGTCCAATTCACTCTTTCATTTCCATTTCCATCTTCATTTATCACTTTTGTTGCAGGCAATCTTCTGAGCCCATCTGCCCCTCTGGAAAGGCTTTTTACTGCTTTCTACATTCCCTCTGGGTATTGGGCTGGATCAGTTGCTGTTGATGGAGTTGTCTGAGTGCCCTTAAAACTGTGGTATTTGGGGCTTTTTTTTCCAGGGTGTGGCCGTTTGACGCTGTGCCTTTATGAAAGGGGCACACTGGCTAAATGTTTATAAAATATTTTGGTATTCTAAATGAATTTCATTGGTAGGATTGTGGGAGGTGAGATTGTTAGACCCAGGGCAGCTGGAACTTTCTCTCAGTCTTCCTTCCTTCACTGTCCCTCTCGGCTGGATCTGCTTCTGGGCTTCTTGCCAAAAGATAAGAACTAACTCCCTGTGCATAGGCCTCCGCTTGCTGTACTAACTCCCTTTTCGTCTCTTCTTCTACCTCTTTTGGGGGAGAAGGGAGGTAGGGGGGTGAAGGGGGCACAGGGGGAAGCCCCCTCTGTGGGGGGTCTGGTTTCTGGTTGAGTTCATTTGCTGTATATTCCTGTATATACTGTAAAATACCTGTATTTGTTGTGTTACACAGAATCTCTTTCCTTGTAAAATATACTCTCATTTCTCCGACTGGGTTTAGCCGTGGTCTCTTTCTCAGTGGGGGAGGGAAAGCAGAGCCTTTCCTTTCAAACCACCACACTCTTTTTATTGGCGCCCAACATGGGGCCAACTGCAGCTCGGATTGCAAAAGATGGAGAGTTTAAATTTAGTTCTGGGCGTCGGTTTGGGTTTGGAAAGTTGGGGCTCAGGTTTTGTGTTACTGGGGTGACTGTGTAAACTCCTGTGGACTGCAGAAGGATACCTGGTGCGTGGCTGATGGCATGAAAGTCCCTCCTGTTGCTTGGGGTGGTTCTTTCTGTGACTTTCTGCCCAGGGTGGCTTAAGAGTGCTCGAGTAGCCTAAGAGGGCGAGACCTGCCTTCTCCTCGTTCCCTGCGGAGCGGCAGGGAGCGGAGGAGGGGCAGCAGCAAGCAGAGCGTGGTCGGCCTGCGGCCACTGCAGGGGCGGACACCCGCGGCGAGCGGGCAAGCGACTGCTGGAGGTGACTCGGACTCTGCATCGCGGCGACAGAGACGGCGGGGGCCGGGCCGGGCCGCGTTCAGGCGGCGGTGGCAGCTGTAAATCTTTCCCTGGTGTTTTCGGACGTGCTCCGAAAATGGCGCCGAGCACCTGGCTCCGCCTCCCTGCTTCTTCAGCGGGCTGTGGCGCAGCTCCTCCCTCTTCCGGGGGTGGAGGTTGTGCAGCCGGATGCTGTCCTGCCTCGGTACGCGAGCGCCCAGCCGGGGGGTGCGGAGTGCCTCTGACATGCATCCGTGTAGCTTTGGTCCGCGTGAAAGCGGTTGGCTGCGGCACCCTGGATGGATTGAAAAAGGCAGTCGTGGAGCCGGATTGTTCCGACTGGCCTGCCCCAGGGGTGGAGAATTTGCCGCTGAATATGAGAGTAAAGGCTTGGCTGAGAAGTTGTGAGGTATTTCCAGGTGACCAGGATGTCCCAAGGAGTCCACAAGGAATTCACACTGCAGGAGAAGGACTGCGTCGCTGGGAGGTTCCATCACATGAGGAAGAACAACTGGAATGGACTGATGCTTGAGCCTGAATGAGAGACTGTTTGAGTGGACGCCCAGATGAAGATATGGACTCCGCCGTTGGACACAGGGAAATCTTGCATTCTGGATCTGTCTGTGATTTCTCTGAGATGCTGTCAAATCAATGAAGTTTCACTTCAGCTCCCACAAAGTGGCATCCTGGCCTGCATCAGGAAGAGTGTGGCCAGCAGGAGCAGGGAGGTCATTGTGCCCTGTGCTCAGCACTGGTTAGGCCACACTTTGAGTCCTGTGTCCAGTTCTGGGCTCCTCAGGTTAGGAAAGATGTTGAGATGCTGGAAGGTGTCCAGAGAAGGGCAACAAAGCTGGAGAGGGGTCTGGAGCACAGCCCTGTGAGGAGAGGCTGAGGGAGCTGGGGTTGCTTAGCCTGGAGGAGAGGAGGCTCAGGGGAGACCTCATTGCTCTCTGCAACTCCCTGAAGGGAGGTTGTAGCCAGGTGGGGGTTGGTCTCTTCTCCCAGGCAAGCAGCAGCAGAAAAAGAGGACACAGTCTCAAGCTGTGCCAGGGGAGGTTTAGGCTGGAGGTGAGGAGCTGCCCAGGGAGGTGGTGGAGTCACCATCCCTGGAGGTGTTTAAGAAGAGCCTGGCTGAGGCACTTGGTGCCATGGTTTAGTTGATGAGATGGTGTTGGGTGATAGGTTGGACTTGCTGATCTCTGAGGTCTTTTCCAACCTGGTTAATTCTGTATCCTGTAAAAGAAAATAATAAAAAAGCTTCTGTGCAGTGGTTATCCCCATGAGGACTTAACTGCTGCTGATAAGGGAAGAGAAAAGGGGCACCACAGAGCTCACACAGCATGGCTTTGCACTTCAGCTGGCCTGCAACCTGGACTATGAGGTCTCTGTTTCAGCTTGCTTCAGTTAAGGGTTTCTTTTCTCCTTTGTGTCTCAGAATGATAGAATCATTTCAGCTAGAAACGACCTCCAAGGTCACCCAGTCCAACCAGCAACCCAGCACCACCATGGCCATTAAACCCTGGCCCCAGGTGCCATGGCCACACATTTCTTGAACACCTCCAGGGATAGGGACTCCACCACCTCCCTGGGTGGTCTGTGCCAATCCCTGACCACTCTTGCAGCCAACAAATCATTCCTCATCTCTAACCTAACCCTCCCCTGGCACACCTTCAGGCCATTTCCTTTTGCTCTGTCACTTGACCCTAGGAAGAAGGTGTCCAAGAAAAAAATATCCCCCAAGACAGGCCCTTGTAGCAAGCTGGTCACATTTGTAGCAGTCATGTTTTGATGCCAGTCTGGTACCCAAGCCAGGCTCTGCTGGGTGCTGTCACAGCATATTGTAGTACCAAGCGGGGAAAAGCAGCTCCTCCAACCAGTTCAGTGTTTCTCTGCCACTATATAAAGCCTCATACTCTTTTTCCTCAGGCTACAGGGACTGAGAACTTCAGAACCATGCAAGTGTAATTCAGCTCCTAATACTGAGTTTAGCTTCTTATGAGATTATTTATTTATGTCTTTGAAAATGAAGCTCTGTGGAAAGCTCCCAGTGCCCTGACTGCAACTCCCTCATCCACAGAGTGACTATTGCATGCCTGGGCTGATGCCTGCCTGATCCATTGCTGGGTCACATTAAACAAATGACAAGGAAACATTCATAGAATCATAGAATTCTAGAATCAATAAAGTTGGAAAAGACCTCAAAGATCATCAAGTCCAACCTGTCACCCAACACCTCATGACTACTAAACCATGGCACCAAGTGCCACATCCAACCCCCTCTTGAACACCTCCAGTGATGGTGACTCCACCACATTCCAGTGGCCAACAACTCTCTCTGTGAAGAACTTTCTCCTCACCTCGAGTCTAAACTTCCCCTGGCACAGCTTGAGACTGTGTCCTCTTGTTCTAGTGCTGCTTGCCTGGGAGAAGAGACCAACCCCCACCTGGCTACAACCTCCCTTCAGGGAGTTGGAGAGACCAAGAAGGTCTCCCCTGAGCCTCCTCTTCTCCTGGCTAAGCAACCCCAGCTCCCTCAGCCTCTCCTCATTGATAAACCAAAGTATCCTACAATGGGTTGACTTGGGAGGGACCTTAAAGCTCATCCATTTCCAACCCCCAGGGTCACCTCCCACCAGCCCAGCTTGCTCAAGGCCTCATCCAGCCTGACCTTGAACACCTCCAGGCAGGGGACATCCACAGCCTCCCTGGGCAGCCTGTGCCAGAGTCTCACCACCCTCACTGCAAAGAATTTCTTCCTCATCTCCAGTCTAAACCTTTGCTCTTTCAGCCTTGATCCTTTGCCCCTCATCCTATCACTACAAGCCCACGTGTCCCTTCCTGGTTTTCTTGGACACCCCTTGAGGTACTGGAAGGCTGCTCTGTGGTCTCCCTCCTTGCCTCTAGGTTGAACATCCCCAACCCTCTCAGCCTGTCCCCTCAGGGGAGGTTCTGCAGCCCTCTGATCATCTTTGTGGCCTCCTCTGGACCCTCCTCAACAGTTCCATGTCCTCCTTGTGCTGAGGACACAGTGCTGCAGGTGAGGCCTCACAAAATGAAGAGGAAGAACTGTTTTTGCCCCTAAAGAACAGGAAATACTTTGGCAAAGTGATTTTTTTTTTCTCCCCAGTGAAAGTTTGATTATTTTTTCCCCCCATGTATAAAATATGTGAACAAATGTCAGCTCCCTTTTCTCAGCAGCCCTTGATATCTGATGTAATTTAGTCTGTGGACCACTGCTGTACCTGAATTAAATGTATGACAACTCAGGGGCTGCCTGAGCACTAAATGCTAAAGTCTGAAACTCATTTTTCTCTTGTCTCCAGTGGGTTTGAGAAGGCAGAAAAGTGGTTCAGTCATTGCAATTGGATGCTCAGGTCAAACCCCTTGCACCATCACAGACTCTCTGCATGTCCAGGACAAGGGAAGCTCCTCAGGACTTAGCTTTCAGTCCTAATAAAGGTTTTTCAGAACCTGTGATTTTTGCTCTTTGTAGCACCCAAATGTCTGCCATGAAAGGTGCAGAGTGGGCAGGCTTCTGGTGGAAGAGCACAGGAGTCATGATCTGACTGTGTGCTTTGCCTTAGCACCCTTGGTCCTTAGGTGTGAGCTCCTTCTGCAGCCCCTGGGTTTGGTGACCTGCAGCAGATGCAGGATCTTGGCACACTGTGGGTAGAACCTTAGAATTGTCAGGGCTGGAAGGGACCTCAAGGAGCAGCCAGCTCCAAGCCCCCTGCCATGGGCAGGGACACCTCACACTACAGCAGGTTGCTCACAGCCACATCCAGCTTGGCTGCAAACACCTCCAGGCAGGAGGCTTCCACCACCTCCCTGGGCAACCTGTGCCAGGCTCTCACCACCCTCATGGGGAACAACTTCTTCCTAACATCCAGTTTGAATGCTAAATCGATGTCAGGGCACTGTCCAACCCACTCCAGGGTGTAAACATGCTACAAGGAATTTTTGTTTCACCCACTTACAAGCCCAAATCCTCAGCTGTGCCCTGCAATGGAGTACTGGAGCCCCTCTGAAGACCAGCAGGAATCTGCTCCCTCTTGTGCAGCAGAGATGTTGTCCTGCTGGAGTATCCAGGGGCAATCTGCATTTCCTTGGCTGCTTGAGGTGATCTGAATGGTGAATTTTTAACCCCTCAGTGCAGTGCCCTCCCCATGGGTGTGTGCATATCTGCTCCCTCTCCATCCTGCTGTGGATGTTCCCTTTTGCACGGGATGCATTCTCCCTCATCCTATCCTCACAATTCCTTGTCAAAAGTCCCTCCTCAGCTCTCCTGGAGCCCCTTCAGGTACTGGAAAGCTGCTCTAAAGTCTCCCTGCAGCCAGGCTGAACAGCCCCAACTGTCCCAGCCTGACCCCATAGGGCAGGTTCTGTAGCCTCTGATCATCTTCATGGCCTCCTCTGGACTCTCTCCTACTGTTTCAGGTCCCTCTTGTGCTGGGGGCCCCAGAGCTGGAGGCAGTGCTGCAGGTGGGCTCTGAGCAGAGCAGAGCAGAGGGGCAGAATCCCCTCCCTGTGCTGCTGCTCTCCCTGCTCTGGATGCAGCTCAGCACTCAGCTGGCTCTGGGCTGCCAGGGACCAGTGCTGGCTCCTGGGGAGTTTGTCACCAGCTGACACCCCCAAGGCCTTCTCCTGCAGGCTGCTCTCAAGCCACTCCTCAGCCAGTCTCGGTTTGTCCTTAGGATTGTCTCAACCCAGGTGTAGAACCCTCTACTTGGCCTTGCTGAACTTCATGAGGTTGGCCTGGGCTCACCTCTCAAGCCTGTCAAGTCCCTCTGGATGCCATCCCACCCCTCCAGGGTGCCAGCTGGACCACACAGCTCCCAGTCTCCTGGGGAACAGCTGAGAGTTACCAGTCCTGAAATCAACACAGAGCAGCTGCCACAGAGCTTGCTGCAAAGTTCTCCCAGCAGATCTCAAGAGAAATTAATTAAGTAGCCCTGGCTTAGCCTGGAATGTAATCAATAACCACATCCCTCTGTTCTGTGGGGGTACCTGGCTGGTTGCAGAAAGATTACACAGCACAATGTGGGCTGGGTTTCTATCTCATTATTAATGATCATTAGCCCCCCAAGGATCAAAAGCTACCTCAAAAGCCCAGCTGCCAATGATGCTGGAAGGTTTGCCCTGCCTCCTAATGAACAACTGGTGATGGTTTTCTGCTTCTAAGGACCAGCTCTTGAAATCCTTTACTGTCAAGTTTCCAAGTGGCAGGAAAGTATTTTCCATTGTTGTTGTGGTTGTTGTTGTTGTTATTTCTTTTCATTGAAATTCCTCTGCCAGTGATGGAGCAAACAGCTGCATGGGAACAGAGCACTGATTAAAATCAATTCCATGTTGATTGACCTGCCTTACCAACTATACCTCCTGACACACTCTCATGACCTGGTGGATCTCAGCTGGGCTGCTCTGCATTGGGGGGTTTGCTTTTGCCCCCTGTGGCTCTCACTGATCCAAGCCATTACTGACTGCACACCATCCCCTGCAATTTACTCTGGGAGGAAGCTGTTCTTGTGCTGTCCTGATGGTATAGCAATGCTGACAGACCAAGGAAGGTCTTCTCAGGTCTCCTCTTTCAGCCAGGTGCTCTGCTCAGTTTCCCCCTGGAACAGGGCAAGGAGCAATGGATATAAACACCAGCACAGGAGGTTCCACCTCAACATGAGGAGGAACTTCTTGACTGTGAGGGTCCCAGAGCCCTGGAGCAGGCTGCCCAGAGAGGTTGTGGAGTCTCCTTCTCTGGAGCCTTTCCAGCCTGTGTGTTCCTGTGTGACCTGAGCTGGATTCTATGCTCCTGCTCTGGCAGGGGGTTGGACTTGGTGATCTCCTGAGGTCCCTTCCAACCCCTAACATCCTGTGAGCCTTTGAAGGTGGAACTTTTCATTGATGTGGATTCTTCTAGGGAGGTCCTAGTAGCACAATCAGTGGCATGTAATGAGGACTTGGGAGTACTGGTGGAGGAACAGCTGGATGTGAGCCAACAATGTGCTCTTGCAGCCCAGAAGGGCAGTGGCATCTTGGGTGCATCAAAAGAAGCATGGCCAGAGCTGGAGAGAGGGGATTCTGCCGCTCTGCTCTGCTGAGACCTCACCTGAAGTACTGCATGCAGCTCTGGAGTCCCCAGCACAGGGGTATGGAACTGTCAGAGCAAGTCCAGAGGAGGCCACAAAGATGCTCAGAGGACTGGAGCACCTCCCCTAATGGGACAGGCTGAGAGAGCTGGGGCTGCTCAGCCTGGAGAGGAGAAGGCTCTGGGGACACCTTAGAGCTGCATTTCAATATCTGAAGGGGACCTACAGGAAGGCTGGGGAGGGGCTGTTAAGAAGGGCCTGTGGGGATGGGATAAGGGGCAGTGGTTTGAAACTAGAGCAGGCTAGATTTGGCTTGGATGTTAGGAGGAAGTCCTCAGATGTGAGTGAGGTAGAACACTGGAACAGACTTCTCAGGGCAGTGCTGGAGGCTCCATCCCCTGAGACATTCAAGGTAATTACTATTTTACACTGATAATAGCCTGATACAAGCAGCCTAATTGCAGGGCAAGTAGCAGGCACTTCCTTTTAGCAGCTTCTCACAATAATTGAATGTACTCTGTGATAACCAGGAGCATCCCATTTTAATTCTTTATGACATACTACAGTATGCATGGAGAGGAGATGTGTAGGAAGATGCAAGCTACAAGTACAGTAGCTTGCATCTTCCTACACATCTCCTCTCCATGCTAAACTGTCCCATTCTCCTTGGTTCCTTTCCATGCTGAGACCACAGGACGCTCCTTTACATCTTAGATCCTGCCTCTGCCATAGCCTTTCAAACCCTGGGTGTACAGAAGCTGTGGCTGCAGCATGAGCATGAGTGGTGCTGGATCCCTGGTGCAAGCTGCCCAGAGAGGTTGTGGAGTCTCCTTCTCTGGAGACTTTCCAGAACCATCTGGATGTGTTCCTGTGTGACCTGCCCTGGGTGATCCAACAGGGGAGTTTGACTCAGTGATCTGCAGAGGTCCCTTCCAGACCCTACCATTCTATGACTCTTATGGCTCTGTGTAGTCTCTACTTTCTCTTCCTCTCTTTAAAAATCAGCTTAGTGCTCGACTATTGTTCTTTTCAAGGCAATTAAACTCAGAGCAGAACTTTTCATTAAATGATCAATGGTGATGCTTGGAGACCTCTCCTTAGACATCTCTGTGGCTGTAAACTTCATGTGCCAGGGCAAAATGCCTGAGATCACAGCACAGAGTCCTCCATCTCCTTCTGTCAGATATTAGCACTTAAAATATAACAACTGATGAGCACATTTTGCAACTGGCTGCATTTCTCCATTTGATTCTCTTCTGGGGTTTTGCTATCCCTGGCAGGGGGTGCAGGAAATGAAGGAGAGACTCCCTCAGACAGTGACTTATCTAGGGGTAGGAGTAAGGCTGGTAATGACTCTGTGTCAGAGGAGAATCAGAAGTGTTTGGCTTGGAAAAGCTCTCTCAGAACACACAGTCCAACCATCAACCCAACACCACCTTGGTCATTAAACCATGTCCCCAAGTGCCATGCCCAAACATTTCTTGAACACCTCCAGGGATGGTGAATCATAGAATCACAGAATTGCCAGGGTTGGAAGGGACCTCAAGGATCAGCCAGTCCCAGCCCCCCTGCCATGGGCAGGGACATCTCACACTACAGCAGGTTGCTCACAGCCACATCCAGCTTGGCTGCAAAAACCTCCAGGGATGAGGCTTCCACCACCTCCCTGGGCAACCTGTGCCAGGCTCTCACCACCCTCATGGGGAACAATTTCATCCTAATCTCCAGTCTAAGCAGAAAGCAGGGGATTGGGGAGAAGGTGGTTTCAGCTTTGTTTTTTGTTTCTCACTATCCTACTCCATTATTAATTGGCAACAAATGAAATTCAGTTCCCCAAGTTGAATCTGGTTTGACTGTGACAGTAATTGCTGAGCAATCTCCTTGTTCTTGACCCAGGAGCTCTTATTTGGTTTCTCTGTCCAGCTGAGGAAGGGGACTGAGAGAGCACCTGGGTGGGCATCTGCCAGCCAGCCATGGCCAACCCACCACAGTAGGTAATGCACAAATACCTTGTCTGTAATCTGTAGTATTGAGAACCATAGGACCACAGAATGCACTGGTTGGAAGGGACCTCTAGATGTCACCTAGTCTAACCCCCAGTTAACCACAGCTGCCTTTCACAGAGAGATTCACAAATTGCATTGGGTTGGAAGGGACCCTCCAAGGGCATCTTGTTCAACCCCCTTGCACCCAGCAGGGGCACCTCCAACTGGAGCAGGTGTCCCAGGGCCACATCAAGTCTGATCTTGAATGTCTCCAGGGCTGGGACCTCAACCACATCCCTGGCCATCCTGTTCCAGTATTTCACCACTCTCCTGGTGCAGAACTTCCTCCTGATGTCTAAATCTACCTTGCTCCAATTTCAAACCACTGCCCCACATCCTATCACTGCAGCTTGTGGCCATGCTCTTCTGGTCAGCTTCCCTCCTACCTGATCTTGTCTGAGTGACCAAGCACAAGCTTCAATCAGAGGAAACCTTCCCTATCAAATCTCACTTCTGTTCATTCAGCCCACATTGTGTGAACTCTTGGTGTGTGAACCCTTGGTGTGTGAGCCAAGCAAGAAAAGCACAGCAGTCAGAACTCTGAGGGCCTTTAGTGTTGCATTAGTGAGCTTCCCTCCCCTTGGCCTAATAAAAAAATGGCAAGGATGGTGTGGAATGAACAACTTTAATAACTCTCCTAAGTGTTCTATTAACTGCTGTGCATCACACAAATGAGATGCAGGAACCAGGGAAGCATTTTCAGTTGCTGAGTAAAAACAATTTAGGGTATAAATGTGCTTCCCGACCTGCCCACAGGAACCCTGCCAATTAGGCTCCTGTTAGTTTCTATTTATTTATGTATTTGTTCAAGTTCTAGGAGAAAAAAAATGCATGCCATGAGCTCTAGAAATACCCTGGTACCCACTCAGTGTGCTCTCAGGGCTAAGAATAGCCTGCAATCTGTGCCACACTGTAATGGCTGACGGTCACCTCCCTGCCTTGGACAGGGGTCAGGCCTCACGCTGGCTCTCTGAGATGTCTTCTGTCCCCAGGTTTCACCTGGATGCCTTCTACCTCAGTATCTGAGACCTGTCAGCTGCCTTGGAGGGCCTTGGTTTTCAGGTGTGTCTGCAGTGCCTCACAGGGACTGGTGGAACCATCTTGGGGTGGCAATGCTAGGAAGATATATCTATATAATCTATATCTATATCTATATCTATATCTATATCTATATCTATATCTATATCTATATATCTACATCTACAGCTATATCTATATATCTATATCTATATCTTTATATCTATATCTTTATATCAATATCTATATCTTTATATCTATATCTACATCTACATCTGTATCTATATCTATATCTATATCTATATCTATATCTATATCTATATCTATATCTATATCTATATCTATATCTCTGTATCTACATCTATATCTATATCTACATCTATATCTGCATCAACATCTACATCTATGTATCTGTATCTGTATCTATATCTATATCTATATCATCTATATCTATATCTACATCTACATCAACATCTACATCTATGTCTACATCTACATCTATACATCAACATCTACATCTATGTCTATATCTATATCTATATCTATTTCTATATCTACATCTACAGCTATATCTATATATCTATATCTTTATATCAATATCTATATCTTTATATCTATATGTACATCTATATCTATATCTATATCTACATCTACATAAACATCTACATCTATGTCTACATCTACATCTACATCTATACATCAACATCTACATCTATACATCAGCATCTACATCTATATCTATATCTATATCTATATATCTACATCTATATCTATATCTATATATCTATATCTTTATATCAATATCTATATCTTTATATCTATATCTACATCTATATCTATATCTATATCATCTATATCTATATCTACATCTACATCAACATCTACATCTATGTCTACATCTACATCTATACATCAACATCTACATCTACATCTATATCTATATCTATATCTTTATCTATATCTACATCTACATCTACATCTACATCTACATCTATGTATACATCTACATCTATCTATATCTATATCTATATCTACATCTGCATCTACATCTATATCTATATCTGCATCTACATCTATATCATCTATATCTATATCTACATCATCCATATCTATATCTACATCATCTACATCTATATCTACATCTCTATCTGTATCTGAGCAGGAAATTGCTATACAGCTAATTAGAGGCAGCAGTGACATTTGGTGGCATGTTGCTGTCACGTCATTAAAGTGAAGGGTCTGTCAAACCCCTGCTGCTCCCTGCGACCTCCTGCCTGGCAGCACTGCGAGGACAGAGCTGAGAGGCAGGCAGAGCAGAAGAGCTGCTGTGTGGCACACTTTTGTGGAGCCAGTGTGCGCCACACACAGCACAAAACGCTCTGATCTCTGCTGCTTTTAATTCCCCCTCCAAGTCCTTGGCTCCTGTACTTCTCTTTGTTGGTACAGGGACAACGTTGTGAAGAGGGATGATGATCACAGGATGTTAGGGGTTGGAAAGGAGCTCAGGAAAATCAGGGCAGGGTGTTAAATATTCAGTGTATTGCACTATGCAAAGCACACTGGAGGCAAATACTGAAAGAAGTTTGGATGAGGAGCTTAGGGACAAGATCTACCAGTTGTGTACAGGGGAGATATTAGGTTATGGTTGGATTTGAAGATCTTAGAGGTCTTTTCCAACTGAAACAAGTCTATGATACTTATATTGTCACAGGCTCACAGGATGTTAGGGGTTGGAAGGGACCTCTGAAGATCATCCAGTCCAACCCCCCTGCCAGAGCAGCACCATAGAATACAGCACAGGTCACACAGGAACACATCCAGACAGGGCTGAAAAGGGTCCAGAGAAGGAGACTCCACAACCTCTCTGGGCAGCCTGCTCCAGGGCTCTGGGACCCTCACAGGGAACAAGTTCCTCCTCATGTTGAGGTGGAACCTCCTGTGCTGCAGCTTACATCCATTGCTCCTTGTCCTACACCAGGGTACAACTGAGCAGAGCCTGTCCCTGTCCCCTCCCTCCTGACTCCCAGCCCTCAGCTATTTATAGAGATTTATTAAATCCCCTCCAGCCTTCTCTTTTCCTGACTAAACACCCCCAGGGCTCTCAGCCTCTCCTCACAGGGCAGTGCTCCAGTCCCTTCAGCATAAACAGTGACAATGAAAGCTGTCACCAATGTATTTCTCTCCCTTTTCCTTTCTCTTTCCATATATTTTACTGGGAAAACTGGATCAAAGAAGTGCATTTTGCTTAGGAATCACAGTAACTCATGACTGACCTGATCACTTTCAGGAAGGCTCAGAGGAAGCCTTGGACATTGACTCACTGTTGATTATCTCTTTCAAAGATATTATGCAGAGAAACCTCTTAGGTTTTCTGTACAGAACCTGGCCTGTAGTATCAGGTTAAGCACACTCCAGAAAAGCTGTTTGAAATCATAGAATCATAGAACTCTCAGGGTTGGAAGGGACCTCAAGGCTCAGCCAGTTCCAACCCCCTGCCATGGGCAGGGACACCTCACACTACAGCAGGTTGCTAACAGCCACCTCCAGCCTGGCTGCAAACACCTCCAGGCAGGAGGCTTCCACCACCTCCCTGGGCAACCTGTGCCAGGCTCTCACCACCCTCCTGGGCAACAACTTCTTCCTCACATCCGATCTCAGTCTCCCCACTTCTAGTTTTGCTCCATCCCCCCCAGTCCTATCCCTCCCTGACACCCTCAAAAGTCCCTCCCCAGCTTTCTTGGAGCCCCCTTCAGATACTGGAAGGCCACAATTAGGTCTCCTCAGAGCCTTCTCTTCTCCAGCCTGCACAGCCCCAACTCCCTCAGTCTGTCCTCCTAGCAGAGCAGCTCCAGCCCTCTGCTCATCTTCATGGCCCTTCTCTGGACACCTTCCAGCACCTCCAATGAGAATGAGAAATAAGAAATGTCACCAGTTTAGGTCCAGTGTAAGCAGGAACACCTCTGTGGTGGCCAAAGTGAGGGAGTGTTTTGAATCTGAATGTATCTACAGATGCCAGGGTTATGTAGGTTATGCTGTTGCATACTTCCTAAGGATCACTAAAGCCTTCTCCTGAGCTGAACTGGGACAGTCGGCAAAGGCATTACTGACAAGGAGGAAATGTTATGAGCTGCATTTCCCTGCTCACACACTGGAATCCACTGGGTCAGTATCTCCCTGACAGTAGGAATACAACACAATGAGTATTCCCAGGCTGGACTCGAGTCCGCACCTCGAGTACTGTGTCCAGTTCTGGGCCCCTCAGTTTAGGAAGGAGGTTGACTTGCTGGAACGAGTCCAGAGAAGAGCAACAAAGTTGGTGAGGGGTTTGGAACATAAGCCCTACGAGGAGAGGCTGAGGGAGCTGGGGTTGCTTAGCCTGGAGGAGACTCAGGGGTGACCTTATTACTCTCTACAACTACCTGAAGGGAGGTTGTAGACAGACGGATGTTGGTCTCTTCTCCCAGGCAGCCAGTACCAGAACAAGAGGACACAGTCTCAGGCTGCACCAAGGGAGGTTCAGGCTAGATGTTAGGAAAAAGTTCTATACAGAAAGAGTGATTGCCCATTGGAATGGGCTGCCTGGGGAGGTGGTGGAGTCACCATCACTGGAGGTGTTCAGGAGGAGACTTGATGGGGTGCTTGGTGCCGTGGGTTAGTTGTTTGGGTGGTGTTGGATTGGTTGATGGGTTGGACGCGGTGATCTTGAAGGTCTCTTCCAACCTGGTTTATTCTATGTATTCTATGTATTCTATGACTGTCAGGCATCATGTAAAATGTCTTGATGTAATTAGTAAGTGGCAAGGATAAGGAGAGGCTACCACCTAGTGGATACCTGGGAAAATTATGACATTTAGCTTGAACTTGGTTTGTGACCTGCCATATGGAGAGAGGCTGAAAGCTGGGTTTGTTCAGCCTGGAGAAGAGAAGGCTCAGGGCAGACCTTATCACCATGGAGCAGAAGCTAAAAGGAGGCTGCCAGGAGGACGGAGACTCCCTGTGTCCAAGGTGCCCCATGGGAAAGACAAGGGGGGATGGGGACAAGGCACTGCTGGGGACAAGGCACTGCTGGGGACATTCCCATGGGACTGCAGGAGAAAATGTTTGCCCCTGAGAGCAGTCAGAGACTGGAATCATCTCCCAAGGGCAGCAGTGGAGTGCCCTCCATGGGGCAGTTGGAAGGCTCAGCTTGGCAGGGTGCTGGGCAGCTCCTTTCAGCTCTGCTGTTAGCTGCAGAGGTTGGAGCAGGTGGTCCCTGGGGTCGCTTCCACCCTGACACTCTGGGATTCTGTGATTCCTCTATGATTCCATGTCTTGAATGGCTAAACCAAAGACAATCAGCCCAGCTCTTACAATCTAACATGCCACCTGGAAAGCACTCTGACCCTGTATGCATTCAGCCTGATTTGAAAACATCTTGCTGTGCTTTCTCCTGATCCCTTAAATCATCTCTGCTAGTGCCAGAGCCAAGAGACATGAGGCAGCAAACAGCATATTTGACAGGTGTCCTTATTCCTCATCCCCCTCTAGTATATATGTATAAAAGCACACAGCCATACACAAAGATCTGTAAAGCAGTTCTGAGGTGTAAAATTGAGCTGTAAAGCCAAGGTGCAGAGTTGAGGTGTGGAGATGAGGTGTAACAGAAAGATACTTTGTCTTAGGCTATGAGAGTTGGGGCTGTTCAGCCTGGAGAAGAAAAGGCTCCAGGGAGACCTTAGAACAGCCTCCCAGTACCTGAAGTGGGCTAGAGGAAAGTAGTGGAGGGACTTTTAAGAAGGGCTTGAAGTGACAGGATGAGGGGCAATGGTTTGGAGCTGGAAGAGGGGAGGTTGAGACTGGAGATTAGGAAGAAATTCTTTAGTGAGGGTAGTGAGACTCTGGCACAGGCTGCCCAGGGAGGCTGTGGCTGCCTCCTCCCTGGAGGTGTTCAAGGCCAGGCTGGATGAGACCTTGAGCAAGCTGGGCTGGTGGGAGGTGTCCCTGCGCATGGCAGGGGGTGGAACTGGATGAGCTTTAAGGTCCCTTCCAACCCAACCCATTCTGTGATAGAGGAGTTAAGGCATTTCACTCAAATACCATGGTGCATCTGTCAAGGCACAATTGAAAACAGGATGTAGGTAAGACTCGGCAATTGCTATGGAAAGTCCAAGT
Source organism: Dryobates pubescens (assembly GCF_014839835.1). Lineage (NCBI taxonomy): Eukaryota > Metazoa > Chordata > Aves > Piciformes > Picidae > Dryobates > Dryobates pubescens. The sequence continues at coordinate 12,032,369 of NC_071614.1, read as the reverse complement.
CCAATCATGAGGAGGAGCAGAGGGCTGGAGCTGCTCTGCTATGGAGGACAGACTGAGAGAGTTGGGGTTGTGCAGTCTGGAGAAGAGAAGGCTCTGAGGAGACCTAATTGTGGCCTTCCAGTATCTGAAAGGGGCTACAAGAAAGCTGGGGAGGGACTTTGAAGGGTGTCAGAGAGTGATAGGACTGCAGGGTGGGGGATGGAGCAAAACTAGAAGTGGGGAGATTGAGATTGGATGTGAGGAAGAAGTTGTTCCCCATGAGGGTGGTGAGAGCCTGGCACAGGTTGCCCAGGGAGGTGGTGGCAGCCTCCTGCCTGGAGGTGTTTGCAGCCAGGCTGGATGTGGCTGTGAGCAACCTGCTGTAGTGTGAGGTGTCCGTGGCCATGGCAGGGGGTTGGGACTGGCTGCTCCTTGAGGTCCCTTCCAACCCTAACAATTCTGTGATTCTAATTTTGTTTCTACTCCTCCTGTGCCCACCTGGCTCCAGTGCAGTGGTTTCTAACCTGAACTGCCATGCTTGCCTCTGGAGGAATCAGGCCTCAGAAGCATCTCTCTGTACTCCTGTACCTGTGTGTGATGTGAGGGAGCATAACCAGTGTAAGCCATCCCAGTGATGATGCCTGACTCTAATCTGAACTGATGGAATCATTGCTGCAACTGGACAGACAGGAAGGGAATGGAGCTGCTGGAGACATCTGCAGGGCTTTGTTGCTCTGAGTCCTGTGGCTCAGCTGGGAAGGATGTGGTGTGAAATGCAAAAGTTCTGGATAAAGAGCTGAGGAGCAGGATCCTTAGGTGCAGATTCCTCTTCCAGGCAATGCTTGCATGAGTGAATGACAGAGAAATACAGCAAGAGAGCAGCCTGCTCCAACTACCTGAAAGGAGATTGTAGCCAGGTGGGGGTTGGTCTCTTCTCCCAGGCAACCACCCACAGAACAAGAGGACACAGTCTCAAACTGTGCCAGAGGAAGTTTAGGCTGGATGTTAGGAAGAAATTCTTCCCAGCAAGAGAGACTGGCCATTGGAATGTGCTGCCCAGGGAGATGAAGTCACCATCACTGGAAGTGTTTAGGAAGAGCCTGGCTGAGGCACTTGGTGCCATGGTTTAGTTGATTAGATGGTGCTGGGTGATAGGTTGGACTTGATGACCTCAAAGTTCTTTTCCAACCTGGTTAATTCTATTCCATTCTGTATTCTGCATCAGGCCTGTGGCTTACCTTGAGGGGCTCTGTTCTGAGCAGATGATGTAACTCCCTGTGATAGTGGCTTCAGGATTGTTTGTCATTGTCTAATGGCAATGAGACATGACATAGATCTAACTTATTAATTGAACCACAGGTAGGGCTGAAAAGCAGTTCCTTAAACAATGGGAATACAAGCAGCTCTGTGTGCTAACCCCCTCTGTGCTGCCTGCTGACCTGCCGATCACAGAACTGTTTTGGTTGGAAAAGGCCTTCAGCATCACTGAGTCCAACCATTCCCTAGCTCTAGCAAGGCTGCTGCCTCTTTGAAACACCTCCAGGGATGGGAATTCAATGACATCCCCAGGCTGCCTGTGCCAGTCTTTGAGAATCCTTTTAGTGAAGAAGTTTCTTCTAATACCCAACCTAAACCTGCCCTGGTGCAACTTGAGGTCATTTCCTCTCCCCCTGCCACTTGCTATTAGGGCAAAGAAACCAAGCCCCAGCTCACTGCAGCCTCCTCTCAGGGAGCTGTAGAGAGCAGTGAGGTCTCCCCTCAGCCTCCTCTTCATCAGATTAAACGACCCCAGTTCCTTCAGCTGCTCCTCCCCAGCCCTGTTCTCCAGACCCTTCCCCAGCTTGGTTGCTCTTCTCTGGACCTGCTCCAGCCTCTCAATGTCCTTCCTGGAGTAAGAGGCCCAAAACTGAGCCCAGAACTCAAGCTGTGGCCTCCCCAGTGCTAAGTCCAGGGGACAATCCCTGCCCTGCTCCTGCTGCCCACACCATTCCTTATGCAGTTCAGGCCACCTGGGTACACCCTGGCTCATGTTCAGCCTTCCAATCTGCACATAGAAGAAAGGGAATGTGGTGAGGGATGAACACCTATCTTCCTGCAGGGATGTACTATGAGCTGAAGAGTGTTGGGCAGGGTGCAGTGGTGGTTGGAGCCTCTCCTTTCCGCACTGATGTGTTATGGGGGAGTGGTGGGGACAGAAACTGCTCTTTGCATGGATCTGTAGTAGATGGCTGCCTTTCAGGAGCAAAGAAGAGGTAGGCTGAGGACATGACAAGCCAGATCCCGAGATATATTCCGTCTACCTTTAAGCTCTCTGTCTCCAGTGGCATCAGCAGTGCAGCCCTGGGAGCACAGAGCTCAGTGGAGGTATTTATCAGCTGTAGCACTTCTGCTGTTTCAGTGCAACAGAGACCAGCCCAGGCAGCCAGCTCTAGCTTGCAAATTCCTTCCTAGAGTGATGGCAACCACAATAACATGGAAAAGAGAAAGTTCATGCCTACCCCATTGAATGTGCAAACAGCCACTCTCTTTTATTCATTACCTGAGGATCTTCGGACCAGCCTGGCTCAAGGTTTCTCAACCTGCTGTAGCTGTAGCTGTTTCAATTTCTGGACCTAAGCAGACACACAAAGCAATAGAAAGACAGCAAGTTCAAATGGAAGTTTGCTCACAATCAAATTCAGGTGGACAGTTATAAATCTGGCCAGGCTGGAACAGTATCCTTCCCTCTGGTCCATCGGTTTCTGGGTGGAAGCTGGAATTGGAAGGGAGGTCTTCTAGCTGTTTCCTCTTACCTCTTGTTTGCATCTGTCTCTTGGTGGCAGGAGACAGCACAGGAAGCACTAAGCAAAGAGGCAAAGCCCAAACCAGGAGTCCTTCAAAATAAACAGCGAGATGTAGCAAATTCCAAGACCTGAGGCTTGCCGTTGAAGCTCCTGGGGCTTGGTGACAAGGCATTGAGACTAGAGAAAAACACAAACACCAAACAGGAGCTGGGGAAACTCCACCTCTGAGATGGCAGAAACTCTCCACTTTCACAGATTCCCTTTTCACCAGAAGAGGTCCTCTTGGAGATTTGTTTTATTTGTTCAACTGATCTTAGCCCACCAAACCCAGTTCCCAAAATAAAATGCCTAACTTGCAGGCAGGATGTTCTCACACTGTGCTCAGCACTGGTTAGGCCATCCCTTGAGTCCTGTGTCCAGTTCTGGGCCCCTCAGTTTAGGACCTGGGGGTACTGGGTGACAGCAGCTGAACATGAGCTAGCAGTGTGCCTAGGTGGCCAAGAAGGCCAATGGCATCCTGGCCAAGGTGGTGTTGGGTTGATGGTTGGACTGGGTGCTCTGAGAGAGCTTTTCCAAGCCAAACACTTCTGATTCTCCTCTGACACAGAGTCATTACCAGCCTTACTCCTACCCCTAGATAAGTCACTGTCTGAGGGAGTGTCTCCTTCATTTCCTGCACCCCCTGCCAGGGATAGCAAAACCCCAGAAGAGAATCAAATGGAGAAATGCAGCCAGTTGCAAAATGTGCTCATCAGTTGTTATATTTTAGGTGCTAATATCTGACAGAAGGAGATGGAGGACTCTGTGCTGTGATCTCAGGCATAACCCTGACAATCCTGTGATTCTGTGTTGTGGTGAGTTGGGATGTTTTGTGAGCAAGATGTGAACAGTAACATTTGCTGGCACGGAAGGGAGCTGGAGGTTGCCCAAGACATCAGAGCTGAGGCACAGCAGCTCCTACGTGTCAGGAAAGGAGGAAAGGACAAGTTGCTGATGGGGCACAAGGGAGAGGAGAGCTAGAGGCTTTATGCTGAGATGTTGGTAGCCACTTCCCAGGTTTGGGAAGTTTTCTTTTGACCTTTTTGCTCAGCCTGGCTTCTGTCTGCACTCACCAGGAATTACTTCTCCTGAATGGCCACTTCTCTCTGTGGCTCCACTGGAATTTCCAGCCCGTGGCTGCAGCAGCTCGCAGATGTGTTCATCTCTGGTTTGGAGAATGGAAATGCTTTCAGAAAGCCTTTCCCCCTTCCAGTCTGTGTGACCTTGCACTGTGCAGAGCTAGGCAAAGCCAGAACAAAAGCCAAAAGCAAACCTGAAACCGGCCTTTGGGTTTTGTTATGAACTTGAAACTGAGTTTTACTGTGAGTTTTACAAGCCTAGACTGAGTTGGAGAGGACCTGGGCTGATTTAAGGTTTTACAGGGAACCATTTGATACTCAGAGGCTTAATGTGATTTTGGCTTGAAACAAAGCAATCCTTGGCTGACTTTGGTCATTTGAATCCCACATCCAGGGTGAAATTCAAGGGCAATGTAAGCCTGGGGCAGATTGAAGCCAGCGTGTGCACGTACTCAGGCAGACCTAAGCTGCATTCGAACACACCTCCAAATCCTGCGAGGGGCTGTGGCTCTGCTGAGGAGCACCAGGATGTCTCCTGAAGTACCACAGCAGAGGCAGCAGGCTGGCAGGGTTCGAGTTGTAGGCAATTAAAGCTCAGACCTTACCCATCCCTAAACAAACACCTCCTTCTCCCCGTGTTTGTGGAGTAATAGTGACATCCTGTGGCCACTCGCCATCAGTCCCAAGCATGGACAGCCTCCTCCTGCTGCTGCTCCACAGGACGACCTCCTGGGAGAAAGGATGGAGGTAGAGATGCAGGGGGAGGGGGGGGGGGGGAAACAGTCCATCCTTCCTTAAACTGGGTGTGAAATTGCAGAGGAGAGGAAAGAGTTACACACACTTGCCCTGTAGTCACAACCCAAACATCAGGGCCCTTAGCTAATTTAAATGTAAAATGATTTTAAACAAGCTTGCTGCAGCTGAGCATGGAGGCCAATCCCTTGGGAACTCTGGGCACAGCAGCTGGAAGGGGGAATAGGGAAGCTGAGCTCGGAGCCTAGAGCTGGGAGAGGCCATCAGTGAGGGGAGAGGCAGGGACTCCTGAAACCATTCTCCAGAGTCTTCTGAGATGATCCAGATAAACCAAGTGAGAAGGTAGAAGCAGGAGGCAGCACTGCGGGGGCAGAGCAGTTTCATTTCCCAGCCAGGCTGTATTTGAATGTTAACAGGCACAGCCCTGGCACTGGGGCAGGTTGAGGGAGGGGCAGCTCCTTCTTGCCTTGCAGTTGACATATTCTTTCTCCAGTGCAGAGCAAATACACTGCCAGGTGAGCCAGGTAGAAGGCTTGCCCAGAAAAGAGAAAATTTAAGGGGGGGTGTGTGGGGAAATTAGGTGTAGGGCAGCCAATAAATTGTCAATGAAGAGAGAAAGCAGGCAGAGAGAGCAGCTGGCTAGAGCCCAGCAGAAGAAACTTGGTGCCTGGGAGACCAGCTTTCTGTGCTACATGATTTCAAATGCCAAGGGGGCACTGGAGTTCAAGGAGAGAAGAAGCTGGACAGCCAAAGTGACTTTTCTTACTGGTGCTCTCATTTGTATTGCCTGACTTATGGCAGCTCCTGCGATGTGGCAGAGATGCGCTTCCTGCCCCGAGGTGTCCACCAGTGGTGTTTGATGGCTTGGACAGTGTGGTCCAAGGCCAGGCAGAGTCAAGGAAGGCAGCTAGACACAAGGAGCACAGTGTGCTGCGGGGGGGTTCTGCCTGAGCTGAGAGGCAGAAGGGAAATATGAATAGGGGTAGAGTCAGAGAGAACAAATGGTTTCCCCCTGTAAAAAAAGGAAAGAAGGGGTGAGGAAGAGGTGAAGCTGTGATGTTTCCTAGTGACAGCAGCTTCCCTTGTAGAATTTGATTGTCCCAAGGTATTCCTGACTTATTGTATGGGCTAGAGCTCACCTTGTATCTGCTCTTTGAGAGAGAACATTTGCTCTTGCAAATATTTGCTTTGCTCTCAGAGCCTACACAGACGTGGTGCATATGAAGTCATCCCTTGACACTGGCTTGAGGTTCAGTGCAGGTTTCTTCCCGGGGTAAGAGACCTGTTTCACTGGATAGCTGTCAGAATGCAGTGAATCTGCAGAACTTTATACTCTCACTGAGCATAACTGAGTTTCCAGTTTGCCACCTCCTTTCCAGAAAGCTGTAGAAAGCCACAAGCCTCCTGCTGTGGTACCAGGGAGCTGATGGAAAAATCACAGAATCATAGAACTGTTAGGGTTGGAAGGGACCTCAAGGATCATCCAGTTTCAACTCCCATGTTGAAACTGGACCATGGGCAGGGACACCTCACACTGGATCAGGTTGCTCACAGCCACATCCTGCCTGGCTTTAAACACCTCCAGGGATGAGGCTACCACCACCTCCCTGGGCAACCTGTGCCAGTCACCACCCTCATGGTGAAAAACTTCTTCCTAACATCCACTCTGAATCTACCTATTTCTATCTTTTCTCCCCTCCCCACAGTCCTATCATTACCTGAGAGCCATTCCCCCAAACTAAACATAAATGAGCACAAATTTGCACAAAGCCACATTAGCTACAAAGCAACCAATGTCCCCTGTGGCTGGCACAGCAAGCTGTGGGCTGACACTCTGGGCTGTGACTCAGTGTCTCTGAGAAACACCAGAAAGAGCAGGAGGACTGAGGGAAGAGTCAGCGAGGTAAAACAAGACAGCTGCAAGAGCGCTGCTAACGTGGCCCTGAAACAAAACAGCTACCTGGAGAGAGGGTTTGGGGACTGAATGCTGACTAAAAGAAGCCAGGAGCCATAAAATAGTCAAACAGGCTCCTGAGTCTGGTTCCCTGCGTGTGCCCTGGGAAGCAAGGCTTCAGGCACTCTGTAAAATAAAGGGAACCATTTCCAAAGTAGTAGAGCTTCATGGTTTCCTCACCCTGGTGGGGACAACCAGCAGGGGCTTGGACTCGAGCTAGCTGTTTGGGCAGCAGCAGCCTTGGGCTGATTCATAGAGTCATAGACTCATAGATTCACCAATTCATAGATTCATTGATTAGATTCATAGATTAGATTCACAGATTCATTGGTTCATTGATTCACGGATTCATTGATTCATGGATTCATGGATTCATAGATTCATAGATTGGTTTAGGTTGGAAGTGACCTTAAAGATCATCCAGTTCCAACCCCCCTGCCATGGGCAGGGACACCTCCCACCAGCTCAGGTTGCCCAAGGTCTCATCCAGCCTGGCCTTGAGCACCTCCAGGGAAGGAACATCCACAGCCTCGCTGGGCAACCTGTGCCAGTGTCCCCCCATTCTCACTGGAGAGAATTTCTTCCTAATCCCCAGTCTAAATCTACCCTTCTCAAGCTTCGATCCATTCCCTCTCATACTATCACTACAATCCCCTGCAAAAAGCCCCTTCCCACCTTTCTTGTGTCCGTACTTTTGCTGTGCCAGCACACTCCATGGTGAGTTTGTCACTGCTGCTGATTCAGTGCCTTCTAAGTGCCTGCCTCTCATGGAATCAATAAATTGTTTGGGATGTCCACAGCCTCCCTCGGGAGCACCCTCACAGCAAGGAAGTTTTTCTTCATCCAAGCTAGTTTTGCTAATATGAGGTGCAAGTATTTCCACCCATTTTTTTTCTGTGGAAGCTGGGGGAGCTGAACAAGAAGGAGCTTGTTCTGAGACACAGAACATTTCTGGACCCCATGGAGCTGAGCAAGAAGGTGCTTGCTCTGAGACTCAGAACATTTCTGGACCCCATGGAGCTGAGCAAGAAGGAGCTTGCTCTGAGACACAGAACATTTCTGGACCCCAAGGAGCTGAACAAGAAGGAGCTTGCTCTGAGACACAGAACATTTCTGGACCCTAAGGAGCTGAGCAAGAAGGAGCTTGCTCTGAGACACAGAACATTTCTGGACCCTAAGGAGCTGAGCAAGAAGGAGCTTGCTCTGAGACACAGAACATTTCTGGACCCCAAGGAGCTGAACAAGAAGGAGCTTGTTCTGAGACACAGAACATTTCTGGACCCCATGGAGCTGAACAAGAAGGAGCTTGCTCTGAGACACAGAACATTTCTGGACCCCAAGGAGCTGAGCAAGAAGGAGCTTGCTCTGAGACACAGAACATTTCTAGACCCCTGACTGATGAACAAGAAGGAGCTTGCTCTGAGACACAGAACATTCCTGGGCTCTGTAGAAGGCAGAGGAAGGACTCAGGAGCAGTGTGGTGCATGTCTCCATTAGGGAGGTTTCACAGAGCACAGTCATGGTGCTGGTAACACACATCTGACATCGCTTTCTGCTTCAGACAACTCATTGCTTCCTGCATGACAGGCAGAGCACTGTCAAAGTACATATTAGAGCAAGATGTGAAACCCAGCAATCTGTTAAGGTTAGAAAAATTCTGGCTGAGCTGCAGCAAGGAAACAGGTTGTTAAATGCCAGCTGAGGCAGAAGGTTTTGTCTCATTGGTGCTCTACTTATTCCATGCTTGAGCAGCTTTTGCAGCAGCAGGACCCTGAGCAAACCTTGGTCTACAGGAGACAGGCTTAGTAGATGTTAAGCTGGCATTCATTTATGAGAATGCATTTAGGCTACTTCTCTTTCTCTCCATGTTTGAGCAGCTCTTGCAGCAGCAGGATCCTGAGAAAACTTGGTCTACAGGAGACAGGCTTAGTAGATGTTAAGCTGGCATTCATTTATGAGAATGCATTTGGGCTACTTCTCTTTCTCTCCATGTTTGAGCAGCTCTTGCAGCAGCAGGATCCTGAGTAAACCTTGGTCTACAGGAGACAGGCTTAGTAGATGTTAAGCTGGCATTCATTTATGGGAATGCATTTGGGCTACTTCTCCTCTTTCTCTCCAGGAAGCTCTGCTGGTGGCAGGTGGGCTTTAGGACAGCTGCATGGTTGAGATCTGCATCACTTTACCTGTGGGCTAATCTGAAAGGACCAAAAGGAGCATTTACTCACTAGCACTCCAAAAGACTGGGGGTGGGGTGGGTTTGGAGAAATTTGGGCTCCTTTTTATTAATATCCTTACTTTATATACCCTGAAATAATGCTGTGTTTGGTTCCTATTTCACAGAGGAAAATGAAGCCCTGGGATGAATATATTGGTCCCTGGAAGGCAATTCCTGTAAACAAATTAATACAACTCAGGCTTGCCTCCTCTACATTTTGTTCCTTTTCTTGTGCAGCCTATTGATTGATTTACCTCAGGGAAGAGATTCCTCTGACTCAGATACTAAGCAAGTTCTTAAGGAAAATATCAGCTTTAAAAAGGGAGCAGAAGAAAGAGCAGCAGTTGCAAAAAATTGCTAATCTTTCATTTGCAGGAGCCACTGAACATCTGGATAGCATGAAGCTCCTTTAACCCCCTGAGTGCAGGAAGAATTAGCACCAAAGGGCAGCCCATGCTAATTCAGTGCCATTAAACTTGTATAAGCTGGAAGAATGCGATGTTATACTTCCACAGGGCCATATGGATACCACTTTGCACTTTGGATCCATCAGAGGGACTAGCAAAACTAGTTCAGGACTATGCAGTGTGGCTTTTAGAAAGATGAAGTAGCCCCTGTGCAATATTACACAATATTACACGTGGCTGTCATATCACATCTTGGAACCAGCCCTACCCTTGTAATTAGAGGTGGAGAGCTGGCTTGCTGACACCACCTTCTGAGAGTTCTTGTCCAGAAGAGCAGAAGACTGAATAGTGCAATAAAAACAGAGGCTTGAGGGGTTTTTTATATTTTTATGATTGAGAACTCATCTTTTTTATGGAGCCTTACTCTTTGTTCATCCTGCTGACTGGAGACTTTGTTTTCAGAGCCTTTCTCTTCTGTCTGCAGCATTAAAACACCACTTCCTGCTAATCCTGCTGCTCCCTTCCTTCACCTTTGTCCCCAAGAGAGGGGAAAGCTTAGCACTTCCCCTGGAGCCCCCTTCACAGCTTTCATGTTACCTTTGGTTGAGCCCTGTTTTAGTCCTCTCTCAATATCATCTTCCTGAAGGGAGAAAAGCTCACAGGCTTTGCTTTCAAAGTCAACATTATCTGTGCTTAACAGCAGCACTGTGCTTAACATTCTACAGCAACTTTCATATGCAGATGTGGACCAGCCTCAGCAAAGACAGATCAATTATTTTCAGGCCATTGGCACAAAGGGCAGACAGGACCTGTGTGGAAGTTAAGGCTGAGATTGTCAAACTTAGCCCTCTCTGTGATGACCTGATAGCCAAGACAGAATCATAGAATGGTTTGGGTTGGAAGGGACCTTAAAGGTCATCTAATTTCAACCCCCTGCCATGGGCAGGGACACCTCCTACTAGCCCAGGCTGCTCAAGACTTTATCCAACCTGGCTTTCAACAGTTTCAGGATTGGAGCCTCCACAACTCCTCTGGGCAACCTGTTCCAGTGCCTCAGCACCTTCATGGGGAAGAATTGCCTCCAATCTGACCCAAATTGAGCTTCTTGCAGTTTTGAAGCCATTGCCTCTCATCCAACCTATTCTATTCTATTCTATTCTATTCTATTCTATTCTATTCTATTCTATTCTATTCTATTCTATTCTATTCTATTCTATTCTATTCTATTCTATTCTATTCTATTCTATTCTATTCTATTCTATCCTTTCACTCCAGGCCTTTGTCAAAGGTCCCTGCCCAGCTCTCCTGCAGCCCCCTTCAAGTACTGGAAGGCTGCTCTATGATCTCCCCAAAGCCCTCTCTTCTCCAGGCTGAACAGCCCCAACTCTCAATCTGTCCCCAAAGGGAAGGTGCTCCAGTCCTCTGATCATCTTTGTGGCCCTTCTCTGGACCCTCTCCAACAGTTCCATGTCCTTATGCAGGACAGTTCAATGTCATTATGCCAAATCCCAGCAACTCTTCTCTCCCCCTGTTGCTCTGGGAAACATCCTCCCTGAAACTGGGACTGCATGGGGAGAAGTCTCTGGGTAACTCTTCAGAAACGCCAAGATTGCCAAAGCCCAGCTTTTGCAGTTCCCTGGGGCTGGGGGGGTGGGGTTTAGGTAAGGGCTCCCTGCTTGGAGCAAGCCTCAGGATGTGCTTGTTTTCTCTCCTGGAGGGGTGAGTCAGAGCAGATCGGATTCAGCAGGCTCAGCCTCCCGCTGGGCATAAAAACACCGCTCTCCTTTTTGGGTGTAGCTTCCAGCTCCAAAATCAACACTGAGAGCAGCCAAGCCGCGGTCAGAAAACATCCAGAGTGAGCACGCTGGGCTGCGAGGGGGATGTCAGGAGGCTGTCGCTTCAGACAGTGCACCCTGCCGAAACTTCTCTCCTGACCTTCAGCCTGCAGACAGGGCTCTGCTCCTGTCAAACCCAGGAGAGAGGCTTTGTACATTCCAGTTAATTGCAGAGCTTGGCAGTGGAGCAGCAGAAAGTGACTGCAAAGCACAAAAGCATCGCAGAGCTGCAGGGTGGCCTGCAAAAGAAAAGCAAAGGCTTGGGAGGGGGGCGGAAGGGTGTCTTGAATTCAACACAGCCAGCCTTAATTTAGAAGAACCCTCCCCCAAATTAGATCAACACCCCCCCCCACTAATTATACCAACACTCTCCCCCAAATTATATCAACATCCCCCCCCCCAATTATATCACCCCCCCAAATTATATCAACACCCCTCCCCATTATATCAACCCTCCCAATTATATCAACATCCCCCTAATTATATCAACCCCCCAAGTGATATCAACACCCCTCCCCATTATATCAACCCCCCCAAATTATATCAGCCCCCCCCATTATATCAACCCCCCTAAATAATATTAACACCCCCCCAAATTAAATCAACCCCCCAATTATATTAACACCCCCCAAAATATATCAATGCCTCCCAAATTATATCACCCCCCCAAATGATATCAACATCCCCTTCACAATTCTATCAACACCTCCCCAGTTATATCAACCCCTCCCCATTATATCAAGCCCCCCACAATTATATCAACACTCCCCCACCCCCAAATTATATCAACACCCCTCCCCATTATATCAAGACCCCTAAATAACATTAACACCCCCCAAATGATATCAACCCCCCCAAATGATATCACCCCCCCAAATATATAAATCCCCCCCAATTATATCACCCCCCCAAATGATATCAACATTCCCCTCACAATTATATCAACACCCCCTCAATTATATCAACCCCCCAAAATTACAGCAACACCCCTCCCCATTATATCAACCCCCAAATTATATTAACACCCACCAATTTATATCAATCCCCCAAATTATATCCCCCCCCTCAAATTATATCAGCACCATCCCCAAATGATATCAACATCCCCCTCACTATTATAACACTCCCCTCCAATTGCATCAACACCCCCCAATTATATCAACCCCCCCAATTATATCAACACCCCTCCCCATTATGTCAACCCCCCAAAATATATGAACACCCCTCCCCATTATATCAACCCCCCTAAATAATATTAACACCCCCCCAATTACATTAACACCCCCCAAATTAAATCAACCTCCCCAATTACCTTAACACCCCCTAAATTATATCACCCCCCCCCGAGTATATCAACCCCTCCCCATTATATCAAGCCCCCCACAATTATATCAACACCCACCCCACCCAATTTATGTCATCACACCCCACCCCCACCCCCCGAATTACACCCCAGAACCCCAGGGTGGGATGCCAACGACACTGTTTTTAAGGGGAAATGAGGCTAACAAAGTGCCAGCCTTGTGCCTGCCGCGGCTGCTTTGTGTGCCTTGTCAGCCTGGCCCCGCTGCCCTGCCTCCCGAAGCGGTTGGAGGCAGCGCACCTCGTTGTTGCGGCAGGCAAGCTGATTGCCAAAGCCCAGGGGAGGGCACAGGGGCTCTCGAAAATCAACCCTCCCTTCGGAGGCTCTCAGGCGACGCGTCCCATCCCGGCAGGCTCCTGCGGCAGGCTCCTGCGGCAGGCTGCGCTCTGCTAGATGAGAATATCGAGGTGATTGCATTGCAGAGGCCAAATGTCTTGTTTTGAGCTGCCTTTTCTTTGAGGGGCGCCTCCAGCTGAGGGTGGTCCCACTAGAGTTCATTCCCAGCGCTTCTTACAGCCTTCCCTGTGTGGTGGGTTGAAATTCCACCCCCCTCCATCCCCCATTAACTTTGCCAGACTAACTCAGTTGGAAGCAGCTGAGAAGCTGGATTTACAGGCAAAACAACAGCCTACAAGGGAATGCAGTGGAGATGCACAGAGCATCCAGGAGTTACAGTATTTTACAGACATTTACAATTAACAACCAACAGCAGAACCCCTCCTGGTCAAGAAGATCAGGGAAACTGTCTCCCCTGTCCAAAAGGGAGAAAGGAGCAGAGGAAAAGTTGCTGTCAGGCTTCACTACAACTCCCTGAAGGGAGGTTGTAGCCAGGTGGGGGTTGGTCTCTTCTCCCAGGCAAGCAGCACCAGAACAAGTCTCAAGATGTGCCAGGGGAGGTTCAGACTGAATGTTAGGAAGAAATTCTACAGAGAGAGATTGGCCATTGGAATGTGCTGTGGTGGAGTCACCATCACTGGAGGTGTTTAGGAGGAGACCTGATAGGGTGCTTGGTTGCATGGTTTAGTTGATTAGGTGGTGTTGGATGATAGGTTGGATGCGATGACCATGAAGGTCTCTTCCAACCTGGTTTATTCAATTCAATTCAACCCAATCCAATCCAATCAATTTAACTCTATTCTACTCTACTCTACTCTACTCTACTCTACTCTACTCTACTCTACTCTACTCTATTCTATTCTATTCTACTCTATTCTATTCTATTCACCAAAACAATGCAGCCCCAAGACCAAGCAGTAGCAGCTTTGTCTCCCTTCAGAGCAACGAAGTGAGCAGAGAAGAAATGAGAAGAGGGAAGATTGTTTTGGTACAACCAATCTTATGGCAGTTCTCTCTCCAGTGAAATTGTTTAGAATGATCTATATTTTTTTTTCCACACACCCAATAGTGATTTATTTACATTTTTCTACTTTTCTGCTTGAAAGCTGTGACACTGATTCCCCCAGGGATCAGAGCTGGCCCCAATTCTATTCAATATCTTTGTCGATGATCTGGATGACAGGATTGAGTCCATCAGCAGTAAGTTTGCAGATGACACCAAGTTGGGAGCAGGAGTTGATCTGTTAGAGGGTAGAAGAGCTCTGCAGAGGGACCTTGCCAGGCTGGACAGATAGGCAGAGGCCAACAGGATGGCATTCAACAAATCCAAGTGCCAGGTGCTGCACTTTGGCCACAACAACCCCAGGCAGAGCTACAGGCTAGGGGCAGAGTGGCTGAGAGCAGCCAGGCAGAAAGGGACCTGGGGGTACTGGTTGACAGCAGCTGAACATAAGCCAGCAGTGTGCCCAGGTGGCCAAGAAGGCCAATGGCATCCTGGCCTGCATCAGGAAGAGTGTGGCCAGCAGGAGCAGGGAAGTCATTGTGCCCTGTGGTCAGCACTGCTGAGGCCACACCTTGAGTCCTGTGTCCAGTTCTGGGCTCCTCAGTTTAAGAAGGACATTGAGACACTTAAAGGTGTTTAGAGAAGGGCAAGGAGGCTGGGGAGGGGTCTGGAGCACAGCCCTGTGAGGAGAGGCTGAGGGAGCTGGGGTTGCTTAGCCTGGGGAAGAGGAGGCTCAGGGGAGACCTTCTTGCTCTCTCCAACTCCCTGAAGGGAGGTTGTAGCCAGGTCTCTTGTCACAAGCAACTGGCACCAGAACAAAAGGACACAGTCTCAAGCTGTGCCAGGGGAGGTTTAGGCTGGAGGTGAGGAGAAAGTTCTTCCCAGCAAGAGAGATTGGCTATTGGGATGTGCTGCCCAGGGAGGTGGTGGAGTCACCATCCCTGGAGATCTTCAAGAAAGGCTTGGATGTGGCACTTGGAGCCGTGGTTTTGGTGTCAGGAGGTGTTAGGTATTAGTTAATAGGTTGGACTTGATGATCTCTGAGTTCTTTTCCCACTTTATTGATTCTATGATTCTAAAATTTAAAAGGCATAGCCTGAAACTCCCACACCCTGGCAGCAGAGTCTTTGGTGCTGTTATGCAGAGCAGATGCCTCTTCTTTTGTGTGTCCACAGAGCACTCAGTGATTTCCTCAGCAGTGAGGGAGAGTTGACATGGAAACCACAACGGGCTCCTGCCTTTTTTTTTTGTCCATTTGAGTGAATGCTCCATGGACTTAATCAGACTTTGGGTTTGCCCATAACAAGTTCAATAGTTGCTGCTTGCTCTTAGATCCTCAGCTTCATTAAGTGTAAAAGTTTCAGCTGTTGCCAGCTGTTAGTTGCATCGAGATCTATAAGGGCTGTGCTGTCTCTCAAAGCTGAGACACCAAATTGAGGTCTCCAGCATCTGTGGTCATTAAGGATCCCATGGCATGCTTCAAAAGGTGAAGGTGGTAGCTTCTGTATCAGGACCACATTCTAGTCTGAGCAACTAATTCTTTCCAGCCTAAAATCCACCCTCAGCTTTTAGTATGAGATGGAACACTTGTCATAGATTCATAGACTGGCTTAGGTTGGAAAGGACATTAAAGATCATCCAATTCCAACCCTCTGCCATGGACAGAGACACCTCCCACCAGCCCTGGTTCCTCAAGATCACAGTGAACCTGGCCTGGAACACCTCCAAGAAGGGGACAGCCACAGCCTCCCTGGGCAACCTATTCCAGTGTCTCATCACCCTCACTGCAAAGAATTTCTTCCTAATCTCCAGTACAAATCTCTCCTCCTCCAGCTCAAAGCCATTGCTCCTCATCTTGTCACTATGAGCCCTTGTGAACAGGGTCCCTTCATGGCTTTCTTGTAGGCACCCTTCAGGTACTAGAAGGCTGTTCTAAGATCGCCCCAGACCTTTCTCTTCTCCAGGCTGAACAGCCCCAACTCTCTCAGCCTGGTCCCATAGGGGAGGTTCTGCAGCCCTCTGATCATCTCTCACAGCCTCTTCTGGACCCTCTCCAGCAGCTCCAGGTCCTTGTGCTGGGGGCTCCAGAGCTGGAGGCAGTGCTGCAGGTGGGATCTGAGCAGAGCAGAGGGGCAGAATCCCCTCCCTGTGCTGCTGCTCTCCCTGCTGTGGATGCAGCCCAGGACATGGTTGGCTTCTGGAGTGCCAGTGACCATGGCTGGCTCATGCTAATAACATTTTTTCTCTGTTGATAACCTCATTTCTGTGTTGATAACATCATGGTGGAGTCCTTAGCTGGCTGCCACATTCTAGGCCAGAAACAATAGCATCAGAGCAGTAGATTAAATGGAGTGTGCAGGTATAGGTTGGTCACTGCATGGCACAGAGCAAGCCTGTCTCAGCACAGGGATGTGGACATTCACCCCGCAATGGAAGCACATAACCCACTCAGAATTCCAAGGGTTACGTTTTCACTTGCTCAAGAAATTATGAATCAGGTGTTTTACAGACCCTGAGCTTTCTCTGGTTAGTACAGAGGCAAATCTCACTGGAAAAGACAACACTGCCTGCAAAAGGAGAGCACCTCTGGAAGGTAGAAACAGTCTCTGGAATCAGAATAAATGATCTGCATCACCTCCGTGAAGTGGCTTTAATTCACTGCCCTGCTGCATGCAGAACATACACAGGACAACAAGGCAGGACAGGACAT
The DNA here is from genome assembly GCF_014839835.1 of Dryobates pubescens. Taxonomy (NCBI): domain Eukaryota; kingdom Metazoa; phylum Chordata; class Aves; order Piciformes; family Picidae; genus Dryobates; species Dryobates pubescens. The sequence goes on along the minus strand of NC_071614.1, from coordinate 12,015,913 downwards.
ACACAGGGCAGGCAGCAGCACAGGCTGGGAGGGGATCTGCTGGAGAGCAGCCCTAGGGAGAAAGGCTTGGGAGTGCTGGTGGCTAACAAGCTCTGCATGGGACAGCAATGTGCCCTGGGGGCCAAGAAGGCCAATGGGGTCCTGGGGTGCATCAGAGGAGTGTGGCCAGCAGAGCCAGGGAGGTTCTCCTCCCCCTCTGCTCTGCCCTGGGGAGACCTCATCTTGAGTACTGTGTTCACTTCTGGGCTCCCCAGTTCAGGAGGGACAGGGATCTGCTGCAGAGAGTCCAGTGGAGAGCTACCAGGATGATGAAGGGACTGGAGACTGCCTGGGGAGGAGAGGCTGAGGGACCTGGGGCCACTTAGTCTGGAGAGAAGGCTGAGAGGAATCTGATCAATGTCTATAAATATCTGAGGGCTGGGGGTCAGGAGGGAGGGGACAGGCTCTGCTCAGTTGTACCCTGGTGTAGGACAAGGAGCAATGGATGTAAGCTGCAGCACAGGAGATTCCACCTCAACATGAGGAGGAACTTCTTGACTGTGAGGGTCCCAGAGCCCTGGAGCAGGCTGCCCAGAGAGGTTGTGGAGCCTCCTTCTCTGGAGCCTTTCCAGCCCTGTCTGGATGTGTTCCTGTGTGACCTGTGCTGGATTCTATGGTCCTGCTCTGGCAGTGGGGTTGGACTGGATGATCTTCAGAGGTCCCTTCCAACCCCTAACGTCCAGACTGTGACAATATAAGTATCATAGACTTGTTTCAGTTGGAAAAGACCTCTAAGATCTTCAAGTCCAACCATAACCTAATATCTCCCCTGTACACAACTGGTAGATCTAAGCTCCTCATCCAAACTTCTTTCAGTATTTGCCTCCAGTGTGCTTTGCATAGTGCAATACACTGAATATTTAGCATCCTCCCCTGATGGTTTTGGTGACCTTTTGGGGCATTCTGCTGAAAGGGAATATATTTAACCCAAGATCCCTGCTATTCCAAATCAGGGAACCCATTTGGCATTGGAACCCATTTGATGGTTGCACTCATTGATCTTAGAGTTTTTTTCCTACTGAAACAATTCTATGGTTCTATCTCTCTGGTCACTTTTCTGAGCAGAGCAGGGAGTTTGTGTTGCCTGTTTGTTTCAATATATATGGCAAGTGCTCAGGCCCCCTTTAGCAGGCTGAAAGGAGACCTCATTGCTCTCTACAGCTCCCTGAAAGGAGGCTGCAGTGAGGTGGGAATTGGTATCTTCTCCCCAGTCTCAGGTGATAGAAGGCGAGGAAATGGCCTGGAATTGTGCCAGGGGAGGGTTAGGTTGGAGAGGAAGAAAAATTTCTTTGCTACAGGAGTGGTGAGGGCTTGGCAGAGGCTGCCCAGGGAGGTGGTGGAGTCCCCATCCCTGGAGGTGTTCCAGAGAGCCGTGGCCATGGCACTTGGGGACAGGGTTTGATGGCCATGGTGTGGTTGGGTTGCTGGTTGGACTGGGTGACCTTAGAGGTCTTCTCCAACTGAAACAATTCCATTCTTCTATAAACGAGTCTGGCAAAACAGACATGAGAGACTGTGGAACACTTGGAGAATCCACTTGATTGAACACGGCACAACTCCTCGCAGTTACATGAATGGTGCCACATCCAGCTGGCAGCCAGGCACCAGTGGTGTGCCCCAAGGATCAGTGCTGGGCCCTGTGCTCTTTAACATCTTTATTGATGATCTGGACGAGGGCATCGAGTCCATCATCAGTAAATTTGCAGATGACACCAAGCTGGGGGCAGGAGTTGATCTGCTGGAGGGTAGAGAGGCTCTGCAGAGGCACCTCGACAGGCTGGACAGATGGGCAGAGTCCAAAGCCATGAGATTGAACACATCCAAGTGCCAGGTGCTGCCCATTGGCCACAACAACCCCAGGCAGTGCTACAGGCTGGGGTCAGAGTGGCTGAGAGCAGCCAGGCAGAGAGGGACCTGGGAGTCCTGGTCGATGGTAGGCTGAACATGAGCCAGCAGTGTGCCCAGGCAGCCAAGAGGGCCAATGGCATCCTGGCCTGCATCAGGAAGAGTGTGGCCAGCAGGAGCAGGGAGGTCATTCTGCCCCTGTACACTGCACTGGTTAGGCCGCACCTCGAGTCCTGTGTCCAGTTCTGGGCCCCTCAGTTTAGGAAGGATGTTGACTTGCTGGAAGGTGTCCAGAGAAGGGCAATGAAGTTGGTGAGGGGTTTGGAGCACAGCCTTGTGAGGAGAGGCTGAGGGAGCTGGGGTTGCTTAGCCTGGAGAAGAGGAGACTCAGGGGTGACCTCATTGCTCTCTACAACTACCTGAAGGGAGGTTGTAGCCAGGTGGGGGTTGGTCTCTTCTCCCAGGCAAGCAGTACCAGAACAAGAGGACACAGTCTCAGGCTGTGCCAGGGGAGGTTTAGGCTGGAGGTTAGGAGGAAGTTTTACACAGAGAGAGTGATTGCCCATTGGAATGGGCTGCCTGGGGAGGTGGTGGAGTCACCATCACTGGAGGTGTTCAGGAGGAGACTTGATGGGGTGCTTGGTGCCGTGGGTTAGTTGATTAGGTGGTGTTGGATTGGTTGATGGGTTGGATGCAATGATCTCAAAGATCTCTTCCAACCTGGCTTATTCTATTCTATTCTATTCTATTCTATTCTATTCTATTCTATTCTATTCTATTCTATTCTATTCTATTCTATTCTATTCTATTCTATTCTATTCTCTCTTTATCTCTGAGCCATAGGATGGGAGCTGCATCCTCCCTGCAGCAGAGCAGGGAGGAAATCTGCTGGAGTAGAGACCTCTCAAGAAAAACCTGCTGAAGCTGAGGGGTCAGTGCCTGCTTTTCCAGCTGCTTTTGTGGGGAGTGGAGCTGTAGGTCTCACTGTTGGAAACAATTTCCCTATAAAGCTCAGTTATTCACCATACAATCATTCTTCATGTGGGCTATAAACTGTGGGCTCCCCTCTCTTCCAGGCTCCAAGATTGAAGTGAAACTTGGCAACGTTCTGTCTGTTGAAATTGAAGGGCCCTAGGTCAGATGCTGATCTCCCATTGGCCTTACACCTGTGAGCTGACTTTGATGGAGTCATTTCTGACTTACTCCAGCGTAAGCCAGCCCAGGATCAGCTCCTGCATGTGCTTTTCATCTCAAGCTGGGTTCCAGATGTGTTTGTGTAAGCTGGTTTCAATAAAGGCTCTGCATTTTAAAATGTAAATGGATTTTTCTTTAATTATAACCAGATGGACTGTTATTAAATTTTCATTTTAAGAAGTGCAGATCCAGCTAGCTCAGCCAGACCTGAGGGTTGCAGTGGGTCAGCCTGACCACTGCAGCCCCCACATAGCACCCAGGCAAGTGCAAGGCTCTTAAAGCTAGGAAAGAGGGAGGAAAACATGAAGTCACAGGAGCATAGGGTTGCTTTGGTTGGTAAAGACCTCTGCTGCAAAGACAGGCTGGAAGAATTGAGGCTGCTCAGCCTGGAGAAGAGAAGGCTCTGGGGAGACGTTCTAATCAGATTTCAATATCTGAAGGGGACCTAGAGGAAGGCTGGGGAGGGACTGCTCAGAAGGGCCTGTGGGGATAGGACAAGGGGCAGTGGTTTGAAACTGGAGCAGGGCAGAGTTAGGCTGGACATGAGGAAGAAGTCCTGCACAATGAGGCTGGTGAGACACTGGAACAGGCTGCCCAGGGATGTGGTTGAGGCTCCATCCCTGGAGACACTGAAGATCAGACTTGATGTGTCCCTGGGCAGCCTGCTCTGGCTGGAGGTGTCCCTGCTGAGTGCAGGGGGTTGGACAAGATGACCTTTGAGGGTCCCTTCCGACTCAAAGCAATCTGCGACCCATCAAGTCCAGCTGTCAGCCCGAGACCACCATGGCCATTAAGCCACATCCCCGGGTGCCATGTCCCCACTGAGACAGCATCCTCAGATTTCAAAGAGTGGGAGCCCACCCTGTGGCAAAGAGTGCCTTCCTGATTTCCCTGACCCTGGAGTGCCTCAGCCCACTGTGGTATTTCCCTCCCCTCTTTTCAAGAGGAGGCACAACGTTCAGTGTATTCCTGCGGGCTGGGTGACCATGGCTGCTGGGGCTCTTTTTCTCCTCTCTTTGCTGTAAGTTAGCAGCAGTGCTCAGTGCTCAGGCTCTGCCTGTGACTGGATGCCTTCATTTAGTGAACCCTCAAAATCAGAGAGCTGCATGGATGGATGAGCCTGTTAGGAGAAACTGCACATTTAGGGCGCAGCTCTGAATCAAACCTATTCCTCCCCCTTCTTTCCACCTCTGTGTTGTGATACCACATGCTGAGGCTCTGGGAAGGAAAGGTCAGGCTGCTGCTGCCCCCAGACCAGCCAACAGCTTTGTGCACAGTACCAGCAGCAGTGCCTGAGGGGATGAGACCTCCCTGACTCTGCTGCTCGAGCAGTGCCTGTTCCTGGGGGTCCCTATACCCCACACAGCCTTTTGTGTATCCCTGCACCCAGGGGCTGCTTCCAAGCACAGATTGGGGGATTGATTCTTTTTCAGCACCAGAAAAGCAGAGGCAAGGGAAAAAAAGCTTGGTCTGATGGATTTCCTATTTAAAAAGAGAGAAAAAGAGATCTGTTAATGAATGAATGTTTAAGACAGGGGTGTTTTGATGGAGTTTTTCATGTGGCCATTCTGAACTAAAGCATCTCAGCAAGGTAAAGGCAAATTCACTCCAATGACTCCTTCTCATTTCACACCCAGAGCTCCTGGGATAATCAGCAGCATCTTGATGGTTTTTTGCCTTAGCACATTTTGACATGAGAAAAATTTCCTCTCCTGTTCCATGAGAAGCTCTTTTAATCTATTATCTTTATGTGTGTGGTCTGGTTGACTGTTTGGAGCAACACTTTCCAAGTGCAGAGATAGCCTCTGAAAGTGAATTTTGTCAGCCAAACACGATAACAATTGAGAGTTCAGTTGTGCTGGAAGGTGTCCAGAGAAGGGCCAGGAGGATGAGCAGAGGGCTGGAGCTGTTCTGCTATGGAGACAGACTGAGAGAGCTGGGGCTGTTCAGTCTGGAGAGGAGAAGGCTCTGAGGAAACCTAATTGTTGCCTTCCAGGATCTGAAGGGGGCTCCAAGAAAGCTGGGGAGGGACTTTTGAGCGTGTCCTGGAAGGAAAGAAGCAAAATTAGAAATGGGGAGATTGAGATTAGACTTTAGGAGGAAGTTGTTCCCCATGAGGGTGGTGAGAGCCTGGCACAGGTTGCCCAGGGAGGTGGTGGAAGCCTCATCCCTGGAGGTGTTTGCAGCCAGGCTGGATGTGGCTGTGAGCAACCTGCTGCAGTGTGAGGTGTCCCTGCCCATGGCAGGGGGGTTGGGACTGGCTGAGCCTTGAGGTCCCTTCCAACCCTGACATTCTATGATTCTATGTTTCTGTGCTGTAAGGATGCCTTTTCTTTGGAGAACACAGCTCATGCTTCTCTCCTACTGTCATTATTGTTTCCTCACCCTTTAATTTCCATGTTGTGGGCATGTTGGATATTTCTGTCTGACCTGTGTCTTCTTCAGAAGGCAGGTTCCAAGAGGTGAGGAAGCTGAGTCACCTCAGACATGGAGAAGTTAAGAATTTCTCTCCTGGATTCAGCTATTAAGGACTTCTGGGTTGTACTCAGCTGTGTCCCAGTAGCATATTATATGTCATATTATAGAATCACAGAATGCATTAGGTTGGAAGGAAGCCATAAAGGTCATCTTGTCCAAACCCCCTGCACTCAGCAGGGACACCTACAAGTAGATCAAGTTGCTCAGGGCTCCATCAAGTTTGACTTTGAATGTCTCCAGGGTTGGGGCATCTACCATATTTCTGGGCAACCTGTTCCAGTGTTTCACCACTCTCACTGTGCAGAACTTCCTCCTGATGTCCAACCTAAATCTGCCCTGCTCCAGTCCTAACCCCCAGAGGCCCTTCTGAACAGTCCCTTCCCAGCCTTCCTGTAGGTCCCCTTCAGATACTGCAATGCAGCTGCAATGTCAAAGGAAGGACACTCCCACAGAGCCACCACGCTGGTCAGAGTGCTCCTCTGCTCTTTAGAGAAGGAAGGAGTTTTATAAACAGAGAAAATGTCTGTTCCTGGCAGTGGAGAGTGGTCTCTAAGCTGGGACTCAGGCTTTCCCCAGACCTTCCCAGGGCTGCAGTGGTGAATCAGAGAATTGCCAGGGCTGGAAGGGACCTCAAGGATCAGCCAGTTCCAACCCCCCTGCCATGGGCAGGGACACCTCACACTACAGCAGGTTGCTCACAGCCACATCCAGCCTGGCTGCAAACACGTCCAGGGATGAGGCTTCCACCACCTCCCTGGGCAACCTGTGCCAGGCTCTCACCATCCTCATGGGGAACAACTTAATCCTAACATCCAATCTCAATCTACCTATTTCTAGATTTTTCCATCCCCCCCAGTCCTATCACTTCCTGACACCCTCAAAAGTCCCTCCCCAGCTTTCTTGTAGCCCCTTTCAGATACTGGAAGGCCACAATTAGGTCTCCTTGGAGCCTTCTCTTCTCCAGCCTGCACAGCCCCAGCTCCCTCAGTCTGTCTCCATAGCAGAGCAGCTCCAGCCCTCTAATCATCCTCTTGGCCCTTCTTTGGACACCTTCCAGCACCTCCAGACCTTGCACTGTGTTGTGTTATGAAGATGTGCAAAGTGAGCTTGATGGCTGAGGTGCCCCATCTGCCTTGATTTATTTATTTATTTATTTATTATTATTATTATTATTATTACTTGATTTTATTTTAAGATTTAATAAACCCCCATGTGGTTACAATTGAGAAAATATTCCATTAATGGTCCCCAAATGATTCCTAGCTAAACCAAAATGTGTATTAACCTCCCATCCCCCATCTCCAGTGAAGAGCAATATATTTGGTTTTGTTTTCCCACTGTATCAGTGAAAAGCATTAAATAACTTCTTACATCATCAACCCCAAACAGGGGGCTTTATTTTTCTGATGACTAATGAAGGAGAAGAATGGGAGAAGGACCTGGGAGTGCTGGTGGCTAACAAGCTCTGCATGGGACAGCAATGTGCCCTGGGGGCCAAGAAGGCCAATGGGGTCCTGGGGTGCATCAGAGGAGTGTGGCCAGCAGAGCCAGGGAAGTTCTCCTCCCCCTCTGCTCTGCCCTGGTGAGGCCACACCTGGAATATTGCATCCAGTTCTGGGCTCCCCAGTTCAAGAGGGGCAGGGATCTGCTGGAGAGAGTCCAAGGGAAGGCTACAAGGATGCTGAAGGGACTACAGCACTGCATGGTAAGGAGATGCTGAGAGCCCTGGGGCTGCTTAGTCTGGAGAGGAGAAGACTGAGATGGGATTTAATAAATCTCTATAAATATCTGAGGGCTGGGGGTAAGGAGGGAAGGGACAGGGACAGGCTCTGCTCACTTGCTTCCTGTGATGGCACAAGGAGCAATGGGTGTAAGCTCCAGCACAGGAGGTTCCACCTCAACGTGAGGAGGAACTTGTTCCCTGTGAGGGTCCCAGAGCCCTGAAGCAGGCTGCCCAGAGAGGTTGTGGAGTCTCCTTCTCTGGAGACTTTCTAGGCCCCATCTGGATGTGTTCCTCTGTGGCTTTAGCTGGATTGTATGGTCCTGCTCTGGCAGGGGGGTTGGACTGGATGATCTCCTTGAGTCCCTTCCAACCCCTGATATCCTGTGAGCTGCGATCCTGTGATACGAAGTTTACATCTCCATCTCTTTGGGTGTGTTAGGGAAGAAAGGGATGGGGGCATGGGGATGAGGAATCTAAACAGAGATTCTGTCCTACTTTTAGCTATTTTAGATAGAGGGAGGTGTTTCTGCACAGAGGCCAGATGCAGTTGTTGGTGGTTTTGGTTTGTGTTTTTTTTTAACAGTCTGTATGTATGCAAAAAATGAAGTATTTTAAGTGGTATGGACTGCTGCAGCCTGGCTCCTCTGGGGTTCTGGGGAGGCGGGCTAGATATGAAGAGAAGTCCAGATGAAAATGGCTTTTCCTCCAGGCATGTGTTCCATGACTTTGATTTTACCTGAACAGCACCAGATAATACAGAGAGAATCACACAGGATGTTAGGGGTTGGAAAGGGACCTCCTGAAGTCATCCAGTCCACATCCCCCTGCCAGAGCAGGATCACCCAGGGCAGGTCACACAGGAGCACATCCAGGCAGGTTTTGAATATCTCCAGAGAAAAAGCCCTCACAGTGAAAAAGCTTTACTTTATGTTCCTTTACTTTATGTTCCTTTACTTTATGTGTAGTGGTTTGAGCCTTAGCTGGGAGTTAAGAGCTCAGATGGGGGCAAGGCTGAGAAGCTCTCCCCTGATCCCCCCCTCCTCCCTCCCAACAGAGAGGGGGAAAAACAAAAGGAAAGGGAAGGAGCAAATCCACCAAGGAATAATTTGGAGTCGGCCTGGAAGTAGAGAGGAAAAGAGTTTTCTTTAAACAATATATATATAACAATAACAGGTAAGGTTCACAAGGGCAAGGAACAAGGATGGATGGGAGGGAGACAAAAAAGAATAATACAAAACCAGTCTCTCTCTGAAGAGGAGCAGAGGCAGCAGGGAGAAGGATCAGGCCCAACCACGCGGCAGAAGAGCAGGAAGGAAGCTGCAGTAGCTCTCATCCAGCAGAGGCAGGAGCCAAAAGGAGACCTAATAGCTGCAATGCCCTGCTTTTTATACCCTAGCTGGGCAGGGAGGGGGGAGTGGAACAGAGTCAGCTTCCCAGGGGGGAAGACACCCTGCAGGGAGGGCAAAGCACTCACAAGCCCTCCACCCTGCTTTTTTTCTCTTCAGAATGGGCATTAACCACACTATGGAACCTCCTCTGCTCCAGCTTGCACTCCTTGCCCCTTGTCCTATCATAGAATCATAGAATTGTTAGGGTTGGAAGGGACCTCAAGTTTTTGTGGTTCTTGTGAGTCAAACCAGGCTTGGAGTGGAGGCAGTGTCCTCTGAACCATCAACTCGTTGATGGAATTAGTTATTCCTCTTTCCTCACATAGAATCATAGAATAATTGTCAGGGTTGGAAGGGACCTCAGGGATCAGCCAGGTCCAACCCCCCCTGCCAGGAACAGGGATACCTCACACTACAGCAGGTTGCTCACAGCCACATCCAGCCTGGCTGCAAACACCTCCAGGCAGGAGGCTTCCACCACCTCCCTGGGCAACCTGTGCCAGGCTCTCACCACCCTCATGGGGAAGAACTTCTTCCTCACATCCAATCTCAATCTCCCCATTTCTAGTTTTGCTCCATTCCCCTATCACTCCCTGACATCATTTGACATCGTTGAGCAGAGCCTGGCTCAGTTCTCCTGACAATCACCCTTTACATATTTATAAACATGAATGAGAGCCACAGTGTCCTGGAGGTTCTTTCTGGGGAGCAGCAGCAGAGTGGAATCACACAGAACAATAGAATCACAGAATTGTTGCAGTTGGAAAATCTTCTAAGATCATCAAGTCCAACAAGAGGGCTGAGTGTCAAGAGGGAGGGGACAGGCTCTGCTCAGATGGGACAGGACAAGGGGCAATGGATATAAACTCCAGCACAGGAGGTTCCAACTCAACACGAGGAGGAACTTCCTCACTGTGAGGGTCCCAGAGCCCTGGAGCAGGCTGCCCAGAGAGGTTGTGGAGTCTCCTTCTCTGGAGCCTTTCCAGCCCTGTCTGGATGTGTTCCTGTGTGACCTGTGCTGGGTTCTATGGTCCTGTTCTGGCAGGGGGTTGGTCTCAAAGATCTCCTGAGCTCCCTTCCAACCCCTAACATCCTGTGAACCATTGACCGTCACAGGGCTCAGCAGCATCAGTCTGGCTGATGTTCCGGGGTGAAAAGCTTATGGGCAACATAATGGCACCAGCGCTCTGAGACACCAAAGACCTGCAGCAGCAGGCAGGGTCACTCCTTCTGCCCCAGAAACCTGGTGGCTGAGTACAGGAGAGGTTCTCAGCGGCTGCTGCCGCCCCACCAGGGTTTAACACATACAGCAGGGCAGTTTTAGTTTCAGCCTGTCCAGCCAGCCATCAGTTCGCTACAGAAACAATATCCTTAGAACACAATGACCCTTCCAGGTGCAGGGGGGAAAAAATACCCACAACCCAGAAATGAGACAGTCACCTTGGAAGTCATCCTGAAGCCTGACCTGTGAACAGCCTGTCTGGAGGGCACAGGACGTCACCAGGTTCATCTGCCAGCCCTCCGGGAGCTGCGTGTCATCACCTCTGCAGAGTGCCCAAAGCCAAGCAGGGCTCCCGAGCCCACGTGTGTGCTGCGGTGCAACGTGCAGGGCTGCTGCCAAGCCACAGGAGCAGCTGCCTGCTTCGTTTTACACAGTGCACACACACACAACCCCCCCCCAGCCCTGTTATTAAACTGCACCACACAGATAAGTAGCAGAAAAAACGGCTGGGCCAGTTATTTATTTATTTATCCATCCCCCACCTCCCCACCCCGCCCCCACCCCATAAAATTGGCCAATTTGCTGGTGTGTGTTAATTGTAAAGGATGCAAGGCATCCCATTCAAGTGATTAACCTCCCAGTTAATAAAAGCAACAATTGCATGTGTATAAATAATATCATGAAGGGGAGGTCCGTGGCAAGGTAACGCAGCTCACACTGCCCCATCCCTCTCCTTAATTAGTAAATAAGTCATCAAAGGCTGCCATGAATTCTGCTGCCACCCACATTTCTTCCTCCAATTATTGTGAAATAGGAAAGCAGGAGCCTTCCTCCTTTCAGAAGGATGTGATAATGAAATTGTTCAATAGCTCTTCTCAGCCCTCTCCCAGTCTAAATTAGTGCTTCCTTGGGCGTACTCTGTCTTTGCTCCTCTCTTCCCTGAGTCATTACCCTTTCCTTTCCTTTCCTTTCCTTTCCTTTCCTTTCCTTTCCTTTCCTTTCCTTTCCTTTCCTTTCCTTTCCTTTCCTTTCCTTTCCTTTCCTTTCCTTTCCTTTCCTTTCCTTTCCTTTCCTTTCCTTTCCTTTCCTTTCCTTTCCTTTCCTTGCCTTTCCTTTCCTTTCCTTGCCTTTCCTTTCCTTTCCTTGCCTTTCCTTTCCTTTCCTTGCCTTTCCTTTCCTTTCCTTGCCTTTCCTTTCCTTTCCTTGCCTTTCCTTTCCTTTCCTTGCCTTTCCTTTCCTTTCCTTGCCTTGCCTTGCCTTGCCTTGCCTTGCCTTGCCTTGCCTTGCCTTGCCTTGCCTTGCCTTGCCTTGCCCTTGCCTTGCCTTCTTCCGAACCTCTCCAAACCTCTCTTCTCTGAACCTCTCCCCTCCCCTCCTCTCCTGTTGAAACTGGATGATCTTTCAGGTGCCTTCCAACCCAACCCATTCTGTGATTCTGTGTCTCTGCACCTGACACAAAGCACTGCATTTATTCACAGAACTGTTCTTACTAGAGTCCTCAACAGCTCTGAGTGCTCTGACAGTCCCCAGAGGGCAAGGTAACAAACGTTGCAGAAGCCCAGCATGATAGGGGTTGGAAGGGACCTCTGGAGATTAGCTAGCCCAAACCCCTTGCTAAAGCAGGGTCACCCACAGCAGCTTGCACAGGCTGGCATGCAGGCTGGCTTGGAGTGACTCCAGAGGTCACAGAATTACAGAATTGTTTGGGTTGGGAAAAGCCTCTAGGATAATTGAATCCAACTCTCAACCCAGCACCACCTTGGCCATTAAACCCTGTCCCCAAGTGCCATGGCCACAAGTTTCTTGTACACCTCCAGGGATGGGGACTCCACCACCTCCCTGGGCAGCCTGTTCCAATCTCTGACCACTCTTGCAGCACAGAAATTGTTCCTAATCTCTAACCTAAACCTCCCCTGGCACAGTTTCAAGCCAGGAGAACAACTGTGGCTGAGCAGGGCTGCTGGTGCCCCACTGGGACTTTACTGTGAATGTGGAAAGAAAAAGTTCAGTCTTTACCAAGCCTCAACTCATCTGTGCTGGGAATTTGCAAGCTTCAAAGAAATCCTGGCTGATCTTTTGCTGGACCATGCCAGATTTTAAGGTGTGAGGCTCTAGGTGAGACCTTATCTGGAGTACTCCCAGGCAAGCAGCACCAGAACAAGAGGACTCAGTCTCAAGCTGTGCCAGGGGAGGTTTAGGCTGGATGCTAGAAGAAATTCTTCCCAGAAAGAGAGATTGGCCATTGGGATGTGCTGCCCAGGGAGGTGGTGGAGTCATCATCACTGGAGGTGTTTAAAAAGAGCCTGGATGAGGCACTTGGTGCCATGGTTTAGTTGATTAGATGGTGTTGGGTGATAGGTTGGGCTCGATGATCTCTGAGGTTTTTTCCAACCTGGTTAATTCTATTCTATCCTATCCTATCCTATCCTATCCTATCCTATCCTATCCTATCCTATCCTATCCTATCCTATTCCATTCCATTCCATTCCATTCCATTCCATTCCATTCCACTCCATTCCATTCCATTCCATTCTACTGTGCCCAGCTCCTGTGCCCCCAACACAAAAAGGACATGGAACTGATGGAGAAGGTCCAGAGGAGGCCAGAAAAATGATCTGAGGGCTGGAGAACCTCTCATATGGAGACAGGCTGAGAGCAGGGGCTGTTCAGCCTGGAGAAGAGAAGGCTCTGGGCAGACCTTAAAGCAGCCTTCCAGTACCTGAAGTGTCTACAGGAGAGCTGGGGAGGGACTTTTGACAAGGGCTGGGAGTGCCAGGATGAGGAAAGATGGATTGAAATTAGAGCAGGGTAGATTTAGGTTGGACATTAGGAAAAAGTTCTTTACAATGAGAGTGGTGAAATACTGGAACAAGTTGCCCAGGTGGAAGCCCCTTCCTGGAGGCATTCAAGGTCAGGGTGGTTGAGACTCTGGGCAACCTGATTTAGTTGGAGATGTCCCTGCTTACTGCATGGGGGCTGGACTAGATGACCTCTAGAGGTCTCTTCCAGTCCAGTGCATCCTGAGTGATTCTATGATTCTAAAATCCAGCACTTGAGAGGCTTGGTGCTTCAGCAAGGTCTGAAGGGTTTGCCTGGTAAACCACCTCCCATCACAACAGCCACCCCCTGCCAACGATCACATCACTGCTCTGAAGCCTAAAGGCCTTCAAACCCTGCCAAGATAAGACTCCCAGAGTTTCAGATCTGGGGAGCACAATGCCCTCTTTGGTTTGCTAATGGGGTTTAGAAAACAGAGACTTGGCAGAGATTTTTAAACCCAAGCAGGTTGGGTGGACGCCTGGTACTGAGAAGTAATGCCTGGGTAGGGTGAGTTAATAAGCAGCCACTTCTTGCTTTTTAATAGAACTATATAACACATGAGGCCACCAGCTTTGCTTATTAGAAGGTCATTATGGAACTATATTTAGGGAGCTACATTACTATTGGCTTTATTTTTCCATGTGGGGAGGTAAATTTCACCACTGGAAGGGAAAAGTGTGAGCTAGTGTGGGGCTGCTGCTGTGGTGTTTCTGTACCTTCATCTGCAGGCACTGTGATACTTAATGCATTGGAGGTAACAGTCCTTAGGGAAGCAGATTCATAGAATCATATGGTTGGAAAAGACCTCAGAGATGATCAAATCCAATCTATCACCCAACACCTCCTGACAACTAAATCATGGCACCCGGTGCCTCATCCAGGCTCTATTTAAACACTTCCAGTGATGGTGACTCCACCTTCTCTGGAAGGGCAACTGGAATAGGTTCTGACAACAGAGAAGGGCAACAGGGCTGGGGAGGGGTCTGGAGCACAGCCCTGTGAGGAGAGACTGAGGGAGCTGGGGTTGCTTAGCCTGCAGAAGAGGAGGCTCAGGGGAGACCTTCTTGCTCTCAACAACTACCTAAAGGGAGGTTGTAGCCAGGTGGGGGTTGGTCTCTTCTCCCAGGCAAGCAGCTCAAGGTTGGACTTGATGATCTCTGAGGTCTTTTCCATTCTGCTTAATTCTGTATTCCGTATTCAGTTCCCAGAAGTCCTTCTTGACCTGAGGGGCCCAGAACTGGACACAATCTTCCAGAAGAGGCAGGTTGCCCTCCACATTCTCTCTGGAGTGTCAGCTTTATTTTCCTTTGTTGTAAAAAGGAATCTCTTAGTGTTATGACAGCAAAGAAAACCTGAAAATATGACCCCCCTGTGTCAGTGGTGTCCACCTGAAAAAATAGCCATATGCTGTGAACTTCCACACTCAGGCTGTGGAGTTCAAAGGCTGCTAAATCACATGTTGGTTGTGTGTTATTTTTAAATGAAGCTTTTATTGCTCCTCAAGGTCTCCTCTTACAGAGATCTATGCTATCCACTTTGATTGACTATTCACTTGGACAATCTTTTATCAGAGCACAGAGGGGCTGAAGGGGCATTTAAAGAGAGTCAGATGCTCATGGCTGATGATAGAAGCCCAGAAGCAGGCACTCTGAGAAGGACACACAAGTGCACTTTGAGGAGATCAGAGGACTGAGGACTCCAAGTGTAGTTTTCCTCTGTCACTGTGGTGGTGTGAAGCTCTGGTTTGGAAGCACCAGATCCCATTCCATTGTTTTTCTGAGTGCTGTGAGCAGCTTGTCCAGGTCTGGGTCACCTGTGGTAGGTGGTACAGGATTTTATCCTTTTTATTTGATTTTCCCCCAGCCTGTAAGGTTCATGCAAAGATAGTTTCAACCACAAAGCAGTGATGGGTCTCCTGGCACAAAGGCAACACCAGTTTTTGTGGTTCTTGGAAGCAGCACCAGAACAAGAGGACACAGTCTCATGCTGCACCAGGGGAGGTTTAGACTGGATGTTAGGAAGAAATTCTTCATAGAGAGAGATATTGGCCATTGGAATGTGCTGCCCAGGGAGGTGGTGGAGTTGCCATCACTGGAAGTGTTTAGGAGGAGACTTGATGGGATGCTTGTTGCAATGGTTTAGTTGATTAGATGGTGTTGGATGATAGGTTGGATGTGATGATCTTGAAGTTCTCTTCCAACCTGGTCTATCCTATCCTATCCTATCCTATCCTATCCTATCCTATCCTATCCTATCCTATCCTATCCTATCCTATCCTATCCTATCCTATCCTATTCAAAACCAGGCTTGTAGAGGAGGCAGTGTCCTCTGAACCATCAGCTCTTTGATGGAATTTGTTATCCCTTTCCCCACACAGAATCATAGAATAATTGTTAGGGTTGGAAGGGACCTCAAAGCTCAGCCAGTCCCAACCCCCCTGCCATGGGCAGGGACACCTCACACTACAGCAGGTTGCTCACAGCCACATCCAGCCTGGCTGCAAACACCTCCAGGCAGGAGGCTTCCACCACCTCCCTGGGCAACCCGTGCCAGTCTCTTACCACTCTCATGGGGAACAACTTCTTCCTAACAGCCAATCTGTAGCTACCCATTTCTAGCTTTGCTCCATTCCCCCCAGTCCTATCACTCCCTTAGGCTGGAGGTGAGTAGGAAGTTCTTCACTGAGAGAGTTGCTGGCCATTGGAATGTGCTGCCCAGGGAGGTGGTGGAGTTGCCATCCCTGGAGGTGTTCAAGAGGGGACTGGACGTGGCACTTGGTGCCATGGTCTAGTAGTCATGAGGTCTTGGATGACAGGTTGGACTAGATGATCTTTCCAACCTTGTTGATTCTATGATTCCCTGACACCCTCAGAAGTCCCTCCCCAGCTTTCTTGTAGCCCACTTCAGATACTGGAAGGCCACAATTAGGTCTGCTTGGAGCCTTCTCCTCTCCAGAGTGAACAACCCCAACTCTCTCAGTCTATCTCCACAGACTCTTACAGTGAAATGGCACCATTAAAATGAAAGCAGAGACAAAACAGCAGCTTTTAAACCAGCAAATGATGTAGTGGAAGTGTTGCTCCATCACCTTGCTCTGAGATGACAGAATATTAAAGATGATTTTTCTTTCATGAACATATGACTCCTCTCCCCAAATAGCTGCATCTAAAGCCTGGTAAATCAAAGTGCTACTCACCAGACAAGGCAAAGCTTTAGTCAAAGGAATTTAAAGATGTGTTAATTAGTCAAAAGAGAGCCCACACAGTCTTGTAAACATTATGGGAGAAACCTATTAAAACCAGTGAACAGATATTAATTGAAAACGTTGTGTAAGAGCTGCAGAGTTCACCCAAAGTACATCTCACTTGATATTAAAGCCTATGTATATGCAAATCCAGCAGGCAGCAGATTAGCTTCTGCTCTGTTGTGATGCCTGGCTGGGAATGACTGAGAAACATCCTCACACGTTGGCTGAATATCTACTAGCAGAGCTGTTCTGTGCTTCGTGGCTAAGAAGTGTAACACAACAGGCAAGGGGCTGCTGGGCTTCAGTGACAGCCTAGAGATGCCTCACTACACACTGAGAGACTCTTCAGAGCTGGATTGCCCTCCCTTCATCTTCCTCAGCATGGAGGCTGAGGTCTTGTGTCACAATTTGGCACCTTTCTAGGGTTAGAGTCACACACTCCCAGATTTCTTTCACGTGGGAGCTGGATCATTAGAGATCCCATGGAGGTGCCCCCTCCCTGGAGGTGTTGTTCCCTTTCTGCAGGTGTTCAAGGCCAGGTTGGATAGGGCCTGGAGCAACCTGCTCTAGTGGAAGGTGTCTCTGTCCATGGCATGGGGGGTTGAACATATCTGATCATAGAATCATAGAATGAATAAAGTTGGAAAAGACCTCACAGATCATCAAGTCCAACCTGTCACCCAACACCTCCTGACTACTAAACCATGGCTCCAAGTGCCACAGCCAATCCCTTTTTTAACACCTCCAGGGATGGTGACTCCACCACCTCCCTGGGCAGCAAATCCCAATGGCCAATTACTCTTTCTGGGAAGAACTTTCTCCTCACCTCCAGTCTAAACTTCCCCTGGAGCAGTTTGAGATCTTTAAGGTCTCTTCCAACCCAAGCCATTCTAAGAGTCTGTTGGCTTGCTGGGATAAACATCTGCTTGTGGGAGCTCAGCAGCACTCCTGGGTGCTCCTCAGGTTGGATGTAGGTGGCTATAAAGGAAAAGCACCTGCTTAACTATGCTCTCTAGGGAGCTGAAGGAAACCCCTCAGGTATCTTTTCTGAATTCACAGAACCTCTGCCTGCCTTGATTTTTTCTGCAATGACAGATTCAGAACAGCCTCTGCCAGCTGAAAGAGAGAAGAAAACAGTCAGTCCCAGTCATTAATTTCTAAATCCCCCTCTGGTCCACCTTGTGGCCCTGTGCCACCCTGCATCCCCTTGCCTCTGCTTTCTTGCCCCTGAACAGCAGACAGCAGATCCAGTTGTGGAGTCCCTATTACAGGAAGGATCTGGAGGTGCTGGAAGGTGTCCAGAGAAGGGCCACGAGGATGAGCAGAGGGCTGGAGCTGCTCTGCTCTGGAGACAGCCTGAGAGAGTTGGGGTTGTGCAGGCTGGAGAAGAGAAGGCTCCCAGGAGACCTAATTGTGGCCTTCCAGTATCTGCAGGGGGCTCCAAGAAAGCTGGGGAGGGACTTTGGAGGGTGTCAGAGAGTGATAGGACTTGGGGGAATGGAAATAAAACTAGAAATGGGTAGATTCAGATTGGATGTGAGGAAGAAGTTCTTCCCCATGAGGGTGGTGAGAGCCTGGCACAGGTTGCCCAGGGAGGTGGTGGAAGCCTCCTGCCTGGAGGTGTTTGCAGCCAGGTTGGATGTGGCTGTGAGCAACCTGCTGTAGTGTGAGGTGTCCCTGGCCATGGCAGGGGGGTTGGGACTGGCTGATCCTTGAGGTCCCTTCCAATCCTAACAATTCTATGATTCTACTACCCCTGCTTGTCCTTAGGGGCTCCCAGGGGGTTGTTAGACAGCAGGCAGCTCCCAAAGAGATGAGCCCTCAGTGCACAAGAAGATGTCTGGGTGCCTTCTGAAGCATAAAGTCTCTGAGTTTATTCCCTAACAGCTCCTTGATGCCCTGCAGTAACTTGTTGGTGAGCCCATAGGCCTGGATTCACCCAAACTGTGATGCCCCAGTCTCCAGCATGGAGGCTGAGGAATCTCCATGGACCCAGGCTAGAGAGGCTCCAGATAGCCATTTACATCTCAGGGGGTTTGAAATGGCTCCTGAAGGAGCCACTTCCTCCCTTTTTCTTGGCTGTAGGAAGTCCAAGATGCCTGTACTCCTAAATTTGTGGCCTCATATTAGTGGAATTAATGACAGCTCCTCTTCCTCCCCATTCGGTGGCAGCCACACTCTCAGCTCAGGAGCAGCCACATTTTGGTTTTCTTATCTTCTGGGAGCAGCAGTAGTGCTCCTAACCCAGAGAGGTTTTTAACCCTCCCATGTTTCCCACAAACCCACTGTACCCTCCTGCATGTGCCTCAGCAGCACAAGATCCGTGGGTGTCTGGAAACACTCAGTTGACCCCAGGTGAGGCAATGGCCATGCTGCCTTCAACACCTCTGCACCTCCACTCCTGTGTCTGAAGCACGTTCATACAAGCATAGAATGCACTGGGTTGGAATAAACCTTTAAAGGTCATCTTGTCCAACCCCTCTGAAGTAAGCAGAGACAACTCCATCTAGATCAGGTTGATCAGAGCCCCATCAAGCCTGACCTTGAGTGTATCCATGGATGGGGCCTCCACCACCTCCCTGGGCAACCTGTTTCAGTGTTCCACAACTCTCATAGACAAGAATCATGGAATCATATAGTCACAGAATGGGTTGGGAGGGACCTCCAAAGGTCATCTAGTTCAACATCCCTTGCAGTCAGCTCCATTAGATCCTCCACTAGATCAAGTTGCCCAGAGCCTTATTGAACTTGACCTTAAGTATCACCACCACTGGGGCCTCCACCCCCTCCCTGGGCAACCTGTCCTAGTGTTCCACCACCATCATGGTGCAGAACTTGTTCCTAACATCCAATCTATGCCTACACTTCTCTAATTTCAAACCACTGCCCCTTGTCCTACCACTGCAGCCCTTTGGAAACAGTCCCTCCCCAGCTTTCTTGCAGCCCCCTTTCAGGTACTGGAAGCTCCTTGCCTATCAGACTGCACCAAGTGGGTGAATAGGGAGGGCGATGTTACAGCATTTCCACTCCAGCCACCTCACTGTTAAATTGCTTTGCCTTTCTTTTCCCCAAGGCTCACATTCATATGCCAGGTCCCTGGACACAAGTGGTTGCATGGCAGCTAAACCCCAGCTTTACTGCTGCTGCAGTGTCAAATTTCCCTTTCTTTCCTGGCAGGCCAGTGAGTGCAGATGCATCCCAGGAGCCAGGAGGATCAGTGAGGCTGTGTCTTGGCTGTGCTCCTTACAGAGCCTGGCCTGGAGCCAGCATCATCTCTGTTGTGAATTATAGCAATCCCAAACCACACTGCAGCTCCTCCTCTGGAGCCACGACCAGCCAAAGTCCAGGCTGTCCACCCATGTATGGGTGCATCCTGGCCTGCATCAGGAATAGTGTGGCCAGCAGGAGCAGGGAAGTCATTCTTCCCCTGTGCTCAGCACTGGGTAGGCCACACCTTGAGTCCTGTGTCCAGTTCTGGGCTCCTCAGTTTAAGAAGGACATTGAGAGACTTGAAGGTGTCCAGAGAAGGGCAAGAAAGCTGGGGAGGGGTCTGGAGCACAGCCCTGTGAGGAGAGGCTGAGGGAGCTGGGGTTGCTTAGCCTGGAGAAGAGGAGGCTCAGGGGAGACCTTCTTGCTCTCTCCAACTCCCTGAGGGGAGGTTGTAGCCAGGTGGGGGTTGGTCTCTTCTCCCAGGCAAGCAGCACCAGAACAAGAGGACACAGTCTCAAGCTGTGCCAGAAAGCATAGTTAAGCAGGTGCTTTTCCTTCATAGCCACCTACATCCAACCTGAGGAGCACCCAGGACTGCTGCTGAGCTCACCCCAGCAAGCCACCAGATGCTTGGGTTGGAAGGGACCTTAAAGATCTCAAACTGCACCAGGGGAAGTTTAGGCTGGAGGTGAGGAAAAAGTTCTTCCCAGAAAGAGTAATTGGCCATTGGGATTTGCTGCCCAGGGAGGTGGTGGAGTCCCCATCCCTGGAGGTGTTCAAAATGGGATTGGATGTGGCACTTGGAGCCATGGGTTAGTTGTCATGAGGTGTTAGGTATTAGGTAATAGGTTGGACTTGATGATCTCTGAGGTCTTTTCCAACCTTGTTAATTCTATGACTCTATGACTCTATGATTCTATGATTCTGTGATTCTATGACTCTGTGATTCTATGACTCTGTGATTCTATGACTCTGTGATTCTATGCTATGATTCTGTCTCTTTCCCCCTCCAAGGATTCCTTTTTGGAAACACATCCTTTTCAGCCTGCTTTGAGCACCAGCCCTTTGCTCCCCGTCAGACATGCTACAGGCACAAATATATGACCAAGTATTTCCTGCATTTCTTTCCAGTTTCCAAAGGCCAGGAGAGGCACTGCTTGAGCAGGGAGTATTGAGAACACAGCTGAGTTATCCTGAAACTGATTCAAACCTCTGGAGACGTGCTGCACTGGGGTACTGGGTTACCTCAGCTCCAGAGCCAGTTTGGCCATCACCATCACCATCCATCAGAAAATAGGTGCTGCAGTTCAGTACAGTCATAAACACATCATTAGCAATGGAGAGCTGTGTTGCCAGTGCCTTTTACACCCAGCCAAATTTAGCCAAATGGAAAGGTCAGCTGTGCAGGCACTGCTTTTACATCTGTACATTAATTACAACTGGTGACAAGTGACATGGGGAAGGCTGGGTGTCTCAATGACTTCTTTACTTCAGTCTTCACTGGCAAGGGCTCCAGCCACACTCCCAGAATGATGGAAGATAATGGCAGGGACTGGAAGAAGGAACTGCCCATGGTGAGTGAAGATCAGGTTCATGACCATCTGAAGAACCTGAAAGCATCCATGTCCATGGGACCTGATGGGATACACCCAGGGGTGCTGAGGGAGCTGGGGAGGAGGTTGCTAAACTGCTCTCTATTATATTTCAAAACTCCTGGCAGCCCAGGGAGGTCCCCACTGACTGGAAAAGGGGAAACATAACTGCCATTTTCAAGAAGGGGAAGAGGGATGACCCAGAGAACAACAGGCCAGGCAGTCTCACCTCTGTGCCCAGAAAGATCATGGAGCAGATCCTCCTGGAGGGACTGCTGAGGCAGAAGAATAACAAAGAGGTGACTGGGCACAATCAGCACAGCTTCACCAAGGGCAAATCTTTCCTGACAAACCTGGTGGCCTTCTGTGACAAGGTCACAACATCAATAGATGAAGGCTGAGCAACTGAGGTCATTGACCTGGACCTGAGCAAACTCTTCAACACTGTTCTGCACCACATCCTGGGCTCCAAGATGTTGCAGGAGAGGTTTCATGGATGGAGCATTCAGTGGATTCAGAACTGGCTTGATGGCTTCACCCAAAGGGTAGCTGTCCATGGGTCCAAGTGGAGGCCACCAGGGACCAGTACTGGGACCAGGCTTGTTTAACATCTTTGTTGGTGCCATAGACAGTGGCACTGAGTGCACCCTCATCAGGTTTGCTGATGGCACCAAGCTGTGTGGTGCAGCAGACAGCTGGAGGGAAGGGATCCATCCAGAGGGACCTGGACAGGCTGCAGAGCTGGGCCCATGACAACCTCATGAGGTTCAACAAGACCAAGGGCAAGGTCCTGCAGCTGGGTTGGGGCAACCCCAGGAACTGATATAGGCTGGGTAGGGAATGGCTTGAGAGCAACCCTGAAGAAAAGGCCTTGGGAGTGCTGGTGGAGGAGAAGCTCAACATGAGCCAGCAGTGAGCACTTGCAGCCCAGAGAGCCAAGCAGAGCCTGGGCTGCAACAAGAGAAGCATAGCCAGAAGGTCGAGGGAAGGGATTCTCCACTCTGCTGAGACCACAGCTGGAGCTCTGTGTCCAGTTCTGGAGCCTCTGTGCCAGGAAGGATCTGGAGGTGCTGCAAGGTGTCCAGAGAAGGGCCACGAGGAGGAGCAGAGGGCTGGAGCTGCTCTGCTATGAGGACAGAGGAGGGAGTTGTGGCTATTTAGTCTGAAGAGGAGAAGGCTCCAAGGAGACCTAATTATGGCCTTCCAGTATCTGAAGGAGGCTACAAGAAAGCTGGGGAGGGACTTTTGAGGGTGTCAGGGAGTGATAGGACTGGGGGGAATGGACCAAAACTAGAAATGAGTAGATTCAGATTGGATGTGAGGAAGAAGTTGTTCCCCATGAGGGTGGTGAGAGACTGGCACAGGTTGCCCAGGGAGGTGGTGGAAGCCTCATCCCTGGAGGTTTTTTTGCAGCCAGGCTGGCTGTGGCTGTGAGCAACCTGCTGCAGTGTGAGGTGTCCCTGCCCGTGGCAGGGGGGTTGGGACTGGGTGAGCCTGGAGGTCCTCTCCAACCCTGACAATTCTGTGATTCTATGCTTCTATATACCCTGCATCCTGCTAGTTTTCTTTTAATCAGTGTATTCAGTCTGCTTGTAAAGGATGGGCTGAATCCTGATGAGATCCTTCTGTATTATCACAAGCAAGTGGAGGGAGGTTAGGGGAGAGGTAATTAATAGTTTGTTTGAGCAGCTGATTACTAATTTGATGCAAAGTTAAGTAACCATGCAAGAAGCTACCAACAAAAGGCTACCAAAGAGCATGACTTAACACAAGGAAGGATTTGGACTTTCATACCTTCCTTACCTGCCTGGATGTGAGTCAGAAGCAGGTAGCAGCTCTGCCATGCCAGTGCACCTTTACATGCTGGTCACATTCCATTGCAACCTGTCACACTGGAGATGGAATAATGCAATGTGACTTAATTTAATCACATGTGGAGTGCACTACAGCAACACATCCAGACTGGGGCGGGAGGTGGGGGGGGAAGAAAAGAAAAGAAAAGAAAAGAAGAAGAAGTTGGGAGGGAAAAAAAAAGGTTCTGCCTGTCCATGGTTGGATTATTTTTCTCAGCTGGAGGGCTTCATTTCATGAGCTTGGGCTTTTCTGTCCTGACCTTCCAGCCAAGGGCATGTGTCAGGAGGCTGGTATTTCCCCAAGGCAGTGACACAGTCTATTAGGTCATATGAGCTAGATCATCAAGCCTTTGCCCACCTCAGCTTCTGGGCCACCATTCCTTGGCCACCCCCCCTACCCCCCCTTGCCTCCCCCAGCAGTAACTCATGATACAATGCCCTTGCCCTTGACTGATTGGGAGGGAAAGAAACATTTTATTGCTGAGCACGTAGACAGCAGAGCCCAGGAACGGAGCGAGCTTACTGTGAGCTGGGGCTGCTCGTTTAGTCAGTCTGCATTTAATTAGCTGCTTCTGAAATATGACAAGGAGGAAACAGGAGAGTCACCAGAGCTGGCCCACTTCTACCCCAGGGTTTAGCATTCTTCACTTTTTGAGGTGCTGATGGTATTCATAAAAATCAGGCCAGCCTGTGTCTGCAAGAAGTTCAACAAGAGTCTGGGGTGCTGCAAGAAAAGAGTGTCCAGCAGGGCCAGGGAGGTTCTTCTACCCTTTTACTCTGCCCTGGTGAGACCACACCTGGAGTACTGTGTCCAGTTTTGGGCTCCCCAGTTCAAGAGAGACAGAGACCTGCTGGAGAAAGTCCAGGGGAGAGCCATGAGGCAGCTTAGGGGACTTGAGCATCTCCCCTGTGAAGAGAGACTGAGAGCCCTGGGGCTGTTTGGTCTGGAGAAGAGAAGGCTGAGAGGGGATTTAATAAATGTATATAAACATCTGAGGGGTGGGGGGCAAGTGGAGGGGGCCAAGCTCTTTCCAGTGGTGCACAGTAATAAGCCAAGGAACACCAGGTACAAGCTTGAACATATAAGGTTTCAGCTCAACATGAGGAGAAACTTCTTTACTGTGAGGGTGCTGGAGCCCTGGAGCAGGCTGTCCAGGGAGGTTGTGGAGTCTCCTTCTCTGGAGCTTTTCCAAACCCACCTGGATGCATTCTTATGCAGACTACCCTGGGTGCTGCTGCTTTGGCAGGGGGGTTGGACTGGATGATCTCTGCAGGTCCCTTCCAACCTCTAATGTACTGTGATACTGTGACACTTTCAGTACTTTCAGAAGGCATACCCCCCATGCACACACTTTGGGTTGTCTCTGCACCTGAGGACAGCCCCAGCCAGTTAGTCAGAGACATGACCAAGTTTGCTCCTTCAAACACAAATTGACATTTGATTAAAGAAATCAGCTGAGCCCTTTGCTTTCATCCTTTCCTTCAGCCCTGCTTTTTCTCTTTGTACAACACCCAGGACACAAAAAGCAGTGCAAAAGAAACTCAACCATTTGCCTCCTCTTCACTGTAGGACAAAGGTTAGTTTGTGCTTGTGCTGTGGTCCTGAAAAAGTTGTGAGTGAGTGTAGTGAAGGATGCTGATGGTCAGGATTGTGCCCCAAACATTGTGGAACATACTCCTCTGAGTGTTAACCCTCCTTTGTTTCCCCCTCCTTTCTGGGGGCAGCAGGGGGGATCCAGGCGCCACTGAGTCCAGGTAAACAGCCTGGGCATAGCATATACTTGCACCGTATTTGGTAGGTGTTAGTCCATTGGTTAATCTTGTGTTAGCAACAGACTGCTCATTGGGCCAATATTCACTGGGGCAAATGGTAAATAGGGATCGTTTGGTAAATGAGCCCCCCCACATTGTGTTGGAGCCTGTGAGTGTGTGCGTGCCAGTGCTGCCATGGTCCACCTTGCCCGAGACTCAAGCCAGTGCCCCAAGAGACCTCACGCTCCTTTGCCACTGTCACCAAGCTGCGTGCGGTGTCGTGGACAGTACCCCGTGGGATCGACCACTGCGTGATCCATTGCTGCAGGAGAAATGCCAGCAGCCTGTGTGAGCCAGCGTCGCTGACCTGCCACAGCCCCCCTCGAGCGGGAGACCTTTGTGTCCTGGGAGAAGCACCAGCCACGCGGTGCAGCCACGCAGCCAGCGTCATTTCCTGTCTCCGTCTTACGGCACATCCGTGCCACGTTTCTGGACTATAAATATTAAGGGGAGACCTCACGAAGTTCTCAGCTTGTAAGTCAAGCCTTTCTTTATAGAGTTTCCAGTTAGGGTAGCGTTTGGATTTCTCCGGGTGGAGGGTTGCCAGTCACCGACCAACCCCTCCGCCTGCCGCTTTCTGAATTAGTTTCAATTCTAAGTGCTGTGAATTGTTTGATTTAATTGCCCATATTTAAACATTCTGTAAAGATAGTTTCACTAACCGGATATTGATACCTGTGAAGGGTGACTGTAAATACCCCGTTACAGAGTTTGTGTATATATATATATATATATATAATAAATTTAACCTATATTTTCGTTGGTATATCTGCTGCTCATTTCAGAGGGCATCTTCACAATATTAATGGCGCAGCGAGCAGGGTTATCAAATAAGTGACTATCTTTACAGAATGGGATACGTGATGAAACGATCCGATATACAATGGGCTATAGAAAATCTGACAAATCCGGACCAAATTACAAATCAACCGAATACATGATAGAGCTATGAGCTGACCCAACCGCACTAACCAAGGAAAGAGTTACTGCGATCGGGGCTTGCATAATGCGAGCACAAGATGAATTTACAGCATTACAAGGAGAGATTAAAAAACTCGTTCTAAAAAATAACTTCCTGGAAAGAGAGTTAGGAAAGACTGAGACACAAAATGGTAAACTTCATGACTTATTAACATTGCAAATTAAAGAAAGCAACGCTACTCTCAAGGCATTAGTGGGATCAGACACAGACTCCGTTTCAAACCTCCCTGGGATCTCCCAGCCATCTAGCCCTGAGGAGCACCGCGGCCGCGACGTCGCGCCCGGACCCAGATCTCCCAAACTGTCCTTTTACAAATTACCCCCACCACAGTCTCGCGGAAAGAACTTAAAAGTAGCGAATCCCACCATAGCGCAAGACTTTAGACCCATGGTCTCCTTGGAGCTGCTGACGCTCCAAACAGTGAGTCCCGATTCACCCGTTCAGCCCAGCATGTCAGCAGCAGTGCACGAACTAAATCCGCCTGCTAGTAGTGCTCCAAGGAGCAAAGTCTGGGAAAAATACCGGAGCTACTACACGCAGAGAAACCTGTCTGA
The DNA here is from genome assembly GCF_014839835.1 of Dryobates pubescens. NCBI lineage: Eukaryota > Metazoa > Chordata > Aves > Piciformes > Picidae > Dryobates > Dryobates pubescens. Next base: position 11,989,954 of record NC_071614.1, on the reverse strand, counting down.
CCGGGGCGATACGGGTTACAGTTCGGAAGACTAACCCGTACGGAGCAAAGCCGTGTATTTACGTCCCGTTCTTAAAGAGCAATACACGGATGGCCGCCGCGGCCGAGGGACAACAACTACCTCTGTTCGCCCGTACAGCGGAGCAAAGCTTCAGGAGCTGCAGGAGACGTTTGCACGAGAACCGGACGAGTCGGTAACAGACTTTTTGTATCGCGTTATGGAATTGGGCGGGGATACAGTTATTTTGGACTGTAATGAAGCAAAAGGCTGTTCATGGGGCCATGAGGTATTTTTGGGGATGGGTCCAGAGGGATACCACTCGTTAACTTCCCGTATCACTCACTGGGCTGGAAGTTTAGACCCTATAGATAGAGACGAACCAACAGAAGTGAGGGTTACAAGTTCAGCTGAACTCACTGCCGCGATTAAAAAGTTGGCGTGTGTTCAAGCAATGTACGCTCACGGGGCATATTCTTCCCCACTAGATGCCCCAATTAACCCAGTGTGACTCAAAATTCTAATCCGTGGTCTGCCCCCGGGACTAAAAAATGTATGTGATGCCAAAAAGGAGGAAATAGAATGAGTAATCGAAAGGAATAATGCCTCTACTAATTCCCGGGAACACCACTTAACTTGGGAAGAGCTTCTAATGGCATTATCCCACAAGGGCCGAGACCTGGGCTACTCTGACCATATGCCCACAGCCAAGACTCCCAGCGACAGACGCCATACTGGCTTCAAAGGCAACCACGTGGCAATGCCGCGGGGGAAGAAGCAGGAAGTGCGCCACACTAAAGCATCCCCTACTGTGACTTCGGCGAGTTCATGCAGTAGCCCGGAGTCAGATTGCAATCACTCGGGAAGTCCCAGAGGGAGAAATTCCCACAGCCAGAGAGATAAACAGCGTACTTCTAAGAGATCCTTCTCACCCAGAGAGAAATGGTATCGACTCGCACAGTCTTTGAATGTACCTGAATTTGTGATAGCGCCATTACCAACGGGACAGTTAAGAGGAGTAGTGCTGGCCTTACAAAATAAATCCGGCAGCTGGAAAGAGGACAACTACAGAAGTGGTCGCCACGGCAAGGAGGATGGAGCTGGAAGCAGCAATCCTAAAACTGTTTCACCCAGCAAGGATGCCAACCCCTTCATACCTCGCTGCCAGAGCCCAGATAAAAAGCCAAAAAACTAGACACAGCGGTGACTGGTCCAGGCCTCACTCATCACTTTGTTAACACTTGTCAATGGTCTGAGGATCCAGAGCCTTTCATTTTGATTCCCACTGGACCTACTCGAACTGCTGGAAAATTCCTTATTGACACTGGGGCACAGATCAGTGTTTTGAATGTGCCACAAGCCAAACACTTGAGGATCTTACCATCCCGCAAGAAGATAAAGATACAGGGTGTTACAGGAATGCCTCATACATGCCATTTAGCCAAAACAAGGTTGTGGCTTCTTGGCGACAAGCGGAGTACCCTGGTAGAAGTTGCCCTGAGTCCGTACCCAGAGAACATCCTTGGATTTGATGTTTTAGCTGGCAAACGGTGGCATCTCCCAAATATATATGTGCTCCATGTATATTTGTATATATATATATATATAAAAAATAAATTTAACATATATTTTCGTTGGTATATCTGCCGCTCATTTCAGAGGGCATATTCACAACAGTGAGTCTCAGAGGAATTCACAAAGTGCTAGAAGAAGCTTAAGAAGCACTTCAGCCAGTGAACATCTTTGAACTGGTTGGACCTAAGGGGAGCTGTAGGAGGGTCAAATAGTCCAGGAGGAAGGCTGTTTTCACAGGATCTGGGAAACAATGCTATTAGGAAGAGAATATACAGAATTAAGCAGGTTGGAAAAGATCTTCAAGATCATCAAGTCCAACCTATCACCCAACACCATCTGATCAACTCAACCATGGCACCAAGAGCCTCATCCAGGCTCTTCCTAAACACTTCCAGTGATGGGGACTCCACCACCTCCCTGGGCAGCACATCCCAATGGCCAGTGTCTCTTTCTGGGAAGAACTTTCTCCTCACCTCCAGACTAAACCTCCCCTGGTGCAGCTTGAGACTGTGTCCTCTTGTTCTGGTGCTGGTTGCCTGGGAGAAGAGACCAACCCCCACCTGGCTACAACCTCCCTTCGGGGAGTTGGAGAGAGCAAGAAGGTCTCCCCTGAGCCTCCTCTTTTCCAGGCTAAGCAACCCCAGCTCCCTCAGCCTCTCCTCACAGGGCTGTGCTCCAGACCCCTCCCCAGCTTTGTTGCCCTTCTCTGGACAAGTTCCAGCATCTCAACATCTTTCTTAATTTGAGGAGGGGAAAAAAAAACCTCTACTCCAGTTACTGCAGCAGACACTTGCACAGAGTAAGACTGAAAGAAAACCTTAGGAAACAATACCATAAAATATGTTTATTGATTACACAGAAGTAAAATCTCTCTGTTTTGCCCTTTTGTCTCTGTGCTGAGGACATCTCAGCCAAGGGAGAGATTCACTCTTCTCCTTTGCCTCATTGAGGACCAAAGAAACTTTGCCATGCTGTACTCCTTTAAGATCCAAACAGCAGGCACAGATTGTGTGGGTTCTTATCTCCTATCATTAGGCCTGCAAAGGCTTTGCTGATTACCAACAAGAAGATGCTGTGTTAGCTCCTCCTCAAGTGGTTCATTTCCTTCTTATAGACCTAGTTCCTTTCACCTTTGGTGCTAACAGAAGTGTTCTATTTCCACCTAGGCACAGGGCAAGAAGGCTCCTTCACAAAGAAGCAGAGCTAAGCTGCAAGGTAAGTTCTTATCATGATTAGGGAAGGGTCATTGGTGTAGCCTTCATACCATGGTTCCCTTCTCACTCTAAGGTGACTCTGATTTTTGTAGCTCTTAGAACCCATTTTGCACTTTCCTGTGAGAGCAGTAACTTCCTGACTGGTCTCCTGTTCATTAACCTTTACTCTTAGCTTTAGATGGACCCTAACAAAAGAGTCTGTCAGAAAATCCAGAGATCTCTAAGTTGCCCTGAGGAAGAGACTATTGCAGCAGGCAGCCAGCACCAGCAATGTGAGAGGCCACAGCCACCTAGAGCTTGGAGGAAGTGCAGAAAGACAACTTCAGAGAGGCAAGAAAGAGACCCAACCAGCATCTTGCAAGGTGATTCCCAAGGAGGAGTGTTAACAGCATGCTGAAAATTAACCTCTGGCACTTAATGCTCTCAGCAGTCATTATTGAAGTAGAGACACACATAAACTAGGGCTCTACACAGGACTTGATGCCCTTAAAGGTCTTTTCCAACCAAAATGATTCTATGATTCTAGTGCTGGGGCAGGAGGAGGGCAAATTTAACTTGATTTTGGCTGCAGATGGGTGCTACTGAACCTGAATTCCTTGTGCATCTTGTTTGTGTACACGTGAGTAACTCCCTTGAAATAAGGAGACAAAGGAAAAACAGCTCCAGGTGACACCCCTGTGGCTGTCCTGCTACACCATTTCCAGAGGTGCCACTCTCTGGCCTGCACAAAACAGTCTCTTGTGTCCTTACATTATGGGCTCTTTCCCTCAAGGCCTAAAACCTTCTACCTACTCAAGAAGCAAACAGAAAAATGTGGTCTTCTAGTGCTTATTTTAGGATTCCTGTTCTCTGTGAAACACAGAATCGCAGAATTGTTTTGGTTGGAAGAGCCCTCTAAGATCATCAAGTCCAACCATCAGCTCAAGACCACCATGGCTGTTAAAACATGACCCAAAGTGCCATGGCCACATGCCTCCAGCCTGCATATGACACCTGCCAGAAAGCATAAGCAGCAAGGACCAATGAAGCTGCATCAACATTTCCAGGTCTGCTTTTGAAACTTAACTAACATCAGTGCTTGGAGTTAGAGGGAGCTTGAGGTTAGAGCTGGTTCCTTATGCTTTGAGTGGAGATACTTAAGTTGAGGTCCTTAAGAAGGACATTGAGACTCTTGAACGTGTCCAGAGAAGGGCAATGAGGCTGGGGAGAGGCCTTGAGCACAGCCCTGTGAGGAGAGGCTAAGGGAGCTGGGGATGCTTAGCCTGGAGAAGAGGAGGCTCAGGGGAGACCTTCTTGCTCCCTCCCTGAAGGGAGATTGTAGCCAGGTGGGGGTTGGTCTCTTCTCCCAGGCAAGCAGCACCAGAACAAGAGGACACGGTTTCAAGCTGTGCCAGGGGAAGTTTAGATTCGAGGTGAGAAGAAAGCTCTTCACAGAGAGAGTTGTTAGCCATTGGAATGTGCTCCCTGGGGAGATGGTGGAGTCCCCATCCCTGGAGGTGTTCAAGAGGGGATTGGATGTGGCACTTGGTGCCATGGTCTAGTCATGAGGTCTGTGGTGACAGGTTGGACTCGATGATCCTCAAGGTCTCTTCCAACCTTATTGATTCCATACTTCCCAACTTCAGGAAAGTTATTCTGCCACTGTGTAGATCAGCTCTGCAGCTGGTTGGAAAAGACCTTTAAGAGCATCAAGTCCTGTGTGGAACTCTATTTTGTGTGATGGGTTGGATTTGATGATCTCGAAGGTCTTTTCCAACATGGTCTATTCTATTTGAGCAAATGGCACGCAGGACCTACTGGGTTTGCACCTACCCAGTGTGACCTGGGCTTAGAGAAGCAGCAACACACCAGTTTGGCACTGATTTGATGGGTTTTATCCTGAGCAGTCCAAAGATTGCTCTGCAGTAGATCTGCATAGCAAAGATGCTGCAAGGTGCCTGTGTAGCAGCTGCTAGGAAGCTGGTCTCCAGAGCCTGCAGCATGTTTGCATGTGCAGGAGGTTTCCTTCCAAAGGGCACAGCTGTTTTATCAGTATTGAGTTACTCTCTCATGGTGGTAACCACCCTAGCCAGCTCATGGCGGGGCTCCAGCTATCCTTCTGTACTTGCTGCCCAGGGTGGTGGGAGCTGGCACAGCCTTGGAGCAGACTCTGTGCAACAAACCCTTTTCAGAGGGCACAGCTCAGACCTGATCAGGGGCATGCAAAGATTGTCTGGGAATGTTTAAAGGTCAGTAGCTAGGGAGAGAGAGAGAGAGAGCATTCCTGGGAAAAGAGAGACCATATAGAACTAGCAGCAAAGGATTGTTTTATTTGGGTGGGCTGGGGGACTGGGCAAATGAGACTGAATAGAGTCAGAATTAAATCAAATGGAAGGTGGAAGGCAAAATAAAGTATTAAGGCTCAAGAACAATTTATAATTAGCTTTTGCCTTCCTCTGAGGTTTGGGTTTGGCTGTCTGATGTTGGACACAGTTGAAGTTAGCAATCTAGATGGGCTGCTGGAGAACATTGAAATCCTTAAAGCATTCTGACTGTGGTTCTTGGGTTTAATGCAGTGGTCTAGGCCATGGAAATGGAGTGCAAAGTAACATTTAATGTCTTAGAGTTTGGGTTTCCTGACCTTGGACAAATTATATTAGTCTTGTGATGAGACTTTAAGAAAGTAAAATGGTTATGATGAGGAGCAGGGGGAAAAGGCAGTATGAAAGAGCTAGAGAGGGACTTTTTAGGGTGTCAGGTAATAATAAGACTAGGAGAAATGGAACAAAAATAGAAATAGATTGGATGTTAGGAAGAAGTTGTTCCCCATGAGGGTGATGAGAGACTGGCACAGGTTGCCCAGGGAAGTGGTGGAAGCCTCATCTCTGAAGGCATTGAAGGCCAGGCTGGATGTGGCTGTGAGCAACCTGCTGTAGCGTGAGGTGTCCCTGCCCATGGCAGGGGGGTTGGAACTGGCTGATCCTTGAGGTCCCTTCCAACCCTGACAATTCTATGTTGTAAAAGCCAGTCAGGTGCAGCCTCTTGGTTTTGAATCTTTAATTGGTTGGTTCTTCTTGGTCTATTTTTGTTGCTTGCTTCTACAGTCTACAAATTTAGGACTCGTGCTCCATCTACCAGTGGTGAAGGCTCTTTGGGGGTCTCCAGGATTCCTGCACCAACAGAGCATGGGAAGATTGTGGAAGAGCTGGCTAGGTCTGCCAGGTATTGGGCCCAGCAAGAACCTCCTCGATGTTGGGTGAGAGACTGCACTGGGCTGTGTCACTCAGCAGCAGCTCAGCATTGTAGGACACCTCCGTTGCGATACCACCTGAGTGATGAGGACAGCTTCACCTCACAGATAAGAGAGGAATTACTCTCAATGGATGAAGACAAGGATAGCAGCTCTGGGGATTTTGGGACAGCCAGCTCCAAGGCAGATGTTGGAAGTGGTGATGCTCCCAGGAGCTTTGCAGAGGAGTACTCACTGGCTCCCTTAAACACCAGAAAGAAATATTCTGCTCAGGGCTTTGACCAGCTAGTTGAAAACTTTATGGAACAGCTCTGAGCTTCAGCACAGGTGTGGAGTTTGGTGGCCAGACCTGTTGGAGGTGCTAAGGCCAGTCTTCATGCACACACTTTACAGCACTATGGGCTGAGGGGTGCACTGAAGCCATGAAGGTTCACTCGGGGTGAAGCCAGGCAGGAAGGCAAAAGAGGAGTGCAAACCAGCATCTTCGAATCAGTTGTTGCCTTCTTGGGGAGCTTTACAAACCTGTGATAACCACAAGGCTTTAACAATGGGAAAATGACTTTGGTTCTGAGCTAATGACTTTCTCTTGCAACTGTGAGGGGATACACCAAGAAATATTGTTGTGTATTGTCTCTTCCTCTGCAGTAGAATCTCTCTCTTTAATAACTTCTTGGAGGATATTTGAAATGCAAAGCCCTGGCATATGCCAGTGTTCCCTTTCTCTAAGTGCTTTAATTTGCTCTGCAGAGGCCTAGGGGGGTTTGGGATATTTTATTTTTTTTTCTTCTCTTGATCTACATCTCTAAAAATTCTACTTCACTGCATATATTTGATTATATCTAAACAGCTATTTACAACAATATCTGTGAGCTTGAGCACATCCTGCTGGAAAAACAAAGGCAAACCCCACACCCCCTCTCGCTGTCACATAAATTAAAATAAATAGAAAAGCTCAAACTTGTTTGTTCTGAGGACCTCATTGAAGTTTTTCTCTTCTTGCAAGGTGGTGGGTGGCTGAAAATAATCACAGTGTCACTAAGGTTGGAAGAGACCTCAAGGATTGAGACCACAGACCTCATGACTAGACCATGGCACCAAGTGCCACATCCAACCCCCTCTTGAACACCTCCAGGGATGGGGACTTCACCACCTCCCTGGGCAATGAGCTATGTTGAAAGAAGTTGTGGGGTTGGTCGCAACAACCCCATGCAGTGCTACAGGCTGGGGTCAGAGTGGCTGGAGAGCAGCCAGGCAGAAAGGGACCTGGGGGTACTGGGTGACAGCAGTTGAACATGAACTAGCAGTGTGCCCAGGGGACCAAGAAGGCCAATGGCATCCTGGCCTGCATCAGGAATAATGTGGCCAGCAGGAGCAGGGAAGTCATTTTGCCCTGTGCTCAGCACTGCTGAGGCCACACCTTGAGTCCTGTGTCCAGTTCTGGGCTCCTCAGTTTAAGAAGGACATTGAGACACTTGAACATGTCCAGAGAAGGGCAACAAGACTGGGGAGGAGTCTGGAGCACAGCCCTGTGAGGAGAGGCTGAGGGAGCTGGGGTTGCTTAGCCTGGCGAAGAGGAGAAGAGGAGGCTCAGGGGAGACCTTCTTGCTCTCTCCAACTCCCTGAAGGGAGGTTGTAGCCAGTTGGGGGTTAGTCTCTTCTCCCAGGCAAGCAGCAGCAGAACAAGAGGAAGGTCTCTTCCAACCTGGTTTATTCTATGTATAACATTTTCTCAAGCTGTGCCAGGGGAGGTTTAGGCTGGAGGTGAGGAGAAAGTTCTTCCCAGAATGAGTAATTGACCATTGGGATGTGCTGCCCAGGGAGGTGGTGGAGTCCCCATCCCTGGAGGTGTTCAAAAAGGGATTGGACGTGGCACTTGGATCCATGGTTTAGTTGTCAGGAGGTGTTGGGTATTAGGTAATAGGTTGGACTTGATCTCTGAGGTTTTTTCCAACCTTATTGATTCTATGATCTTACCTCCTAAGCCTCAGAAGCAGTCTGCCTGGGCTGTTGTACAGGACTTATTCCACCCATGGAAACAGCCAGTAAGGGTACAAGTAGGGAGATGCTCTGTTTTGGTGATGTCATGTGGTAAGTTCTCCCACTGCCTGGGAGGAGGGCAAGAGAGTTTGTTTAGGACCAGCTGAAAATATTCTCTGTAGCTTGCAGTGCCTCTGTACTACGAGCAGCTTCCGTGCAAGCTCTGTGTGGTTTGGAGGAAGCTCAGGTCTGAGCAGGTTACAGAAGGAGTCCTCTACAGTTCTAGATTGCTCTCTGTCATCACTCTCCAACTGGGTCTTGCCCTTTGTGTGGAGCTGAAAACAGTACTTGTTAATCCTCAAACAGTGTTAGATGATGTCTGGATTAATTGGCCATTGGAATGTGCTGCCCAGGGAGGTGGTGGAGTCACCATCCCTGGAGGTGTTCAGAAAAGTCTTGGCTGTGGCTCTTGGAGCCATGGTTTAGTTGTCAGGAGGTGTTAGGGATTAGGTTGGACTTGGTGCTCTCTGAGGTGTTGATTCTGTGTGTGGGTTTCTCAGCTTAGAAATGTTTCCTTGTGTTTGTCAATGGGCGGACTTTAGAAAGAGAGCTGAAAAGTGAAGGTGTGGCTACTGGGAAATGAGTATCCTAATTTTTGTTCATTTTGTTTGGAGATTCATCTATTGGCAACCACAGAATCATTTTGGTTGCAAAGACCTTCAACATCATTGAGCCTAACCATTCTCTCACTCTACCAAGGCTGCTGCTAAACCCTGACCCTCAGCATCACATCCCTGCCTCACTGAAACACCTCCAGGGCTTGGGATTTAACCACCTCCCTGGGCAGCCTGTGCCAGGCATTGAGAACACTTTCAAGGAAGAAGTTTCTTCTAATGTCCAACCTGAGACTCCCCGGGGCATTGGGGTGTCTTTTGTCTTCCCTCTTTAAGGAGATTTCTTTCCCCTCTCGCTGAAACTGTCACCCTACCAGAAGCCACTGCTTGATTGAGAAGGAGAGGCACTTTTCACTTTTAGAGAAGACTTCCTGTAGTATCACCCAGCTCTGTGCTGTGTGAATTGTAGCATATTGTGGCCGTTTGACGCTGTGCCTTTAAGAAAGGGGCACACTGGCTAAATGTTTGTAAAATATTTTGGTATTCTAAACGAATTTCATTGGTAGGATTGTGGGAGGAGAGATTGGACCCAGGGGAATTGGGAACTTTCTCTCAGTCTTCCTTCCTTCGCTGTCCCTCTCGGCTGGATCTGATTCTGGGCTTCTTGCCAAAAGATAAGAACTAACTCCCTGTGCATAGGCCTCCGCTTGCTGTACTAACTCCCTTTTCGTCTCTTCTTCTACCTCTTTTGGGGGAGAAGGGAGGTAGGGGGGTGAAGGGGGCACAGGGGGAAGCCCCCTCTGTGGGGGGTCTGGTTTCTGGTTGAGTTCATTTGCTGTATATTCCTGTATATATTGTAAAATACCTGTATTTGTTGTGTTACACAGAATCTGTTTCCTTGTACAATATACTCTCATTTCTCCGACTGGGTTTAGCCGTGGTCTCTTTCTCAGTGGGGGAGGGAAAGCAGAGCCTTTCCTTTCAAACCACCACACATGGCTAGGCCACACCTTGAGTCCTGTGTCCAGTTCTGGGCCCCTCAGTTTAGGAAGGACATCGAGACACTTGAACGTGTCCAGAGAAGGGCAACGAGGCTGGGGAGAGGCCTTGAGCACAGCCCTGTGAGGAGAGGCTGAGGGAGCTGGGGTTGCTTAGCCTGGAGAAGAGGAGGCTCAGGGGAGACCTCATTGCTCTCTCCAACACCCTGAAGGGAGGTTGTAGCCAGGTGGGGGTTGGTCCCCTCTCTCTAGCACCCAGCACCAGAACAAGGGGACAGAGTCTCAAGCTGCGCCAGGGGAAGTTTAGGTTCAAGGTGAGGAGAAAGTTCTTCACTGAGAGAGTTGTTCGTCATTGGAATGTGCTGCCCAGGGAGGTGGTGGAGTCCCCATCCCTGGAGCTGTTCAAGAGGGAATTGGATGTGGCACTTGGTGCCATGGCCTAGTCATGAGGTCTGTGGTGACACGTTGGACTCAATGATCTTTGAGGTCTCTTCCAACCTTGGTGATACTGTGATTATTTTCAGCCACCCACTACCTTGCAAGAAGAGAAAAACTTCAATGAGGTCCTCAGAACAAACAAGCTTGTCTCATATGCAAATGGCACCACTGGTAGAGCACTAAAGAGAAAAAGGGATGAGGGTTCATAGAATCTTTATTTTTTTAGTCTGGAAAAGACCTTTAAGGTCATAGAGTCCAACCACTCTCTGTCATTGATCTTAAGGGATTTTTCCAACCAAAAAAATTCCATGATTCTGTGCCTCACTGAAACACCTCCAGGGATGGGGATTCAACCACCTCTCTGGGCAGCCTGTCCCAGTCTTTGAGAACCCTTTCATGGAAGAAGTTTCTTCTGATCACAGAATCACCAAAGTTGGAAGAGACCTCAAAGATCATCAAGTCAAACCTGGCACCACAGACCTCGTGACTAAACCATGGCACCAAGTGCCACATCCAATCCCCTCTTGAACACCTCCAGGGATGGGGACTCCACCCCCTTGGGCAGCCCATTCCAATGACGAATGACTCTCTCATATCCAACCTAAAATTCCTCTGGTGCAACTTGAGGCCATTTCCTCACTTCTTATCCCTTCTTACTTTGGAGAAGAGACCAACACTCATCTCATGGGGGTCTTTGTGGTGGTTTTGTGGTTTTGTTTTTCTTTTTGGTTCTTTTAAAGTTTGTTGGATGATTTTAGAGGTCTTCTTGATGATCCTAAAGATCTTGTCCAACCTTACTGGTTCTATAATCTCAGATGTCTCTTCTAATCTAAACTGATTATCAAAAGGCATTTAGCAACAAAAGAAAAAAAGGGGGGTGGGGGATGGGGATGACTGCCTGGTAGAGCAGTAGTTTCTTACTGCTTCCTGGAAGTTATTAGAATTAAGCAGGTTGGAAAAGACCTCAGAGATCATTGAGTCCAACCTCTCACCCAACACTATCTAATCAACTAAACCATGACACCAAGTGCCTCATCCAGGTTCTTCCTAAACAGCTCCAGGGATGGGGACTCCACCACCTCCCTGGGCAGCACATCCCAATGGCCAATCTGTCTTTCTATGAAGAACTTCTTCCTAACATCCAGCCTGAACCTCCCCTGGCACAGCTTGAAACTGTGTCCTCTTGTTCTGGTGCCGGTTGCCTGGGAGAAGAGACCAACCCCCACCTGGCTACAACTTCCCTTTAGGTTTTAGTTGGAGAGAGCAACGAGGTCTCCCCTGAGCCTCCTCTTCTGAAGGCTAAGCAACCCCAGCTCCCTCAGCCTCTCCTCACAGGGCTGTGCTCCAGACCCCTCCCCAGCTTTGTTGCCCTTCTCTGGACACCTTCCAGCATCTCAATGTCCTTCTTAAACTGAGGAGCCCAGAACTGGACACAGGACTCAAGGTGTGGTCTAACCAGTGCTGAGCACAGGACATAATGACTTCCCTGCTCCTGTTGGCCACACTCTTCCTGATGCAGGCCAGGATGCCCTTGGCCTTCTTGGCCCTTTGGGCACACTGCTGGCTCATGTTCGGCTGCAGTCAACCAGTCCCCCCAGGTTCTTCTCTGCCTGGCTGCTCTCCAACTGCTCTGACCCCAGCCTGTGGCACTGCATGGGGTGGTTTTTCCTAGCACATCTTGTTTGGTAATGAAAGGTTTCCAACAATGCTTGCAGCTTCTCAACCCAAATCCCTTAAGGCCCTATGGGTTTACACCACAAAAACAAGAGATATTTTTTCTCCTCAGCTGAAACTAGCACTGTCTCCTGTTTTCCCAGCAGGAGTAGGGAGATGGTTGTTCTCTTGTACTCAACTCCGGTGAGGCCACACCATGAGTGCTGTGTTCAGTTCTGGGCACCTCAGTACAAGAGAGATGTGGAGGTGCTGCAGCCAGGGTAGAGGAGAGCAAGAAAGCTGTGAAGGGCCTGGAGAATAAATCTGATCAAGAGAGACTGAAGGATCCGGGGATGGTTAGTGTGAAACAGAGGAGGCTGAGGGGAGACCTCATGGCTGTCTACAACTGCTTGAAAGGAGGCTGTGGAAAGGTTGGTGCTGGTCTCTTCTCACAGGTAATTAGTGACAGAACAAGAAGGAATGGGCTCAGGCTGGGACTGGGTAGGTTTAGACTGGGCTGTAGGAAAAAAATTTTCCCATCAAGAGTGGTCAGGCACTGGAAGTGCTGCCCAGGGAGGTGGTGGAGTCACCAACCCTGGCTGTGTTTCAAGGTGGTTTGGATGTGGTGCTTGGGGCTGTGGTTTAGGGGTGAACCTTGTAGAGTAGGGTTCTGGGTTGGATGATCCTGAGGGACTTTTCCAACCTGAATGTTCCTGTGATTCTGTGCTTTGGTCTAGGTTACATCAAACCAGTATTGTAGGTATGCCTAGCTCCATTCCCCTGCCAAGGTACTGGAGGGTATGATGCAGAATTAAACCTGTTAGCCTGTTTTTATAGCTGGAATACTCTGAGGCATCTACAACCCCCTCTAAACCTGTGCCTTTGATTATATACATTTCAGACAGTAATGTGTTCATGAACTGCCAGTGCTTCATGTAGCTTCTGAGAGCCTTTGTTTTCAGAGAAAGGCTGGGGGAAACGTTTTCATTTCATTTTTCTCTAAACCACAAGCATCCAGAAATGTCACCAGTAGGTAGTAAGACACCAAGTATTGTAGAGGTGTCAGCTTTCTGACAGCATGATTCAGTATCGTGCATTTTCTACCTGACAACTCTACAGCTTCCTACCTGGTGAGCCTGGGATCCTGCAAGTGTTTCTGTGCATGCTTGTCTCTCCCTCACAAATGATCCTACACCTGGGATTTTTATGGCACATTGAGTTAAACACAGGTATAAAGGTCTGAAAGATCAAGACTTCTGAGCGGGGGGGAGGTGGTGGTGGGGAAAAATCCTCTCAGAGTAACTTCCTAGGAAGGAAAAGCCTGCTTGAAATGAATTCAAAGGAAAATAGATCAAGTGAAGCTGAGGAACAATTTGGAAGAAAAATTAGCTATCACAGAGTGACCCAGGTTGGAAAAGACCTCCAAGAACATTCAGTCCAACCTATCACCCAGCCCTATCCAATCAATTAGATCATGGCTCCAAGTGCCACATCCAGTCCTTTCTTGAAGATCTCCAGGGATGGTGACTCCACCACCTCTCTGGGCAGCACATCCCAATGGCCAATCTCTTTCTGGGAAGAACTTCTTCCTAACATCCAGTCTAAACCTCCCCTGGTGCAGCTTGAGACTGTGTCCTCTTGTTCTGGTGCTGGGTGCCTGGGAGAAGAGACCAACCCCCACCTGGCTACAACCTCCCTTCAGGGAGTTGGAGAGAGCAAGAAGGTCTCCCCTGAGCCTCCTCTTCTGCAGGCTAAGCAACCCCAGCTCCCTCAGCCTCTCCTCACAGGGCTATGCTCCAGACCCCTCCCCAGCTTTGCTGCCCTTCTCTGGACACCTTCCAGCATCTCAACTTCTCTCATGAATTGAGGGGCCCAGAACTGGACACGGGACTCAAGGTGTGTCCTCAGCAGTGCTGAGCACAGGGCACAATGACTTCCCTGCTTCTGCTGGCCACACTCTTCCAGATGCAGGCCAGGATGCCATTTGCCTCCTTGGCCACCTGGGCACACTGCTGGCTTGTGTTCAGCCTACTATCTACCAGCACTCCCACGTCCCTTTCTGCCTTTCTCTTGGAGAAAGTGGATCACAAGTGTTTTGTCCAGAATTTGAATTCCTGTGCTCCTTTCACAGTTATTTCCCTGTTTAGATACATGAGTGAAGGCCAAGACTCCAGGACCAAATCCAGTGCTGGAACATCAGCTCCCATCAGTCTAGGGATTCTCACATTGCTGAGCTTTGAAGCCACTGGTTTCTTCCAGTGTGGATGTTATAATGTCTCCTGAACTCACTACCTGTGCACAGCAATGAAAAGGGCAAGACTGTTGCTTCTCTTTGTCTAGCTAGGGTGACTAACAGGAAGAGACAGCATAGGGTAGCCCTTGGAATGTGAGTGCATTGAAGTTTCATGGATGAATCACAGAACATCAGGGGTTGGAAAGGACCTCAAGAGATCATTTGGTCCAACCCCCCTGCCAGAGCAGGATCACCTAGAGCAGATCACTCAGGAACTCATCCAAACAGGTCTTGAATATCTCTAGAGAGAGAGACTCCACAACTCCCCATGGCATTCTTAATAGAATGGTTTGGATTAGAAAGGAACCTTAAAGGTCATCAAGTTCCAACCCCCTGCCTTGGGCATGGACACCTCCCACCAGCCCAGCTTGCTGAAGACCTCATCCAGCCTAGCCTTGAATACCTCCATAGAGGGAACATCCATGACCTCCCTGGGCAACCTGTTCCAGTGTCTCAGCACCCTCACTGTACAGAGGTCCCTGTGTACATGCTTTTGCTACTGCTTCATGCTAACTTTTGCACCACTACTGCTGGCACCTTTCCTTGATTCAGCCATAGTGAGTGTCTGGATACCAAAGAGGACTGTTGACTCTGAGTAAGTATTTTCATAGTATCATAGTATCAGTGAGGGTTGGAAGGGACCACAAGGATCATCTAGTTCCATACCCCCTGCCATGGCCAGGGACACCCCACACTAGATCAGGCTGCCCAGAGCCTCATCCAGCCTGGGCTTAAACACCTCCAGGGACGGGGCCTCAGCCACCTCCCTGGACAACCCATTCCAGGGCTTCAGCACTCTCATGGGGAAGAACTTCCTCCTCACCTCCAGCCTGAATCTCCCCACCTCCAGCTTCATTCCATTCCCCCTAGTCCTATCACTACCTGAGAGCCTGAGCAGTCCCTCCCCAGCCTTCTTGGAGCCCCCTTCAGATACTGGAAGGCCACAATGAGGTCACCTGGGAGCCTTCTCTTCTCCAGACTGAACAGCCCCAACTCCTTCAGTCTGTCCTCATAGGAGAGGTGCTCCAGCCCTCTGCTCAGCCTCCTGGCCCTTCTCTGGACACCCTCCAGCACCTCCAGATCCCTCTTGGAATAGGGGCTCCAGAACTGGAGGCAGTACTGCAGGTGGGGTCTCAGCAGAGCTGAGCAGAGGGGGAGAATCCCCTCCCTTGCCCTGCTGGCCACACTTCTCTTGCTGCAGCCCAGGCTCTGCTTGGCTTTCCGGGCTGCAAGTGCACACTGAGAGCTCCTGGTGAGCTTCTCCTCCCCCAGCACCCCCAAGGCTCTCTCCTCAGGGCTGCTTTCCAGCCAGTCCCTGCCCAGCCTGCATTTGTGCCTGGGCTTGCGTTGACCCAGCTTCAGGACCCTGCCGTTGTTCTCGTTGCACCTCCTGAGGTTGGCTTGTGCCCACCTCTGCAGCCTGTCCAGGTCCCTCTGGATGGATCCCTTCCCTCCAGCTGTCTGTTGCACCACACAGCAGGTGCAGGTTCTTCAGGTGATCATGGGGGTGCTGGTTGATGGTAGACTGAACATGAGCCTGCAGTGTGCCCAGGCAGCTAAGAGGGCCAATGGCATCCTGGCCTGCATCAGGAACAGTGTGGCCAGCAGGAGCAGGGAGGTCATTCTGCCCCTGTACACTGCACTGGTTAGGCCACACCTCGAGTCCTGTGTCCAGTTCTGGGCCCCTCAGTTTAGGAAGGAGGTTGACTTGCTGGAACGAGTCCAGAGAAGAGCAACAAAGTTGGTGAGGGGTTTGGAACATAAGCCCTACGAGGAGAGGCTGAGGGAGCTGGGGTTGCTTAGCCTGGAGAAGAGGAGACTCAGGGTTGACCTTATTACTCTCTACAACTACCTGAAGGGAGGTTGTAGACAGACAGATGTTAGTCCGTTCTCCCAGGCGGCCAGTACTGGAACAAGAGGACACAGTCTCAGGCTGTCCCTTGCAGTGAAGACTGAGATAAAGAAGTTATTGAGTACCTCAGCCTTTCTTGCCTGTAGGTTTATAGGGATTGCTTTTCTTGCTCAGACCAAGATTCACGGAAAGCAGGTGTCCCCCGGTGCTCTTTGAGACCTTGCCTACATCTGCAAATGTATTGTGGAGACTCCAAGCCTGGAAGTGCTCAAAGCCAGATTAGCTGGGGTCTTGAGCAAGCTGGGATGGTAGGAAGTGTCCCTGGAACTGGGTGATCTTCAAGTTCCTTTCCAATTCTATAATATGTGCATTTTTGTTTTCAAGTAAGAGCCTCTGGGAATAAGGACTGAGAGAGGAGAACAAAGAGCTTAGAGACCAGATTAGAGACCTCCTGAGTGCAGGAGCTGTCTTTGTTCTGCCTTTCCACCATAATTAGTGCAGTGGGACCCTGATCCATGGCTAGGGCCATAATATAATGAGTGATCACTAATTATTTTGCCACACTAACCTTCTTTTCCAGACTATTTACAAACAGGTAGCACTAGAACAAGGGGCAATGGTTTGACACTAGAGCAGGGTTGATTCAGATTGGACATTGGGAAAAAATTCTTTCTTTTGAGGGTAATGGAATGCTAGAACAGGTTGCCCAGGGAGGCCCCATCCTGGGAGAGATTCAAGGTCAGGCATGAGGGGGCTCTGAGCAACCTAGCAATCTAGGTGGGTATGGGGAATGTCCCTGCTCACTGCAGGAGGAGGTGGCTTCTAGAGGTCCCTTCCAACCCAGTGCATTCTGTAATTCAATGATACACCTTGAGTACTGTGTCCAGTTATGAGTCCCTCAGTTTAAGGAGGACATTGAGACACTTGAAGGTGTCCAGAGAAGGGCAACAAGGCTGGGGAGAGGCCTTGAGCACAAGCCTTATGAGGAGGGGCTGAGGGAGCTGGGATTGTTTAGCCTGGAGAAGAGGAGGCTCAGGGGAGACCTTCTTGCTCTCTCCAACTAAAACCTAAAGGGAGGTTGTAGCCAGGTGGGGGTTGGTCTCTTCCCCCAGACAAGCAGCACCAGAACAAGAGGACACAGTCTCAAGCTGCACCAGGGGAAGCTTAGGCTGGAGGTGAGGAGAAAATTCTTCCCAGACAGAGAGATTGGCCATTGGGATGTGCTGCCCAGGGAAGTGGTGGAGTCCCCATCCCTGGAGGTGTTCAAGAGGGGATTGGATGTGGCACTTGGAGCCATGGTTTAGTTGTCAGGAGGTGTTGGGTATTAGGTAATAGGTTGGACTCAATGATCTCTGAGGTCTTTTCCAACCTGGTTAATTCTGTGATTCTGTGGTAGCCATTGGAATGTGCTGCCCAGGGAGGTGGTGGAGTCACCATCCCTGAAGATGTTCAAGAGGGGACTGGATGTGGCACTTGGTGCTATGGTTTAGTCATGAGGTCTGTGGTGCCAGGTTGGACTGGATGACCTTTGAGGTCTCTTCCAACCTTGGTGATACTGTGATTCTGCGATTCCCTCTATCCAGCCGAGGTGCAGAAAGCCACTTCCCAACATCCAAGACCAGTGCTGTTTTGCTGGGCCCAGCTCTAAAGTCAGTAGATTATTTTTGCTCCTCTGAGGAAAAGATTCAAGGCACACTTCAGTAAAGGGCCAGGCCTTGTGGGGTTGTTTTTATTTAAACCAGTCTGTTCATGCCTACTTAGAAAGATCCAAAGAACCTGTGTCAAAGTGTTAGCTGAAGTGCTACAAATAGCATTTTATTCCTTTCCCCCCCACCTCCTCCCCCAAAGAACTCCATTGTTCTTACAAATCCCCAGCATTCCAGCTGTGACTTGACAAGAGCCCTGACAGTTGCAAACACCGGCTTGCAGGAGTGGTGCTCTTGTTCCCTGAATTATTTTACACTGCTAAATTTAATCCTGTTCCCCCTCTCCCCCCTTCCCCCCCCCCCCCCCCCAACCTTCCCCACCTTTCACTCTGGCAGGTCTTTAGCTGCAAATTAGAGATGTACTGAATTAGCCTTCAAACCTCGCAAATGCTGTCAAGAAGCTGACTCCGTAATGATGTGACTTTGATATCAAACAGATGATTGCTTGTGTGGAGCAGCACTTGCAAACACGTGCAGGCTCCCAGCTCCTGCCTTTGTGCCGTGAGGCAGCCAGCAGGTCATTAATGCAGGGTACAAAGAGGACAGAGCCCCACAGACCTCGGCGCGGCGGCGAGGAGGAGTCAGACTTTCCAGCAACCGCCTTGCAGTTGGCAGAGCTGTGATTGGAACCATGTGACAGTTTAAGGCAGTGGACCACAGACAGCCAATTTATTACATATGGCAATATGATTAATGGTATCAAATGCTGCTCTGAAAAAAAAAAAAACAAACCCAGCCCAAGAAAATCCAAATCCAAGAGTGTTACAGCAGCCAACTGCGCCGAGGCCAAGGCAGCGTGAGTCTGTTCCATGAGTCTCAAGTCAGGCAGATGAGGTTAAATGAGAGGGTTGGAGCCAAGGTAATGATTACAAAGTGAAGTTGTTTCAAAAAAGCCAAGTGTTTAGTGTGTGTTCATGAGCAACAGCCTCTTTTCTCTCCTGTCTTATGGCCTTAATGGATACAGTCTGGAGCAGGTTTCTGAAGCTAAACTGCCTTCCGCTCTTAGCCTCTCTTCCTGTGATCCAAAGGCTTGTGAATGGCCTCCAACCAAAGTTATAAAGGCAAACAGCAGCAGGTGAAGAGGCAGAATGGGCTGTCACAGAATCACTGGATGGTAGAGAGTTGGAAGGGACCTCTGAACATCCTGCAGCCCAACCCCACTGCCAGAGCAGGATCGCTCACTGCAGGTTGCCCAGGAACACATCCAGGCAGACCTTGAGAGTCTCCAGAGATGGAGACTACTGAGAGAGTTGTTCACCCTTGGAATGGGCTGCCCAGGGAGGTGGTGGAGTCCCCATCCCTGGAGGTGTTCAAGAGGGGATTGGATGTGGCACTTGCAGCCATGGTTTAGTCATGAGTTCTGTGGTGACAGGTTGGACTTGATGATCTTTGAAGCCTCTTCCAACCTCGATGGTTCTGTGATTCGGTGTGATTCCACCGCCTCTCTGGGCAGCCTGCTCCAGGGCTCTGCCATCCTCCGAGTAAAGAAGTTCCTTCTCATGTCTAGATGGAATATGAGGAGAATTGAAGAGAAAGTTCTTCACAGAGAGAGTTGTTAGCCATTGGAATGTGCTGCCCAGGGAGGTGGTGCAGTCACCATCCCTGGAGGTGTTCAAGAGGGGATTGGATGTGGCACTTGGTGTCTTGGTCTAGTAGTCATGAGGTGTTGGGTGACAGGTTGGACTTGATGATCTCTGAGGTCTTTTCCAACCTTATTGATTCTATGATTCTTTGTTTAGATGGAATATGTTTAGATGTTCAAGTTGATGCCAGTCACCTCTTGTCATTGTGGTGAAGACTGCTTGCTTAGGATGGGGATTTTGCTTTGATTTAATTTCTGTTGTTTTTAATCACAGGTTGTGGTTCTACAAGCATATGGTTGGTTGTAGTTTTGGCAGACCAAAACAACAAAAAATAGTGCCAAAGGCACTGCTGTTGAGGAAGAAATTTCAGGAAATGCCAGGGTCAAGAGAAGGGCTGCACACCACAGGATCTTCCCAGGTCATACTGAAATGCAGCTATAAGGCTCTGGGGGACTTTCTAGCTACATTTCAGTATCTGAAGGGGACCTACAGTAAGGCTGAGGAAGGGCTATTGAGAAGGGCTTGTGGTGGTAGGACAAGGGGCCATGGTTTGAAACTAGAGCAGGGCAGATTTAGGTTGGATGTCAGGCAGAAGTTCTACACAATGAGGGTGGTGAAATATTGGAGCAGGCTGTCCGGAGAGGTGGCTGGGGGCCTATGCCTGGAGACATTCAAGGTCAGGCTTGATGGAGCTCTGAGCACGTGAGACATGGAAGAGCTCAGCTGCAGCTAAAGGTAGAAAGTGGGAGCTGCTGCCCCCTCAGCAGTAGCTCATATCCACTAGGGCAATGCTGCAAGGCACCTCCAGGCACATCTCTTGTGAGTCCATGTAGCTGGGGCTCTCCTGGCCCCTGTTAATGATCTGCTTACCTGACCATCTCTCACAGTGTCTGCCCTGTGCTCCCCTCACCTCCACACAAGTGCACGACGACTTTGTGTCTTGAGTTGTGTGCTGAGGTGTTGGGGAGCTGAAGGGATTGCTGTTAAACACTCTGTGTGTGCTCAGACTTGAGTCTCAGTGTCCCCTGGCAGAGAAACCCTGTGCCCTAATGTCTTCTGCCTAATAACTGCAGCAACTGCAGCAACTGCAAACTTCTGCCATCCCGAGGGTAGCTTTGAAGGTATGGAGGCGCTGGATCCGAGTGAGCACAGCTACAAGTACTTGGCATCCAAGTATGATTTCTTTTGTCTGCTACTTTTCCTCTTTTCTCACTCTGCTGCTGTTATTGATGGGAGCACAACTCTTTTGTTAATACCCAAGGCTCCCTTGCCAGAGTGCTGTAACACCACATGAAGAGTAAGGTGTTTATACCTCCTGCCTCAATACACAGCATACAGCAGGAGGTCCAGCATGGCTCACTGCTTCATTTCATATGGCTTGTGGCCACATGGTCTCTCTTTTATCTCTGTGTCTGTGTGTTTATTATTGCTGGATAATGCTAAAGCTTGTAGCAATGTGGCCTGCCAAGGGGATTTTGAAAGGCTTATTTGGTCTCCAGTCAAGGAAAAGATTTTCTACACTTTGTCAGTGCTGAGGGAAGAGTTCCCTTGCCCCATGGAGCTCATGAAGGCCAAGTTCAAGGTCCTGCACCTGGGCTGGTGCAATTCTGAGCAGAAATGGAGGTGGGCAAAGAGTGGCTTGAGAGCAGCCTCAAGAAGAAAGACTTAGGTGTGTCAGTTGACGACAGACTCCCCATAAACCAGCTATGGTTGCTGGCAGCCCAGCAGGCAGCTGTGTGCTGAGCTGCACCCAGAGCAGGGAGAGCAGCAGCACAGGGAGGGGATTCTGTCCCTCTGCTCAGAACCCACCTACAGCATTGCTTCCAGTTCTGGCACCCTCAGCACAAGAAGGACATGGAGTTGCTGGAGAGGGTCCAGAGGAGGCCATGAAGATGATCAGAGGTCTGGAAAACCTCCCCTGTGGGGACAGATTGAGAGAGTTGGAGCTGTTCAGCCTGGAGAAGAGAAGGCTCTGGGTAGACTTAGAGCAGCCTTCCAGTACCTGAAGGGGCTCCAGAAGAGCTAGGGAGGGACTTTTCACAAGGGGAAATGGCTTTAAGCTGGGAGAGGGGAGACTTAGATGTGAGATTAGGAAGAAATTCTTTAAAATGAGGGTGGTGAGACACTGGCACAGGTTGCCCAGGGAGGCTGTGGATGTTCCCTCCCTGGAGGTGTTCAAGGCCAGGCTAGATGAGGCCTTGAGCAAGCTGGGCTGGTGGGAGGTGTCCCTGCCCATGGCAGGGGGTTGGAACAGGATGATCTTGAAGCTCCATTTCAATCCAAACCATTCTGTGATTCTGTGATGGTAACTTTAGGTGTCAGAAGCAGGTGCTGTGATGTGCCCTTCAGAGATGCCCATCTCTGGAGAGGAGGGAAGGAACCGCATCTTGCACCCACCCTAAATCCCCAATTCCTCATTCCCACAGACACACAGCTCTGCACCTCCTGGCCCTCCAAGCCTCCACAGGACATCCTGACAGTCTGTATGTTCACCTTTGAAAAGGACATTGAAACCTTTGAACAAATTGCCAGAAAACTTTGAGCAGGGCCAGCGGGCCCCGGCGCCGCGGCACCCGGTGACCCTCTTCCAGCCAGAGAGGCAGAGACAAAGTGCAGCACAAAGAGCCAGCAAATGAAAGAGCTGCCTGGTAACTCTGATCCTCACGGACTTTTCTTGAGCTCCAGCAACAAAAAGTGTGACTCTCGTGATGAATGCAGTCCTACTGTCGCGTTCCTGCCTTCCAACAATAATTTCCATTGAAGCCTACAGCATGTGGAGTCCTTTGGCTTTGTAGGGTCATCAAAGCAATGTGTGGAGTAGGGAACTTAAAAAAAAAAAAGAAAAATAAGGAAAAAAAAAAAAGGAAATAATTAAAAAAAGAAAAAGATGGACTTTTAAAAGACTCAGATGCCTCCATCTCTCCAAGAACTCCACTGATAAATCTCCTGTGTAAAATGATCGCATTTTTATAGAGAAGGAGCTTTGTTAGACATTCATTAGCAATGACATGAGAGCCAATTTAGGGAGGGGAAACCCTTTCTTCTCTGTAAAGCCCACTGTGGTCACTAAAACTAATGACTCTCTCTCTCTCTCTCTTTTTTTTTACTTCCCCCCAGCCTACCACCCTTTAATTCAGTAGCAGAGCACGTGAATTTCCTCTGTTGCTCAGCTCTCCAACAATTTGTTTATCTTTGAAGAGCGGCTCCCTGACTGTGTGAACTCAGGCACATCCAAAAGGTTAAGTAATAATAATAAAAAAAAAAAAAAAAAGAAGAAGAAGGAGGGGGGAAAAAAAGTAGATCAGGGCCACAAATGTGGTCTTTAAAATCGTGACAAAGTTCTGCCTGTATTGAGGAGGTCTGGAAGAAGAACGGTTAATGGGCTTAGTTCTATTTCAGCTCATCTCCACATGAGAAGCAGCCTGGGCAGGGGAGAATTGAAAGGACAATATGGATTTAAGTGCTCTGAGGCCATCAAGATCAAAAAGGACCAAAAAAAAAGATATCTACTGACTTCAGTAACCTTTGGAGCAGTTGATGCATGTTCTGCTAATTATATTTAGGGACAAAAATAAACCAGAATATTAGTTTATTAACCACCATGAATTAAAGGGGGAGAGGAAGAAGGAATGCTTCAGGTTGGGGCACCTCTCCTGTGAGGACAGACTGAAGGAGATGGGGCTGTTCAGTCTGGAGAAGAGAAGGCTCTGAGGTGACCTAATTGTGGCCTTCCAGTATCTGAAGGGGGCTACAAGAAGTCTGGGGAGGGAATGCTCAGGATCTCAGGGAGTGATAGGACTAGGGGGAATGGAATGAAGCTGGAGGTGGGGAGATTCAGGCTGGAGGTGAGGAGGAAGTTCTTCCCCATGAGAGTGGTGAAGCCCTGGAATGGGTTGTCCAGGGAGGTGGTTGAGGCCCCATCCCTGGAGGTGTTTAAGCCCAGGCTGGATGAGGCTCTGGGCAGCCTGATCTAGTGTGGGGTGTCCCTGCCCATGGCGGGGGGTATGGAACTAGACGATCCTTGTTGTCCCTTCCAACCCTGACTGATACTATGATAGGTTCAGATTCTTTTTTGGTGTGTTTTCCTTTTTAACAGAAGGCAGAATTAACAAAGGCCAGAAGAGGCTGAAAAACATAGAAGGCTGTTTCTCTTCTCTTCAGAGCAGAGCTGACAGTGGGAAGGTTTATTCTTAAGTTCACATAAGACAAGTTGCAAAGAGGAGAAAGACGTAATTGGATTCATCATTGTGCAACCAATTCTGTCCTGCATTTGCCAGAGCTTCATCCATGCTTCCAAGGGGATTTTAGCTGGAATGTGCTTTGCCTGGAGGGCTGACTGGAGCGTTTTGGGGCTCCCCTTTGACCAGAGGGCAATTGCCTGTGTGCGTCCTGTCCAGACATGGAGCCGCGGTGTGCCCTGCTGTGTGCTGGTCCACTCTTGAAGGAAGAGACTGGTTTTCTTAGGTCAAGTTTCAAAAGGCTTCTGAATTTATTTTGCCTAGAGGAATGCAAAATTGGAGCCTGTTTTGTTTTCCCACCGTCTCTGTACGAATGTGTCTCTATAAGGCACAATTCCTCAGTGCCTAATTTGCTTCTATTATATTCCAGGCAAATTAAGAACAAAACCAAGGGGGAATGCATGGAAAAGTGTCAAAGTGACTGAGAGTCAATTTCCTGGGACTGTAGCTGAAATTTTAGTTCCCAAGCTGCTTTTAAAACATGAATTAGGTTCCTGAGTCACCCAGGAACTAATGAAAATGTTCCTTTGAAAATGTGACGAGGAGCTCAGACAGAGCAGAGTGACACGGAGTCCTTGGAGCAGGATTGCCCAGAGAGAGTGACAATGAAGAACATTTCATG
This sequence comes from Dryobates pubescens, assembly GCF_014839835.1. Taxonomy (NCBI): domain Eukaryota; kingdom Metazoa; phylum Chordata; class Aves; order Piciformes; family Picidae; genus Dryobates; species Dryobates pubescens. Next base: position 11,965,965 of record NC_071614.1, on the reverse strand, counting down.
TCAGCTGTAACATTTGTAATGCAACTTATTAAAAAAAATAAAATGAACAGTATTGTGCCAGGAAGCAGCAGACCTGACTGGCTGCAGAGGTTTGAAGGGTGATAAAGAGGGCACACAGGGCTTGGAAACGGTGAAACTTGAACTTAGGAATAGAATAGAATAGAATAGAATAGAATAGAATAGAATAGAATAGAATAGAATAGAATAAACCAGGTTGGAAGAGACCTTCAAGATCATTGTGTCCAACCTATCATCCAACACCACCCAACCAACTAAACCATGCAACCAAGCACCCTGTCAAGTCTCCTCCTGAACACGTCCAATGATGGTGACTCCACCACCTCCCTGGGCAGCACATTCCAATGGGCAATCACTCTCTCTGTGTAAAACTTCCTCCTAACCTCCAGCCTAAATCTCCCCTGGTGCAGCCTGAGACTGTGTCCTCTTGTTCTGGTGCTGCTTGCCTGGGAGAAGAGACCAACCTCTGCCTGTCTACACCCTCCCTTCAGGTAGTTGTAAAGAGCAATAAGGTCACCCCTGAGTCACCTCCTCTCCAGGTTAAGCAACCCCAGCTCCCTCAGTCTCTCCTCATAGGGCTTGTATTCCAAGCCCCTCACCAACTTTGTTGCCCTTCTCTGGACACGTTCCAGCAAGTCAACCTCCTTCCTAAACTGAGGGGCCCAGAACTGGACACAGTACTCGAGGTGCAGCCTAACCAGTGCAGTGTACAAGGGCAGAATGACCTCCCTGTTCCTGCTGGCCATACTGCTCCTGATGCAAGCCAGGATGCCCTCCTGGCTGCCTGGGCACACTGCTGGCTCATGTTCAGCCTACCATCATCCAGCACCCCCAGGTCCCTCTTTGCCATTCCATCTAAACATGAGGAGGAACTTCTTTATGTTGAGGGTGGTGGAGCACTGAAACAGGCTGCCCAGGGATGTGGTGGAGTCTTCATCTGTGGAGTGATTCAAAGCCCACCTAGATGTTGCCCTGTACAACCTGCTCTGGCCTTAATGATCTCCAGAGGTTCCTTCTAATCCCCACCATGCTGGGATCCTCAGTGATTGTGTGAGAGTGGAGTGCGCTTGGGGCCCTTAGGAAGGTCTGGCCCAACCTGCTCAGAGTGGTAGCACTTTGTGATGAAAGCAGTGGATGTGAGCACTGACAACCATGGGATGCTCTCCAACTTGTCTTGGTACCAGCAGCCTCTTTTGCTGACTTTCCCACACTTTCCTAGCTGCCATTGAGTTTTGTGATCTCTTGATGCCAAAGTGCTGTTGATCTGTGGGCTCCCAGTGAAAGTCTTCCTCTTGGTTGCCTGTTCCTGTGGGTTCCCAGTAAAAGTCTTCCTCTTGGCTGCCTGTTAGAATAGAATAAACCAGGTTGGAAGAGACCTTCAAGATCATTGCATCCAACCCATCAACCAATCCAACCCACCTAAACAACTAACCCATGGCACCAAGCACCCCATCAAGTCTCCTCCTGAACACCTCCAATGATGGTGACTCCACCACCTCCCCAGGCAGCCCATTCCAATGGGCAATCACTCTCTCTGCAGAGAACTTCTTCCTAAGAAGAAGTTCTGTTCCTGCAGGCTCCCAGTAAAAGTCTTCCTCTTGGCTGCCTGTTCCTGCAGGCTCTCAGCAAAAGCCTTCTTCTTGGCTGCCTGTTCCTGCAGGCTCCCAGCAAAAGCCTTCTTGGCTGCCTGTTCCTGTGGGCTCCCAGTAAAAGTCTTCCCCTTGGCTGCCTGTTCCTCTGGGCTCCCAGTGAAAGTCTTCCCCTTGGCTGCATGTTCCTTGCACTTACAGGAGATGGGTGAAGGACCCAACTGGCTGCAAGTCAGCCCAGGGGAGAAAACTGCTTTTCAAGCAGATCATTTTCTCAGCCTGGCTCATGTCATGGCTTTGTGAGGCTAGTGCTGGCATGAGGGAAGGGGAAATCTGCCCCTCCACCAGCTTTCATCTCTTGCAAAACTGCAGTGTAACTAAAGCCCAGCAGATGACTTTTGGAATATATTTTCCCTGTTACAGCAGAAAGACTTTTAATTTACCCACATATTATGACTTCATCATTAATAAGGAGAAAAGTAAGTAACGAGACAATGTGTACAAAATGAACAATTCCCCACCATAGCAAGTTGTCTGGCAAATTCTTTCATGAGTGCTCTCTGTGTGATATTTCTATAGCATAATAGATTCTGGCTGTTCACTCTAATAATTCTGAGCTTCAGGGTAAGATTTTTATTTCTCTTTTGAAAGTAATATAATCAGTGGTGCTGGTACAAAATTCCCTGTGTGTTTTTTTGTGCATCCTTAGCACTTCTTGGGATGAAAGTGAAGCTTACATTATTTAGAGCGGTTCAAAGGACCAAGTTCCTTCTGTAATGGGGGTTCCTGCTAGAATTCCTTATGAAAAAACATTAACCAAGCTAATGGTACTACAAAGCATAGTAGGTAACCTGTGTTTGCAGAAGGAATGGCTCCAAAAAGCTTCAGAAACTATTAGTTTCTTTGCACAAAAGGCGTATTTTAAAAGTCACCCGAGGACAATGTGGATATTTGTCTATCCAGGAATGTTATTTGTACGCTATCTGTGTGAACAAAGCTCCTGGAGATGAGAGTAAAGGAGCTCTGGCGAAGCGTGAGGTAGCTTAGGACAGTAATGATGCAGGCACCACTAAGTGTTCTGATTGAATTTTGCCTTTGCTTGTTAGCTCAGATTCACTGCTCTGGCCAGAGGATTACAGAGCTTCCTTGCTCGCCCTTCCCTTCCACCGCTTGCTGGGGGGAGAGGGCCATGCCTGCTGCATCCATTCAAATCCCAAGCTCCCAGGCTTTTCCTCGATTTCCTGTGAAGCTCCTCTTTTTATTTCCCAGCCCCACCCCCCAGGAAGGTTTATCAAGTCCTCTTCCTGCCGAGCTAGAGCTGTGTCTGTGCAAGCCAGCCTGCACAGTTGGACAGCTTGCTTGAGCAGCTCTTCCCAAGGCACAGGGAGCAATGAGTTTCTCATCTGCTGACACCATTGTGTAGCTACTAAGTGGTTCTCAATATTATAGGGTCTGAGTTTTTCCCCTCAAATTGCACAAAGTTTCTCATGCAAGAGGAATAACTTCAAAACCAGACTGTGATCATCTGTGCTAGACACATCCTTCCACTCTCTTCCCACAGTTGTTTCAGTCTCTCTTGTGGCAACTCTCCTATTTTGCTTCAAGACTGAGAAGAGCTTTCCTGCTGCCTCCTGGACAGCAAGGACCTTTCCTTCTGCTTGAACAGGCAGATCTGCTTCCCTCCTCTCCTCCCTGCTGTGCTAGACTATTTGTGAACACGTACCCAAGGCCTTCATGGGACTTTGTGGAGGAAACCTAAGGTCAGCCAGGAATCCATGGTTTGTTTTAGCTTGTGGTTGCTGTCCTGCTGTCTTTGTAAGAATATTTACAAACCAGAGTGATGACTTTGGTTAATTTTTTCCCTTCCAACCAACTAAATCAAGGTCATAAATAGGCATAAGTTTGGTTAGACAAATCAAACCCTGGATTGCATCAAAGCCAGCAGGTCAAGAGAGGTGATTCTGCTCTGGTGAGACTCCACCTGGAGTACTGTGCCCAGCTGTGGATTCCTCAGCATAGGAAGGACATGGAACTGTTGGAGAGGGTTGGAGCACTTTTCCTATGAAGACAGGCAGAAGGTTGGGGCTGTTCAGCCCACAGAAGAGAAGGCTCTGGGGATACCTTAGGGCTGCATTTCAATATCTGAAGGGAACCTGCAAGAAAGCTGAGGAGGGACTGTTTGCAAGGGCATGTAGCCCTGGGACAAGGAGCAATGGTTTGAAACAGTAGCAGGATAATTTAGGTTGGATATTAGGAGGAAGTCTTTTACTATGAAGGTAGTGAAACACTGGAACAGGTTGCCCAGAGATGTGGTGGAGGCCCCATCTCTGGAGACATCCAAGGTCAGGCCTGATGGAGCCCTGAGCAACCTGATGTAGTGGGAGATGTCCCTGCTGACTTCAGGAGGGTTGGACTAGATGCCCTTTGAGGGTCCTTCCCAACCTGATGCATTCTCTGATTCTGTGATGATTAGCTGGTTCACATGGCTTCCAGCTCATTAATAAGTAGCAGCCCACCACTTTAGGATTTTTATCCATTAATACAAGCTCAGTGTTAGCTGTTTGCAGCAATTAAGCTAAACTTTGGTATGTCTGGGGAAAAAAAATATTAACCCCCCTGCTATTATGAGGACTCATTAATAACCAAAACATTCTTTGGGATAGACCATGCCAGAGTTTTTAAGGACGAGAAGATTACCCTCTTCAGATTGCCCTCCTTCAACAGCACTAAAAGCACAGGCAGAAATTCTCCCATCATCTGCACACACACATGACCCCCTCAACCAAACATATGTAAGTACTTAAAAGTGCAGCTTGGGATGAGTGTATAACAAAACCAGAGCAATCCTTCTGTTCTTCAGCAGAAATGATATTCACATCTTAGGACCAGGCTGGAAATATTTCAATTAGCTGGAAGTATAAGGTCAGGACTTCACTGCATCAGCTTAGGACTTCACTGCTGGTACACAAACAACAGCTGATCTGTGTCACTTGCTGGGAGATTTCTTTAGATGGCATGGATCTGTGGTTGCATGAATTTTCTGCTTTGTTTTAAATTAGTAGCAGCCCTGCCATCAATCATCATCATCATCATCCTGGCCTGCATCAGCAATAGTGTGGCCAGCAGGAGCAAGGAAGTCATTCTGCCCTGTGCTCAGCACTGGTTAGACCACATCTTGAGTCCTGTGTCCAGTTCTGGGCTCCTCAGTTTAAGAAGGACATTGAGAGACTTGAAGGTGTCCAGAGAAAAGCAATGAGGCTGGGGAGAGGTCTGGAGCACAGCCCTGTGAGGAGAGGCTGAGGGAGCTGGGGTTGCTTAGCCTGGAGAAGAGGAGGCTCAGGGGAGACCTTATTGATGTCTACAACTCCCTGAAGGGAGGTTGTAGCCAGGAAGGGGTTGGTCTCCTCTCTCTAGCAACCAGCACCAGAACAAGGGGACACAGTCTCAAGCTGTGCCAGGGGAAGTTAAGGCTGGAGGTGAGGAGAAAGGAGGCTGTAGCCAGGTGGGGGTTGGTCTCTTCCCCCAGGCAAGCAGCAGCAGAACAAGAGGACACAGTCTTAAGCTGTGCCAGGGGATGTTCAGGCTGGATATTAGGAAGAAGTCCTTCCCAGAAAGAATAATTTGCCATTGGCATGGGCTGCCCAGGGAGGTGGTGGAGTTGCCATCCCTGGAGATCTTCAAGAGATGCTTGGATGTGGCACTTGGAGCCATGATCTAATTGATTGGATAGGGCTGGGTGACAGGTTGGACTCGAAGATCTTTGAGGACTCTTCCAACCTGGTTGACTCTGTGATAGCTAATTTTTCTTCCAAATTGTTCCTCTCCCAGGCAAGCAGCACCAGAACAAGAGGACACAGTCTGAAGCTGTACCAGGGGAGGTTTAGGCTGGAGGTGAGGAGAAAGTTCTTCCCAGCAAGAGAGATTGGCCATTGGGATGTGCTGCCCAGGGAGGTGGTGGAGTCCCCATCCCTGGAGGTGTTCCAGAGGGGATTTGATGTGGCACTTGGAGCTATGGTTTAGTTGTCAGGAGGTGTAGGGTGAGAGGTTGGACTTGATGATTGCTGAGGTCTTTTCTAACCTTATTGACTCTATGATTCTATGAATAATAATAATATTACATTATATTATTATAGATAATACTATAATAATTTTTTATTATTATTATTATTATTATTATTATTATTATTATTATTATTATTATTATTATTATTATTATTATTATTTAACCCTCTGTGCAGGCTGAGGTCCTACAGTAGTTTGAGAGGTGAGGTTGCCCTCATGCCCTTGAGGAGTACTTTTTGCTACTCAGCTGTGCAGAATGCCATGTGTTGCTTCTCATCAGTGCTCTGCAGAGAGGACTGCATTGCAGTGGACTCCTGTCAGTTCACTGTGAAGCCTGTGGTAAGTGTCTTTTTGATGGCCTGGAAAAGGCCATAGAACACTGTTAAAAGCTGAAGAGACCTACAATGAAAGCTGAATTAATGGCCAAAGCAGACCTTTAGTCTAGCTAAGTATTGCCAGGTAAGGGACTTTGGGCTTGGAGGCTGCCTTAGCAAATTTTTATATTGTACTGTGGGGTGAATTGCATTACAGAAAAATGAGAGGCACGTGCTGGGCACTATTTGAACATGTCCAGAGAAGGGCAACGAGGCTGGGGAGAGGTCTGGAGCACAGCCCTGTGAGAAGCAGCTGAGGGAGCTGGGGTTGCTTAGCCTGGAGAAGAGGAGGCTCAGGGGAGACCTTCTTGCTCTCTCCAGCTCCCTGAAGGGAGGGTGTAGCCAGGTGGGGGTTGGGCTCCTCCCCCAGGCAACCAGCATCACAACAAGAGGACACAGTCTCAAGTTGTGCCAGGGGAAGTTTAGGTTGGAGGTGAGGAGAAAGATCTTCCCAGAGAGAGTAATTGGCCATTGGAATGTGCTGCCCAGGTGGGTGGGGGAGTCCCCATTCCCTGGAGGTGTTCAAGAAAGGCTTGGACGTGGTGCCTGGAGCCATGGTTGAGTTGTCAGGAGGTGTTGGGTATTAGGTAATAGATTGGACTTGATGATCTCTGAGGTCTTTTCCAACCTTACTGATTCTATGATTCTATTTCATCTCTTGAGTTTACCTTGTCCTAGAATTCTGCCTTTGCATCATTCTAACATGAAGAAATACACTGAGAGCCCTTCATCTGTGTGATGCTGGCAGATGCCAAGTGGTAGTTTTAGGCTATGCCTGTAAAATTTTTCACAGATCTCGACCAGAAAGTAGTAAAATGGAAATAAATAACTATTGGGTGTGAAAAGGAGAACACAGATCATTCTAAACAATCCCACTGGAGAGATATCTACCATGAGATTGGTTGTACCAAAACACTCCTCTCTTCTCTTCTTGCTTCTTTGTTCTGCAGAGATACTAACTTGCTTCTGCCTGACCTTGGCTGCACTGTTTTGGTTAAGTCTAACAGCAGCTTGCTCTGCTCCTTTCTCCCTTCTTTTATACAGGGGGTTATGGGGAGCAGAAAAGGAGATGCTAGTAGCTTCCCCTGATCTTTGACCAGGGAGGTTCTTGTGCTGTTTGTTGATTGTAAATCCCTGTAAATATAGTAAATCCTGGATATTTGGTACATCTTCATTGCAGTCCATTATAGATTGTAGCTTTGGCTTGTAAATACAGCTTCTATTTGCTTCCAAGTGAGCTGGCCTGGCAAAGTTAATGTTGGGGGTGGGGGTGGAAATTCCAGCCCACCACAGCCCATTTAAAAGGTTCCAACCAGCCAGCAGGAAGCTTGACCATATGGCAGAAAACTCCTCACATCTCTCAGAGAAGGAAGGAGGCAGCTATTAAAGAGAAAGAAGAAAAACCCAAACCTCACCACCTTTCTTGCCTTTTCCTAGGAAATGCTGACACCTGGTCTGTAAGAGCCACAGGGGAGGCATTTTGCCTCCATTCACTGAGGTCCCTTCACCTGTGCACTCTACAGCACTACAAATGGTATCAAGACACCAAAATGAAGCTTTCACCAAAAGACCAAAGAGGTGAGCCATGGTCTTTGCTCTGCCAAGACTTTGTTCAGCTTCCCCCAGGATGAAAAGTGCTCTGCTTTCAGGCTCCCAGAGGGCTGGAGCAGCTTTCCAGTGTGGTGTTTTCCCACTGCAGTCAAGGGCCCATGCAGGCTGCAGTGGTGGCATTTTGCATGTCAGTGTCTCCCCATTTCACTTGGACTCAGAAGCTTCTGGAGCTGGTAGCTTTTCATTCTACCCAAGCAGATTCAGATGCCCAATAGTCAGCCTGTGGCAGCAAGGTTTCCTACCTCATTTTAAAAGAATAAGGTCATAGAATCATAGAATCAACAAGGTTGGAAAAGACCTCAAAGATCATCAAGTTCAACCTGTTACCCAACACCTCCTGATTACTAGACCATGGCACCAAGTGCTTCATCCAATCTCCTCTTGAACACCTCCAGGGATGTTGACTCCACCACCTCCCTGGGCAGCACATCCCAATGGCTAACAGCTCTCTCTGTGAAGAACTTTCTACTCACCTCCAGCCTAAACTTCCCCTGGATGGGCAGATAAGGTTTCTGTTTTCCACAGTTCAAGACTTTCCCTTCAAGTAACTGAGGCAAGCAAACACTTTGAGGTGTGGACAGTTTCTATGCCAAATCCACCCACAAATTAGAGATGTATTTTGGGGGGGTGGTGTTGCCTGGTAGTAGACCCCTCTTTAACTGATCAATAACCTGAAGTGGACATCAGCTACTGTGGTATAGAATCATAGAATTGTTAGGGTTGGAAGGGACCTCAAGGATCAGCCAGTTCCAACCCCCTGCCATGGGCAGGGACACCTCACACTACAGCAGGTTGCTCACAGCCACATCCAGCCTGGCTGCAAACACCTCCAGGGATGAGGCTGCCACCACCTCCCTGGGCAACCTGTGCCAGGCTCCCACCATCCTCATGGGGAACAACTTCTACTATGCCTTTAAAATTTTGTTCCAGATAGGCATAGCCTAAAACTACCACAGCTGCTATCTGCAAACTCTTCTTATGTTTGTGGGAATCTTTCAGTTTTCTGTGGCTGAGGTCTTATTTATGAGGTAATTTTATGAGAACAAAATACTGGTTTGAGTATCCTTTGGTCCAGACTGGCATGGATAGGGTTTGGGTAACTTGGCCCAGTTTTACATCCATTCACATTTCTGGGACTGAAGTAATAATTCTCTAGCATTGATAGAGTTCAGATCAGAGGACATTCATGTCAAGGGTAAGATCAGCTGTGCCAGCTCCAGAGTCCTCTGGGAGGTCTTCCATGCCTTAATCGACTGCAGCAATATCAGAGCCACGAGGTTAGACTCTGAATGGTGCTCTCCAGTGCTGAGAAGAAGCTCTTTGCTGCTATTCCAGATCAAGTTTCCTCACATTGATGCCCTGGCATGGACCTTTGGAGGTCACCTTGCTTATAATATTATGCTTACATTTCCAGATCACTCCCTTCCCAAAAGGCTTTTGTTCCCTGGAAGGTGCCACCTGAATAAAAGAGTATTAAAAGCCAAGAAAAAGCCAGCAGCAATGGAAATGATTCTCTGCAGATTTAGCAACTGCTCCAGCATCTTCTTTCCTCTCTATTCCATTCCATTGACATTGGCAATAAAAAATAATCACTTAGAGACAATGTCCTTGCAGGCTGCCAGTAAGTCTCAATGGCAACTGCTAAAAAGACCCAGAGAAGAGCATTGAAGAGACATCTATCATTGCTTTGGCTTTGGAAAGGAATGGCAAAAAGAAAGCCTCCTTTGCTCAGCATTTTTGTGTGTGCTTGGTGGGGTTGGGAAGAGGCAGAAGATCCTAGGCCATTCTTTCTCCTGATTTCATTAGCAGCTAGATGGGGTGATGACTGCACACAGAAGGCAGCAGACACTGAGTTTGTGCTTAAAACAAAGGAATTATCTTAAACCAGACAAAGCTTTATTTTGGCACAACCACAGCACTTAGAATCAGAGAATCTTAGAATCAGAGAATCATAGAATCAGTGAGGGTTGGAAGGGACCACAAGGATCAGCCAGTTCCAACCCCCCTGCCATGGCCAGGGACACCCCACACTAGATCAGGCTGCCCAGAGCCTCACCCAGACTGGGCTTAAACACTTCCAGGGATGGGGCCTCAACCACCTCCCTGGACAGCCCATTCCAGGGCTTCACCACTCTCATGGGGAAGAACTTCCTCCCCACCTTCAGCCTGAATCTCCCCACCTCCAGCTTCATTCCATTCCCCCCAGTCCTATCACTCCCTGAGATCCTGAGCAGTCCCTCCCCAGCCTTCTTGGAGCCCCCTTCAGATCCTGGAAGGCCACAATGAGGTCACCTGGGAGCCTTCTCTTCTCCAGACTGAACAGCCCCAACTCCTTCAGTCTGTCCTCACAGGAGAGGTGCTCCAGCCCTCTGCTCAGCCTCATGGCCCTTCTCTGGACACCTTCCAGCACCTCCAGATCCCTCTTGGAATAGGGGCTCCAGAACTGGAGGCAGTACTGCAGGTGGGGTCTCAGCAGAGCTGAGCAGAGGGGGAGAATCCCCTCCCTTGCCCTGCTGGCCACACTTCTCTTGCTGCAGCCCAGGCTCTGCTTGGCTTTCCGGGCTGCAAGTGCACACTGAGAGCTCCTGTTGAGCTTCTCCTCCCCCAGCACCCCCAAGGCTCTCTCCTCAGGGCTGCTTTCCAGCCAGTCCCTGCCCAGCCTGGATTTGTGCCTGGGGTTGCCTCGACCCAGCTGCAGGACCCTGCCCTTGTTCTTGTTGAAGCTCATGAGGTTGGCTTGTGCCCACCTCTCCCTCTGGACTTATAACAACGGCTATGCTGTGCCCCTCCTCAAGACAGTGCTCTGCCTCCATCCTTGTTACAGTTATAGGCTGATGCCTAGGAAAATTCCAGAGAAAGTAGTAGAAAGTAAATAAAATTACCATTGGCTGCAAAATAATAACAGATGATAATCATAGAATCATAGAATTGTCTGGGCTGGAAGGAACCTCCAAAGCTCAGCCAGTCCAACCTCTCTGCAGTCAGAAGGGATATCCCCAACTAGATCAGGTTGCCCAGAGCCCAGTCCAGCCACACCTTGAGTATCTCCAGGGATGGGGCCTCAATCACCTCCCTGGGCAACTGTTCCGGTGTTCCATTACCCTCATAGTGAAGAACCTCTTCCTGATACCCAATCTAACTCTGCTCTTCTCTAGTTTAAAGCCACTGCCTCTGGTCCTGTCCCTGCAGGCCTTTGCAAATAGTCTCTCTCCATCCTTCCTATAGGTACTGACAGGCTGCTATTAGGTCTCCCTGGAGCCTCCTCTTCTCCAGGTTGGACACCCCCAGCTCCCTCAGCCTGTCCTTGTAGCAGAAATGCTCCATCCCCTTGATTATTCTCATGGGCCTCCTTCTGGACCCTCTCCATCAGGTCCAAGTCCTTCCTACACTGAGGGCTCCAGACCTGCACACAGCACTGCAGGTGAGGTCTCAGCAGAGCAGAGCAAAGTGGCAGAATCACCTCTCTGGACCTCTGGCAATGCTGCTTTGGATGCAGCCCAGGCTGTGATTTGCCTCCTGTGCTGCAAGCTCACACTGCTCATGTCCAGCTTCTCATCCATCAGCACCACCAAATCCTTTTCCTCAGGGCTGCTTTCTAAGACCTCCTCCCCCAGCCTACATAATCCATTGGCTTGCTAATAGTGATAAAAGGTAGTTGCATAAACTCTTCTGTCTCTCTTCACTTCTTCTCTCTTTTCCACCTGTACTCTGTCATTGCTCCCTTATCTCTTTCCTGACCTTCAGCTGGCATATACTGTGTCTGTGAGCTACTGAGAAGGGAAGGAGAGGTTGGGGGGGGGAGAGGAAGCTGAGAGCAGCCCCCCCTGAACCATGCAGAGGGGTCTGGGGCACAGTTTGAGGGGGGTTCTTGGGTTGTTCCTGACCTGTACATATATGTAAATATATTTAGTACATATTAATTGCATTTCATATTTCTAGATAGTTTAGTTTGCTTGGAAATATAACTTAATTTGCTTCCAAACCTTCTCAGCCAGGCTGGTGATTTATTTTGGGGGTCATTCTCCAAGTTTCTGTTGGGGGGTGTGTGTGAGTAATTCCTACACTCCCCACAGAAAGCAGCAGACACTGAGTTTGTGTTTAGCATAAAAGAATTACATAAAAGCAGAAAAAGCTTTGTTTTGGCACAACCACAGCAGCTGTGGCAGAGGCCTTGCTCTGCCCCTCCTCTGCCTCCATCCTGAAAGCTGAAGAGGGGTACTGAGGGGTCAGCATATCACCTCCCACCAAGTGTTCTCCTCCCTGTCCAAAGATTGGTTCCATGTTTTTTCTCTCCTTCCTGATGTCCTAGCCCTTTTCTTTCTGAAGAGAAGCACTGCACAGCAAACAGCCTCTCTGTTGAGCCAGCATATCGTGGCAGAGCCCTTAGGGGAGCTGTGGCTGGGCTGACATTTTTGTCTCATCACTGCTCAGAAGAATGGTTCTGTTTGTGGCTTCTGAGGGTGACTCTCATCATGGCCAAGTGGAATTGCATTTCATAAACACCACAGGTTGACAGCAACCTCAAGGCTTGGCTCATGGTCCCTCTGCCTGCCCCTGTCTGTGTGGACTCAGTCATAGATAATTTTCTGCAGGGAAGTGTGGCGGTTTTAGGCTATGCCTTTAAAATTTGTCACAGGTCTCAAGCAGAAAAGTAGTGAAATGTAAATAGATCACTGCTGGGGGTGAAAAGGAAAATGAAGATAACTCTAATCAGTCCCATGGGAGAGAGATCTACCATAAAATTGGTTGTACCAAACCCATTCCCTCTCCTCTCCTCTCCTCTCCTCTCCTCTCCTCTCCTCTCCTCTCCTCTCCTCTCCTCTCCTCTCCTCTCCTCTCCTCTCCTCTCCTCTCCTCTCCTCTCCTCTCCTCTCCTCTCCTCTCCTCTCCTCTCCTCTCCTCTCCTCTCCTCTCCTCTCCTCTCCTCTCCTCTCCTCTCCTCTCCTCTCCTCTCCTCTCCTCTCCTCTCCTCTCCTCTCCTCTCCTCTCCTCTCCTCTCCTCTCCTCTCCTCTCCTCTCCTCTCCTCTCCTCTCCTCTCCTCTCCTCTCCTCTCCTCTCCTCACCTCTCCGAACCTCTCCTCTCCTCTCCGAACCTCTCCTCTCCTCTCCTCTCCGAACCTCTCCGAACCTCTCCTCTCCGAACCTCTCCTCTCCGAACCTCTCCTCTCCTCTCCGAACCTCTCCTCTTCCTTCTTTGCTCCGGGGAGATACTAACTTACTTCTGCTTGACCTTGGCTGCACCATTTTAAGTCTAACAGCAGCTTGCTCTGTTCCTTTCTCTCCTCCATTTTGGACAGGGGCTGGGGGGACAGAAAAGGAGAAGCTAGTAGCTTCCCCTGGTCTCTTGACCAGGTTGGTTCTTGTGCTGTTTGTTAATTGTAAATGCCTGTAAATGTTGCAAATCCTGGGTATTTTGTACACATTCATTGCATTCCATTGGAGATTGTAGTTCTGCTTGTAAATGCAGCTTCCATTTGCTTCCAACTGAGCTGCTCTGGCAAAGTTCATGTTGGGGGGCAGGAATTTCAACCCACCACAGGAAGGATAGAAAATCCCCAGCAAAATCTGGGTGTTAGGATGGCTCAGCCAGTCACACTTACCAGCTGGGTCTCTTTCTGTTTAGAGTGAGCATAGAGAGACATACAGAACTGATTCCAGTTCTGGCCTCTGAGGTGTGACACCAGCACTTGGCTGGAGCACATGGAAGTCAGAGGTCTATAGGACAGTGCTGTGCAGTGGTGTGGTGGGTTGAAATCCCCCCCTCCCCCAACATCAAATTGCCAGACCAGCTCAGTTTAAAACAACTGAAGCTGTATGTACAAGCAAAACTGCAAGCTAGACATATGGAATGCAATGAACTTGTGGAATGGGATGGAATGGAATGGGATGGAATGGAAGAGAAGAGAAGAGAAGAGAAGAGAAGAGAAGAGAAGAGAAGAGAAGAGAAGAGAAGAGAAGAGAAGAGAAGAGAAGAGAAGAGAAGAGAAGAGAAGAGAAGAGAAGAGAAGAGAAGAGAAGAGAAGAGAAGAGAAGAGAAGAGAATTAACCAGGTTGGAAAAGACCTTCAAGATCATTGAGTCCAACCTGTCACCCAACACCATCTGATCAACTAAACCATGGCACCAAGTGCCTCATTCAGGCTCTTCCTAAACACCTCCAGGGATGGGGACTCCACCACCTCCCTGGGCAGCACATCCCAATGGCCAATCTCTCTTTCTGGGAAGAACTTCTTCCTCACCTCCAGCCTAAACCTCCCCTGGCACAGCTTGAGACTGTGTCCTCTTGTTCTTGCATGGATTTAGAGTTTCTAAACAACACAAAGACCTCCCCTGGACAAAACCAGGGGGTTACCAACAGCTTTCCTCTCCCTGCTCCTTTCCCCCAATTTATACAAGGTAAGAGAGAAGAGCAGAGAGTAGTTTGTTAGCACTTAGCCACAACAAAGAAACACAGCCAAGGGCAGCAGCAGCCAAGCAAAAGCAACCAGCCAGTATCTGCTAGCGTGCAGAAAACTGAAGAGAGAAAGAGTCAGTTTTTCACAGCTAACTTTGTTAGATATCAGAGCAAGGGCATTATTTAGACCTTATCAGTATTGCTCTCTACAACTTCCTGAAAGGAGGTTGTAGCCAGGTGGGGGTTGGTCTCTTCTCCCAGGCAAGCAGGCACCAGAACAAGAGGACACAGTCTCAAGCTGTGCCAGGGGAGGTTTAGGCTGGAAGTGAGGAGAAAGTTCTTCCCAGCAAGAGAGATTGGCCATTGGGATGTGCTGCCCAGGGAGGTGGTGGAGTCCCCATCCCTGGAGGTGTTCAAGAGGGGATTGGATGTGGCACTTGGAGCCATGGTTTGGTTGTCAGGAGGTGTTAGGTGAAAGGTGATAGGTTGGACTTGATGATGTCTGAGGTCTTTTCCAACCTGACTACTTCTCTGATTATTTTCCCTTTTCCATCCACAGGTGATATATTTACATTCTGCCACTTTCCTCCTCATGCTGTGGAAAATTTTCCTAGGCACAGCCTAAAACTGCCACAAGTGGGAAGAGTAAGACCTAGCCAGGCTGATTGAGTTCCTCCTGGACTCCCAGTCTCACCTGCCTGACTCTGTGGGCACAGGGGCTCCCCTGAGCAGCAATGGTTGCAGGGCTGGAGTTGAGAGAGCTGAGGAAGGCACTCAGCCTCCCAAAAGCCAGATGAGAGAAAATGGCCTCTGCACCAGGAGAGATCTAGGCTGAAGATTAGAAGAAACTTCTTCCCTGAAGGGTATCAAAGCCTGGCACAGGCTGCCCAGGGAGGTGGTTGAATCCCCATCCTGGGAGGTGTTTAAGAGGCAGAGATGTGGTGCTGAAGGATGTGGTGCTGAAGGACATGGTTTAGAGACCATGGTTTAGGGACAGGGTTAGAGAATGGTTGAACTGGATGATGCTGAAGGTCTTTTCCAACCAAAATTAGCTCTTCTGTTTCTATGATTCTGTGACATATTTCCTCCCTCACACATATGTGCAGGTACTTGGTATAGCTACAAACCTGCTTTTGATTACCTATCTGTAAATATTGAGGGGAAAAAGTTGTCCTGTGTCCCTCCCTCCACCTACAGAACTCTCTTCTTCCATCTCCTGTGGCAGAGAGACAGAATCCCAAAGCCAGTGCAGCACTCTGTGTATCTGACTTTCAATGCTGCATGGAAAACCCTAAGGCCAGGACTGAAATAAGAGCTGAAATCCAAACAATGTGTGACTGAACACAAAACAAATCATGGCCTTGCAGGAATATGTTGTGACAGCTCTGCCTTCTCCCATAACTGCTAGCTGATTCCTCCCCCACCCCTTGCATTGCAATAACATAGGATACACATTGAACCAATAACTGGGTACAATGGGAAATGCAGAGTGGAGCTGAAAAATGCTGAGATGTGAAATCTTCTAAAACCCTTCTGCAGGGGCTGGGTGATGTTCTCTCTTCCATTCCCCTTCCCTCCGCTCTCTTTCTTTCCCCCTTCTTTAAAAACAAGGGTGGGATAGGGTTTGCTCCTAAAAAGACAGCAAGTAACAAATGCAAATTCATGGACTCACAAAATCATTTTGGTTGGAAAAGACCTTTAAGATCATTGAGTCCAAGCATTCTCCAACTTGGCCAAGCCTGGTGCTAAGCCATGGCCCTCAGCACCACATCTCTGCCTCTTTGAAACACCTCCAGGGATGGGGATTCAGCCACAGAATCAAACAATGTGCTTGCCTCCCTAGGCAGCCTGCTCCAGTGTTCTTTCAGGGAAGAAATAAAACCATTTCAGTTGGAAGAGACCTCTAAGACCATTGAGTCCAACCATCAACCCAACACCACCATGGCCTTTAAGCCATGTCCCACAAAGCCATGGCCACACTTTTCTTGAACACCTCCAGGGATGGGGACTCCACCACCTCCATTGGCAGCCTCTTCCAATCCCTGACCACTCTTGGAGCAAAGAAATTTTCCCCCATCTCCAGCCTAGCACCTCTCCTGACACAATTTCAGGCCATTTCCTCTCCTTTTATCATCTGAGACTAGGGTGAAGAGCCCAACCCCCACCTCACTGCAACCTCCTTTCAGGGAGCTGTAGAGAGCAATGAGGTCTCCCTTAGCCTCCTCTTCTCCACCCTGAACACCCCCAGCTCCCTCAGCTGCCCCTCACAAGACTGCTCAAATGATAATGAAGCATAAACAAGGTGGCAACTGCAGTCAACTTAGGAATGTCCATCACAACTGGGCAGTGCCTTTGTACAGATCCCTGTACAGGCAGACAAAGAAGAGGCAGGTGAGGAAGGAGCACAATGAAGTGAGCAGCTCCAATGTGCCTTACTTTTTTCCCCTTTGGAAACATTCTTTCTTTTCCAGCTTTGAGTGTTGTTTTTTTTTCCTAGGATACTCATTAATCTGGAAAACAAGAACAACTTCCAGATCATTAGTGCCATGGTGAATTGAAACACAAGCCAGGCTGGGCTGCTAGTGCCAGGGTGATTCAAAACACCAGTGGGCACAGGCTACCCAGTGCCAGGGTGATTTGAGGGAACAGCTTGTCCAAGGTATGAATGCCAAAGTCATTGGAAATATCTCCTCACCAGTGGATGGATCAATCAGCAAACTGTCATTATCTTTGGCCAGGCAGAGGAGCAGGGCAGGCACCAAGGTGGAAGCTGCTGGTGGGTTTAGAATCATAGAATTATGGAATTGTTAGGGTTGGAAGAGACCTCAAGGATCATCCAGTTCCAACCCCCCTGCCACGGGCAAGGATGCCTCCTCCCAGCCCAGCTTGCTTAAGGCCTCATAGAACCATAGAATTGTTGGGATTGGAAAGGACCTCAAGGATCATCCAGTTCCAACCCCCCTGCCATGGGCAGGCACACCTCACACTAGATCAGAATCACAGAATTGTCAGGGTTGGAAGGGACCTCAAGGATCATCCAGTTCCAACTCCCCTGCCATGGCAGGGACACCTCACACTAGATCAGGTCACTCAAAGAGGTGTCTCTGAGTGTTAGATTCCCTTATTCCTGCGGCACAATGGGTAAATTTTCATTACAGGAGAGCACAAAAGTGAGGTTGTCAGCCCCTGGAAGCTGCACACTGTGTGCTCTGATGTCCTTTGAGGGGTGGGGAATTCCTGCAGCTTCCAGAGACCTGTCAGTATGGAAAGAGGAAATATTATTTAGCACTTATGTCCTACAGATGATTTTGGCTTGAAGAGTATCACTCAGTGCTCTTCCTGAGAGCTCTATAAAGCCCATGGTAGCTTCCTCAAGTATCTTACTGACCAGCCAATGTCCTGGCCTGTCACCTGCCTCTGGAGTGTCACCCTGTCTGAAAAATCAGTTTGTGTAACTCTATACCTTAACAGCAGATGGGATTCAGAGTAGACTTCCAGCTCAGGAATCATACCCCCCACATGCTCACAAAGTGTCTGCTTTGCTAAGAGAAGCTCTGTAAGGCTCCACACCTTCTGGGCTGCATGGTCCAGACTTCCCCAGCTGGATCAACAGCAATAAGCCTTCAGAGTACTGTGCTTGGTAATAAAATGATGGAGAGGGAGGCTGAATATGGAGCAAGAAAGCGACTGGATGGGACCATGTTTGTTTGACAAGGTAACAATGAACCTGAGCCTCTCTTTGGAATGTCAGGCACACATTCCTTTAGGGAGACTTGAGACTATTAGGTTAATTTGCTTAAACTTTCCAGAACTCCTGTGAGCTTTCTAGGTCTGCAACAAACAGCCATGAGAGTTACAAAACTCAAAGAGAGGTTTGGTTTCTTTCTCTAGCAGGCTTGCTCCAAGGATGCAAGACAGATGCATTAAAATCCACCCTCTCTGGATCCCAGGCTTGAGTTTTACAAGTGGAAAGAATACAGGGAAGGTTTGGCTGCAAGTCAGTGACACTTCTGACACACCTGAGCTTAGGTCATCATGAGCTCTGAAAAGCTTTGCAAAAGGGAGCTTGAATTCATCCCAGAGGATCATGGATCATAGAATCATAGAATCATGGGTTCAGGAATGGGACCAGGCTTGTTTAACATCTTTGTTAGTGCCATGGACAGAGGCACTGAGTGCACCCTCAGCAGGTTTGCTGATGACACCAAGCTGTGTGGTGCAGCAGACAGCTGGAGGGAAGGGATCCATCCAGAGGGACCTGGACAGGCTGCAGAGCTGGGCCCAGGACAACCTCATGAGGTTCAACAAGACGAAGGGCAAGGTCCTGCAGTTGGGTTGGGGCAACCTCAGGAACTGATATAGGCTGGCTGAGAGCAGCCCTGAAGGAAAGGCTTTGGGGGTGCTGGTGGAGGAGAAGCTCAAGAGGAGCCAGCAGTGAGCACTTGCAGCCCAGAGAGCCAAGCAGATCCTGGGCTGCAGCAAGAAAAGCATAGCCAGAAGGTCGAGGGAGGGGATTCTCCCCCTCTCCTCCACTCTGCTGAGACCACAGCTGGAGCTCTGGGTCCAGTTCTGGAGCCTCTGTTCCAGGAAGGATCTGGAGGTGCTGGAAAGTGTCCAGAGAAGGGCCACGAGGAGGAGCAGAGGACTGGAGCGGCTCTGCTGTGGAGACAGCCTGAGGGAGTTGGGGTTGTGCAGTCTGGAGAGGAGAAGGCTCCCAGGAGACCTCATTGTGGCCTTCCAGTATCTGAAGGGGGCTCCAAGAAAGTTGGGGAGGGATCTTTGAGGGTGTCAGGGAGTGATAGGACTGGGAGGGATGTATAAGTAGAAATGGGGAGATTGAGATTGGATGTGAGGAAGAAGTTGCTCCCCATGAGGGTGGTGAGAGCCTGGCACAGGTTGCCCAGGGAGGTGGTGGCAGCCTCCTGCCTGGAGGTGTTTGCAGCCAGGCTGGCTGTGGCTGTGAGCAACCTGCTGTAGTGTGAGGTGTCCCTGGCCATGGCAGGGGGGTTGGAGCAGGCTGATCCTTGAGGTCTCTTTCAACCCTAATAATTCTATGATTCTGTGGAGATCTTAATGGTGCATGAAGAGTCCAGAACACTTCAAATGGGGAATATGGAAGCACAGACACATCAGAAATGTGATGGAAGTGGGCTTGAGTAGTTGATGGGGATGTGACTGGGATGGGTGAATCATGAAATACACTTTCAGCAGTGGTGGTGATGATGATGATGATGATGATGATAACTTTTCTTCCTGCACAGCAGATTAAGATCTATTAGAGCAGTGTTGGTAGCATGGTCACGTACTTGGCTCTGGACCTAAGCTGTGGAACTCCCATTACACAGACACAACCAGCAGCTTCCTCATGTTAAAGGGAGCCACACCAATCAACAGCTGAATAACCTGCCTGTCCTGTGACAGAAACTTGACCTCTCCTCAGTTACCATCAGCAGTACAGGGCTGGGCAGAGTTGCTGGGCTGTGGATTTGTTGATTGCAGAAGGGGTCTCACAGTAATTCAGTAAGGTTTATCAATGGATTTATATTGGCCTACAGTGACCTTACTGAATGGAATATGCTCTGTTTTCACTGTTGTTATTGTTTCCAGAATCATCACAGGATCCCAGGACATTAGGGCTTGGAAGGGACCTCTGGAGATACATAGAATACATAGAATAGCTCTTCCAGTCCACCCCCCCTGCCAGAGCAGGAGCATAGACTCCAGCACAAGTTACACAGGAATGAATCCAAATGGGTCTTGAAAGTCTCCAGAGAAGGAGACTCCACAACCTCTCTGGGCAGCCTGCTCCAGGGCTCTGTGACCCTCACAGTGAAGAAGTTCCTCCTCATGTTGAGGTGGAACCTCCTATGCTGCAGTTTATATCCATTGCTTCTTGTCCTATCCCAGGGTGCAGCTGAGCAGAGCCTGTCGCTGTCCCTTCCTTCCTGACCCCCAGCCCTCAGATGTTTATTGACATTTATTAAATCCCCTCTAAGTCTCCTCCTCTCCAGACTAAACAGTTCCAGGTTTCAGCCTGAGCATGTGCTCATATAGTTGCATTGGAACATTTCTTTTAGGATTCATGAGAATTTTCTAGGACTACAGGATGAGCTACTAATAGGTGATCAAATGGAGATGAAAGACAGACATCATTAGAATTTTTGGCTTCTGTCTCAAGCAACTAATTTTCCTGAGGCTTTTTTTGGTGGTGGTGGGGGGGAAGTTAAAATTAGTTGCATTTAGCATTGTTTAGAATCATAGAATCACAAAATTGTTAGGGTTTGAAGGGACCTCAAGGATCAGCCAATTCCAATCCCCCTGCCATGGGCAGGGACACCTCACACTACAGCAGGTTGCTCACAGCCACATCCAGCCTGGCTGCAAACACCTCCAGGGATGAGGCTTCCACCACCTCCCTGGGCAACCTGTGCCAGGCTCTCACCACCCTCATGGGGAACAACTTCTTCCTAAAGAAGTTTCGGATAAAGCAGACAGATCTTGCCCAGATTGAAGCTCTACAGAGGCTTGCAAATGTTAACAAACCTGGGCTGTATTTTTACATCTCCTGAGACACTTTTCATCCTCTAGCTAGATGCTCACTGATTGCTGACAGAAGCAAAAATAGCACAAAGTATTCTGTCTGCTGCAAAAATAAAAATCAATAGACAGTATTTTAGACTACACTACTGAAAATAAAATATATGTATCGAGGAATAAATTCCACACAAGCATTGAAGGGCAGGATCTGGCCCGTAGAATGAAGAGAATTTCAGCCCTGAGACAAATCCCTGCAGCAAACAGCAGCATCACATAATTGTCAGGGTTGGAAGTGACCTCAAGAATCAGCCAGGTCCAACCCCCTGCCATGGGCAGGGACACCTCACACTGCAGCAGGTTGCTCACAGCCACATCCAGCCTGGCTGCAAACACCTCCAGGCAGGAGGCTTCCACCACCTCCCTGGGCAACCTGTGCCAGGCTCTCACCACCCTCATGGGGAAGAGCTTCTTCCTAACATCCAATCTCAATCTACTCACTTCTAGTTTTTTTCCATTCCCCCCAGTCCTATTACTCCCTGAAACCCTCAAAAGTCCCTCCCCAGCTTTCTTGTAGCCCCCTTCAGATACTGGAAGGCCACAATAAGGTCTCCTGGGAGCCTTCTCTTCTCCAGACTGCACAACCCCAACTCCCTCAGTCTGTCTCCATAGTAGAGCAGCTCCAGCCCTCTGCTCATCCTCATGGCCCTTCTCTGGACACCTTTCAGCATGTCCTTGGGATATGGGCTCCAGGTCTGGACACAGTACTCCAGGTGAGGTCTCAGCAAGCAGAGTCTGGAAGAAAAGGGTGCAGATATTTTTCCTTCTTTCTGTACATAGAATCGTCCAGGTTGAAAGGGACCTCCAAAGTTCTTCCAGTCCAGCCCCCTCTGCAGCCAGCAGGCCATCCCCAACCAGATCAGGCTGCCCAGGGCCTTGAATATCTCCAGGGAAGAAGCCTCAACCACCTCCCTGGCCAACCTATTTCAGTGTTCCATGACCCTCATGGTATAGAACTCGTTCCTAAAACATTCAAAGGGATTCTTACAACTTCTTGGGAATGATAACTCTTTTCCAGAAAGGACCAAAACTTCTGCAATCCTCAGCTGTCTCTTTATTCAGTACTCATTACACAGCACCTACCAAAGCCTCCTGAAGGTGCAGGTTAAATCAGGTCTGCAGGGTTTGTGTCTCTATAAGCTCCTCTTGTTGAGAAGGTAAGGGAGCCAGAGAGCAGGTTCGTTTCAGCAGCGCATGTGTCCTGCTGCCTGATTTATTTTCTGAGTGAGAAAAAACACGGATCTTGCTCTTGCAAAATCCTCTCATTTCATATGGGAAGCCACCTTTAAGACTCATCATTTGGCAACATGCTCCACCATTCCCCTGGCTCTTTTCCCACATCCATTGCTAGTGGCTCGCTGCGTTCTGCCTCCCTTGGGCCAGCTCATTAGCTGGATGCGTCGCTGCTCACGTCTGCCATCAGAGCCTGCTAACAAATCCTGAAGGACCACTCCAGGCCCAAGAAGAGATATATTTGTTTTGTGGCTTGCAGGAAACACTGTGCACTTCCCAAAGCCTGAAGTATGGGATTTTTTTAACATTTTTTTTTTTTTAATACTAGAAAAAACCCAACCCTAATAAAGCAACAACGGAGGCAATTTTCATGCAGCGCTAAAGAAAATAAATTACAGGCCCCAAATGATCTAATAATTCCTAAGGCAGAGTTCAGATGTGGTAATTAATTATCCCAACATGGAATTCATAATGATCAACTATTAATATGTGCATGGGGGACTGGATGTCTCAGGATTTGGTAATGGGATGTGGAGACTTTCACCTCTAGGTTGCTGATTTGAATCTGACCCAGATCTCTGGTGACTCCTGCAAGCTGCAAGCATGTGCTGGTTGTTCTGTAGTGAAATCAAAATGAAGTGATCTAAGCTGCTTCCTAGCACTCCTGTCTCCATACCAGTGGTGCTAGACTACAGCCAACCTTCCACTGGATTGCTTTAGCTGGGAGGTCAGGGGGTGACAATAATACAACAGCCTGTCCCCAGGGGTGGCTTCCAGAAAATATTCCCATTGGGGCCTGCCTCTGTGGGAAGCATTCCCCACATACACCATGGAGATGATCAAACCTGGAAGCCTGTGATGTGATGGCTTTCAGCTGCACATGCACTTATCTACAGAGGAGATCACAAGGATGGCTCCAAGTCCTGTGAGGAGAGGCTGAGGGAGCTGGGGTTGCTTAGCCTGCAGAAGAGGAGGCTCAGGGGAGACCTTCTTGCTCTCTCCAACTCCCTGAAGGGAGGTTGTAGCCAGGTGGGGGTTGGTCTCTTCTCCCAGACAACCAGCACCAGAACAAGAGGACACAGTCTCAAGCTGTGCCAGGGGGGGTTCAGGCTGGATGTTAGGAAGAAGTTCTTCCCAGAAAGAGAGACTGGCCATTAGAGTGTGCTGCCCAGGGAGGTGGTGGAGTCACCATCACTGGAAGTGTTTAAGAAGAGAATGGATGGGGCATTTGGTGCCATGGTTTAGTTGATTAGATGGTGCTAGGTGATAGGTTGGATTTGATGATCTCAAAGGTTTTTTCCCACCTGGTTAATTCTATTCTATTCTAAAACCATCCCCTCCATGTCCTTGACAACTGCATGTAGTGCCTGTACTTAAGATCAGAGAATGGTCTGGGCTGGAAGTGATCTCCAAAGGTGATCCAGTCCAATCCCCTCTGCAGCAAGCAGAGACATCCCCAAGTAGATCATATTGCCCAGAGCCCTGTTGAGCCTCATCTTGAGTATCTCCCAGGCAGCCAGCACCAGAATAAGAGGACACAGTCTCAAGCTGGGCCAGGGGAAGTTTAGGCTGCAGGTGAGGAGAAAGTTCTTCCCAGCAAGAGAGATTGGCCATTGGAATGTGCTGCCCAGGGAGGTGGTGGAGTCACCATCCCTGGAGGTGTTCAAAAAAGGCTTGGATGTGGCACTTAGAGCCATGGTTTAGTTGTCAGGAGATGTTAGGGATTAGGTAATAGGGTGGACTTGATGATCTCTGAGGTCTTTTCCAACCTGGCTGATTCTATGAGTCTATGATTCTATAAGTCCTTCCCTATCTGCAAGGGGCAGGTTCCCTCCTTGCCACCTGCTGCAAGTGGGAAAGAGCTTCATAAAATTGCAGAATTGTAGAATTATAGAATCACAGAATGGTTTGGATTGGAAGGGGTCTCCACAGGCCATATAGTCCAACCCTTTCTGCAGTCAGCAGGGACATCCTCAGCTAGATCAGGTTGCCCAGAGCCCTGTTGATCCTCATCGTGAATATCTCTGGGGCTGTCAGTGCAGGGCTTACCTCAAGTCATAAGTCCAAGTAGGAACAGAATGAGCATGTCTCCCAGAAAAAGGGGAGCAGAAGAGGAGCTGACAGCAGGGTAGATTTAGGTTGGATATTGGGAGGAAGTTCTTTACAATGGCAGCAGTGAAATACTGGAACAGGACACCCAGAGATGTGCTTGAGGCCCCATCACTGAAAACTGTCAGGGTCAAACTTGATGGAGCCCTGAGCAACCTGACCTAGCTGGAGGCATCCCTGCTCACTTCAGGGGAGTTGGACAAGATGACCTGTAAGGGTCCTGTCCAACTTGCTGCCTTCCATGTGATTCTGTATGATTTGGGTTTGTAGCTGGGTGAAACCACATCTCTTTGGTTCAAAACTTTACCAAATGTTGGCCAAGTCTGCCCAGATCTGACCATTAGCAGATTTGCTCCACTCCCAGCAGCTGAAAAATCTGACAGGTGGGGAGGGGTCATTGTGCAAGAGGCAAAGCAAATCTCCTCAGGCACAGGTAATAGCAGGGCACAGCATGGAGTCTGTATGTTGGGAAAGGACCCAGCACTGTCAGGACAAGGCAAGGTCTTTTCTGTCTTCATCTGCTTTGATTTTGTGCATTGTATTCTGTGGTGCCTGTTTCTGTTTTGACCAGGAGAGGAATCCTGCTACCTGCTAAAGAAGGGAGGTGAGTCTCACCCTCTGCTCTGCTCTCCTCTGCGCAGACCCCACCTGCAGCACTGCCTCCAGTTCTGGGGCCCCCAGCACAAAAAGCCCCTGGAGCTGCTGGAGAGGGTCCAGAGGAGACCATGAAGATGATCAGAGGGCTGGAAAACCTTCCCTATAGGGAGAAGCTGAGAGTGTTTGGGCTGTTCAGCCTGGAGAAGACAAGGCTCTGGGGAGACCTTAGAGCAGCCTTCCAGTACCTGAAGGGGCTGCAGGAAAGATGGGAAGGGACTTTTGGTAAAGGCTGGGAGTGACAGGATGAAGAGCAATGGTTTTGAGCTGGAAGAGGGGAGAGTACAAACTGGAACCCAGGAAATTCCGCTTCAACATGAGGACAAACTGTTCTGTGATGGTGACAGAGCCCTGGAGCAGGCTTCCCAGGGAGGCTGTGGAGTCTCCTGCTCTGGAGGATTTCAAAACCCATCTGGATGTGTTCCTCTGTGATTTGCCCTAGATGAGGTTGCTTTGGTAGGGGGGGGTTAGACTCAATGATCTCCAGAGGTCCCCTCTAATCCCTACCATTCTGTGATTGCACATTTTTCTGAAGGCAGCCAGTTCTTTGGTGGAACAGGACAGATTTTTAGCTCAGTTGTTGCACTGTTTGGCAACTAAAAGTGAAGAATATGAAAGTAGTTTGGGAAAGAATTTAAAGAATCAGAATGTGATCAGAATGTTAGAACTGGAGATGGGAATGATAGCTTGTTCTTGTGGAAAAGATGATGGGGTCCTTAACAGCTCCGTGGTTGGAGAAGGTCCTTGTAGTCAAATGGAAACCTCTTTCTTTAGGAGCTTTAAACAAAAAGCACTCATGCTGGTGTAGCCCTCTACAGGTATAGAATCACAGAATGGTTTGGTTGGAAAAGCCCTTTAGGATCACCCAGCCCAACCATTCTCTAGCTCTACCAAGGCTGGTGCTGAACCATGTCCCTCAGCACCACATTCTCTGCTTCTTTGAGACACCTCCAGGGATGGGGATTCAACCACCTCCCTGGAGAGCCAATTCCATAAACTGGCTGAGACCCCAACCTTTAATTAAACATTTAATTAATCATTGAACTGTTATCTAAGTCCAAGGAATCACTCAGAGTGGGCTTAGACAAGACAATAGAATTGATTTTACCCTCCACTCATTTCTGTGACTTGGGAATCCTGGCTGTTTATTCCACTCCAGTTTATTCCATTCCAGTTTTACACTGATCATGAAGTGGCCAAGAAGGCCAAGGGCATCCTGGCCTGCATCAGGAAGAGTGTGGCCAGCAGGAGCAGGGAAGTGCCCTGTGCTCAGCACTGCTGAGGCCACACCTGGAGTCCTGTGTCCAGTTCTGGGCCCCTCAGTTTAAGAAGGACATTGAGACTCTTGAAGGTGTCCAGAGAAGGGCAAGGAGGCTGGGGAGGGGTCTGGAGCACAGCCCTGTGAGGAGAGGCTGAGGGAGCTGGGGTTGCTTAGCCTGCAGAAGAGGAGGCTCAGGGGAGACCTTCTTGCTCTCTACAACTCCCTGAAGGGAGGTTGTAGCCAGGTGGGGGTTGGTCTCTTCTCCCAGGCAAGCAGCCCCAGAACAAGAGGACACAGTCTCAAGATGTGCCAGGGGAGGTTTTGGTTGGATGTTAGGAAGAAGTTCTTCCCAGCAAGAGAGATTGGCCATTGGGATGTGCTGCCCAGGGAGGTGGTGGAGTCACCATCCCTGGAGGTGTTCAAGAGGGGACTGGATGTGGCACTTGGTGCCATGGTTTAGTAGTCATGAGGTCTTGGGTGACAGGTTGGACTTGATGATGTCTGAGGTCTTTTCCAACCTTGTTGATTCTATGATTTCCACTTCTGGAAGCAGTTGCTTGGCTTGGCAGGCTGGAGCAGGGATCAGACAAGGCTTGGCTCACATTTTAAGTCCTAATAAGGTCGTGCACCTCCAGACAATGAGAATTGAGTTCGGTGCCACTATGTCAGATTACATCTCCAGATTCCTTGGGCTTTGCTCTCACCATCTATTTCTTTTCCCCTTTGTGTAAAGAAAGCACATTACTTCCTCCCCATCTTTCTCTTGTGTTGCTCTAATGAATTCCTTGCTATTCCCTCGGGGGGCTGACTCACACACTTGCATTTGAAGTGAAGTAAACTGGAATTTGTATCTTTGTGAAGGTCAGTGGAAGTGCATAGGAACAGGAAAGAGGGGTCAGGCTGGTAATGCAGATCAGAGATAGCAGCAGCACAAATGCAAATGCTGACCACTGGAATATTTCAAGGCTGTCGGCAGGCCACAGCACTCCTCGGGTTGTGTGATGCTGGCTGATGCCCATTTAAAAGGTTCCAACCAGCCAGCAGGAAGCTTGACCATCCAGCAGAAAGCTCCTCACATCTCTCAGAGAAGGAAGGAGGCAGCTATTAAAGAGAAAGAAGAAAAACCCAAACCTCACCACCTTTCTTGCCTTTTCCTAGGAAATGCTGACACCTGGTCTGTAAGAGCCACAAGGGAGGCATTTTGCCTCCATTCACTGAGGTCCCTTCACCTGTGCACTCTACAGCACTACAAATGGTATCAAGACACCAAAATGAAGCTTTCACCAAAAGACCAAAGAGGTGAGCCATGGTCTTTGCTCTGCCAAGACTTTGTTGAGCTTCCCCCAGGATGAAAAGTGCTCTGCCTTCAGGCTCCCAGAGGGCTGGAGCAGCTTTCCAGTGTGGTCTTTTGCCACCGCAGTCAAGGGCCCATGCAGGCTGCAGTGGTGGCATTTTGCATGTCAGTGTCTCCCCATTTCACTTGGACTCAGAAGCTTCTGGAGCTGGTAGCTTTTCATTCTACCCATCAGGGGCAAGCAGATTCAGATGCCCAATAATCAGCCTGTGGCAATAAGGTTTCCTACCTCATTTTTAAAGAACAAGGTCATAGAATCATAGAATCAACAAGGTTGGAAAAGACCTCAAAGATCATCAAGTCCAACCTGTCACCCAACACCTCCTGACAACTAAACCATGGCACCAAGTGCCACATCCAATCCCCTCTTGAACACCTTCAGGGATGGTGACTCCACCACCTCCCTGGGCAGCACATTCCAATGGCTAACAATTCTATCTGTGAAGAACTTTCTCCTCACCTCCAGCCTGGATGGGCAGATAAGGTTTCTGTTTTCCACAGTTCAGGACTTTCCCTTCAAGTAACTGAGGCAAGCAAACACTCTGAGGTGTGGAAAGTGTCTATGCCAAATCCACCCACAAATTAGAGATATATTAGAGATGTATTTTGGGGGGTGGTGGGGGTGGTGTTGCCTGGTAGTAGACCCCTCTTTAACTGATCAATAACCTGAAGTGGACATCAGCTACTGTGGTATAGAATCACAGAATTGTTAGGGTTGGAAGGGACCTCAAGGATCATCCAGTTTCAACCCCCCTGCCATGGACAGGGACACCTCACACTACAGCAGGTTAGAGCCACATCCATCTTGGCCTTCAACACCTCCAGGGGTGAGGCTTTCCAAGAGTCAGCCTATGGCAGTGAGGTTTCCTACCCCATTTTTAAAGAACAAGATGGGCAGATAAGGTTCTTATTTTTAATCCTCCACAGTTCAGGTTTTTCCCTTCAAGTAACTGAGGCAAACCAACACTTGGAGGTGTGGAAGGTTTCTATGGTAAATCCACCCACAAATAGGAAGGTTTTTGGAGTTTCCCTGGCAGTAAACTTCTCTTTAACTGATAAATAACCTGAACTGGATATCAGTTCCCATCTGCAAGCTCTTCTTGTGCTTATGAGAATTGTTTTAGTTTGCTGTGGCTTAGGTTTTACTTCTGAGATAATTTGATGATGTTTTCTTGATGGTAGAGCAGGAAGATCCTCCCATCTCTCAGAGAAGGAAGGAGATGGCTGTTACAGAGAAAAAAGGCAGATAAAAAACCCCTTTCTTGTAGTTTCCTAGAAAATGCCTTCTTGTCTCTCAGGATTCAGCATCCAGAGGTGAAAGAAGTGGTGTTTACTGTGGCTCTGGAGCTGGAGAGGTGAGAGAGGAGCAGAGTGGTGCAGTCACAGGAGAGGTGAGAGTAGAGCAGGGTGATGCAGTCACATTTCTCTTGTGTGTGCCCATTGCAGGTTTCCTTCTGCAAATGCATTTCCTCACCTGGCTTGGGTGGGTTCCCATGCAGATGGGATGGGGATCCATCCAGAGGGACCTGGACAGGCTGGAGAGGTGGGCACAAGCCAACCTCATGAGCTTCAACAAGAACAAGGGCAGGGTCCTGCAGCTGGGTCGAGGCAACCCCAGGCACAAATGCAGGCTGGGCAGGGACTGGCTGGAAAGCAGCCCTGAGGAGAGAGCCTTGGGGGTGCTGGGGGAGGAGAAGCTCAACAGGAGCTCTCAGTGTGCACTTGCAGCCCGGAAAGCCAAGCAGAGCCTGGGCTGCAGCAAGAGAAGTGTGGCCAGCAGGGCAAGGGAGGGGATTCTGCCCCTCTGCTCAGCTCTGCTGAGACCCCACCTGGAGGACTGTTCTGGAGCCCCTATTCCAAGAGGGATCTGGAGGTGCTGGAAGGTGTCCAGAGAAGGGCCATGAGGCTGAGCAGAGGGCTGGAGCACCTCTCCTGTGAGGACAGACTGAAGGAGTTGGGGCTGTTCAGTCTGGAGAAGAGAAGGCTCCCAGGTGACCTCATTGTGGCCTTCCAGTATCTGAAGGGGGCTCCAAGAAGGCTGGGGAGGGACTGCTCAGGATCTCAGGGAGTGATAGGACTAGGGGGAATGGAATGAAGCTGGAGGTGGGGAGGAAGTTCTTCCCCATGAGAGTGGTGAGGCCCTGGAATGGGTTGTCCAGGGAGGTGGTTGAGGCCCCATCCCTGGAGGTGTTTAAGCCCAGGCTGGATGAGGCTCTGGGCAGCCTGATCTAGTGTGAGGTGTCCCTGCCCATGGCAGCGGGGTTGGAACTGGCTGATCCTTGTGGTCCCTTTCAACCCTGACTGATACTGTGATACTACTATGATACTTTGTCCTGTTGTTGAGCTTCATTCTGAATCGTGAGCAGAAAGTCTGCAGAGGTGGAAGGGAGGTTGGGGCAGTGTGGATGTTGGTCTCTTCTTCCTAGGAACAAGTGATAGGACAAAAGGAAGTGGCCTCAAGATGCTGCTGGGAAGGGTTAGGTTGGACACTGAACCATGTCCCTCAGCACCACATCTCTGCCTCTTTTAAACACCTCCAGGGATGGGCATTCAACCACCACCCTGGACAGCCCTGTGGACATGGCATTGTGGGACATAGAGTCATAGAATCAATAAGGTTTGGAAAGACCTCAGAGATCATCAAGTCCTACCTGTCACCTAACACCTCATGACAACTAAACCATGGCTCCAAGTGCCACATCCAAGCCTTCCTTGAACACCTCCAGGGATGGTGACTCCACCACCTCCCTGGGCAACACATCCCAATGGCCAATTACTCTTTCTGGGAAGAACTTTCTCCTCACCTCCAGCCCAAACTTCCCCTGGCACAGCTTGAGACTGTGTCCTCTTGTTCAGGTGCTGCTCACCTAGGAGAAGAGACCAACCCCCACCTGGCTACAACCTCCCTTCAGGGAGTTGTAGAGAGTAAGAAGGTCTCCCCTGAGCCTCCTCTTCTCCAGGCTAAGCAACCCCAGCTCCCTCAGCCTCTCCTCACAGGGCTGTGCTCCAGACCCCTCCCCAGCCTCCTTGCCCTTCTCTGGACACCTTCAAGAATTTTCCAATATCCTTCTTAAACTGAGGGGCCCAGAACTGGACACAGGACTCAAGGTGTGGCCTCAGCAGTGTTGAGCACAGGGCACAATGACTTCCCTGCTCCTGCTGGCCACACTCTTCCTGATGCAGGCCAGGATGCCATTGGCCTTCTTGGCCCCCTGGGCACACTGCTGCCTCATGTTCAGCTGCTGTCAACCAGTACCCCCAGGTCCCTCTCTGCCTGGCTGCTCTCAGCCACTCTGCCCCCAGCCTGTAGCACTGCTTGGGGTTGCTGTGGCCAAAGTGCAGCACCTGGCACTTGGACTTGTTGAATGCCATCCTGCTGGACTCTGCCCATCTGTCCAGCCTGTCAAGGTCCCTTTGCAGAGCCTTTCTGCCCTCTAATAGATCAACTCCTGCTCCCAACTCTATGTTGTCTGCAAATTTACTGATGATGGACTCAATCCCCTCCTCCAGATCATCAATAAAGATATTGAACAGTATGGGGCCCAGCACTGATCCCTGGGGGATCATGGTTTAGTGGGCATGGTGGTGTTAAGCTGATGGTTGGACTTGAATCTTTGAGGTCTTTTGCAGCCTTAATGATTCTAAGAGGAGCTGATGGTAGGTTCCAGTTCCAATAATTAATTCACAAGCCCCAGCTGATGGCACAGTGCCTAATTGAATAGCCTGGCCTGGTGTTTGGGGGAGCTGTGAATGATCAAATCTTTAAAACAATCATCTTAATACCATCTCTCTTTTCTCTCTGCTTGAGTTCTCAGTGTTGTTAGAAAGTGGGCTTTGAAAGGGGAGCTGGAGGAAACAATGCTTTTTAGGGTGCAAAACAATATCCTCTGTTGTAGTGTTTCAGCAGCTAAAAGAGGGGGAAAAAATGGAAGGAAAAAGAGTCAGATAATGATCAAAGTGAACATGTAGCAGCTTTTCAGAAGGAGCTGGCCAATGCAAACTGTTTGAAGTTCAAGATAAAATAGTTGGGGGGAGGGGGGGGGAAATAATTAAAGGAAAACCAACAAAATGGATCCAACAAACAAGCAAAAAAAGATAAGCAGCAGGAGACAGGAGAAGGAAAAAAAAACCCCTTCACTACCTTCAGGTTGATTTGCTTGCATTTGTTTTCCTTTGCTGCACTGTACCAGCAAAGTAAAAGTGGACCAGTTACCTCCCCAGGGAACTCCTTCCCCATTGGCAGCAGCCTTAAGTAAATGTGGGTCAATGTCACTTAGTCTCTTTACTCATGAACACTTCTTTTATCTCCCCTCCCTGGAGCTCTTCAAGGCCTTGAGCACGCTGGGCTAGTGGGAGGTGTTCCTGCCCATGGCAGGGGCTTGGGACAAGATGATCATTAAGGTCCCTTCCAACTCAAACCATTCTGTGTCACAGGATCACAGCACACTGGAGGTTGGAAGGGACCTCCAGAGATCATCCAGTCCAAAAGCAGCATCACCCAGGGTAGTCCACACAGGAATGCATCCAGACAGGCTTTGAATGTGTCCAGAGGAGACTCCACAACTGCCCTGGGCAGCCTGCTCCAGGGCTGTCACCCTCATTGCACACAAGTTTCTCCTCATGTTGAGCTGAAACCCTCTGTGTTCAAGCTTGTATCCATTGATCTTTGGCTTATTACTGTTCACTTGCCCCCCACCCCTCAGATATTGTTAGACATTGATCAGATCCCCCTCAGCCTTCTCTTCTCCAGACTAAAGAGCCCCAGGGCTCTCAGTCTCTCTTCACAGGGGAGATGCTCAACTAAGCATCCTTGTGGCTTTCCACTGGACTCTCTCCAGCAGGTCTCTGTCTCTCTTGAACTGGGGAGCTCTAAACTGGACACAGCATTGCAGGTGTGATCTCACCAGGGCAGAGTAGAGGGGGAGCAGAACTTCCCTAGCCCTGCTGGCCACACTTTTCTGTGATCTTCAATGTCTGTTAAAGAGATGCATTATCACACTATATACATCTGCTCAGTTGGTTTTCTTTGGCCCTTCCTTTATCACTTCCATGTGAAAAAATAGTATGCTGGCAGTTAGTGAGCAGTAAGGCCAGAGCTTGGCATGTGCAAAGCTCTCCTGCTTTTTCTTCACTCCCTGAGCTCACTTGAATGAGCATCTTCAGATCTTCATGGCAAGTGTGCACAAAGACCAGTCCTGCAGCCCTAACTACTCATAGGAGCAGGGGCTACCACCAGTGTGGGGCTGTGAGTCTCCTAGAAGGAGCACAAAGCTTCTGCAGCCTCTGATTGCACCTGAAATTGGTTCTTGCTGTGGGATTTAAAGTGACTCTCCTTGTCTTATCCTGAGCAGTGCCAATGGGAGCTGATGCAGGGAAGCCAGGAGGGGTAGTTTCTGTTTCTTTTTTGTGCTGCCTGGATCATAGAATAGAATCATTAAGGTTGGAAAAGCCCTCTAAGATCATCCAGTCCAACCATCAACCCAACCCCACCATGGCCACTAAACCTTGGCCCCAAGTGGCATGGCCACACATTTCTGGAACACCTCCAGGGATGGGGACTCCACCACCTCCCTGGGCAGCCTCTGCCAAGCCCTGACCACTCCTGCAGCAAAGACATTTTGCCATATCTCCAACTTAACCCTCCCCTGGCACAATTCCAGGCCATTTCCTCTCCTTCTGTCACCTGAAACTAGGGAGAAGAGACCAACCCCCACCTCACTGCAGCCTGGTGCTGCTTGCCTGGGAGAAGAGACCAACCCCCACCTGGCTACAACCTCCCTTCAGGGAGTTGCAGAGAGCAATGAGGTCTCCCCTGAGCCTCCTCCTCTCCAGGCTAAACAACCCCAGCTCCCTCAGCCTCTCCTTGTAGGGCTTGTGCTCAAGGCCTCTCCCCAGCCATGGCTCCAAGAGTCTCAATGTCCTTCCTAAACTGAGGAGCCCAGAACTGGACACAGGACTCAAGGTGTGGCCTAACCAATGCAGAGTCCAGGGGCACAATGACTTCCCTGCTCCTGCTGGTGACACTCTTCCTGGTGTAGGCCAGGATGCCATTGGCCTTCCTGGCCAGCTGGGCACACTGCTGGCTCATGTTTAGGTGGCGGTCAATCAGCACCCCCAGGTCCCTCTCTTCTTCAGCTGCTGTCAGCCAGCACCCCAGATCTATGATGACTTTGAGTTCAAAATGCTTTTTTTTTTCTTAAACCAGAGAGAAAACCACCAGTCAGATGGTCCTAACTTAGAGCACTGCAAATTCTGTGTGCCCAGTGGCTGCCCATCCTCTGCTGCCTCTCCTGGATGCCTGTGCCTCACCACAGGTGCAGACATCACCTACAGCTGAAGAATCTAGTTTCACTCGTGGCAAAACAAAAAGCAGAAGCCTGAAGAGAGTCCTACATGTTACATCAAAGTGCAGGAGGAAAAGACCATCTTAAGCAAATACCAAGCTGCTTATTTTATGATTTCCAAAATGTCATTCTTTTTGTCCAATATTGACTTTTGTGGATGGAAGTTGAATTATAGATCTTGCAGCACTCGGGAGCCTGTGGTGTCCTTGCTCTGATGCCGCTGCTTGGGTTAAGAATTGAAGTCCCAGTAATTAGTTATGAGTTTCTCTGCCCTGGGAGCCAGGCTAGGATGAGACAGCTTTGTGAGGTTGCTCCTCCCTCCAGGTAAAACCAAAGCTACTGGGAGCGAGCTGGAGTGTCCTCTGGAGGAGTCCTCTTCAGCATCCTCCTCTTGCATGCAGATATTTCTTCCAGCAATGTGTCTGAAGTCAGGACTGTGATGTGCAGCCTTCCACTGCTTGGACTTTGCTCTCCAAACAACTGCCTTTGGAGCAGCTGTGTGGAAATCAGGGAGCAGGAGGAGAGCCAGATTTAACTTCAGACAGTGTGCGTGGAGATAGAAGCCCTGAGCTGATGCTGAGGGATAGGGATGGGGGAAGTCAGAGACAAAAAAAATAAGCAGGTGACAAAGGAAACTACTTGCAGAAACTTGGCCAAAGGAAATGAAAAAGGGAAGGAAATCAGGGTGGAAGGAATTCAGGAAGAGAGGGAAAGAAGGACAAAGGAGGGAAGGGAGGGAGGGGGAAAGGAAGGCAAGCAGGAAGGCAGGAAGGGAGGGGGAAGGAAGGAAGGGAGGGGGGAAGGAAGGCAGGCAGGACGGAAGGGAGGGAAGATAGAAGGAAGAAAGGAAAGAAGGCAAGAAGGGAAGTAAGAAGGAAGGAAGGCAAGAAGGAAGGCAGAAAGGAATTTTGAAAGAATTTGGAAGGAATTTGCAAGGAAGGAACTCAGAAGGAAGGCATTCAGAAAGAAGGAAGGCATTCAGAAAGAAGGAAGGAACAAACAAATCCAGAAGGAAGGAAGGAATACAGAAGGAAGGAACAAATGAATTCAGAAGTAAGAAATGAATGAAAGAAGGAATTCAGAAGGAATGAACAAAGAAATTCAGAAGGAAGGAATGAAGGAAGGAATTCAGAAGGAAGGAATTCAGGAGGAAGGAATTCAGAAAGAAGGAAGGAACAAACAAATTCAGAAGGAAGGAATGAATGAAGGAAGGAAAACAGAAGGAAGGAACAAATGAATTCAGAAGTAAGAAATGAATGAAAGAAGGAATTCACAAGGAATGAACAAAGAAATTCAGAAGGAAGGAATGAAGGAAGGAATTCAGAGGGAAGGAATTCAGCAGGAAGGAACAAACAAATTCAGAAGGAAGAAATGAATGAAGGCAGGAATTCATAGGGAAGGAAGGAATTGTTTGGGCAATCAATTTCCTGCTGGACATGTGGATCCACAGCAGTTTAATGACCTGACTGCTCTGACAACCTGCAATTTTCCTACCCACACCCAGGGAGGCGATTCCTGGGACACACACGTCTCCAGCCTTCTTCTTTAAACACCTTTAATTGCAGTTTTAATTTTACCCTGTGCATGGAAGCAGGAAATCAACATCTCAGGCCTAATGAAGGCAGGCAGGGCAGTCTCTCTGAGCGCTGGACAAAACCTGGGAAGATCTGGGAGTTCCGAGCCGCCGCCGTCGCAGACAAATCCTTCTCTCTCTCTGCGTCACCAGGGGGTCATTAGGAGCTCTCACAACACAAATAAATCATGGGGAAAACAATGCATTATGCTACCCACCGAAGGGAAGGGTCTGAAATCAGATTTTCTCCTCTGAAACCCAGATCTTCTGCTTCTCATTCTGGTATCCTCACTTAAGGGCCAGGCTGGCTGCTTTATTTTAATTAACCTTTGCTGACGAATGAAGGTTCATTTCTGACAGGTTCAAAGAGGCACCCAAGACTTTGGCTTGGTTTCCAGATATCATCTACAATATTAATGTGTTGTGGGCAGAAAAACACCAGGCAGGCATCCTTTGTGATGAATTCGTTGTTTCAAACAGTTTCTTAAGCACCAAAGGATGTTTGAGTCACGCTGACATTTGTGCTCAGGTTCTGAAGATGGGTTTTAAAGTGTGGGAAATGTTTTATCCCTATGTTTATATTGGGTTTTCTTGGTGGGTTTTGTTGTTGTTTTGGTTTTAATACAGAAAAACAGGGGAAAGGCACAAAGCAAGTTAATTATTTCTCAAACTTCCTCCTCCCCCTTCTTTTCTCTCCTCCTACATCTCTGATAACATCCACAGAAAAGATCAGGATCACAAGATCACAGCTCACAGGATGTTAGGGGTTGGAAGGGACATCTGAAGGTCATAGAATCCAAGTCCCCTGCCAGAGCAGGACCATAGAATCCAGCACAGGTCACACAGGAACGCATCCAGACAGGGCTGGAAAGTCTCCAGGGAAGGAGACTCCACAACCTCTCTGGGCAGCCTGCTCCAGGGCTCTGGGACCCTCACAGTGAAGAAGTTCCTCCTCATGTTGAGCTGGAACCTCCTGTGCTGGAGTTTGTATCCATTGCCCCTTGTCCTATCCCAGGGTGCAACTGAGCAGAGCCTGTCCCCTCCCTCCTGCCCCCCAGCCCTCAGATATTTATAGGCACTGATCAGATTCTCTCTCAGTCTTCTCCAGACTAATCAGCCCCAGGTCACAGTATCACACAGTATCACAGTATCACCAAGGTTGGAAGAGACCTCAAAGACCATCAAGTCCAACCTGTCACCACAGACCTCATGACTAGACCATGGCACCAAGTGCCGTGTCCAATCTCCCCTTGAACACCTCCAGGGACGGTGACTTCACCACCTCCCTGGGCAGCACATCCCAATGATGAATGACTCTCTCAGTGAAGAACTTTCTCCTCACCTTGAGTCTAAATTTCCCCTGGTGCAGCTTGAGGTCCCTCAGCCTCCCTTCACCAGGCAGTGTTCCAGTCTCTTCAGCATCCTTGTATCCCTCCCTTGGACACTCTCCAGCAGATCCCTGCCCAGAACTGGATGCAATATTCCAGGTGAGGTGTCAGCAGGGCAGAGTGGAGGGGGAGGAGAAGAACCTTCCTCAGTCTGCTAGACACACTCCTCTGGAATAGAATAGAATAGAATAGAATAGAATAGACCAGGTTGGAAGAGACCTTCAAGATCATTGTCACAAAGCGATTGTGAAGGATAAAGTCAAAACAGGTTCCACTACTTACTGCTTTCTACCTGATAATCTTATCCCACCTGTTCTGTTCCTCAAAGCTTTCTCTGTATGGAAACACACTCTACTGAAAGCAGTGTTTACCACCCAGGAGGGTCACTTGCCTGGCCCCACTCTGCTCACCCCTGCCCAGAAGATGTGCAGAGCCCAAATCAGAGAGGTGCTTGAAAAAGGAGAAAGATTGGTGACATCACAGAATCACAGAATATTAGGGGCTGGAAGGGATCTGCAAAGCTCATCCAGTCCAATCCCCCTGCCAGAGCAGAAGCACCCAGGGCAGGTCACCCAGGAACACTTCCAGGTGGATCTTGAATATCTCCAGAGAGAGAGACTCCGCAATCCCCCTGGGCAGCCTGCTCCAGTGTTCTGCCACCCTCACAGGGAAAAGATTCTTCTTCATGTTTCCAAGGATGTTCCTTGAGGTCCATTCCCACCCTAACAATTCTGTGATTCTAATATTTCACCCAACTAATCAATCATTTGCAGGAAACTGTCAATTTTGTGCCTGGTCACTTTTCAAAATGACTCTTTCTCTGTTTTATGAGCTTCAGAGAGTCACAGAATCAACCAAGTTGGAAAAGACCTCAGAAATCATCAAGTCCAACCTATTACCTAATACCTAACACCTTCTGACAACTAAACCATGGCTCCAAGGGCCACAGCCAAGGCTTTCTTGAATGCCTCCAGGGATGGTGACTCCACCACCTCCCTGGGCAGCACATCCCAATGGCCAATCTCCCTTTCTGGGAAGACAGAGCCTAAACCTCCCCTGGCACAGCTTGAGACTCTGTCCTCTTGTTCTGGTGCTGCTTGCCTGGGAGAAGAGACCAACCCCCACCTGGCTACAATCTCCCTTCAGGGAGTCATAGGCAGCAATGAGATCTGCCCTGAGCCTCCTCTCCTTCAGGCTAAGTGTGGCAGTTTGACGCTGTGCCTTTAAGAAAGGGGCACACTGGCTAAATGTTTGCAAAATATTTTGGTATTCTAAACGAATTTCATTGGTAGGATTGTGGGAGGTGAGATTGGACCCAGGGGAGCTCGGAACTTTCTCTCAGTCTTCCTTCCTTCACTGTCCCTTTCGGCTGGATCTGCTTCTGGGCTTCTTGCCAAGAGATAAGAACTAACTCCCTCCCTGCAACAGGCCTGTCCGCTTCTTCCCCTGTCCTGCTAACCATCCTCGTCTCTTCTTCTACCTCTCTGGGGGAGAAGGGAGGTAGGGGGGTGAAGGGGGCACAGGGGGAAGCCCCCTTTGTGGGGGGTCTGGTTTCTGGTTGAGTTCATTTGCTGTATATTCCTGTATATACTGTAAAATACCTGTATTTGTTGTGTTACACAGAATCTGTTTCCTTGTAAAATATAATCTCATTTCTCCGACTGGGTTTAGCCCTGGTCTCTTTCTCAGTGGGGGAGGGAAAGCGGAGCCTTTCCTTTCGAACCACCACACTCCTTTTTTTTATTGGCGCCCAACGTGGCGCCCCAGCTCCCTCAGCCTCTTCTCACAGGGCTGTGCTCCTGACCCCTCCCCAGCTTTGTTGCCCTTCTCTGGACACCTTCAAGTCTCTCAATGTCCTTCTTAAATTGAGGAGCCCAGAACTGGACACAGGACTCAAGGTGTGTCCTCAGCAGTGCTGAGCACAGGGCACAATGACTTCCCTGCTCCTGCTGGCCACGCTATTCCTGATGCAGGCCAGGATGCCATTGGCCTTCAAAGAGGTATCACAATGAACAGCAAATATTTTAACCATGACTTTTTTTTCATCTTTTTTTTTTCTCATTTTTTTTTTTCTCCTAGGCTGCCCTTTTAATTAACTGGAGCTAGCAGTTAAATATGCTTTGCAGATTTCAGATTTCCAAAGGCACTGACCTAATAATTCCAAGTGGTGCCAATGGAGGAAGTGAACATTCTGAGAAGCTGTGCTGCATGGTTTTCATCAAAAAGGAATTAGCCATAGACTGATTATGATTTGTCAGTGTGCTTTATTTTCCCTTCCACACTTCAGTGTGTTTTTCTCTGCTGATAAAGGAATGCTTTAGGAGCAGTGCCTTTTATTAGTATCCTTGAAGATTCTTCCTTAGCCATGTGTGCACAGAGCATGTTCTTGGGCAGACCTTCATCTGCAACTACCTGAAAGGAGATTGTAGCCAGGTGGGGGTTGGTCTCTTCTCCCAGGCAAGCAGCATCAGAACAAGAGGACAGAGTCTCAAGCTGTGCCAGGGGAGGTTTAGGCTGGAGGTGAGGAAAAGTTCTTCCCAGAAAGAGAGATTGGCCACTGGAATGTGCTGCCCAGGGAGGTGGTGGAGTCACCATCCCTGGAAGTGTTCAAAAAGGGATTGGATGTGGCACTTGGAGCCATGGTTTAGTGGTCAGGAGGTGTTAGGTATAAGGTAATAGGTTGGACTTGATGATCGCTGAGGTCTTTTCCAACTTGATTGATTCTATGATTCTATGATTATGAGAGAGTCCCAGCAGATGACAGAAGGAAAAGCCACTGGCCCATTAGCCCTATAGGAGCCTAAAGCATCATCAGACTTCATTGTAACCCCCAAGGAAATGGAAAGAAAAGGGTAATGAGTGAACCTGCAGGACCCAGAATGGCACTTTGCTGGGCAGCAGATTTACTTGTTCCATTCTGTTTGCTGGTCACCAGTAGCCTGCTGAAGGGCAACTGCTAGAGGGTGGAAGTGATGGCTTCTGAAGACTGCAGGAAAGTACCAGGCTGCTGAAGGGACTGCAGCACTGCCTGGTGAGGGGAGGCTGAGAGCCCTGGGGCTGGTTAGTCTGGAGAAGACTGAGAGGGGATTTAATAAATGTCTATAAATATCTGAGGGCTGGGGGTCAGGAGGGAGGGGACAGGGACAGGCTCTGCTCAGTTGCACCCTGGGATAGGACAAGGGGCAATGGATCTAAGCTGCAGCACAGGAGATTCCACCCCAACATGAGGAGGAACTTCTTGACTGTGAGGGTCCCAGAGCCCTGGAGCAGGCTGCCCAGAGAGGTTGTGGAGTCTCCTTCTCTGGAGACTTTCAAGACTCATCTGGATTCATTCCTGTGCTGCCTTTGCTGGATTTATGCTCCTGCTCTGGCAGGCAGCTGGACTCGATGATCTCTGGAGGTCCCTTCCAACCCCTAATATCCTGTGATCCTGTGACACTGTTTATTTCTCCCTTGTTTGTTGCTCCACTCCTTATTTCTGTAAGGAAATCTTCTGTTGTGAGGGTTTTTTTGTTTGGGTTTCTCAAACCCTTAACATTGCTTGGATTAGCTTCAGGAGGAAGATGGGGAGAGAAAAAGAGCAAAGCCTGCAGCCTCTCTGCTGTGTGTTGTCACGCCTGAAGCAGCCACAGAGGTGTGCAGGCTTCAGCTGCTGTGGGTGCACAAGGAGTGGCTAAATCAGAGAGGAGGCAGGAGTGTCTCTTTGCATGTATGGCAGAGCTGCTGGGTGAGGTGTATGCAGGGCCAGGTTACCTGACATGGCATGGTTTGATGGCCATAGAATCATAGAATTGTCAGGGTTGGAAGGGACCTCAAGGATCAGCCAGTTCATCTAGGTGGGTAGGGACACCTCACACTACAGCAGGTTGCTCACAGCCACATCCAGCCTGGCTGCAAACACCTCCAGGGATGAGGCTGCCACCACCTCCCTGGGCAACCTGTGCCAGGCTCTCACCACCTTCATGGGGAAGAATTTCTTCTTAACATCAAATCTGAATCTACCCATTTCTACTTTAGTTCCATTCCTCCCAGTCCTATCACTCCCTGAAACCCTCAAAAGTCCCTCCCCAGCTTTTCTGTAGCCCCCTTCAGATACTGGAAGGCCACAGTTAGGTCTCCTTGGAGCCTTCTCTTCTGCAGACTGCGCAATCCCAACTCTCTCAGTCTGTCCTCACAGCAGAGCAGCTCCAGCCCTCTGCTCATCCTCGTGGCCCTTCTCTGGACACCTTCCAGCACCTCCAGATCCTTCCTGGCTCCAGAACTGGACACAGAGCTCCAGGTGGGGTCTCAGCAGAGTAGAGCAGAGGGGGGGAATCCCCTCCCTGGCCCTGCTGGCCACACTTCTCTTTATGCAGCCCAACTCTGGTTGGTTTCCACTTGCTGGGTTCCCTGACCTAGCTCTTTGGCACAGTTGAAGGTAAAGCTTTGGTAAAGCACCCTCAAGATTTTATCCAAACCATACCTGACCTTCCAGAAAGCTTGTTCTGAGCAACATGACATCCCCACCTTGTTGCTCTCTGGACTGTTGTGGAGTTTCTCTTTCCTATGGCTACACAGCTCACTGGGGTCAAGACAACATTCACTGCCATGTCAGAATCATAGAATTCTTTCAACTGGAAATACCTTCAAGATCATCAAATCCAACTTTCAGCTTAAGACAACTGTGACCATTAAACCCTGTCCCCAAGTGCCATGGCTACACCTTTCTGGAACACCTCCAGGCATGGGGACTCCACCACCTCCCTGGGCAGCCTCTGCCAAGCCCTGACCACTCTTGCATCAAAGATATTTTTTCTCATCTCCAACCTAACCCTCCCCTGGCACGATTTCAGGCCATTTCCTCTCCTTCTCTCACCTGATATCTAAACAGATCTGACAGCACTGAAAGAAACAAAAGTGCCTGACCCAGGGTAACATCTGCCTGCCATATTACACTTGTGCTCCATGGTGGATCTGCAGCTGTGCCACATGGCTGCTGTGTGCCACGTGCAGCAGATTGAGCCTCTATAATAAGGACAGCTCCCAGCATACACTCTGATGTGTCACCTCCAATTGTCCAGGGAGTGATGAAGCCCAGCTGAAGCCTCACTGTGGCTCTTGCCAAGCACTGTTTGGGTGGTTTCACTGGAGTGATGCGTGCTGCTGGTGGCAAGAGAAACCCACAAAGGGAGATGCGTGTGGTGGGTTTGAAATTCCTTCCCCCCAACATAAAATTGCCAGACCAGATCAGCTGAAAGCAAATGAATAGAATAGAATAGGATAGGATAGGATAGGATAGGATAGAATGGAATGGAATGGAATGGAATTAAAATAGAATAGAATTAACCAGGTTGGAAGAGACCTTTGAGATCACTGAGTCCAACCTATCACCCAACACCATCTAATCAACTCAACCATGGCACCAAGTACCTCATCCAGTCTCCTCCTAAACACCTCCAGGGATGGGGACTCCACCACCTCCCTGGGCAGCACATCCCAATGGCCAATTACTCTTTCTGTGAAGAACTTCTTCCTAACCTCCAGCCTCAACCTCCCCTGGCACAGCTTGAGACTGTGTCCTCTAAACAAAGCTGTATTTGCAACCAAACCTGCAATCTAAAATATGAAATGTAATGAATATGTACAAAATATTCAAGGTTTGCATGTATTTACAATTTATAAAGAGCACAAGAACCCCCCTGGACAAAACCAGGGGGTTACCAATACCTTCCCTCTCCCTGCTCCCTTCCCTCCCCCTGTACATAGGACAAGAGAAGGAGCAGAGAGCTGCTGTTAGAACTTAACCACACCAAAGAGCACAGCCAAGGTCAGCAAAGCCAGCAGAAGCCAGGGCTAGCATCTGCCAGAGCAGAGGAAGCTGTTAGTTGACAGATCGAACTTCATGTTGGTTTTCAGGCCAATGGAGTTATTTAGACCTTACCATTATTTTCCTTTGTCCATCCCATAGTAATTTCTTTACATTCTACCACTTTTGCTCGAGCTCTGTGGAAAATTCTCTAGGCACAGCCTAAAATGACCACAATGCACTGGAAACAGGAAGCCTAAAGAAGGAGCTTCTGCTCTGTCCTCCCCATGGGAGGGAGGACCTAGACTATTTCACTGTTCTGCTCATGCCTTACTGTCAGTGTCCAAGTTGTTCTGCTGCATCTGGCACAAGGGTAGGGAATCTCACAGAGAGACTTGGATAGATTGGATCCATGGCCAGCGTTACCAGGATGAGCTTCAACCAGGCCAAGTGCCAGGTCCTGCACTTGGGGCACAACAACCCCAAGCAAGGCTGCAGGCTTGGGGCAGTGTGGCTGGAAAGCTGCTGGCAGAAAGGGACCTGGGGGTGCTGATGGACAAGCAGCTGAACAGGAGCCAGCAGTGTGCCCAGGTGACCAAGAGAGCCAAAGGCATCCTGGCTTGAATCAAATGTGCTGTGACCAGCAGGAGCAGGGATTGGATTGTCCCCTCGGACTCAGCTCTGGGGAGGCCACAGCTTGAGTATTGTGTCCAGTTCAGGGCACTTCAATCCAAGAGAGATGTGGAGGTGCTGGAGTCAGGGCAGAGAAGGGCAAGGAAGCTGGGAAGGGCCTGGAGAAGAAATCTGATGGAGCGCAACTGAAGGAGCTGGGGATGCTTAGTTTGGAGAAGAGGAGGCTGAGGGGAGACCTCCTGGCTCTCTACAACTACCTGAAAGGAGGCTGTGCAGAGGTTGGTGCTGGTCTCTTCTCACAGGCAATTAGCCATAGAACAAGAGGGAATGGCCTCAAGCTGAGACTGGATAGGTTTAGACTGGACAGCAGGAAAAAGTTGTTCAAGGAAAGAGTGGTTAGGGATTGGAATGTGCTGCCCAGGGAGGTG
Organism: Dryobates pubescens; assembly: GCF_014839835.1. Taxonomy (NCBI): domain Eukaryota; kingdom Metazoa; phylum Chordata; class Aves; order Piciformes; family Picidae; genus Dryobates; species Dryobates pubescens. The sequence continues at coordinate 11,922,561 of NC_071614.1, read as the reverse complement.
TTTGAGTCACCAACCCTGGATGTGTTTAGAGGTAGTTTGGCTGTGGTGCTTGGGGCTATGGTTTGGGGTTGAACCTTGTAGAGCAGGGTTAATGGTTGGACTTGGTGATCCTGAGGGGCTTTTCCAAGCTGAATGTTTCTGTGATTCTGTGATTCATTTTGTATTTTACTACATGTCCCACGCATGGCCTTATGTCCTACCTATTAGACTCTTGTTCTAACTCCAGCTCAGGAGTCCAGAGGCCACCCTCTGCCACTCTGTTTTTCTACCAAATGTGAAACTTTGCTACAAGCTAAAACTTTTCAGTTGTTCCTGAATGGATTTATTCCCAGAAACAGAGGGTGTGGTGCTGCTCTGTGTTGGAGAGAAGTGTTCAAACGAGCTAGGGAAGGTTTCTAATCATATTCCTGTTATTTCTTCATTTGAGGAGTCAACACAGGACACAAGACTCTATTTTCCTTTCTATTATTAGAGGCATTTATCAAAGGTGGCAGGGGAAGGCCTATCCTACTGCAGAAATCCACAAGTGCATTTATCATTCCCATTTTGCACTAATTGCAAAAGAGGGGCAAAATGTTCTGGGAAATCCCCTTTGCTGACAACCCCAATGCTTGTCTAAATTGCCTGGAATGCAGAATGCAGCCCACATTTGGTGAAGGGTTGTTTCTGACCAAACCTTCCTCAGGAAACAGCCTGCCTGACTGTGCAGCAGTCTTTGCAGGGTGCCTTGAAAGTCAACAGACTCTTGTGCTGATAAAATGAGCAAGTTCAGTGGTTGTAATACTTCTTTTTTCTCCATCAGAGTTTCAGCTTGCCTGCTCTTGAGCTCAGTGCTGAGATAACATCTGAGACACTTTGATGCAAGCTGTTTCCAAAGGCCTGTAGTGACAGGACGAGGGGCAACGGCGTCAAACTACAGCAGCAGAGTTAGATTGGATGTTAGGAACAAGTTCTGCACCAGGAGGGTTGTGGAACACTGGCACGAGTTGCCCAGGAAGGTGGTTGGGGGCCCATCCCTGGAATTAAAGGTGAAAGATACCTGCTACTTGGCAGGTAGTTTTGACTATGATTCATAAATTCATAGAACATCAGGTTGGAAGGGACCTCAAGCTGCACCAGGGGAGGTTTAGGCTGGAGGTGAGGAGAAAGTTCTTCCCAGGAAGAGAGATTGGCCATCGGGATGTGCTGCCCAGGGAGGTGGTGGAGTCCCCATCCCTGGAGGTGTTTAGGAAGAGCCTGGATGTGGTGCTTGGTGCCATGGTTGAGTTGATTAGATGGTGTTGGGTGATAGGTTGGACTTGATGATCTCAAAGGTCTTTTCCAACCTGGTTAATGCTATTTTATTCTCTGCTTTAAGAATAGTCATGAGGTGTTGGGTGCCAGGTTGGACTTAATGATCTTTGAGGTCTCTTCCAACCTTATTGATTCTATGATTCTATGATCTATCTTGTCCAACTTTCAGGGTAAGAATATAGTTTAAATGAGCTGGCCTAGCACCCTGGCAAGCTGGGCATTGAAACTGTCTAATGTAGGGGAATCCACCACCTCCCTTGGGAGGTTATTCCAGTGGTTAATAGTTGATGTGACAGAGTTTTGATCTGGGCACAGAGAGAGGCTGTTTACAAAGGTCTGTAGTGACAGGACAAGGGGCAATGGCTTCAAACTAGAGAAGAGCAGATTCAGATTGCAGTTAGGAAGAACTTCTTTACTATGAGGGTGGTGGAACACTGGAACAGGCTGCCCAGGGAGGTGGTTGAGACCCCATCCCTGGAGATATTCAAGATGAGGCTGCTCAGGGCTCTGGGCAATATGATCTACTTGGGGATGTCTCTGCTCACTGCAGAGGGGATTGGACTGGATGACCTTTGGAGATCCCTTCCAGCCCAGACCATTCTCTGATCTTAAGGATAGGCACTACATGCAGTTGTCAAGGGCATGGAGGGGATGGGTTTAGAATAGAGTAGAATTAACCAGGTTGGAAAGGACCTTTGAGATCATCAAGTCCAACCTATCACCCAGCATCATCTAATCAACTAAACCATGGCACCAAGTGCCTCATCCAGGCTCTTCCTAAACGCCTCCAGTGACGGTGACTCCACCACCTCCCTGGGCAGCACATTCCAATAGCCAATCTCTCTTTCTGTGAAGAACTTCTTCCTAATAACCATCCTAAACCTCCCCTGGCACAGCTTGAGACTGTGTCCTCTTATTCTGGTGCTGCTTGCCTGGGAGAAGAGACCAACCCCCACCTGGCTACAACCTCCCTTCAGGGAGTTGTGGACAGCAAAGAGCCTTCCAAAGAGCCTGCATCTTATGGGTTCTTCAACTGGAAGCAAGGGAAGCAACTTCTTGTTGGGAGCCCATGTCTCTATCAGGCCATTTGTAGGAGCAGTGCACTCAAATGAGATCAGGCATCAGCAGATAAAATTAAACTACTTGAAAGGAACTCCACAGAGCAGAACAGAGGAGAGATGTCTGTTTGACATGGCCACTTTTGCTAAATGAAGGAAAAAAAAACCCCACCAAACCAACAAACCACCATTATCTGCATTAGATAAAGTCTCTGGGAAGCTTCCAAGCCCAGTGCCTCACTGAGATACTCAAACCTGCAGAGAATTAAGCATTTATCTTGAGAGCCAGCAGAGACAGAGTTATCTCTTGACAGATTCATGTGGGGTACACGGCCTTGTTTCTGAACATCTGGATGGTGCTGCTGCCTTGCTGCAAGCTGGTATTGGTTTTGGCTAGGTGTGGCACACCTCCAGAGCCACTCAGACCTGGAAGGATTTATTTTCATTTGTCAGGATTGCTTAGTGACAGTCTGCACTGTATTTGTCCAGGCTGGCCTGATAACATCTCCATAACTCATTAAGTCAGGCTGATAAAACCTCGTTTGTTGAAACAAAATAATAACCCAAGCTGCAATATTTTAGAGGCACAGCTCACTTTCTGGCTCAGGCAGAGCTGGTTCCCCATAAGTGATGGCTTATCTAGCTGCCCCATGTCAGCTGTGCCCTGCCAACTCTCTGCATCAGCTTAAGTGCAACACTTCAGGGGTAATACTGAAAATGTGAAGAGGTCTCAGGACAAAAAGGTCCGTGGGAATGATGAAAAGCACAGACTGCACCATTCAGAGTGGAAGGTTGGAGGTGCTTAAGCCTTTTGGCTTATCAAAGAAGAGAAGGAGCAAAAAAACTTATCAGCTAATACTTTCTTAAGGAGGAGAAACACACTAATTGGTGGCTCTAGTCTGGCACATAAGGGAATGACAGCAATGTAAGCCTAGAAAACGGGACAAACCCATGCTGGAAATCATAGCACCACAGAATTGGTAGGGTTGGAAGGGACCTTAAGGATCATCCTGCTCAAGGATCATTCTGCTCAAGATCTGTGAAAAAATCTAAAGGCATAGCCTAAAACTACCACAAGACTCCACAACCTCTCTGCACAGCTTGCTCCAGGGCTCTGCCACCCTCACAGTGAAACAAGTTTTTCCTTATAAAATCATGGAATTGTTAGGGTTAGAAGGGACCTCAAGGATCAGCCAGTTCCAACCTCCCTGCCATGGGCAGGGACACCTCACACTACAGCAGGTTGCTCACAGCCACATCCAGCCTGGCTGCAAACACCTCCAGGCAGGAGGCTTCCACCACCTCCCTGGGCAACCTGTGCCAGGCTCTCACCATCCTCATGGGGAACAATTTCTTCCTAACATCCAATCTCAATCTACCCATTTCTAGTTTTGTTCCATCCCCCCCAGTCCTATCACTCCCTGAGACCCTCCAAATTCCCTCCCCAGCTTTCTTGTGACCCCCTTCAGATACTGGAAGGCCACAATTAGGTCTCCTTGGAGCCTTCTCTTCTCCAGACTGAACAGCCCCAACTCCCTCAGTCTGTCCTCATAGCAGAGCAGCTCCAGCCCTCTGCTCATCCTTGTGGCCCTTCTCTGGACACCTTCCAGCACCTCCAAATCCTTCTTGTAATAGAGGCTCCTGAAGTGAACACAGAGCTCCAGGTGGGGTCTCAGCAGAGTGGAGCAGAGAGGGGGAATCACCTCCCTGCCCCTGCTGACCACACTTCTCTTGAACATTTTACACTGCAAGACTAAGCAGTCAGTTAAAGAGTTTGCTGTTGTTTCAGTGGAATTTCCATTGCTGGAGGTTTTCAGCTCTAGCCTGAGTCGTGAAAAACAAAATAATTCAAATCAGAAGGATCTGCTGATCTCAGAGCAGAAGTAGAGGCTTGTGAGTCTTTTTGGCCACAGCAGCACAGGACAGCACATGATCACAGTGGTGGCTGTTTTCAGCCCTAAAATTTCTCTAGTGCAGTACAGAAAATGTCTCCACTAAGTGAAGAAACTTAAACCAAAACCCTTTCAACCCCAGCTCTGTCCCAAAAGTGGATTTGCAGCTTGCTTTGGATGACTTGGGTCAGCATTAGAGTCTGAAGGCAGAGGGGAGACATCCAGCCTCATTTTCTCTGTCAGTGGTTCTGTTCTTACCAGGTTTTGTGATGATTTTCTGCTCTTGCTGTGCCTCTGTCTAGTGGACAGAACATTTCTTATCAGCTCTGTGTTCCTCCATTAAATGCAAACAGCATCTGATCAAGTGACCTCTGAACCTTTGATGAGCTAAGTCACTGAAGCCTCCTAGGTCTTCTGCCCTGGGGGGGAGGTCACAGCGGGGGTGAATTTGCTCAGGTCATGTCAGCCTACAGCTTCTTATTGTATGAAAGCCTCAAGCTTGTTTTCTTATTTTATGTAAGCCTCAAGCCTGTTTTCTTATTTTATGAAACAGACTTAATCAGTGCTAGCAGTAATTAGAACTGGCCAAAAATGTTCTAATCAATTCTAATCTGTGCTCCAGAATCTCTTTGGGTCCTTTCATGGAGCTGCTTCCTTTCACTCTTTTGGGAATGGTTAAGGAACAATGACTTCCAACACAAGTCTGGGTTTTCATGTCTGCATGGAAGTCCCTTCCTTGCCCTGCTCTTTCAGCACAGAGATCTTTTTTTGCCTCTGCATTTTGATGTGCAAAGGAAGATGCTCTGCGTGCAGCTAAGAGCGGAACAATCAGAATCCACCCAGAGAAATCCCAAAGCAGTGATTTGGAAGGGAAGCAGAGAGCTCCTTTTCAGACGGTCCAGCCCCACCCCCTTGTCAGCAGGATTAAGACAGTAAGGGTGCAGGTTGCATATTTGCAAGTGAATCAGCTGCTTTCCAGAAGGCTGCTGGTTTCTGTAGGAGAAACAGAGCAGAATGGTTAACTTACTATTTAAGGGCAAAGAGTGTTTTGAGGAGGTGTCTTTCTGAGAAGCAGCTAAATAGATTGTTGGTTGGGGTTTTTTTCATGTACTGCAATATCACAGCCTTTGTTTTGACTTCAGTTATAAGGGTTATAGAGCTTGAGTTATAAGGATTGAGTTGTAAGGAAGGCTCAGGGGAGACCTTATTACCATGGTCCAGTACATAAAGGGAGGCTGCCAGGAGGATGGAGACTCCCTTTGGAGCCCCATGGAAAAGACAAGGGGGGATGGGGACAAGCTACTGCTGGGCAGATTCCCATGGGACTGCAGGAGAAAATGTTTGCCTTTGAGAACAGTCAGAGACTGGAATCATCTCCCAATGGCAGCAGTGGAGTCCCCTCCCTGGGACCATTTGAAGGCTCAGCTTGGCAGGGTGCTGGGCCAGCTCATTTCAGCTCTGCTGTTAGCTAGAAAGGTTGGAGCAGATGGTCCTTGGGGTCCTTTCCCACCTGGCATTCAGTGGTTCTGTGATTGTGATTTAATGACAACTGCTGCGAGAGGCACCAGAGTCCTCCTTGAGACCCAACCTTCCCTCCTTCGGGTGTGTGGCAATGCAAACCAGCCCCAGTTCCTATATGAATCTAGGTCTCAATATACACCAAATGTAGAGAGGTCACCAAATTAAATTTAATTGCTGTCTTTGTAGCCTCCCTGTTCACAAATACATCTTTTATTCAGCACCTATGAGTCTGTGGGAGCATCCATTTTACTCTTCACAGAGGGCTATGAGGATGATTATGGACTGGAGCACTGTCCCATGAAGAGAGGCTGAGAGCCCTGGGGCTGTTTAGTCTGGAGAAGAGAAGGCTGAGAGGGGATCTGATCAATGCCTATAAATATCTGAGGGCTGGGGTTCAAGAGGGTGGGCACAGGCTCTGCTCAGTTGCACCCTGGGATTGGACAAGGAGCAATGGATATAAACTGCAGCACAGGAGGTTCCAGCTCAACATGAGGAGGAACTTCTTCACTGTGAGGGTTCCAGAGCCCTGGAGCAGGCTGCCCAGAGAGGTTGTGGAGTCTCCTTCCCTGGAGACTTTCCAGCCCTGTCTGGATGTGTTCCTGTGTGACCTGTGCTGGGTTCTATGCTCCTGCTCTGGTAGCGGAATTGGACTTGAAGTTCTCCAGAGGTCCCTTCCAACCCCTAACATCCTGTGAGCCTGTGATCTGCAGAAGATGAGGGTTCAGTGTTCAGGTCCTTGGAACACTAGTAAAGGCGGATGAGGCAGAAGATAAAGGTGAAGGAAGGTAGTCCAAGTCACAGTCCTCCTGTGTATGTATCTTCTCATAATGCCCTCCTTTCACAATGGCATGTCTTCACCTGGATGGAAAATGATCCTTTACAGCAGCTCAGTATCATGTTCCTTCCTTCATAAATGAATGAATAAATAAATGCTGCCAGAATTGGACAATCTAAAAGCAAGTGATTTCATATTTCTCTGCACATTTTCCTGGACAGAAACAGGTGCCTAAGGCCAGGTGATGGATTTGTAGCACTGAGGACTCATTGTGCCTCTGCAGTGAATTGATCAGCACTTATACATTGAGTTCAGGGCGATCTTAGATCTACTAAGTGTGTGCACAATTGTGCTCTCTGACCACACACTCTGCCCTGGTGAAGCCACCTCTGGAGCACTGTGTCCAGTTCTGGGCTCCCCAGTTCAAGAAGGAGAGGGACTTGCTCGAGAGGGTAGTGCAAAGGGCTTCAAAGCTGCTGAGGACACAGGAACGCCTCTGGGATGAGGAAAGACTGAGATAATTCACTCTGGAAAGGAGAAGACCAAGGGGGATCTCATTAATGCTGATCTCTACTTAAAGGGTGGGTGTCAGGAGGATGGGACCAGTCTCTCTCCAGTGGTGCCCAGTGATAGAACAAGAGGGAATGGGCACAAACTAGAACAAGTTCCATATGAATGTGAGGAGGAACTTCTTTAATTTAAGGGTGATAGAGCCCTGGAACAGGCTGCCCAGAGAGGTGGTGGAGTCTACACCTCTGGAGGCATTCAAAACCTGCCTGGACATGTTCCTGTGTGACCTGCCCTAGGTCAACCTGCTCTGGCAGGGGCTTTGGACTCGCTGATCTCCAGAGGTCCCTTCCAACCCCAACCATTCTGTGCTTCTGAGTTATCCCACCTGGGTGGGATTTAGGGTGCAAGCCTGTCCACCCACCCTGACCATCTGTGCAGGATCTCTGCAAGTCCAGCAATGCTCAGCAGAGCTCCAGGAGCCTGAAACGCTCTCTGCTATGAAACAAATGCAGGAAAAATATTAAAGGGCTGTGTGTGTATAAACAAACCCTACTCTTGTACGAACAGAAAATCTTCTTCCCTGAGAGAGAACCTGCCCAGATGACCAGCGAGTGCAGCAGGGCAGTGGGGGGTGGATAAATGCGGTGGAAATGGCAGGAATCTTCGAAGGATTTATCGAGCTGAATGTGTCATTTTTCCCCAGCGTCGCGGCCGCCTTCGGTGGCAGGAACAATCCAAGCGCTGATGGATGGACCAGCAGATGTCAGTGTAGTTCTGTTCATTCATCTTCCCTTTGGATGGAATTCCGGTTGTTTTCCTTGGTCCCCGCCGCTCGGTTTTCTTATTTAACCATTGTCTCCTCACAGCTTCACGCAGGAGAATGGTTGGGATTCATATCTTCTGTCGGCGTGGCTGGGAGTGGAGGCGCATCTTAACAAAGAAAGTCCGACTCCAGCACTAAGGCTGCAATCCTGGCTCTGCCTGAGGGACGGCCAGGCAGCAGGAGAGAGGACAGGGGGAAAAAAGTACAGGGGGTGCTGAGTGAGAGAGCCACCAGAGTCCTCCTCTAGACCCAGCCTTCCCCAGAGCTCGGGTGTGTGGCACAGCAGAAGCACCCCCAGTTCTTGTCACCCCTTTCCCTGTGTTTCTAAGGAGGAGAAAGTGCAGCATGGAGAAGAGAAGAAGGTGCTCCCATGACCAGCTCTCTGGAATAGTTTCTTCCCCTTTTGCTAGTGTCAGTCCTGGTGCTCTTTCCAGCCTGGCTCAATGCCCAGGTGAAGCTCATTGAGTTACACAGTGGTACCAGGGCTACATGGTTTCTAAAGCAGGTAATAAGCTTTGAGACCTGAGCAGAAAAAGGGAGTTGTGGTTTAATCCCTTGGTTCTAAGACTTTCTGCAGGAGCTGAAGGCTTGAAATAAAGAGAAGAAATTCCTGAAAAGTTCATTTAGAATAGTTTTCAGTTGTAGTCATAAGGATGAAGGGGAGGAAAAAAAAACAACAACTATGTTCTGGTGCCAAAGATGATAACCACACACACAAAAAAAAGAGAGAGAGAGAGAGGAGCTGTATTTTCATGTGTGATGATATTATATTTTTTGGATGCCTTAACATCTTGACTACACGAGAAGTCTGTCATCCTTCATCTTCAACTGACAGCTCTTGGATGCAAAACCAGCTGCTCTGTCAGTAAAGCTAAATGAGATCTGTTGGCAGAATGAGCAGTGGTGTTTGTTGGAGTGGGGATAGCCTCCCCATGCCTCCAACCATGAGCAATCCAGACCCCGGGCTTCAAACCTTCTCCCAGCCTTTCAAGGACTCTAACCAGTAGTGTGCACACCTGCAGAACTTGCATTAGCACAGCTTGGTTTTGGCAGACTTGGGAGTGAGAGTCAGTCAGGCTCACCACAGGGACTGGGGCTGGTTGGACTGACAGGATCACAGGATCACAGGATGTTAGGGGTTGGAAGGGACCTCTGGAGATCATCAAGTCCCAGCCCCCTGCCAGAGCAGGAGCATAGAATCCAGCACAGGTCACACAGGAACACATCCAGATGGATCTAGAAAGCCTCCAGAGGAGACTCCACAACCTCTCTGGGCAGCCTGCTCCAGGGCTCTGTGACCCTCACAGTGAAGAAGTTTCTCCTCATGTTGAGGTGGAACCTCCTGTGCTGGAGTTTCTATCCATTGCCCCTTGTCCTACCCCAGGGTGCAACTGAGCAGAGCCAGTGAAGAGCCTGACTCAATCTCTTTTAGGTGGTGTGCAGTAATAAGCCAAGGAACAACAGAAACAAACTTGAACATAGAAGGCTTCACCTCAGCATGAGGAGAAACTTCTTTACAGTGAGGATGACAGAACTCTGGATCAGGCTGCCCAGAGAAGTAGTGGAGTCTTCTTCTCTGGACACAATCAAGACCCACCTGGATGCTTTCCTCTGCAGACTACTCTGGGTGATGCTGCTCTGGCAGGGAGGTTGGACCTGATGATCTCTGGAGGTCCCTTCCAACCTCTAATGTTCTGTGATTCTGTGATTCTTCCCCTCTACTCTGCCCTGCTGAGACCTTACCTGGAATATTGCATCCAGTTCTGGGCTCCCCAGTTCAAGAGGGACAGGGATCTGCTGGAAAGAGTCCAAGGGAGGGCTCCAAGGATGCTGAAGGGCCTGCAGCACTGCCTGGTGAGGAGAGGCTGAGAGCCCTGGGGCTGGTTAGTCTGAAGAGGAGAAGACTGAGAGGGGATCTGATCAATGTCTATCAATATCTGAGGGCTGGGGGTCAGGAGGGAGGAGACAGGCTCTGCTCAGTTGCACCCTGGGATAGGACAAGGGGCAATGGATATAAACTCCAGCAGAGGAAGTTCCACCTCACCATGAGGAGGAACTTCTTCACTGTGAAGGTCACCAAGCCCTGGAACAGGCTGCCCAGAGAGGTTGTGGAGTCTCCTTCTCTGGAGCCTTTCCAGCCCTGTCTGGATGTGTTCCTGTGTGACCTGTGCTGGATTCTATGGTCCTGCTCTGGCAGGGGGGTTGGACTCGATAATCTTTGGAGGTCCCTTCCAACCCCTAACATCCTGTGAGCCTGTGATCCTGTGACTCAAAGGTCTTTTCCAACCAGAGCAATTCAGTGGTTCTCTGATGCTTTTGCACCACCAACCACTGGAGACAAAGACCCAAGCCAAGAGAGCACTGCACATTGCTGACCTACAGTGAGCAGAGAGCAGCTCAGCACTAGCAACTTCACACTGCCCAGCTCCCCTGGAAACAAAGGCAGGGTCCCAGTTCAGCAAGTTTTGGATCAGCATGGATATGATCCCAAAATAGACAGGCTTAGGAGCCAGGATTTTGGCACAGCTTGTTACAGAGCAATTGGCTGTGCAGAGTTGGACTGGGAGCCAAATCTTGGAGTCTGGGATTATCTGGGGGATGAGGGGGTGGGGTGTTTCAGATCCATTGTTAAGTGTAAGAGAAACTTGCACGTGCTAAACTTGTGACATGGCACCGTGAGCAAGTCATAGCATGATGCTGTTCATTCATCACACTCCCTGCAAGATGCTGTGGCCACAAACTCTGATCCTTTCTCGAAGCTCACAGCAGTGTGGCTTTGGTTCCTCACAAAATGACGTGCAGGATCTCATGAGATGGGGAAGGAAGAGGAATGCAAAGCTCTCTGTGGAGCTTTCTGAGTTGTGCAAGTCATTCCAATAGCAGAGATTGGCAAATACTAGAAAAAAGGGAGAAGTTTGGCTTATAGATGCTTTGGAAGTTTCTCAGATGCTTTTCCAAACCTCATCTCAAGATGATCCAAGACGCCATGCAGATCTGGTCTTTGCTGACTCCAAGCAGCGCAGACTTGTGTGCAAATTGAAACATAAAGTAAACAACTACCTACCCCAGGCAAGCAAAGCCCTCTCCTTCCTGAAATCTTGCCTGACTCAACCCTTGGAGTGTCAGAACAGAGTACACATGTGCTCACACTTGGACACAAGGTTTGGGTCATATCCTGATGTTTAGCTGATCCAATTTGAACAGTTGCTCTGGTCCAATAATTTGCTTTTAATGAATATGATGTAGACACTCAGAGTAGTTCTGCATTTAGCCTTGCCTCAGTAACCCAAACCCTCTTTTTTCCTCCTCCTTATGCTGATCCCAACACACCACTCTGATCTATGCCAGCTGACAGTGGCTCTTCAGTTGGCAGTGCAGGACCATACTGTGCCCTGGTTTCATATGGAAATCCTCATCACTGCCCTAGTAAGAGATGACCATTGTGGTGCCTATCAATCAGATCAAACAGATCTACCCACCAGAGTGGGTCTCCATACAGTCCCTGCTCCCTTCCTGTGTTTCTTGCAGTGCTGAAACCTTAGAGAACCTCCCCATAGAGCACCTCCCCTGTGGGAACAGGTTGGGAGAGCTGGGGCTGTTCAGCCTGGGGAAGAGAAGGCTCTGAAGAGACCTAATAGGAGCCTTCCAGTACCTGAAAGCCACAAGAAAGCTGGAAAGGGACTTTTGACAAGGGCTTGGAGTGATAGGATGAGGGGCAATGGCTTCAGACTGGAAGAGGGGAGATTCAGACTGGAGATTAGGAAGATATACTTCACAGTGAGGGTGGTGAGACACTGGAACAGGCTGCCCAGGAAGGTTGTGGATGTCCCCTCCCTAGAGTTGTTCAAGGCCAGGTTGGATGAGGCTTTGAGCAACCTGGGCTGGTGGGAGGTGTCCCTGCCTATGGCAGGGGGTTGGAGCTGGATGACCTTTAAGGTCCCTTTCAACCCAAACCATTCTATGAATCTATGACTAATGTTATCCAGTGAGCACACAAACCATCAGGCTGCCTTCAGGATTGCAGACTCCCCTTGAGAATATTTCTGATGCCCTCACACCCCGTGCTAAACCCCTTGGACAACAATGGTGCAGCTTCTTGGGTAGAGAGTGGCAGGAAATGGGTTCAGTGTGCAGATCAGAGGCACTAAAACCTGCTTTGGATAGTCTCCTAAGCATCTCCAGGTGTGTGAGACGTTAAAATAGCTGTAAAATAAAATGGAGGGAGAGGCTGTCAGTCATCTTCCACAACATTGTGGGCACTTCTGACAGTCAAGGCTAGCTCATACAGAGAGAGCTGCTTTTACTTTGTGCTCCCAAGAAAGGGTTTGTTTGGTCTATTAGTCTTTGGGTAACTCAGAAGGGATGTGACAGGAATTTAATGTCTCTCTTCTTAAATCCTCACAGTTCTGATAATCACAAAGAGTTAAAGCAGTGCAGCAGAAGGTTTCTCTGGGCCTCCAGGAGGTTCAGCAGATTACTAATACACTACAGGCACTTTTAATGACAGAGCTTCCAGCTCAAATCTGGCCTTTTTATTATGATGAAGGGCCTGGCCCCAAGTGGTACAGAACACCTGCAGCTCTCATTGAATACAATGGGATCTGATGCTGATGAAAGGGACCATTTTCAAACTTCCTTAGAAGTAGGCTCTCCCCAGATGTTATGCAAAAAGCCCTGCAGAACAGGCATCAAGTGCTGTGATACTAGTCAGGCCAGTCACTCTTTTCCTCAGCAAGATACACCCAGGAGTTTGTGTGAGTGGTAGATGTGATTGGATGTCCTGTCCAGGAGCAAGCAAATTAAGGTCAGGGCTGTCTGAGTTAAAGGAGGCATTAGCCATGCCTTGGGAAGAACTGGACACTCCAGCAAAGAGGATTTGCTCTCACTGGAAAGGTTCCTGATGACATCTGAGGTTTATCACTGACAATAGTTGTAGGAGGACTTGGTACATAATCCAGAAGCAAGCTTGAGAGAAGCTAGGAAGCCTGTGTATAAAGAAGGACACAGGGCAGAACACGACTTCGGATGTGTAATTCCAAATTGTGTGTCAGAGCTGGGAGAGAGAGGGGGAGAGAGAGAGGATTATTTTACCTGGACTAGTTCAGGGCTCTAAATTTCACCATGTACCCACAGACAAAAGAAAACAAGGCTGTCCACTCTATTCTATCAAGCTTTTGCAGCTCTCTTTCTCTCTGGAGAGACCTTAAGGCAGCCTTTCAGTACCTGAAGGGAGCCATGAGAAAGCTGGGAAGGAGAGAGACTTTGTAAAAGGGCTTGGAGTGCCAGGATGAGGGGGGAATGGCTTTGAGCTGGAAGAGGAGAGATTTAGACTGGAGATTTGGAAGAAAGTCGTTCCAGTGATGGTGGTGAGACACTGAATCACAGTATCACCAGGGTTGGAAGAGACCTCAAAGATCATTGAGTCCAACCTGTCACCACAGACCTCATGACTAAACCATGGCACCAAGTGCCACGTCCAATCCCCTCTCGAACACCTCCAGGGATGGGGACTCCACCACCTCCCTGGGCAGCCCATTCCACTGGAACAGGTTGCCCAGGGAGGTTGTGGATGTCCTCTCCCTGCAGGCTGGATGAAGCCTTGAACAACCTGGGCTGGTGAGAGGTGTCCCTGCCCGTGGCAGAGGGTTGCAACTAGGTGACCTTGAAGGTCCCTTCCAACCCAAACCATTCTGTGATTCTATGATTAACCTCTTGGTTAATGCAGACCTTCAGCCCTGGGTTGTACTGATGCCTCTGGGACAGATCAGTGCTGGAGGCATAGGTGGGGCTGGGGCTGGAAATTATAGGTGAAGTCCTGTGAACTGGGTGATGAAGTGCAAGGCTGTACTGTTCTGCCGGGTCCTTTATTGAGTTTGATTTTTGCCTCATTCTCTGTGCCTTTTAGCTATTGCTACCTGCCTCCCACATTTTATGTTGCAGCTTATTATATAGGGAGCTGGTTCTAATTAAAGTCAATCAAAACCAAAACAATACACAAAAATCAGGACGTTCTGTAGACTTGATTAGCCATGGCTGGGCAATAACACACAGGGAGTGGGGAGGGGGGGGGGGGGGAAAATCTACATTCCTACTTTTCTCAGCTGGGGATAAGATCCAGAATCATATTACCAATATAAGCAGCATAAAGCAGTCTGCTTTATTAATACCTAATATATCAGGTATCACACATCCATTGCAAAAGGCAAAAGAATAAAAGCATGCCTGCATTCTGACACTGCCACAGATATTAAATAACACATGTCCTGCTCTGGATTTGCCTGCCTTTGTTACAGGGTGGCAGGAGAAGAAAGGAATAAATACAATAACAGTAAAAAAATAAAAGAAAGAGCAAGGAAAAGGAAACCAAAAGTTCAGTGACAGTTATATGGTGATGGCAACATTGACCCAGTGCATGCAGTGAGTCGACATAAAAATGCAGCACACACACCCCCCCCCCCCCCCCCAAATAATTATCCACATCTTGGGGGCAAATCCCAGCCAGCAGCAGCTGTGGATTTGCTGGGGTGGTGCTGGAAAGCTGGGAGGAGGGAAGCGACACCTGAGGAGCTGGGCAAGTGATTTGCACAGCTCAGGGATGTCACAGAAGGGCTGGGTGTTGCCACTTTGTTTGCCTGCTCCTGGGTTCTTGTAGGGGCTGGGTTATCTTTTCACAGGGCTGTTGTAGCTTGCAGCCCCAGTGCTGAGGGACTACTGTCAGGCAAGGAAAAGCTGAAGATTTAGTAATCCCTGGTGATGTTTCCTTTCTGGTATTCTCCCTCTATTCCCTAATCCCTTCCTCACCATCATCCTGGGGCTGGAGGAGGAGGGGAGGTCCTGAAAAGGGAAGGCAGAGGCAGTGCCAGATAAAGGCTGCCACATAAGCCCCTCTCTGTCAAAGTTATTTCCCTGGGCATTTTCTTTGTGTCTGTGTAGCTGGCAGAAAGTGGCCAAAGCACACAACTGCCTCTCATCAGGGTGTTGGTGTGTGCAGTGTGTGGATCTCAGCACAGAAAGGAATAAGGTTGGACTCTGTCTCTCTTACTGGGATTTAGATAGTCTCCAAATATGAAACCCAGTAGCTGTCTTCCACTGGCTGGAAATAAAGCCATTTAAAAGCAGTGAAGTAAGACTTCCACAGTGGCTTGGGTATGGCTGGTTCTTTTTAAAAGCCACCTGGAGCTGGCACTGCTTGCTGCCAGCCTGGGATGCTCTCGTTCTCCCCCGTGCTGGAGAATCACACGGCTGGCTGATGGCTTGCAGGGTGTGCAGGAGCTCATATGTGCTACCTGACAGCATCCTGAGCTCAAGGAACCAGCGGGTCTCGTCCTTTCACATGTGTGTGGGCAGCTGCAGTACGAGGCTGGGCACGTGAAGGCCTCTCTTCCCCTTCTACTGAACATAACAGTCCCTCACACCAGGGTTATGGTTTCCCCTCCTTCATCTTCTCCCAGCACTCTTCAGCAGGCAGCGACCTAGGGCCATGCTGCACCTATTCCTCTCACCCCACAGCCCATTCAAACCTTACACCTCTGCCCCTCACTCACCTGCCTTGACGCTTCAGCCGCTCCCCCCTGCACACAGCAAGGCTCTGGGAGCTGACGAAGTTACTACCCAGCCAACTGATTACCTGCTAATCTGCTTCTTGGCAGCAGCTGGTTGTGTGAAAGCTCTTATCCTGCAGCTCAACTTTTTCACAGAGGGAGGTACAGCTGAACACGAACTCCTGTACAGAGGCAATTACACAAGCTACAGGGTTACTGCCTTGACATAGGCAGCTGAAGCCTGCTGCCTCCGAGTAGCATTTGAAGTATTTCACACACCAGCAGTGGTGCACATATCTCAGCCTGCTTTGGTGGACTGGGTGTTCATGAGCCTGTCAGGTTGGCTGAGGTCTGCTCTGTGCTGATGTGTTGTGTGTGTGTGTGTGTGCACATGGTCAAATGGTTTTGCTTCTTGTTTGCAAGCTTGTCGAGGGAGACCTTGCCTGCTGCAGCTTTGACAGGGCCTTGCTTAATGGGCTGCTTGTTTTGAATTGTAGAATCATCATAGAATTATCATAGAATTACCATAGAATTACCATAGAATCATCATAGAATCATCATAAAATTGTCATAGAATCATAGAGTCATCATAGTATCATAAAATCATGGAATCATCATTACAGAGTCAAAGAATCATCATGAAGTCATAGTATCATGGAATCATCATAGAACCATCATCATACAGTCACAGAATCATCAATGTCATTGTGTCATAGAATCATCATGGAATCATCATTACAGAGTCATGGAATCATCACAGAGTCACAGTATCATGGAATCATCATAGAATCATCATCATGTAGTCATGGAATCATCATAGAGTATCTCAATGTCCTTCTTAAATTGAGGAGCCCAGAACTGGACACATCTTCCCTTCTGGCAGGTGAGGTCAGGGCAGAGACAACAGATTAGCCACCTGGCTAATCTGCAAGGGAAAGTTTAGGCTAGTTGATTGGATAGGGCTGGCTGATAGGTTGGGCTGGATGATCTTGGAGGTCTCTTCCAACCTGGTTGATTCTATGATTCTATTCTATGATTCTATGATAGAGTCATGGCATCATGGAATCATCATAGAGTCATGGAATCATCATCATAGAGTCATAGAATCATCATAGAATAGAATAGAATAGAATAGAATAGAATAGAATAGAATAGAATAGAATAGAATAGAATAGAATAGAATAAACCAGGTTGTAGAATAGAATAAACCAGGTTGGAAAAGACCTTTGAGATCATCGAGTCCAACCTATCACCCAACACCATCTGATCAAGTGCCTCATCCAGGCTCTTCCTAAACACCTCCAGGGATGGTGACTCCACCACCTCCCTGGGCAGCACATTCCAATGGGCAGTCTCTCTTGCTGGCAAGAACCTTCTCCTCACCTCCAGCCTAAACCTCCCCAGCACAGCTTGAGACTGTGTCCTCTTGTTCTGGTGCTGATTACCTGGAAGAAGAGACCAACCCCCAGTACAGTTGTAGTATCATAGAATCATCATAGAATCATCATTAGAGAGTCATGGAATCGTCATAGAGTCATAGTAACATGGAATCATCATAGAATCATCATCATAGAGTCAAAGAATCATCATAGAGTCATAGTATCATAAAAATCATCATAGTACCATCATCATGGAGTCATGGAATCATCATCACAGAGTCACAGAATCATCACTGTCATGGTATCATAGAATCACCATAGAATCATCATTGCAGAGTCATGGAATCAACATAGAGTCACAGTATGATGGAATCATTGTAGAATGCCATTATAGAGTCATGGAATCATCACAGTCATGGTATCATTGAATCATGGAAAGTATCATTGAATCATAGAATGATCATCATAGAGTCAAAGAATCTGCATCAGGAAGAGTGTGGCCAGCAGGAGTAGGGAGGTCATTGTGCCCTGTACTCAGCACTGGTTAGGCCACACCTGGAGTCCTGTGTCCAGTTCTGGGCCCCTCAGTTTAGGAAAGATGTTGAGCTGCTGGAAGGTGTCCAGAGAAGGGCAACAAAGCTGGGGAGGGGTCTGGAGCACAGCCCTGTGAGGAGAGGCTGAGGGAGCTGGGGTTGCTTAGCTTGGAGAAGAGGAGGCTCAGGGGAGACCTTCTTGCTCTCTCCAACTCCTTGAAGGGAGGTTGTAGCCAGGTGGGGGTTGGTCTCTTCTCCCAGGCACCCAGCACCAGAACAAGAGGACACAGTCTCAAGCTGTGCCAGGGAAGGTTTAGGTTGGAGGTGAGGAAGAAATTCTTCCCAGCAAGAGAGATTGGCCATTGGGATGTGCTGCCCAGGGAGGTGGTGGAGTCCCCATCCCTGAAGGTGTTTAGGAAGAGCCTGGATGAGGCACTTGGTGCCATGGTTGAGTTGATCAGATGGTGTTGGGTGATAGGTTGGACTTGATGATCTCAAAGGTTTTTTCCAACCTGGTTAATTCTATTCTATTCTATGATATTCTATGTTATTCTATGCTATTCTATGCTATCATAGAGTTGTAGTACCATGGTATCAGCACAGAATCATCATTACAGAATCATGAATCAGTCATAGAGTCAGAATCATCATAGAGTCAGAGATTCATCATAGATGCATCATCACAGATTCATGGAATGATCATAGTCGTAGTATCACTGAACCATAGAATGATCCTCATAGAGTCAAAGAATCATCATAGAGTTGTAGTATCATGGAATCATAGAATCATCATGGAGTCACAGTATCATAGATTCATCATAGAACCATCATCATAGAGTCATGGAATCATCATAAGAGTTGTAGCATCATGGAATCATAGAATCATCATCATAGAACCAGAGATTCATCATAGAACCATCATCATAGAGTCATGGAATCATCATAGAGTCATAGAATTATACAATCCCCATAGAATGATATAATCTTCCGAGTCAGAGAATCACAGGACTGGTTTGGTTGGAAAAGACCCTTAAGACGATCAAGTCCAACCCTGCTCTAACTCGAACTCTACTCTTGGTGGAGCTTTGAGGTGCTACCAATAGTGGCAGCCCGTTGCCTGCATTCAAAGGCAAACAAGACACCTCATTGATTGCATTTGCCTGACTGATGCTCTGGAGTGTGGCACATGGCATTGGATTTGTGGATGAAGTATGCTGGGGAGGCAAGCAGTGATTTGCTGCGACATAATAAGGTGTGACTGATGTGTCCTGATGTGATGCAAACTGAAACGCTGCCGAAAGACAGGGCAGGCAGACCTGTGCCGGGGGTAAAACCTGAAGCACTTTTCCTAAACACCCACTTGTCAGGTGTTTGACTTGGGCAATTACTGATTTGCCACCAAATGCTCTGCCATCCTCAGCCACCACACTAAATCTCCCTAATTGGCAAACGCA
Organism: Dryobates pubescens; assembly: GCF_014839835.1. Classification (NCBI taxonomy): domain Eukaryota; kingdom Metazoa; phylum Chordata; class Aves; order Piciformes; family Picidae; genus Dryobates; species Dryobates pubescens. The sequence continues at coordinate 11,903,782 of NC_071614.1, read as the reverse complement.
TTAGTGGGAACTGACATCACCGCGTTAGTCACTGGGCAAACACGGGGCGGGGAGGGGGTTTGGAGGGGAGGTACAGCCCTTCAGAGCTGTCCATAATTAATCACAGGCAGGTAGCTCAGCGAGGCTATGGGAACAGTCTCCACATTCACTTTACTAACACTTTATGATCCAAAACAGAATCCAGAAGTTACTCCGAGACAGGCGGCCATAAAGTCCTGCAAACTGGTACTGAGAGTTGCTTTTGTTGTGCCGGGCGTAAATCTGTCCGATTTGGGGTAAATTACATGCTGTTTAAAGTCAGCACTTAGAGGAAAAACAACCTGGGTTGTGTTTAGAAGAACCTTTGCTGCCTGCTGAAACCTCCAAGTGTTTGCAGCATGCTGTGTGCTGCAGATTAAGCCTCGGAGGAGCTGGGCTCGCCCTGCAAGGAAGTCCAGATGGGGCTTTGCAGAAGGCTTTATGGCTATGTGCAGCCATCTGGGGGCAAACAAGGAGGAACACAAGGGCTTTGTCAGCAAGGGTTTGTCCATCCTCTACCTGAGCTAAATGGAAGGCCCTGAAGCAGCTTTGTATTTTATGAAGAGTGACTGAAGGAGCTGGGGATGGTTAGTTTGAATACAGGATACAGAATTAACCAGGTTGGAAAAGAACTTTGAGATCATTGAGCCCAACCTATCACCCAACACCATTTGATCAACTAAACCATGGCACCAAGTGCCTCATCCAGGCTCTTCTGAAACACTTCCAGTGATGGTGACTCCACCACCTCCCTGGGCAGCACATCCCAATGGCCAATCTCTCTTGCTGGGAAGAACTTTCTCCTCACCTACAGCGTAAACCTCCCCTGGCACAGCTTGAGACTGTGTCCTCTTGTTCTGTCACAGGTTGTCTGGGAGAAGAGACCAACCCCCACCTGGCTACAACCTCCCTTCAGGGAGTTGGAGACAGCAAGAAGGTCTCCCCTGAGCCTACTCCATGCTAAGCAACCCCAGCTCCCTCAGCCTCTCCTCACAGGGTTGTGCTCCAAATCCCTCCCCAGCTTTGTTGCCCTTCTCTGGACACCTTCCAGCAACTCAACATCTTATTAAACTGAGGGGCCCAGAATTGGACACAAAAAAGGAAGCTGAGGGGAGACCTCATTGCTGTCTACAACTACCTGAAAGGACATTGTAGGGTTGTGGTGCCGGTCTCCTCTCACAGGTAATTAGAGACAGAACAAGAGGGAATAGCCTCAAGCTGCCTCTGGATAGGTTTAGACTGGACATTAGGAAACATTTTTCCCAGCAAGAGTGGTCAGGCACTGGAACTGCTGCCTGGGGAGGTGGTGGAGTCACCAACCCTGGAGGTGTTTCAAGGTGGTTTGGGTGTCGTGCTTGGGGCTATGGTTTAGGGGTGAACCTTGTAAAGTAGGGCTACCGGTTGGACTTGGTGATCCTCAGGGTCTTTTCCAACCTGAATATTTCTTTAATTCTATGACTCTTTGTCTCCTGAAGTGCCTGCTCCACAGCTGTGGCCTGTGTGGAATGGGCAGATGCAGGCTGGCTACTCAATACCAGGAGACAAAAGCAGGAAGGAAAATAACCTCTGTGCAATAAAAGGAGCAGAGGCAAAGTCCTGTGTGAGGTGAAATGCTTTAGAAATATGGAGCACAACTGGAGAAGGTTTGAAGGACCAAGGTCAGTTGCATGAGGTTTGACAAAGCATAGTGCTGGGTCCTGCACTTGGGTCACAACAGCCCTGTGAATGCTCCAGGCTTGGGGCAGAGTGGCTGTAAATTGCCCAGCAGGAAAGGACCTGGGGGTGCTGGATGACAGAAGCTGGACATGAGCCAGGGTATGCTCAGGTGGGCAAGAAGGCCACCAGCAGCCTGGCCTGGATCAGCAATGGTATAGGCAGCAGGATCGGGGTAGGGATTGTCCTCCTGTACTGGGCACTGGTGAGGCCACAGCTTGAGTCCTGGGTTCAGTTTTGGGTCCTCACTCCAAGAAGGATATTGAGAGGCTGGAGCAGGTCCAGAGAAGGGCAACCAAGCTGAGGAAGGGTCTGGAGAAGAGGGCTGGAGAGGAGCAGCTGAGGGAGCTGGGGGTGTTGAGTGTGGAGAAGAGGAGGCTGAGGGAAACCTCATTGCTCTCTACAGCTCCCTGAGAGGAGGCTGCAGTAAGGTAGGGTTTGGGGTCTTCTCCCTAGTTTCAGGTGACAGGATTGGAAATGGCTTGGATTTGTGCCAGGGGTTAGGTTGGAGATGAGGGAAAATTTGTTTGCTGTAAGAGTGGTCAGGGATTGGCAGAGGCTGCCCAGGGAGGTGGTGGAGTCCCCATCCCTGGAGATGTTCCAGAAACCTGTAGCCATGGCACATGGGGCCATGGTTTAATGGCCATGGTGGTGTTGGGTTGATGTTAGACTGGATGATCTTAGAGGTCTCTTCCAACTGAAAAGGTTTTATGCTTCTGTGAGGAATACTTGCTCCTGTGTCTGCAGGAGGTGAGGGCAATCACAAGGCAGCCTTCATTGCTGTGTCTGCCAGGCTGCTGGTCAGCTAGGGAGTGAGGGCTGGTTATGAAGTTGTATTTTAGACATCTGAGGAGATTTTGTGCTTCCTAGAAGAATGAAACACAGGAGGAGAATGTGATTAAACAAAATGAAAAGGGAGGGGAAAAAACAAACCCAACCAAACAAAAACCACAGAGATGTTTGTGGCTGGGCTCAGGCTGAAGAGTAGGTCTCACAGTTCTGGAGGCTACCTGTGACCTGGTAAGACTGTGGCTGTGATCAAAACAACGTGGAGGTGATTACTGGCAGATTCTGAATTAATCCTGTAAGAAAACATTAGAATTCATCACAACACAGCTTACAGAGAATGGACTCTCCTGCAGCAAACTAGACAGGAAGCAAAGACACTGAAATCCCTGTGAAACTGGAAGGCAGAGCAGCACAGAATGCTGCCCATGCCAGGCTAACAGCACATGCCCAGCTGAGGGCCAGCAGGCATGAGAAGGTGCAAGAAATCCCTTGAAATGATGTCGGTTTGCCAGCTCTGCAGGCAGCAGGACAATGTTTTCAGTGCAGAGGAGGAAGCAGACAGTGACTTAGTCAGATGAACACTTCCCAGGAGCAGGAGGCAGTTCTGCATTAGACTGTTGGACCACCAGTTGGAAAGGAAATGGTATTCCATGAGCATTAAGTCCACGTGATCATGCTGCAGGAAAAAGCTGAGGCACTGGAGGCAAGACAACTAAGAACCCAAAATCTTTGTGGTGTTTGTGGCTAAGATCCTGTTCTGGGGTTAGAATTTGCCTTTTCCCCCCCAATTGGAGATTGCCCTCTTTATGGAGAGTTGCCTCCAGAATAAATCACCAGGCTAGCTCAGACAGTATGGGAGCAAAATGAAGTTCTATTTACAAAATGAACTGAATATGTAACTGTAGAAGGTGATAAGACATACACAAAATATATATTTACAGATCTTTACAACTCAACAATCAGAAGTAACCCCCTGGGCAGCCCAGAGGGACTGCTAGCAGCCTCCTCCCCACCTCCCCTCTCCCAGTTACCACACACACAGTAGTCAAAATAGAGATTATCCCAGCAAGGCCATGGAGAGAGGGAGATGTTGCAAGCAGAAGCAACAGAAAAGAGCAAGAGCTATCTGTGCAACCAAGTATAAGCTATCCAGCACACAGAATGGATGATAAATACCTGGCAGTTGTTATTATTCTGTATCCAATCCATCATTTTATTTACCTTTTACTGTACTCTGATTTTGCAGCTAGGAGCTGGGCTAAAGTACCAGCTCCAAACCATAACAGATTCCACTCTCACTGTTAAGGAGAAAAGGCACTATGGAGAGGTTGGTTTCTTGAAAGCACCTGTCCTTGACTGAAAGAAACCTGCCCTGCCCTGACTGCTGGGCTCCTTTGGCATAACCCTGTGTCCCTGTCCCTTGTTCCAGGCACATTTTGTTTCTATACTTTCCCTGAGTATCTGCTGCACAGAGAGATTTCTTTAAGTCCCTTAAATGGACATATTTCATAGAATCACAGAATCAATAAGGATGGAAAAGACCTCAGAGATCATCAGGTTCAACCTGTCACCCAACACCTCCTGACAACTAAACCATGGCTCCAAGTGCCACATCCAATGCCCTCTTGAACACCTTCAGGGATGGTGACTCCACCACCTCCCTGGGCAGCACATCCCAATGGCCAATCTCTCTTGCTGGGAAGAACTTTCTCCTCACCTCCAGCCTAAACTTCCCTTGGCATATCTTGAGACTGTGTCCTCTTGTTCTGGTGCTGCTTGCCTGGCAGAAGAGACCAACACTCACCTGGCTACAACCTCCCTTCAGGTAATTCTAGAGAGCAATAAGGTATTTATACCAGAGGTATTTATGTGATAAAGGAAGAGGCAACCTGATCTAGTGTGAGGAGTCCCTGCCCATGGCAGGGAGGTTGGATATGTAGTTGTGAGAGCAAAAAGGTCTCCCCTGAGCCTCCTCTTCTCCAGGCTAAGCAACCCCAGCTCCCTCAGCCTCTCCTCACAGGGCTGTACTCCACACCCCTCCCCAGCTTTGTTGCCCTTCTCTGGACACCTTCAAGTCTCTCAATGTCCTTCTTAAAGTGAGGAGCCCAGAACTGGACACAGGACTCAAGGTGTGACCTAACCAGTGCTGAGCACAGGTCAGAATGACTTCCCTGCTCCTGCTTCATTCAATAATTTCCCCCTCCACCCCCCCCCCCCCCCGATTACCCCTTTATTAATTAGCATCCAAAGTGTCCATCTGGGGGTAGAGCTTCTTGTTTACTGTTTCTCCTTCTTCTCCCATCTCATTCAGCTTTGGGTTGTTTGTTGTAGTGTTTCAGATGTTATTCTCTCTAACATCTCTCTTCTCAATGCATTCCCACTGCAGGGCAGTGAGGCAGTGCCACATCATCATGCTCACCTTTACTCCCCACAGCCATCCTTGTGTGCAGCTCCAGTCCTGGCTCTGCTCATTTGCTCTCCTGGGAATTCAGGCCTCCCACTGTCCTGATTCCTGCTGCAGAGCTTCAGAGCTGTTTCTTGGTGTTACCCTGTGCTCACAGAATGGTTTGGGTTGGAAGGGACCTTAAAGATCACCTAGTTCCACCTTCCACCAGCCCAGGTTGCTCAAGACCTCATCCAACCTGGTCTTGAACACTTCCAGGGAGGGAGCAGCCACAGCCTCCCTGGGCAACCTGTGCCAGTGTCTCACCTCCCTCACTGCAAAGAATTTCTTCCAGTCTCACTCTCCCTTCTCCCAGCTCAAAGCCATTGTCCCTCATCCTGTCACTCCCAGCCCTTATCAAATGCCTCTCCCCAGTTCTCCCCTTCAGGTACTGAAAGGCTGCCTTAAGGTCTCCCTGGAGCCTTCTCTTCTCCAGCCTGAACAGCCCCAACTCTCCCAACCTGTCCCCATAGGGGAGCTTCTCCAGCCCACTGATCATCTTCATGACCTTCACTGGACCCTGTCTAACAGTTCCATGTCCTTCTCTTGCTGGGACACAAGAACTGGATGCAGTTCTGCAGGTGGGGTCTCATGAGAGCAGAGTAGAGGGGCAGAATCCTCTCCCTCATCCTGCTGGTCACACTTCTTTGATTTCCACACCTTGCAGCAGGGTTGACTTGACCAAACACAGCAGTGGGTCTCCAGAAGTACCACCCAGGCAATAACAGCCATGGATCCTGTGCCTATGCTCATGCACTTCTAGTTGAGTATTTACAGAGGAAGGGAACTAATGAAGAGGGTGGTTTGTGAAGAAAGGCAGGGGAAGGGAGGAAACATGAACCTCTGGAGAAGGAGCAAATACTTTTTATGGGCATTGTGGGTAACAAGAACCACATGTGGATGGAGCTGGGTGGAAGGAATCTCACTTGCTGTGTTTTCCCAGTTTTAAAGGAGAAGCCAACGCCTGGCTAAGTGGAAGTGGGAGGCAACAGATATGGCAAGAGAATTGTCTCGTGGCTGTTACTGTGTCTGGGGGCAGAGATGCTTGGAACTGTTAAGAAAAGAGCAAATTTGAAACCAGAAAGCTGCCTTTCCTGTCCCCTCACATTCTCTCTTTTACTTCACAGTGCAAATTCTTGCAAGCAGTGGATGAAGACAAACTGAATTCTTTCATTTCCTGACTCTTCAGCCCTCGCCCTGCAACCTTCACGTCCTTTTCGTGGATGGTTTTGGGGATGTGATACAAATATATATAACATAAGCTGCAGTTGGAGGCTGATCATTTGTCATAACCCTTTGCTCTGTCAGCCACACGTTGTCCACTAATTGATATCACCCTGGGCCACGTGCAGCAGCTTCAAATCCCTCTGCTAAGAAATTCAAGGCAAAGTGCCTGGGACTTGCTCTTTCTGCATATGTGTTTGTGTGTATCAAATGCAGTAGCAACTGCCTCTGAGGATAAAGGGAATAAGATAATGAGTGGGAGGGTGGGAGAAGAGTTCCCAAAAGCCAGGGCATGGTATTTCCTCCTCTCTTGTATAATATTTATATTTCAGCAGTGCCAAGAGGCTCCAGTCAAGATCAGAGCCATCTGATGATGTGAGCTTCACAAAAACATACCAAGGCACAACCCCTGCCCTAAGGAGAAGATAATCTAAAAAAAGGGGGAGAAAAAATAATAAATACAGACTGCATTAATATGAGGAGAGGGGCTTGGGTGAGGAGAGTTGATGAGAGGGAAGGACAGACATCCTTGAGCTGAAGCCGCATTTCCCTCAGCGTTATGAAGGGCTGGGTAGCCACACAACATCTAAGGCAAGGTCCCTTCTGTGAGCAGGATGATTAGCCCCCCAGGGAATCCCCATGGTAAGTGGTTATTCATGAAGCAAGGATCTTGAAGAGAGGGGATGAATGCTTATCAATGTCAAGGAGAAGATCTTTGGAGGGGGAAAAAAACCAAGGACTGAGAGATTTGAAGCCTGACCCTGGATTTTGAGGGTGGAGAAGGGAAATTTTTATCCATTCGTTTTCTGCTGGATCTTGTGTTGGAGCTGAAAGCTGAGCAACCACTGTGGGCAGGGGTAGAGTTAATGGAGGGAATTTAGTGACCTCTGTGCTTAGTCAATGTTTATAAATACCTGAGGGCTGGGGGTCAGGAGGGAGGGGACAGGCTCTGCTCACTTGCTCCCTGGGATAGGACAAGGAGCAATGGATGTCAGCTGCAGCACAGAGGTTCCACCTCAACACCAGGGGGAACTTCACTGTAAGGGCCACAGAGCACTGGAGCAGGCTGCCCAGAGAGGTGGTGGAGTCTCCTTCTCTGGAGACTTTCAAGGCCCATCTGGATGTGTTCTTCCATGACCTGAGCTAGATTGTATAGTCCTGCTCTGGCAGTGGAGTTGGATTCAATGGTCTCTTCGGGTCCCTTCCAACCCCTACCATCCTGTGATCTGTGATCCTGTGGTAGGATGGGCTGACTGCCCTGCTGCCTTACCATAATCACCCAGTCACAGCTGCACACTAGCTCTTATTTGAATTTACTGACAGCCCTCTCTGATTCTGGCCTTTCTGGCTGGAATGACTCTCCATCATCTCAGCTTCATGGACAACATGCCAGAAAATGGTCAGGTACCTCAGACAGGGCTTTCTAAGTAGGATGTACCTGGGTGGCTTCTGCAGCAGTTCTGAGTGAGGAGAAAATTTGCTCATTCCCAAGGGCCAAGATTATTGCTTGAGCTCTCCAGCTCAGGGCCCCTTCCGTGGAGCTAGAAGCTTTTCTGGAGAGGAAAGGTTACCAGAGCACTGACTTCCACTACTCCATCAGTAAAAAATTGCAGACATGGGTGCAAGCAGTTCTCATGAAAGTGGGAATAATTGCTTATGGGACATTGTACCTGTTTGCACTGGAAAGCTGTGTTTCTGAGACAAGAGAATCTCTGCCAGGAAGCAGGGCTGGGCCACGTCCCTGCCCTTCCACTGCTGGGACAGCAGCTGCAATGAGCCTCATTTGCTTGATTTGGTTGCTCAGGCAAAAGCAGCTTTGCCCCTCCACTGTACACTAATGTGTTAGAAAGTCTTCTGACCTGAACACCTCCCATGCTGTCCTACTCATAGAATCACAGAATCATAGAATCATAGAATGGTCTGGGCTGGAAGGCACCTCCAAAGTTCATCCAGTCCAACCCCCTACAGTCAGCAGGGACATCCTCAACTAGATCAGGCTTCCCAGATACCTGTCAAGCCTCACCTTGAATACCTCCAGTGATGGAGCTTCAACTACCTCCCTGGTCAACCTGTTCCAGTGTTCTCCTACCCTCCTGGGTAGAATCAGCTGTGTGGTTCTGGTTTTCAGTGTGTTGACGTGTGTTTGATAGTCCCTAAGGGCAGCCCCCACCCACCCTCACAGGTGCAGGGCCAGGCTAGTCCAGACACTGGCTGAATCTGTCATAAATATATATATTTTATGCTGAAGAGGTAAAAGTAAAGCAAGTTTCAAGTCCCAGCTGGCTTTCAAGAGGGGCTGCATGAAAAGCTGCAGACATCCATGGAGCAGCTGAACATTAGCTTGGCCTTTCAGTGGCAAATGCTGCTACCATAGCAAATGCTGCTACCATAGCAAATGCTGCTACCATAGCAAATGCTGCTACCATGCTCTTGGCTCAGTGGCAGGGCTCCCTGTCAGGATTGGCAGAGGAATGTACTACAGTACCTGGTGCTCATGGCAGGGCCTTAGCTCTTTGGACCCTCCAAAAACACCTGTCTGCACAGATCTCCCACTGAAAGCAGCATGGGGAAAGAAAATTGTTGAGAATCATTGAATCATGGAATGGTAGGGGTTGGAAGTACCTCTGGAGATCATCAAAGCAGGATCACCCAGGGCAGGTCACACAGGAACACATCCAGGTGGGTCTTGAAAGCCTCCAGAGAAGGAAACTCCACAACCTCCCTGGGCAGTCTGCTTCAGGGCTCCAGCACCCTCATACCAAAGAATCATGTTGAGGTGGAAGGCTCAAGCATGGGGCACTAGGCAGAATGGGAAGCCCTGACCAGGTTAATTTATCCATAATAGCTGTTGAGAAAGTGAGTAAGTACACAGGCAGGTGTTCTCCTAGCCATGGAAATGAAAGGCTGATGGATGAATTCGGTGGGAGCTGGGCTGCAGAGATTGTTTTGAAGAGATCTCTGAACTACCATATACTCTGGGGTGAGAACCAGCAAAGAAATGAGCCTGAGGGGCTTGATTTTGTTGAAGGATGCAAACTTCTCCAGAGGAGGTTTAGATTGGATATCAGGACAAATGTCTTTGCTACAGGACATACACAAAGGCACTGCCCACTTGTGATGGACATTCCCAAGTTTACTGCAAATGTCACCTTGGTTTTGCTTCATTATCATTTGAACAGTCTTGTGAGGGGCAGCAGAGGGAGCTGGGGGTGTTTAATGTGGAGAAAAGGAGGCTGAGGGAGACCTCATTGCTCTCTACAGCTCTCGGAAAGGGGGCTCATGTTCAGCCTACCATCGACCAGCACCCCCAGGTCCCTCTCTGCCTGGCTGCTCTCAGCCACTCTGCCCCCAGCCTGTAGCACTGCCTGGGGTTGCTGTGGCCAATGTGCAGCACCTGGCACTTGGATGTGTTCAATCTCCTGCCCTTGGCCTCTGCCCATCTGTCCAGCCTGTCAAGGGCAAGGACAAGCAAGCATCAAACACTGCATCATAACTGTGGGGGTAACTTTTGAAACAAAGGGTGACAAAACAAATTCATTTAAGGGAGAAGCCATTGCAATTAATAAGCTGACAATTCAGCTAATGAATGCAGCAGAGCAAAAAGGTTTTCTCTGTCATCAGTGCTGTGACCCTGATGTCCTTAGGGCACAAAGGATCAGGAAGGTATCCTTCAAAGGATCAGGAAGGTATCCTTCAAAGGATCAGGAAGGTATCCTTCTTTCTCCCTCTCCTGCCCCCCCCCCCCCCCATGTTATAACCATTCAGAAATAAAAGTCTGGGCAGAATGCAGAGTTTTAGAGTATTGGAACACTGTATGACTGGTTATGAATGCTAAGGTAGGATAACATTTTGTTCCTAAAGCTGTTTTAGAATTGTGTGGTGTATCTATGAGCCACAGTGAGCAATAACCTGCTCTGATTCTGGGCTTTAGTCACTTAGAATCATAGAATCATGGAATCAACCAGGTTGGAAAAGACCTCAGAAGTCATCAAGTCCAACTTATTAACTAATACCTATGTGGCAGTCCAGGCTGGGTGCCTCCTGTTCCTGCCGCATACAGGATTGGTCTCTTCTCCCAGGCAATCACCACCACAGAATCAGACCCACAGAATCACCAAGGTTGGAAGAGACCTCAAAGATCATCGAGTCCAACCTGTCACCACAGACCTCGTGGCTAAACCATGGCACCAAGTGCCACATCCAGTCCCCTCTTGAACACCTCCAGGGATGGTGATTCCACCACCTCTCTGGGCAGTACATTCCAATGGCCAACAGCTCTCGATGTGAAGAACTTTGTCCTCACCTCCAGCCTAAACTTCCCCTGGCAAAGCTTGAGACTGTGTCTTCTTGTTCTGGGGCTGGTTGCCTGGGAAAAGAGACCAACCCCCAAACTGCACTAGGGGAGGTTTAGGCTCGAGGTGAGGAGAAAGTTCTTCACAGAACCATCCAGGGCAGTGGTGGAGTCCCCATTTCTGGGAGAGTTTAGTCTTGCAGATGTGGTACTGAGAGACATGTCTTTTTGGCAACCTGGAAGTGCCAGGGTGGACTTGATGATCTTAAAGATGTCTTCTAACTCAAACCATTCTATGATTCTATGATTTTAGATGAAAGAAACTTGCAGAATTTTATATTCTTTTGAGTTGCTTTGCCTCCTTCCTTCCTTCCTTCCTTCCTTCCTTCCTTCCTTCCTTCCTTCCTTCCTTCCTTCCTTCCTTCCTTCCTTCCTTCCTTCCTTCCTTCCTTCCTTCCTTCCTTCCTTCCTTCCTTCCTTCCTTCCTTCCTTCCTTCCTTCCTTCCTTCCTTCCTTCCTTCCTTCCTTCCTTCCTTTCTTTCTTTCTTTCTTTCTTTCTTTCTTTCTTTCTTTCTTTCTTTCTTTCTTTCTTTCTTTCTTTCTTTCTTTCTTTCTTTCTTTCTTTCTCTCTTTCTTTCTCTCTTTCTTTCTTTCTTTCTCTCTTTCTTTCTCTCTTTCTTTCTTTCTTTTTCTCTCTCTCTCTTTCTTTCTTTCTCTCTTTCTTTTTCTCTCTCTCTCTTTCTCTCTTTCTTCTTTCTTCATTTTTCTTTCTTCTTTCCTTCTTTCTTTTTTTAAATGATTGTTTTCTGCTTTCTAATTTTAGGGGAGCATTACAAATCAATCTGCCTAACAGGACTGATCAGCTACACATCCTCCAGTATGAACAAAGATGGAAGCTTGCACCAAGTCTCTTCCAGCATCGTCAGGATATATGAAAGAAAGCAATGGATGAAAATATCAATTCATGCTACAAATGAGAGAGGAAATTCTGCAAAGAGCTGCTCTGTGATTTATCTGTGCTGCAGTCTGTGTCTGCTTATGTCTCACCTTCACAGAATCACAGAATGTTAGGGGTTGGAAGGGACCTCGAAAGCTCATCCAGTCCAACACCCTGCCAGAGCAGGATCACCCAGAGCAGGTCACCCAGCAATGCATCTAGGTGGGCTTTGAATATCTCCAGAGAGGGAGAGACTCCACAACCCCCCTGGGCAGCCTTCTCCAGGGCTCTGTCACCTCACAGGGGAAAAATCCTTCCTCCTGTTTCCATGGCACTTCCTCTGCCTCAGCTTCCACCACTGCCCCTTGTGCTGGCATTGGGCATCCCCCAGCAGAGCCTGGCTCCAGCCTCTGGGCATCACCCTGCACATCTTGAGCACCAGCAATGAGGTCACCTCTCAGGCTTCTCCTCTTCAATCTACAGAGCCCTCAGCTCCCTCAGGCTCTCCTCATGAGGAAGATGTTCCACTGCCTTCATCATCTTTGTGGCTCTGTGCTGGGCTCTCTCAAGCAGTTCCCTGAGGTCCTTCTTGAACTGAGGAGCCCAGAACTGGACACAAGATTTCAGATGTGGCCTCCCCAGTGCAGAGTAGAGGGGGAGGAGAACCTCTCCCAACCTACTGACCACAGCTCTTCTAGTCCACCCCAGGATGACATTGGCCTCCTTGGCCACAGCAGCACATTGCCCACAAGATTACCTTGTGCTGGCTCTCTCCTCTCCAAGCAGCCCTGCTTGCCCCTGTGCCAGTTGGTCTGTACTGGCTCCCCAGGGGCATGGATGGATTTCTGCTCAGTGTTGTCAGTCACTTGGATTTCTCTGTTCCCAGGGGTGCCAGCTTGTGACTCCTGACATCACCAGAGGAAAAAAAGCCAGCGCTGGGAAAAGCCACAGCTGACACTCTTAGGTTGCATTAAGGTCCTGGATCTCTCCGGGGGTTAAGTATCATTAGGAATAATGCCAAAGGCACTGTGCATTTGTAAACCAGGTGAGAGAAGGGAGTCAAGGCCTCCAAACATAATCCCCTCTCTTGCTGCCCTTAAAATGGACTGAGGGAAAGAAAGCCTGGTTCAGAACAAAATGCAAATGGTCTCAAGAAGGCAATTCAAACCCATTGCAGCTGGGGGCGGGGGGGAGAGCTGGTGGCTGCCAAGGGCTGAGGGGGGAGTAGGTGAAGCAGACAGACCTGCAGTGAGGAATGTTGTGATTCCCCTTCCCCGCCGGCCTGATGGATGGGCCTGCAACAATAGAAACAAAAGATGGCTTGGATGGGCAGGGAGGTAGCAGAAGCAGGCTGCCACACCTTGCTACCAGCCTTGCACAGCTGCACATATGCCACTGCTGATCCATCAGCCCAGCATGCTGCCCACGACAACTGATCAATCCTCGCCTGCCATGGCTTGGTGTTCACAGCAGCAGACAGGAAGGGAGAGAAATATGCATAATCTACTGGAGGGTGTGTTTCAGTTTCCCTTGCAGTGTCTGGCTTTGGTGGCTTGAAAACTCCACACACACACCCCCAGCAAAAAACCAGCCAGACCAGCTCAGTTAAAAAGCAAATGAAGCTGCATTTACAAGAAAAAAATGCAATTTAAATACGAAATTATATGAATATGTACAAAATATACAATATTTACATATAGACATGTATAGATACATAGATCTATAGCTCTATAGATATATGGATAAACATCTGGGTCAGGGCAATCCCAAACACTGCTATAGGCTGGGCAGCAACTGACTTGAGAGGAGCCCTGAAGAAAAGGCCTTGGGGGTGCTGGTGGAGGAGAAGCTCCACAGGAGCCAGCAGTGAGCACTTGCAGCCCAGAGAGCCAAGCAGAGCCTGGGCTACAGCAAGAGAAGTGTGGCCAGCAGGGCCAGGGAGGGGATTCTGCCCCTCTGCTCCATTCTGCTGAGACCACAGCTGGAGCTCTGGGTCCAGTTCTGGAGCCTCTGTGCCAGGAAATATCTGGAGGTTCTGGAAGATGTCCAGAGAAGGGCCATGAGGATGAGCAGAGGGCTGGAGCTGCTCTGCTCTGGAGACAGCCTGAGAGAGTTGTGGCTATTCAGCATGGAGAAGAGAAGGCTCCAAGGAGACCTAATTGTGGCCTTCCAGCATCTGAAGGAGGCTACAAGAAAGCTGGGGAGGGACTTTTGGGGGTGTCAGGGAGTGATAGGACTGGGGTGAATGGAACAAAATTAGAAATGGGGAGATTGAGATTGGGTGTTAGGAAGAAGTTGTTCCCCATGAGGGTGGTGAGAGCCTGGCACAGGTTACCTAGGGAGGTGGTGGAAGGGTTTTGCAGCCAGGCTGGATGTTGCTGTAAGCGACTTGATGTAGTGTGAGGTGTCCCTGCCCATAGCAGGGGGGTTGGAACTGGCTGATCCTTGAAGTCCCTTCCAACCCTGACAATTCTATGATTTACACTTTATAAACAGCACCAGAACCCCCCTGAACAAAACCAGAGGGCTACTAATAGCTTCCCCCTGCCTGCTCCCTTCCCTCCCTCTGTACACCGGGCAAGACAAAGAGCAGAGAGTTGCTGTTAGTACTTAACCACAAGAAGAACACACTCAAGGTCAGCAAAGCCAGCAGGAGCACAAGTTAATATCTGCTAGAGTGATGGAGGAAGCAAAAAGAGGGAAATTTAGCTTCTACAAACTAACTGTATTAGACATCCACCCAATGGGATTATTTAGAACTTATCATTGTTTTCCTTTTCACATCCAGTGCTATTTATTTACATTCTACCAACTTCTGTTCAAGATCTGTGGAAAATTTTGCATGTACAGCCTAAAACTACCACACTGGCTTGGATTTGTTCGGGTTGTTCTTGTTTTGTTTTGTTTTGGTTTGGTTTGGTTTCGTTTCTTTTCTTTTCTTTTCTTTTCTTTTTTTTTCTTTTCTTTTCTTTTCTTTTCTTTTCTTTTCTTTTCTTTTCTTTTCTTTTCCTTTCTTTTCTTTTCTTTTCTTTTCTTTTCTTTTCTTTTCTTTTCCTTTCTTTTCTTTTCTTTTCTTTTCCTTTCTTCTCTTTTCCTTTCTTTTCTTTTCCTTTCTTCTCTTTTCTTTTCTTTTCTTTTATCTTATTTTTTCTTTTCTTTTCTTTTCTTTTCTTTTCTTTTCTTTTCTTTTCTTTTCTTTTCTTTTCTTTTCTTTTCTTTTATCTTATCTTTTCTTTTCTTTTCTTTTCTTTTCTTTTCTTTTCTTTTCTTTTCTTTTCTTTTCTTTTCTTTTCTTTTCTTTTCTTTTCTTTTCTTTTCTTTTCTTTTTTCTCTCTTCTCTTCTCTCTTCTCTTCTCTTCTCTTCTCTTCTCTTCTCTTCTCTTCTCTTCTCTTCTCTTCTCTTCTCTTCTCTTCTCTTCTCTTCTCTTCTCTTCTCTTCTCTTCTCTTCTCTTCTCTTCTCTTCCCTTCTCTTCTCTTCCCTTCTCTTCTCTTCCCTTCTCTTCCCTCCTCTTCCCTTCTCTTCCCTCCTCTTCCCTCCTCTTCCCTCCTCTTCTCTTCTCTCTTCCCAAACCTTCCCTTCCCAAACCTTCCCAAACCTTCCCAAACCTTCCCCTCCCAAACCTTCCCTTCCCAAACCTTCCCTTCCCAAACCTTCCCTTTCCAAACCTTCCCTTCCCTTTTCCTCACTGACTCTAGGAACCATGACTTTTGCTTCAATAACTATCTCCTTCCCCCAAATCTGGGATATTTGTGTCCTCTCCACACTGCTAAATGCTCTGCTTTTGAGTGAGAATGTAGGGAAACAAATAAGGAAGGAGAGACCTGGTGCAGATGCTGACTGTTCTGAGCAGGAATAGCCTCAAACCAAAAGGGAAAATGGCCAAAGGTTGCCACAGAGGAGCTGCTGCAAATGGATGAGGCAGCCTGGTCTGCCTCCTTTCCAAGAAGAGCTTTGATCAAGTGATTTGTATTGAAAAACAAACTCTTCAAAATAATTTGTAGAGTCTAGACAATAACTGTCACATGAGAGAGAGACTGCATTTTTCAGATCAATAGATGAATTTGCAGCAAACTCTTCTTAGCATTTAGATTAACTGCTGCTGGAATCCACAGGCTCAGCCACTCATTCAGCAAAGACCTTCCTGAAACTATTGCCAGGCTCTTGGCCCACTTCTTCTCTGTTCTAGATATCCTACTGCTAGCAAGCAAAGCAAAATTCTGGGAGACCAAACAATCAAAGCAGAAAATGCTCAGGAGCTCTATGGACAGGGCTTGCTGATTATTTGGGTGCAGCTTTTGCCCTGAGAACCCAGCAGTGTTCTTAATGCTCAGATACAGTTGACATGGTCTACCTGGACCTCTCCAGGCTTTTGACATGGTCCCTCACAGCCTAGAGGGCTAGTGAAGCTGACAAGTTATGGCCTAGAGAAGTGGTCTGTGAAGTGGGTGGGGATCTGGTTGGCAGGCCCTACCCAGAGGGTGGCTCTCAATGGTTCCTTCTCAGAGTGGCAGCCAAGCACAAGTGGGGTTCCCCCAGGCAGCAATGTGATGCCCAGCACTGTTTAATAGCTTCATAAATAATCTGTATGCTGGGATCCAGAGCACCCTGATGGAGGTTGCAGGTGACAGCAAGATGAGTGGGGAGGCTGACACTCTAGGAGAGAAAGCCACCAAGAACATTACAAAGTTCAACAGGGACAAGAGTAGAGTCTTGCACCTGGGAACACATAGCCCGGGAATGCAGCTTAGACTGGGATCCACCTGGCTGGAGAGCAGCCCTGTGGAAAGGGACCTGGGGGACTTGGTGGACAAGCAGCTCAGCATGAGTGCAGAGTGTGCTGCAGCAGCAGAGAAAGCCAACAGGATGCTGTGCTGCAGCAGCAAGGGCATCACCTGCAGAGATCAAGAAGTCATTGTCCCACTCAGCTCAGTGCTGGGCAGCCCACACCTGGAGCACTGCCTGCAGGTTTGGTCTCTGCTGTACAAAAAAGCTGTGGACAGGCTGGAAAGTGTCCAGAGAAGGGCCAGGAGAGTGCTCAGAGGCCTGGCAGCCCTTCTGTGTGAGGCAAGGCTGAGAGCTGAGTGTGTTCAGCCTGGAGAAGAGAAGGCTCAGGGCAGACCTCATCACCATGGAGCAGCAGCTAAAGGGAGGAAGCCAGGAGGATGGAGACTCCCTGTGTCCAAGGAGCCCCATGGGAAAGACAAGGGGGGATGGGGACAAGGCACTGCTGGGGACATTCCCATGGGACTGCAGGAGAAAATGTTTGCCCCTGAGAGCAGTCAGAGACTGGAATCATCTCCCAGGGGCAGCAGTGGAGTGCCCTCCATGGGGCAGTTGGAAGGCTCAGCTTGGCAGGGTGCTGGGCAGCTCCTTTCAGCTCTGCTGTTAGCTGCAGAGGTTGGAGCAGGTGCTCCCTGGGGTGATTCTCGAAGAGCAGCCTGAAAAGGTGCCACAAAGGAAAACCAAGGAGAAGCCTTGACACTTCAAAAATGATCCAGCTGCCCACTGCCATCAGTGGGAACTCAGTGCTGGCTGCAAGGCCAGGCTCTGCCCGCTGGAAATCTGCAAGTTTGGTTCCATTTTGCCCGTGGATTTAATCCGTCTGCAAATTGTTCGGTGGGTAGCAGCGGACAATGCCCTCCTGGGAGCTGTGAGGTATGTGTGTTCAACAGTGGAGAATAAACACAAGATTTTATTACAAAATGCCACTGCTGCTCCTGGCATGAGTAATTTGTGCACCTGCATTTTTAAAATGTTTCAAAGTTTTCCCCCTTTGTGGATTCAGAGGCAGCACACATTGTCTGCCAGGCTGCCACAACACACTATTTGCACACTGGGGCACGTCAGCCCTTGTTATCCAGAAGCCAGTGTTTTCTGAGCAAATAGCAACTGAAAATGACAATGGTGCACTCCAGACGAGGGAGAAAGACAGTGGTGGCTCCTTATGGCCTGGTAATGCAAGATGAGCAGCAAACAAGGCCAAGTGCTGGGTCCTGCACTTGGGTCACAGCAGCCCCAGGAATGCTCCAGGCTTGGGGCAGAGTGGCTGGAAACTATCCAGCAGGAAAGGACCTGGGGGTGCTGGCTGACATGAGCCAGGGTATGCCCAGGTAGGCAAGAAGGCCACCAGCAGCCTGGCCTGGATCAGCAATGGTGTAGCCAGCAGGAGCAAGCCAGGGATTGTCCTCCTGTGCTGGGCACTGGGGAGGCCAAAGCTTGAGTGCACTCCAGACAAGGGAGAAAGACAGTGGCTCCTTATGGCCTGGTAATGTGAGGAGAAGGTTCTTCAGAGAGAGGGCTGTTGGCCATTGGAATGTGCTGCCCAGGGAGGTGGTGGAGTGCCCAACCCTGGAGGTGTTCAAAAAGGGATTGGATGTGGCACATGAAGTCATGGTTTCGTAGTCATGAGGTGTTGGGTGATAGGTTGGATTTGATGACCTCTGAGGTCTTTTCCAACCTTATTGATTCTATGATTCTATGAGAAGGAAACAAGGCCAAGTGCTGGGTCCTGCACTTGGGTCACAACTCCATGAATGCTCCAGGCTTGGGGCAGGGTGGCTGGAAACTGCCCAGCAGAGAAAGACCTGGGGGTGTTGGTCAACAGCCAGTTGAACACAAGCCAGTATGTGCCCGGGTGGGCAAGAAGGCCACCAGCAGCCTGGCCTGGATCAGCAATAGTGTGGCCAGCAGGAGCAGGGCAGGGATTGCCCTTTTGCACTCAGCACTGATGAGGCCACAGGTTGAGTGCTGGGTTCAGGTTTGGGTCCCCATTCCAAGAAAAACATTGAGAGGCTGGAGCAGGTCCAGAGAAGAGCAACCAAGCTGGGGAAGGGTCTGGAGAAGAGGGCTGGGGAGGAGCAGCTGAGGGAGCTGGGGGTGTTGAGTGTGGAGAAGAGGAGGCTGAGGGAGACCTCCTTGCTCTCTGCAGCTCCCTAAGAGGAGGCTGCAGGGAGGTGGGGGTTGGGCTCTGCTCCCTAGGCTCAGGTGACAGAAGGAGAGGAAATGGCCTGGAATTGTGCCAGGGGAGGCTTAGGTTGGAGATGAGGAAATTTTTCTTTGCTGCAAGAGTGGTCAGGGCTTGGCACAGGCTGCCCAGGGAGGTGCTGGAGTCCCCATCCCTGGAGGGGATGTTCAAACAACCTGTGGCCATGGCACTTGGGGCCATGGTTTAGTGGCCATGGTGGTGTTGGGTCAACAGTTGGACTCGATGATCTTTGAGTTCTTTTCCAACTACAACCATTCAACATGGGGCTCAAATCCAAATTCTGAGTGGGGTTTCAGAGGGGACAGAGGCCCAAGGAAACAAAGAAGTGATTGCATCTCTCAGGACAGCACTTGCTCCAACACTCTGTCCCACATTTGAGCACATTCCTCACTGCAATGTGCCTGGATCTGCAAGTGTGGGGAATGAGAGGCCGGGTCTGGAGCCTGAAATCCTCTCTCTGGTGCAGTACTGCACAGCCAGAGTGCTGGGCCAGCCATAGACAGCATTAAATGTAGAGTCCTGAATAATTACTAGTGTGCTTTAAATACACTGTCACCTTCTGGAAGGCTGGGGACCCAGGGGACCTTGACTGGCTGATCAAGGTTTGGAGCAGGTAGGGGAATTAGGACATTTTAGTTAGTTTAGGCTTAGTAATTTAATTTTTAATAGTTATTCTGCAGGTGTCTAAAGTCAGCTCTGTATATACAATTTTTAAGCAAAAATTTCCCTTGTGCTTCCTGTAATCTCTCTGAAATGTTCCTTGAGTCTCTCAGAACTCCCTCATTCAAATATGTAAAGTGCATAATTCCAAGCAATCTTGCATATTGGTACATCTTAAAGACATTTTATCACCTCAAAGTCCTAGATCACCCAATTCCCTCGTTGGCAACGGGGTTTAGGCAAAAAGGGATTGAGATCTCGCGTTGAACCAGTCTGATCACCAGGAGACTCCCTCCAAAGGCAGTCCCAAGCAGGTGACTTTGCAGCATGTTTATTTAAGAGGTACTGCAAGTGCTGACGGAGAGCTGGAGCTGATGGAATTGCCGTGGATGAAGTTTTGATCTCTGCATTGGAGAAGGGTTGGAGGGGCCAAGCTTACACAACCAGCTTGCAGTTTCCAAGGCTGGGGACAGAGTGGCTGGAGAGCAGCCAGGTAGAAAGGGACCTGGGGGTATTGGGTGACAGCAGCTGAACATGAGACCATAGTGTGCCAAGAGGGCCAAGAAGGCCAATGGCATCCTGGCCTGCATCAGGAAGAGTGTGGCCAGTAGGAGCAGGGAAGTCATTGTGCCCTGTGTTCAGCACTGCTGAGGCCACACCTTGAGTTCTGTGTCCAGTTCTGGGATCCTCAGTTTAAGAAGGATATTGAGACACTTGAAGGTGTCCAGAGAAGGGCCAACGAGGGTGGGGAGGGGTGTGGAGCACAGCCCTGTGAGGAGAGGCTGAGGGAGCTGGGGTTGCTTAGCCTGGAGCAGAGGAGGCTCAGGGGAGACCTTCTTGCTGTCTACAACTCCCTGCAGGGAGGTTGTAGCCAGGTGGGGGTTGGTCTCTTCTCCCAGGCAAGCAGCACCAGAACAAGAGGACACAGTCTCAAGCTGTGCCAAGGGAAGTTCAGGCTGGAGGTGAGGAGAAAGTTCTTCCCAGAAGGAGTAATTTGCCATTGGGATGTGCTGCCCAGGGAGGTGGTGGAGTGCCCAACCCTGGAGGTGTTCAAAAGGGGATTGGATGTGGCACATGGAGCCATGGTTTAGTTGTCAGGAAGTGTTGGGTGACAGGTTGGACTTGATGATCTCTGAGGTCTTTTCCAACCTTATTGATTCTATGATTCTATGATCTCTGTGACACACAGACACTGAGAGGATCAGATGTGTGAAGCTGTGTGCTCTTGCACTCCAACTTGACATTTCAAATAGTGCAAAACTGTGGATCTGGAAACAGAGGGCAAACATGGCAGGAAATCAGACACCTTTGCCATGAGGGCCAAGTGACTGCCTCCGACACTCCATCCATATCTGACCACAAGGTGCACAACAATATGTTCAGGTCTGTCCCTTCTTCTTTGTGTTTTATTGAAGATTAGGATCAGAAATGCAGAGCCTCATTCCTTCCCTTTTTTTGTCATGATGAGCTGAAAGGAATGATCAAGGCATGAGAATGAAGTGAAATCAATGAAATGGGAAATCACTGAGCCTCAGTCTCAATACAGAGCAGCTGTTTTCTTTAAGCCCACTTTTGAGGCTGTTAAAGTTACCACTCTAAAGCTCTAGGAGAAGGATGCTACTGGCATACTACTTCTAGCACACAAAATGAGTACTATCTCTTTACTGGAAAACCCTCCTAGAACCAGGGCAAATACAACTCCTCTGCTCCTGCAAGGCTGCAGTCCAAAGCTGATCAACAACCCTAGCAGAAAAGCCTTTCTCAGGCATTTGTGTCCTCTAATGAACACCTTCCAGGTGTGTGTGTGCACATGTGTATCACAAGGAGCAGAGAAGATGCTGAGCAAGGGAATGGTGTGAGTATAGTAGGGGCTGGAGCGCAACCAAACTCTTGCTGAGGATGGCACTTGCAACCCAGAGAGCAAATCACATCCTGGGCTGCATCAAGAGAATCGTGACCAGCAGGTCGAGGGAGGTGATGCTCCCCATCTGCTCCACTCTGCTGAGACCACAGCTGGAGCTCTGGGTCCAGTTCTGGAGCCTCTATTACAGGAAGGATCTGGAGGTGCTGGGAGGTGCCCAGAGAAGGGCCACGAGGATGAGCAGAGGGCTGGAGCTGCTTGGCTATGGAGACAGACTGAGAGAGTTGGGGTTGTGCAGTGTGTAGAAGAGAAGGCTCCCAGGAGACCTAATTGTGGCCTTCAGTATCTGAAGAGGGCTACAAGAAAGCTGGGGAGGGACTTTTGAGGGTGTCAGGGAGTGATAGGACTGGGGGAAATGGAACAAAACTAGAAATGGGGAGATTGAGATTGGATGTTAGGAAGAAGTTGTTCCCCATGAGGGTGGTGAGAGCCTGGCACAGGTTGCCCAGGGAGGTGGTGGAAGCCTCCTGCCTGGAGATTTTTTCAGCCAGGCTGGATGTGGCTGTGAGCAACCTGCTGTAGTGTGAGGTGTCCCTGCCCATGGCAGGGAGGTTGGAACTGGCTGAGCCTTGAGGTCCCTTCCAACCCTGACAATTCTGTGAATCTATGACACAAGCACTCAGTCAGAGAGTGACTCTGGAAGGTTTCCACTTAGACATCAGTCACCTCCTCTGCCAGATACTAAATCCATTAATAAGAAAATAAAAGGAAGTGTATATAGAGAGAATAAAGGACTTCTGGAGAAGGGAACAAACAAATAGGACTGCAGGAAAAAGAGGTGAACCTGGCTGAGGAGTGAGCGGTGATGTCTCTTCTGTATGTTGGGAAAGGCAAATAGAAAACAGAGAGAGGCTAGGAAAGGAAGTGGGGTGAGGAGGGAGCTGCATTTCTCACAGTGTTCAAACAGCAATCCCAGATGGTGGGGCACCAACATTTCCAAGCACACTGCAGGGTGCAGAGGTCAAGCTGGTTGGGCCACGAAAGATCCCTCCAGTGTTTTTCTCCCAGACACCCTGACTCTCGCTCAAGGAGTGGCTGTAACCAGAAACACCAGGCAGTAAAATGACTGGGGCATGGTGGAAAGGCAAGGCAAAACCAGGGAAATGGCTGAGAATGCAAACAGCCAGGTGAACAAAGCAGCTTGAGGAAGGTGTATCCAAAGCAAGTCAAGCAAATAAAGAAGATCTCACATCCTTGCACAGCGGTGACAGCTGAGAAAAAAACCTCACTATGGCCAATAAAGAAGTAGCCAACTCTGGTGTGCTTTCACGTGGACAGTGCAAAGAATGCACCTCAGACAATAGAATAAAGCTGTGACAAGGAATAACCATGGACAAAAAGAGAGGCATGCTGAGCAAAAGTAATTTGCAGTCTGTAAAATAAAGGAAAAAGGAAAACAGAGAAGCAAAGAAGAGAAATGAGAGTCCCTCCAGGTGAGAATGAAGCCAGTCTCTAAACACCTGACTTCTGCTCAGTTGCTCTCTGGGACAGGACAAGGGGCAATGGATATAAATCCCAGCACAGGAGGTTCCAGCTCAACATGAGGAGGAACTTCTGCACTGTGAGGGTCACAGAGCCCTGGAGCAGGCAGCCCAGAGAGGTTGTGGAGTCTCCTTCTCTCCAGGCTTTCAAGACCAATCTGGATGTGTTCCTGTGTGACCTGCACTAGATTTCATGCTCTGGCAGGGGGCTTGGAGTTGATGATCTCCAGAGGTCCTTTCCAACCCCTAACATCCTGTGAGCCTGTGACTGGAAAATCTGACTTCTCTGCACTTTGAAGCTGGGAAACACAAATATAAGTTAATTTTGCATGAAATTTCTGGAAATGCAGCCAGCCAACAAAACCAACAAGATGAGGCACTTTGCCTGGCCAAGCACAACTTTGCACAGGACTCTATTTGCTATCCTACCCAAACCACTCCTCACATCACTAACACCTCCCTCCATGGTGGGCTGCTCTTCACAGGCTCACAGGCTCACAGGATGTTAGGGGTTGGAAGGGAGCTCAGGGGATCATCGAGTCCAAGCCCCCTGCCAGAACAGGAGCATAGAATCCAGCACAGGTTACACAGGAACACATCCAGACAAGACATGAAAGTCTCCAGAGAAGGAGACTCCACACCCTCTCTGGGCAGCCTGCTCCAGGGCTCTGGGACCCTCACAGTGAAGAAGTTCCTCCTCATGTTGAGCTGGAACCTCTTGTGCTGTAGTTTATATCCATTGCCCCTTGTCCTATCCCAGAGAGCAACTGAGCAGAGCCTGTCCCCTCCCTCCTGACCCCCAGACCTCAAATATTTATAGACATTTATTAAATCCCCTCTCAGTCTTCTCTCTTGGAGCATTTGTGTGTGGAGCAAAGGCTGCCAAGGATGCTGCTCAGTACTGATAGTCCCAGAGAATCAGCCCTGACAAATGCACAGTCTGAGCAAGTGTGTTAAGTAATTTCAAACAAATATGTTTGAAGCCAGTGCAATCTGCCCTCAGATATTCTGCAGGCAGAAGGAAAAAAAAGAAAGAAAGAAAGAAAGAAAAGTAGGCTAAATTCATCAGATTAATTATTCATTGCAAATTCTCTCAGCTCTATCATTGAGGTCAACAGAAGAAGTGCCACTGAGTAACATGGGATGTGGGCTCCGAACGTGTCTAATGCTCCTTTGCTCTGCAAACATGAGCAGCTCTGCTGGCTTCTGAGGGACAGGCAGGAGCAACCAAACAAGCAGAGGTCCATGCAAAGGAGCAGTTTTGTTTCACAAAGACTGATTTCTGCTTCAATCCATGAGGGACTGTGCCCCATATTCTGCTCTGAGCTTTATGTTCGGATGGACTGAAATGCTCAAGTCTCATTTGTCTGAGTTCAGATCCAGGCACATGCATGCACAGAGACACACAGAAATATCTACATCTATTTATATGTATCCTCCTGAGAGCAGGCAGAGATTGGAATCATCTCCCAAGGGAAGCAGTGGAGTCCCCTCCATGAGGCAGTTTGAAGGCTCAGCTTGGCAGCTTATCACCATGGAGTAGCAGCTAAAGGGAGGCTGCCAGGGGGATGGAGACTCCCTGTGTCCAAGGAGACCCATCGGAAAGACAAGGGGGGATGGGGACAAGGGACTGCTGGGGACATTCCCATGGGACTGCAGGAGAAAATGTTTCCCTCTGAGAACAGTCAGAGACTGGAATCATCTCCCAAGGGCAGCAGTGGAGTGCCCTCCATGGGGCAGTTGGAAGGCTCAGCTTGGCAGGGTGCTGGGCCAGCTCCTTTCAGCTCTGCTGTTAGCTGGAGAGGTTGGAGCAGATGCTCCCTGGGGTCCCTTCCAACCTGGCACTCTGGGATTCTGTGATTTAAACACTTTTATCATGTGTTTTTGCATCAGAATTCTCCAAAATGATTACTTTGATGCCAAACCATAACCTAAAGATGCTTTCTCAAAGGCTTGTGACCTAATTGTTCAAGCAAGGTCTGAACTGTCTGACTTCATAGCAAAAGCCCAAAGTTAGGCAGTTTGGAAGGGGGAGGGGGACGGGCTGCATTGCAAACACTTTACACAGCTGTTCAAATGAAAACACAGAACACTTGAGGCCTCCATCTGAAGAACCACCATGCTCTGTGTACTCCACAGAGGTCTTTCAGTCACTGCTGTACACCTGTACTTTTTAGACCCATGAATTATGTGCCTGAGCAATGTAATTATAACCTAAGCCATAGCCTCTGATTAAATACATCAGCCAAGATTCCTGTTTATTTTAACCGCCTCCAGTTATCCAGCCCAATCCAGCCCCCAGAACACAGGAAAAGACTTTCCTGCAGGGTCCCTTCATTTTTTCCCACCCTCTCCATGTAAAATCAGAGTGAAGATTGGTACTGGGGGAGGGAGCAGAAGGAAAATAAGCAAGGGGGGGGATTGTAATTGGAGGTGGCATGAAGAACATGGCCTCTCCGCTTCTCTCTCTACAGTTAGAGCCCTCAGGGGGATTTAAAGGCCACAGACGATGTAGGTCTTCTTCTTGAACCACTGTGAACTTTATCTGCTTGGGTTTAGTATCACTAAATGTGTATTAATGTCAAAGATTGTTTGTGTGGATTATTTATAAGGCATTCACTTCAAATTAGTGCTGCTTAAAGTGTGTGAGTTCATCACTTGCCAACAGCAGATGCAGACTGCAGCAACTGCAAGAGCAGCGGCTCCAGAGATGTGCATACAACAGCTGGATGCAGATCAATAATAGAAGCATTAAACCATGGCCTTGTTTAGAAGCAATTCTTTACTTCAGAGAGAGATTTTATTCCACATTAATAGTACCTTAAGTGAAATGATAGGAGACGTAGGAGGGTGCACCTCAAAGTGGTGCTCTGGGACTTGCACGCTCTTGGCTGCCTGTTACTAGCACAGCTTCTCCTCCTGCTGGAGTTCTGCATGTCTCCCCTTCACCTCCTGCCCCACCACAGGAAGCACCTTGCTGTGAGTGTGTGTGGGCTATCAGGCTGCCTCCTTTAGTAGCAACTAGCCACCTTGCTCTGTGGTGTCTACATCTTTTACTCCAAGTCCTCATGATGGTCTATTTCTTCACTGAGAGAGTCATTCATCATTGGAATGTGCTGCCCAGGGAGGTGGTGGAGTCCCCATCCCTGGAGGTGTTCAAGAGGGGATTGGATGTGGCACTTGGTGCCATGGTTTAGTCATGAGGTCTGTGGTGACAGGTTGGACTCGATGATCTTTGAGGTCTCTTCCAACCTTGGTGATACTGTGATACGGTGATACTGTGATACTCCATGTGCAAGGGAATCTGTGCTCTTCTGCACCTGAATAAAGAGCCATCATAGAATCATAGAATCATACAGTCAATAAAGTTGGAAAATACCTCAAAGATCATCAAGTCCAACCTATCACCCAAGACCTCATGACTACTAAACCATGGCACCAAGTGTCACGTCCGATTCCCTCTTGAACACCTATCATAGAATAATCCCAGAAGGGTTTGGGTTAGAAGGGACCTTAAAGGTTATCCAGTTCCAATCCTCCTGCTGTGGGCAGGGACATATTCCACCAGCCCAGCTTGCTCAAGGGCTTGTCCAACCTGGCCTTGAACTCCTGGCCAGGGAGGAGGCACCCACAGCCTTCCTAGCCAACCCGTTTCAGTGTCTCACCACCCTCACTGGAAAGAATTACTTTCTAAGCTCCAGTCTAAATCTCCCCTCCTCCAGATTCAATCCCTTCCTCCTCATCCTATTACAACAAACTATTGTAAAAAGCCCCTTCCCATTTTTCCTGTAGCCCTCTTCAGGTTCTGGAAGGCTGCTCTTGGGTCTCCCAGCAGCTTTCTCTTCTCCTTAGAGCAGCCTTCCAGTACCAGAAGGGGGCCTATGAGAAAGCTTGGAGTGGGACTTTTGAGAAGGCTTTGTAGTGGTAGGACAAGGGGCAATGGATTGAAGATGGAAGAGGGGAGGTTTAGAATACATAGAATACATAGAATACATAGAATAAATAGAATAAACCAGGTTGGAAGAGACCTTCAAGATCATCGCGTCCAACCCATCAACCAATCCAACACCGCCCAAGCAACTAACCCACAGCACCAAGTACCCCGTCAAGTCTCCTCCTAAAAACCTCCAGTGATGGCGACTCCACCACCTCCCCAGGCAGCCCATTCCAATGTGCAATCACTCTTTCTGTATAGAACTTTTTTCTAACATCCAGCCTGTATCTCCCCTGGCGCAGCCTGAGACTGTGTCCTCTTGTTCTGGTACTGCTTGCCTGGGAGAAGAGACCAACATCCGTCTGTCTACAACCTCCCTTCAGGTAGTTGTAGAGAGTAATAAGGTCACCCCTCAGTCTCCTCTTCTCCAGGCTAAGCAACCCCAGCTCCCTCAGCCTCTCCTCATAGAGTGGATGTTAGGAAGAAATTCTTTCCAGTGAGGGTGATGAGACCCTGGAACAGGCTGCCCAGGGAGGCTGTGGATGTCTCTTCCCTGAAGATGTTCAAGGCCAGGCTGGATGAGGCCTTGAGCAAGCTGGGCTGGTGGGAGGTGTCCCTGCCTCCTAACCCAAACCATTCTGGCATTCTATGAATCCATGATTCTCCTCACTGTGGCTCTTCGGCACAGACCCTGAGCACAGCCCAAAAGCAGTGAACAGCTTAAACTTTCTTCCTGCTCAGACAGAACACTAATTTTGGGGTCCAAATTTAAACTTGGCTTTCTGTTGAGCATGTGGGATGAGTCTTGGCACCGAGGCTCCTGGTGCTGGAAGTGCTCTGCATTGTCTCCAACATCTGCCTAAGGAATATCTTTCCAATCACCAGCAGATTAGCTGAAACAGTTCTATTTAGCTATATAGTGATTGTTTCTGTTACAGCCAGGCTGCCTTTGCAAAGCCAGATGTGTTCAGCAGCCTAAGCTCCCCCAGTCTGAGTGTTGACTGACACAGCTGTGAGAAAACCTCAGAGAACAACCTCCCTTTCAAGCACTGATTCATTAGTTTTAGGCAATTAAATTGTGTTTGGAAGTTCTTGGTACTTCCCAGCAACACTACCTGTGAAAGAGTCTATTGAAAACCAGCACTGGTGCCCCTTACATTGGCCTGGGAAGGTCTTTCAGCCATGTGAGAGGAGATCTTACCAGTTCTTATATATATCTGAAGGGTGGGAGTCAAGAGGAAGGGGCCAGGCTCTTTGAAGTGGTGCTCTATGATAGGACATGGGGCAACGGGCACAAACTAGGACACAGGAGGTTCCACCTAAACATCAGTTCAGGAAAGATGTTGAGATGCTGGAAGGTATCCAGAGAAAGGCAACAAAGCTGGGGAGGGGACTGGAGCACAGCCCTGTGAGGAGAGGGTGAGGGAGCTGGGGTTGCTTAGCCTGCAGAAGAGGAGGCTCAGGGGAGACCTTCTTGCTCTCTCCAACTCCTTGAAGGGAGGTTGTAGCCAGGAGGGGGTTGGTCTCTTCTCCTAGGTGAGCAGCGCCTGAACAAGAGGACACAGTCTCAAGCTGTGCCAGGGAAGTTTGGGCTGGAGGTGAGGAGAAAGTTCTTCCCAGAAAGAGTAATTGGCCATTGGGATGTGCTGCCCAGGGAGGTGGTGGAGTCACCATCCCTGGAGGTGTTTAGGAAGAGACTGGATGGGGCACTTGGTGCCATGGTTTAGTTGATTAGATGGTGTTGGGTGATAGGTTGGACTTGGTGATCTCAAAGGTCTTTTCCAAATTGTTAATTCTGTTCTATTCTTCTATTCAGTTCTATCAGGAAAAACTTCTTTGCTGTAAGGGTGACAGAGCCCTGGATCAGGCTGCCCATAGAGGTTGTGAAGTCTCCTTCTCTGGAAACTTTCAAAACCCATTTGGATGTGTTCCTGTGTGGCCTCTTCTAGGTGATCCTGCTTTGGCAGAGGGGTTGGACTCAGTCTTCAGAGGTCAATTCCAAACCCTACCATTCCATGATTCTATATCTTGCAGTTTACTTCAGAAGACAGAACATCCCCACAATCTTATTCCTATTTTTCCTCCCTCACTTTTTCCCTGTTGCCTCCCAATCTCCTTGTCTCCTACTGTTTCTTACTCCTCCTCTTCATCTTTCTGCAGTTTCTCTGGCACCTCTTCCCTTGTTTAGCATCCCTTATTTTTCCTTTCCAAGCTGTATCCTTCTCTTTGTCTTTCATTGCCTTTTTATTTTGCTCTTGAGAACGACATGGGTTTTCACTGAGAATACAAACAAGGCCCAAGCACCTTCCAGAAGGATTTCGAGGTGCTGAGTGGGTGTTTGTTTGCTGCAGGGCTCACTTTGTTTGTGGGGACCCTGAGGATCAGCTGGCAGGAGCAGCTCCTTCTTTTGCTCCTTAGCTGCCAGCAGCCATCTGCAGACCTTCCTCCCTGTACATACAGCCACAGTTCTCATAGGATCATAGAATTGTTCTGGTTGGAAAAGACCTCCAGGAGTTCAACCATCCACCTAACACCACCACAGCTATTAAGACATCCCCCAGAGCTGTAGGCTGGATTTATTCAGAGCCATAGACTCTACTAAGGGTCTGAACTGGCAAAACCCAGAGCTTGCCTCAAAGATCTGGAGTGCCCATCCCCTCATATGATTTCCTGGGGAGATATGGACTCTTTTCACCTCTGAGGAGCTAATCAGGACCTTGCAGGATGACACTTGCTGCAGTAGGTATTGCTGCATCAAGCAATTAATAAAGGTGATTACTCCTCTGAGCTAAATATGGTATATTACGGTGTTGTGCTTCATTTATATTACCCTCATGGCAAATGGGTCAGAGAGATCCTCTCACATACTTTTGAGGAGTGACTCTTTATGCTAATTAATGGTATCAATATGCACATGGCCATGCTGCTGTGATTAGCACAGTGGATAGCACAACTGGAAGAACCTGTCTGGGAGCAACCAAGGCAGTGGATACGTGCTTCGAGCTGCATGAAAACCCTGCAGCTAAAGCCAAGGAGGTTCAGTTGCAATCTTCTCAACCTGAGACAAGCACACTCAAGGCTTACAGATGTTTTGGTGAAGCCAGGGTCTGTTTGCTGTGATCTGGACAGATATATGAACAGTGAGTGAAGCTTGGCATTACGAAAGGAGCTGACCTAGAGCGAGCTGGGCTGCGGTTTGCAAAGGTTTGAGGATGGATTTCAGAAGAGGCCTCAGAAGTTGCCAAACATAAGGCAAGCAAAATGGAAGGAATAAAGCTGTGGAAGCTCTGCAAAGTCAGCCCAAGATGTTGTGCACAGCTGCACTAGGTCTGTAAAGAGAAGCTGACACGCAGGCTATCAGCTCCCTGTCAGCTGATACCTCTCCAGGAAACAATGCACAGGTTTTTATGGGCCAGATCCACAGCTGAGTAAAACTGATGCAACCCCACTGGAGTCACCAGGGACCAGCCAGCTTACATCAGCTATCTGTCCTGCCCAGCACCAATTGCATTTTCACAGTTCCAGTATCCAAAAGGAGTGAACCTGATGTGTGTGTGGTCATTGGGTGTCCTCATTGCATGAATTGATGTGGATGACTTTAAGATCTTTTCTTTGGTCCAACTTCCCACTTTCTGGCCACAAGCTTCCAGTTTGCTGCAGCCAGGCAGGCCCTGGTAGATGCCTACACGAACATCTATTCAACAGGGATCCTTCCTTACAAAACACATTGCAAAAATCAATGATCTGTCACAGAATCACAGAGCATTAGGGGTTGGAAGGGACCTCAAAAGCCCATCTTGTCCAATCCCCCTGCCAGAGCAGGATCACCTAGGGCAGGTCACACAAGAATGAATCCAGGTGAGTTTTTAATGTCTCCAGAGAAGGAGACTTCACAACCTTTCTGGGCAGCCTATTCCAGTGTTTTGTCACCCTCACAGAGAAAAAATGTTTCCTTATGTTCCTGTGGCACCTCCTCTGCTCTAGCTTGCACCCCTTGCCCATTGTCCTGTCCTTGGACATCCCTGAGCAGAGCCTGGCTCTGTCCTCCTGACATGGCCCTGCAAATCTTTATCAACAGGAATGAGGGCAGCCCTCAGGCTGCTCTGCTCCAAGCCCCAGCTTCCTCAGCCTGTCCTCTCAGGGAGATGTTCCACTGCCTGCAGCAGCTTTGTGGCTCTGTGCTGGACTCTTGCAAGCAGTTTCCTGTCCTTCTGGAGCTCAGGGGCCCAGGACTGGACACAGTATTCCAGAGGCTATCAGGAGAAGGAGCATCCCATGGTATATTTTTATCCATTCTAGGCACAATGGCATGTAATTCCCCCTCAGTTTAGGAAAGATGTTGAGTTGCTGGAAGGTGTCCAGAGAAGGGCAACAAAGCTGGGGAGGGGTTTGGAGCACAGCCCTGTGAGGAGAGGCTGAGGGAGCTGGGGTTGCTTAGCCTGGAGAAGCAGAGGCTCAGGGCAGATCTCATTGCTGCCTACAACTCCCTGAAGGGAGGTTGTAGCCAGGTGGGGGTTGGTCTCTTCTCCCAGGTAAGCAGCACCAGAACAAGAGGACACAGTCTCAAGCTGTGCCAGGGGAGGTTTAGACTGGATGTTAGGAAAAAGTTCTTCCCAGCAAGAGAGATTGGCCATTGGGATGTGCTGCCCATGGAGGTGGTGGAGTCACCATCCCTGGAGGTGTTTAAGAAGAGACTGGATGGGGTGCTTGGTGCCATGGTTTAGTTGATCAGATGGTGCTGGGTGATAGGTTGGACTCGATGATCTCTGAGGTCTCCTCCAACCTGGTTAATTCAATTCAATTCCATTCAATTCAATTCAATTCAGTTCAATTCAATTCAACTCCTATTCTATTCTATTCTATTCTATTCTATTCTATTCTATTCTATTCTATTCTATTCTATTCTATTCTTATAAAACAAACATGGACACTGGAAATTCCTTTCTCATCTCAGAGTGGCTAAATTGTTCCATTTATCTTTACAAGGGATCAGGCCCTTTACATCTCTAAAATCTGGGCACAAGGCACCCAGGGAGATAGCAATTGTTAACCTGGAGCTCTCCCTACAACTCTGAATTTCCTTGGATCCTCGGTGATAGGTTAACCACTTCAGGTTAATCACTTCAACGTTTTGTGCAATGAAACTGCACTGATTTTGTGCAGGGCTCATCTGCAGGATGTAACAATACCCAGAGCTGTGAGCCAATTTCGCAGAGGTCTCTACCTGCTGCAACACCTTAGCACAAGGGTGTGATTTAAAGGCAATGTGGCAGCTTTAATGCAGGATTTCCTTGCTTTCCTAGGTTTAAGCCTCAGCCTTAATGGTATAACTTGCATTGACATTGTTTCAGTTTGTTTTGACATCATAATTGAGTCTAATCTCCACAGACTTGCACTGCAGTCTTATTTCCTGTTGTAGTCTCGCAGTGTGATTTTACCCTAGGAGCACTGGAGTGAGGTCTTCTCCAAGCCACTCTTGCAAATCACATCGTGTGTGTAGCACTGCCTCATGATGGGTTAGTAAGAAGATCAACAAATAT
The DNA here is from genome assembly GCF_014839835.1 of Dryobates pubescens. Classification (NCBI taxonomy): domain Eukaryota; kingdom Metazoa; phylum Chordata; class Aves; order Piciformes; family Picidae; genus Dryobates; species Dryobates pubescens. The sequence goes on along the minus strand of NC_071614.1, from coordinate 11,871,844 downwards.
GGAATGGAATGGAATGGAATGGAATAGAATAGAATAGAATAGAATTAACCACGTTGGAAAAGACCTTTGAGATCATCAAGTCCAACCTATCACCCAACACCATCTAATCAACTCAACCATGGCACCAAGTGCCCCATCCAGTCTCTTCCTAAACACCTCCAGGGATGGTGACTCCACCACCTCTGTGGGCAGCACATCCCAATGGCCAATCTCTCTTCTGTGAAGAACTTCTTCCTAACATCCAGCCTAAACCTCCCCTGGCACAGCTTGAGACTGTGTCCTCTTGTTCTGCTGATGGGTGCCTGGGAGAAGAGACCAACCTTTACCTGGCTACAACCTCCCTTCAGGGAGTTGTAGAGAGCAAGAAGGTCTCCCCTGAGCCTTCTCCTCTCCAGGCTGAACACCCCCAGCTCCCTCAGCCTCTCCTCACAGGGCTGTGCTCCAGACCCCTCCCCAGCTTTGTTGCCTTTCTCTGGACACCTTCCAGCAATTCAACATCTTTCCTAAACTGAGGGGCCCAGATCTTCCCTGCAATGCTTTTGGCCATTTTAAGCAGCTGAATAGGAGCCAGGAGTGTGCCCAATTGGCCAAGAAAGCCAATGGAATCCTGGCTTGTATTAAATATGCTGTGTCCAGCAGGAGCAGGGAGGGGATTGCCTTCTTGTACTCAGTTCTGGTGAGGCCACACCTTGAGTACTGTGTCCTGTTTTGGGCACTTCAGTACAAGAGAGATGTGGAGGTGCTGGAGCCATGGCAGAGGAAGCCAAGGAAGCTGTGAAGGGCCTGGAGAATAAATCTGATGGAGAGCATCTGAAGGAGCTGGGGATGGTTAGTTTGGAAAAGAGAAGGCTGAGGGGATGGCTCCTGGCTCTCTACAACTACCTGAAAGGAGGTTGCGGAGAGGTTGGTGCTGGTCTCTTCTCCCAGGTAATTAATGACAGAACAAGAGGGAATGGCCTCAAGCTGTGACTGGGGAGGTTTAGACTGGACGTTAGGAAGCATTTTTCCCAGCAAGAGTGGTCATGGATTGGAATGTTCTTCCCAGAGAGATGTTAGAGACACCAAGCTTGCTAAACCATAGCTTGGGGCAATGGTTTAGGGGAGAACCTTGTAGAGCAGGGTTCTCAGTTGGACTTGGTGATCCTGAGAGGCTTTTCCAACCTGAATGCTTCTGTCATTCTATCATTCTGTGTGATCTTAATCTCCAATTGTAATGACCTCATAATGCCATCAAGCAATTACCATTAGAGATTGGAATGGTGTTATGTAGGAACTTCTGTGCTGCCTCATTAGGTGACATCTTTTGCTGCGTCCCACCTCTCACTTAAATACATCACATCTACTGGATATCTGCTGCTCTTTTACATCCCAAAACTGAGCTAAAGCATGCATTTTATTACAGTTCTTCTTCCTTTTCCCCCCACCCCCCACTGTAAATGGGCTGATGAATCTACTCTAGCTGCACCTTTTTTTCCCCCTTGTTAGAGCTGGGCTGGGTTAGTGGCATCCAGATCTGGATGCCACCACTGCTGGAATTTTATTCACTCGCTGACCAGAAGCCAAATCACAGCTTGGAATTTGCTTTGAAACCAAAATAACAGAAATCTGCTCAGCTCCATTGTCACTTGATACAGCTCTGCTTCCTTACAGCTTTGTTCCTGAAAGGGCTTGCAGCTGGGGCATTGATTTCTATTTTAGCGATTCTTTGGGGAAGTGATGGCCAGCACAATCCCTGTCCCTTTGTTACACACCCAAGACAGGAGGAGCTGGAGATTTGTGTTGGGAGGCAAAATAGGCCACTCTGGCTTTTATAGTCAGAAATATAGGAACATTTCATTTCCCAGGAAAAGCTTGGGCTTATCTAGGACACCTGCAAGATCAGCTATGGAGGACTTCAGGCTGCTTTTCCAGCCCCACCGGGAAGATACAGAATCAGAATGATGGCAGTTGGAAGGCATCTCTGGAGGTCACCTAGTCCAACTCCCCTGCTAGAGCAGGCTCACCTGGACCAAACTGCACAGCATGGTGTCCAAGAGGGTTTATAATCTCTCCAGAAAATGATACTCCACCATTTCTCTGGGCAGCCTGCTCCAGGGCTCCACTACCCTCAAAGTAAAGAAGTTCCTCCTCATGTTTAGAGGGAGGTTCCTATGCTCAGGTTAGTGTCTATAGCCCCTTGTCCTGTAACTGGGTGCCACTGAAAACAGACTGGTCCCATCCTCCTGACAGACACTCTCTATAGTATTTATAAGCATTGATGAGGTCTCCCCTCAGACTTCTCTTCCCCATGGTAAACAGCCCCAGGACCCTCAGCCTTTCTTCATAAGCAAGACATTCCAGTCCCCTAATCATGATCACAGCCTTTTGCCATTACCCTCCCCAGGTCCTTCCTTAACTGGGGAGCCCAGAACTGGACACAGTAGACACAGTAGTCCAGATGAGGCCTCACCAGGGCTGAGTAGATGAAGATAAGAACCTCTCTCTTGCCACACTCTTCTTGATGCACTTGATGTAGGTACAAATAATTAGTGCATTCATAGAATCACAGAAGTGCCAGGGTTGGAAAGGACATCAAGGATCATCCAGTTCCAACCCCCCTGCCATGGCCAGGGACACCTCACACTACAGCAGGTTGCTCACAGCCACATCCAGCCTGGCTGAAAAAACCTCCAGGGATGAGGCTTCTACCACCTCCCTGGGCAACCTGTGCCAGGCTCTCACCACCCTCATGGGGAACAACTTCTTCTTAACATCCAATCTCAATCTCCCCACTTCTAGTTTTGTTCCATCCCCCCTCAGTCCTATCACTCCCTGACACCCTCCAAAGTCCCTCCCCAGCTTTCTTGTGGCCTCCTTCAGGCCACAATTAGGTCTCCTTGGAGCCTGCACAACCCCAACTCCATCAGTCTGTCTCCATAGCAGAGGAGCTTCAGCCCCCTGATCATCCTTGTGGCCCTTCTCTGGACACGCTGCAGCACATCCAGCACTGATGCAGTTAGATCAACTCCCTTCCAGTGAGGAGGTACATAGAATACATAGAATAAACCAGGTTGGAAGAGACCTTCAAGATCATCGCGTTCAACCCATCATCCAATCCAACACCACCCAAGCAACTAACCCATGGCACCAAGCACCCCATCAAGTCTCCTCCTGAAAACCTCCAGTGATGGTGACTCCACCACCTCCCCAGGCAGCCCATTCCAATGTGCAATCACTCTTTCTGTATAGAACTTTTTCCTAACATCTAGCCTGGTTGGCCTGGCTTCTCCATGGCTTTAGACAGCAGGAAGCTGTTTCATTCTAACTCTTCTAACTCTCTTTGAATGTAACTTCTACAGGTGTACTGAAGACAGTGATTTTATGGCCCATGAAACACCAGGAGGAAGGTGGTGCACTGCCCAGTGGCACCACTCAGAGCCAAGTTTCAAGGAGCAGGTGAGACTTATAACTTCTTCAGTGCAGAGACACACTCCTGAGAACAGGTTCATTATTGTAATTCTGAGTCTTCATCGCTGGCTGCCTGCCAAGTGGCCTACCAGATGTCTCTCTCTCTCTCTCTCTCTCTCTCTTTACCATGGTTGAAGCAGATTATGATGTTCCAGTTCATTTTTCCTTCGCTGACAGCCTGGTTCCAAAAAAAACTGTGCCAGACTTTGAGGGCAAACATTTTCAGCAGCCAGGTCAGCTCACAACAGTGCACCAACGACAGTGCTTGCAGGTACTACAAAACCATATGATAGGCAATTAACTCAGTGTTATTTATGCTGCTCAAGTACCTGGGCTTGTTAAGCCTTTAACACCAAGGAGGAGGATTCTTAAAGAAGAGAATAAAATAGAATTAACCAGGTTGGAAGAGACCTTTGAGATCATCGAGTCCAACCTATCACCCAGCACCATCTGATCAACTAAACCATGGCACCAAGCACCCCATCCAGTCTCTTCCTAAACACCTCCAGGATTGGTGACTCCACCACCTCTGTGGGCAGAACATTCCAAAGGCCAATCTCTCTCTCTATGAAGAATTTCTTCCTAACATCCAGCCTGAACCTCCCCTGGCATAGCTTGAGACTGTGTCCTCTTGTTCTGGTGCTGCTTGCCTGGGAGAAGAGACCAACCCCCACCTGGCTACAACCTCCCTTCGGATAGTTGTAGAGAGCAAGAAGGTCTCCCCTGAGCCTCCTCTTCTCCAGGCTAAGCAGCCCCAGCTCCCTCAGCCTCTCCTCACAGGGCTGTGCTCCAGACCCCTCATCATCTTTGTTGCCCTTGGGCTCTGCTCTCACCTTCCCCACAGTGCCCTAGAGGTATCTTCAGGACTGTTGTCCAGTGTGCACATGAGGTATACACCCTCTGCCTCTATTTCCTTTTCACATGCAAAGACTCCAGGCAGTTTCCTTTTTATGAAATGCAGTTCTGCAGCAATTAGAAACCCAAATCACATTAGATGCTCATTCTGAGTTGGGACTTCTAATCAGCCACATGACTTTTGAGACTCTTTGTCTCCATGTGTTCCTGCAGATCCATTTGCCAATTGTGAGCTATCTGCTAGGCAAGACATTACTATAATGTTATCTTTCTGCTAATCTTGCCCTGCTCTGTGCCACAGAGTTACAGAATCCTTTCAGAGAATCACAGAATCAACCAGGTTGGAAAAGACCTCAGAGATCATCAAGTCCAACCTATTACCCAATACCCAACACCTCCTGACAACTAAACCATGGCACATCGAAGCCTTTTTTGAACACCCCCAGGGATGGTGACTCCACCACCTCCCTGGGCAGCACATCCCAATGGTCAATTACTCTTTCTGGGAAGAACTTTCTCCTCACCTCCAGCCTAAACTTTCCCTGGCACAGGTTGAGACTGTGTCCTCTTGTTCTGGTGCTGGTTGCCTGAGAGAAGAGACCAACTCCCACCTGGCTACAACCTCCCTTCAGGGAGTTGGAGAGAGCAATGAGATCTCCCCTGAGCCTCCTCTCCTCCAGGCTAAGCAACTCCAGCTCCCTCAGCCTCTCCTCACAGGGCTGTGCTCCAGACCCCTCCCCAGCCTTGTTGCCCTTCTCTGGGCACCTTCAAGTCTCTCAATGTCCTTCTTAAACTGAGGAGCCCAGAACTGGACACAGGACTCAAGGTGTGGCCTAAGCAGTGCTGAGCACAGAGCAGAATGACTTCCCTTCTCTTCTCCAGCCTGCACAACCCCAACTCTCTCAGTCTGCCTCCATAGCAGAGCAGCTCCAGCCCTCTGCTTATCCTTGTGGCCCTTCTCTGGACACGTTCCTCATGTAGAACCTTCTCTGCTCCAGCTTGCACCTGTTGTCCCCTGTCCTATCATTAGACATCCCCCTTCAAAGTTGGTCATGTATTAGTGAAGACATCCCAAACAGGATCTGGTTTTATTGCAGATGCAGTGAAGGAAATGAACCCTGGCAGAGTCATCTCCTGGTGACAAGACTGAGCTGGTGCTGAGGTGAGGAGAAAGTTCTTCTCAGAGAGAGTTGCTGGAATGTGCTGCCCAGGGAGGTGGTGGAGTCACTGTCCCTGGTGGTGTTCAAGAGGGGATTTGAGGTGGCACTTGGAGCCATGGTTTAGTTAGTCATGAGGTGTTGGGTGACAGGTTGGACTTGATGAACTTTGAGGTCTTTTCCAACCTTATTGATTCCATGATTCTATGATTGTATGCTGCAGTGCTGCTTAGCAACTCTTCAAAGACTCAGCACCACAACCTCCTAGTGGGAAGCAGCAAGTTTGGTGTGGCAAGCAAGGGGCTTGGCTAGAAGGAGGGAGAGCCTTGTTAACAAACTGCCTGGCTGGCATGAAGACCCTTGTGCTGCTGATTTATTTGGAAGTTCTTGGGTGTATTAACTTTTGCTAAGAGCTGAGACTAAAAACTTTATGGGGAACGCTGCACGCACTCCAAAGACCGACAAGAGGATTTAAGTTAGATGTGATTAGGATGAAGAAAGTTACATTTATTACACTCTTATGTATAATTGATCATATGAAAGGCCTTTTGTAACTATAAAAGAGACAGCACATTAAATTGTTTTACCCTGAGGATTACACACATTTGTAGAAATCGGATTGGAATACCAGCCCGATTGGTTTCATTGCTATGGTAAATCATTAAGATGTTCCATCTTCATCATAAATCCTTATATCTATTTATTATTAATCAAATGGCTCCTCCCAGCTGCTGCTTTGCTTCATCCATCTGAGCCAATCCAGCCAAGCCCTTGTGCCATGAAGGCTGCTGGAGGGTGGTGGCTGCGTGCGCATCGCGTGCGCGGCGCGGCGCACGGGTCAGCCCCTGCTAGACGTGGGCTGAGGGAGCTGGTGGGGAGGTAGCTCTCCACTGCAGGGAGGGGCTGGGGCCTGGGCCTGCCTCATTAGTGAGATGATTCATAGTGAAAGGGAGTTTAGCCTGGAATAATTTAGTGGCTGCTGCAGTGGAGCAGAAATAGTTTGGGATAGAGAGGTTATGAACCTGCATTTATTTGACAGAGCCTTGAGTGCTGACTGATAGCAGCCTGCACTGCTCTGACCCCTCCTGCTTTGGATACCAGTGCTACAAAACCCTCCCAACTCACAAGTCAGTGAATGAGAAAGAAAAAAACCAATCTGAACCACAGAGCTCCAGGTTGGAAGGGACCCCAAGGATCAGCCAGTTCCAAAGCCCCTTCCCACCTCACACTACAGCAGGTTGCTCACAGCCACATCCAGCCTGGCTGCAAAAAACTCCAGGGATGAGGTTTCCACCACCTCCCAGGGCAACCTGTGCCAGGCTCTCACCACCCTCATGGGGAACAACTTCTTCCTCACATCCAATCTGAATCTCCCCATTTCTACTTTTGCTCCATTCTCCCCAGTCCTATCACTCCCTCACACCCTCTAAAGTCCCTCCCCAGCATTCTTGTAGCCCCTTTCAGATACTGGAAGGCCACAATTAGGTCTCCTCAGAGCCTTCTCTTCTGCAGACTGAACAACCCCAACTCTCTCAGGCTGTCTCCATAGCAGAGCAGCTCCAGCCCTCTGCTCATCCTCATGGTCCTTCTCTGGACATATTCTTCATGTAGAACCTTCTCTGCTCCAGCTTGCACCTGTTGTCCCCTGTCCTACCATTAGACATCCCCCTTCAAAGCTGGTCATGTGTTAGTGAAGACATCCTGAACAGGATCTGGTTTTATAGCAGATCCCTTTTCTTGTAGCTCCCTTCAGATATTGGAATGCCACAATTAGATCTCCTTGGAGCCTTCTCTTCTCCAGACTGAAGAGCCCCAACTCCCTCAGTCTGTAGAGTTGAAATGATCTGGCCCAGCACCCTGCCAAGCTGAGTCTTCAAACTGTCCAGTATTGAGAAATTCTCTGCTTCTCCTGGGAGGTGATTTCAGTGTCTGACTGTTCTCATGGGAAAACATTTTTCTTCTGGATTCCAAGTGAACTCTCCCCAGCAGTGCCTTGTCCCCATCCCCCCTTGTCTTTCCCATGGGACTCCTTGGACACAGGGAGTCTCCATCCCCCTGGCTTCCTCCCTTTAGCTGCTGCTCCATGGTGATGAGGTCTGCCCTGAGCCTTCTCTTCTGCAGGCTGAGCACACTCAGCTCTCAGCCTTGCCTCACACAGCAGGGCTGCCAGGCCTCTGAGCACTCTCCTGGCCCTTCTCTGGACATTTTCCAGCCTGTCCACAGCTTTTTTGTACAGCAGAGATCAAACCTGCAGGCAGTGCTCCAGGTGTGGTCTGACCATTGCTGAGCAGAGTGGGACAATGACTTCTTTGTCTCTGCAGGTGATGCCCTTGCTGCTGCAGCTCAGCATCCTGTTGGCTTTCTCAGCTGCTGCTGCAGCACACTCTGCACTCATGCTGAGCTGCTTGTCCACCAAGACCCCCAGATTTTGAATTCTATGACTCTATCATTTCAATGTCTGTCTGTATTCATGAGCAAACATTTTCTTCTGGATTCCAATTGAAATCTCCCCAGCAGTACCTTGTCCCCATCCCCCCTTGTCTTTTCCAAGGGGCTCCTTGTACACAGGGAGTCTCTATCCTCCTGGTAGCCACCCTTGAGGTACTGGTCCAAGGTAATAAGGTGTCCCCTGAGCCTTCTCCAGGCTGAACACACTCAGCTCTCAGCCTTTCCTCACACAGCAGGGCTGCCAGGGCTCTGATCATTCTTGTGGCCCTTCTCTGGACACTTTCCAGCCTGACTTAATGGTCTTGTATTGTGTGTGGGCTATCCAAGCTTCTAAGCAAAGCTAGTTGGCTTTCAGAGCATTTCTCAGCTGGTGTGTCTATGCAGGCTAACGTTTCCTTGCCAAATAGAAGTCAATTCCAAGCCATTGATATAGCATATTGATTACTGCCTATTTCCTTCTACAATATCCTGTGAGTGTAATGCTATCTGACATATAATTTTCCCCCAAACTGCTGAAGTTGACACACTCTTTGGATTTGGCCCACATTGCTTCAATTAGCAGGAGCATTAGGAATGATGCAGCGCTCCAAGCCTTGCTCAAGCCACACGGAATTAGCTAAGTGTGGAAACTCATTTTAAGAGGAGACAAAAATATTAATGAATGAACTGGATTTTAGGAGCAGTGCCATGAGAAGATGGGAAAAAATAGAATAGGGGGGATGGAACCCACCAAACCCCACACTCCCTGCAAAACTGAGCAATGAACTCAATTAGCCTGACAGATCATGGAGCAGATCCTCCTGGAGGCACTACTGACTCAGAAGAATAGTGAAGAGGTGATTTGGAACAGTCAGCAGGGCTTCACCAAGGGCAAGTCCTGCCTGACCAACCTGGTGGCCTTCTCTGACCCGGTGACAGCATTAATAGCTGAGGGGTAAGCAACTGATGTCATTTACCTGGGCCTGAGCAAAGCCTTCGACACTGCCCCGCACCACATCCTGGTCTCCAGGCTGGTGACACATGGGTTTGATGGGTGACCACTAGATGCATACAGAACTGGCTTGATGGCTGCACCCAAAGGGTGGCTGTCAATGGTCCATGTCCCAGGGGAGGCCAGGGACAAGCAGAGTCCCTCAGGGATCAGTCCTGGGACCAGGCTTGTTCAACATCTTTGTGGGTGCCAGGGACAGTGACATTGAGTGCACCCCCAGCAGGTTTGCTGATGGCACCAAGCTGTGTGGTGCAGCAGACAGCTGGAGGGAAGGGATCCATCCAGAGGGACCTGGACAGGCTGGAGGGGTGAGCACAAGCCAGCCTCAGGAGGTTCAACAAGACCAAGGGCAGGGTCCTGCAGCTGGGTGGAGGCAACCCCAGGCACAAATGCAGGCTGGGCAGGGACTGGCTGGAAAGCAGCCCTGAGGAGAGAGCCTTGGGGGTGCTGGGGGAGGAGAAGCTCACCAGGAGCTCTCAGTGTGCACTTGCAGCCCGGAAAGCCAACCAGAGCCTGGGCTGCAGCAAGAGAAGGGTGGCCAGCAGGGCAAGGAAGGGGATTCTCCCCCTCTGCTCAGCTCTGCTGAGACCCCACCTGGAGTACTGCCTTCAGTTCTAGAGCCCCTATTCCAAGAGAGATCTGGAGGGATCTTCTCTGGAAGGTGTCCAGAGAAGGGCCATGAGGATGAGCAGAGGGCTGGAGCACCTCTTCTGTGAGGACAGACTGAAGGAGTTGGGGCTGTTAAGTCTGGAGAAGAGAAGGCTCCCAGGTGATCTAATTGTGGCCTTCCAGGATCTGCAGGGGGCTCCAAGAAAGCTGGGGAGGGACTTTTGAGGGTGTCAGGGAGTGATAGGACTGGGGGGAATGGAGCAAAACTAGAAATGGGTAGATTGAGATTGGATGTGAGGAAGAAGTTGTTCCCCAGGAGGGTGGTGAGAGCCTGGCACAGGTTGCCCAGGGAGGTGGTGGAAGCCTCATCCCTGGAGGTGTTTGCAGCCAGGCTGGATGTGGCTGTGAGCAACCTGCTGTAGTGTGAGGTGTCCCTGCCCATGGCAGGGGGGTTGGAGCTGGCTGAGCCTTGAGGTCCCTTCCAGCCCTGACAATTCTGTGATTCTATACTATGAGTAGAAAAATACAACCCCAAACCAAAACCCAAGCAAATAGGAGCACTCTTGCAGTGGTTTCACTGTAGGCAGCTGAGATTAGTAGAGGGGTTTGTTACAGGTAGGAAGTCTGGCAGTAGCGTGCAGCTGTGAGCTCTTTGCTCCTCCTCTGGTGTGTTCAGTAAGCTCCTGGGCAATGTCAATAGTTGGTCTTGGCTGATGCTGTGCTAGTTCTGCACACTTCAGCTCATGGGCTGGTGCATACCAGGAGGAAGGAGAGGAGACAGCCTAACTCAAGTGGTAGGAATTTCCAATGCCACAAAAATCTCCTTCTTTTCCTCTCCCAGCTCTCCATTTCACTTTTATTTCCTGAGATGAAGTTTTGTGTGACTTAAATACAGCTGGAGTTTTCAACGTCTACATTGGTCTCTGTGGTTCTAGAAGGTATGGGGTGATGGACTGGAACTGCACAGGTTATGAGGTCACATCTTCTTTCTTTTCCTTTATCTTTTCATTCTTTTCCTCTCCCCCACCTTTTTCCCTTCTTTTAAACTCTTTATATGTTCACTGTGCAATATTTAAAAGGTATCTCCTCAAGTGCTTGGCATTATCATTTAAGACACAGCGTGAAGAGCAAGCTTTGCAGCCTGCCAAATACCCAGTGCTGTGTTCAGGATTGAAGAAGGAACAGACAAATTAACTTTCTGCTCCCTGTCCTGACCCAGCTGTATTATTTATTTATTCTGAAATAAGTCAAACCCACCACTGCACAGCACACCCACCCCCTCTTGGATCCCACACACAGCCTGAGCTCCCAGCCTAGACCTCTCATGCCAGCTGACACCGTGGTGGCAGGCAGAAAAGGAGACCTCATTGCTGTCTACATCCACCTGTAGGGAGGCTGTAGCCAGGTGGGGGTTGGTCACTTCTCCCAGGCAAGCAGCACCAGAACAAGAGGACACAGTCCCAAGCTGTGCCAGGGGAAGTTTAGGCTTGGTCTTAGAAAGAAGTTCATCACAGAAAGAGATTGCCCATTGGGATGTGCTGCCCAGGGAGGTGGTGGGGTCAACATCCCTGGAGGTATTTAGGAAAAGCCTGGATGAGGCAATTGGTGCCATGGTCTGGCTGATTAGTTAGGGTTAGGTGGTAGGTTGGACTTGATGATGTTGGAGCTCTCTTCCAGCATGGTTGATTCTGTGATTCTGTGAAATACATGAAAGGGATCTGTATTCCTGGGGTAATGGATGCTGTACCCATCAGAGATATCTTGTTCCTGTATTTGCAGGTTCAAGGGGAACATCTCCCAGCAGAATGGGTCTGCTCCTGCAAGAGGAAAAGGTGCTAAATGCTGAGGAAGCTGCTCTGTGCTATAAAAGCTGGGGAATGATATGGTTGCTTTTGTCCTTTCCTCTCTGGCTCACAGGATGTTAGGGGTTGGAAGGGAGCTCAGGAGATCACTGAGTCCAACGCCCCTGCCAGGGCAGGAGCATAGAATCCAGCACAGGTCACAGAGCAACACATCCAGACATGGCTGGAAAGTCTCCAAAGAAGGAGACTCCACAACCTCTCTGGGCAGCCTGCTCCAGGGCTCTGCCACCCTCACAGTGAAGGAGTTCCTCCTCATGTTGAGGTGGAACCTTCTGTTTCCATCCATTGCCCCTTGCCCTAACCCAGGGCACAAGTGAGCAGAACCTGTCCCAGTCCCTTCCTTCCTGACATCCAGCCCCCAGATATTTATAGACATTTATTAGTTCCCCTCTCAGTCTTCTCATCTCCAGACTAAAAATCTCAGGGAGCTGGTGACAAACAAGTGGACTTCTTGGAGCCCTGCCTTTGTCCTGTACTGAAGATTCTCAGCAACAGTCAGTGTTTGAAGTGCTATAGAGCTGAAGCCCTTAGTGGTGACACACCTTCTGGCCTAGACCTTTGCTCCAGACCCCCTCTTCTAGTTGCTGTAGGATTTGAAGTTGGCTTGGGAATCAAGTGCATCAAGTAATGCATGGCAAGTGTGTCAGGTAGTGCACCCAGCAGTGCATGGCAATCCTTCACCTTGCTTTATCTGTGTCTTCATTTTACCTCCTCCTAGGTAGTGGCTGCATGTTGCTGTCATTCTGATGGCTTGTGAGACCCAGTGGATGGGATGCTGCTTCTGAGCCTTTGCCCCTTTGTGGCAACACCTTCTGAAATGATCTTTACAATGAGAGTGGTAGAATACTGGAACCCAGATGTAGGTTAGACATTCTTGGTGAAGACAATCAAATTCTGATCTCATTTATACCACTGCAAGCTCAGAACAAACCAGAATGACTCAGGCTTACCTCCAGAGGACTTGAGATCAGAGCTGGATGCTCAACGCCTGAACCTTTTAGCTCTGCTCAGGTAGAACATGCAATTGTTTTGACTTCTTACAGCCCAAAGACTGAGCTGTTCTGGCCCACTAGGAGAAGATCCAGGCCAAGAACTGCACAAGTACCATTCCCTCTTTACCACAGCTTGACAGGGTTGTGCAGTTACCATTGATGCTGTCAGCAAGTAGATTTGAAACCTGCCAGGCTGCCTGGAACTGGGTCTGGATGCTGCGTTCTGCACTTCCCTTCAGACAGGCAGCCTGTGGAGAGGCTGCAGAGGAGCCAGCCCGGGGATTTAAGCATACTCCTGATGAATAAAGAGGATGGCATGATGCCTCCAGAGGCCTGGGATGCAGGGTAGTAAGTTTGCTCCAAAACAAATGTCATGTACAATATCTGCCTGAAGTTCCTTTGCTTTAGCTGTGTTGGCAGGGTGCTGCCTGGCACAGATGCTGAAACATTTAGAACCCTAAAGCTAAATGGTGGTGTTTGAAGGTCCCTGGGCAGGGCAGCAGTTCTCTGATGACAGAGGAGGTCACCAGAAGTAACTGTGTGAGGTAGGACTGCATAGCCTCCACTGCTTGTAGGCATTAACTGGGGGACTTGGGGCCTGGAGAAGAGCAGTCTGAGGAGGATCTCATCAATGCTGAGCAAGGCTGGGTGTCAGGAAGATGGGGCCAGTCTCTTGTCAGTGGTGCCCTGTGGCAGGACAAGAGGTAATGTGTCAGGAGGAGGAGGAGAGGGACAGTCTCTTGTCAGTGGTACCCTGTGGCAGGACAAGAGGTAATGTGTCAGGAGGAGGAGGAGGGGGGCAGTCTCTTATCAGTGGTACCCTGTGGCAGGACAAGAGGTAATGGGCACAAACTGGAACATAAGAAGTTCCATCTAAACATGAGGAAGAACTTCTTTAATCTAAGGGTGACAGAGCCCTGGAGCAGGCATCACAGAGAGGTCATGGACTCTTTTTCTCTGGAGTCAATCAAAGCCTGCCTGGACACTGTTCTGTGAATCTGCTCTGGCAGAGGGGTTGGACCTGATGATTTCCAGAGGTCTCTTCCAATCCCTATCATCCTGTGATCCTGTGATGGCACCAGTGGCAGCAACATGCTGAGACAGAGAGGTTCACCACTGGGACCAGTCCCAGGTTTCAAGCATGGAAGTGGGATAGGGACTTCATGAGGCTTTGGTTGGGCTCATCAGGAACTGAATTCTGCTGAATTCAAAGCCTGCTGGAGGGCCAGATCCCAGCAGATGCTAAATTCCCAGGAAGTGCACAGGTGTGAGTTTTCTTTACTTCTTTAGTAAAAGGTAATGGCTCTGACCCCACAGCCCTTATTCCAGTTGGGGTTTTTGCACTCAAGCATCTTTATTTAACAGATTTCAGGGGCCAAACCACCTTACAAATTGACAATTAGGAAACTCTGAGGTGCATCTTGGTTTTCCCTCAGGATGATAGGAAGTGGCTGAAGGTAGGAGTGGAAAGAGCATCCCAGCTCCATCAACCCCGTGGTGAAGACGACCTTGACCTTCTTCAGCCTTCACTTGGAGCCGTGGCTGCAAACAGCCAGAGCTGGGCAGAGAGAGGCAAACCTGGTAAGGACAATGCTTTGCAGTACAGGCTGGAAGGCTTCTGCCCCTTTTATTGACTGGCTGAAGTGTTTCTAGTTAATCATTCTCGGATGGAAATACACTTTGCAGTCATATCAGGGCAGGAAGCTGCAAAGAAGCTCAGGAGATGTGATCACTTGCCAAACTCTGAGGTATAGAAGTTGCTAAATTAGGCCATGTGATAGGTCCAAAATGGGCTAATTTATGCTACTTTGAACATCATTCTAGCCCTTTTAACATGTTTCCCCCAATTAAGCTGTTCAGGCCACAGATCTAAATAGCTGTCTGCACAGGCTGCCAATTGATTAATTCCCTAATGATGGATTGAAGCTACAGCTTTTGTTTCTTAATCTCTCTTCTCTCCATTAATGGCAAATCATTCATAAAACAAATTTTATACATCTGAGTAAGCAGGCAGGGGTGCAGGGGACAGGTTGGATGCAGATTTATGGCTGAATTAATTTTTCCTTGGCCTTAATGATTCATTATTATTTTTGTTTTCTCTTCTATTTTATTTTCTACTCAGAGCCACAGGAGTCTGGCAGGAAAGCTCCTGAGCTCCAGCTATGGTTTTCAGCCTGCAGCCTACAAAGCACTCTGATGGCTCCCCGTGCAGAAGACACACCAAGGATGCTTTCAGGGGGCAATTTGTAGGACCAAGGCTTCTGTGGGCAAAATGTGGAAGATCAGACTGTAAGGAGATAACCACCTGCTTCTCCTGTCAAGCTCTGTGTTTGTGTTGTACTTGCAGAAGCTGAATGTCAGTACAGGAAGATGGGTGAGGTCCATGCAAACAATGGGAACAGCAGAGGGAATGAGTTTGTCCTTTCCTCTTAGTAGTCCTCACTTTGAAAGTTGTCCATCACCCCATGTCACAGGATCATAGGATCACAGCTCACAGGATGTTAGGGGTTGGAAAGGACCTCTGAAGATCACAGAGTCCACCCCCCCTGCAAGAGCAGGACCACAGAATCCAGCACAGGTCACACAGGAACACATCCAGATGGGTTTGGAAAGTCTCCAGAGAAGGAGACTCCACAGCCTCTTTGGGCAGCCTGCTCCAGGGCTCTGTGAGCCTCACAGTGAAGAAGTTGCTCCTCATGTTGAGGTGGAACCTCCTGTGCTGGAGAGTTGCCCCCACTCGTTACCCCTTGTCCTATCCCAGGGTGCAACTGAGCAGGGCCTGTCCCCTCCCTCCTGACCCCCAGCCCTCAGATATTGATAGACATTGATCTGATCCCCTCTCAGTCCTCTCCTCCCCAGGCTAAACAGCCCCAGGGCTCTCAGCCTCTCCTCATAGTGCAGTGCCCCAGTCCTTTAATCATCTTGGTAGCTCATCCTGGAGGGTGCAGGAAGGCTCTTAATCCTCTTTGGATGAGCGTACTTGGAGGGAAGACTTCCAGTTCACTAGGTCACACAAGTGAAATCTGGGTAGTGGTCATTAGGGAAGATGTGGAAGAGGTCTGAATAAACAGGGCAAGAGGAAGGCCAAAGAAGCCTCAGCAAGGAGTGTCCCTGAGTCCTGCTGCTGCAGAGACATCACTGGCTGTTGAAAGCTCTTTCACCCAGCGCAGGAAGCATCACTGTTCTGAAGTGCATCACTCAGCCTGTCACCTCTGTGCCTTGAGCTGCAGAGAGAAAAAGAGAAACAGCATAATGGGTGTGAGAACATAATTAATTCAAGAATTAGAGGAGGTGAGAAATGGGACCCTTCACAAGTGTGCCCCAGATAAGATTCACTGTGTGCTATAAATCATCCACTATTGTTTAGAGTTTCTTTTCTCCACACTTGACCTTCATCATCATTCTCTTGCCTGAGCCTGGATGTCATCACTGCAGTACAGGCAGTGTGGATGGAAGCATGGTGACATGTTCAGTAGCATTTCCCTGGCTGCTGGCAGTTTTATGGAACACAAACAAGGAAAACTGAACTGAGTTTGCTGTCTAGTGGGTTTTTTTTCTGAGCACCACGTGAGGTAGACAGCTTGTCAAAGAGAAGAAAGTTTAGCTTGTGACATTCCCAATTAAGCCCTTCAGCTTGGAGATAATTAACCAGCTTTAGAGGCTCCCCAGTCCTGGTCAGTAAAGGATACATCCTCCAATGGTAGATGCCCATTATAAAGTGCAATCTTTCCCCTTTCCTGTGTCTTCATTATCATGGTGACACAGAATCATATCATAGAATAGAATATAGAGAATAGAATTAACCAGGTTGGAAATGACCTTTGAGATCATCCAGTCCAACCTATCACCCAGCACCATCTGATCAACTAAACCATGGCACCAAGTGCCTCATCCAGGCTCTTCCTAAACACGTCCAGCAATGGTGACTCCACCACCTCCCTGGGCAGCACATCCCAATGGCCAATCTCTCTTTCTATGAAGAATTTCTTCCTAACACCCACCCTAAACCTCCCTTGGTGCAGCCTGAGACTGTGTCCTCTTGTTCTGGTGCTGCTTGCCTGGGAGAAGAGACCAACCCCCACCTGGCTACAACCTCCCTTCAGGGAGTTGTAGAGAGCAAGAAGATCTCCCCTGAGCCTTCTCCTCTCCAGGCTAAGCAACCCCAGCTCCCTCAGCCTCTCCTCCCAGGGCTGTGCTCCAGACCCCTCCCCAGCTTTGCTGCCCTTCTCTTCTCATGGAATTGCTGGGGTTGGTAGGGACCCCTGGAGATCATTGAGTCCAACTGCTCTGCCACAGCAGGCTCACCTAGGTCAAAACTATCATCCAGATGGGTTTTGAATGACTCCATAGAAGGAGAAGCTCTTTGGGCAGCCTGCTCCGGGCTCCAGCATCCTCACAATAAAGAAGTTTTTCCTCTTGTTGAGGTGGAATTTGATGGATTCCAGCTAGTATCCATTGCCCTTTATTCTGTCATAGGACACTGCTGAAAAGAACCTGGTCCCTTCTTCTTGCCCCTCATCCTTCAGGTATTTCTAACCATTATTAAGATCCCCTCTCAGCCTTCTCTTCTCCAGACTCACCAGTCCCAGGGCTCTCAGCCTTTCCTCATCACACAGATGTTTCAGTCCCTTGAACTGGGGAGCCCAGGGCTGGAGATGGTGAATGTATTAGCAGCCAAGTAGTGAACTTCTGTACATTGCAGATTTGAGTATAGGTCACACCTGGGGAAAAAATGTGGAGGCTCTTCTGGCATGGATTTTGGTGGCTGAGAGCCAGAACATGGGTGGCCTTTTCTTCTGGGCAAAGCAGGGGCAGGGGGCCAGGTTTTGCTCCCTGCTGCAGCACTCTGAATCCAGACTGGCTGCAGTCAGTTTGCTCTCAGACACCCTTCAGTATTAGTCAGTTCACCACGGAGCAGGGAGCTCCTGGGCTGTGGCAGCCCTGGATGTACACCCCCAAACCCGAGGCTGGCTGGAGGCAGGTTTAACCCCTGGTGCAATTCAGAACAGCCTCGGGGCTGCTCTGGGTTGTGCTGGATTTTGACAGTCCCGCTGGGGCTGCCCTTTCTTGGCATGCCTCTGAAATGCCACCTTGGAAGAGAAGCAGGAGGAAAGGGTGAGGGGGAAGTGTTGCATAGACCAGGCCACTTACCTATACACACTGCAGCCCAGAGGAAACTTGCTCCAGCTAAGACAACTGCTTGAAAACCCATCACAGAATCATAGAATGTTAGGGGCTGGAAGGGACCTTAAGAGATCATCCAGTCCAACCCCCCACCAGAGCAGGATCAGCTAGAGCAGATCACACAGGAACACATCCAGATGGGTCTTGAATATATTCGGAGAGGGAGACTCCACAACCCCCCTGGGCAGCCTGCTCCAGGGTTCTGTCACCCTCACAGTGGAAAAAATTCTGATGTTTCCATGGAACTTCCTGTGCCTCAGCCCATCTGCTGACAGAGTAGAATAGAATAGAATAGAATAGAATAGAATAGAATAGAATAGAATAGAATAGAATAGAATAGAATAGAATTAACCAGGTTGGAAAAGACCTTCGAGATCATTGAGTCCAACCTATCACCCAACACCATCTGATCAACTAAACCATGGCACCAAGTGCCTTATCCAGGCTCTTCTTAAACACCTCCAGCAATGGTGACTCCACCGCCTCCCTGGGCAGCACATCCCAATGGCCAATCTCTCTTGCTGGGAAGAACTTTTTCCTAACATCCAGTCTAAACCTCCCCTGGCACAGCTTGAGACTGTGTCCTCTTGTTCTGGTGCTGCTTACCTGGGAGAAGAGACCAACCCCCACCTGGCTACAACCTCCCTTCAGGGAGTTGGAGAGAGCAAGAAGGTCTCCCCTGAGCCTCCTCTTCTCCAGGCTAAGCAACCCCAGCTCCCTCAGCCTCTCCTCACAGGGCTGTGCTCCAGACCCCTCCCCAGCTTTGTTGCCCTTCTCTGGAGACATTCAAGTGTCTCAATGTCCTTCTTAAACTGAGGAGCCCAGAACAGGACACAGGTCTCAAGGTGTGTAAGAAAGTGGCATGGGGAAAACTCTACAGTTGCTCCCATGTGATTTTGGATTTTGTTTAAAGTGAGATTTAAATCAATTTGTTTATTTCTTGGGTTTTATGTTTTATATACATGCTGGG
This sequence comes from Dryobates pubescens, assembly GCF_014839835.1. Classification (NCBI taxonomy): domain Eukaryota; kingdom Metazoa; phylum Chordata; class Aves; order Piciformes; family Picidae; genus Dryobates; species Dryobates pubescens. Next base: position 11,853,329 of record NC_071614.1, on the reverse strand, counting down.
AGTGAGTTTTTCTTGTCATGGCAGAGTATGGGTCCATCGCCATCATGGCAAGAGGAAGGGGCTAGTCTCTTTTCAGCGGTGTCCTGTCACAGGACAAGGGGCAGAGGATCCCAACCAGAAGACAGAATCACAATTTGACATGGAGAAAAACTTTATGAGTTTTGAAGCCCTGAAACAGGAAACCCAGAGAGGTTGCTTGGTGCCGTGGGTTAGATGTTTGGCTGGTGTTGGATTGGTTGATGGGTTGGACGCGATGATCTTGAAGGTCTCTTCCAACCTGGTTTATTCTATGTATGTATGTATTCTATGTATGTATGTATGTTGTGCAGTCTCCTTCTCTGGACACTTTCAAGACTGGTGCACCTGGATGTGTTCCTGTGTGACCTGCCCTAGGTGATCCTGCTCTGGCAGAGGGCTTGAGGCCTGTGGATGTAGTCTGCCTGGACCTCAGCAAGGCCTTTGACACCGTCCCCCACAGCAAACTCCTGGCCAAGCTGTCAGCCCCTGGCTTGGATGGGAGCACACTGCAATGGGTTAGGAACTGGCTGGAGGCTGAGCCCAGAGAGTGGTGGGGAATGGTGCCACATCCAGCTGGCAGCCAGGCACTAGTGGTGTGCCCCAAGGATCAGTGCTGGGCCCCATGCTCTTTAACATCTTCATTGATGATCTGGATGAGGGCATTGAGTCCATCATCAGTAAATTTGCTGACGACACCAAGCTGGGGGCAGGAGTTGATCTGCTGGAGGATAGAGAGGCTCTGCAGAGGGACCTCCACAGGCTGGACAGATGGGCAGAGTCCAAGGGCAGGAGATTTAACACATCCAAGTGCCAGGTGCTGCACATTGGCCACAACAACCCCAGGCAGTGCTACAGGCTGGGGTCAGAGTGGCTGAGAGCAGCCAGGCAGAAAGGGACCTGGGGGTACTGGTCAATGGTAGGCTGAACATGAGCATGTAGTGTGCCCAGGCAGCCAGGAGGGCCAATGGCATCCTGGCCTGCATCAGGAACAGTGTGGCCAGCAGGAGCAGGGAGGTCATTCTGCCCCTGTACACTGCACTGGTTGGGCCACACCTGTCCTGTGTCCAGTTCTGGGCCCCTCAGTTTAGGAAGGAGGTTGGCTTGCTGGAAGGTGTCCAGAGAAGGGCAATGAAGTTGGTGAGGGGTTTGGAGCACAGCCCTGTGAGGAGAGGCTGAGGGAGCTGGGTTGCTTAGCCTGGAGAGAAGGAGGCTCAGGGGTGACCTTATCACTCTCTACAACTACCAGAAGGGAGGTTGTAGCCAGATGGGGGTTGGTCTGGTGCAAGCAGCACCAGAACAAGAGGACACAGTCTCAAGCTGTGCCAGGGGAGGTTTAGGCTGGATGTTAGGAAGAAGTTCTATACAGAGAGAGTGATTGCCCATTGGAATGGGCTGCCCGGGGAGGTGGTGGAGTCGCCATCACTGGAGGTGTTCAGGAGGAGACTTGATGGGGTGCTTGGTGCCATGGGTTAGTTGTTTGGGTGGTGTTGGATTGGTTGATGGGTTGGACGCGATGATCTTGAAGGTCTCTTCCAACCTGGTTTATTCTATTCTATTCTATTCTATTCTATTCTATTCTATTCTATCTCCAGAGGTCCCTTCCAACCCCTACCATTCTGTGCTTCTATGTCATACCTGAACCACAAATACCACAAATTGTTCCTCCGGGAGAACAAATTCCTGGGTCACCTGGCATTGTTCCATTGCTCATGAGCCAGGGTGCAGTAGATGATGCTTTCAAACTGCAAGTCATCAGTATTGATCTCATCAATGTGATTAGTAACAGCTTTAATAATCTATAATGATGCTTAGTTTCATCCAGCTCCCTCAGAATCCTTGCAGGGCACAATGCAGGATTTTATATAGAGACAGCATTTATTTATTCCTGCATCAGTCTTCCCCCCTGGTGATTTATTGCCTTATTGTCATCAGCAAAGATATAGTAAGGCAGTCCCCTCATTCATTCTATTAATCAATTTTAATCTGATTTTGGAATATTTGGTGTCCATATATTTCAGTCTTGATCTCCCTAAAGTTGGCTGTGCTGCAGCTATGTCAATATGTCTTGAATCGCAGAATTGCTTTGGTTGGAAAAAGACCTCTAAGATCATCAAGTCCAACTGGTGACCTAATCCCACCATGGCCATTAAACCATGTCCCAAAGTGCCATGGCCACAGGTTTCTTGAACACCTCGAGGGATGGTGATTCCACCACCTCCCTGGACACCTTGTTCCAATCCCTGACCACTCTGGCAGCAAAGACATTACTCTTATCTCACCTCATCTTGCCTCGGGCCTCAGCTCTGTGTGAGTTCAGCCTGTCAAGGTTTGCAACCATGAGAGAAACACAAGAAGCTGAACTTCTCAGGTGCATTTCAGAGAGGAAGTCAGCATTGCTTTGGCACATGGCATCATGTGTGGATGCTTGTGCTGGCTTGGGGATGTCATTTCAGACAATCATAAACTCTTTTTGGTGAAAAAAGACTTTTAAGATCGTTGAGCCCAGCCATGCTAACTTTAGCAAGGCTGGTGCTAAACCATGTCCCTCAGCACCACATCTCTGTATCTTCTAAACACCTCTAGGGACAGGGATTGAACCCCTTCCCTGGGCAGCCTGTTTCACTGTTTGAGAGCCCTTTTAGGGAAGAAGTTTATTCTAATCTCCATCCTAACCTCCCCTGGCGCAACTTGAGACCATTGTCTCTTGGCCTATCACTTGTTACGAGGGAAAAGACCCCAGCCCCCACTTCACTGCAACCTTCTTTCAGGGATCTGTAGAGGGCAATGAGGTCTCCCCTTAGACTCCTCTTCTCCACACTAAACAACCCCAGGTCCCCCAGCCAGGCCTGTTCTCCAGACCCTTCCCCAAATCTGCCTCCTAGATATTGCCCCTCAGATATCAGTCCCACAGTGTTAAATCTTGACTCCAACTCACAACATCACCACCTCTAATTGGCCTCCATGTCCAGAGAAGAAAAGTGGAAGCAAAGATAAGGGATCACAGGATCAGAGGGGTTGGAAGGGACCTCTGGAGATCATCAAGGCCAACCCCCCTGCCAGAGCAGGACCATAGAACACAGTGCAGGTCACACAGAAACACATCCAGACAGGACATGAAGGTCTCCAGAGAAGGAGGTGTTCAAGGGGAGATTGGACGTGGCACTTGGTGCCATGGTCTAGTCGTGAGGTCTGTTGGACAGGTTGGACTTGATGATTCTTGGGGTCTCTTCCACCCTTAGTTATACTGTGATACTGTGAGACTCCACAATCCTGCACAGGGCACACAGGAATACATCCAGGTGGGGCTTGAAAGTCTCCAGAGAAGGAGACTCCACCACCTCTCTGGGCAGCCTGCTCCAGGGCTCTGTGACCCTCACAGTGAAGCAGTTCCTCCTCATGTTGAGGTGGAACCTCCTGTGTTGTAGTTTATAACCATTGCCCCTTGTCCTATCACAAGGTACAATTGAGCAGAGCCTGTGCCCTCCCTCCTTCCCCCCAGCCCTCAGATATTTACAGGCATTTATTAAATCCCCTCTCAGTCTTCTCTCCTCCAGACTGACCAGCCTCAGGGCTCTCAGCCTCTCCTCACCAGGCAGTCTCCAGTCCCTTCAGCATCCTTGAAGCCCTCTGTTGGACTCTCTTCAGCAGATCCCTGTCCCTCCTGAAATGGGTGAGAACTGGATGTAATATTCCAGGTGTGGTCTCACCAGGGCAGATTAGAGAGGGAGGAGAAATTCCCCCCACTCCTCTTAGTGTACCCTAGAATGCTTTTGTGTCTGCAGAGCACTGAGTGCTGTGGGACCCTCCCAGGATCTCTGGTTGTTACTGGCATATGAATGCTAAATGCTGCTGTTCACAGTGCTAGCTAGTGGGGAATGCAGGTTGGGTGAGCACAGAACCAAGCATTTTAAGCAAACTCCTGAATTCTTGCTTGTCTTTTGCTCATCTATTATGCTGTTAGTCTCCATAACAGGTGATTTGCAGGTTAAATCCCATTTTCCTTCTCCATAGACTAAATTCATCTCTGATATCAGCAGGCACAAGTCCATTAACTTCAATAGAGTTAGGTTCAGTCGCTCCAACGCTGAATCGGTCCCCGTGGGTTTCTGCTGTAAATCTATCCCAGCACAGTGCATGCAGAGGCACTGGTTCTGCTCTGAAATGCATTCAGTCTTTTCAAATCAGCCTTTCAGAAGAGCCTTGCAATGTTTTTCAGCCTCTGCTTCAACACATAAGCTTCAGTCTGGGGCTATATTTTGTAAGCTTCAGCTTCTTCTTTTCTCTCCTGCTCTCCTTTTGTTCTCCTAGGCACCATTTGCAGCCTGCCTCTTAGCTGAGTCAGGGTGGGAGGCAGCACTCCCTGTGCTGCTGCCTGTAGCCATGCCTTGTCAAATCTTGTATCTAAGTGAGGTTGGGTCAGGTTAGTGTTTGGACAGAAGCCCTTGAAGGAACACCCTTGGTGCTGTACACTTGTGCTGGGCTATCAGTAGGTGCTGTCCCTCCTTCCTAGGCCAGTGCCCTAAATAATCCTAACTGATGCACTAAAACACTGCCCCATGGCTCTGCACTGCTCTGCTGAGAGGGTCACCACCAGCTAATAGGAAAAATTTCAGATGAATCCTCCCCAAACTGTAGAGAATGCTTCTTTTCAGCTGTAATTTGCCTGCCAGCCTAGCTAATTATGGCACAGCGCACAGAACATGTGGGGGTTTGAACACTGCTTTGCCTCTGTTGCATTTAATATGACTCCTTCTGCAATACAGCCGTTCACAGAACAATATGGAAGCCCTCTGGTGTCCAATTTAACACCTATAAATTTGTCTGTGGAATCGCTAACCAACTGGACAGATAAAATATTTTCCTTCTATTACACTATTCCTGGCTTCTCTATTCAAGTGCAACTCTTTGGTTAAGGTGGTGGGGGTTTTATTAATTTATTTTCATTCAATACTTACTTTCTTTTCCTCCGAACCTCTCCTCTCCGAACCTCTCCTCTCCGAACCTCTCCTCTCCTCTCCTCTCCGAACCTCTCCTCTCCTCTCCTCTCCTCTCCGAACCTCTCCTCTCCGAACCTCTCCTCTCCGAACCTCTCCTCTCCTCTCTGAACCTCTCCGAACCTCTCCGAACCACTCCGAACCTCTCGTCTCCGAACCTCTCCTCTTCTCTCCTCTCCAAACCTCTCCGAACCGAACCTCTCCGAACTGAACTGAACCGAACCTCTCCTCTCCGAACCTCTCCTCTCCGAACCTCTCCGAACCTCTCCTCGCCTCCCCTCTCTGAACCTATCCAAACCTCTCTTCTCCTCTCCTCTCCTCTCCTCTCCTCTCCTCTCCTCTCCTCTCCTCTCCTCTCCTCTCCTCTCCTCTCCTCTCCTCTCCTCTCCTCTCCTCTCCTCTCCTCTCCTCTCCTCTCCGAACCTCTCCTCTCCGAACCTCTCCTCTCCGAACCTCTCCTCTCCTCTCTGAACCTCTCCTCTCCTCTCTGAACCTCTCCTCTCCTCTCCTCTCTGAACCTCTCCTCTCCTCTCTGAACCTCTCCTCTCTGAACCTCTCCTCTCCTCTCTGAACCTCTCCTCTCCTCTCCTCTCTGAACCTCTCCTCTCCTCTCTGAACCTCTCCTCTCCTCTCTGAACCTCTCCTCTCCTCTCCTCTCTGAACCTCTCCTCTCCTCTCTGAACCTCTCCTCTCCTCTCCTCTCTGAACCTCTCCTCTCCTCTCTGAACCTCTCCTCTCCTCTCCTCTCTGAACCTCTCCTCTCCTCTCTGAACCTCTCCTCTCCTCTCCTCTCTGAATCTCTCCTCTCCTCTCTGAACCTCTCCTCTCCTCTCCTCTCTGAATCTCTCCTCTCCAAACCTCTCCTCTCTGAACCTCTCCTCTCTTCTCCGAACCTCTCCTCTCCTCTCCTCCCCTCTCCGAACCTCTCCTCTCCTCCCCTCTCTGAACCTCTCCAAACCTCTCCTCTCCGAACCTCTCCTCTCCTCTCCGAACCTCTGCTCTTACCAGACCTGCCCTGGCAACCAGAGACCCTTTCCTCATCATGGGTAGCTCTTCTGTCCTTCTGGGAGAGCTAGAAACTAGGGAACCTGTAGAGTAGCACCTGCCAGACTTCCTCTCTCCTCCCCAGCCTTCCTTGAACACTGAGCTTCTCCTGGACAAGGAACCTCCTGGACAAGGAACCTCCTGGTTGTTCAAAGGGAAATGAGGGGAAAGGAAGAGGATTTGATTTCTTTCTTACGACCGTGTTTTAGTACCTTGTTTCCTTGATGTTTCACTACCTCCCTCCCTCCAGTGCAGATAGGAATTTACCCTTTGTTGTCAAGGAAAGCCTCCAACCCTCTATTTCTCTAACCTTCTAATCCTCTCTGTCACCCCTAAGTCCATGCTTATTCCCTGGGGAATGCTCAGGAGTGTTTAAGCAATGAGGCAGTATTATGAGGCTCTCTGCACTGCAAAGGTGGAAGAATCCTTTTGAGGGAGCAAATGCTGCTCAGAAGTTCTCAGGATCAGCCTGGGCTTGCCCAGGGTGGTATCTCTGCTCCTTACAGGGAATCAGGACGGAGTGTCTTACCCTGTGGTGGGTCTGGGCAGGATGGAGCTGATCAGACCCAAAGATCTCTTTTTTTTGTATGTGTATGGTATCTTTATGCAGCTCACTGAATGGAGACCTCACTGCTAAAAGGAGAGTTCCCTGCACTTGTGTCCATCTGGGATAATAAAGGACAGATGAAAAGGAAGGATTTGCTCAAAAAAAAAAAAACCAAATTAAAATCATGGCACAGTCTTTGCAGAACAATGAGGAGATGGAAGACCATTTCCAGGCAGACCATAGCAAACATTCAGTTAATAAGGGCCCCAGAGGATCCGAAGGATTTGAGTTCAGGGATGAAGATTATGTAGGCAGTAGTAGCCCTTTAAGGGATCTAGGAAAATTGAGGGTGAGGAGGGGGAATGCATTTAATCCCTTCATTGAGTAGATGGGAGAATTACCCAGCATACAGGCATTGCTGCTGCTCAGCATCACGTCCTAGGATTGAATACAACTTCTCTCCCGGTCTCGAATTTAGCCACCAAACGGAGAGGTTGAAAGGCAACACTAATTACACATCCGTCCAGCACGTAGCAATGCACAGCTATCTCCTGCCATCTAAATGCAAAATGTTGCTGTCCTACAGGGGTGGCTCCTCTACACGTGTAGATTAAACAATGGCTTTGCACAGGACTCAGACCTGCCGTGCTGCTGCTGCTGCTGCCGCTGCTGCTGCCGCTGAAAGGAGTTCATTGTACAAGCTGCAATATTCCGGACAAGGGTGGGTTTGGGGAGCTAAAAGAGGAGGGCAGTGATTGAGAGCTGCACCCATGCTCTCTGTCATGAAATATAAATTAAAAATAGGTGCATTATGGCAGGCTACCTGTGCTGTTCCATCCATAATGGATATCACACATCCGTCCTCGCCCGGCAAAGCGTGGTAGGGAAAACTACAGCCGTGTTTTCCTTTGAGGTGTAACAATCTGTCAGTATCAAATTCTCCGAGTCAGTAGGGAGCATATAGTGTTGATTTACTGAAAATCTGGGATTAGGTCTGCTCTGTGGTGAGCGTAGATTTAAGAGGGGAGAGCTAAGGGGTCTCCAAAAGGTGAAGAAAAAAAAAACACCCACCCAACAACACAGATGAAACCTAGCAAGGCGAAAATAGCTTGGCAGTTCAGATGCAGTGTAGGCACTGCCAGGGCTTCCCGAAGGAAAACCCTCGTGTGGTACTGTCCCTGCCACAGCACACCCCCATACCCTCCCCTCACAGCAAGGGATTGGAAATGTAGAAATGGAGTTGTGGCTCTTCAGCCTCACAAGAAAAAGGTTAATATTTCTGTGGTGCAGCGCACGAACCTTTCCGGTGACGTACTGAAATGATGGCCGCTCGCGTTCGGGGGCCAAACGCAACAAGAGAAGTTCCCTTTTTACTCCTGTCATGGATCCACAGATTCATAGAATGGTTTGGGTTAGAAGGGAACTTAAAGACTATCCAGTTCCAACCCTCTGCCATGAGCAGGGACACCTCCTACCAGCCCAGGTGGCTCAAGGCCCCATCCAGCCTGGCCTTGAACACCTCCAGGGATGGGACCTCAACCACATCCCTGGGCAACCTGTTCCAGTGTCTCACCACCCTCAGTGGAAAGAATTTCTTCCTGTTCTCCATCCTAAATCTACCCTGCTCAAGCTTCTATCTGTTCCCTCTGACAGCAAACCCTGTTAAACAAAGAGACAGTGACAGGCAGCTCAGCCAGGCCAGCTTGGCAGGTGCTATGGAGGTAGCAACTTGCCTCCCTGCATCGCTCTGTGCGCTTCTGGCTCACGTGGATCACTCCTTGGCATGGCAGAGCATGGAGGGTGCTCACAGCCCACCTGAGACTTGGCACCATACTGAATTAGTCCAGAAAGCTTGTGGGTGCTGATTCATTGGGTTGGGAAGGGACCCTCAAAGATCATCTTGTCCAACCTCCCTGCAGGCAGTGGAGACACCTCCAGGGCCACATCAAATCTGATGAGAGAGACTTTCAGCCACATCCCTGGGCTACCTGTTTCAGTGTCTCACCACTGTCATTGTGCAGAACTTCCTCCTGATGTCCAACCTAAATCTGCTCTGCTCCAGTTTCTAACCACTGCCCCTCGTCCTGTTGCTAAGAGGATGGAAAGTTGTAGCCAGCAGAGAAGTAAAGGTGCCCCAGTAACAGTCCTGTCCTAGTGGAATGGTGCTTCCTCCATCACAAAATAGAGGTTGGCACTAATTGGTACTTTTATTAGCAATCCCAGCAGAAAGCCTGGGAATATTCACCTTCATCCTCGCTCTGGACCTTCCATGCCAGCTGGGGATGCTTTCATTGCTGCTGCCTGCCTTGTAGTTGTTCTGGCAATAAGTAAAGGATTTCCAGCCCTAGGCTGCCAATCTGTCACCCTTCAGTAGCCACAAAGTCACAGCAAAATTAATTAAAAAAAACCCCAAACCCAACAAATATCACATTAGTAGCCACAGCACAGGCAAAATATCAGCAATCAAACCCCTCCCTGCACATGTTTAATGTTTAAACATGCACATGTTTAATGTTCTGGGCTTTGCCTTGATTTTACCCAACAAAGAGGGGTGATTCATTTGTGGGGATGAAAAGAAAAGTAACCCCAAAGCCTCTAACTCTTCTCTGCCACCAAATGCTTCAAAACTTCCTGGGATTTATTGTATTAAAAAAGAGGGGAAAGAAAAGGGGGCTGCTTTCCCTTTAAAAAGAGAGGAGCTACTTGGTCTGATGCTGCTGCCTTTATCAGCCATGAAGTTCCCAGCAAGGTGCTGTTAGTGCCTGATTAAACCTCATACCAATCTCTGTCCCCCATGGTAACCCAGAAGACATCCACTGAGAGTGGCAGCTCTTATTCATTTTAATTGCCAAGGATCTCTCTGTGCTGGCCAGTTTTCTTGTCTCTCAAGGACTGGAATGGAAATCCATCTGATTACAGGAGCAATCCGGGTGCTCTGACAGATCTGAAATATGAATATGGAGATGGCATTGTGCTCTGCACTGACTCCTGAAGCCCCAATAGTAAATTATCCTCTGCTGCTAAAACAATTTCAGGGCACAGTACAATTCCCATAAAAGGCCATTTTATTTTATTTTTATATATATATATATATATTTATTTCATTTTTTGGTAATGGAACACAAATTATTAATAAATCAGTCTGGGGGGGGGTGTGGGGGGAGGGTGGAAACAGTGGAAAAAGAGATTTCATCTCCTGATGTTTTCCTGGAACATCATAAACACAAAGGTACAAACACATCCATGCAGGCACCCTCTCTGCTGTGGGCCTCTGTACAGCTACAAGAGGAGATGATGTCCAGAATATAAACAAAGCCCCTGGGACTGCCACAGCCTTCCTGAAATTAGCCTCATGTCCTCTTGCTGTAAACCTCCAGAGCAATACCACAGGACAAACGCAAGGTCCTGGGTGAATTATGCAGGAGAACAGCCAACATAAGGGGGATGTCCCATCCCTTGGGCCAAATGGAGGCCCTTGGACCTCCAGTTTATCCATTTGGGTGTTTTTATTGTCCAGACAGAACTTGCAGCCCTCATGGTCACACAGGGAACAGCTCAGCTTCCTCCTCCAGCCCTCTGCTGCATGGGGACCCTCTCTAGGAGTTTAGCCTTGCTGGCTGTGGCCCAGAGCACCCACTATGGATCTAAGCTAGCCAAGAGAGAGACCAACTGCTTGCATAAGATCCTAAAAATGAGGACCTAGCCCAAAATGAACAGTTTTGCTACCAAATCCAGAGGAGTGGTGCTGGTCTGCGGGTTAGGCGAGGGGTGGAGGGAAGGAAGGAAGGAAGTCTGCTCAAACAACCCATAATAGCCCAGGGCATCTCCTGACCACCCCAGCACCCACCCCAGCCTGTACAAACAGCAGACCATTTGGGATGGATTCAAAGCACAGATGGGTCAGCAACGACACACCAGGCGGTGCTCACTGCTCTGCAATGTGCTGACACATGAGAGGAGGAGGAGGAGGAAGCCACACCAGCACCTGGACACAGCAAACATCCTCTGGCAGAAAGGGAGGCCAGCAAGGGTGCTTTGACTGGGGCTCACCCACAGCTCTCAAAGCAGCCTGGTGACAGCATGCACAGGCAGGGGGCATGTGGCCACATTAGCAGCACCACATAGCTCTGCTAAAGCAATGTTTGAGGCTTCAGAGGAATTGCTTGGCCAGGCAGCTGAACATACACTGCACAAACCATGTCCATGGGGCTTTAGGTCCTGTTGAAAGCCATGGAAAGAGCAGAGGAAATATAATGCTCCTAGAGAAGGACAAAGGGGGTTCAGTGGGGTTAGCACTGCCCCAGAGGTCAGGAAATGTGGGTTGTAACCCTGGCTTGAGCCCCAGCCTGGTGGATGACCTTTGGTCCCCTGAGTGTTTCCTGTCTGCAAAATGTGATACTTCCATATGTTTGGTTTTCCCTGGCTGTGGCATCAGTTTCCAACTGGAAAGTTTGCTTGGGCAAGGGAGGGGAAAGAAAAGGAAAAAACCAAAAAGAAAGAAAGAAGAAGAAAAGACCAAAAGGGGAAAAAAAAAAAAGACCCTGGACTTTTGTCCCAAACCTCTGGCCATCTGGAGGTCAGGTCTTCAGAGTGAGGAAGGGACGTGGGGACATGCATGGAAAACACAGCACTACAAATGCTCTCCCCAAAGCACCCAGCTCCCATTACCTTCCCTGAATGGTGCACAAGTATCTTATTTTGTGTTGAAAAGCTCAGAACCCCAGGAAAAGCAGGACAATGAGGCCAGTTTGGGGAAGGGTTTGGGTATCTGCCGATGCTAAGTGGTAGAGAGCAGGCTGGTGCTGCTCATCAGGTGTGCATTTTGAACACGGCAGTTAAGACAATAACAATAACAACAAACAACCCTCCTGCTTCAGCCTTGACTCTCTGCCCTCTTCGCCTCTCCTCCTGGAGGACAGAGAGGGTTTCAAAATAGGCTCTGGTAGAGGCTGCTAACATCAATAAATCATAGAATGGGAGGGGTTGAAAGGGACCCCCAGAGATCATGGAGTCCAACCTCCCTGCCAGAGAAGGATTACCTAGGGCAGGTCACACAGGAACACATCCAGCTGGGGCTTGAATGTCTCCAGAGAAGGAGACTCCACCACCTCTCTGGGCAGCCTGCTCCAGCACCCTCACAGCAAAGTTTTTCCTCATGCTGAGGTGGAATTTCCTGGGTTCCAGTTTGTGTCTGTTTCCCCTTGTCCTATCCCAGGACACCACTGAAAAGAGCCTGGCCCCTGCCTCTTGACACCCACCCTGCAGATAGTTATAGCCATTAATAAGATCTCTTCCAGGCTAAACAGCCCCAGGTCTCTCAGCCTTTCCTCATCAGACAGATATTCCAGTACCTTCATCACCCTCTGTTGGACACTCTCTAGTGTATTCCTGTCTCTTCTGAACTGGGGAGCCCAGAACTGGACACAATACTCCAGATGTGGCTTCACTGGGGCAGGGCAGAGGGAGAGGGGAACCTCCTTTGACTTGCTGGCCACACTCTTCTTGATGTGCCCCAGGATACCTTTGGCCTTCTTGGCCACCTCATGGCAGGGATGATGTTCCCCAGTGCTACAGCCCAAAGATTGCTTGCCATGTTTGCAACCAGCACAGCTCTCCACACTTGGATTCAGCCTGGGTTGTTGCATTTATTAGCAGCAAGAGGCACAACTGGTAATTAATTTGGTGATCCTTGGAGCCAGTGCCTGTTATCAGAGTTTTAATTTACATGAAAGAGATAAATGTGCAGTAGTTTTTGAGGCACTCTGATGTGCAGAGACCCAGCAGTGTTTCTCTGATCTGCACAGAAAGGATTCCCCCAAAAGGAAGAGCTTTTTGCAGCAAGGTTTTAGTGCAGCCAGAAGACAGTGTGGGGCTGAGGCAGAGATACACAAAATGCCCTCTGCACCCAACAGCTTTGGCAGCCCATTTTGCTGCAGAATTTGCTATGGAACCAGCAGGTTTGGGCACGGGGCCTGCAGAAACCTCTTTCCTCTATTAGATAATGCTGGCAATACCTGAGAAGAAAGATGCCTGAACCCCTATCACATTTGTTTCCCTAAAGGGAAGGAGTAAATCTGATCCACTGCTTGTCATTTATTCTTCAAATGCAAAAGAGCCCAAAAGGGAGGCAAATACAAAGAGTTGTAGCAATTGAAGAGAACTACTGGAGTAAGCAGAGTTCACAACCTCCATAGTTAAATAAGAGGCAAAAGTGGCTCAGATCCCCATCAGCTGGTGAGCACTGGTGTTTTCTTGGAGCACAAGACTGACATTCTCCAGTGTCAGTGAACCAGACAATTGAAACCCAGACCATAAAGTCAGGAATCATGCATTCAGAAGTGTGTCCAGGAGATCGAGGGAGGCTCTCCTCCCCCTCTATTCTGCCCTAGTGAGGCCCCATATGGAATATTGCATCCACTTCTGGGATCCCCAGTTCAAGAGGGACAGGGATCTGCTGGAGAGAGTCCAACAGAGGGTTAGAAGGGTAATGAAGGGCATGGAACACTGCCTGATGAGGGGAGGCTGAGAGCTGTTTAGTGTGGAGAAGAGAAGACTGAGAGGGAATCTGATCAATATCTATCAATATCTGAGGGCTGGGGGTCTTGAAGGAAGGGTCAGGAACAGCCTCTGATCACTTGTGCCCTGTGACAGGACAAGGGGCAATGGATGGAAACTACAGCACTGGAGGTTCCTCCTCAACATGAGGATGAATTTCTTCACTGTGAGGGTCCCAGAGCCCTGGAGCAGGCTGCCCAGAGAGGTTGTGGAGTCTCCTTCTCTGGAGACTTTCCAGGCCTGTCTGGATGTGTTCCTGTGTGACTTGTGCTGGATTCTATGGTCCTGCTCTGGCAGGGAGGTTGGACTGGATGGTCTCCAGAGGTCCCTTCCAACCCCTAACACCCCGTGAGCCTGAGACTCTTTTGGAGAGACTGGGGCAGGGGACAGCTGATTGCAGTGTTTCCATTATTTCACCCATACATGAGGGGGTCACCCTGACAACTGATTGAAACGTAGCTATTTAGCACTGGCTGGAGGGTGACCATGGAGAATCCCTGCAGTGCTGCATGAAACACTTTGGTAGGCTTGGCCAACTGAGTTTTGACAGGTGTCCAAAGTACAAAAAACTAGACTCAGCTAGGCTCAGTCTCAGCATTAAGTGTGTGTCTGTCTTTGCTTTACTGAACAGCCAGCAGAATTGCCACCATAGTTGTCACCTGTGTGTGTTTAGCACAGCACTACCAGTTGAGGTTGAAGACTGCATGAGGCACACAGAAAATAACAGCTAGATGCAGCCTCTAAAGAAAACAATACAGTTACAGCTTCTTAGTGTGGTGAGAAGAGCCTCTGTGGTTGCTGCAAATGCTGTGCCTGTTTTGTGTTGAACTAGAGGACTTCATCTGCCAGTGTAGCAAACAGCACATCTGGGGAGTCTAATTCGTTGTTTTCTGGGCTTGTTTTTTATTTTGTTCAGTAAAGTGAGAGCTCTGGAAACATTTCTCTGCTCATAGGGTGATACAGTTCCTTCCTTCCTTCCTTCCTTCCTTCCTTCCTTCCTTCCTTCCTTCCTTCCTTCCTTCCTTCCTTCCTTCCTTCCTTCCTTCCTTCCTTCCTCCCTTCCTTCCTTCCTCCCTCCCTTCCTTCCTCCCTCCCTTCCTCCCTCCCTCCCTTCCTTCCTCCCTCCCTTCCTTCCTCCCTCCCTTCCTTCCTTCCTCCCTTCCTCCCTCCCTTCCTTCCTCCCTTCCTTCCTTCCTTCCTTCCTTCCTTCCTTCCTTCCTTCCTTCCTTCCTTCCTTCCTTCCTTCCTTCCTTCCTTCCTCCCTTCCTTCCTTCCTCCCTCCCTTCCTTCCTCCCTCCCTTCCTCCCTCCCTCCCTTCCTTCCTCCCTCCCTTCCTTCCTCCCTCCCTTCCTTCCTTCCTCCCTTCCTCCCTCCCTTCCTTCCTCCCTTCCTTCCTTCCTTCCTTCCTTCCTTCCTTCCTTCCTTCCTTCCTTCCTTCCTTCCTTCCTTCCTTCCTTCCTTCCTTCCTTCCTTCCTCCCTCCCTCCCTCCCTCCCTTCCTTCCTTCCTTCCTTCCTTCCTTCCTTCCTTCCTTCCTTCCTTCCTTCCTTCCTTCCTTCCTTCCTCCCTTCCTTCCTCCCTTCCTTCCTCCCTTCCTTCCTCCCTTCCTTCCTTCCTTCCTTCCTTCCTTCCTTCCTTCCTTCCTTCCTTCCTTCCTTCCTTCCTTCCTTCCTTCCTTCCTTCCTTCCCTGCAAGTACCAAGTGAATGTGTCCAGGGACAGGCACAGCAGGAGCCGTTCATGTGATTCCCTCTCCAGTAACCCGAATCCCTGGAGGAAAGGGATGAATTTGAGAAGGAGAATATTTAGGCTGAATATCAGGAAAATGTTCCTAATGGCTTGGCCTGCTTGAGCTGTGGAACTGTCTTCCAGGCAAGGGATGGAAACACCAACATTTGACTCACTTGAAATTGGAGTGGACACTGTGCTGGCAAAGTGTGCTGGAGGGAGAGATCCTGCTCTGGAAGGGGAACGATCTCTTGGACACCAGAGCTCTGGGACTCTGTTAAACCTTCCAACATGAAAAATGTGAGGCAGGAAAATGTGAGGAATTGCCCAGGGACACAGCTAATCCTGCAGACATCACACTGCACCGACTCCAGGAGGAGTTAGGCGTGTGTGAGGGAGCCAGGCTGGGCCCCAGCTGGGAAGAGGGCACTGGCAGCTCAGACGTGGCTGTGGCAGGCACAGACCCTCTGCTCATCACCCTCTGCATGGAGAGCAGGGCAAGGGGATGGAGGGAGAGAGGAGGAACACTCCTGGCCTCTGACTGGCAGGGAATATGAGAGTGCTTGTTGAAGCAAACAGCTGGAAAGAAGAGAAACCTGAGCCCCAGCAGTGCCTGCTGCCTCTTTATGTGTGTGAAGGTCTCCCTCCTCCACTCTGCCCAGGTGAAACACCTTGAAACATGCATCCTGTGTCCATCTAAATGCATGCCCTGTGTCTATCTCTGCTGCCACTCTTTGTTCCCCTCACACTGCAGAGGTGTTGAAAAGAAATACATGAGACTTTGAAGCTCCAAGCCACACTGTGCCGCACAAAACGCTGGTGTGTGCCAGGGAGAGGGCTGCCTCTGCTAGCCCCCATGTGTCGTCAGTCACGGCTTGTCTTGGTGATGTCAATGGGGCAGCCCTAATGCCTCTGAGAGCAGAATGAGAGCTCTGCTGTGGTTTTAACTGAGCCCTGGTCCCTTTTTTTCTCCCTCTGTATATGGATGTAATATATATTCACAGGCTTTCCCCCCCCACACTGTTTGTAATGTTCCTCTCCTCTCCTCTCCTCTCCTCTCCTCTCCTCTCCTCTCCTCTCCTCTCCTCTCCTCTCCTCTCCTCTCCTCTCCTCTCCTCTCCTCTCCTCTCCTCTCCTCTCCTCTCCTCTCCTCTCCTCTCCTCTCCTCTCCTCTCCTCTCCTCTCCTCTCCTCTCCTCTCCTCTCCTCTCCTCTCCTCTCCTCTCCTCTCCTCTCCTCTCCTCTCCTCTCCTCTCCTCTCCTCTCCTCTCCTCTCCTCTCCTCTCCTCTCCTCTCCTCTCCTCTCCTCTCCTCTCCTCTCCTCTCCTCTCCTCTCCTCTCCTCTCCTCTCCTCTCCTCTCCTCTCCTCTCCTCTCCCCTCCCCTCCCCCTCCCCTCCCCTCCCCTCCCCTCCCCTCCCCTCTCCCTCTCCTCTCCCTCTCCTCTCCCTCTCCCTCTCCTTCCCCTTCCCCTTCCCCTTCCCCTTCCCCTTCCCCTTCCCCTTCCCCTTCCCCTTCCCCTTCCCCTTCCCCTTCCCCTTCCCCTTCCCCTTCCCCTTCCCCTTCCCCTTCCCCTTCCCCATTTTCTTTTCAAACCATTATTCCCAGTCATGGAGCTTTTATGGACAGGACAATGATGATCCACACGTCCTGAGAAGCAGTCTCCAGCGAGGCAGCTTTCCTGACAGACAAAGGAAATGATTTCCTCGCTGAAAAGAATCACTTCAAAGCACCCAGACGAGCCCCTGCTCCAGCTCAGGTTTCCTTCCCGTGCAGCAGCTTGGACAGCAGCTCTCACGGAGAGCTGAGCTCCTTCTGCCTGGTTTGAATTTAAGCAGATTCTGGGCTCAGGGTAGTGGGGGACTCACGAACCAGCCCAGCCACCTCTTTTCCCTTCCCTCTGTCATCCCCAGACACCCTGTCCCTCCTCCTGCACGGTGTTTGCTGCTGCTCAAGCACCGAAGTTCTCAGTTGCACATCTCCAGGCTCCAGGCTCCAGGCAGCACTGTTTTAAGCCTCTTCAGCACAGGTATGTCGGTGTGAGACATCTCCTTTCCTAAAACCCAGCTTGAGTCAACAGCTCTCCCCAGTTAGTCATGATCTTCTCTCCATCTCCTGTGAAGGTGAGGTGGAGGGCAGCAGTACTCGTGAGGATGAAACGGATTGAGAATGATTTTGCATGACAACTGCTGGGGATCCAATATCTTTCTGTTGGAGTTGCTTACAGAAACAATAATGCCTGGAAACCATCCAATACCTTTGTGTTGGCCCATCTTCAACACATGCCAAATCCTGCTCTTGTGGGACAGCCTGGACACAGCCCACATATATTTATGTGTGATCTCCTAGTCAAACTGAGATCTATTTTTGCCAGTCTCCTGAGCATAGCTCCTCTGCCCACATCCTGAATGTCATCTTGAACTGGAAGGAGGCTGATTGCCCCAGGAAGGGTCAGATGGCACTGTCTCTGAATGCCTTCCTTTCTCTCCATGCAGTATGTGGGGTATGCACCTCGTACCAGGACCTCACTGGCCTGGGCCACACAGAGCACAAGCCCTGTGAAGAGAGGCTGAGGGAGCTGGGGTTGCTTAGCCTGGGGAAGAGGAGGCTCAGGGGACACCTCATTGCTCTCTCCAACTGCCTGAAGGGAGGTTGTAGCCAGGTGGGGGTTGGTCTCTTCTCCCAGGTACTCAGCACCAGAACAAGAGGACACAGTCTCAAGCTGTGCCAGGGGAAGTTTAGGCTGGATGTTAGGAAGAAATTCTTCAGAGAAAGAGAAACTGGCCATTGGGATGTGCTGCCCAGGGAGATGGTGGAGTCCCCATCCCTGGAGGTGTTTAGAAAGAGCTTGGATGAGGCACCTGGTGCCATGGTTTAGTTGATCAGATGGTGTTGGGTGATAGGTTGGACTTGATGATCTCAAAGGTCTTTTCCAACCTGGTTAGTTCTGTATTCTGACAGGAGGAGTGTGAGGCTCATTATTTTAGCAGAATTAGGGCTAGGTACCATGGCCTGGATCAGTTTCTTGTGAGAGAGAAGACCTTATGTCCAAACATATATATCATAGCTGCGGCACCTCTGTCCTTCATGAAGCTGCTCCTTCCTTCCATGGATGGGGTTTGCATGACAGCTCACATCTCCCTTCCAGGCAGAGAAGTGCTGTACAGCACTGCTCTGACTCCTGGTCTGTATGGAGGACTCTTCTCCCTGTCACAAAACCTGCTCTCAGCAATGTCCAGGATACACTGAAAGAGGACAGTGAAATCTCCCTCTCTCCTCAGCTGGCCCCCACTTACTGGCAAAGTCTGGCTTTCAGTATTCAAAGAAAGAATTTGGGACACCAATGAGCTCCATCATTAGCCTCATTTTGCTTTTTACTACATAAACTTCCCCAACTTGGTCCCATGGCTACCTCCTCTGACCTAGTTAAACACCACTCAGCTAGGATGTATGCATCATTTTTACAACCCAGAGTAAAGCAGAGATCCCACAGTCCCCTGGCCAAAGCTGATTTGAACCTTCATAGCATACATGGTGTGGGGTAGTCATTGTGTTGACACACAGCTTCCTACTTGCCCTGTTGATGAGCTGTGTGCCACCTCACAGCATCCAGCACCCTGTCACTGCTACATCAGTGCCCAGAGATCAGCACCCATAATCAGCCTGGCAGGTCACTGAGCTCCTGTTCTCTTTCCTTGCATGTCCAAACTCAGCCTGGCAGGGCACTGAGCTCCTGTTCTCCTTCCCTTCATGTCCAAACTCAGCCTGGCAGGGCACTGAGCTCCTGTTCTCCTTCCTTGCATGCCCAAACCCAGCCTGGCAGGTACTGCACCCCTGCTCTGCTTCCCTGCATGTCCAAACCCAGCCTGGCAGGTCACTGAGACCCTGTTCTCCTTCCCTACATGTCCAAACCCAGCCTGGCAGGTCAATGAGCTCCTGCTCTCCTTCCTTGCATGTCCAAACCCAGCTTGGCAGGTCAATGAGCCCCTGTTCTGCGTCCCTACATGTCCAAACCCAGCCTGGCAAGTCACTGAGACCCTGTTTTCCTCCCCTGCATGTCCAAAGCCAGACTCAGCTGTGTCCCACTAGCTTCATATGCCCCTGTTCCCAGAGCTCTGCTTTATTCTTCCCATTAAGTCAGCATAAAGAAGAGCACTTAGATGAAGTCCCATTTAGAGGAAATCCTCCAACTCTTCCCAAGGATCCCTGACAGGATGTTTGCACTCCACCACTTACTGCTTTTTGGGTACTTTAATACATTGCCTCCATGAAATCCTGGAGAAACACCTGGAAGAGCTTCCCCATCCTTACACCACGCCAGTGCTCTGCTCTGTGCACAGCAGCCCAGCTGGCAGTAGGTGACATTCAAGGTTGTGGCCACTACAGCCAAAGGCCAGGACAGTGAAGAACAGCTTCACTGCCTCCAATCTGCTGTAGGAACTATTCTTAGCTGGAAGTTGGAGCTGAATGCTCACTGGGCACTCCAGGTTCACACCTCTGGAATAGGCCCCTGACAGAAATATGCTTCAGCGTGAACTTGGCTGCCTTCAGAAGGAGCTGCAAGGTACAACTCTTTGCCCAGACCTTTCCATCTGCTTGAGCTGTGAAATCCTGGCTTCCTGGCTGTCTGGTCAGATTAAAAGCTGCTGGCAGTGGGGGAGCATGACAGTTTGTTTCTCTTACTTGGAATGATAATTACTCAACATAATCCCCATAAACCAAACTCATCATCTGCGATGCTGAGTATGTGCTAAATGCTCATAATAGCTGAAATAAATGAGAGTCACAGAATCCTAGAATGGTTTGGGTTGGAAGGGACCTTAAAGATCATACAGTTTCACCCCTTCCTTGCCATGGGCAAGGACACCTTCCATTAGCCCAGGTTGCTCAAGGCTTCATCCAACCTGGCCTTGAACGCATTCAGGGAGGAGGCATCCACAACCTCCCTGGGCAACCTGTGCCAGTGTCTCACCAAAAATAGCATAGCATAGCATAGCATAGCATAGCATAGCATAGCATAGCATAGCATAGCATAGCATAGAATTAACCAAGTTGGAAAAGAACTTTGAGATCATCAAGTCCAATCTATCACCCAACACCATCTAATCAACTAAACCATGGCACCAAGTGCCTCATCCAGGCTCTTCTTAAACACCTCCAGGGATGGTGACTCCACCACCTCCCTGGGCAGCACATCCCAATGGCAAATTACTCTTTATATGAAGAACTTCCTCACCTCCAGCTTAAACCTCCCCTGGCACAGCTTGAGAATGTGTCCTCTTGCTCTGGTGCTGCTTGCCTGGGGGAAGAGACCAACCCCCACCTGCCTGGGAAGAACTTCTTCCTAATCTCCAGTCCAAGGAAGAAGTTATTAATAACAAAGCATGGTCTGGTTTATAGCATTCAACAATGAAGAAAACACAGAGCTAAAGTTGATAAATGGAAATGGATCCCCCATCCTCCGATGCTGTAGGGTTGGAGAAGCTGCCCTCACCTTGAATAGAGAATCACTAACATGCAGCAGTGATTTAACCTGTGCACTGCCTGCAAAGAAAGGGATGAAATAAAGACAGATTGTGATAGATGCAGCAATATTTGGCTAAGAGGGTCACAGGATCACAGGATCAGAGGAAGGAGTTGGAAGGGACCCAGAGAGATCATTCAGTCCAGCCCCTCTGCCAGAGCAGGAGCATAGAATCCAGCACAGGTCACACAGGAATACATCCAGGTGGGGCTTGAAAGTCTCAAGAGAAGGAGACTCCACCACCTCTCTGGGCAGCCTGTTCCAGGGCTCTCTGGCCCTCACAGTGAAGAAGTTCCTCCTCATGGTGAGGTGGAACCTCCTGTGCTGGAGTTTCTATCCATTGCTCCTTGTCCTATCCCAGGGTGCAACTGTGCAGAGCCTGTCCCCTCCCTCTTGACCCCCAGCCCTCAGATATTGATAAACATTAATTCAATCCCCTCTCTCCTTCACTGGCCAACTATACCTTGGTGGAGGCTTCACAGTTCAATAGCTCAGCAAGGAGGGACTTGATGGTCTTAGAGGTCTCCAAGATCTTTTCCAAATTAAACAATTCTGTGATTCTGTGACTTCCCACAACCAGGACTGCTGCTAGGAGAGGTCTTCTTTCACCTATGTTGCACCATTTCAGGCTTCTCCATCTTAGTAGCTGTCAAGCAGACCTGGTTGTTGCTCACTAAAGACTTTTCTGTCTCCTCCTAGACCAGCATCTGGACTCTTGGGAAAAGCTCTTTGTTCCTCACATTAGTGGCTTTTCTCAGACACTGAAGTAAATTCTGGGCATGGGCAGGCCGGGCATGGCAGCACTTCTCACTGTGCCAAAGTGCTAACTAGGCTGGAGCAACCTGATCTAAAGATGCTGCTGTTGATGGCAGGGGGATTGGACTAAGATGATCTTTAAAGGTCCCTTCCAACCCACACCATTCCATGGTTCCATGACACACTTGCAGCAGCAAAAGCCTGTTCCCACTCCTGCTGAGCCAGAGGGAAACTCCTGCTGGCTGCAGTGGGAGGTGGAATAGTTCTGTCTCCAAACTCATGTGAAAAAAAAAAAAAAGAAATAAAAATTGAGAGCATTTTCAATTCATTGCTGCTCACAGGAGGAGGAAAGGTCAAACCAGGCCCACACCGAGGGCTGCCTGCAGCTCTGCAGCTATCCTGGGTGTGCTCCAAAGAGCACCATGCCTCAGGCACACCCTCCTCCTGCACAGTCACAACATGGTGGGGGTGGGAAGGGACCTCTGGAGATCATCCAATTCAACCTCCCTGCTGAAGCAATGTCACCCACAGCAGGCTGCCCAGGATCACAATAGCCAGGTGGCTTTGGAGTGTCTCCAGGGAAGGAGGCTCCACAGCATCTTCGGGCAGTCTGGTCCAGGGCTCCAGCACCCTTAAAATGAAGCCTTTCCTTATGTTTAGGTGGAACTCCCTGTGTCCCACTTTGTGCCCATTGCCCCTTTTCCTATCACTGGGCACCACTGAAATGATTGGGGCCCAAGAGCACAGAAAGCACCACAAGACAGTGTCTGCTTGGAAGGGGCTGCCCAAGGAGGTAGTTGAGACCCCATCCCTGGAGATAGCCAAAGTCAGGCTGGACAAGGCTCTGAGCAGCCGGATCTAGCGAAGGTGCCCCTGCTTTCTGCAGAGGGGGTTGGACTAGATGACCTTTGGGGGTCCCTTCCAAGCCAGAGCATTCTGTGATTGATTGGACTAGATGACCTTTGGAGGTCCTTTCCAACCCAGACCATTCTGTGACTGATTGGACTAGATGACCTTTGGAGGTCCCTTCCAACCCAGACGATTCTGTGACTGATTCTGTGACCCCCTGAACGAACGTCCCCTGCGTGCCCACTCACGTGCTGGCAGGTTTTGGCAGAGCTGAGGAACTATCCTTCCCCTAGCAGCAGCCTGGATTTGCCTACCCCACAGGAGACATTCCTCCTGGAAAGAAGCTGTAAGCCCTGGACTTGTGACTTCTCTCTGTGCAGAGCCTTCAGGGGTCCTCGGGGGGGAGTGGGGCGCGAGGGGGTTCTTGCCCTCGCTCTTGAGCAATCTCAGAAGCTTGGGCTCTGTTTGGCCCAAAGACAGGGCTGGAGCTCTTTCCCTGCAAAGAGCAGTATCATGAGCATATGGTTAATGACTCATCCCAAGTGGAAAAACAGCGTTTGTTCTATTTTATGAAAGTTTTATACATCTAAGGTAGTGTACATCTGTTGCTGTTTAGGCTGACATGTATGTAGAGATTGGCAGAACAAGTTCTCTGCAGGGATGACTGAACTCCCAACCAAACCACAGAACTTTCAAACACTCAGGCTGCTTCTTGAAGGGGAATGAAGGGGAAAGGAAAAAAAAAAAAAAAAGAAGCAAAGCAAAGAGGATGTTTTTCTGCTCTGTTGAAATGCTGCCTGACTGAGCAATATGCAAGGAAAACTCTCTTCAGCTCTGCCTGATCTGCAGTACAAGAGAGGCTTATTTACGGAGAGAAGCTTTCCCCTCACAAAGCTGCAAGGCACAAGCAAGGTCTTGTCACTGTGCCCAACTTTTACCCCCAGGTGGCCTCTACCCAAGGCTCAGGGAAGGGTCAGAAAGCTCAACTCCTCCACCCTCCCTGTCTGAATCCTGTCTTCTGAAACCCTCCCTCAGACCTGCTCCTGTCTCCTTCCTCCCTGGCAGCCAGCCTCTCTCACGGGGAGGCTAAAGGCTCTTCTTGGGTTGTTTGTACATCTTTTTGGCAGCAGCAGCTGGGTGGCAAGAAGGCAGGGAGCCTCACTGGTTAGCCTGGAAGCCTTCTGCAGCTTCCTGGGGAGGCAGTGAGTGAGTGGACTTCCATGGAAAGTCATGTTTTCCACCCTCTGTCTGAGTGTTTCTAAGGACTCCTGGTGCAGAATCCCCCCCGGGGGTGGGGGGAGGACTAAGTGGTGAGAACAGCTGAGGACATGGCTGCAGGGTCCAACTCACTTCTCTGTGAGGAGGAAGATGAAGCAAGCTGTAAAGAGCTGCTTTCTCCAACATCTCTTATTTATTAGCCATGTCAGCCCAGCCCTGCCAGGAAAATGACTTTGGCCACAGCAGCTACCCCGTGCCAGGCTCCCAGGCTGGCAGGGCCAGTGTCTGCTCAGGCATCTCCCAGCTGTGATCTGGTTCTAATCTAACACTCAGAGCACTGGGACTGGAAAATAAACTCCTCTGCCTACCAGCCATATTGTGAGGCTCCCTGCTGCCTCACGACATGTTTCTGGGACATAACAAACATAAGAAAGGCCACACTGGACCAGACCAAAGGTCTGTACTACCTTCTGTCCTGTTTCTGCCAGTAGGCTAAAGAAGCAGCCCCTGAAAGGGTACAAAATGATATTTCTACCAAGTGCTCTCCAACCTGCAGCCATTATAGATTCATAAAATGGTTTGGGTTGGAAGGGTCTGCAAAGCTCATCCAGTTCCAAACCCCCCCTGCCATGGGCAGGGACACCTCCCACCAGTCCAGGTTGTTCAAGATCTCACCCAACCTGGCCTTGAACACCTCCAGGGAGAGGGCATCCACAACCTCCCTGGGCAACCTGTTCCAGTATCTCACCTCCCTCACTGGAAAGAATTTCTTCCTCATCTCCAGTCTAAATTTCCCCTCCTCAGGCTTCAATTCTTTCCCTCTCATCCTATCACTCCAAGCCCTTGCAAAAAGTCCCTTCCTGACTTTCGTATAGCCTCCCTTCAGGTACTGGAAGTACCTCAGTGGCACCAGACTTCCTGCACCAGGTGTGCCTTCCACAGCTTTATTGATCTTCAGTTCATTTGCCTGCCATAAAATTGCAGTCTCCCCAGGAGACTGTGTGGCCTTCTCAAATCTGTCATTCTTGCCTCTAAACCTCTTAATTTTGTTTGTTCAGAACCTGCTTCCTGTTAGCTTCATGTGATGCCTCCGACTTAATGCTGATGGGAAGGACCAATTTGTGTTCAGAAGTCAGTCTGGGCCCAGAAAGCACATGTGAGAAGAGGGGAACTGGTCAAGAGAGTTTCCACAGCTGGCAATAATCATTAAAACTGAGCACTGACTGACCAGAATTCCCCAAATCCAGCAGTGGTTTGGCTTGGTACCCTTTGGATGGCAGGATTGCTAGGAGAGCTCTGGTGAGAAATTCACTCACAGTGCATTTAAGCCATGGTAAATGGAAAGGATGGAGCAGCATGAGCAGGGCCAGGCTGAGCCTGCTGGCAGGAGGGCAGAGGTTCCACAGGGGAGAAGAAGAGGAGAGCAGAGTGGATTTCCTGGCAGGAGTCAACATGAAGGCATGAATGCTCTACATGAGTAGCTGAGGTGGCTCAGTTACTGGCCATGAGGAGCAGGGAGGCCACCAAGTTGAATGAGACTTTGGAGACTCCTGGTGAATGAGGAAAACAATGCAAGGAGCATTCTGGAGGGCAAGAGCAGGTATCAGATCAGTGTGTGGTTGAGAAGTGTTGGATCTTACCCCACATGTGCCTTGTGCCTTGTTGTCTCCTGGTTCATGTGGAAGCAGCATCTGAACATCCCCTGGGCGGTGGAGCCCCACCTGGGTAGGTAAGGTTTGGGTCTGGAGCCCAGCAAAGGTGAGCCAGAGCAGTGCTGAGTGCTGCCATGGGAACTCACCCAGCCTGCCTTCATGGAGCCACCCCAGCCAGTGCCTCTTGCAGTGCATCTCCAGCAGGTTCTTCTTGAAGCTTTTCTAAGTAGGGCCTGGAGTTACTGAATGGACAGGTGAGAGCAGTGGGCTGGGAAATAAGGGCTATTTCTATCCTTGCCAATGTGCAGTGCACAGCCCTGCACTGTGGGACACCCTTGTGCTGCTGTCAGATGGTGGCATCCAACTCCTCTGCAGTGGGAACCCAAAGGTCTGGGAGTGACTCCCAACAAATCACTGCCCTCACCCCTTCCTCTCTGGTCTTAAACTGTGGGAGGTGGGGGTGGGATGTCACTATCATAGAATTGTAGAATCAATAAAGTTGGAAAAGACCTCAAAGATCATCAAGTCCAACCTGTCACCCAAGACCTCATGACTAATTAAATCATGGTGCCAAGTGCCACATCCAATCCCCTCTTGAACACCTCCAGGGATGGTGATTCCACCACCTCCATGGGCAGCACATTCCAGCGGCCAATTACTCTTGCAGGGAAGAACTACTTCTTCACATCCAGCCTAAACCTCCTCTGGCAAAGCTTGAGACTGTGTCCTCTTGTTCTGGTGCTGGGTACCTGGGAGAAGAGACCAACCCCCACCTGGCTACAACCTCCCTTCAGGGAGTTGTAGAGAGCAAGAAGGTCTCCCCTGAGCCTCCTCTTCTCCAGGCTAAGCAACCCCAGCTCCCTCAGCCTCTCCTTCATGATTCTTCTTTGTGGACCCCAAACAGATATTTTGGGCTGCCCTTGAGGCTCCTTCTCATCAGCAGCTTCCTCAAGCAGCAGCATGGGGGGCTCTTGGAGGTGGCAGGAGGGAACAGGTTTGTCACCAACATTGTGATCATCTTTTAGCACAGTCAGAGGAAACACCACAATGCTGACAGCTGCCCTCAGCACTGTACCATGCTGGGTGGTGAAGAAACAGCTTTTGCAGCCACCCAGGAATGCTCATTTGTGGCCTGTCCCAGTTCTGCTGGTGGTGTGGTGGCTCCAGCCTTGAAACAGCTGTGTGTTGCACAGTTTCCTGAGTTCAGCCCTCAAGATGGGCAGCTGTCACTAAAATCACTTCATTTCTTTATCAAACCCTTATTTATTTATTTGTTTGTTCTTTTTCCAGATTAATTCCTACCCAAACATTTTGGTGCTCTTTTTTAGTAGCCTATATCCATGGTGTTGAGCCATCACTAAAATATTCATAGTTTTGTAGATCATAAAATAGGTTGGGTTGGAATGGACCTTTAAGATCATCCAGTTCCAATCCTCTGCCATGGGCAGGGACACCTCCCACCAGCCCAGCTTGCTCAAGGCCTCATCCAGCCTGGCCTGCAACAGCCCCAGGGAGGGGACATCCACAGCCTCCCTGGGCAACCTGTGCCAGTGTCTCACCACCCTAACTGGAAAAATTTCTTCCTCATCTCCAGTCTCAGTCTGAGCTCTTCCTTCTTCAATCCATTGTCCCTCATCCCATCACTCCAAGCCCTTTCTGTGTCAAAAATACAAAGTGCTGCTTTGTGGGAGTAGCTCTGTCTGAGGCTTCCTGGCTAACAAAAGAAGCAGAATCACTTGGTTGTCTCCACCCAGCACACAGCACACATACAACAGCACTATGCAATCCGACAAGGCTGGCAGCTGCACCAGCAAAGGCAAGAGCTGGAAAGATCCTTCTGTTGCTAGAGATTATAACACCTTAGGAAATAACAGCACCACCAGCATCATACAAAGCCAGATTTCCTCTTAGCTGCACTGTGGACTTGCTTCCCTGTTAAAGGCTATCTAGGATCTCTCCTAAAAGCCTCTCATTTATGCTTCATCTCAGTCAGCCTCTCTCCCAAATGTCAGAGTTTGGCATGATAGCTGAAATGAAGAACACCCATCCCTGCAGACCAGTGGTTTTATAGGCTTGAATACATTTTAAAATACAACAAATTATCTTTCTTCTTAGGCTTAACAGCAGGCACAGGCTATCAAATCCTTTTAAGTAATCAGTTGTGCTTCAGAATTTGAGAAGCATTTGGGAAGCAAGTTTCTCATTGTTAACCCTTTCTTATTGACCCTACCTGCAGCACTGTGTCCAGTCCTGGTGCCCCCTCCCCCTCCAAGCATGAGAGGGACATAGAACTGCTGGAGAGGGTCCAGAGGAGGCCATGAGGATGATTAGAAGGCTGGAAAACCTCCCCTATGGGGACAGGGTGACAGAGTTGGGGCTGTTTAGCCTGGAGAAGAGAAGGCTTCAGGGAGACCTCAGAGCAGCATTCCAGTATCTGAAGGGGCTCAAGGAGAGCTGGGGAGGGACTTTTGCAAGGGCTGGGAGTGACAGGACAAGAGGGAATGGACTGAAGCTGGAAAAGGGCAGATTGAGACTGGAGATTAGGAAGAAATTCTTTGCAGTGAGGGTGATGAGACACTGGCACAGGTTGCCCAGGGAGGCTGTGGCTGCCTCCTCCCTGGAGGTCAAGGCCACGTTGGATGAGGTCTTGAGTAAGCTGGGCTGGTGGGAGGTGTCCCTGCCCATGGCAAGGGGGTTGGAACTGGATGAACTTTAATGTCCCTTCCAACCCAAACTATTTTATGATTCTATTAATAACCTTTGGGAAAAAACTCAGTTTTGCTTGCTGGCTTCAAAAAACAGTGTGAAAAGAATAAACCCAGAACACACAAATGGGTATCAGCAGTGTCCCTGTCATTAGCTCTGGTGATGTGTCCACTGTGTAGAGTTATCAGGTAACTCAAATTACCACTAGAGCATTTTAGTACTACGCTTTTGCATGTGAAACTGATAAAAATCTTGAGTGGAGTGGCTCAAGAATGCATTCCCATGAACCAAATAATGGAAAATACATTTAGCATTCACATGAATAATGCAACTCCCTTCTTGGAAGGATTTTGAAACTGTAATTTCTGCATTTTCTTTGACTGAAGTTTGGCTTTCCTGAAGCTAATGGCTAATCTCTGCCTTGGCCTTCTGCAGCAGTACAAAAAGAGATCACCATTTCTATTTTTCTGTGTTAAAAAGGAAGCTGAAGGCTTTTCTTTCTGTCTTCTTTTCTTTTTCTTTGAGTGGACTGAAGGCTGGCAATATAAGTGTCCAATGTAGCAAGTGATTAAAAATGAAGAAGTGCTGCTACAGATCATCAGAACAGTGAGGCATGGCATTAAAGGCAAGCATAGAAGGAAGCTGACCTCCTTAATCAGGGCCAAAAAGAGACTTCAGTCATCTAGGCCACAGAGAAGTTAATTGTCCTACAAAGGGGAAATTATCTTGGCTGCAGCATCAGGGTAGTGGAATCCACTCGAGCACATCGATGTCCCTGCTTACACCAGCTCTGAGCTAGGTGCTTAGGGCTTTGCATCCATGGTTTGTTCAATCACAGAATCAATAAGGTTGGAAAAGACCTCAAAGATCATCAAGTCCAACCTGTCACCCAACACCTCATGACTACTAAACCATGGCACCAAGTGCCACATCCAATCCCCTCTTAAACACCTCCAGGCATGGTGACTCCACCACCTCCCTGGGCAGCACATCCCAATGGCCAACACTCCTTAAGAGTGTTTCTGACATCAGGAGCAGTGCCCAAACCTGCCTCACCTAATGTGCCAACAGAAGTCTTCCTAAAATTGTGTTCCCTCCTCTTAGCTGTGCTCAGGTTTGTGTTTGGCTCTGCAGGGCTATTGAGTCCTGTGGATTTGCCAGGACAGTGCACAAAGCGCTGCTGTGGCCCAGGATTAAATCTGTTGCTTTCCCTCCATGGGACAGTTTGAAGGCTCAGCTTGACAGGGTGTTGGGCTCTCTCATGTCAACTCTCCTGTTACCTAGAAAAGCTTGGATCAGATGATCCTTGGGGTCCCTTGCAACCTGGGATTCTCTTTGCCTCAGAGTAGCTGAAGTTTTCACTTCACCTGATCTTTATGCTGTGGTGTCCCTAAATCTGAGAGGAAAATGGACCATTATCCTGTGTTTCTACTGACCTGTGACAGCCAGCTACACTGGTTTAGCTTCTCTGCTATTCCTCAAAACTCCTGTATTCCTCAAAACATTCCAGAACTTCACTACTTGTTTCCTTGCTCCTCCTCTGAAGATGCATGTCCTGCTCCCCCTGTTCTCAAAGCACTGGTTAGTACTCAACTTGAAGCCCCAGCTCCCACACCCTCAAGGTCTCTTTTCCTCCATCTTCCCATTGCTTCTTCTTCTGGCTTATTGATGTGGTCTTGAGATTTCATGGGCATCTCTTCTTTCTTAGCTACTTCCTGGAACAGCCTCTCCTGGTTTTTTTTGCATCCATCTCCAACAGTCATAGTTAAGGAGACCAACTACCACTTCAGCCACACTCCTTTTGTTTTGTGCTCTTTTGGGGGGGGTCTTTTCTTCTGTCATTTGCACTCTAAGCTCTGACCATGTGCACCACCACAGAGGGTTGGGTTGGTTTGTGTGGAAGCTACCTGGGAACACCACATACACTGTCAGGAAAGTCACCTTCTGCACAGTTCTGGTCTTTTCTCCTGGAACTGTGAAATCTGTCTCAACCATAACCTTTTCTGTCTTTCCAGCCTCAGTGTCAAAAGCAGTAGAGCCATTTTTAAAGTTCCTTCTTTCTTTTTCACACCTGAATCTTCTTGATTCAGTTTGTAAACCTGCTCCAAATGTTTGCAGTTTCAGAGCATAGTTCCACAGTCCTGTGTCTACTTATCCAGCCAAGATTATCAAAGCCACTGGTGTTCAACCACTGGGCTCTTCCTTCCTTAATAATGCACAGCCTGAATGACACAACAAGGGAAAGAGTGCTGCCACCACTGGAGAGCACTCTTATACAGCTACAAATACTGATTTATGGCCATCAGCTCCCTGCTTCAACATCCCCTTCTGCTCATTGTTTGCAACAGCTGGCAGGTAGTTATAGTATTGGGGCCACTGCTAGTTATTAGAAGAGCTGGAGGAAGCTTTTCTGATGTTCTTCAGATCTTGTTACATTACCTTCCACATTAACTGCCTTTGTGTGCTTGTGGGACAACAGCACTAACTGAATTTGTCACTGGAGGTGGTCTCAAAGCTGAGGAGAACCTTCAAACCTTTGCTTCATGCCCTCACAGCTCATACTCTGAAGGAAGTTGTGCTCTGTGGTAGACTAAGAAGTCATTTTAACAACTGCAATCATTGCAAGCACTCATTTCCAGCACTTTCTTCACCTGTTGATACTTCTTGAGGGGAAGAGCAGCTCTGTTGCCTAGTTAAGTGGTCCACCAGCGATCAGTAACACCTCTCCTGAGATGCAGCCAGTTAATAGTTGGGTGGGCGACTCCAGGCTGGGATTTCAGGGCCATTTACTGTGCAGTCTCAGCTGACAATGCTCTTGACACTCATGGGATTGTTACAGCTGCTCAAGGCACTGGTAGGCAGCTATCTCATCTCACAGGATCACAGGATGTTAGGGGTTGGAAGGGACCTTTGAAGATCATCGAGTCCAAACCCCCTGCCAGAGCAGGACCATAGAATCCAGCACAGGTCACACAGGAACACATCCAGATGGGGCTGGAAAGTCTCCAGGGAAGGAGACTCCACAACCTCTCTGGGCAGCCTGCTCCAGGGCTCTGTGACCCTCACAGTGAAGAAGTACCTCCTATGTCAAGGAACCTCCTGTGCTGTAGTTTATATCCATTGCCCCTTGTCCTACCCCAGAGAGCAATTGAGCAGAGCCTGTCCCCTCCTTCCTGACCCCCACCCCTCAGATATTTATAGACATTTATTAAATCCTCTCTCAGTCTTCTCCTCTCCAGACTAAACAGCCCCAGGGCTCTCACCTCTCCTCATAGTGCAGTGCTCCAGTCCCTTAATCACACTGGTAGCTCTCCATTGGACTCTCTCCAGTAGATCCTTGTCCCTCTTGACATGGGGAGCCCAAAATTCTCCAGGCTGAACCAGCCTCAATCTCACAGCAAATGGTCCAGCCCCAACTGTCCTGGTGGCCTCCACTGACCTCACTGCAGTTCACCATCTTTCTTTACTGGGGGGGTGTGTGTGTGTGTCAAACCTTTCTATAGTATTTCAGTTGTGCTCCAACAAGTATCAAGTAAATGGGAGTCATCACACCCACCGATGCCTTACAGAATCATAGAATGGGTTGAGTTGGAAGGGACCTCCAAAGATCATCTAGTCCAACCCCCCTGCAGTTAGCAGGGACATCTTCCATTAGAACAGGCTGCCCAGAGCCCTGTCCACCCTGACTTTGAATATCTCCAAGGGTGGGGCCTCAACTACCTCCTTAGGCATCCTGTTTCAGTGCTATTATACATATTCTTGAAAGTGTTCAGAGAAGGGCAACAAGGCTGGGGAGAGGCCTCGAGCATAAGTCCTACCAGGAGAGGCTGAGGGAGCTGGGGTTGCTTAGCCTGGAGAAGAGGAGGCTCAGGGGAGACCTCATTGCTCTCTATAGCTACCTGAAGGGAGGTTGTAGCCAGGTGGGGGTTGGTCTCTTCTCCCAGGCAACCAGCACCAGAACAAGAGGACACAGTCTCAAGTTGTGCCAGGAGAAGTTTAGGCTGGAGGTGAGGAGAAAGTTCTTCCCAGAGAGAGTTGTTAGCTGTTGGAATGTGCTGCCCAGGGAGGTGGTGGAGTCACCATCCCTGGAGGGGTTCAAGAGGGGATTGGACGTGGCACTTGGTGCCATGGTTTAGTAGTCAGGAGGTGTTGGGTGACAGGTTGGACTTGATGATCTTTGAGGTCTTTTCAAACCTTATTGATTCTATGATTCTATGATTTAGACT
Source organism: Dryobates pubescens (assembly GCF_014839835.1). Lineage (NCBI taxonomy): Eukaryota > Metazoa > Chordata > Aves > Piciformes > Picidae > Dryobates > Dryobates pubescens. Next base: position 11,821,517 of record NC_071614.1, on the reverse strand, counting down.
ATGCTCTTGCTAGCACAGGCCAGGCTGTTGTTTCCCTCTCTTATTGCCAGCATGCAGTGTGGATTCAGGCTTAGTCTGAAGTCCACCAGGACCCCCAGGTCCTTTTCGACGGAGCTGCTCCTCAGGCAGTCAGTCCCCAGGTACCTTTGCTGTCTTGAATATGTCTCTTGTGATCTGAAAGCTGATTTTAGTATCTGGCCTGAGCCCTCATGGCTTGGGGTTGTCTGGTCTTGATGCAACATCCTGCAAAAATACCCAAAGAAGCTTTTGTACCCTGAGCTGAAAACAGGAACCCTCCGGGGCTGGGACCCAGACCCAGCCTTGTGAAGTTACATTTCGAAAGGCAGAAGCCCTTTATCACTCCAGACATCAGCTGAAAAATTATTGCAGTCCAGCCTGAATATGAATCAGTGGTCATTAAATCTTCTGTTGTGAGCACAAGAGGCCAGAGGATAGATTCTGCCAAGGCCTCTCCGGCGCTCGCTGGAACGCAGTGGCTCTTTGGGCTCCTTTGAGTGATGCGTGTCACATCCTGCACATAAACCAGAAGGAGCAAGCCCTCCACGTGACCACCCCAAGCCCCTGAGGGCTCCCCTGGCTCTTCCCTTTGCTTAGCTCAGACCCATAAACGGGACACACAGCACTCCCTTCTTCGGCTCGCATGGAAACGCTGACTTTGTTTAATTTAAGAGTTATTGGGGGGGAGGGGAGGGGAGGGGAGGGTGGGGGATTTTCAGCAGGGCCTTAAGTGACTTATGAACATAAGCCCCATTGAAAGTTGAATCCTACTTTCCATAAATATCGACCATATTTCTTCTGGTTAAGAAAAAACACACACACACACACACACAAGAAAACAGCCATGCTTCTGGCTCGAGGGCCTCCTGCCAAAAACAACCTGTCTCCGTTCGGAGAGGCTTCACCCTGCAGTTTTGATATCTGCAAGGTCCCCACGGAGCGGAGCCTCGCAGGCCAGGAAATGAGGGTGGAACAAAAGGAGCGGAGGAAGCTCTGCCGGCTGCGCCTCCGACCTGCGAGACAAGACACGGCCTGGCCCTGGCCGGCCCAGGAGGGCTGCAGCCTCCCCGGCTCTCCGGCCAGGAAATTGCATGGAATCCACAGCGAGACCCCCCCCGAGCTTTCTGTGTTTGTCACGCTGACAGATGTCCCTCTCTGGCAACCTGGCGTGGCAGAGGTGACCAGACCTGCCGGCCAGGGATTGTGGCCTCTTCTCTCACTGGCTCCCATTGTCTGTTGCCCAGGAAATAGGTTAGCTGCTGGGACATGGCCTGTGGGCAGGGAGAGACTGGGGACAATGAAGCCTGCAGCTGGAAAACACAGGAGGAGGCAGGAAGTCCTGTGTCCCTCTTCCTTTCCTCCTGACCCTGCCTGCACTGACAGTTCACTCTAACAGCTAATCCATCCCTGTCCACACAGGACTGCTTAACCATTTCACTGATCGCCGCACCAGGATCGCAGGATCAAAGGATCAGAGGATGTTAGGGGTTGGAAGGGACCTCCTGAGACCATCCAGTCCAACCCCCTGCCAAGCAGGACCATAGCACAGGTCACAAAGGAGCACATCCAGATGGCTCTTGAAAGTCTCCAGGGAAGGAGTCTCCACAACCTCTCTGGGCAGCCTGCTCCTGGGCTCTGTGGCCCCCACAGTGAAGAATTTCCTCCTCATGTTGAGGTGGAACCTCCTGCGTTGTAGTTTATATCCATTACCCTTTGTCCTAATAAATACCTAATAATTTCAAGTTCTTATCTCACAAACAACCATTCAGGACAAGCAGGCTGAGGGGAGATGTCTAAAGGGAAGATGCTGCTGCACCACCAGTAGGAAAAGCAAAATGAGCAGGTGTGGCACTTGAGGACACGTTTTAGTGGGCATGGTGGTGGTGGGTTGATAGTTGGACTTGCTGCTCTTAGAGGTCTCTTCCAACCTCTATGTTTTTGTGATTTGCCAGTATCCCTCTGCATTCAGCATGGGAATTTCAGCATGGCCATCACTGGGTTCCCAAGCCTTGGGCAGGGAGGCATTGCTGCAGTACCTGCCATCTTTAGAACAGATGGGAAACATTTCCAGGCACTTTTAATGGTACCTCAGGTTGGAATTCTCCAATATTGAGAGACTCCAAATAGCTGCTTGCTTTAAAAAAAGTCTTTACAATAGATGATTATCACTTCTGAAGCATCTTTAATGGTACCTCAGGTTGGATTCCTCTAATACTGAGCCACTCCAAATAGCTTCTTGCATTAAAAAAGCATAGAACAGAATCATAGAATTGTTTCAGTTGGGAAAGACCTTTGAGATCATTGAGTGCAGCCATTAGGCAACTCAGCAGCATAGTTCCACTCCCTGACATGTAAGTACAGTGACAGCAGGGCCTCTGGCATACAGCTAATGACAAATAAAACAGATAGCAGGACTTTAGTCTGTGGGTAGAGAATGATGTGGAGAAAGACAGTGGCTCTAAAAGTGGTCAGCTCTTGAGGACAGTGTGAGCTATCCAGGGCTGTGAATACAGTAGTTCTCAGCTTGGACACAAGGTCTGGTTTTCTCATCATCCACCTCCTATGTGACCTACTCTAGGTGATCCTGCTCTGGCAAGGGAGGTTGGGCTGGATTATCTTTTGAGGCTCTTCCCAACCCCTAACATTCTTTCCAACCCCCTGTAATTCTGTGGCTGAGGTCTTGGCTGGAGGATTCCACAGCTCGCTCTGGCCTGGTCATCTAAGTCCCCTTACAGCAAAAATAATACTGCAAGACTTGAGGGAGGGAAGAGAAGATGAGCCCCCAGCCATTACCTGAAGGCTGAGCCTGGGTCTGCCACCCCAGAAGCTCACTTGTACCTCTGGTCCTGTGGGATTGGCCCTTTGGGATCTGTTCCTACCTTGTTGGATGGAACAGGCCATCCAATGGACTAGCAAATATTGCTGAGAGACTCATTCCTGCTAAGTGTGAGGTTCCTTTGATACTGAAGAAGGAAAGGAAAACTTAAGAGAGAAATCATGGAGGAAAAAAGAAAGCCATCTTTGCTCACTTTCTGTTATATTTTTGGAAGAGCAAACCACTACAATTCTGCTGTACTTTCTTCACAGACACCAGGAGACTTTTGAAAGGTTATTTTTGGAGGCACTGTATCTCATTCTTTCCTGGAGCCCTGACCAGGTCAATGACACTAAAGAATGACTATTTGTGCCAGGCGAGCTCTGCCTCTCAACCTCTGTGTCCCATGGAGCAGGTACTACTGCTTGAAAGAAATTAGCAGGGTTTGTTTGGGGGGTCAGCCTTTTTCCTTGTTTCCCCTTGGAAAGTGACCATGGCAATTAGGATTATTAATTGATCGGCACTCAAACTCAGCCAGAAATTCAGGCTCCCCTTCAGGGAACAGCCACAGGGACCTGGATGCCAGCTGAAGTCTGCAAGGGTGGTAGCAGCAGGCTGCTAAATTCCAGGGCTGGAGACAGCTCTCTGTGGGGGGACATGGTCATGACATGGGCTCATGGTCATGACATGGACTCATGGTTTGGAACAGCATCTTCATATGTGTGCTCCTCCATGGCCAGCCTGGATGCTCACAGGCACTGTTGGGTAGCTGAGGCTGTGTTCATAGTCAGCCCAAGCAGTGGCTGAGGTAAGGAGATCACAGAATCAACCAAGTTGGAAAAGGTCACAGAGATCATCAAGTCCAACCTACCACCCAACACCACCTGACAACTAAACCATGGCTCCAAGTGCCACATCCAGGAGATGCTGCAATCCCACCCAGCCTGAGCAGTGGCTGAGGTGAGGAGATACCTGCACCAGTGATGCTGGAGTGCCAGTCTGGCTGGCCAAAGCACCACTGTCTCATTGTGCAGGAGGATCCAAGACTTCACCTCCGCTCATCTCTGAGAACTTTGGTCTTAAAGCCATAATTTGGTGGCTGGAAGCAGCAGAGATCTGCTGGATGGTTCCTGTTCTTCAGAGATGCTGTGAACATTGGTTTTTGAAGGATAGGTGAGACCCAGCATGAGGCTATACCAAAGAGATGCCTCTGCAAAAAGAGAAAGATGAAAGTGAGTCTGCTCTTAGCAGTGTCATGCCATTACCAGCACAGACAGAGGTACCCTTGGACATGATGGGAAAGGAATTTCAGCACTGCCAGTCCAGAGGAGGGACACTTTGCATGTCCTCTTCAACTCCAGTCCCCTGCCCCATCCAACCCCCTCCTGCCTCTAGCAAATGCTATTTCCTTTACCTTTGTTGTGTGGGTGCTGACAAAACACAAACCTACAGCCATAGCTTTTTCTTCTTGGGGAAATATGGAAGACTGAATTAAGCCTTCCCTGCTGATATTTGTACTCTGATTGGTTTCCCTTTCCCTTTCCCTTTCCCTTTCCCTTTCCCTTTCCCTTTCCCTTTCCCTTTCCCTTTCCCTTTCCCTTTCCCTTTCCCTTTCCCTTTCCCTTTCCCTTTCCCTCTTCCTCTTCCTCTTCCTCTTCCCTCTTCCTCTTCCTCTTCCTCTTCCTCTTCCTCTCCTTTTAATTTTCCTCTTCCTTTCCTTTCTTTTTACTTTCTTTTCCTTTTCCTTTTCCTTTTCCTTTTCCTTTTCCTTTTCCTTTTCCTTTTCCTTTTCCATTTCCTTTTCCTTTTCCTTTTCCTTTTTCCTTCTCCTTTTCCTTCTCCTTTTCCTTCTCCTTCTCCTTCTCCTTCTCCTTCTCCTTCTCCTTCTCCTTCTCCTTCTCCTTCTCCTTCTCCTTCTCCTTCTCCTTCTCCTTCTCCTTCTCCTTCTCCTTCTCCTTCTCCTTCTCCTTCTCCTTCCCCTTTTCCTTTTCATTCTCCTTTTCTTTTTCTTTTTTCTTTGCTGGGAGTAGAAGAGTCAACAGGGAGTGACAGGATGAGGGACAATGGTTTTGAGCTAGAAGAAGGGAGATGGAGACTGGAGATTATGAATATATTCTTTCCAGTGAGGGTGGTGAGAGACTGGCACAGGTTGCACAGGGAGTTTGTGGATGTCCCCTCCCTGGAGGTGTTCAAGGTCAGGCTGGATGAGGCCTTGGGCAACCTGGGCTAGTGGAAGGTGTCCCTGCCCATGGCAGGGGAGTTGGAACTGGATGAGCTTTCAGATCCCTTTCAACCCAACCCATTCTAGGATTCAATTATAAATTAGGGAAAGAAAAGAAAAGATACCAAAAAAACCCCCAACAATCCACATTTTTTACTCCTTTGGAGCAAAACATGTCAGGTTTTTTTCCAGTAACAAGAAAGTGGCCCGTAATGAATATGATGTCAAGTGTAAATCACAAATCAGAGCTGACAGCTGAATGTCTGAAAATCTGATGCTGCAATTTTCCCCCCTTTTCTTGAAGACCTTTGAACAAGTCATTGGGGGCTGGCACTACCTGAAAGTGCTTAGGTGAAAGTGGCATGAAGAGGTGTGATCAAAGCCTTTTATTTTTTTTCTTTTCAGAGCAGACACAAAAACATCTCAGCTTTAAAGCAGGGTAAGCAAAACCTAAGCTGCCTACTGGAGAAGATTCCACTGAAACTAGAGTTAGCTATCACGAGGCTGCAGGAGCAGGCTTGGGACGCTGGAGAGTTGGATCTGAAGCCAACCCTCACCAACAGGCAGCTAAACCCACGAGAGGCTTTCCAGCCTTGCGATGTTATGATGCTGTGTACATGAAGAAAACTCCCTTTAACTTATGCAGTCTGATGTGAGGGTGAAGTTAAACTGCATACAAAAATCATAATTTCCATCATCAGTTAAAACAAAAAGCCCCAAACCCAAAAGAATTCACCCTGCTTTTAAAAGGAGAGGTTTCTAGGCATAGAGCAATGTAGGTTAAAGGAGAAGAGGAAAAAAAACCCAACCCAAACCCCAACTTTTTAGCAAGGTATAAAATAATGTGTTTAGCTCCAGGCATTCTTCAAACTGCCTCTTTTCTGGGAAGGGAACACAGATGTGTGAGATTCAGGATTTAGTTCCAAGCCAATACTCTTAATTAACTTCAAATTGTTTAAATACATAACATCTCAGCCCAGGGAAGGATCACAGGATCACAGGATGTCAGAGGTTGGAAGGGACCCAAAGAGATCATCCAGACCAACCCCCCTGCCAGAGCAGGACCAGCACAGGTCACACAGGAACACATCCAGATGGACCTTGAAAGTCTCCAGAGAAGGAGACTCCACAACCTCTCTGGGCAGCCTGCTCCAGGGCTCTGTGACCCTTACAGTAAAGAAGTTCCCCTTTGTGTTGAGGTGGAACCTCCTGTGCTGCAGCTTACATCCACTGCTCCTTGTCCTATCCCAGGGTGCAACTGAGCAGAGCCTGTCTCCTGACCCCCAGCCCTCAGATACTGATAGACATTGATTAAATCCCATCTCAGTCTTCTCTTTTGCAGTCTAAAAAGTCCAAGGTCCCTCAGCCTCTCCTCATCAGGCAGTGCTCCAGTCCCTTACTCCTTGTAGCCCTCTGCTGGACCCTCTCCAGCAGATCCCTGTCCCTCCTGAACTGGGGAGCCCAGAAATGGATGCAATATTCCAAGTGTGGTCTCACCAGAGCAGAGTAGAGGGGGAGGAGAACCTCAAGGAGCATCCTGGGGGTGCACCGTGCTTGCCCTCCTGTGTTAGTTGTTCCCAAAGTCCACCTGCAGCACATTGAACCCAACATGGAATCACATCACGGAATGGCTTGAGCTGGGAAGGACAGAATCTCAGAGGCAGGGGTTGGAAGGGGTGGATTCTAGTGGCTGACAAAAAGGGAACTGAAAAAAATACTTTCAGTAGGTTTAAATTCTCACTGCATGGTCTCTTCCTCCAATGGAAAAGGTTCTGTGGTTCCCAGGTCTTCTGAGGAGCAGCTGAAGGAGCTGCGGTTGTTTCATCTGGAGAAAAGGAGGCTGAAGGGAGACCTCATTGCTCTCTACAGCTCCCTGAAAGGAGGCTGCAGTGAGGTGGAGGTTTGGCTCTTATTCCAGTAACAAGTGATAGGACAAGAGGAAATGGCCTCAAGTTGCACCAGGGCAGGTTTAGGTTGGAGATTAGGAAAGATGTCTTTGCTGCAAGAGTGGTCAGGGGTTGGAAGAGGCTGCCCAGGGAGGTGGTGGAGTCCACATCCCTGGAGGTGTTCCAGAAACGTGTTGCCATGGCACTTGGGGCTGTGGTTTAGTGGCCATGGTGGTGTTGGGTTGATGGTTGGGCTGGATGACCTTAGAGGCTGTTCCAACCAAAGCAATTCTGTGATTCTAGCTCCTGGGACAGCAGTCACTAGAACCCAGGAAATGAAGTCACAGAGAAGCTGTTACACCATTGCCCTGCTCTGGGATTTCTTTCCCAGTTATCTTCTGGTGCAGCTGCCAGGCCACAGGCTCAGAGGAATCTTTGGTCTGTCCTTGTAGAAGCCTTCCCAGGTGTCACCATACTGTATTTGTGTCACATCTCACAGGGTGTCTGCAGTCAAAGGAACCTCTGCTGGTTAACCTAAAGCAAAGCAGCCATGAGAAGCAGTCAGCTAGTTGACACATGCTTGACAGAGGCTTGATTCTCTGTGACCTTTACTGCAGAAGAAATGGATGCCACCAGCTCGTGACTTACACTTAGAACAATCATGACACAACCCACAAAGGTCATAGACAGAAAACATATCTTGGACATGGTCTAGTTGTGAGGTCTGTTGGGACAGGTTGGACTTGATGATCCTTGGGGTCTCTTCCAACCTTGGTTATACTGTGATACTGTGATACAAAGGTTTAGGCTAACTCAGAGCAAAGCAGGCAATAACAGGACACTGATAATCTCATATTGAGACTAATGAGATCCAATTCAAGCACGACAGAGTAGCACAAGTATGTTTGATTTTTGACAACAGCTCTTGCTCAGTAACATCAAATGTTACAGAAGCATCAAGCAGCATCTAAAAGGGAAGGGAGCCTTGTTTAAACAAGAGAAGAAAGCAAAGAGTTGTGGTGCTCTGTGCTGAGCAGGCTGAGTGATATTTGTCAGGCTTTCAAAGCTGGGCTCCATCTCTACGCTCAAGGCAAGCAAACGAGAAAGGGAAACCCAGAAAAGGAGGATAATTAGGAGCTGGTCCCTCAGAAAAGGCCTGAAGGTCTCCAAATAGGTTCCTGCTTTCTCATCCTGACAGGAATCAGGCCAGAGAAACTGTGTGTATCATATGGGTAACATAACAACACCATTACTATGTCCAGGCACTCCTTTGAACAAGCAAGTGAGCCAGGAACATAATGAAGAAACAGTTGAATGCAACCTCTGGATAACCTTTTAATCTTCTCCTCCATTCCCCCTGAAAAATCTGAGGAGGGAAACAGAAGAAGGCAGCAGATTGGAAAAGCCTGAGCAAGGGAAGGACTGGCAGGCAGCTAGGCATGGATGTTTCTCTGCTTTGCAAATTTCAGCAATTAAGGAAGTGTTGAAAGATTCTGCAAACATGTTACCAGCGAGGGAAGAGGAGCCTGAGAGAAGAGGAGCTCCCAGGCTTTGGAAGTCAGTTGGAAAGAGGGTAAAGGACTGATTTGCTTCAGCTGATGGGAAGTCAAAAGTCAATCCAGACTCCTTCCCCTTCAAACAACACTAAAAGCAGAAGCTGTCAAAGCTGGCAATGGGCAAGTCCTGCTTCTCCTGGTGTCACAGCCTGTGAGCACCAGAGCAACATGTGCTGCAATAACCAGGCACTGCGAGAGGAGCTCTAAACCCCCATCTGATCCTCCATATGGTGCAAGAGAAGGAAGAAATTCCAAAGGAGGCAGAAAAGAAAATGGAGATGTGGGCAGACAGCAGTGAGAGAAGGAAAGCAGAAAGTCAAAGAAAAAAAAAGGGCAGGTATTGATTAGGAAAAGCTGTGAATAAGATTGAAAGACTTGCAGATAACCCATCAGAAGCCATCACCTAAACAAAATCATCATCTTTCATTTCATGCCAGAAAATTAATGGCATTGAATTAAGCCCAAAGAACAGAGGTGCTCAGAAATAAAATGTGTCAAAGGATGAATGGATCAAGATGAACCTTAAATGCATCAGGAACGATGACCTAGCTGCCAAATCAAATGCGGGTTCACAAATGCAATTAAGGAAATCAAAATGGTCCTGCGTCAATCATTAAACAATTAGAGCATGGGGAGCAATGAGAGGAAAGAGAGGCTGGCAGTGATGGGAAAAGGAAACATCTAACTGCTGCCTTCTGAAGGAAAAACGTGAAAGGTGGGCATTGCCCTGGATTGAAAACACCTTGTCACGGGGTTTGGCTTCCAGATGCTCTCAGCCTCTGTCTCAGTTGCTGCAAAGTTTTGTTTCTGGTTAGGCCACACCTTGAGTCCTGGGTCCAGTTCTGGGCCCCTCAGTTTAGGAAAGATGTTGAGTTGCTGGAAGGTGTCCAGAGAAGGGCAACAAAGCTGGGGAGGGGTCTGGAGCACAGCCCTGTGAGGAGAGGCTGAGGGAGCTGGGGTTGCTTAGCCTGGAGAAGAGGAGGCTCAGGGGAGACCTTCTTGCTCTCTCCATCTCCCTGAAGGGAGGTTGTAACCAGGTGGGGGTTGGTCTTTTCTCCCAGGCAAGCAGCACTAGAACAAGAGGACACAGTCTCAAGCTGTGCCAGGGGAGGTTTAGGCTGGATGTTAGGAAAAAATTCTTCATAGAGAGAGTGATTTACCATTGGAATGTGCTGCCAAGGGATCTGGTGGAGTCACCATCACTGGAGGTGTTTAGGAGGAGGCTTGATAGGGTGCTTGGTGCTATGGTTTAGTTGATCAGATGGTGTTGGATGATAGGTTGGACACAATGATCTTGAAGGTCTCTTCCAACCTGGTTTGTTCTGTTCTGTTCTATTCTATTCTATTCTATTCTACTTTACCTTCTGCCTGTTATTTCAGCAGGACACAAGTCTCCTTGTTTAGATGATGCTATACCATGTGTCTGCACAGGACCTGATCTTGCCCAAGTGGCTGGGTCAGCAAATGGCAGCCTTTTGTGGCTGAACTTCAAGCTGCTCCTCTAAATGTGTGTGTCATTGATCCCATCAACAAGGTTGTGCGACACCAAGCATCTAGAAGGAACATCAGAACTAAATGATCCAACAAGAAAGAGATCATTAGAGAGTTGGGACTGTTCAGCCTGGAGAAGAGAAGGCTCTGGGGCAACATTAGAGCTGTGTTTCAGCATCTGAAGGGGGCCTACAAGAAAGCTGGGGAGGGACTATTTAGAAGGGCCTGTAGCACTAGAACAAGAGGCAATGGATTGAAACTGGAGCAGGGTTGATTTAGGGTGCACATCAGGAAGAAGCTCTTTAGGGTGGTGGAACACTGGAACAGGTTGCCCAGAGAGGTGGTGGAGGCTGCATCCCTGGAGACATGGAAGGTCAAACTTGATGTGGCCCTAAGCAACTTGATCTACTTGGGGATGTCCCTGCAGACTTCAGGGGGGGCTGGACAGGACAATTTTCAAGGCTCCCTTCCAACCTGATGCATTCTGTGAGTCTATGATTACACTCGAGGCATCCAGTTCTCCAGAGCTCGCTTGTCACATGTCATCAGCACAGCAGCCTCTATGGCCACAAGTTTCTTAACTGTCATCATCCCAGAACCACTTTACATCTTAGACCTTAAGCAAGTGCTCAACATTGCTCCCTGTGGTCCACACAATAGCAATGGTTTGATGTGATGCTCAGTGGGAATCCAGGGCACTTGGTTGAGCAGCACCATTGCTGTAGCAGATTCCTCTCCAGCAGCTCAGTGGTTCTGGTTTGCTCTGCTTTGAACATCCACTAAGATCACTGCCCAAGCAAGCACAGTATCTGCAGCAGAAACAGCCATGAGTGAGATTGGCTTTGCACCATCCCACTGAAGCATGCTGCTGAGAACATGAGCTTAGAAAATACTGGAGAGAAGCATCCCAAACCAGCTTGAACCCTCTTGCACCTACTTAAAATCTAGCTGTGAACACCAGAGGAAAACATTGGCAAAGATGAACTGCATGGTCCTGCTGAAAAAGCAGAATGCTGCCTTCTCTTTCTCCAAGGTGTGGAATCTTCCCAGCCATATGTAGGATCAGGTGCACCAGCTACAACATTTTGGAATCATAGAATTGTTTTGGTTGGAAAAGCCTTCTAAGATCATCCAGTCCAACCAGCAACCCACCACCACCATGGCCATTAAACCATGTCCCACTGAGTCCAACCAGCAACCCACCACCACCATGGCCATTAAACCATGTCCCACTGAGTCCAACCAGCAACCCACCACCACCGTGGCCATTAAACCATGTCCCACTGAGTCCAACCAGCAACCCACCACCACCATGGCCATTAAACCATGTCCCACTGAGTCCAACCAGCAACCCACCACCACCGTGGCCATTAAACCATGTCCCACTGAGTCCAACCAGCAACCCACCACCACCATGGCCATTAAACCATGGCCCCAATGCCATGGCCACACATTTTTTGAACACTTCCAGGGATGGGGACTCCACCACCTCCCCTGGGCAGCCTCTGCCAATCCCTGACCACTCTTGCAGCAAAGACATTTGTCCTCATCTCCAACCTAACCCTCTCCTGGCCAATTTCAGACTTCCCCTGGCCAATTTCAGGCCATTTCCTCTCATTCTATCACCTGAGACTAGGGAGAAGAGACCAACCCCCGCCTGGCTCCAGCTTCCTATCAGGGAATGAGCAATGAGGTCTCCCCTCAGCCTCCTCTTCTCCAAGGCCCAAGTGAGGTTTGGGGTGTTACTGGTAGAGACACTTGCTTGCCACAAACCCCTGCAGGTCTGTACCTAAAATAAAGGCTGAATCATCTCCACCTATATCACTTTACTAAGCTGCAGTTGTGTGCTTACCGTTAACCTCACCACTCAGATGTCATTAGCTGCTAATTAAGATGTTGATATGCTGATTGTATATCTCGCAGCAGAGATGATTTGCAGGCACTTACTGGGTGTTTATCAAACTCCAGCACATGGAGATGGCTTTAGAGGCGGTGTGGCACATTTAATTTACTGAACGCCGCCTCACTTATCTGCTCCTATTCCCCAGTGGGCAGAACTCCCCCTCTGCTCTGCTCTGCTGAGACCCCACCTGGAGCTCTGTGTCCAGTTCTGTGCCAGGAAGGATCTGGAACATGTCCAGAGAAGGGCCACAAGGATGAGCAGAAGGCTGGAGCTGCTCTGCTGTGAGGACAGACTGAGAGAGTTGCGGTTGTGCAGTCTGCAGAAGAGAGGGCTCCCAGAAGACCTAACTGTGGCCTTTCAGAATCTGAAGGGGGCTACAAGAAAGCTGGGGAGGGACTCTGGAGGGTCTCAGGGAGTGATAGGGCTGGGGGGAATGGAACAAAACTAGAAATGGGTACATTCAGCTTGGATGTTAGGAAGAAGTTGTTCCCCATGAGGGTGGTGAGAGCCTGGCACAGGTTGCCCAGGGAGGTGGTGGAAGCCTCATCCCTGGAGGCCAGGCTGGATGTGGCTGTGAGCAACCTGCTGTAGTGTGAGGTGTCCTTGACCATGGCAGGGGGGTTGGAACTGGCTGATCCTTGAGGTCCCTTCCAACCCTGACATTCTGTGATTCTATGGCAAGAATACGGCATGAGATTTAACACATCCAAGATTGAACACATCCAAGTGCCGGGTTCTGCACATTGGCCACAGCAACCCCATGCAGAGCTACAGGCTGGGGTCAGAGTGGCTGGAGAGCAGTCAGGCTGAGAGGGACCTGGGGGTGCTGGTTGACGGTAGACTGAACATGAGCCTGCAGTGTGCCCAGGCAGCTAAGAGGGCCAATGGCATCCTGGCCTGCATCAGGAACAGTGTGGCCAGCAGGAGCAGGGAGGTCATTCTGCCCCTGTACACTGCACTGGTTAGGCCGCACCTCGAGTACTGTGTCCAGTTCTGGGCCCCTCAGTTTAGGAAGGAGGTTGACTTGCTGGAACGAGTCCAGAGAAGGGCAACAAAGTTGGTGAGGGGTTTGGAACATAAGCCCTACGAGGAGAGGCTGAGGGAGCTGGGGTTGCTTAGCCTGGAGAAGAGGAGACTCAGGGGTGACCTTATTACTCTCTACAACTACCTGAAGGGAGGTTGTAGACAGACGGATGTTGGTCTCTTCTCCCAGGCAAGCAGTACCAGAACAAAAGGACACAGTCTCAGGCTGCACCAGGGGAGATTCAGGCTGGATGTTAGAAAAAAGTTCTATACAGAAAGAGTGATTGCACATTGGAATGGGCTGCCTGGGGAGGTGGTGGAGTCGCCATCACTGGAGGTTTTTAGGAGAAGACTTGATGGGGTGCTTGGTGCTGTGGGTTAGTTGCTTGGGCGGTGTTGGATTGGTTGATGGGTTGGACGCGATGATCTTGAAGGTCTCTTCCAATCTGGTTTATTCTATGTATTCTATTCTATGTATTCTCAGCAATCATCTCAGAAAAGTGTGTCCCAAGCATTGTTATCCAAGCAGCTTTTACCTTTAATTTCATTAAACCTTATTTAGAAAGCTCTGAAAAGACCCCAGAGTATCTCTAACAACAGGAATCAGAGCTTTGAATTCATCTAGAGCCTGCTCCCTGCACCTCTTAGATCTCTTTCCCAGGTATCTGCTGGTGCTCTGGTGCAGCTGCCAGGCCACTGGCTCAGGGGAATCTTTGGTCTGTCCCTGTAGAAGTCTTCCCAGGTGCCACCACACTGTATTTGTGTCACATCTCATGGGTCCTCTGCAGGCAAAGGAACCTCTTGTGGTTAACTTACAACAAAGTGCCTCCATGAGACGTGCTCAGCTCATAGACACCTCCTTGAAAGAGGACACTGTAGAGAGCTTGGTGATGGTCTCTTCTCACAGGTAATTAGTGATAGAACAAGAGGGAACAGCCTCAAGCTGTGACTGAGTAGGTTTAGAGTGGATATTAGGAAACATTTTTTCCCAGCAAGAGTGGTCAGGGGTTGGAATGTGCTGCCCAGGGAGGTGGTGGAGTCACCAAGCCTGGATGTGTTTAAAGGTGGTTTGGATGTGGTGCTTGGGGATGAGGCTCGGGGGAGATCTTATTGCTCTCTACAACTACCTGAAGGGAGCTTGTAGCCAGGTGGGGGTTGGTCTCTTCTCCCAGGCAAGCAGCACCAGAACAAGAGGACACAGTCTCAAGCTGTGCCAGGGGAGGTTTAGCCTGGAGGTGAGGCAAAAGCTCTTCCCAGAAAGAGAGATTGGCCACTGGAATGTGCTGCCTAGGGAGGTGGTGGAGTCACCATCCCTGGAGGTGTTCATGAGGGGATTGGATGTGGCACTTGGAGCCATGGTTTAGTTGTCAGGAGGTGTTGGGTGACAGGTTGGACTTGACGATCTCTGAGGTCTTTTCCAACCTTACTGATTCTATGATTCTATGAAGAGGAGTTTAGATCAGAGCAAGAGGGGTCCAGATCAGAGCAAGAGGAGTTTAAATCCGAGGAAGAGGAGTTTAGATCCGAGAAAGAGGAGTTTAAATCCGAGCAAGAGGAGTTTAAATCTGAGGAAGAGGAGTTTAAATCCGAGCAAGAGGAGTTTAGATCAGAGCAAGAGGAGTTTAAATCCGAGCCAGGCACTGCTGGCTGTGCTGGTGCAGCAGCAGTTGTGCAGCACAGGGTAACATTTTCCACAGGACTCTTTCTTTTAATGTAATTTATGAATATTTGCTCGCAACATAATTGTCTTTTCTGCTGACATTTTCAAAGCAACACTGTGATTTGTTGGGTCTCCCGAGAGTCCGAGTACAAAACTGATAATTATATTAAATATACATAGACAATAAAGAGTGTGTTTACATAACTATGCCCATAAATATCTGATTGAACAGTCATTGTTCTCCAAACCCTTTTAAGCAGCTCTCAGAGGGATGCAAGTCTAATGACATGATGGTTTAAAAGATGTTGTTCAGGCTTGCTCCATATTTAATTAACTTTCCTTTTTTAAACTTGTGATGGTGGAGACAATTACAAACAGCTCTGAAAGGAGAGCCAGCTTTGAAACATGAGTGAGGCCTTGTCAGGCTTTTGTGTGCCACGCACAGAAGAGCCACACGCGAGAGGGGGCGGCCGGGGACCACCCAGCTCCTGCGGGAGCGCGGCTCCGGCACGCACAGCTCACTACTACTAATAACAACAGCGACAGCAGTAATAATAATTAAAGGGAGCTCCTGCATGCAAATGAGGGAAGTGACACGGGGAGGCAGAGTGGAATGTTGGTAAAATAGGCCTAAATTTGTTTATCATAGAATCACACCATGGGTTGGGTTGGAAGGGGCCTTAAAGATCATCCAGGTCCAACCCCCTGCCATGGGCAGGGACACCTCCCACCAGCCCAGCTTGCTCAAGGCCTCATCCAGCCTAACCTTGAACACCTCCAGGGAGAGGACATCCACAACCTCCCTGGGAAACCTGTTCCATCATCTCTCTGCCTTCACTGTAAAGAATTTCTTTCTAATCTGCAGTCTCAATCTCCCCTCTTCCAGCTTCATTCCCCTGCCCCTCATTGTGTCACTCAGCCCTGGACAGAACTCCCTCTCCAGCTCTCCTGTAGCCAGCCTGGCTTTCAACACTGCCAGTGTTTGAGCTTCCATAACCTCTCTGGGCAACCTGTTCCAGTGCCTCACCACTCACATGGGGAAAAATTACTTCTAAATCCATCTTCCAGTTTGAAGCCATCACCCTTTGTTCTGTCACTCCATGCCTTTGCCGAAAGTCCTTCCCCAGCCCTCCTATAGCCCCCTTCAGGTACTGGAAGGTCTCCCTTGTGCTTTCTCTTCTCCAGGCTGAACAAGCCCAACTCTCTCAGCCTGTCCTTATAGGGGAGGTGCTCCAGAGCAGTGAAGCAAAGACTTTGAAGAGAAGGGCACATTGCCCACTAAGGTGTAAAGGGCTTGCGAGCATTAATTGAGCATCAGCGTATGACTGAGCACATTAGGCAGCAGTGAAGGCATCCTCCTCGTTGTGCAGAGTCCTTCACACAGCCTCACCCACGACAGGGCTGTGACAGCAGTGCAATATTCTGCTTTCACACTGAGCTATTTTTAATTGTCACCAATTAGGATTCGTTTACTTTTGTGTGCCCTGCTTGTCACAATATTAACGTCTGCAAGCCTCTCCCCTTTGCAGGCTGTGTGAATCTGTTGTGACATCTCAATAAAGAGGGATGCAGTCCAGGTGTGAAGGAATTGTTAATCTTGTTATAAATAGAAGGTGCCAGATGTTGGCAAGAAAAGGACAGCACTCTTTCTTTGTTGTTGTTGTTGTTGTTGGGTTGTTGAGGACAGTGGGAATGAAGCAAAGGGAGTGGTCACACCAGAACTGCTAATAAAGCCCAGTCACTGAGACATCATAGAAACAATCAGCAAGGTTGGAAAAGACCTCAAAGATCATCAAGTCCAACCTGTCACCCAAGACCTCAGGACTACTAAACCATGGCACCAAGTGCCACATCCAATCCCCTCTTGAACACCTCCTGGGATGGTGACTCCACCACCTCCCTGGGCAGCACATTCCAATGGCCAACAACTCCCTCTGTGAAGAACTTTCTCCTCACCTCGAGCCTAAACTTCCCCTGGCACTGAGAGGACTTCAGCTTTCCGCATCCTGGCAAGAAGGAAGTGATCACCACTCTGCAGAGCCTGGGAAACACAAGTGGTGATCACTTTCTTCTTGCCCAGGAGTTTCCAGAGCAACTCCTCTAGAGTCCCTCCTGTAGAGCAATGAGAGCACTGGACTTGGAGTGAACCAAAGGAATTCTGCTAACCCCTCCCTGTGAACTGAACTACCTAAAATGCATTGGAAAGTCTAACCTGGGCAACAGGCTATGGCAATGCCTACAATAGTAAAAACTCCTACTTCACAGAATCATGGAGCCACACAGTGCTGGGTTGGAAGGGACCTCACAGATCATCTGGTCACAGGATCACAGATCCCAGGATGTTAGGGGTTCGAAGGGACCTCCAAAGATCGAGTCCAATTCCGCTACCAGAGCAGGATCATAGAATCCAGCACAGATCACACAAGAACACATCCAGATCTTAAAAGTCTCTATAGAAGGAGACTCCACAACCTCTCTGGGCAGCCTGCTCCAGTGCTCTGTGACCCTCACAGTGAAGAAGTTCCTCCTCATGTTGAGGTGGAACCTCCTGTGCTGGAGTTTCTATCCATTGCTCTTCGTCCTATCCCAGGGTGCAACTGAACAGGGCCTGTCCTTTCCTGCCTGACCCCCAGCCCTCAAATATTGATAAACATTTATTAAATCCCCTCTCAGTCTTCTCCTCTCCACGCTAAACAGCCCCAGGGCTTTCAGCCTCTCCTCACCAGGCAGTGCTCCAGTCCTTTCATCATCCTTGTAGCCCTCAGTTGGACTCTCTCCAGCAGATCCCTGTCCCTCTTGAACTGGGGAGCCCAGAACTGGATGCAATATTCCAGGTGTGGTCTCACCAGGGCAGAGTAGAGGGGGAGAAGAACCCCTCTGGATCTGTTGGCTACACTCCTCTCAATGCAGCCCAGGATTGGCCACCAGGGCACATTGCTTTCCCATGCAGAACTTGTTATCCACCAGCACTCCCAGGTCCTTCTCCATGGGGCTGCTCTCTGGTCCAGGCTCTTTTTGCTGTACATGGCTCCTACAGGTTCAGTAGATGCTAAAATTTGGCATGTAAGGTCTCAGCACCATTCTTGGCCATTGGAATGGGCTGCCCAGGGAGGTGGTGGAGTCACCATCACTGGAGGTGTTCAAGAGGGGATTGGATGTGGCACTTGGAGCCATGGTTTAGTTGTCAGGAGGTGTTTGGTGACAGGTTGGACTTGATGAGCTGAAGAGGTCTTTTCCAACCTTAAAGACTCTCTGATTTCCTCATACATCCAGTGCTGAGGCATTGTTTGGGCAAATCCCTTCACTTCTGCAGCATAAATTCCACATTTATACCTGCCTTAGGTCTGTGGAGTTTGCTAAGCCCAGCAAGTACAAAGGACTAATGGTTGAATTCAGCTATCACTTACACTAAGACTCATGTCCACTGGAAATCTTGGGAATGAAGCCAGACTCAGAGGTAAAAGGATACCTTGTCCATCAATCTACCCACACAACCTTCTGAATAGATTTCTCCTTTCACATGAGGTGAAGGGCACAAGGAAGGGCTTCCTTCAGCTTTCTCCGACCCAGGTCGGAGAGAGGCAGGCCCTAGGCGAGGGGCACACAGAGCTGTCTCTCCTTGCAGCAGGCAAGATGATCTGCCTCTGCTCTTGATTCCTCTAAACGCTCTGCTAATTCTCCAAGGGACACTCAGCTCTCATTGGGAAGTTCAGATGTCTGCCATAATCTATTTAAACAGCTCTTTAGGTATCACTGAGAAACCTGTTACTTTAGCCAAGGTAAGAGGATGCCAGCACTCGATACCGGTCGCCAGCTCTCAGAAGCCACCTGGGGCTGCCCGTGCCCACAGGACCCCTCCGCTCCCCACCGCTGACCCGAAGGGATGAGTGAGGCACCAAGTAAGTCCTCAGCACTCTGCTGTTGCTCTGTTTACTGTTCCTTTATTTACATCTCCAGAAATTCAACATCTCTGTGTGTTTAGCAAGCTGTCATGACATGAGACGCTGGTAATAGGCTCTGTTTTGCTTGCTAACATATTTCTGACATATTTTAGCTTTTGATTATAAGATTGCATCTTTCCCAGCTACCATCTGTCTCAGCTCAGTGGCACTCTGGCATTTACAAAAACAGTAGGGTGTAATATTTCTTATAGGCTTGAAGTCCCTGCTAGAAACATGTTATTTGCAGTCTTAACCAATATGCCACACTTTCACACATGAAGGCTGCGATGCCTTTCTAGCCTTTAAAGGTATCTGTCACACAGAAAGAGCTCAGCATCACATTCAATTTGGCTGAGAGGAGTAATATATTAATGAGAATGAGAAATGGGAGCAGTTTCCTCCTTAGAATCAGCACTGGCACCGTGTGTGCTCTTGCCTGTGTTTATCCTTTTGTCAGCACAAATGAGATGCTCAGAGGAAAAGATCAGGAATGTCTTCTTCTTTTTTCTTTTCTTTTTAATTAGGGTTAGTATTTGGTAAAGTCTGCACAATATTCTCCAAGCTGGATTTTTAAACATGACTTTCCCCACCCCCCCTTGGAATATGAAGAGTGACTGAAGGAGCTGGGGCTGTTTAGTTTGGAAAAGAGGAGGCTGAGGGGACACCGCACTGCTGCCTCCAACTACCTGAAAGGAAGTTGTGGAGAGGCTGCTGCTGGTCTCTTCTCACAGAACAAGAGGGAATGGCCTCAAGCTGTGACTGGGGAGGTTTAGACTGGACATTAGGAAACATTTTTTCCCAGCAAGAGCGGTCAGGCACTGGAACTGCTGCCCAGAGAGGTGGTGGAGTCACCAGCGCTGGAGGTGTTTAAAGGTGGTTTGGATGTGGTGCTTGGGGATATGGTTTAGGGGTGACCCTTGCAGAGTAGGGTTAGAGGCTGGGCTTGGTGATCCTGAGGGGCTTTTCCAACCAATGTTTCCATGATTCTGTGCTCTGGTCACCAGACACCATCACCAGAACAAGAGGACACAGTCTCAAGCTGTGCCAGGGGAAGTTTAAGTTGGGGGTGAGGAGAAAGTTCTTCACAGAAAGAGTTGTTAGCCATTGGAATGTGCTGCCTGGGGGGGGTGGAGTCACGGTCCCTGGAGGTGTTCAAGAAGGGATTGGATGTGGCACTTGGTGCCATGGTTTAGTTAGTCATGAGGTGCTGGGTGACAGGTTGGACTTGATGATCTCTGCGGTCTTTTCCAACCTTATTGAGTCTATGATTCTATGACTTCTTTCCTCTCTGTGTTTCATCTGTGGAGTTCAGCAAACTGAAAATCACACTTTGTATCTGCCCTGACAGCACCAGGCAAGCAGCTCCAGCCCAAAGTGATGAGCAGCTCTTTAACTGCACTATTTCAGGTTTCCATGGGATAAAAACCTGTAATTCCAGCAACAGAATAAGAGACTTTAATAGCTGGAGAATGTGGGGTTTGGGTCCTTTCTCATAGGTGAGGTGGAGTAGTGGGGGATACTGGGAGGCAAGAAGAGTTCTTGCATTTGCAGGCAGTCAGGGGCCAGTTCAGACCTGAGCAAAGTTGTTAGGTCTTGTGACAGCTCCCCTTGGGCCACCGTGCTGGTGAGCATCACGTTGTGGTGTGCACAGTCTCCAGTTCTGCTGCCTGGGTCAGAGGGGAGGGTGAGAGATGGGAGGTTAACAGAGCTGCTGTGGCTCCTGCTTGTCAGTACTAGCCCCAACACAGCAAATAGTGCTGCACTGAAACCCACCACTAATGACACACAGAAGCTGTGTGGTGACTCCTCTGGCAGTCAGCGTGTCAAGGGTACAGGTATGAAGCTGCTGAGGCTGTTTAACAACCCAAAGCAGGCTGCAGTGACTACTGCCCTCAGGCACACACTGCCTTGCAGTGGGCCAGGCTGGACTCGATGCTCTCTGGAGGTCCCTTCCAACTCCTAATATTGATTCTGGGATTACATTTATTCAGATGCCCAGCTCTGAGAAAAGTGACCTACTCCTGGTCCTGATACAATGGGATCCCAGAATCACAGGATCATTTAGGCTGGAAGAGACCATCAAGATCACCTAACAATTAACCCAACACTACTCAGCTGCTAACTCATGTCCTACACATCTTTTGAATCCCTCCAGGGATGATGACTCAACCACTTCCCTGGGCAGCCTGTTCCATGCCTTGACAACCCTTTCAGGGAAGATTGTTTTTTTCCTGATGTCCAACCTAAACCTCCCTTGGTGCAACTGGAGGCCATTTCCTGAGGCTGTTTCTTGCAGGTCCTTAAAGCACTACAGCAGCAGTAACAATGCTGCTTCCCAGGGAAGCTTTTCTGGGGCTTTTTAGTCTGGAAAAGAGAAGACTGAGAGGGGATTTAATAAATGTTTATAAATAGCTGAGGGCTGGGGGTCAGGAAGGAGGGGACAGGCTCTGCTCACTTGCTCCCTGTGATAGGACAAGAAGCAATGGATATAAGTTGCAGCACAGGAGGTTCCACCTCAACACCAAGGGGGAACTTCTTCACTGTAAGGGTCCCAGAGCTGTGGAACAGGCTGCCCAGAGAGGTTGTGGAGTCTCCTTCGCTGGAGACTCTCAAGGCCTGTCTGGATGTGTTCCTGTGTGACCTGAGCTAGATTATATGGTCCTGCTCTGGCAGGGGGGGGGTTGGACTGGATGATCTCTTTGGGTCCCTTCCAACCCCTGACATCATAGTATCATAGTATCAGTCAGGGTTGGAAGGGACCACAAGGATCATCTAGTTCCAACCCCCCTGCCATGGGCAGCGACACCCCACACTACATCAGGCTGGCCAGAGCCTCATGCAGCCCGGTCTTAAACACCTCCAGGGACGGGGCCTCAACCACCTCCCCGGACAATGCACTCCAGGGCTTCACCGCTCTCACGGTGAAGAACTTCCTCCTCACGTCCTGTGATCCCGTGGAAGAAGACGAGACACAAGCACGCTCACAGGTAATGGTAAACTGAATTTATTTCCTTTTTTGGAAAACAATTCCAGTAATCTCCAGGTTCAGACTGCAGAGTAAACATTAAGAACAGTAACATACAGGTTAGTTCAACTGAGTCAAGAATTTGGCCGTGGTGAAATCATTTAAGGAAAAGTCTTGGAACACTCAAAGCTTCGAACGGTATCCAGGAGGAAAGAAAAAAAAAAACCACAAACCGAAACGGAACGGAACAAACCCAAACAACAACAGAGAGAGAGAGAGGGGAAAAAAAATGAAACCCCCTCAAAACCCCACCCCCCCCCAATAAAAATTGAAAATACAAAAAAAAAGAAAAGAAAGAAGAAATTCCTTTGACAATCTACATAACAACTATTGCATATATGGGTAATGCTATCTGTCATATCGCAAGGCTTACAAATATATATATGGGCCTTATTCAACCGGGGGGATTCCTGCTCTGTCACAAAGTCTCTTCATAGTTTTTATTCTTTTTCTTTATTTTTTCCTCTTTTTTTTTTAAAAAAGTTTTATTTTTCTCCTTTTCTTTTTTTTTCTTTTTCTTTTCCTCTTTTTTCCTTTTTCTTTTCCTCTTTTTTTTTCTTTTTATTTTCCTTTTTTCTTTTCTTTTTTTTCTTTTCCTTTTTTCCCTTTTTCTTTTCCTTTTTTCCTTTATATTTCCTTTTCTTTTCCTTTTTCCCTTTTTCTTTTCCTTTTTCTTTTCCTTTTTTCCCTTTTTCTTTTCCTTTTTTTCCTTTTTCTTTTCCTTTTTCTTTTCCTTTTTCTTCTCCTTCTTTTTCCTTTTTCTTCTCCTTCTTTTTCCTTTTCCTTTTCCTTTTCCTTCTCCTTTTCCTTTTCCTTTTCCTTTTCCTTTTCCTTTTCCTTTTCCTTTTCCTTTTCCTTCTCCTTTTCCTTCTCCTTTTCCTTCTCCTTTTCCTTCTCCTTTTTTTCCTTTTCCTTTTCCTTTCCCCCCCTTTTTTCTTGTATTTTTTCCCCTTTTCTTCTCATTTCCTTCCTTTTCTTTTTCTTGCAAGAATCTTCATTGATAAAAAATAAGTCCTGAAGAGTCATCCTCTTGTACACCAAAAACAAAAAAAAAAAAAAAAAAAAAGAAAGGAGAGATTGCCCAGGGCTTGAAGCTGAAATGAAAGGAAGTCCTAACAGAGCTGCAATGGAACAGAGTAATCAACCTTCTCCCTCCTCCTTCATCAACGACTCTCGGTCTCAAGGTTCGGTTGGGTGTTGGGTGTTGGTTGGTGGTGTTGTATTTTTTTGTCCCCTCACACAGTATTATTATTATTATTATTAATTATTATTATTATCTGTATCTTTCTTGAATAGGGCCCAAGTCCACTCGTCTTTATAAGACCATTTTAGTTATCAGACAACATAATACATGTGCAACACTTTATATACAAGGAAGTCTATCCGGTGCTCCAAGGTTCAAACACATGAACATCCAACAGCTTTGATAATACAAGGTTTGGGGGTTTTTTTTGTTTGGTTTTTTTTTGGGGTGGGGGTGGGTGTGGGTTTTTTTTTGTCTTTTTCTTTTTTTTTTTTATGGTACAATACAATGTTTCTGAATAATATACATTAACAATGAAAGTTTCGTGCAAAGAGTAAAATGTGTTCCCTTTTTTTCTTTTTTTGTTGTTGTTTTCTTTTCTTCTTTTGTTTTTAAATGTTTTGTTTTCTTTTTGTTGATGTTGTTGTTGTTGTTGTTGTTGTTGTGCCACAAAGAGTTCTCTGGAAGAGGAGGGACTCGCACTAGCTGCTGTGCTGGGTCATCGTATGGTTCTGGAAGGGGAAAAAGAGAAACAGCTTAGTCACACCATAGAACCATAGAGTCCTAGAATCATAATCATAGAGTCATAGAGTCATAGAATCATAGAGACATAGAATCATAGAACCATAGAATCATAGAGTCATAGAACCATAGAATCATAGAGTCATAGAGTCATAGATTCATAGTCATAGAATCATAGAGTCATAGAGTCATAGTCATAGAGCCATAGAATCATAGAGTCATAGATTCATAGTCATAGAATCATAGAATCATAGTCATAGAACCATAGAGTCATAGAGTCATAGTCATAGTCATAGAATCATAGAGTCATAGAATCATAGAGTCATAGATTCATAGTCATAGAATCATAGAATCATAGAGTCATAGTCATAGAATCATGGAGTCATAGAATCATAGAATCATAATCATATAACCATAGAGTCATAGAGTCACAGAATCATAGAATCATAGAATCAATAAGGTTGGAAAAGACCAAGTCCAACCTGTCACCCAGCACCTCATGACTAACTAAACCATGGCTCCAAGTGCCACATCCAATCCCCTCTTGAACACCTCCAGTGATGGTGACTCCACCACCTCCCTGGGCAGCACATTCCAATGGCAAATTACTC
Source organism: Dryobates pubescens (assembly GCF_014839835.1). Classification (NCBI taxonomy): domain Eukaryota; kingdom Metazoa; phylum Chordata; class Aves; order Piciformes; family Picidae; genus Dryobates; species Dryobates pubescens. The sequence goes on along the minus strand of NC_071614.1, from coordinate 11,797,602 downwards.
CTTCTGGGAAGAACTTTCTCCTCACCTCCTGCCTAAACCTCCCCTGGCACAGCTTGAGACTGTGTCCTCTTGTTCTGGTGTTGCTTGCCTGAGAAAAGAAACCAACCCCTTCCTGGCTATAACCTCCCTTCAGGTAGTTGTAGAGAGCAATAAGAATAGACTAGACTAGACTAGACTAGACTAGACTAGAATTAACCAGGTTGGAAAAGACCTTTGAGATCATCAAATCCAGCCTATCACCCAACACCATTTGATCAACTAAACCATGGCACCAAGTGCCTCATCCAGGCTCTTCCTAAACACCTCCAGGGATGGTGACTCCACCACCTCCCTGGGCAGAACATTCCAATGGCCAATCTCTCTTTCTGGGAAGAACTTCTTCCTAACATCCAGCCTAAACCTCCCCTGGCACAGCTTAAGGTATTTATACCACAGGTATTTATGGGAGAAAGGAAGAGGCAACCTGATCTAGTGTGAGGAGTTTGATCTGGATGATCTTTGAGGTCCCTTCCAACCCTAACAATTCTATGATTCTATGTAAAACCAATCACAGCATCACAGGATGGGAGGGGTTGGAAGGGATCTCTAGGGATCGTGGAGTCCACCCCACCCCTGACAAAGCAGGATCACCCAGGGTAGGTCACATGGGAACATATCCAGGCAGGTTTTGAAAGTCTCATGAGAAGGAGATTCCACAACCTCCCTGGGCAGCCTGCTCCTGGGCTCCAGCACCCTCACAGGAAAAAAAGCTTTTCCTCTTGTTGAGGTGGAACTTCCTGGATTCCAGTTTGTATCCATTGCCCCTTGTCCTATCACTGGGCACCAGTGAAAAGAGCCTGGCTCCTTCCTGACACTCACCCCTCAGATATTTATAGGCATTAATAAGATCCCCTCTCAGTCTTCCCCAGGCTAAAGAGCCCCAGGTCTCTCAGCCTTTTCCTCATAAGAGAGATATTCTATCCCTTCAATCATTTTCCCAATACATGCTGTAAAATGATGGACTGGGAGGATGATGTTCAACCTGTCCTTGTTTCAAAGCAGCCACAAGACACTCCTTTATCAGAGAAAGTTTTCCCAGCTCTTCCACACTGGTGTTCTTTCCCATGGCAATGGACTCTAACTAGGAGTGGGCTGACCTGCCCCAGTCAAACTGCAAACCAGGTCAGTGGTTCTAGGGTTTGCTTACATACACCTCATGGTTTATGCATGATGCAAACTGGAAGTGCAATCATTTGTCATAAAAGTCCCAGCTGCCTACTGACCAAAAATATGCTAATTGGATATGCTAATTCCTAGGCTGTGGCACCACTTTGAATGTTTCACTGCATTAAAACCTATTTCCCCCTGAACAGCACACACAGTGTCTTCTGTGAAAGTCAGTCTGTGCCTAGCAGAGGGCTCAGAGAGTGAGGAGAAGGCAGGAAGGGCTGCACAGCCCTTCCTTGGGTCACCAAAAGCCACCTTGAGTAAATGCAGTGCCTTCTGTGAGGTGATAAAGCATGGACACAGGAGTCTGAAATTCTCCTTTCCCATATGAGTAACCACCAAATCCAGCAGTAAACACAAGTTTTGCCCTATTTCATACCCCTGCCTTCATCAAGCTGACTAGTTTCAGGGATGAGAAATGTTATTTCAAAGCCTGCACTGACTCAGATCCTTCAGAGGGATGGAGCTAAGAGCAAAGATCCAGTCTAGTATGTGCTGAGTCTTGTACAACGTTCACTGGATGCACAGATAAGGGAAGGCGGCCTCTGAATGCTGCTTCTCAGACAGCAGGGCAGGCACTGATTAGTGATGAATTTCCCCCTTGGTACTCCGGGCCAGACTTGGGCCAGTGACCCAGAGGGCAGGGGTGTCACATCCCATAATTTGCTCCCAGCGCACCCAGTCCCTTCACTCTGCTTTATTAAGTTAATCTGTCTTAAACCCCCTTTGGACTAACGTGCTTCAGGAGGAAGCTGTTCCCAACAGACGCTCATAATTCTCCACGAAGTGAACATCTACCGAAGCAGCCCCTCCGGAGCCACCCATGGAAGCAGCCCTGCTGCAAGCAGCGGGACCTGCAGCGTGCCTGCAGCACAGCAGCACAGCAGCACAGCAGCACAGCTCTCCTTCCTCCCCTTGAGCTCTCCCCACGCTGTGCACGCACACAAACGATCTTTCATGGGACGTTTGGCAAGGGAAGGACCTTACAGGCAGCCTGAGGAATTTTTAATGCGGTGCCATTCTCAAGATTAAAGGAAAACGGCCACGGTGACACTCGAAGATGCAATTTCCAGATGTGAATACAGAATGATTTAAGGCTGATGGCAGGAATTCCAGACTGTCCAAGGCCAGAGAGTGTTAAAAAAAACAGACTCGACCACTTGATTGCATCTAGCTTCTTATCCTTCCCACACGGTCACTTGGAAGTGCTGTAAAGCAGTAACAATAGCTGCAGATGAAAACGTTGCCTGGTCACAGGTAATGGGCTCTGACTTTAAACCACAAAAGCAAGGAAATGAAGAGTTAAGCCTGACAGTCAGCCCCTTTGTCATCCTCTTGTGTCCATTCACTGCAGCACTTCGAGCAGAGCGGCTTACTGGAGAGCCTGCAGTACCTAGAAACATCAGGACAAGCTGCACATGGGGCGGCAGCCTGGATTCTGATTGCCTTCCCTGCTTCAAGTAGGTGAAGTCACACAGGAGTTGCTATATTGCAAAGAGATATTTTGTGGGGGGTTTTGGTTGCATTTTTTAGGAGGGGGTCTTTTGTTTCTTATCTACTGAGAGAAAGCATGTCAGTCATCACAGGATCACAGCAGCACAGGATGTTAGATGTTGGAAGGGACCTCCGGAGATCATCCAGTTCAACCCCCCAGCCAGAGCAGGAACACAGAATCCAGCACAGGTCACACAGGAATGCATCCAGATGGGGCTTCAAAGTCTCCGGAGAAGGAGACTCCACAAGCTCTGCGATGTCCTGGTTTTATTTCTTTTCCTCAGTGAAACATGCATTAGCAGTCTGGGATGAAGAGTTGCATATGAAACAGCCAAAGGTGTTTTGGAAGGAGGGCCACAAAAATGATCAAGGGGTTTGGAGCACCTCTGCTACAAGGACAGGCTGAGGGAGCTGGGGGTGTTCAGCCTGGAGAAGAGGAGGCTCAGGGGAGACCTAATAGAAGCCTTCCAATAATTGAAGGAGCCTACAAGAAGGATGGAGAGAGACTGTAGGGACAGGATGAGGGGCCATGGCTTCAAACTAGAGGAATGCAGATTTAGATTGGATGTTAGGAACAAGTTCTGCACCATGAGGGTCGTGGAACACTGGATCAGGTTTCCTAGGGAGGTGGCTGAGGCCCCATCCCCGGAGATAAACTTCCAGGGGAAGTTTAGGCTCGAGGTGAGGGGAAGGTTTTTCACAGAGAGAGTTGTTAGGCATTGGAATGTGCTGCCCAGGGAGGTGGTGGAGTCACTGTCCCTGGAGGGATTGGATGTGGCACTTGGTGCCATGGTTAAGTAGTCACGAGGTGTTGGGTGACAGGTGGGACTTGATGATCTCTGAGGTCTTTTCCAACCTTATTGATTCTATGATTCTATGATAGCCAAGGTGAGGCTCGACAGGGTTCTGGGAAGCCTGATTTAGTGGAGGATGTCCCTGCTGACCGCAGAGGGGGTCGGACTGGACAACCTTTGGAGGTCCCTTCCAACCCAAACCATTCTAAGATTTGATGATTCTACGATTCCAAGTGCAGCTCTAACTCTGGCTGTGATGACAGTTTTTATTAAGAAATAAAAAAGCCCAAACACAAAGGAAGCAAAATAAAACACCACATAAGGACTGCCTCGCCCCTGCTCTCTGTGTCCCTGACTCCTGTGCCCTGGTGCAAAATGAGATTCTCTAGAGATAATGAAGAGATAACAGGGAAAGAAAAAAAACAACCCAAGGGTTGGAGAGAAAAAGGAGCCAGGGCAGGATCTGAACATGAGGAAAAGCTTTGAGCAGGTTAGGCCTTAAAAAGACAACCATATTTACTGCAAACAGCCAAAACAAAGCAAGGGCTTCCAAAGTAATTAAGGTTTCCCAAATGTGAGGGGCTAGGGAGAAAGACCTATTTGGCTAAATGGCAACAAAAAAACCCACACCAAGTGGAAGCACTTCAGCATCACAACAGCCCCAAGACAAGCAGGCAAGGGATGGGAGGAGAGAGATAAGGAAAGGAGGAAAATTCTGTAATCCCACAGAGAGCCATATTCCACTCCACCAAAAGCCATCTATTGGAGACCCCATGTCTAAGTGACTGAAAATTGCAAACATTAATCCCAGTTATGAACTGTTGCTGTTTTTATGAGGGGTGTTGTGTTTAAAAATTTAGGGAAATAAAATACAATTCTCTTCCATTATCCCCAGAGCAGAGCTCCACTCGGAGAGTCTCTTTGCCTGGTGTGCAGCCAGCTCCTCCCCAGCAGTGGGAGCTCAGGCAGGTGGGGAAAGCAGCATTTGGAGCTCCCACTGGCAGGGACATAGGAGCACAGGACACCCAGAGAGAGCACAATATTACAGGCAGGATCCCCCTGTGCAGCTCGGAGGCTGTGCTGCCCTTCACTGAAGTCACATCACACAAGCTTGCAACACACCTCCTCCAGAAACTCCTAACCACTTTGCCTGGGTTTGAGGCAATTCGTGCATCCCCTCTGCCAAAGAGAAGCCATTTAGCTAATCAGAGACATCATATGATCCCCTTCCTTGCCTACTCAAAACTGGATAGCACATAAACACATCTGTTTAATTATAGAATCATACAATTGTTAGCGTTGGAAGGGACCTCAAGGCTCAGCCAGTCCCAACCCCCCTGCCGTGGGCAGGGACACCTCACACTACAGCAGCTTGCTCACAGCCACATCCAGCCTGGCTGAAAACACCTCCAGGCATGAGGCTTCCACCACCTCCCTGGGCAACCTGTGCCAGGCTCTCACCACCCTCATGGGGAACAACTTCTTCCTAACATCCAATCTCAATCTACCCATTTCTAGTTTTGCTCCATTCCCCCCAGTCCTATCACTCCCTGACACACTCAAAAGTCCCTCCCCAGCTTTCTTGTAGCCTCCTTCAGATACTGGAAGGCCACAATTAGGTCTCATCAGAGCCTTCTCTTCTGCAGACTGCACAATCCCAACTCTCTCAGGCTGTCCTCATAGCAGAGCAGCTCCAGCCCTCTGCTCATCCTCGTGGCCCTTCTCTGGACACTTTCCAGCATCTCCAAATCCTTCCTGGCACAGAGGCTCCAGAACTGGACACAGAGCTCCAGCTGTGGTCTCAGCAGAGTGGAGCAGAGGGGCAGAATCCCCTCCCTGGCCCTGCTGGCCACACTTCTCTTGCTGCAGCCCAGGCTCTGCTTGGCTCTCTGGGCTGCAAGTGCTCACTGCTGGCTCCTCTTGAGCTTCTCCTCCACCAGCAACCCCAGGTCCTTTTCTTCAGGCCTGCTCTCAAGTCAGTCCCTGACCAGCTTGTATCAGTGCTCGGGATTGCCCTGACCCAGTTGCAGAACCCTGCCCTTGGTCTTGTTGAACCTCATGAGGCTGCCATAGGCCCAGCTCTGCAGCCTGTCCAGGTCCCTCTGAATGGCAATTATGAGGAACTCTCCCTATGAAGCAAACTATTTCAATTTCCTACTTAGCCATGGAATGGGAAAAATAGTTTTTCTTAACACAGTCTTTCCTGGACACCAGCAACAGCCCTGTGCACATTTCCAGGAGCTGTGATCTCACGAGGAGAAACCAGTTTGCAAACAAATGCAAGCTTTTGCTTGCACAGAATGGAAGAAGAGCGAAGCAGGAGGCGTGTGTGTCACTGCATTTGTTACCACACAGACACAAGCCAAGCCAGCAAAACTCCTGCCTCTCCCATTTCCCTGTCTCAGGAAGCAGGTGCACCACCTGAGAACACAAACATTCAGCGTATTGCACAAGACAGATAAACTCTCGACACATATTTCCCCCTGTTCCTAGAGACAATTATTGTTTGGTAGCAGAATCCAGAAACCCAGCTGTTACATGAACTGATATAAAACAAGATGCCACCTCTTTTCTGCATGAAAATGATCTGAGTTCTGCCTGCTGGAAGTGTGGAGGGGTTAAACACATGCAAAGATGTCACAGGAATACTGGGTGCACGAATCTGCTTGGCAATAAATATCTGGTCTATTCTATTCTATTCTATTCTATTCTATTCTATTCTATTCTATTCTATTCTATTCTATTCTATTCTATTCATAGATATGTGTCTGTGTGTGTACATACATATATCATAGAATCATAGAATCAATAAGGTTGGTAAAGACCTCAGAAGTCCTCATGTCCAACCTGTCACCCAACACCTCATGACTACTAAACCATGGCTCCAAGTGCCACATCCAATCCCCTCTTGAACCCCTCCAGGGATGGTGACTCCACCACCTCCCTGGGCAGCACGTTCCAATGGCCAATCTCTCTTTCTGGGAGGAACTTTCTTCAGCCTAAACCTCCCCTGGCACAGCTTGAGACTGTGTCCTCTTGTTCTGGTGCTGCTTGCCTGAGAGAAGAGACCAACCCCCACCTGGCTACAACCTCCCTTCAGGGAGCTGTAGAGAGCAAGAAGGTCTCCCCTGAGCCTCCTTTTCTCCAGGCTGAACACCCCCAGGTCCCTCAGCCTCAAAGATGCCTCAGGAATCCTGGGTGGAAGAATCTGCTTGGTAATCAATCAACCAATCAATCAATCAATCACTAAATAAGCAAAAATGACACAAAAGTACTGGGGGGAAGAATCTACTTGGTAAATAAATTAATAGATAAATGCAAAGGTGTCAAAAGAATCCTGGGGGGGAAGAATCTACTTGGCAATAAATTGATCAATCAATCAATCAATAAATCTGTGAAGATGTCACAGAAATACTGGGTGGGAGAATCTCTTTGGCAATAAGTGCATCAACCAATCAATCAATAAATAAGCAAAAATGACACAGAAATACTGGGTGGAAGAATTTCCTTGGTCAGGAAAGAAGTAACTATAGGCAAAGATGTCAGAGGAATACTGGGTGGAAGAATCTACTTGGCAATCAATCAATCAATCAATCAATCACTAAACAAGCAAAAATGACACAAAAACACTGGGTGGCAGAATCTCCTTAGCAAAAAAAATAAGTAATAAAAGTATATATCTAAAGGTTTCTTTGCAGGAGTGCCAGAGACAAAAGAGGTCACAGTATTTTGCTGGTGTTTGCTGCAGGTCTTTGTGTTTCAGACAGTGCACCAGAAGTATTAGCTGGCAAGAAGTTCCTGCCCACAGCATCAAAATTAATGAAGGGTGTGTGGGGGAAGTGATCCAGAGCTATAGCCACAGCCTCAGTGTATCACAGGATCACAGTATTGCCAAGGGTGGAAGAGACCTCGAGGATCATCGAGTCCAACCTGTCACCACAAAACTCATGACTAGACCATGACACCAAGTGCCACATCCAGTCCCCTCTTGAACACCTCCAGGGATGGGGACTCCACCACCTCCCTGGGCAGCACACTCCAATGACGACTCTCTCAGTGAAGAACTTCCTCCTCACCTTGAGCCTAAACTTCCCCTGGTGCAGCTTGAGACTGTGTCCTCTTGTTCTGGTGCTGCTTGCCTGGCAGAAGAGACCAACCCCTTCTTGGCTACAACCACCTTTCAGATAGTTGTAGAGGGCAATGAGGTCACCCCTGAGCCTCCTCTTCTCCAGGCTAAGCAACCCCAGCTCCCTCAGCCTCTCCTCACAGGGCTGTGCTCAAGGCCTCTCACCAGCCTTGTTGCCCTTCTCTGGACACCTTCAAGTGTCTCAATCTCCTTCTTAAACTGAGGGGCCCAGAACTGGACACAGGACTCAAGGTGCGGCCTAACCAATGCAGAATACAGGGCACAATGACCTCCCTGCAACTGCTGGCCACACTATTCCTACTGCAGGCCAGGGTGCCATTGGCCTTCTTGGCCACCTGGGCACACTGCTGGCTCATGTTTAGGCAGCTGTCGATCAGCACCCCCAGGTCCCTCTCTGTTTGGGAGCTCTCCAGCCACTCTGACCCCAGCCTGTAGCTCTGCCTGGGGTGGTTGTGGCCAAAGTGCAGCACCCAGCACTTGGACTTGTTACATGCCATGCCATTGGACTCCGCCCACCTGTCCAGTCGGTGGAGGTCCAGTGGCTCATGAGAAGCTTTAATGGGAGCTGTGGTGGCAGTCAGTGTAAATGGGACCTTCCAGGAGCGGCTGAAACGAGACGCGGCTGTACCTGGCGAGCAGCGCCGGGAAGGCACAGGTGAAGAAGCACAAAGCTGAAGCCTGGATGCCTTCTTTCGACAGATGGTAACAGTACCACGGCAGCATGTGATTGTTTTGCCTTAGCTCAGGAACACAAACATGACTAATCAATCATCGCTGATTAAATAATTACGGTGCCCTCCACGTTAGCACTTACCAGGAATCTGTGTACGTTATGGATCGGCTCGGAAGGGGTTGGGGCTGGGTTTGGGGTTTTTCTTTGCATTAGAAGAGAATGCCCCACACCACGGTGCTGTAAAGCAGAACTCTCCCTTTCTCCCAAGCTTTAAGCACTACCCTTTGGGTGGTTTTTTTTTTTCTTGTGGTAACAAAAGCAATTGGTTTCCAACAGGCTGGATAATAAGTCTTTTGACCCGCATTCTTCTCTGACCCATTAAGGTCACCCCTGTGCTCGGGCAGATAGCTGACTTAGGAAATGCCTGCAAGTCCTGCATTTCATCTCCTGCCCACTCAAAAATAAAGCTTTCTTTAAATGTGTCTGCACGGGTCCCTGAAGACCAGGGAGGCATCCCTGTAGTGGGCAATGGAGGGACAGAAGCTTCTGCCTTTATTAATGAATGCAGACCATTATGAGTCTGGCTGGCTCCTGCACTGTTCCCAGAAGCACATACTGTACGTGACTTAAAATGCTAGAATATTGACACAAAGCGAGCTGGGCACCCCTAAGGAAAATTACTCCTTGGATATAATGTAGGCTCGTAACAGCTATTAGAGTACAAAATAAAACCCTCCGGGATCAAACTGACATCTACCGCATTCTACCTACTCCTCAAACATTAGAAGAATTTCTTTGTGGAGGCATTCTCAAGGACAGCATTAAACTGACTTTTGTAGCAATCTGCAACAGCTTTTTTTTTTTGGCTTACAGCTTTTAGTACTAAATCTCCAGTTTGAATCGATATCAGTACTATATCTTCCACATTAATCAATACATTTGGTTCGATACACGTTCTATTAAATTATACTTTCTAATCAACGGTTTCTGCTTCCCTTCCCTTCCCTTCTCTTTTTTTTGGTATTCTAACTTCCTACCCTGCACTGCACTTTTCACACTGTCTGCTGCTAACAGGTACCTTGGATTTCCCAGGATCAGTCATAGAATTGCAGAACGCCAGGCTGGAAGGGACCCCAAGGATCATCTGCTCCAACCTTTCCAGTAGAGCTGAAAGGAGCTGGCCCAGCACCCTGCCAAGCTGAGCCTTCAAACTGTCCCATGCAGGGGACTCCAGTGCTGCCCTTGATAGATGATTCCAATGCCATGAGCAAACATTTTCTTCTGTATTCCAACCAGAATCTCCCCAGCAGTGCCTTGTCCCCATCCCCCCTTGTCTCTCCCATGGGGCTCCTTGGACACAGGGAGTCTCCATCCTCCTGGCAGCCTCCCTTTAGCTGCTGCTCCATGCTGATGAGGTCTGCCCTGAGCCTTCTCTTCTCCAGGCTGAACAAACCCAGGCCCTCTCAGCCTTTCCTCATAAAAGCTGGTGGAAGAGGCAAGCCTAGCAAAGCCTTCAGTGCACTTGCACAGTGTCATGGTTTCCAGAGCTTAGGTCTGATGCTTTCTTACTTAGCTGGCTGCCAGGACATAAGACCTCTAATGCAGCAAGCTCTGCATGGGACACTGCCGAAATACATGTGGAAAGGCAGGGGGAAGAGGGAAGGGAATATTGAGTGGCAACATAAAAACCAAATAAAAGAAACTTCTTCAGACATCACTTTAAGAAAAAATCAAGAGAAAAAGGTTGATTTTTTTTGTTCCTTTCCCTCAAATTTGTGCTGTTTCAGTACCCCAGCAGAGAGGCTCTTGTGAAAACCCCATTATTCCGTGGCAGGGTTCTTCCCTGGCTAACTGTAATATGATTATACCCAAGGCTAAACTGATATTTAGATCTGTGAGATACTAAACTGATATTTAGATCTGTGAGATACCAAGACTGAATACATACTATATACAAACATTAAATACATACTACATTAAGAGCTAAGAAGATACTATTTAGTCCAGATCTTTGGGGATCTTTGAAGCATTTGGATAGATGTCTCCAGCAACCTGAGATGGCTTTCCCACACCTGTGTTAGGTTTGGTGGAATGTTGGTTATTCTTCATGGGCAAAGAAGATGAAATGTAAAGTCAAAATGATAAACATGGACGTTGGAGGCAGGAGCCAGAGCCTCACAGAGCAGAAAATGCACTGGTGTCCTCAGCTTACAATTTCTCCTTTTCCTTGTCTCCATATAAAGCCTGCAGAGGAACTGTTGCATTTTTCTTTTGACATTTAACATCATCCCACTCAGCTCACACAAGCAGCCTATAATACTTTCTAGCTGGCACTGTGTCACCATTAAAGAAAGGAAAAGAAAAGGAAAAAAGAAGGTGAAATAGCATCATAAAAGAGATGAACAAGAATTCATAGAACTTAAAGACAGAGAAGACCTATTAGGGCATTTTCTCCACCCATCTTGCCAGTGTTGGATTATTGCCTATAGTGTAATTTCAACTCTTTTGCCCAGTCCAATTTTAATTAGAGCTTCCAAGGCTCCTCCTGGGAGACTCTTTTGCAGTCTCACAGACCTCAGGGTTAGGATGGGATTTTTTTTTTTCCCTTTTCCCCTGATGTTCATCCCAGGAGAGGAAGAGGCTCAGCCAGCCCCAAATCACACGTGAAACCAAATCTGCATAGTCAGGAGCTGGTTTCAGAGGACTATCTGGGCCATTTCAAAGCAGTTGAAAGCAGTAAACTGGCTTTGAATGCTCCCAAAACATTAAGGCTCTGGCTCCAGAGCTGCTGCAAGCATTTAAGATGACTCTGTTCTGTGGGCTTCTCAAGCTCAGCTGATGTACAGGTAAAAATGTAGTGGACATGGGGTACTGGTCGATGGTAGGCTGAACATGAGCCTGCAGTGTGCCCAGGGGGCCAAGAGGGCCAATGGCATCCTGGCCTGTATCAAGAACAGTGTGGCCAGCAGGAGCAGGGAGGTCATTCTGCCCCTGTACACTGCACTGGTTAGGCCACACCTTGAGTCCTGTGTCCAGTTCTGGGCCCCTCAGTTTAGGAAGGAGGTTGACTTGCTGGAAGGTGTCCAGAGAAGAACAACGAAGTCTCTCCTGTGAGGAGAGACTGAGGGAGCTGGGGTTGCTTAGCCTGGAGAAGAGGAGGCTCAGGGGAGACCTTCTTGCTCTCTACAACTCCCTGAAGGGAGGTTGTAGCTAGGTGGGGGTTGGTCTCTTCTCCCAGGCAAGCAGCACCAGAAAAAGAGGACACAGTCTCAAGCTGTGCCAGGGGAGGTTTAGGCTGGAGGTGAAGAAGAAATTCCACAGAGAGAGAGTGACTGCCCATTGGAATGGGCTGCCTGGGGAGGTGGTGGAGTCACCATCATTGGAGGTGTTTAGGAGGAGATTTGATGGGGTGCTTGGTGCCATGGTTTAGTTGATTAGGTGGTGTTGGATGATAGGTTGGACATGATGATCTCGAAGGTCACTTCCAACCTGGTCTATTCTATTCTATTCTATTCTATTCTATTCTATTCTATTCTATTCTATTCTATTCTATTCTATTCTATTCTATTCTATTCTATTCTATGTTCCCACAGTCAGGGTAATCACTTCTACTGTTCACCTCCACCAAGTGGATTAACTGAAGGCTAGGGACATATCTAGGTCCCTAGTTGTACTGACAGAGCATCTATGAGCACTCAGGTGGCAAATACTTCCAGAGTTTTCACATGAATGAACCCAAAAAGTGCAATTTCAGTTGAAGCTCATCAACAGATGATGTGACCATAGGTTATTTTCAATCCCATGCTCCTCCCTTCCTTTCATAAAATACAAACTACAGTTTGTTCTAACTACAAAACTAAACTGCTCTGTCTGAACTCTAGGAACTATCAGATGTTGCTGATGTGTTTCATCCCAGGAATTGTCATGGTTCAGATGAAAAATGAGTGCAACTTCAGATTTTAATGGTCACACTTACCCTGAGTGAATGAGGAAGATGGAAAGGAGGTGATCATAGAATGGCTCAGGATAGAAGATACCTTAGAGATCACCTACTTCAACCTCCCTGCCACAGGCAAAAAACACCTCTCAACTAGAATTAGTTGCTCAAGGCATAGAATCATAGAATCAACCAGGTTGGAAAACACCTCAGAGATCATCAAGTCCAACCTATCACCCAACACCTCATGACTAATTAAACCATGGCTCCAAGTGCCACATCCAACCCCCTCTTGAACACCTCCAGGGACAGTGACTCCATCACCTCCCTGGGCAGCACATTCCAATGGCAAACTGCTCTTGCTGGGAAGAACTTTCTCCTCACCTGCAGCCTAAACTTCCCCTGGCACAGCTTGAGATTGTGTCCTCTCGCTCTGGTGCTGGTTGCCTGGGAGAAGAGACCAACCCCCACAAGGCAATCTGGGCTTAAACACCTCCAGGGAGGAGGCAGCCACAACCACCTTGTGCAACCCAGAGCCCCACCACCCTCATACTTAGGAACTTCTTCCTCAGCTCCAGTCTAACCCTGCTCTCCTTCAGCTTCAAACCATTCCCCCCCAGTCCTGTTGCTAGATACCCTGATGAAAAGTCTCTACCCAGCTTTCCTGTAGGACCCCTTCAGATACTGGAAATCCAATAGTTTTTCACAGGTGAAAAGTAGGAAGCCAAGTGGAGACTTTGGAGTTCTGGACAGAAAAGGAAAACATTCCAGGCAAGGTGCCCCTGCCACCAGCAACCCCAGCACTGCAATGCAGCTGGAAGAGCAGGAGGAGTACCAACACATTGTTAAACACACTGAAGTAGGCATGGAGTTCCAACCAGGCCAAGCTGGATCACCAGCACAGACCTAACAAAACACAGTCTCTGAAACCTGAGATTCCCAAGGAAATAAGGATTTGATCTCAAGTGAAACAGAGCTATTTCCACCACAAAGAAGGGGCCAAATCCCAAGAGAATTTGTGTTCCCATAAATACCACTTGTGTGTGGTGGATTGATGTTTACCAGCCTTTAAGAACCAGGTCTGTTCTCAGACATGATGGGCAATTAAATGGTCATCTCAGGTCATGAGTGACCACTGTTGACAATGGTAATTTAGGAAAGTCTACACTGAATTGTGGTTATTCATCTAAATTAGCTCACATAAGCTATGTGATTCAATATTCCATTAATGTCTGTGAAATGGCAGGACTGCTAATCAGATTCTGCTGTTTATTGTATTTATGTAAAACTCTCAGTGTTCTGCTTCTTCTACTCTACAGCATTTCCAGCTGGGCCAGGGAAAACCTATCAAACAAAAAAAATCTCATACTGGACAGCACACTCCCTGGGATGCAAACTGAAAATGAAACCCAAACCCAACCCACATGAGAAGCTCGAGAGGAGCCAGCGGTGAGCACTTGCAGCCCAGAGAGCCAAGCAGAGCCTGGGCTGCAGCAAGAGAAGCATAGCCAGCAGGGCCAGGGAGGGGATTCTGCCCCTCTGCTCCACTCTGCTGAGACCCCAGCTGGAGCTCTGTGTCCAGTTCTGGAGCTTCTATTACAGGAAGGATCTGGAAGTCCTGGAAGCTGTCCAGAGAAGGGCCACAAGGATGAGCAGAGGGCTGGAGCTGCTCTGCTATGGAGACAGATTAAGGGAGTTGGGGTTGTACAGTCTGCAGAAGAGAAGGCTCTGATGAGACCTAATTGTGGCCTTCCAGTATCTGAAGGAAGCTACAAGAAAGCTGGGGAGGGACTTTGGAGGGGGTCAGGGAGTGATAGGACTAGAAATGGGTAGATTGAGATTGGGTGTTAGGAAGAAGGTGTTCCCCATGAGGGTGGTGAGAGCCTGGCACAGGTTGCCCAGGGAGGTGGTGGAAGCCTCATCCCTGGAGGTGTTTGCAGCCAGGCTGGATGTGGCTGTGAGCAAGCTGCTGTAGTGTGAGGTGTCCCTGCCCATGGCAGGGGGGTTGGAACTGGATGATCCTTGAGGTCCTTTCCATCTCTAATAATTCTATGATTCTATGATACCTATTTTTCTGCAGAGGCTTCCAGTAAGTCACTAATAAAATGTCAGGGATTCCTTCTGGGTTCATTATGTTGTGTGAGTGCATAGATCACACATTTGTTGTATGGCAAAGAATGACATCTATTCCTAGGTACGACAAATAGGACCTTCATCACTGTCACCAGAAGAGAACAGGCACAAACACAGGTATCTGTGCACCAGCCTTGCACCTTCCTCATTACAAGTATTGGCAGGGGGCTCCTGGTTATGCCTGTGACATAAATCAGAGCAGCTTGAGGCTGGTTTAACCTCCAGTGCCCGGAAATAGCCTTCCATGAGCCTCCCTTGTGTGGTGTTTATTGGAATGCAGTAGAGCTTACAACAACCTCTTCCATTTCAGGCCAGGTGTTCCTGACTGCATGGATCACCCCCTGTAAATGATGGTGGGGATGGGGAGAGAGGGTGATGGTTAGAACATACAGCTATTCACTCAAACTGGGAAAGAGGAGAGCTGGGGAGGGACTTTTTACAGGGTCCTGTAGTGACAGGATGAGGGGCAATGGCTTTGAGCTGGAAGAGAGGAAATTGAGACTGGAGACCAGGAAGAAATGCTTTCCAGTGAGGGTGGTGAGACACTGGCACAGGCTGCCCAGGGAGGTCATGAATGCCCCCTTCCTGGAGGTGTTCAGGGCCAGGTTGGATGAGGCCTTGAGCAAGCTGAGCTGGTGGGAGGTGTCCCTGCCCATGGCAGGGGGTTGGAACTGGATGATCCTTAAGGTCCCTTCCAACCCAACCCATTCTGTGAATCTATGAATCTATGAAAAGGAACTGTACTGCCACTGGGGATGCAGGTCAAGGTCGTGTTTGTAGGCAAAGAAGGGGTTTGTGGTACTGCAAATGTCTGACAGTAATTCACAAGTCTCCTTCTCCAGTAAGAAAATTGTTCATTAAGTGGGAATAAAAAAGCTTAAATAAAAAAGACAAAAAGAGGCACTTCTGAGAAATATATCCAGAGTCTTATTACTTTAGAATATGGTTATGATTACCCTGGTATAAATTAAGAGAAATTCCTCTGAAATCAAGGAATTTCAAGACAGGAACAAGCGAGGCTAGCACCAAGCCTGCAGGGTTTAAAGCAAAGCGAACACTACTCATGTCGTGATTGATTCCTGCACACCCTCTGCAGAGGCCACAGCCAGGAGTCTCCTCACCCTGTCAGACACAGGCAGGCAAAGAGCAAGCAGAACCCAAAGCTGAACAAATCCAGCTTTAGCTGCAGCTCTTGTACAACAGAGTAACAGGGGACAAGGAGCTTTGATAGGCAATACTGCCTAATAAGATATTCAGGGATTAAGTCAGTGTTTTACAGACACATGTGTTCATGGGCTAGCTCCTGCTCTGCCTGAAGTTGTGTGGGGTTTTTTTCTTCCTTGTTATGTTTAATTTATCATGCTGGTACTTTCTAAACTACAACATCTGTAAACAAGCTTAAGTTTGACCTCCCTCCCATTTTACATCCACGAGCAACACTCAGCTGTACTCCGTGCTCTAATTTTAGATACCTTCAAGACAAATAAATCTGTGGGGGAGGGAGAGAGAGAGAGAGAGAGAGAGAAAGAGAGAGGTAACCAACTTGACAACAAAACCAAACCCCCTGGTTTGACAATCTGTATTCATCCTATGTGAACACAAATTTGCCTTGCTGGGAGTGAGGAACTGGTTGCTGCAACTGGAGCTGCGCTATGGACAGATCCCTTTATAGGTCAAACCCAATTAAACAAACTACTACTAAATATTTAACAGCTCAGTGCAGTAATTAGTGACAAATAATAGAAGCTTAAATTGGTAACTGCACAGAAATGTCCTGTTGGAAGTATTACATGTTTCTTCCTCCTCCTGCTTCCCTCATACTCAGTGAATCCCAATAGGTCTTTTCAGGGATTAAGCTGACAAATGAATCTGGATGTTACATGCATCTGTTTGGTCTGCAAGGAAGTTTTCTGAGAAGGAACCTGCCAAGTGGAACTACTTCTTCTCAAATTTCCAGCCTGGCCTCTCTGATTTAAAGCAGAGTAACTGCTGGATCATGAATTGACTTCAAATCAAACCAACTGGCAGGTCCAGAATTTAAGCTCCCGTCCCTAGGATTCAAAAAGGTCACCCAATTAAAATGGGGAAGCACACAGAGCTGTGATTTATATGCAAAGGGCAACCTTTAAAACCATGATCCTTTCCAGTTTTCCACAGGTGCATGTACAAGAATCCCTTTCAACCAGACTGCAAGTGAAATGGCATGTTCCTTGATACAGTGGGAAGGAAAAGTGCTGCAGCTTCTCTGCACTCCCGTTACACACAGACACAGAATCACAGAACGTTAGGGGCTGGAAGGGACCTCCTCTGGCAGGGGGGTTGGACTGGATGAGCTTTGGAGGTCCCTTCTAGCCCCTAATATTCTGTGATTCTGTGATATCATCCAGTCCAATCCCCCTGCCAGAGCAGGATCACCTACAGCAGATCACACAGGAACACATCCAGGCAGGTCCTGAATATCTCCAGAGAGGGAGACCCCACAACCCCCTGGGCAGCCTGTGCCAGTGTTCAGTCACCCTCACAGTGAATTTTTTTTTCCTCAGGTTTCCATGGAACTTCCTATGCCTCAACTTCCACCATTGCTTCTTGTGCTGTCATTGGGCATCACCCAGCAGAGCCTGGCTCCATCCTCTTGGCACTCACCCTGCACATCTTTATCAACATCAGTGAGGTCACCTCTCGGTCTCCTACAAGCTGAAGAGCACTCAGCTGCCTCAGTCTCTCCTCATAAGGAAGATGTTCCACTGACTTCATCATCTTTGTGGCTCTGCACTGGACTCTCTCAAGCAGTTCCCTGAGGTCCTTCTTGAACTGAGGGGCCCAGAACTGGACACAATACTCCAGACAACCCACACTGTTGCTGAGCTCAGCTCCCTGCCTCCTGACAAAATGCTGCCCATTGTGCTTACCAGGTTTCAAAAGGGCAGCCTGGAAACTGGATTCCCTCAGCATTTCCAGCCAGTGCAGTGGCACTCAGCACACTGCAGGTTATGGATCAGCCCAAGATTAACTCCAACTGATTAATGCTGTGTTCATTCAGCTAAAAGCAAACCCTGAACTAAATCAGATTTAAATACACCAAACCTTGCTTTTGGGCATGGAAATTGTGGTTGGTAGTTACCCAGCCAGTGAGAATAAAATAGAATAGAATAGAATTAACCAGGTTGGAAAAGACCTTTGAGATCAAGTCCAACCTATCACCCAACACCATCTGATCAACTAAACCATGGCACCAAGTGCCCCATCCAGTCTCTTCCTAAACACCTCCAGGGATGGTGACTCCACCACCTCCCTGGGCAGCACATTCCAGTGGGCAATCTCTCCTTCTATGAAGAATTTCTTCCTAACATCCAGCCTAAACCTCCCCTGGCATAGCTTGAGACTGTGTCCTCTTGTTCTGGTGCCCTGCCTGGGAGAAGAGACCAGCCCCCACCTGGCTACAACCTCCCTTCAGGGAGCTGTAGAGAGCAAGAAGGTCTCCCCTGAGCCTCCTCTTCTCCAGGCTAAGCAACCCCAGCTCCCTCAGCCTCTCCTCACAGGGCTGTGCTCCAGACCCCTCCCCAGCCTCGCTGACCTTCTCTGGACACTTTCCAGCAATTCAACATCTTTCCTAAACTGGAGGGCCCAGAACTGGGCACAGGACTCAAGGTGTGCTTACATATACCCAGTTAAGAGAATGTGTAAGTGGACTGGTGTGTATTTTGGAGGCTGAAATCAGGGAGAGAAGTGAAAAGATGTCCTCTCCAGCATGGCATCTCAATTTTCAAGAGCATAGGAAAGAAAAGGAAAAACTGTGGAGTTCTGGTAGCTCCCCTCCATTTCTAAATGCCCTAAACTCTGCTGCACATTGGTGCATCTTTTTCCTCCAGGGTAGTTTGCCAGGAAAGCCAGACTGAACAGATTTGATGGCAACAGCCAAAGATTTCAGAGCTGATAAGCAGAGGCCCCCAGGGCTTTTGCTCTCCGACTTCCTTCACAAGTGGTTACTGTGCCAGTCCATCTTGGACATCTTACAGTCCTTACTCCTCCAGCTCTTCAAGAAAGGAATAGTGGGAACTGGGACAGTGCCTCTGGGGTAGGCTTTGTGCATGTGTGTTAGTGCAAGTCTACTTGCTGGAAAAGAAAATAAGGATAATTTATATCCCTTCATAGCTGGTAAGCAGTCAAGAACTCTGCATTGAAACATTCTGTTCCTAGAGCAACTTCATCTGAGCTCCCTCCTTTTCAGGGCAAGAAACTCCCAATTGTTAAGGTGACTTCTAGAGAGACCAGAATGTGATTTTGCCCTTCATGACAAAGCCCCAAATTCTCTAGCTTTTGCAAGGGCACACATTGTAAATCAACAGATCTGGAGTGCTTGCTGACATGTGCTACCAGGACAATAAAATCTGATGTTTGTCATTGTGGTTGCTGGTTGTGAAACGCTGAAGTCTGGATTCTCTATTGTCTTCTGTCTGTTGTCACTTGCATTTGTGCACAAGAAGTGCGAAATGTGACCACAGCTAAATGGGAGGAATTTTGCTCTCACTTTCTCCTGTTTTCAGAACCTATAAAAGGGGGGAGACAGTGAAGCCCAACTCCTACTTTATAATACTCCCCACCCCCGCTCCAAACAAGAAGCACAGCACAAAGAAACATCCTTTCATGCCTTTTTCCTTCGCTCCCCATGAGGGACAAAGTATCCTCCTACCAAATGTCACTCTCTGAGGCTGGTCATTCTGCTTGCTGTCACACAGCTGGCCAGTGACACGTTGCAAGTCAGACATGTCATTAGATCCTGCCTTGACCCTGCACTGACAGTTGAAGCAATGCCTCCCCCCACCTCTGCATTTGGCACTGCTGTCTCCTCAGCTATCTCCTGCTAGGGGACCCAGCCTCATGCAGCTGCTGCTTTCACCCCTTCTTGCCCATTAGGACTGGGTTTTAGCGTGGCCATCTTGGGGAAGAAAAAAAACCAAACCACCAAGACATTTAGGAGGCAAATAACTGGAGACAACACTTGCACTCATTTGCTGTCTGTGTTCAGTGCCAAGGAGTGTGAAATACAGAACTTTAATTCCTTTACCAAAAGCTGTGCTGTAGCTATGGTGAGGCTAATCTCTAACCTTCGCAGCCTTACCTAATTTGCTACTCCAAGTTAATTTTAATTCATTACAATAAACCCCGCCTAATTAAAAGAACTCTTTAAAGTGAAGCATTAAGCTTGATCCCAGCACAAAACCCAGCAGAACCTTGGCTATTGGAGGGCGATTCAGCAGAGCACAGTGCAGGCTTCTATCAATTCAAAGGGAAGCTGTAAACAAGGACCCGAGGCAACGGTGCCGTGGACAAAGGGGCAAGCTCCAGGAGGTCTCTGCTTTCTAATCAGCCCTCAAAGGAACCTGCCACACACAAGTGGCACTTATTCTAATTTAAAGCTCTCCTACTTACTTTACCTTGGCAAAATTTATAAACTAATATCTTTAGTAAACAGGCTGGTGCTCAAAACAGGGAGAGCAAGTCAGCGTGGCAGAGAAAGGCACTGCCTTCAACACAGAGAGGAAGCATTGGTTTGGGGGCTGCTCTGGAGGTCCCTGATGTTCAGCAGCACTTCTGCACCACCCCATTAGATCTCTGCTGTCACCTCTCTGTGGTCCATAGCCCTGCTGTCCCCGCAAATCTTTTCACCACCTTAAGGAGTGTCACATACCTGTGTACAAGAAAGACATTGAGTTGGAGCGTGCCCAGAGAAGGGCAGAGAGGCTGGGGAAGGGTCTGGAGAAAAGGGCTGGGGAGGAGCAGCTGAGGGACCTGGGGAAAAGGAGGCTGAGGGGAGACCTCATTGCTCTCTACAGCTCCCTGAGAGGAGGCTGCAGTGAGGTAGGGTTGGTCTCCTCTCCCTAGTCTCAGGTGACGGAGAGGAAATGGCCTGAAGTTGTGCCAGGGGAGGGTCAAATTGGAGATGAGGAAAAATGTCTTTGCTGCAAGAGTGGTCAGGGATTGGCAGAGGCTGCCCAGGGAGGTGGTGGAGTCCCCATCCCTAGAACTGTTCAGGAAATGTGTGGCCCTGGCACTTTGGGCCATGGTTTAGTGGCCATGGTGGTGTTGAGTTGATGGTTGGACTGGATGATCTTAGAGGGCTTTTCCAACCCAAACAGTTCTATGATTCTGTGATTCTATGATTCTGTATTTGTCTCCTGGTCAGCTCAACCGAAAACAATAACTCCAGATGTGGAAGAGCCTACTCTGAGACTGTCTTTCATAGAATCACTTTGGCAGGAAAAGAGCTTTAAGATCACTGGGTGCAACCATTCTCCAACTCTACCAAGCCTGGTGCTAAACCGTGTCCCTCAGCACCACCTCTCTGCCTCTCTGAAACACCTCCAGGGAAGGCTGTGAAATTGCCTGGGCAATCTGCTTTCAAAATGTCAGTTTAAAAATGCCTTTAATATTTGCAATTAAGAGCTCACATTCTTTCCTGTCTCTTATTTTTGCTTCTCAGTAACTGTTAAAAAAAAAAAAAATAAATCACCAGAATTATCCTTTTCTCCATTTGCATGAAGAAAAAGAAACCCAGAAGGGCTAAGCAGAAAATCTCTGCAATCCATGCAGCACCATATTGGCTTCCCCCCCACCCCCCTTTTTCCCCTTCTTCCTATATCCTAAACCACACCACTTTGTAGAAGGCTCCTTTCCAACTCAAAGCAATGCTACAGTAAAACAACTGCAGGGGAAATGTCTGAGCCACAGAAACACAGCCTGTGTCAGAATGCTCAGCACTTCAGGGCTGACCTGTCAAACTATCTCGGGGAGGAAGATGGTACAAAGGCAAATCTGCAAGTTGCTAAGAAACTTTGGAATGCTAAGAAGTATGCAGTGCTCACAACCACAGAATTCACTTGGTGCTAACTGAGCTGTACTGCTGCTTACAGCAGGTGTCCATCCCTACCTACCGTCTATAGGCAGACACCTGCTCCTAAGGCTGCTGAAAGGGAGCCACCATTTCGAGGCTCACAGATCCACAGAACAAGGATTACTGGAGAGATCCTGCTGTCCAGCCTGGCTCTAAGTCACAGATTCACACATTGCATTGACTTGCAAGGGATCATCAAAGGGCATCTTGTCCAGCCCCCCTGCAGTCAGCAGGGACACCTCCAACTCCAGCAGGCTGCCCCAGGGCCACATCGAGTCTGATCTTGAACATCTCCAAGGACACAGCCTCCATCACATCCCTGGGCAGCCTGTTTCAAGTGCTTCACCACTCTCATTGTGAAGATCAGAAGAAACCAAATTAACAACGAATTTGTCCTCAGATGAGTGATGTGATGAGATCAGAATTTAGTACCATACACAGATACCTGCCATCAGCAACAGAGCTGTGGCTGAAATTGGAGATGGGTGAAGTCAGCAAGATTTTAGGCCCTTGAGAGGCAATTTCTGGCACCCAGCTTGCCAGGAGATTCTCAACACCTTGCAGCATCTGACCCCCAACTTCCAACCCACTTCCACTCATTTTCTTCAGGCCTTAAGAGATTAAGATTTTGGCCATGGGGCTTTTCCAGGAATTAACACAACTGTCCAAACCACCTACTGGAGCCATCAGAGAATCGTTTCTCAGGACTTTTTGAAATCCCCACTTTCTGCAGATGCATTTCTCTCTTAATTTCTGTAGCACAGTCTGACATCTGCATGGATTTATCACTCTCTGTACATTTTCAAGTTAATTCCTACACAACCACTGTTTATTTTTGTAAACCCATGGCAGCCTAAACATTCCCATCTTGGGCCACCATATTCCTCAGCGCACGTTAAAGCACTCACAAGGCTGCCCAAACTTTCCCTACTTGTAATGGCCCCCAGGGGGTTGGTATATCAATTAAAAATCCCTGGAATTCATCAGTCTGAGACATGCTGGTGAGGACCAAAAGGGAGTGATACAGACACAGCTAGCAAAATAAACAGGAATTGCTGCCTACTGAGGGAATCCTTGGCTGTCTGACTAAGGTACCTTTCATACTGGCAAGGGATGCAAATTGGAGCCCGAGGATCTGCACTTTCATTTTCAAAGCACTTTGCAAACATCAACCACTTCACCTTCACACCATTGCTGTGAGGGAAGTAAATATGTACAGTTCCAGCATCCTCTGTTTTCTGGAGGTGCAAAGAAGCACAGGGCATTTTTACAGGCACATGCTGTGTTCAGGCACAAAAGGGAGCTTTTGACAACCTCTTCCTTCGTGGGCAAATGAGTTTCCCAAGGCCACCGAGGGAATTGGGGCAGAACAGGGATTACAGGAGAGATCCTGCTATCCAGCCTGCTTCTAACTCAGAGTCACAGATTGCACTGAGTTGGAAGGGACTCTCAAAGGGCATCTTGTCCAACCCCCTGCACTCAGCAGGGACACCTCCAACTAGAGCAGGCTGCCCAGGGCCACATCAAGTATGATCTTGAATGTCTCCAGGGACAGGGCCTCGACCACATCCCTGGGCAACCTGTTTCAGTATTTCACCACTCTAATTGTGAAGAACTTCATCCTGATGTCCAACCTAAATCTGCCCTGCTCCAGTTTCAAACCATTGCCCCTTGTTTTATGACTACCAGCCCTTTTCAACAGTCCCTCCCCAGCCTTCCTGTAGATCCCCTTCAGACAATGGACTGTAGTTATAAGTTCTCCCCAGAGCCATCTCTTGTCCAGGCTGAACAGCCCCAATTCTTTCAGCCTGTCTTTGTAGGAGAGGTTCACCAGCCCTCAGATCATCTTGGTGGCCTCCTCTGGACCCACTCCAAGAGGAGTGCTGGGGGTCCCATATCTGCACTCCACAGCACTCCAGGTGAGGTCTCACCAGAGCAGAGGGGCACAATCACCTCGCTCCATCTCTGGCCATGCTTCTTCTGATGCTGCCCAGGATGCCATTGGCTTTCTGGGCTGCAAGTGCCCATTGCTGGCTCATGTCCAGCTTCTCATCCACCAGCACCACCAAGTCCTTTCCTGAAGGGTTGCTCTCAATCTCATCACCGCTCAGCCTGGATTGATACCAAGGAGGAAGTCCACCCTTCCTCCCTTGCAATGCACCGAAGCAACTCGCTGAATTCCAGCCCTACACTGCTTTACTGCAATGACTGTAGGACTAGGGGGAATGGAATGAAACTGGAGGTGGGAAGATTCAGGCTGGAGGTGAGGAGGAAGTTCTTCCCCATGAGAGTGGTGAAGCCCTGGAATGGGTTGTCCAGGGAGGTGGTTGAGGCCCCATCCCTGGAGGTGTTTAAGCCCAGGCTGGATGAGGCTCTGGGCAGCCTGATCTAGTGTGGGGTGTCCCTGTCCACGGCAGGGGGGTTGGAACTGGCTGATCCTTGTGATCCCTTCCAACCCTGACTGATACTGTGATACTATGATACTATGAAGTTATTCTCTATAATCTCTGCTGCAAGAGGAATTCTGCACACTTCCTGGGGACCTTCCCCTTTGCCTCCACCCCACAAACGGTGGCAAGGTTAAGAGACTGGCTGCATTCTCAGGGCTGACATTAAAAATGGCTGGGGGTGTTTTGCTAAGCATTCCTCTGAAGCATGGGCAGAGGAGGATGTGTGGGGGTGGGGGGTGTCTGAGAGCCACCCCAGCCAAAGGAAGGAATGAGAGATGCTAAACAATGCTGCACAAAGTTGCAGACTGGTTCGGCTACGGGCCAGAAAATGAATCCAATTTTTCATTCTGTCATTATAAATATTTCAGTGCAAATGGTACTGATTTTCTGCAACTGTGGTTAAGGAAAGGGCCTCTGAGTGAATATTTAAGAAAAAAAAAAACCCAACACAAACCAAAACAAAAACAAAACACAACAAAAAAACAACCCAAAGCAAAACACAAAGGAAAGGAACAAAAAGGGAAAGAAAAAAATAAGGAGGAAGGGGGTGGGGGTGGGGTGGAAATTAAGGTTAGCAACCAATTAATTTCAAACTTTCAGTGTGAAAGAATCTTGGGGGTGAAAAAAACAACCTACAGTGATGCAGTGTGTGACTCGAAGAAGGAGGAAAAAAAACATTTACTCTGCTCTTCTTCTGACAGTTTCTCATAAAATATCTGCAGTCCATCTATCTTTTAGTACTCCAGGCTCCTCTGGAGAGCAGAAAATAGTAGTTTAAAGCTCACTTCAGTGCCAGTCTGCGGGAGATTGCTTTCCACAGGACCCCTGCTGATGGAGGCCTAGGGGAAGAGGCCCAGGAGTTATTCAATCAGTCCAAGGCTCTGGGGCGGCCGGGGCTCCTTTGAGGGCTGATTATAAAGCTGCCCTCCTGTTGCCTGCCTCCGAACAGAACGAAATGAGCAGCCTCTTGCTGAGCAGATTCTGCAAGAAGGAATTTCACCTGTCATGGAGTTTGTCAGAGTTTCAGGATTTATCTTGGTGCAAAATTAATAAAACACCAACTAGGATTTCAGCCTGACTACTCAGCTGTGTCATCTCAAAGTGATCTTTCACGTAAGAAAACCTGGACACCGCTACTGAAGTCATTCCTGCCCTACTTTTGCTCAGGAGCTTCAAGCAGGATGCTGTGACCGAATCATGAAATAATTGGAGGTGGATTTCCTTACAATTACACCCAGTGTCAAGCACTGGGTGGGTGCTACCGTCCTAACTTGGTGACCTTCCACCTTACTTCTCGTGGTTCCTAAATCTCCCTGGAATTAGGCAGGAATCTGCAATAGTGGGGGGGAAAAAAAAGGAAGGGAAAAAAAAAAAGGAAGAAAGAAAGAAAAAAAAGATCATTTCTGCAGTTTATATCCTAGCAAGTCCCTTATGGCAGCACATCTGTTAAGTTCATACACTGGTATTCCAGGTCTGGATTTGATTTACGGGTTTTAAAGGGATACAAACAACAGGCTACATAAGATTACATTCAGTGAAACCCTGCAAATTAATATTGCTGTGACAGTCAAGTACATGGGCTTTTAACCATATTCTGAGCCCAATATTGCTGTAAGGTGCCAGGTTGATAAAGCATCAGCTCAAACCTCCGTGAACCAAGTTCAGCTCTTTGGAAGCCAGACAGTCTCTCCGGTCCTCTGACAGTGCCTTACAGCAATAATAATAATGATAAAAAATCTTTGTACACTCCCTATTTAAGTGAGGGCTGTGCTGGCTTACAGCACTTGGCCACATGAATTTCACGTCTCAAGTAGCATAGAAGCAATTAACTTGCAGGCTGCAAGAGAGCTTTGCAGCTACAGAAGAGATCAACTGGTAGAAAATAAGATAGTTGTCAGCGAAGGCAGCTGATGGGTAAATAAATGTTATTCAATTTAAAGTGCCACTGGTTCAGATCTTACGTGGAGAAACTGAGATCCACTCTACCAAGAAACAGCAAAACATGCCCAGATTGGGAACAAAGATCCATTTGCCTTCAGTAGCTCTTACCCTGCGTTGTGGCAATTTCAAAGCTGTTGGCTGTACCAAATCTACCTTTCCGTCCGTTTGCTCCCCAGCATTTTCTAGGGAGAGCTTAAACCAAACAGTAACACATCCCTCTCTTACCTCCTCACCCTTTAAATGACAATTCAACATTAACACACATCATAAAGCCACCGTTACCAGGCAGTAGTAGTCTGACAGTTTTAACACCAGAGATCTCACAGTGAAGAGAGAGAGAGAGAGAAAGCATGCAAGTGAATGCACAGATGGTGGGAGGGGACACAGGGTGCTCTCAGCAGGCTACAGTGGAGATGCATTAACTCCACAGAGGGATAAGGGCTCCCCACCAGCACAGTCATGAATTATAACTGAGCATGGGAGTGAGTTCTTAGAGCCTGTCTCACAGCAAATATACTGTTCTATTTTCCTGCACAATCACCTTTCACCTTTACAAACGCCAAGCCAAGCAAAAAGCACCACTAATATTTAACACTATCACAGGTTCTTTGCATTCCACAGCACACAACTGTGCACACAAAATACTGGGGGAAAGCAGAGTGCTGACTGACACAGGGAGCCCCTAACCAGATTTGCACACCCATGGCCAGTGCCTGTGTCTAAATGATTCCACTGCAAAATGAGACGACAACACTACTGCTAAATAGCTAGAGACGCAGGCACAAGTGTGGGTAACTCAGCAGTATTGGCTCACCAGAACTGAATCATCTCTCTTTCTTCCCTTAACAGGGTGGAGGACACTCAATTTTGAGCACAAAGGAAGATCAGTTGAGAGGAGAGGTTCGGTTTGGAGAGGAGAGGTTCAGAAAGGAGAGGTTTGGGGAAGGGAAGGGAAGGGAAGGGAAGGGAAGGGAAGGGAAGGGAAGGGAAGGGAAGGGAAGGGAAGGGAAGGGAAGGGAAGGGAAGGGAAGGGAAGGGAAGGGAAGGGAAGGGAAGGGAAGGGAAGGGAAGGGAAGGGAAGGGAAGGGAAGGGAAGGGAAGGGAAGGGAAGGGAAGGGAAGGGAAGGGAAGGGAAGGGAAGGGAAGGGAAGGGAAAAAAGAAAAGAAAATAAGAGAAAAGAAGAGAAAAGAAGAGAAAAAAAGAAGAGAAAAGAAGAGAAAAGAAGAGAAAAGAAGAGAAAAGAAGAGAAAAGAAGAGAAAAGAAAAGAAAAGAAAAGAAAAGAAAAGAAAAGAAAAGAAAAGAAAAGAAAAGAAAAGAAAAGAAAAGAAAAGAAAAGAAAAGAAAAGAAAAGAAAAGAAAAGAAAATAGCAAAGCCATGAGAGTCTCCACTCCTTTTCCACCCTAAATCATCTTTCAGCCTCAGTTTGATCAAAGCATAATAAACCTGACCCCAATAACAGGTAGACAAGCTAAATCCAAAAGCTGTTCCTCCTGGCTGGGGTTTTGTAATGAACAGCTCCAGTTGTGCAGCCATCTGCATCTGAGTCTTTTTGACTAATGCTTGGAATGGAGCAATCTAATGATGCTAATTTTTATTAAAGGAGAGAAGAAAGGAAGAAAGAAGGCAAGTCACCACTTCTGAGCCAAGAGTGCTGTTTACTGGAGTTTCCTGGATGTGTCTCTTTATGAATCACTGACCACACCTTGTTTGCACAAACTATCTGCACCTCCTCCCTCGGGGAATTCATCCCCTCCCAACTTCCCTCCTACTCAATGAACCTATCAATGGAGGAAACTTGTTAGCTCAGGCAGCTGAAAATGTGACCGATGTGAAGGGGTTCATTTAGCAGGCCTTTCACTTTGGGCTAAATCCTCAGTGCTCCTCTTCTAAATGACAGCACCCCAAGCAACTGCTTTTAAGCACTATCCATCTTGCCTACCACATCTCAGCCTCTCACACACAAGGCTGCTCTCTATCCAACAATGGAACCTTACTCCTTTATAGCTTGAGGGCAGAGACTCTTACTAGCTGTAGACTTGCTGCAAATATCACAATAAAGGATATAACTGTGAATTTCTCTTAAAATACGGATTCAGCACTGGAGGTACCTTGCTTTAGACAACTCTGTCAAGAGCAAACAATACATCTTTCTCCAGCATGCTTGCACAGCAGCCACCCTGTTGAAAACAGCTTTTCCAAATGATCTGATGTGTCAATGGAATCAGGATGCTTGTGGAGTTTTATACTTCTCTCCACTCTGGGTCTCTTAATCAATATTTTAGCTCCTTTCATACTTCATATGATGAGCAGAGGGCTGGAGCACCTCTCCTATGGAGACAGACTGAGAGAGTTGGGGTTGTGCAGTCTGGAGAAGAGAAGGCTCTGAGGAGACTTTATTGTTGTGGCCTTCCAGTATCTGAAGGGGGCTACAAAAAAGCTGGGGAGGGACTTTTGAGGGTGTCAGGGTTTAATAGGGCTAAGGGAAATGGAACCAAACTAGAAATGGGTAGACTCAGATTGAATGTTAGGAAGAAGTTGTTCCCCATGAGGGTGGTGAGAGACTGGCACAGGTTGCCCAGGAAGGTGGTGGAAGCCTCCTGCCTGGAGGTTTTTGCAGCCAGGCTGGATGTGGCTGTGAGCAACCTGCTGTAGTGTGAGGTGTCTCTGGCCATGGCAGGGAGGTTGGAACTGGCTGACCCTTGAGGTCCCTTCCAGCCCTGACAATTCTGTGATTCTATGATACACCCACTCCTAGTTTGGCAGCATGTCTTGTGGAACATTAAACAAAAAATATCTCCACCTCTCTCAAAATCTCTGGAGCTTGAAGAGGTGTAGGGACATTGAACTAAGCTCTGTGATGGAAGAAGGTAGGGTTCAGACTCCAGATCTTAAAATGTAGCATGTTTGCTGCTACTGAGCCCCTGTACCTCTGCTTTGGAACACTGAAACCATGGAGGAGTGAGGATGCTGAGGTATAGAGGGGCCACAGCAACCTTCTGCCAGTGGTGTGGAAGGAAGAGCAGGCAGACCTCGAGCCTTTCAGTGGTGACATTGTGCCATCACTCGCTGAGAAACTGCAGGACCAGCGGAGAGTGGAGCCAGGAGCGAGGAGCTTATTCATGGGGCTGGAGTGAGGGGGGCCAGCAGTGGGGGTGGGGGGAAGGGAGGCAGATTTGCAGAACTGGCCATGAAGCTCCTCAGTACACCATAGCTGGATGCTTCATAAAGTCACACTGATGGCAGTCCCGGAGATGGCCATCTGTTGTCAGCTCTGGGCCAGATGAAAGATAATATAACGGCAGCTACTGGTAGCTAACAGCAGGGCAGTGCTAGGAAGGAGCACGGCCTGGAATGAAGGAGTGGTGCTTCCTGTTTAGCACAGAAAATCACCCATCGACAGCAGCTACATTAGCAAGAAATTAATGGATGGACAACTAAGAGAACTCATCTACCAGGGAAATTATTCAAATGCAAACAGAGTGCTTATTTCTTCTGCCTGCTCCAGGTGTATGAGCCAACTGATCTGACTAATGGCAAGGTGTGGGCTGAAACGCTCAGGGCACAGATGATAAAACCTCATTTTCTGCAAAGGGCAGAATTCCATTTCTAATGATTATTTGTGGGTCAGGGAATACATTTACTGCTTCCCCTGCCCTCAATCTGCAGCAGGACTCCCTGATGCTCACAGAGGTTTCTACAAGGACTGAGGGTAGAAATTGGCCTTTATGTAAGAACTGATCTTCCCCTTATTATTACCATGATTTATTTTTGCAAGGGTCTTATCATTACTATCAGCATCACTCAGCAGAAAAAAATGTTTGCCTTTCCAAGTACTGTTATTTCTGTCTTGTTTCTTTGTTTGCTCCGTAATCTCCTTTCTACTTCTCCTCTACTCCTTTGCCTTTCATTTCCTTCCTTTGCCTTTCCCTGCATTTTCCTTTCTGATTTTGCTTCTTTAGGCTGAAACCTCACTGTTCCATTTGCTAAAACAATCAGAAATCATGATGTTGATGCTGACACACAATGGCACTGATATGTTTTTTCAGAGTCAATACTTAAAAAGACAAAGGAACAGCACAACTTCTCCCCCTCTACTCTGCTCTGGTGAGACCCCACTTTGAGTACTGTGTCCAGTTCTGGAGCCCACATCTAGACTTGGTGGTGCTGGAAGGTGTCCAGAGAAGGGCCACAAGGATGAGCAGAGGGCTGGAGCTGCTCTGCTATAAGGACAGACTGAGGGAGTTTGAGTTGTTCAGTCTGGAGAAGAGAAGGCTCCAAGGAGACCTAATTGTGGCCTTCCAGGATCTGAAGGGGGCTCCAAGAAAGCTGGGGAGGGACTTTTGGAGGGTGTCAGGGATTGATAGGACTGGGGGGAATGGAGCAAAACTAGAAATGGGTAGATTGAGATTGGATGTTAGGAGGAAGTTGTTCCCCATGAGGGTGGTGAGAGCCTGGCACAGGTTGCCCAGGGAGGTGGTGGAAGCCTCATCCCCGGAGTTTTTTGCAGCCAGGCTGGATGTGGCTGTGAGCAACCTGCTGTAGTGTGAGGTGTCCCTGCCCATGGCAGGGGGATTGGGACTGGCTGAGCCTTGAGGTCCCTTCCAGCCCTGACAATTCTATGATTCTATAACTTATATTCTGAATGATTTGGTTTTATGCTGCTATCAGAGTGGAGACAACAAACTTCACTTAACACATTTACATCAGAGTCTTTGCAGTCACAGGGATTACAAACAGTTTTGTATCACCTGAGTCTGCAGAACCTATTCAGCATTGACCAGACCAAGGTAGTAAGGAGAACGGATTCAAAGGGTGGGTTATTATTTTTGTTCCTACTGATTCTTTTGAAAATAGTTACCTGGGTTTCACAAAAAGAATCCAGGCATGCAAGAGGATGAAGAGGAAGGAGGAGGCAAAATAGGGACAAATATTCAAGTGTCCAATGAGAAGGGCAATGAAGTTGGTGAAAGGTCTGGAGAAGAGGTCTTCTGAGAAGCAGCTGAGGGAACTGGGGTTGTTCAGTCTGGAGGAGAGAAGGTTGAGGAGAGAACTCATTGCTCTCTACAACTATCTGAAGGGAAGCTGGAGCCAGGAGACTGTTAGTCTCTTCTCTCTAGTAACAAGTGATAGGATGAGAGGTAATGGCCTCATGTTACACCAGGGCAAGTTTAGATTGAACATTAGAAGAAACCTCATCCCTGAAAGAGATCTCAAAGGCTGGCACAGGCTGCCCAGGGAGGTGAATCCCCATCCCTGGAGGCATTTAAAAGCTGCAGAGATGTGGTGTTGAGGGACAGGGTTCATCACCAGCCTTGGTAGAGTCAGAGAATGGTTGGACTCAAGTGATCTTAAAGGTGTTTTCACAGTATCACAGTATCACCAAGGTTGGAAGAGACCTCGAGGATCATCAAGTCCAATCTGTCACCACAGACCACGTGACTAAACCATGGCACCAAGTGCCACATCCAATCTCCTCTTGAACACCTCCAGGGATGGGGACTCCACCACCTCCCTGGGCAGCACATTCCAATGACGAATGACTCACTCGGTGAAGAACTTTCTCCTCACCTTGAGTCTAAACTTCTCCTGGCACAGCTTGAGACTGTGTCCTCTTGTTCTGCTGCTGCTTGCCTGGGAGAAGACACCAACCCCCTCCTGGCTACAACCTGCCTTCAGGTAGTTGTAGAGGGCAATGAGGTCTCCCCTGAGCCTCCTCCTCTCCAGGCTAAGCAACCCCAGCTCCCTCAGCCTCTCCTCACAGGGCTGTGCTCCAGACCCCTCCCCAGCCTTGTTGCCCTTCTCTGGACACCTTCAAGTGTCTCAATGTCCTTCTTAAACTGAGGGGCCCAGAACTGGACACAGGACTCAAGGTGTGGCCTAACCAATGCAGAGTACAGGGGCACAATGACTTCCCTGCTCCTGCTGGCCACACTATTCCTAATACAGGCCAGAAAGGAATCCAAAAGGATTCTGTTTCTGTTTTGCCACCCTCCTTGAAAGAGAAGGAAAAGACATTCTTGCCTTTCTTCTTCTTCTTCTTCTCTATTTATTTTTTTTCTAATGGGTATTTTGTGGGTGTAGTCCACTACTTATTTTGGGCAGCATGTTTTCTTTCCAATCCTTTGCTGTTTTCCTCTTCCTTAAGCCCACACTTCTTGTCAAGATTAAAATGCTGGGTGTAAAAGGCAATATTCATCACTTAACTGCTACACTGCCTGTGCCAATTAATTCTGCAATTTCATCAATAACATCACTCAAGCATCTGGGAAAAAAAAAATAATAAAAGAACAAACCTGTAGCTGTGATTTGGTTGCTCCAGATAATTCTCTCAGGGAATGTCTAAAGGGATGTTGTGAACACATGATTTCCTGCTTATTTACAGGGGAAGGGGGTGGGGGGAAAGCGTGGCAAGTTTCACACACTGCTGCACGAGGAGTTAAAAGTGTGTGGGGAGAAGGCAATCCTTTGCCATCTTTTCGGGAGCACTGTTTAGTGAAATCAAGTGGCCCCAGCAAAATCTCCCGGGCACTTTGGGCTTGGTGGGCTCTGCAATGTGCTATCAATATTCATGAAGTCCCCACTGCGGGCCGTTTACATTTGAATAGGCCAATGAAAGGAGGGTGAACTCACAGGCTCCAAACCTGGAAATTTCTTATTTGGAAGAGAATTACCACAGGAAAACCTAAGGTGGCTGTAACACCCTTCGAGCCCCAGGAGGCAAGGGGCACAGGAAGGGATTTCAAAGTATTTCATTATTTATTTTTTTTGCCCCTCCTGGTATTTAAACTTCGTTTGACATTGAAGCAAAAGAAATGCAGAGGGAAACACTTTGAAGCCGTGTCCTTAAAGAGCTAATGCAACACTGCCTCCACCATGCATCTCCCCACTGCCTTTTCCTTGAGAGAATCTGCAGAGAAAGCAATCCTCCCTTCTAGGGAAAGAAATCTCCAGTCTCAGGAACACAACTCTGAAGTTTTTAAATCTTGGAAGCATAGAAGAATACCCAGTGCACAGCCTGGTGGATGTTAATATCCATATGAGTGACGCTGAAGTACTGAAGTGGATCCAGGGAGTGGCAAAAAAATACCCCTGATGAAGGATCTTGTGAGGATGAAGGAAGGGGGGTTGTTTAGTCTGGAGAAAGGAGGATGAGAGAGAACCTTCTGGGCCTCTACAATTACCAGCAAGGAGGCTGGAGAGGGGTGGGGGGTGGCTTCTGTCTAGTCATGAGGTTTGTGGTGATGGGTTAGACTTGATGATCTTTGAGGTCTCTTCCAATCTTGGTGATACTGTGATACTGTTCTCCCTAGTAACAAATGATAGGACAAGAGGAAATGTCCTCAGCTTGGTGTTAGGTGTAGTTTAGGCTGGGTATTAGAACAAAATGAGTGGCTGTCAATGGTCAATGTCCAAGCAGAGGCCAGTGACAAGTGGAGTCTCTCAGGGATCAGTACTGGAACCAGGCTTGCTGGCAACATGGACAGTGGCATTGAGTGCACCCTCAGCAGGTTTGCTGATGACACCAAGCTGTGTGGTGCAGCAGACAGCTGGAGGGAAGATATGCCATCCAGAAGGACCTTGACAGGCTGGAGAGGACCAAGTGCAAGGTCCTGCATCTGGGTCAGGGCAAACCCAAGTACCGATATAGGCTGGGCAGGGACTGGCTTGAGAGCAGCAGGGGTTTGGAACTGGATGATCCTTGAAGTCCCTTCCAACCCTAACAATTCTATGAAAATTCCTGGGAGGGTTTTCAAATTCTGGCACAGGCTGCCCAGAGAGGTGGTTGAATCCCCATCCCTGGAGGTGTATCAAAAAGGCAGAGATGTGGTGCTGAGGGGCATCATTTCACAACAGACTTTAGGTAGAGTTAGAGAATGGTTGGACTCAACAATCTTAAAGGTCCACCCTTTATGATTCTTTTATGATTCCAACCAAAATGATTCTATGATACTAAGACACATCTGAAACAGAAACACAGTAAGGCTTCAGGAAAACCCCACCCAGACAAGTAATTCTTGCAAAGCATGCAGCTCTGTTCAGCTCCCTCAAAACACAAGCATTAATTACAACCCTGCTATCTCTGGCACACATATTCTCACCAGCATCCTCACTCAGGAGATGGAGAGCACACATGGTTCAGTGGAGCAAGTTAGTCCCTGACCTTGTAACTGAATCCAGCTCTCCTGGCTCCTAGGCATTTGTTCTGACAAAAGCAACCTGACTGCCTGCTGAGGACTGAGGCCACCATTACTGACTGTGCCTGTATTTAGGCATCAAAAGTGTTTTGCTGGAACCTTTAAATGAGGCTATGGCTGCTCAGCACCTATGCTTTTTATCAAGGTTCCTAACTTCAGGCATTTATGACCTAATTTCCTGCTGTACTCAGCACCAGCACCTTCCACTGGCCTGATGTGCTCAGCACCCTCTCAGAAATAAGCCATTGAGTTGGAAAATGTTGGCCTAAAGCTTTGACTGTTAATTGGATTTCAGGTAGGCTTCTTTTTAAGAAGAGCTGACAAAGTTATTCCCTGCTGGCTCCTGGCCTTTGGGGCCCAGAAAGCCAACTTCTCTGTTCCACCCCAAGAGTATGGGCACCTAGAAAGGCCAGAACTAATCTCCAACAGCACATAAAAATTGTTTTGAGGCCTTTGTGTGAAGAAAACATCCTTGAAAAGCTAACTTCACCTGCAAGTTTGAAAGTTTCATCCCTATCTTTGTGTAAAGAGTGCAAATTATTCACAGCCTCCCCTGCTGCCATGCTTGCCATTGGGACCTGCTTGATAAATAGATTCCACTGCTGTGGGGCCTTGGCCAAACAATCCTCTATGGAGGAATTGGTGCCATGGATGATGCTCTCCTCACACCAAGCCCTTTCCCAGCTGTTCCCAGTAGACTTTTGCCACAAGGACACAACCTCAACCCAGGTTAATGAGGAGTTTTCTCCAGCTGACCCCCAAATGAGAGGATACAGTGTTTGAATCCCAGCGCTGCTACTGTCTCCAATAAAGGTCTTAGTTGAGTCTTTTAGTTCTTCAAATAGCCTAGAGCTTGCTTAGTTTGGCTCCAGCTCAGGTCATGAGTGCTTTAAAGGCTGTTTTAAAATGTTGAGCAAGGAGCACTCTATAATGCAGAGGTCTTTAGAAAACTTAACCCTTTGAGGAATGAGGAAGAAACTGGAAGATTAGTTCCAGCAATGCTAACTTTAGAGCACAAAAATGGACATCAGGGGAGGGACACACTTGACACTGAGACTCAGTGATCTTAGGGGTCTTTTCCAACTGAAACAATTCAATGATTTTATGAAGCTACACAAAACTTTTGGAGACTCTTCTGTGCTGCCCCTGCCTTGTTTTGTTTCAGCTGCTTGCACTGGGAACTGGGAAAGGTTCTCCTGCTCTTTTAAGTGACATGAATAACATCTGCTGTGAGTGCTTCCTTCTTTCTTTCATCCCTTCCCTGGGGAAGGAACTGTGTTGTTTCATTTTAGAGAAGCTCTGTTGTTGTGGGTTGGGGCCTGGGGGAAGGTTTAGAGATCTACATGCAGGTAGATGTTTATATGAGAGAAGGAAACCTTTGGCATCTTTAGGTGCACCCTACTCTTGTAAGTGTAGGTTAGTGTACTTGTAGGTAAGTGTCTTGAGGATGCCTGTGGTGACACTTAACTGCTGTGGAAGCCTGTTTCACACTCCCAGCCAGTCTGTGAGGAAGTCTTAGCTCCTGTCCAAACACATTTCCTCCCTTTGATAAAAACACCCACAAAGCAGAGCTGTCAACCACCACATTGTCACCAGATTCTCAAGTGATCTGTGGTGTGATGGACCCAGGACACCTAGAATGTTCAGGATTGAGTCTTAGAGCAGAACTGGACAAAGGTAGGCAGGTAGTGTGGGCAGAAAGAGAGCAGGTTGAATATGCTCCTGGTCTCTTTTGCTGCTGAGGAGCAGTGCTGCAGCTCCCTGTATTCACTGGAACATCCTACAGGCTGATGGCTTCATGCCCAGGTATTCTGTGCTGATGGAGTCCAGACGGGAAGCAGCAAGGGCGTGAATCACTGAGGCCAGGTCCCTTTTGAACAGGATTGGAAGCAACTGCTGATCCAATTATTTCTTGCCCTAGTTTTCCTGTCTGCAAAGTAGGGACATTCAACTACCCCAGGAGTACCTGATTATTAGTCACAAAATATTAAGTAAATGCTGTAACTCACCAAAAAGGGACATCATTTTTGTACTGTGCAAAATGGTCCTGAGAGGTCATGTAACCTGTGCTAGTATTATACTCACAATTAACTATCACCACTGATAAAACACTGATGAAACCAGGACAATTAATTATCCAGCAATTCTACTGGACATTGGGACCTCTCTGACTCAGCCAGCCCAGGTAACACCCCACAAGAGTGTCTCCTTGCTCCCCACAACCACAGTGAGTTGTGTTGACTATGGAAGTAACATTAGGACTGGAAATAGGAAACCAATGGCTACTCCTCATCAGAGGTAAGGGAAATACATTGCCCAAGCCCAAATACTAAGGAAAAATAGACAGTAAAAAATGGCATGAGGACAAGAAAGGGAAACTTTAATAGGCATAAATGACAACATTTTAATGAAACTTCAATATTGAGTTAAATTAATGATGAGTTTCTTCACTTCCTTATTAAGTTCAGCACTATGGATGATGGATGAAGACTGTTTTAGTTATAGCCAGTTTATAGACTCATGGAATTGTTTCCATTGGAAAAGACCTCCAAGATCACTGAGTCCAGCTGTCAACCCAACACCACCATGGCCATTAAACCATGTCCCCAAGTGCCATGGCCACACATTTCTTGAACACCTCCAGGGACGGGGACTCCACCACCTGCCTGGGCAATGCCTGACCATCTTGTACAGCTGTATGGTCATACTCCAGGTGGGAAGGTAGAGGAGTTTCAACTTTTGGGAGACATCTGGGCATCCCATAAATAAACCTACCTTGTAGCTTTTTTATCTGACACCTCAATGGAATGGATTGTCCAGAGAGGTTGTGGATGCTTCCTTCCCTGGAGATGTTCAAGGCCAGGCTGGATGGGGCCTTGAGCAACCTGGGCTAGTTGAGCCAGGCCCATGGCAGGGAGGTTGGATTAGATAGAACAGAATAGAATAGAACAGAACAGAACAGAACAGAACAGAACAGAATAAAACAGAACAGAACAGAATAAAACAGAATAGAATAGAATAGAATAGAATAGAATAGAATAGAATAGAATAGAATAGAATAGAATAGAATAGAATAGAATAAACCAGGTTGGAAGAGACCTTCAAGATCATCATGTCCGACCTATCATCCAACACCACCTAATCAACTAAACCATGCAACCAAGCATCCTGTCAAGCCTTGCCCTGAACACCCCCAGCGATGGCGACACCACCACCTCCTCGGGCAGCCCATTCCAATGGGCAATCACTCTCTCTGTGTAAAACTTCCTCCTTACCTCCAGCCAGATGATCTCTAAGGTCTCTTCCAGCCTAGTTCATTCTATGATTCTATGATTTCTGATTTTAAATACTGATATTAGCCTACTTCTGAGGGGCCCTTATTTTAGCAAGCATGCCACATTAAAAGCTTTCCATATAAAATAAGCAATTATGGGGGACAGACTTTTTCAACCCCATTTCAGAAGCATAAACACACCATACAGCCTTCTGAATGTGTTAAATATGGAAATTCACAACTCAGAACACCCTTAAAGCATCCACTTCTAACTGCTACAGGAGGTTTCCATTTGCTTCCTTTCTACGGAGGCAGCATCCCACAAAATTTACAGCTGGTGATGGAGCACAAAAGCCCTTTAAAGGAAACGTGGGAGAAGGATGAGCCAAGGAGAGGATCTTAAAACAAAGAGCAAATTCCAGCAAACAGCAGTGCACTGCAGGTCTGATTTTCAGGACTGGTTGTTTATGTTCTGTTTGCACCAGAACATTGCCCTTTGCCTTGAGTTCACAACAGGGGTCTGGAGTGAAATCATGGAAACCTCTACAGAGAGTCTAACTTGGGTTTTGCATTGAGAAGATTGGTACTGAGGGGATGGTAACTTCCCCAAGGTGAGATGAGTGTGGCACATGGGGATTCTTACATGCCTATAGCCTACTATTCCCAGAACAAGAGTTTTTAAGGCCAGGCTCTGAGCAACCTGATCCAGTGTGAGGTGTCCCTGCCCATGGCAGGGGGATTGGAACTGGATGATCCTTGAGGTCCTTTCCAACCCTGACAATTCTGTGATTCTATGAAATAGAAAATGCTAGGCAAAGGCTCACAGCAGGCAAAACACCAAGCTAAGCATTTATTTTCTGTATCTCTGAATTAATTCCCTTTAATTATCAGCAGTGCTAGACATGTGGATAGGGCTTCTATGCCATTGAGTTCTACTCTGCTCTACTTTGTTCATGTTCTTACTTTGCCCTGCAGCCACGGAGTGCTGTCCGTGGCTTCTAATCTGGGGTGATTAGCATCTCCCGTGCTTGGGAGATGCACTGCAGATGCATGTGTAAATTAAAAGCAAGGAACCATTCCTGATAAGAGGGAATAAATACACTTGCTGCAAGCCTCAACACAAGCCACAGTAATGTGAAAGGATAGAGAAACAGAACCTGGAGGCTAGCTGCCAAAGATTCCACCGCTTCAGCTGGTAGATAGCCTGAACAAAGCCATGTCTCCTGGAATGGGTTTTGAATGAGAGCAGGCTCCAGATCAATGCATTTTCAGCAAAAGCAGACTCCAAAGGTCAGTCCCTACTGCTCTGAGTGCTTTGCTGCCCTTTCACCAGCCTGGGTTGGTAACTGGAGGTAAGAGCAGAAAGCCAGAGATGCCAAGAAGTAAATGCAAATGGCATGATGGCACTGCACATTTTTAAGCAGGATGCATTCTCAGTTAGGGTGGGGCTGCCCAAGTTAATTAAAATAATAAACAATGTATTAAGCAAACCAAGAAAATTAATCCCTTTCCCTTTTTGCAAGTGTAGATAAGCCAGAGAGAGGCTGCCTCTAAAGGTATGAAGATGTGGTCTACTCAGAGCCTTCTGCAGCGTGGAACAACCAGCACACCGACTGTCACCCAGCCAGTGTGCAGCACAACTCCTC
Source organism: Dryobates pubescens (assembly GCF_014839835.1). Taxonomy (NCBI): domain Eukaryota; kingdom Metazoa; phylum Chordata; class Aves; order Piciformes; family Picidae; genus Dryobates; species Dryobates pubescens. Next base: position 11,758,817 of record NC_071614.1, on the reverse strand, counting down.
TCTGTAGCAACCTCCTTTTGTGCCCTTCACTAGGAAACCAGGTGCCTCAGTTATGCTGAAGCTTTAATCACAGAATACACAGACTGGGGACCTTAAAGATCACCTAGTTCCAACCCCCCTGCCATGGGCAGGGCCACCTGCTACTAGACCAGCTTGCTCAAGGCATCATCCAATCTGGCTTTGATGGAGAGAGAAAAATCTTGCCCTCAGTCTAGGGAAGGGATGAATTTAGAGTAGGAAAACATGTGCTTTTACTACATTAAGAAAGCAAGCTGAAGGTAGCTGCTTAAGACTCCATGTGTGTTGAAACAAAAGGGTAGTTCCCAGGGACAGAGCAGTGAGGAGGTGACCATACATGTGGCAGCCACACCTGCATCTTGGGGTATTTTCCACCTTCAGAATCCAGTTACCTGCTCTGCCTTTTCACAGTCCAGTCTGAATTCTGCTGTTCAGACTAATTCCTAGCCTCTTGGTTCTGTTCCTTTCTCTCTACTCACATCTTTTGCATACCTGCACATTATCTTTTTCACAGGTTATATTTGCTTTCCCTTTCCTTTTTTCCTTTTTCTTTTCCTTTCTTTTCCCCCTTTCCTTTTCCTTTCATTTTTTCCCTTTCCTTTTTTCCTTTTTCTTTTCCTCCTTTCCTTTTCCTTTCATTTTTCCCCTTTCCTTTTTTCCTTTTTCTTTTCCCCCTTTCCTTTTTTCCCTTCCTTTTTTCCATTTCCTTTTTTCCTTTTTCTTTTCCTTTCTTTTCCCCCTTTCCTTTTTTCCCTTCCCCCCCCTTTTTCTTTTCCTTTCTTTTCCCCCTTTCCTTTTTTCCCCTTTCCTTTTTTCCTTTTTCTTTTCCTTTCTTTTCCCCCTTTCCTTTTCCTTTCCTTTTTTTCTCTTTCCTTTTTTTCCTTTTCCTTTTCCTTTCCTTTTTCCCCCCTTTCCTTTTCTTCCTTTCCTTTTCTTTCCCCTTTCTTCCTTCACAATCTCTCCTTTCTCTTTCCAGAAATTGCTGATGGCTCTACTTCTTCCCACTTCTTCATTTTGATTAATCAGTGACAAAAGTCAGGATTTCTCAATATCAGTAAGCCAAAAGCATTTAAATATTTATATATATTTATATTTTTTTTCTGAAAAAGCAGCTTCACCTTATTGGAAACATTTGGGGAGGGAAAAAAAACCCAAAACCACAACAAAACCAAACCAAGGATTTTGACCAAACAAATCAAAAGAAAAGGATCCCACAAAACTCATGCTGGCAAAGAAACACACACAACTAAATTAGTTTCTGACCTTTCCTCATTCCACTCAGTTTCTCCTTTATATTTTTTTTTACAAGTCTAATAGCATTCTAAACAACCCAGATCATTCTCTGACTTCAAAACTCAGCCTTGACTCTTTCTGTCCATCACAGTGTATGAGAGGCTTTCTCCTTGTCCCTTCCACACTGGGTCAGAGCTTGTATGCAATACCTGGTTGACCACATTTAGTCTGTGCCTGGGTCTCTTCAGCAGCTTTGTTGACCTTCTCTGGACAAGCTCCAGCCCCTTAATGTCATTCTTGGAAGGAGGAGGCCCAAAACTGAACCCAGGACTCAAGGTGTGGCCAGTCACCAGGTTGAGTCAAGGGGGACAATATCATCCCTGGTCCTGCTGGTCACTGATCCAGGTTGCTGTTGACGTTCGTAGCCACCTGGGCACACACTGGCTCACATTCAGCTGGCTGTAGATCAAATGGGTCCAGATGGGGGCCCAGGCTTAAAAAGCTACTGAAAAACCTGAAGTGCTGAAAAATGCCTTCATTCCTAATGAAAGTCATGTGGCAGACAGTGTAGGAAAGGCCTCACTGTACAACTACTTCTCCTTATTCTCTCTGCAGACCACCAGAGACCCTGACATTTCCCCTCTATCAGCCTATCCCAATACTTCAGCTGGGAAACACTTTTGTGCTGCTGTCTCAAAGTCAGGAATAACACATCACCACTTCCCACTGCAAGCCAAGCAGTGCAGAATGTTTAAATACAGAGTCAATAGTCCCTTTATCCAAAATTATTTTCAGCTCTTGTCCAACATTTATTTCTCCCTCTCTGTCCTCTTGTTTACCATTAGTGACCAGTATCATCACAAGTCTGACAACAGCACACAAGAGACCTGAGCCATCCATCTGACCCTTTAACTTTTTTCCTCACCAGGTTAGTATTTATGAGAAATGGCCAGCAGGTAAACCAAGATAAATTGTGTCTACTTCCCCCCTCCCCTACACTCCTACTTCAGTGCTTAGTTTCTCACATTTAGAGACAAAAGGATACTCTTATTTTCCATTTCACTGCTTCAGTAAATGTTTTATAGATACCAAACACAAAAAAACCCAGGATGCCTATTTCTTGAGCTGCAACAACCTACAGAGCAAGAACACAAAGGTGGCTCCTGAAATTCAGGTCTGTAGCAAGTGGCTTTCTGCCACCGCCTTTTAGAAGCAGCATGGGTTGAATCAGCTGTAATCTATTCTATTCTATTCTGTCCTATTCTATTCTATTCTATTCTATTCCATTCTAGTCTAGCCTAGTCTAGTCTAGTCTAATTTCTCTTGTCCTCCTCTCATTCCCATCCTGATGATGAGAAAGTATCAGAGGTCATTGCAAGTCAAGCTCTGAACCCAGCCATCAAATACATAATGCAATTATAACCCCCAAGTGCCAAGTGTGGTACCTGCAGCTCTGTTTGGAAGAAGAACTTCTGTGGGCACTGTGTGCAGTCATAGATCTTGTCCTCTTGTCCATGGGCTGAGAAAATATGCTGCTGCAACTTGTTTGCTTGGACAAACACTGCAATGTTAAACAAACAACAAGCTTTGCATTATTTCATATTGCAGGCGAAGAGGCTAAGATAAACAATTTCCCACTGACTCAGAGATTCCAAGAGGTAAAATCACTCTGATTTCACATTGCAGCCTAGCTCCAATAGGGATCAGTGAACACAAGTTACCTCCAAAGTGTGATCCTTCTCCTGAAATTAATTGTTCTAATGGGTATCAGTGAACACAAGTTATTTACAAAGCAGGATCCCTCTCCTGAAATCAATTTAAATAGGTTAAAAGACCCTAAGAGAGCAAACAATGAAGCTGGTGAGGGACTTTTTAGGATGTCAGGTAGTGATAGGACTGGGGGGAATGGAGCAAAACTAGAAGTGGGTGGATTCAGATTGGATGTTAAGAAGAAGTTGTTCCCCATGAGGGTGGTGAGAGACTGGCACAGGTTGCCCAGGGGGGTGGTGGAAGCCTCATCCCTGGAGATTTTTGCAGCTAGGCTGGATGTGGCTCTGAGCTGCCTGATGCAGTGTGAGGTGTTGGAACTAGATGACCCTTGAAGTCCCTTCCAACCCTCACAATCCTATCTATGATTTGAAACATAAAGTACCTAAAAATGCCATTTTCTCTTCAGAATGATTCCTTCATGCTTACTGCACACACACACAAAACTTATTTCCTAGCAACCAACAGGTCTGCAGAGCAGGGATGCCAAAGTGCTGTTTACTTTGTGTGCCTAAAGTGAAATCTAACAAACAGCTCTGTATTTAAATGTGTTAATGCTAAAAATTATATCCCACAGCTACACTGGGGCAATGTCTCTAAATGTGAAACAGAACTGCAGGTAAATTCTCTTTGGATACTTTAAGATCAGCTCTGCCTACAGACGGAATGCGAGGGTTTCAATAATATAAACATGTTCAATTTTAATGACTACAAAACAAGGCCCTAAGACTGTGTAACAGTTTACCTAGGAGACATACTATTAATAATTAAATTGTATATGCCAGAGGCAGTGTTTGGGTTGGCAGCTCTGACTTCTGATGGATGCCTGGTGCACTGTGACCTAAAAAAGTTTGCATCTACAATATTAATCTGTATAGGCAGGGGAAGGATTTATTAAAGATGCTGGCATTTGACTTTGACTCCACTCCTAATCATTAAAACTATTCTAATTGCAAAGCAACAGGAAAAAAAAAAAAACAACAAAGCAACAAAAAGCCACCAAAACCCAAACCATCAGAATATTGTTCTTCTGAGTCATACATTTTAATCACATTTCTCATTACCCTGACGTTAAAAAAAAAAAATAGGGAGAAAAGATCAGATTCCATTTTCCATATAAAACTTATATTGGTGATTTTTTCCTCCTGCTTAATATTCTAGCAAGACATGTTGAAACAATTGAAGGGCATATTGCTAATAAAGCCCCTTTGTTTATGATTAATGCTCGCTGTCTATTTACCCCATCAGCAAAAAGTGATTTGCACAAACTGCAATCGACTTACCTCCCCACTCCTTAACACACTGCAGAAGGCTGCTGCCTCAGAACTGAAGGATTAGTTTTATCAGGGATCTGGCTCGTGAGGAGAACCATCAGTGGGTTCTCCTTACATAAGCAATGAGGGTGTATAGGGCAGAGAAGGTGGTGAAGGGTCTGGAGAAAACGAGGTGCTGGAGGAGGTCCAGAAAAGGGCAAAAAAAGCTGAGCAAGGGTCTGGAGAAGAGGGTTGGGGAGGAGCAGCTGAGGGAGCTGGGGGTGTTTAGTGTGGAGGAGGGTGAGGGGAGACCTCATTGCTCTCTACAGCTCCCTGAGAGGAGGCTGCAGTGAGGTGGGGGTTGGGCTCTGCACCCTAGTCTCAGGTGATAGAATGAGGGGAAATGGCCTGGAATTGTGCCAGGGGAGGGTCAAGTTGGAGATGAGGAAAAATGTCTTTGCTGCAAGGGTGGTCAGGGCTTGGCACAGGCTGCCCAGGGAGGTGGTGGAGTCCCCATCCCTGGAGGTGTTCAAGAAGGGATTGGGTGTGGCATTTTGGGGCATGGCTTAATGACCATGGTGGTGTTGGGTTGAGGGTTGGGCCTGATTACCTCACAGGGCTTTGCCAGCCACCACAATTGTACAAGCAAGTTGTCACTGTGTGTTAACAACTCCCCTAAACGTGAAGATCATGATAGTACAAAAAGATCATGTCATAATGTGTACACAAAGTCAAGGTGGAAGAAAAATCTTTAGCATCAGTATTAAGACTGAAAAAGAAAAATAAAAAGAAAGAAAAAGAAAAAGGAAAAGGAAATGGAAAAGGAAAAAAGAAAAAGGAAAAGGAAAAGAAAAAGGGAAAGAAAAAGAAGAAGAAAAAGAAAAAGAAAAAAGAAAAAGAAATAAGAAAAAAGAAAAAGAAAGGAGAAGGAAAAGGAAAAGGAAAAGGAAAAGAAAAGGAAAAAGAAAAAGAAAAAGAAAAAGAAAAAAGAAAAAAGAAAAAGGAAAAGAAGAAAAAAGAAAAAGGGAAAGAAAAAGGGAAAGAAAAAAGGAAAGGGAAAGGGAAAGGGAAAGAAAAAAGGAAAGGGAAAGGGAAAAGGAAAAGGAAAATGAAAAAAAGAAAAAAAATGAAAAGGAAAGGGAAAGGGAAAGGGAAAGGGAAAGGGAAAGGGAAAATAAAAAAAGAAAAAGAAAAATGAAAGGGAAAGGGAAAGGGAAAGGGAAAATGAAAAAAGAAAAAAGAAAAAGAAAAATGAAAAGGAAAGAGAAAAAGAAAAAGGAAAGAGAAAAAGGAAAAGAGAAAAAGAAAAAGAGAAAGAAAGTAAGGAAAAAAGTAGTAAAAGTATTTTTAGAAGTAGTAAAAGTATTCAAACTAAAAGAATAATTTTAAAAAAGCCTCAGTGATAGAATTCCTGATCCCAGCCTCCTAACAGGCAGTGTTCAGGGCGTCTCTCCCCGTGCTCAGACACGACTGTGCCAAGCTGTGCAGTGAAGATGAACTCTGTGTTTTTTTAATTGCACAAGCCAGAGAAATGTGTGAAATCTGAAGGCAGCGAGGTAATAACCATCGCCAGCCACTCTATCCCAGAGATGAAAAACTCGGCGCTCGTTTTCCTCCGCGGTGCACACACCGAGGTTTTACTGGGAGGGGAGCTGCCAAACAAAGAGAAGTAAAAGGAGGGTATTAAAGGGGCTATTTGCCTATCAATGAAAATCCTTCACTCCCATTAATGGAGAACAGAAACCTTGAATGGCTTCCAGAATTAGCGTGCCATTGATGCCAGAATACCCGAAGTGTGTTTTGTCATGTTTGTGATTATCTTTGATTTTCATCTTGTAAAGCAAAATTGGGCATGTAAGCCACATATTAACGCTTGTGTTTTAGGTTATCATTTTATGAAATGTTCTATTAGGAAGTCCTTAAAAAAGCTCACAGCTCTGTAGGCATCCTTTTAATGTGTTTTCATTTCCAACAACAGCATTTTTCTGTTCCTCATTATGACCCAAACACCGCAGTGCTTAGCCCCACTGGGTCAAGTTATTTTCTCACTTGGGTTTTACTACTGAGTAACACCACTGACTTGGGGAGGATTATTCCACACTTGGACTTGTGTCAGGGGAGAGTAGAACTTGACTTGTGGCTAGAAAGCATGGATTGCTTTCTAAAGCACTTTACAAGGGTGTTTCTTCTCACCACGAGCCAATGAATGTGTGCAGGCAGACCAGTTCATACCCGAGCAGAGGAGAATGTTGCTGCACAGGCTATGCCTAGCTGGGTTGCATGGTTCTGCTTCCAGTTGTTTCATTTTAGGTGAAACATCTGCAGCTCTAAAGCACAAATTTATGGGGAGTTTCAACCTTGGTGAGTTTGGAATGTGAAGGTAATGAATGTCACACTGTGGATTGGCCATTGGAATTGCGCTGCCCAGGGAGGTGGTGGAGTCACCATCACTGGAGGTGTTTAAAAAGAGCCTGGATGAGGCACTCGGTGCCATGGTTTAGTTGATCAGATGATGCTGGGTGATAGGTTGGACTTGATGGTCTTTTCCAACCTGGTTAATTCTGTATTCTGTATCAGACTGTCACTTGTGCAATTACAGAAAGCCAGAAATGCTGTTCTTACAGACAGATGCCTGCCCTTCCAGTGAGCTTATCTTCCTAAAGCATTTCTAATTAACATTACTAATGAGCACAAATGTACTGCTCCCTCCTAAAACTGACCTAAAGCCAGCATGTGTGACACAGCTGTAAGTGGAGTTCTGCAAGAGTCAGTGTGACTGGGACAAGCAGCAATGGCCTCCTACCTGTAAAGCACACTGGACATTTGAAGGTTCCCCCCATGCCTTCAAAGCTGTGCTCTATCAGGTGGCACTGGAGTTTGGCAGGAGAGTCGAATGTCTGATTGCAGAGTTTGCATTCATGGTTCAGTCCTTCATCTGCAGGAGAAATCAAAGGAAAAGTGAAATTCAACACAGCTCTTCTCAAAGAGCAAGTCCAACACAACCTAGGAGCTGAAGAGATGTTTTGTTTTCCTAAGCTCAGGAGGTCCCTCAGCACCTACAGCTGCTGAAGTGTTCTCCTACCTGAAGGTTTCAGAGTTTACAAAGCTTAATTGTGCACACCAGCACAGATCTTCCACATACAGCCAGCAGCAAGCAGAATGCATTAGACTTCATCAGGAAATGATGAGTAGGACCTGAGGCACCACCTCTTAGCAGAGCCACTTGATCACCACCAAGTACATTTACACACAGCATCACAGAATCACAGAAGGGTAGGGGTTGTAAGTGACCTCTGGAGATCATTGAGTCCCACCCCCTGCAAGAGCAGGATCATCTAGGGTAGGTCACACAGGAACACAGTCTCCAGAGGAGACTCCACAACCTCTCTGGGGAGCCTGTTCCAGTATGAGGGATGTGAGGCTGACCAGTAAGGCTGATCATCCTGTCTACCAGGGGTAAGAGCTGTGAGTGCATCCCATTTTGGGCACTCGATGTGGAGCTTCTCATAACCAGCATGAGACAGGAGGGTTGTTGGGACCCTCCCAGCACTCCTGCTCCACGTTTCCAGTCCCAGGGGCATAAGCAAAACCTTTTACAAGCCACAGGATTTCCCAGCTCCCTTTCTGACAATCCAGGATTTTCTTCCCCCCCTTTATTTGCATTTCTCCTCTTAGCAGCCCAGGAAGGTCCCTGTGCACCTCCTGACGCAGCTTTCCCGTCAACATCCTGTGGCTTTAAAACCCTTCCCACTCCCTGCCGCTTGTTCCTCCGCTTCCTCCCATTGTCCTCTGAAGGCCGGCTGGTGCCTGGCACCAGGTTCCCTTCCTGAGGGTGCTGCAGGATTCATCCACTCTGCCATGAGGGCAGTCAACGGCTGTCCTACTTAGAAACAGTTGCTAGGTAAGAAGTGGCTTCCAGCCCTGCTGCAGAGGCCTCAATTCCCACAGCGCCGCTTAGAAAAGGTCCTTCTGTATGTCACCAGTGTGCTACACCAGGTGCATTGATCTCCAGGTAAATACTGTATCTGATTAGCAAAATCCAGGAGGGAATGAAATGCCTGGAGACTGGCACAGCTCCCTGCCATTGCTCAGGTGGAAAAGGAGTGATTTAGGAGAGTGTCCTGCCCACCCCAAACACCTAAATGCTGCCCACCCCCTGCCACACAGGGCTGCGTGCAGTGATCAGTGACCATCCTGACCCAAGATCATGCAGCTGCTGTAGAGGGTGAGAGCAGAGAGCAGCTCAGGGCAGGCCCAAGCATAAATCAAGGCTCACTGAGGAGTGGCTCAAGAGCAGTCTGGAGGAGAAGGACTTGGGGTACCAGTTGATGAAAAACTCAACATGAACCTGCAATAGTTGCTGGCAGCCCAGCAGACAGCTGTGTGCTGAGCTGCATCCACAGCAGGGAGAACAGCAGCACAGGGAGGGGATTCTGCCCCTCTGCTCTGCTGAGACCCCACCTGCAGCACTGCCTCCAGTTCTGGGGCCCCCAGCACAAGAAGAACCTGGAGCTGCTGGAGAGGCTCCAGAGGAGGGCACAAGGATGATCAGAGAGTTGCAGAACCTCCAGGGGAGGTTCAGGCTAGATGTTAGGAAAAAGTTCTATACAGAAAGAGTGATTGCCCATTGGAATGGGCTGCCTGGGGAGGTGGTGGAGTCGCCATCACTGGAGGTTTTCAGGAGGAGACTTGATGGGGTGCTTGGTGCCGTGGGCTAGTTGTTTGGGTGGTGTTGGATTGGTTGATGGGTTGGACGCGATGATCTTGAAGGTCTCTTCCAATCTGGTTTATTCTATGTATTCTATGTATTCTATGGAATCAGGCTGAGAGAGTTGGGGCTGTTCAGCCTGGAGACAGAAGGCTCGGGAGAGACCTTAGAGCAGCCTTCCAGCACCTGAAGGGGCTACAAGAAAGCTAGAAGGGACTTTCTACAAAAACTTGCAGTCCTGTCACTATAGGACAAGGGGCACTGGATTGAAGCCTGAGAAGGGCAGATTGGTGTGGTGTCTCCTTTGGAGAAAATAGGTGAAAATACTGACTGCAGAACTTCCTCCCCTGACAACAACCTGTAACTAGGGAGCTCTCTCTTCACTGAACATCTGCCTCACATAATCTCCACACAGATGGGGTCTCTATTGCCTTCCATGGTAAATCTCTGTTCTTCGTGAAGCAACTATGACAGGAATGTAGGACCCCACTTCTGCGGTTTCAAGTGGACACACTAGCATGTGGCCTAACTCTCCTCTCTTCCTGTCAGTCTTAGCTCAACACAGTGTTGCCACAGGTATGGACAAACATGGCCCAGTGTTGCCTGCTCGCTCACAAGACAAACCATTGACCTCCCTTCCTCTTCCACCCAGTCCCTCATGAAAGTACTCTCCAGTGGTCCTGCTGAAGAGCTATCAGGGCTGTGAAACAGCAGCTCTGCTCTGGCTGGAGAAGCTCAGTGGTCCCAGCAACCCTGTGCCCACAGACCATTGCCACTGAGGTGCCTGTTTCTGTTACCCACATCAGACAGCAGAACTTTGCTGCCTTTCATTCTGTGCTTGCTCCCTACCAATTTATAGCTGGACCTGCTGAGGACAGCTATCAGTACCAACTCAAGAAAAAACTCATGCCAATCTCAGCTGGTTTGCCACCACAGCTTCTCTGGAGAGACTCAGATATGGAGGCAGTGGAGCACAGGCTGCTGAGGTCCATGTCCCATCCAGCCAGACACACTGGTGGTCAGGTACTGTTGGCTGCACACTCCTGGTGCAGAAGGCTCCTGGGGGCACATTAGGGGTTGGTGATACCTTCTCATCAGGCAGGTGACATCTTTCCTGACTCTTCATAGACACACTAGCAACCACTTAGCAACTCTATGTGAACTATTTCTTCAGTAGGGAAACATTGCTGCGGATTCTCAAGAGCTGCCTGGGACTTGGGGTTTTCCACCATCACTGACAAACCCTTCCAGTGTGTCCTGCTTCTGCTGCTGCTGAGAGAAGCCAGGTATGGTCCGTGCAAGCACTGTGAAGGGGAGCAGGAGGGAAATGAGCCTGGCATGCAGCAGTCTGCCCATCGAAGAGAGATGGCCACATCCTGTGAGGCAGGCTGTAGGCCATGCTCTGCCAACAAGCAGCAACGCACAGCTGTGGGCAAAGCTGCAGAACAGAGAACTGCAAAGAGAAGGAAGGGCTCAATAAGGGTCATATTTCAATGCCTCCTCTTCCTTGAACTTGCAAATCAATTATGAGGGATGTACAGACTGCCACAAGTGATCAGATCCTGTCTCCTGCATCCAGATCCTCACCCAGTCAGGTCGTTACCCAGCAGAGACCTGTGAAGACAGTGCAAGTCCCCACCATGGGTAATCAGGAGCTAGAAAGCCTGCAGGGTGAAGTTTCTTCATCAAACTGTTTGTGCTGACACACACAGCCAAAGGAATTAGGACAAAGGGAGCTCCATCTCAGGATCTTCCACATGTCAAGGTGAAGATAATCGATGGCAGTCCTCAAATCACAGAGTTACTGTTGGCAAAGTGTAAATGAACCATGCTAATCATTCTTGAGCAGGGGAACACTGAGTGGTGAGCTCTTCAAACATTCCAGGGCAGAAAGACTTCCTAAAAAGAAATATTTTTCTATGGAGCTGCAGAAGACAGAGAAGGCTTCCCATTACCTTAGCTAATGAGGAGAAAGGAGGAATAAAGGCACGTGCCCCTGATGCTGAGGGAGAGCTAATTTCAGTTACACTCTATTTGTACTTGTTCAAGAGGAACTGAACCCCACTAGATGTGACCCTCTTGTATTTCCCAAACCACCCAGATCCAAGGTGATCTCCTGGCCACAAACATCAAAACCTCTTTGATTCCTGCATCTTGCAAATCTGATTTTCCTAAAGGCTTATAAACAGGGCTTGAAAAATCCCCTCACCCACTTGCCTGGGGCAGATAGGAAACTTCCCCAGGCAAAGAGACATCAATTTGTGCAGAATCTAAGCTGCCTCTTAAAAAGAAAATGTTTTTTAGTCTCCTAGTTCTAAAGACCAAATTTAAAATGTGACTACATTTGTATAACTGAGAGAATCACTTTTTCCCACCCCAAGTCAGACTATTCAGGTTGCAAACTCTTCCCCTCACAACTCCTCTTCACCCACCTTGTGGGCTCTGTGCTACATCTTTGGAACAAAGGGCAAGGCTCCAGTCCTTGAATTCAGGACTGTGAGGCCAAAGTGGTTTAAATGTAAGGGAGACAGAGAAGGTTGTACAGCACTGGCAGAGAGCTGGGAGTGCTGGGTTCCATTCCAAACTCCAGTAGTGACTTACTCTCACCACCTTGGGCATGGCAGCACAGCCTGTGTCTCTCAGACTACCCATCTTTAAAGGAGAGGTGTTAATTTTTAATTTCTCCTTTAATAGGCTGACCTAATTAGTATCCCCTAAGATTTTTAATACAAGTGGGACGGCGGAGCTGGAGATGAGTCCAGGACTATCCACAATACACAGAAGACCCAGAATCACTGCCAGCTGCCTTTGGAAAGGTTTAAGGTAACACAGCCAGGCACACAACTGCCTGCTTGCTGGGGTCATACAGCACTGCAGAAGGATGAGGGGATAAGGCCTTGTCCCTGAGCTCTGCTCTCCACTGAGAATTTCCAAGCAGGGCCAGTGCCTTATCTTCCCCGGCATGGAAGAGCCAGGGTGTGGCTGCTCTTGCGGAGGTGCCAGATGCAGAAAGAGGATGCAAAGGGCTCTGTTTACACACTGGCCCCTGTCTTGCTTTTCATGTGTAGCAAACAATTTGATAGGGTGCTCTGGAAGTGCAAAGTATGATCCCATTAATAAATAACAAGCCAGTGAAATGCCACATTCTCAGCTTTCACTTGGGATAAATCTGGAGGGGACCGGAGCATCAGGTACAGACCGAGACGCTCTCCTTCTCTGCAGAACAGAGCTACTGCTCTTTGCTCTTCTCAGGGAGGGGAAAAAAAACTAAATAAAAAGAAAGAGGGGGGGTGGAAAAAAAAGAAGGGAAAAAAAGAAGTAAGGGGAAAAAAAATGTGCTGAACAGCTTTAAAAAATTCAATCAAAATAATCTGCTCTTTGGAAAGGTGGCGGCTGACAGTAATTGGAAAATACTGTCTGACTCATTTATTAAAGTGAGATTCAGAGTCAATTGATTTAATAACCATTAGAATATTCTATTAAGGATATAATAGGTTGGCACAGCCCTATTTTTTATTAAGAGTTATAGGGAAGAAATAAGCAACGCTACGGAATTTCAGCCAGCCGCTGTATGGATTTGGACTTAAAATATGGCTTGCAAAATAGGTAGAAAAGCAGCAACTATCAGGAGGAGGAATGGGAAAGTACATTACAGTGCAAATGAGTGAGCTGAACGATGAAAAAGAAATGAACCTTTAATATAAAGCCTGCACTCTTCCAAATCTAACTGAAACCTCCGCACTGCATTCCCTGCCGCGGTACGTCGTAAAACAAGTCAGCACGTCCTTCGCATTAGGGATCCAACAACTCCATCGGGGAGGCAAGAACAAAGTACTCACTATACAGCACACAACTGCTGCTTACTGTTGCCCTGACAGAGCCAGGATGTGAGTTTGGGCGCAGTTAAGACCCTGCAACACGGGTGAGGATGGTCTACCCACTGCTGGTAGAGGAAAGAGTCACAGAACCACTGCACTGTTTCAGTTGGATAAGGCCTCCAAGATGTTCTAGTCCAGTGATCAACCCAACACCACCATGGCCACTAAACCATGTCCAGCAGTGCCATGGCCACAGGTTTCTTCAACACCTCCAGGGATGGGGACTCCACCACGTCCCTGGGCAGCCTCTTCCAATCCCTGACCACTCTTGGAGCAAGGAATTTTTTCCTCATCTCCAATCTAACTCTCCCCTGGCACAATTTCAGGCCATTTCCTCTCCTTCCATCACCTGAGACGAGGGAGAACAGCCCAACCCCCACCTCACTGCAACCTCCTTTCAGGGAGCTGTAGAGAGCAATGAGGTCCCCCCTCAGCCTCCTCTTCAAACGAGTTTGATGCACTCAGAATTTCAGCAGAAGCAAATTACTTTCCATTTGCAATCTTTATTCAGATGGTGGGGAAATGTAAACACAGTTCAATTCCAAGCAAATGCATTTGATATTCTTCTAAATGTTTAATATTTACACAAATATTTAATGTTTCAGGGGAGGGGGCAGGTAGATTTTAATTGAGGTGCAGCCCATTACCTCAGGAGCTAGCTTGATAACCAGCTGCAAAAGCAAACAGCATTTGTCTTCGTGCTGAGCATGTTCTCACTTTTGGGGAGCCTCTGTCTTTGCACCAGCTCCCCACACTGTGGGGTTGCTGAGTAACACATGTGGGCAGGAGAGATCCCCTCACCCACAACCCTACCTGAGGCACTGCTTGGGGTGACCTGGCCCAGTTAGTGCTCCCAACTCAACGCCCAACTTGTTCACTCCACGGAAGGCCCTGACATTTCAATACACACTTGAAACAAGTGCAGCCCTTAAAGCAGCCTCTAGACTGCCTGTCCCATGTTTATGCTTCTTGCTCTTCAATAAAAACAAAACCAGAGCAGCTACAAGCAAATGCTCGCTGCCTGACTTACATGCAGCTGTTAAGTCGGTAGCCACTGGGGGCCCTCTTATATTGTCTGATCAACACTCCAGCCATTACCCAGCACCAATTTGTAACAGTTTATAAGTAACTCTTTTCTCTTGCTCACCCTCGAGATTGTCCAGAAGGGTCCTTCTGCCTTTTACTCTGAATAAATCTATAGGCAAAGGTCCAAAGATGATGATGTCCTCCTGGTAAATTATCACGAGGCTGGGCCCATGCTTAAAAGCATCTGCTTAGAAGTGGAGTAAACTCTGCCCTCCACACACAGCAGAGGAATGAAGTGCCTGCAGTCCTGCTTGTTAGCAGCTCTGAAGCATGCACAGCTCCCACAGTCAATCTCTCCAGAATTTTTTTAGGGAGGTTGTAGCCAGGTGGGGGTTGGTCTCTTCTCCCAGGCAAGCAGCACCAGAACAAGAGGACACAGTCTCAAGCTGCACCAGGGGAGGCTTAGGCTGGATGTTAGGAAGTTCTTCCCAGAAGGAGAGATTGGCCATTGGAATGTGCTGCCCAGGGAGGTGGTGGAGTCACCATCCCTGGAAGTGTTTAGGAGGAGAATTGATGGCGTGCTTGGTGCCATGGTTTAGTTGATTAGATGGTTCTGGGTGATAGGTTGGACTTGATGATCTTGAAGATCTCTTCCAACCTGGTCTGGTCTGGTCTGGTCTGGTCTATTCTATTCTATTCTATTCTATTCTATTTTAATTTTTTATTCTGTTCTATTCTATACCATTTTTTCCTTCTTCACATGGCTTCCACTCTTCCCTGAGTTAATTTTTAAGCACACATTGATAAACCAGAGGTGTGAGGAGAGGAAGGAAGGAGTATCAGGGATGACAGCTAACACCTGGGCTATGACATCTGAGGAAACACAAAATAAACTACAGCACTTCAATCTGCAGAGTGAAGTCAGCTGACATGCAGTCAGCTGTACCTCCTAGCTTACAGTGCTGTGCATGTCTGCATCTCTCTAGTTCTACTGGCCACACAGCTTCTCTGTGGCACTAGAGACAATGTCATTCCTGCAACAAATTTAATCTGAGGGTCCCTTATGATGATTAAGTGAGAGACCCCGCCTGGAGTCCTGTGTCCAGCTCTGGACGCCCCAGCACAAGGATGTGGAACCATTAGGGCAGGTTCAGAGGAGGCCACAAAGATGATCTGAGGGGACAGGCTGTGAGAGTTGGGGCTGTTCAGCCCGGAGAAGAAAAGGCTCTGGGGAGACCTTAGAGCAGCCTTCCAGTGCCTGAAGGAGCTCCAGGAGAGCTGGGGAGGGACAGGACAAAGGGTGATGGTTTCAAAGGTAGATTTAGATTGGCCATCAGGAAGCAATTCTTCCCCATGAAGGTGGTGAGGCACTGGAACAAGTTGCCCAAGAAGCTGTGGAGACTGAAACCCTGGAGGTGTTCAAG
Organism: Dryobates pubescens; assembly: GCF_014839835.1. Taxonomy (NCBI): domain Eukaryota; kingdom Metazoa; phylum Chordata; class Aves; order Piciformes; family Picidae; genus Dryobates; species Dryobates pubescens. The sequence goes on along the minus strand of NC_071614.1, from coordinate 11,743,510 downwards.
GCCAGGTTGGATGAGGCCTTGAACAACCTGGGCTAGGGGAAGGTGTCCCTGCCCATGCCAGGGGATTGGCACTTTAAGGTCCCTTACAACCCAAACCATTCTATTGTTCCATGATTCTCTAAGCATCCTCACCTGCTACAGAACACAAACCACTTCTTCCAGGTCTGGAAGCTAAAATGAAACAGTGTCTGAAGTTTTCATCACCATGTTCATGATTTCTCCTTGTTCATTACAGTGCTTCTGTCATTTTCAATCTCACAAACATTAGCACAACCCCTCCCATGAAAAACACTATCCACCACAGTGTGAATTTTGGAAGCTGACATGAAAAGCCTGGGAATACAGTGCTACAGGAGGAGACAGAGTGGAGGCATAGAATACACAGAATCATAGAATTGTTAGGGTTTGAAGGGACCTCAAGATTCACCTAGTTCCAACCCTCCTGCCATAGGCAGGGACACTTCACACTACAGCAGCTTGCTCACAGCCACATCCAACCTGGCTGCAAAAACCTCCAGGGATGAGGCTTCCACCACCTCCCTGGGCAACCTGTGCCAGTCCCTCACCACCCTTATGGGGAACAACTTCTTCCTAACATCCAATCTGAACACAGCTGGATTTTGGAGCCATGAGAAGACCAAGAGTTCGTTTGAAGTCCTAACTAATAGAATACATAGAATACATAGAATACATAGAATAAACCAGGTTGGAAGAGACCTTCAAGATCATCGCGTCCAACCCATCAACCAATCCAACACCGCCCAAGCAACTAACCCACGGCACCAAGCACCCCGTCAAGTCTTCTCCTAAAAACCTCCAGTGATGGCGACTCCACCACCTCCCCAGGCAGCCCATTCCAATGTGCAATCACTCTTTCTGTATAGAACTTTTTTCTAACATCCAGCCTGAATCTCCCCTGGCGCAGCCTGAGACTGTGTCCTCTTGTTCTGGTACTGCTTGCCTGGGAGAAGAGACCAACATCCGTCTGTCTACAACCTCCCTTCAGGTAGTTGTAGAGAGTAATAAGGTCACCCCTGAGTCTCCTCTTCTCCAGGCTAAGCAACCCCAGCTCCCTCAGCCTCTCCTCGTAGGGCTTATGTTCCAAACCCCTCACCAACTTTGTTGCTCTTCTCTGGACTCGTTCCAGCAAGTCAACCTCCTTCCTAAACTGAGGGGCCCAGAACTGGACACAGTACTCGAGGTGCGGCCTAACCAGTGCAGTGTACAGGGGCAGAATGACCTCCCTGCTCCTGCTGGCCACACTGTTCCTGATGCAGGCCAGGATGCCATTGGCCCTCTTAGCTGCCTGGGCACACTGCAGGCTCATGTTCAGTCTACCGTCGACCAGCACCCCCAGGTCCCTCTCAGCCTGACTGCTCTCAGCCACTCTGACCCCAGCCTGTAGCTCTGCATGGGGTTGCTGTGGCCAATGTGCAGAACCCGGCACTTGGATGTGTTAAATCTCATGCCGTTGGCCTCTGCCCATCTGCCCAGCCTGTCGAGGTCCCTCTGCAGAGCCTCTCTACCCTCCAGCAGATCAACTCCTGCCCCCAGCTTGGTGTCGTCAGCAAATTTACTGATGATGGACTCGATGCCCTCGTCCAGATCATCAATAAAGATGTTAAAGAGCATGGGGCCCAGTACTGATCCCTGGGGCACACCACTGGTGACTGGCTGCCAGCTGGATGTGGCACCATTCACCACCACTCTCTGGGCTCGGCCCTCCAGCCAGTTCCTAACCCATCGCAGTGTGTTCCCATCCAAGCCATGGGCTGACATGGGTCAGTGCTGTTGGGACAGCATGGAAGATTGGACGGAAAGACAGAAGTACATCTGTCTTTTCCCTGCAGTGTCCAGCACAGATCACCTCATGTCTGTACCTGGGAGGGAGGGAGAAGGAAACATCTATAAACAAAAATCATGATGTTAGCTAGAGGATGGAAAACTCCAAAGATCAGGCTGCAACCCAAGCAGTGTCTCTCCCCTAGTTTTTCTCGGTCCAGAATGATCTTTGGGCAAGGCTCTGCCCATGCCTGAGGAAAGAGATGGACAAGATGCAAGGAACAAGCCTCAACTCTTACATCAACAACTGTAGCCTCCCAAGGGGAAAGTTGACCCTGGGCTATGACTGTGCCTTGAAGGATACTGGCCAGCATCAGATGGACGAGAACAGGATCTGCAGGGGGCTGCTGAGGCCAGGCCACCCCAGCTCCCAGCAGCTCCAGGCAGGAAGCCTTACTCCACGTGCAGGGAATCAATCCTGCAGCCTTCTGCAGCGTGCCGCTAACGCGACAGCAAAGGGTGCTGATTGATGGAGTGACAAAGAGCTGGGATCCACCTCCTCAATTAAAGCAAAAGTTCATCTCTCCAGGGCCAGATTTTGAAATTAGATCTGCTTAAGGGAAAGCCAGTCTACTGCAGCTTTCATTCCACTGTATTTCTCTCTGAAGCAAGGGATGCATTTCACTTCACCAACTGTTCACTTTTTTTGCTTGGTTGCACTCACTTTGGCTGCTTGTAAGTGAAGTCTTCTTAGCACATGTGCCTTGTATGTTCTAGGAAAGCCACAGATTGCCTGGCATCCATCAGGATGGATGAGAATAAGAGAAGGGTAACTGGCAGGGTCTATTTCTTCATAACTGCCACATTTTTCAGTGCAAATAAGAATGATTTAAATACAGCAAATGCCCTCTCCATCAAAGAACAGCAGTTTATGGGCAACTGGTTACCAAGAGAGGGTTCAGGAATTCATAGAATCACAGAATGGTTTGGGTTGGAAGGGATCTTAAAGATCATCCAGCTCCAACCCCCTGCCATGGACAGGGACACCTCCCACCAGCACAGGTTGCTCAAGGCCTCATCCAGCCTGGCCCTGAACACCTCCAGGGAGGAGCATCCCCAGCCTTCCTGGGCAACGTGTTCCAGTGTCTCACCACCCTCACTCCAAAGAATTTCTTCCTACCTTCCAGTCTCAGTCTCCCATCTCCCAGCTCAAAGCCATTGTCCCTCATCCTGTTACACCCAGCCCTTGTCAAAAGTCCCTTCCTGGCTCTCCTGGAGCCCCTTCAGGTACTGGAAAGCTGCTCTGAGGTCTCCCTGGAGCCTTTTCTTCTCCAGGCTGAACAGCCCCAATTCTCCCATCCTGTCTCCATAGGGGAGGTTCTCCATCCCTCTGATCATCTTCATGGCCTCCTCTGCACCCTCTCCAGCAGCTCCAGGTCCTGATCTTGTGCTGGGGGCACCAGAACTGGACACAGTGCTTTCGATGTAGCCCAGGATACAGTTTGCTTTCTGGACTGCAAGGAACAGGGCTATTCCCCAGCTGATGGGACATGCATAATTTGCTACTCCTTGTCTGTAACTGCTCTGGGGAAAGGTAGTAAAACTTGCTGGAATCAAAAAGGTCTGCGTTGCATCACGTAGCTGTACACGTTACAAGGTTCCACTCCATCACTGCAGTGAAATCCCATGGGATAAGAGCTTATTTTGGAAACAATTTTACCATGGGATAAAAAAAGAAGGTTAAACCAGTAGGAATAAGCTGAGTGGTGGTGGGAGTTATTTGTAGCCAGATGATCCAGCTCAACCTTTAGCTCTTCAAAAAGCACTCAGTGAGCACTGATTAAAAACTTGCAGCCTGATCCATCAGATGCTGGCTGTGGGGAGCAGGCCCTCCTGTCTCACCAGACTCATGCAGACTTGGTGTGGGACAAAATTCTGCCAAGGGGTGCCAAGTTGAGCCCTGCATCCTCACACTGCACAGCTAGCTACAGATTGTTATCTGTGTGTCACAGATAAAGCAACCAACCTCCAGAGCTGCTACATGCCTGCTTTCCTACCCCAAACAGAGTAAAACCCCTACTACTACACTGCAGTGGATGAAGAATGAAAAGACTGAGAGAATTGGGTCCTTTTAGGCTGGAAAAGAGAAGACTGAGGAGGGATCCAATGGAATCACAGAACATTAGAGGGTTGGAAGGGACCTCCAGAGATCAGTGAGTCCACACCCAGCCCTGCCAGAGCAGGATCACCCAGGGTAGCCTGCATCCAGGCCAGCAGGAATGCATCCAGGTGGGTTTGGAAAGTTTCCACAGAAGGAGACTCCACAGCCTCTCTGGGCAGCCTGTTCCAGGGCTCAGCACCCTCACAGTGGAGAAATTTCTCCTCATGTTGAGGTGAATTCTTCATGTTCAAGCTTGTACCTGTTGTTTCTTGTCTTACTGCTGTGCACCACAGAAAGAGATTGCCCCCCTCCACTTGACACCCACCCCCCAGGTATCTGTACACATCTCATCAATGATGATCAATACTTTCAGGGTGGGGGTCAGGAGGATGGGGCCAGGCTTTTTTCAGTGGTGCCCAGTGACAGCATAGGAGGTAATGGGCACAAACCTGAACAGACAGTTCTATTTCAACATGTGGAGGAACTTCTTTAATTTAAGGGTGACAGAGCACTGGCCCAGGCTGCCCAGGGAGATGGTGGAGTCTCCATCTCTGCAGACATTCAAAACCTGCCTGGATATGTTCCTGTGTGACCTGCCCTAGGTTAACCTCCCTTGGCAGTGGGGTTGCATCTCTGGATCTCCAGAGGTCCCTCTCAACCCCCATTTATTTAGTGGTTCTGTGAAGAACCAAGGCCCTGCTACTTCTGCCCATTGTTATAAATACTGTGTTGGAATTAAGGTCAGAACTGACCTTAATTTCACTCTCCTCCACGAGCTAAGGATCTAGTTCCTTTCTTTGGGGGTTGGTCTCTTCTGCCAGGCAAGCAGCACCAGAACAAGAGGACACAGTCTCAAGCTGCACCAGGGGAGGTTTAGGCTGGATGTTAGGAAGAAATTCTTCCCAGAAAGAGAGATTGGCCATTGGGATGTGCTGCCCAGGGAGGTGGTGGAGTCCCCATCCCTGGAGGTGTTTAGGAAGAGACTGGATGGGGTGCTTGGTGCCATGGTTTAGTTGATCAGATGGTGTTGGGTGATAGGTTGGACTTGATGATCTCAAAGGTCTTTTCCAACCTGGTCTGGTCTCTTCCTATTCTATTCTATTCTATTCTATTCTATTCTATTCTATTCTATTCTATTCTATTCTATTCTATTCTATTCTATTCTTTCCAAGAAAAAAGTTTTTTGGACCAAATTTTCTCTAGCAAAGTCGAATTGCCTTCTGAAAGGCTCAGAGATTGCTGGAGCAAAGTAGTTATTAACAATTTAACCAAACTGTAGGGGTAAAAAACCTAATAAAAATGTCACATTTGTATTCCAAAGAACTAAGACCAGTAAAATGTAAGTAAAAGCTTTGGGCTTTTTTTGGACATTTCTTATTCAGTTTCAGTATTTTGGTTCACTGTGCAGCTGCAGTTTCTTGTTCTTGCTTTCAGAAGAAGCAGTTTGCTCTCTCATTAGATGGGAAATGCCTACTAGTGATGCCCACTCACCTGGCACTTCTGGAACTGGTGGGAGCACAGGTGTGGGAAAAAACCCAGCACACCCAAACTTTGAAGTTTTGTACAGAGAAAACACAAAGTTGTCGAACTAGGAGAGGAGATTTCATGTTGCATGAATTAAATGCAACCTGCTCTACATTTGTCAACATCAGTTCCACAGGGTGGTGGGCCAGCAGGAGAAATGGTGCTCTGTATACAACCCTGAGCAGGTATCTCTTTTGTTCTGAGTGTACAGAATGGCTCAGAATTGCCTTCCATGCTCTGGCATGAAGCCATCAGATGTCTGGAAGATAAAGACTCCAAATGCTTTCTATCCTATCCACAAAGAATTGCCTCTTTGCCCTTTAAAGAAGGGGAAGAAAGAAGGGAAATGGAGAATAGATAGAATAGAATAGAGGGGAAGGGAAGGGAAAGGAAAGGAAAGGAAGGGAAGGGAAGGGAAGGGAAGGGAAGGGAAGGGAAGGGAAGGGAAGGGAAGGGAAGGGAAGGGAAGGGAAGGGAAGGGAAGGGAAGGGAAGGGAAGGGAAGGGAAGGGAAGGGAAGGGAAGGGAAGGGAAGGGAAGGGAAGGGAAGGGAAGGGAAGGGAAGGGAAGGGAAGGGAAGGGAAGGGAAGGGAAGGGAAGGGAAGGGAAGGGAAGGGAAGGGAAGGGAAGGGAAGGGAAGGGAAGGGATATTTGAATCAATAGCATGCAGAAATAGTGCCCTACAGATACTAATGATAATTTTTTCCAAATCTCAGTGTCATTATGTGAGTCCAAGATTGTTTGACATCTTCTTAGATAGGTGAAGGACACTTTGAAATGAACAGCAATAGCTCAGATATTGATCCAGCTCTTAAAACTCATTTAGGGATGTATCAGCTTCCTGCTTGCTTTCCTCTTAACCTCTATCTCTCAACCCCATCCCTCAGAAAAATCAGGGAGGAAGAAGCAATTCAGGCTGTTAAGGCCCTCACGTCTATGCTGATAACAGCATTCAGTTAGGTTGTCTTCACCCAAGCACCCAAGGCTGGTGTGGGAGATGTCCTTGTACAGCAACGTGTTAAAGTGATAAAGCTCAATTTAATGTGGAGAGTTATCTAGATTGCTGATCTGACTTAGCTTGCTGCTTTATTTAGGAAAGCATGAGAAAGGTATTGGCACAGGCTGCCCAGAGAAGTGGTGGAGTCCCCATCCCTGAAGGTGTTCAAGAAACCTGTGGCCATAGCACTTGGGGACATGGTTTCATGGCCATGGTGGTGGTGGGTTGATGTTGGACTCAATCTTAGAGGCCTTTTCCAACCAAACCAATTCCATGATTTGATGATTCTAGGTTTATTTTGCACTAACCTTTCCCTGCCTCTACTCTGCTCTTGCTCTGAAGCAAGGAAGCAGCTTTGGGCTCACACATCAGGAAAGGACTAGACTTCATTCTAAACCTACTTCACTCTCTTTCCCACTTCCTCTGCTGGTACTGAGACTTCCCCTTGAGCTGAACAAACAGCTGTTGGGATTTCTATGTTAAAAGTTCTTTGTTTGTGGATCAAAGAATAATGAGGGCCAATTAGTTACTTTTCCTCTAATTGTTGCATGTCTGTGGGTTGGTGTTTTTATTTCTTCTTCTTCTTTTACTTCTGAATGCCACTTTCACAAATCTATTCCAACTCTTCATCCAACCTAATTCCTTGCTGAGGCAAAGACACCATTTCCCTCTGTGCCAGGAGTTGTGCCTAACAACACCACCCCTCTCCAGTCAACTGTCAGGTAGCAGAATGGCAAAGTTAGTGAGATAATCAGGGGGAAAGAGGGAAAAAAAACACCAACAGAGTAGAAGAAAAAGAGAGAAGCTGGCTGAAAAGAGATGCATCACTGACAGGCTAAGACTGGTTGGGGAAGGAGAAGAGATGTAGCAGCAACAATAAAGACAAAAGAGTGCAGACTGAAAAGGCTGATGGAGGAGCAGAGGTGGTGAGCAGAAGCAGGACAAGGGCATGAAACCTAGCTGGAGGCAGAAGCACAAGAGAGTCTTGACTTATTCCTCACTTGAATTTCACTGGAGAAATGCAGAGAAGCAAACAGAGCTTAGGAAACATAGTGCAGCTCCAACTGCAGTAATGATAGAGTGGATTTTTAGAGCCAAATGTCTCAAGTCAAAAATGTTACCATTATATAATTGATAACAAGAAGCAATTAAAAACAACAGCAGTTTACAAGTATAAGGCATCAAATTGTACTACCAGAGTAGGGGGAAAAAAATAGCATAACTATGAGAAAAAGAAATGTATAGGCTGCCAGGTCAGTGCATATCCTCTCTAGGTAAAACTTACAGAGGTGGAGGAAAATGTGGTGTGACATTAAATGACTCTGAGGTGATTAACATCAGTGAAAACCCCAAAAACACTTGTAAGGCTCTGAGGACATCTGAAATGGGATATGAAAACCATGCCTGTAACAGTATGAGAGAGGTGGTTGCCCACTGTAAGGCTTTAGCCTTTTGCCAGCTTACTCTAATAAATAACTTGGCTGGCTGGAATATTCTCCACAAGACCCACTGAGTTTTCCTTGTGTATGTGTGTGTCAGCTCATTGAAATAAAAAGAGGTAAGTAAAAACCAGAGAACCCTAAGAAGAAAGGAGAGGAGTGTTCAAGCCACCCTTAGCAGGAGTGGGGAGGAGGGGTCAAGAGACCTGGGGTTCTTTCCCTGAGGGGCTTGGGTAAGTGCCAAATTCCCCCTCTCCCTCTCTTTCATGCCTGTGGTGAAATCCCCTTTGAGGCAGTGAGAGACTGGAATTCAGGCCTGATCCCCACTCCATTATGCCAATGAACCATTCTGACTCAGGGGAACTTCTTCCCACCCATGTCCTGGGCTGCATCATGAGAAGTGGGACTCGCAGCACTCTGCTCTGCTCTGCTCTGCTCTGCTCTGCTCTGCTCTGCTCTGCTCTGCTGAGACCCCAGCTGCAGCATTGCCTCCAGTTCTGGTGCCCCCAGGAAGGACCTGGAGCTGCTGGAGAGGGTCCAGGATAAGAGTTGAGGCTGTTCATCCTGGAGAAGAGAAGGCTCTGGGGAGACCTTAGAGCAGCCTTCCAGTACCTGAGTACAGGAGAGCTGGGGAGGGACTTTGTGACAAGAGCTGGGAGTGATAGGATAAGGGGTTATAGATTGAAGCTGGAAGAGGGGAGATTGAGACTGGAGATTAGGAAGAAATTCTTTCCAGTGAGGGTGGTAAGACACTGGAACAGGTTGGCCAGGGAGGTTGTGGATGTCCCCTTCCTGGAAGTGTTCAAGGCCAGGCTGGATGAGGCCTTGAGCACCTAGTAGAAGGTGTCCCTGCCCATGGCAGGGGGTTGGTACTAGATGATATTTAAGGTCCCTTGCAGTGCAAACCATTCTATGATTCTGCCTGCAGATCTGCCAGGCTCCTTCTGCTCCATCCAAAGCCCACCCAGCCCAGCCTGATGCACAGCACTGTGGATGCACACAAAGGGTCTAGCAGTGCCTGAAACCATTATTAATGCCACATGCTGCAAAACAGGGACAATGGGTTAAAACTCATGACATTTAACCAAGCCCAGGCCTGGCTTTCTGCACTGGGCAGTCAAGTTGGGACAGTTTCCCCTCAGAGGGTTTGTGTGTAACAAGGGAAGTGAGTATTTGATTATTATTGCTTTTTAAACGAAGGCAGATCTCGACGCAGTGCTGTCATTTGAGGAGCTCAGGTTGCAGCAGCAGCAACTGAACATCGTGAGACTTGTGATCAGGTTGTGAAACTGTGAAACCTAATTTACCCAGATGAAATGGGGGACACAAAATTAATTCAGACAAACGAGGATTTGGAATAAGCAAGGGACTATTTAATGCTCTTAACACACACCCAGGGACACAACCTCATTACAGAGCGGGAGCGTTGTGCCGTGGTTGTGTCAGAGTGGAAGTGCCACTGACACAACAAATAAACACCCCCCCAAAAATATCCCACTCCCTGCTCACTGAGTTTTTGTGCTTCCATACCCACCCTACACGAGCCTGAAGAATAATTAACGCTGCTGAGAAGCAGCAGCAGCGGTGGATGAGTCTCAGTACAGCAGACCTCTCATCAGAGGAGAAATACAAATGTACCAGTTATGGTAACTCTGTTATCTTAAGTAGACCTTTGCCCCACATTATTGTCAGTTAGAGGAGGGAAAAGGGAAAAGGAAGATGATATCAGCATTCTTGATGGGATTTTATTTATCCACACATACTGTTGACACAGTTGAAGAATAAGAGTGGAAGGAGCCAGGCACAGGGTGCTTGCAGACGTAGCTTCGTGCCACATTTTGTCTGGGTGAAAGAAAGGTGCCGGTGAGGACAGGCAGCCCTTTTACACAGCAGCCACATTACTGCCTGCAAAACAACCAACCAAAGGGCTGAAAATATTTCTGCAGCTGTCCTATGGAATGAGAAGGCTGCTGTGGGCATCCTTCCTCCAGGGGCACTTGTAATTTCTTAACTTCAGGACAATTTGCCCAAGAACCTGAGCAGGTTTGTTTAAATATCCTACACCCTGATTATGTCATGAAAGTCAGCTCCACAGGATTTTGTTTCCACCATCAGCTTCTTCAGGAGTCCAATTCTGGGGCCCCCAGCATAAGGAGGATCTTAAACTGCTGGAGTGGGTCCAGAGGAGGCCATGAAGACAATGAGAGAGTTGGAGAACATCCTCTGTGGGACAGGCTGGGAGAGATGGGGCTGTTCAGCCTGGAGAAGAGAAGGCTACAGGGAGACCTTAGAGCAGCCTTCCAGTACCTGAAGGAGACTACAGGGGAGCCAGGAAGGGACTTTTGATAAGGGCTGGGAGTGACAGGATGAGGGGCAATGGATTGAAGCTGGAAAAGGGGAGATTGAGACTGGAGATGAGGAAGAAATTCTTTAGAGTCAGGGTGGTGAGACACTGGCCCAGGTTGCCCAGGGAGGCTGTGGATGTCCCCTCCCTGGAGGTGTTCAAGGCCAGGTTGGATGAGGCCTTGAGCAGCCTGGGCTGGTGGAAGGTGTCCTTGCCCGTGGCAGGGGCTTGAAACCAGAGGAATTTAAGGTCCCTTCCAGCCCAAACAATCCTGTGAATCTATGGAACAAAAGTATTTCTTAGCAAGATGTGCATGTAACTTGCCTGGTCTTTCCATTTTGAAAGCTGGAGAGAAATCATTTGGAAGCCCTGATGCTGTTTAAAACAGCGTGTCTCCAACAGGCAGCAAGTTCCTGTACTGAATTCAGCACATTGTGCTTACTTGACAGTCTTTCCCCAAGCAAAGTGGGCAAAACAAGCACTGGAACTGCAAAGATGTAAAGCAAATAGAACATATCCCCCAGCCCCTTCAGTTGCCTCCTTCATCTCACTCAAGAAGCAACTTTTAATTTATTAAACCTGGAGGTGAGCTGAGGGATTTAACACAAGGCAGGATTTGAATAACAGAAAATAAGGTCAAGGAGAAGTGTTACCCCTGCAGTCACACCAGGAAAAACAGGGGGTGTTTCAGAAGCCAAAAAAAAAAAGGGGCAGGGGGGATGTGGCTGTGAGCAACCTGCTGTAGTGTGAGGGGTCCCTGGCCATGGCAGGGGGGTTGGAACTGGCTGAGCCTTGAGGTCCCTTCCAACCCTGACAATCACAGAATCACTAAGGTTGGAAGATAATTCTATGATTCTATGGGAGGAGAGCAAGAAGGCAAACCCACAATGCCATGAGTCACTCTGACCAGCAAGAGCCCTCTGTCAGGTGTCACAGTGCATTTGGTCAAGGGGCATGGAGGCAGATTTTGATCCTGAAATGCTCTGACAAAGAAGCGACATGCTTTTGTTGATGCTCGTTTCTGTTTGCTTGCTGGTGGAGAAGAAGAAGAATTGCTGTGTTAAATCCTCCAAAATTACAGAGCAAGAAAGGTGGGCAGCCTCTGCAGTTAAAAGTGGGCAGCCTCTGCAGTCCAGCTGGGCACCAGGAGCTGAAGATCAGAACAGAAAATAACAGCTGCTGAAGAATACCCACAGAGCAGCAAGGAAACTGAGGTGGGCCAGAGGAACTGAGAGCCATAGTCACAAACATCTACCAAGCCTGCTCCTTCCAGCATTTCAGACATGCCACTGACACACCCTCCTCTCCCCTGAAAGACTAAATACCAAGCTGCTGATGAAGAGGGGAAAAAAACCCAACCATCAAACCAAAGCTGAAAGTGAGCTGTAGCAAACAGGAAGTTGGCTGATGGAGCAAGACACCAGCCCAGCGTTTCTAGGAAAATAAACCACTCTGAAGGGCTCAGTGAAAAGCAGGAAGATAGCAGGGAAGTTCCAAATGAAAGTGGTTGGTCTGGCCTGGTGCTTAGGGACACGGTTTAGCACTGCTGTGCTGGGTCAAAGGTTGGACTGGAGGATCCTGAAGGTCTCTTCCAATCAAATATATTACCACCAGAGTACATACAGCACATTATCTTTGAAACATAGAATGGTCTGGGTTGGAAGGGACCTCTGAAGCTCATCCAGTCCAACTCCCTCTGCAGTCAGCAGGGACATCCCCAACTAGATCAGGCTGCCCAGAGCCCTGTTGAGCCTCACCTTGAATATCTCCAGGAATGGAACCCCAACCACCTCCCTGGGCAACCTGTTCCAGTGTTCCACCACGCTCATAGTAAAGAACTTGTTCCTAACATCCAACCTAAATCTGCTCTTCTATAGTTTGAAGTCATTGTCCCTTGTCCTGTGTCTGAAGGCTTTTGTAAACAGCCTCTCTCCATCCTTGCTTTGTGCCCTCTGTGCCCAGATCAAAACTCTGTCACATCAACTATTAACCACTGGAATAACCTCCCAAGGGAGGTGGTGGATTCCCCTACTTTAGACAGGTTCAAGGCCCAGCTTGCCAGGGTGCTGGGCCAGCTCATTTAAACTATATTCTTACTCTGAAAGGCTGGACAGGATAGATGATCCTTGAGGTCCCTTCTAACTTGCTGTTCTATGAATCTATGAATCATGGTCAGTCAAAAATACCTGCCAAGTAGCAGGTATCCTTCACCTTTAATTCCATGGAAGGCCCACATGCAAGCAGTGCATGTTGTATGGCCAAGGTCTGCAGTGATGTCTCTTCCCAGCAGGACTAAACAAATCAATGTCAGAAGAGAAGAGTTTGCCTGCACTCCTGCACGTGTGTTTGCATTTGTGTTAGAGAAACAGAGAAAAGACAGCACACACTGCAAGGATGATGGCTTCAAGCACGAGGGAAGGATAACAGGATGCAACTCTTAGAGGGTTCATGCAATGTCACTTCTCAGGGTGACCTGATCATTTTAACTCTTACAGTGAAAAGAGGGTATGGGGCAGGAGGGTCAACTGATTTCAGCCCATCAAATACCAGTGCAGGTAACCTGGGCTGCAATCATCACAGCACCACAGAGCACTAAGGGTTGGAAGGGACCTCCATAGATCATCCAGTCCAACTTCTGTGCCAGAGCAGGATCACCCAGGGTAGTCTGCACAGGAATGCATCCAGGTGGGTTTGGAATGTCTCCACAGGAGACTCCACAACCTCTCTGGGCAGCCTGTTCAGCACCCTCACAGTGAAGAAATTTCTCCTCATGTTGAGGTGAATTCTTCATGTTCAAGCTTGTACCTGTTGTTTCTTGTCTTACTGCTGTGCACCACAGAAAGAGATTGCCCCCTTCCACTTGACACCCACCCCCCAGGTATCTGTACACATCTCATCAATGCTGATCAATACTTTCAGGGTGGGGGTCAGGAGGATGGGGCCAGGCTTTTTTGAGTGGTGCCCAGTGACAGCACAGGAGGTAATGGGCACAAACCTGAACAGACAGTTCTACTTCAACATGTGGAGGAACTTCTTTAATTTAAGGGTGACAGAGCACTGGCCCAGGCTGCCCAGGGAGGTGGTGGAGTCTCCATCTCTTCAGACATTCAAAACCTGTCTGGATGTGTTCCCTGCTGTTCCCGTGGTACCTCCTCTGCTCCAGCTTGCCCCCACTGCCCCTTGTCCTGTCCTTGGACATCCCTGAGCAGAGGCTGGTTTGTACTAGAGGTTTTTTTAAGCTGATACACAAACGATACATTCAAAGGCAGCTGGATTTCTCAACCCCATGGAAGACAGGTGTCCACCTGTGTAGTCATACACCTTCAAGCAAAAATCCACCTCTCTGCTGTGTGCCTGCAGAAGAAACTCCCTTTCAGCCCCCTCCTGCCCCTTGCCCATGCACGCTGGCCCTCCCAAACCCCCTTTGCTGCCTTCACCCAAATATAAATAAAATAGGAAGATCTGCTCCACTACATTTGCTTGCATTAATTGATGGTAAAAAAAAAAAAAAAGTCTGTTAAAAATAAAGCCCAGCAGTGACATTTTTCTTTGCTAAAGCACGAGAGCAGCACATTACAAACATTACAAAAAGGTCCCCTGGTAGGGACTGTGAAGTTCCACTCTGGCAGTAAAAGGCATCTACTGTATGTTCCCTGATTTAGTTATTTATTTATTTAATGCAGGATGTGTCACAAATGCAGATAAAACTCCCTGGCTCAGCAGCTGGGCTGCAGTACAGACTGGGAGGGCTGGCTGGGCACTGGGTATTTTTAGCATCCATCTCACCCCAGCCAGAGAAGTGATCCTGGTTACCGGCGGCACTGACGTCCGCAGCTATTCAGCCCCAGCCTGACATTTCCCCCTATGGCTGCACCTCTCCTGCTTGGGCACAAGTTGGGTGGTTCTCCAGGACTCCATGCTTTGTGCCCAGAGGTCCTTTTGACATTTGGGAACAATGCATTCATCAGGCTGCTAAAGTCTCCTGAGGTGCACCTGGAGGTGCAGCGGCAAAGCGAAGGAAGCAGGGAAGGCAGCTCGCACACCCATTCTCCAGGAAAGCTCTCCCTGTGCCAGCTGACACACAGGGTTCTGGGAAAACAGTTTCCAGCCATGTAAAAGACTGCATTGCCTTCAGGGAAGGTGAGTGCAGATGCTAAATTAGGCTTGGCAGGGTAGCAAAAGTGGGGAGAAAGAGAAACAAAGGGGTCAATTGTTTTTATGTCCCTGGTGTTGCCTACCAGGATAAATATAGCCTCTCCTCTCCTGCCTCTGCTTTGCAGAATGCCCTGAGTGTATCTGCAGGATCAAGTCCCAGATCCTCCTGCTTGCATAACATTTGCCAAATCCTTAGTGCCCAGTCACTTGAAGCTTCTAAAAAGTGTATTTTTCTAGACCATTTGAAGGTGTCTGAGAGCAGAAGAGACGTGGGCAGGTAAGTGGCTCTGTGGGGGCAGCCTGTCAGAGGTTGAAGGAATGAGAAGAACAGCAGAATATTTTGTCACCTGGCCCTGCCACCCCTTCCCTGCAGCTCATGCTATGTTCCAGGCAGGTGGCCCCAGCCCAGAGAACCTCTCCATGTGAGGACAAGGAGCCAGAAAAGAATGTGACTGGGAACACTGAGTAAGGCACATGTATTTGTGTCCTTTTCTCTGAAACAATCACTCCAGGCAAGCCTGACAGAACACAGATGCTGAAGAGGGCACAAAGATGGACAAGGCAGAGCCATGCAGGGTGCTGACAGAATTTCTTCCAAGCACAAGAGCCCTGTGACAAAAGATAATGGGACATTGACTGTGACTCCAGAAATAGGTGTTCAAAACTGAGTGATAGAAGAACACAAAGGAAGGGGTGCAGGAATCTCTCAACAAGGGAGTGTAAGCAGGGTTAGGATCATAGAATCGTCAGGGTTGGAAGGGACCTCAAGGATCAGCCAGTTCCAATCCCCCTGCCATGGGCAGGGACACCTCACACTACAGCAGGTTGCTCACAGCCACATCCAGCCTGGCTGCAAACACCTACAGGGATGAAGCTTCCACTACCTCCCTGGGCAACCTGTGCCAGGGTCTCACCACACTCATGGGGGAGAATTTCATCCTAACATCTAATCTGCATCTACCCATTTCTACTTTTGCTCCATTCTTCCCAGTCCTATCACTCCCTGACACCCTAAAACCTGGTCTGGTCTATCCTATCCTATCCTATCCTATCCTATCCTATCCTATCCTATCCTATCCTATCCTATCCTATCCTATGTAACTTGGCTTCTAACAGAACTGGCTGTAGAGGTGGAAAGAAGTGGAAAGATCTTTGAGATGATGAGAAGGAAAAAGCAGTGGGATTTGGAGATGGGAATGAGTGGATTAATGGAGTGAAAAGGAGCCAAAAATAACAGTGGGGGAATATTGAGAGAACATTACTGACAGGTGTCTGCTAGTTATAATTATGTATCTCTTCTGATGCCAGTGTTATATTAGACTCTATCTAAATACAGATATTATTTCTGCCTTTGAAGCTCCTAATCAAAAGGGAAGGAGAAATACTTTCTGCTCTTTTGCAGGACTTAACAACCAAGCACTGGAGAAAGGAGCAGCAGTATGGAGACGTGTATCAATAAAGGAGACATGCATCTGCATTTCAAATTGCATATAGAAATGATGCCTGAACCCCTACTTAAGCAGGATTATGCCCCAAATGTTGAATTACTCTTTAAACCACAGCCAGAGAAAGTCTCTAATATCAGCTGGAATGAGGATTAGGCATTTTTCCCCCTGATCCAAGCCTAATGGGGCTGCACAGGAGAAGAGGAGATGCTTTTCTGAGAAGCTGGCAAATACCTTTTCTGAAGGAGGCTGCAGTTAGCTTGATTGCTGTCTTTTACCAGCAAAATAACTGCAGCTGCAACCAGCTACAATTAGGTGCTCAGTAATGTGTTAACAGGTAGCTATGCAAGCAAAAATGAAACCCAGGCAAGCCAAGCTGAACTTTGATCCTCAACCTATCTCTGACAAAGGAGCACCAAGGGACTCTGGTCTTTTTTTTCTTAGCAGCTTTCACACTGATGCTATCACAACAATTAGTGCTTTTGAGACAGGCTGGTGGGATTGACAGCTGGCTGATGACACAGCACAGCTTGGAGACTGCCATTAGATCATCACTATTGACAGGTTATCTGCTTGCTCCTTGCTGGCAAAAAGTTCTTCTGTCTTCTGGCAACTGTAACTTACTCTTGAAACAGGCCTGGCAGCGAGCAGCTTCCACACATTTCTGCTACTGACACCTAAACTTGTAACACAACTCTTCCCAGACTGTGTTTCACGAGGGGCAATCCCGAAGCTTTAAACCCATCATTACAGACACCCTGCCAACGTTTAAGGCAGATTTTCTCACCACCACATGGTAAAAATGCTGGCACAGGATTTTCATTAATCCTTCTAAGTGCCATGTACGCTGTGGGAGAGTGAGTTTGTGCTCATACACGATTCCATGGCAAACTGACAAACCTGGGGGTGCTGGTGGATGGTAGGCTGAACATGAGCCTGCAGTGTGCCCAGGCAGCCAAGAGGGCCAATGGCATCCTGGCCTGCATCAAGAACAGCGTAGCCAGCAGGAGCAAGGAGGTCATTCTGCCCCGGTAAACTGCACTGGTTAGGCCACACCTTGAGTCCTGTGTCCAGTTCTGAGCCCCTCAGTTTAGGAAGGAGGTTGACTTGCTGGAGAGTGTCCAGAGAAGGGCAATGAAGTTGGTGAGGGGTTTGGAACACAGCCCTGTGAGGAGAGGCTGAGGGAGCTGGGGTTGCTTAGCCTGGTGAAGAGGAGACTCAAGGGTGACCTTATTGCTCTTCACAACTACCTGAAGGGGGGTTGTAGACAGGCAGATGTTGGTCTCTTCTCCCAGGCAGCCAGTACCAGAACAAGAGGACACAGTCTCAGGCTGCCCCAGGGAGGTTTAGGCTGGATGTCAGGAAGAAGTTCTATACAGAGAGAGTGATTGCCCATTGGAATGGGCTGCCTGAGGAGGTGGTGGAGTCACCATCACTGGAGGTGTTCAGGAGGAGACTTGATGGGGTGCTTGGTGCCGTGGGTTAGTTGTTTAGGTGGGTTAGATTGGTTGATAGGTTGGACGCGATGATCTTGAAGGTCTCTTCCAACCTGGTTTATTCTATTCTATTCTATTCTATTCTATTCTATTCTATTCTATTCTATTCTATTCTATTCAAACAAAGAAGCAGGGAGCTGTGGTAAAGAAGTGAGGTGGCTCTGCAGAGGGAAGAAATTGTAGCACAGGTAGAGCAGAAGGAGAAGATGAACACCAGTTGGCCAAAGATGATAAACCAAGCAAGCAACCCTGCATGAACCAGAAAGCAAGAAAGATTTGCTTTGACCAGATTTGTGTTTCCCAATCAGAACTATAGAATCCTTTTGGCTGGAAAAGTAGGACCAGAGAGAGAAATTCTACATGTGTGTCCTTAGACACAATCAGCTGAGGGGAGAGCTTCTTGCTCTGTACAACTCCCTGAAAAGAGGCTGGAGACAGGTGGGAATTGGTCTCTTCTCCCTAGTAACAAGTGACAGGAGGAGAGGAAATGGCCTCAGGTAGCACCAAGGCAGGTTTAGGTTGGACATTATGACAAACCTCTTCCCTGAAATGGTTCTCAGAGGCTGGGACAGGCTGCTCAGGGAGGTGGTTGAATCCCCATCCCTGGAGGCGTTTCAAAGATGTGGTGATGTCTCAGGGACATGGTTTACCATGAGAATTGGTGGAGTTAGAGAATGGTTGGACTTGATGATCTTGGAGGCTCATGCTTTAGTTGATTAGATAGTGTTGGATGATAGGTTGGACTTGATGATCTCAAAGGTCTCTTCCAACCTGGTTAATTCTATTCTATTCTATTCTATTCTATTCTATTCTATTCTATTCTATTCTATTCTATTCTATTCTATTCCATTCCATTCCATTCCATTCCATTCCATTCCATTCCAACCAAAGCCACTCCAAAATCTATGATTCTATGAGTCTACATTTGCTGAGTGCTGGTTTGTTTTTCCCCACCCATGCAATAAAGGAAGTTAAGCCAAGGGCTTCTTCTTGCACACTCCACAATGCCTCACAATACTGGGTACCCAGCATCTCCTGTGGCTCTGGCAGTCTGCTGAATGAGGCCCTCACAGCAGACTCTTGCATTCCAGGACTCCAGAACAGGCTACCCATGATAGCAGAGCTTTATATGTTCCATCAAAACTCAAAAAAAAAAAAGACAAAGGCCTGAAGCAGCAAAACACTACATCAAAACAGGCAGTGGGCACTGGGCTCTCATACCAGCTGTGATGTGTGGTAGTTTTAGGCTATGCCTTTACAATTTTTCACAGGTCTTGAACAGAAAAAGTAGTAAAATGTAAATAAAGCACTGTTGGGTGTGAAAAAAGAAAACAAAGATAATTCTAGACAATTCCATTGGAGAGGTATCTACCATAAGACTGCTTGTACCACAACAGTTTCTTCTTCTCATCTCTTCTTGCTTTTTCATTTTGGAGAGATATTAATTTGCTTCTGCTTCACCTTGGCTGCATTGTTTTGGTTAAGTCTAATAGCAACTTTGTTTGCTCTTTTCTCTTCTCTCTTTTGGACTGGGGCAGGGAGAGGAGCAGAAAAAGGAGGAGCTGGTAGCTTCCCCTGGTCTCTGACCAGGGGGGTCCTTGTGCCATGTGTTAATTGCAAATACCTACAAATATTGTAAATATTACATATTTGTACACATTCATTGCATTCCATTGTTGATTGCCTGTAAATACAGCTTCCATTTGCTTCCAACTGGGCTGGGCTGGCAAAGTTAATGTTGGGGGGGAAACATCAACCCGCCACATTACAGGATGTGAGGCACTGTTTCATGCTAATGCCTCTATGGCCTTCTCCCTTCAGTAAAACGTGACACTTCTTTCCCTGGGGAGTGGGCAGGGAGCTGGAACAAGCCTAATCGCTTTGAGAAGTATCAAAAAATAAGGGATCTCTATCTGCCTGTATGGGTGAAGAAAATCTAAGTCTTTCTAATTTGGAGAAATCATCTCACGGAGCAGAGCAGACAAGTTGCTAGGGGCCTCTGACTGAGGGCTCTTGGGTCTTCTCCATACCTTTGATCTGCATTATGAAATGTTAATGTCCACCACGTCAGGCCTTGTTACATAAACATAGCCTTGCTCTAACTGCTCAGGCCTGCCCCTTGCAACTTCCATCCACGTTATCCCTTTCTGTTTAAACGCTGACTCGCAGCTTTTACACCCAGCAGCGCTGACATTTTTAAGCGGGAGCAGCTAAACTAGGGGCAAACTGCTAACTGCAATTTATTGATGATCAAGAGCCGGGTTCAGATGAAATCCCAGCAATTGCCTAATGAGCACATTCGCATCCTGCATCCGGAACATGTATATGGATGTTGTTTTGCCCCTCCTCCTTCCACCAGGAGAAGGGGGTCTCGGAATCTGCGATTTCCTGTTGATTAGATCCCAAGCAACCACCAGCACCTATTTGTTGTTGGTTTTTTTTTGATATCTCTATTAACAGACTGTTCATGTCTAACTGCAAAAAAAAAAAAAAACACCCAAACCACCCACACCACAACTTGGTTGCACTTCTCTCAACATCTTTGCCCAAGACAGACCAGTAAACACAATTCCTCTCTCTATAATTAGCCTTTTCTCCAAGGGCCCTGAAGTAAGTCTGCATGCCGTAGATTTAATATCCAGTGCTATATCCATATGTGCTGCCCTTGCCTGGTCCCAGAGCATATAAACTCCCCTATTAGCAGCCTTGACTGCTTAATTATGCAGATTCTTTTTTTTTTGTACCCGCCTGCCTGTAAAATTACTGTGCCTAACCTTTTTTCCCTCCCTCCTCTTTGCACCATGCTGGCCATTCTAATGAAATCGGCGTAGGGGAAAGGGTCTGATTTGCAGTTATGGAGGCTGGAGCGCGCTGGCAATCTGTCCTTAGTGGGAGTTACAAAAGAAGTCAAATGCCTTCATCTGGTTCTCCCCTCTCATCCCCAAGGTGATTGAGTTCACTTCCTGATGCTTCCCAAGTTTTCCTCGGGCTGTCCAATCAGTGCATCCACCAGGGAGCCCGGCCTAGCTTGCAACAGTCTCCGTATCTAGTTACAGCCCCACCAGGGACAGCCAACCATCCACCCCCAAGCCTTCAGATGAAAACCTTTCCTAACAAGGCCGCCCAGCGCCAATGAAATAACACACATCTGCATATCCACTGGGTCCCATGTTTCTTGTGCTCATGGATTATGTATCTTGCAGCCTCTAATAAAGAAATGCAGTTCTTTGTTTAATGTTTATCTTGTGCTTGTTAAGCAAATGCTAATGTTGTATCAGAATGCTTTAGTGCTATTTGGGTTTTTGGTGATTTACTACAAGACAATCTGCTGTGAAGTAAATTTAGAGGGGAGGGGGAATGAGAGAGTGAGAGAGAGAAAAATCATTCTGGCTGAGAGAAAACGGTTTGACAGAGAAGGAGCAAGAGGCAGAGGGAAAGATGAGGGAGTGAGACAGGAGAGTGAGAGCAACAGCTCCCAGTATGACTCCCCTAACCCCTGGCTGACATGCCCACTTCATCACTAGCCAGTCCGATACCTGGAGGTACAGCATCAACCCAGCACAATTTCCAAAAGGGATGAGATGATAACTTCCCCTTCAGTGATAAGGTAAACAGTGTCCTGAAGGGTAAACAAAAAATAAAAAAGCCCCTTTTGTTGTCTGCCTTTGTGCCCTGATGGCTAGCACTGTGCTGTGTTATTCACAGACCACAGGGAAGCCCTAGATTTAATTGTTCATGCCTGGCTCTGCTAGAAATGGGCAAAAGAGAATATGAAGTATTCAAACACCCTTCTCCAAATTATTTTTTCTTCCCTCCCCCCTTCGGGAGGGAGAGAGAGAGAGGAGATTTGGAAGCTGATGAACAAATGCATGTCCTCTATTTACCCTTTGGCAAGACAGAATATAGATATCCACAGTGCTAAGCACTCCTGTCAGTCTCCGTTCAATTCCTTCAACCCTGTTTTGAAAGAAGATGTTAAGTTCTGGAGTTGTGTTTATTTTTCTTCTACAAATGAATCAGGATCAATAAAAAAACGATCTCCAAAAGGAGGAGACTTGAAATGCAGCTGCCCATAACCCCCCTTCACACTACAACATCCCTTTTACCAACTACCCTTTGTCAAAGACCCCTTGATTTTAAGGACTGCATGAAATCAGGCTGCACAGGGTCCCCAGGCTCAAACCAGAGTTACAGCTTAAAACAACGCTGTGGGTGAATAATTCTACACCTTCAGTATGATGGAAGCCAAAAAAAGTAGAGTTTTCAGTGTGGAGGTATCTTCTGGAGCTGCAAAGGTTAATTCCCTGTGCAACCTAATGTCCATTCCTGTTGCACACACATGCACTTGGGCACACGGATGTCCCCTTCACTGCTGGGATGCTGTTCTCTTAGCAGACCTATTCCTCCTCTGTCCAAGAGTGGGATCACCCTGATGCACCTTTAGATGTGTGCAACCACAAACTGCAAATACTCAGCACCTTACAAGCTGACATTTTTATTCTGAAGACTAAACCTGGCATTAGTGTAAGCTGGTGCTTCACCCTCTGGGCTGAGAATCATGAGCACTGAAACACTTCAAAACAGAAGGTGGAAAGTATGAGAAGTGGTTACGTGAGGTTTGCTACCTTGTCCCCTTTTAAATGTGTGAAAGATCGTCTTGGCTGGTAAGAGGACTCCATTTTTTTGGAACCCACTCAAATCTGGGGGTCCTCTGCTGAAACTGCTGACAAAATACCAGATGGCTATTTCTGTGCTATTTATTGACAAGTTCTCATTTTGAACATAAAATCTACTGGCCTAAGTAGATTCAGGTGATCATACTTGCTCTATTAATTTAAAGGAGAGGACTCTGTCTCCTCTTAGCTAGCTCAGCTTACTACGTGGCTTAAGAACAGAAACTTCCTGCCTTTCTCTCCCATTCCCTTCTCCCTTCCCTGCTTTCCTTCCACCAAAGGGAGCAAATTTTCCTCTAAGCAGTGTACTTAATTCTTTTGTATATGGAGTATTACTGCAGAAAGCCATTGTGAGCTGCACATACTCTGCTAATGCCCCATTTATTACTAGACACAATTCAAGGTCCTGACTGTAATCTTCTAAAGCCCCTAATGACCTCGGGTTGGGCTGCATTTGAGACTTTCTCTCCACTGACAATCCACCAAGAAAATTGAGCTCAACGGGAACACTCAACCTGACAGCGCTCCCATTTAAATCCTTTAGAGCAAAGGAGTTTCTCCATGAGCCGACTGTAGAGGTCCATACCTGACCTGCTGACTTGAGCTGACCCTAGACAACAGCATCACCACGAACAGGCTGCGCGGGAGCCCTGTCAGAGACTTCATTTCCCTCCTGCCGTCTCCATCAAAGCTATCTTTGGCAATCGCTGCAGCTGAAAACACTGCTTGGTGGAAGCTGAGAAAGAGGCTCAAGGACACCACGAGCCCATGATGCATACACTTGGCCTTAAAGACAGGAGACCTTCAGCCTCCAGCCTGTGTTGGATGAAGAATGACCATTATAAATGGGAGGCTTGACCTAGCAACTAGCATCTGTGTCCAGGTCACCTACTGCAATGTGGAAGCCATCTCCACTAATCAGCCTGTGCTGTTCCACTTTCCACACCAACAGATTCCTGCTAGACACCACTAATGTGGTGATCCCCCACAGCCCCCGAGTTCAGCAGTGTGCCCAGGTGGCCAAGAAGGCCAATGGCATCCTGGCCTGCATCAGGAAGAGTGTGGCCAGCAGGAGCAGGGAAGTCATTGTGCCCCTGTGCTCAGCATTGGTTAGGCCACACCTTGAGTCCTGTGTCCAGTTCTGGGCTCCTCAATTTAAGAAGGACATTGAGACACTTGAAGGTGTCCAGAGAAGGGCAACGAGGCTGGGGAGGGGTCTGGAGCACAGCCCTGTGAGGAGAGGCTGAAGGAGCTGGGGTTGCTTAGCCTGGAGAAGAGGAGGCTCAGGGGAGACCTTCTTGCTGTCTACAACTACCTGAAGGGAGGTTGTAGCCAGGTGGGCTTTCGTCTCTTCTCCCAGGCAAGCAGCACCAGAACAAGAAGACACAGTCTCAAGCTGTGCCAGGGGAAGTTTAGGCTGGAGGTGAGAAGAAAGTTCTTCCCAGCAATAGAGATTGGCCACTGGGATGTGCTGCCCAGGGAGATGGTGGAGTCACTGTCCCTGGAGATGTTCAGAAAAGGCTTGGATGTGTCACTTGGAGTTTAGCTGTCAGGAGGTGTTAGGTATTAGGTAATAGGTTGGACTCGATGATCTCTGAGGTCTTTTCGAACCTGGTTGATTCTATGATTCACCTTGTATAGCTGGCCACATTTTTACTCAGGGCTGTGTGGTAGCAGCAGACATAAAGCAGGAGATGTGCCTTTGTTACATGCCAGCAATCTCTCACTTACTTTCTTTTTTCTATCTTCTCTCAGTTTTGTTTTTTTTTTCTTATTTTGAGGAACAGAGCATTGCAAAGACAATTCTCCTTTCCCACCAGCATTTAAAAAGCGCCTCCTAAAAGTCAAAAATGACTGTTATGGATCTAAGCAGGAAAACTGCACAGGTATCAAATCATATCAGTGATGCAGATCTACCCTAACTACCCTTAAGTACCTGCTCATCCATTTTGTCTTGACAGATCTTATTGTAGAATCATTGAAAACAGAGTTGGAAGGAACCTTAAAAGGTCACCTAGAGCATCCTCCTGCCCTAAGGCAAGATCAGCTATGCTGTACAATTTAGATGACCTCGAAGTAACGAAGCAGAAAGGATGATGGCTAAAATGCCAGTGGATTAAGCCCAGTTCTGAATGTATTGATTACAAGGAAAAGAGCATTTGAAATCTGCTCTGACTGTGCAAGAGTCAAAGGAAACAGGTGGTTAACAAGCTGGTTAATCCAGGTGGTTTGCTTCAGGTGATGGAGTCAAGTGTTTCTGACTGTGAGGAATTATTTCCAGGATCTAGTCAGATCCAGACAGATTTCCTGTGGTTGTGCAAGCTCTAAAAGAGATACAGAGGTGTTTGATAGCTACCTGTCAGAGTCAATTTGCAAGAGTCACCATGAAGTTTTGAGTAGCAGTCTCACAGAATAATGAGTCTTTTCTGCCTGAATTTCAGCCTGGGATGGTGCCTGAATTTCTGGAAGTGACAGGACACACAATAAAACCTCAGAGTCAAATCCGGGTCTCTCCTACACAGAGTACAATTCCTCTGTCAGCGTAAGATATCAATGACCTAAAAATGCCTGAGGAGAAGCTTGGCTCTAAATGTTGCCACCTATGCCACTTACCTTCAGTTCTGGGCTGTTATTCAGGAAGGATTCATGGGGTGATTCCCCCCTCACTGAAAAGTCACAAAGATCACAGATCCCAGAGTGCCAGGTTGGAAGGGACCCCAGGGAGCATCTGCTCCAACCTCTGCAGCTAACAGCAGAGCTGAAATGAGCTGGTTCAGCACCCTGCCAAGCTGAGCCTTCCAACTGTCCCATGGGGGGGACTCCACTGCTGCCCTTGGGAGATGATTCCAGTTTCTGACTGTTCTCAAGGGCAAACATTTTCTCCTGCAGTCCCATGGGAATCTCCCCAGCAGTACCTTATCCCCATCCCCCCCCGCTGTGTTTCCCATGGGGCTCCTTGGACACAGGGAGTCTCCATCCTCACAGTCCATGGTGATAAGGTCTGCCCTGAGCCTTCTCTTCTCCAGTCTGAACACATCCAACTCTCAGCCTTTCCTCACACAGCAGGGCTGCCAGGCCCCTGAGCATTCTGGTTGCCCTTCTCTGGACACTTTCCAGCCTGTCCACATCTCTTTTGTACAGCATTGCAAGGTTCTACTTTGTCATCAGTGTTATAAACTTGCCAAGAGAAAACCAGTAGACGTGTGAGAAAAGCAGCCTGAATCATGGCATATTTAGCTACCAGGGTAGACACACCTGGAAACCTCCATCCCTTCTGATTTGGACTGGAAGTGTTCTACCCAAGCACCTTGTAGACAGCTGGTTAAAGCTCCACCCAGATCAACCATGATAGTTCTGCTCTTCTATGGAACATGGGAAATTCCATGGAAGTACACTGGTCAAAGGATTACTAAAGTTTATCTTCTGCTGTTTATAGAACAATTGTCTGTACCATCTATTCAGGTACCAGTGACTACTTAGAGCCTTTTTTGACCACTTCTGCTTAGCAGAAGGGATTAGATTTTCACAAGAGATTGAAGTGAGATGGTTGTTGGTCTCTTCTCCCAAGTAACAATTGACAGGGTGAGAGGAAATGGTGTCAAGCTGCACCAGGGGAGGTTTAGGTTGGACATTAGAAGGAACTCCTTCTCTGAAGGGGTTATCATAGTATCATAGTAGCAGTCAGGGTTGGAAGGGACCACAGGGATCATCTAGTTCCAACCCCCCTGCCATGGGCAGGGACACCTCACACTAGATCAGGCTGGCCACAGCCTCATCCAGCCTGGGCTTAAACACCTCCAGGGACAGGGCCTCAACCACCTCCCTGGACAGCCCATTCCAGGGCTTCACCACTCTCATGGGGAAGAACTTCCTCCTCACCTCCAGCCTGAATCTCCCCACCTCCAGCTTCATTCCATTCCCCCTAGTCCTATCACTACCTGAGATCCTGAGAAGTCCCTCCCCAGCCCTCCTGTAGGCCCCCTTCAGATACTGGAAGGCCACAATTAGGTCACCTCTGAGCCTTCTCTTCTCCAGACTGAACCTCAAAGACTGGCACAGGCTGCCCAGGGAGGTGGTCGAATCCCCATCCCTGGAGGTGTTTCAAAGAGGCAGAGACGTGGTGCTGAGGGCCATGGGTTAGCAGCAGCCTTGGCAGAGTTAGAGAACGGTTGGACTGGATGAGAAGGGTCAGAGAGTGGCAATCAACATTGTGACACATCATTTATTTCTATTTTTTATCTGAATACAAGAAAAGACTCAAAGCTCACCAGGTTATTTGAACTCCACTCAGTCTATTACTGACACTCTTCTATTTCTCCTCCACTCTCTGATGGGTCAGACTTAAGGATTATTATTTTTATTATTATTCAGAAGCTCAATGAAAGAAGTTGTTTGGGTTTGTTTGGGGTTTTTTTTTTTTCTTCCTTCTATAAGCTAATATTGGGGTTGAGGGCCAAGCAATCTAATGATGCAGCATTACTTGCATTATTCCTGAAGCTATTTGATTTTGACAAGCCCACATTTGGTAATTAACATGAGAATGCCCCCTTGGGCCGTTCTCCTGTTAGCTAAAATATCTTATAAATTACAGCAATAAAAGGAAAAAGTGAACACACTGCCTGTCAATGCTTCAACTTCCCTGGCAAGAAGAGGAGACAATGCCACGGTCTGGAAACAGGCAGACGCCAAATGGATGCATAAATTACACTGTCTGTGCCCATCTGAACAGGTCACCTGTCTGTCAGGGGGAAAACACCCCCAGAACAGTGTGGAGAGGAAGAAAAGCACGCTGCTAGTTGCAGCGTGGATGTGGAACGTGAGGCTTTCACAGGTGTGGTGGGTTGAAATTTCTGCCCCCCAGCATTAACTTTGCCAGCCCATCTCAGCTGGAAGCAAATGGAAGCTGTGTTTATAGGCAAAAGTACAATCTACAGCAGAATGTAACTACCCTTCAGGTAGTTGTAGAGAGCAATCAGGGGAGACCTCATTGCTCTCTACAACCCCCTGAAGGGTGGTTGTAGTCAGGAAGGGGTTGGTCTCTTCTCCCAAGCAACCAGCACCGGAACAAGAGGACACAGTCTCAAGCTGCGCCAGGGGAAGTGTAGGCTGGAGGTGAGGAGAAAGTCCTTCACTGAGAGAGCTGTTAGCCATTGGAATGTGCTGCCCAGGGAGGTGGTGAGGTCACCATCCCTGGAGGTGTTCAAGAGGCGACTGGATGTGGCACTTGGTGCCATGGTTTAGTCATGAGGTCTGTGGTGACAGGTTGGACTTGGTGATCTTTGAGATCTCTTCTAACCTTGGTGATACTGTGATAGTGTGAAGATGTACCAAATATCCAGGATTTACAATATTTACAGATATTTACAATTAGCAAACAGCATAAGAACTCCCCTGGTCAAAAGACTAGGGAAAGCTACTAGCTTGTCCTTTTTCTGCCCCCCATTACTCCCCTGTCCAAAAGAGAGAGGAAGGAGCAGAGGAAGTTGCTCTTAGACTTAACCAAAACAGGGCAGCCAAGGTGGAACAGAAGCAAGTTAGTATCTCTCCAGAGCAAAGAGGCAAGAAGAGAAGTGAGAATTGTTTTGGTACAACCAACCTTATGGTAGATATCTCTCCAATGGAATTGTTTAGATTTACCTTTATTTTCCTTTTCATACCCAATAGTGATTTTATATTTTACTACTTTTCTGCTCAAGATCTGTGAAAAATTCTAAAGGTATCACCTAAAACTGCAACAGCTTACAGAGGGACTTCTACTGCCTACTCTGATCAAAAGATGATGATAAAAGCAGAATGAGAGCAGCAGGATGAAGGAGGGGATTCTGCCCCTCTGCTCTGTTCTGCTGAGACTCCATCCGCAGCACTGCCTCCAGTTCTGGCACCCCCAAAACAAAAAGGACCTGGAACTTTTGAAAGGGGTCCAGAGGAGGCCAGGAAGATAATCAGAGGGCTGGAGAACCTCCCCTATGGAGATAGGCTGAACAGCCCCAACTCTGTTTAGAAGGGCTTGTGGTGATAGGATGAGGGGCACTGGTTTGAAAGTGGAGAAGCCAGACTGGATATCAGGAGGAAGTTCTGCCCAATGAGTGTACTGAAACACTGGTTGCCCGGGGATGTGGTTGAGGCCAAACTTGATGGGGACCTGAGCAATGTGATCCCTGCTCACTGCAGGGGAGTTGGTCAAGAGGATCTTTGAGATTCCCTTCCCCCCCAGTGTATTCTGTGACTGTATTCTGTGGACTGCCAGCCCACTACCAGATAGGACAAATGGTATTTTTTCCCTTTAGCAATGGTTACCAGCGTAGAGTGTGTCAGATGCCAGGATTCACCTCTTGACCTGTTCTGTTAGAGGTTGTGTTCATGGGGCCTGCCTAAACTTGATGCCACTGGAAGTCATGTTCCAAACAGCCCCTCATGGAACACCCTCTGTCTCCCATCAGTTTTGCCAGTGCATGCCTGTGTGCTTTGAACTGGGAGAAGGGCAGCCCAGCAGCTCAGCTTACAAGGCAGCTCTGCTATCCTGTCATCTGCGGTGTAACATCCTCCTGCAGCAAACAAAAATCCACCACTAACATCAAATGGATTCAAATCTGGGTGCGAATAGAAACCACAGGCAGATGCCAGTGCAGCAGGCTGGGTGCCCTTACACAACCTGCTCACAATAATGGAAGCTGACATGAAAGCAAGTGCCTTTTATAATCCTTCCTGGCAGGTACAATATTTTCCTTTATTTATGAATGCAGGTGCTGGTGGAAAAGGAGAAATGAGTGGTAATAAAAAGGTAAAAAAATAAAGGAGGAGAAATGATAGGATGAAGGCTGATGGCTTCAGACTGGAAGGAGCTGGTTATAGATTAGACATGAGGAAGCAATTCTTCCCCAGGAGGGTGGTGAGGCACTGGAACAAGTTGCCCAGAGATGCTGTGGAGGATTCACGCTTGTAAGTGTTGAAAGCCAGGCTGGATGAGGCCTTGAGCCTTGGGCTAGTGGGAGGTGTCCCTGCCCATGGCAGGGGGGTTGGAACCAGATGATCTTTAAGGCCTGTTCCAACCCAAACCATTCTATGGTTCCATGATTCTCTAAGCATCCTCACCTGCTAAGGAACACAGAATCACAGAACCACAGAATCACCAAGGTTGGAAGAGACCTCAAAGGTCATCCAGCCTGTCCAACCTGTCCACCACAGACTTCATGACTAAACCATGGCACCAAGTGCCATGTCAAATCCCCTCTTGAACACCTCCAGGGATGGTGACTCCACCACCTCCCTGGGCAGCACATCCCAATGGCTAACAACTCTCTCAAGTGAAGAACTTTCTCCTCAGCTCCAGCCTAAACATCCCCTGGCACAGCTTGAGACTGTGTCCCCTTGTTCTGGTGCTGGTTGCCTGGGAGAAGAGACCAACCCCCTCCTGGCTACAACCTCCCTTTAGGTAGATGTAGACAGCAAGAAGGTCTCCCCTGAGCCTCCTCTTCTCCAGGCTAACCACCCCCAGCTCCCTCAGCCTCTCCTTGTAGGGCTTGTGCTCGAGGCCTCTCACAAACCACTTCTTCCAGGCCTGCAAGCTGAAACGAAACAGTGAGTGAAGTTTTCAGCACCATGTTCACAATGATTTTTAAGGTCTTTTCCAACCCAAACCATTCCATGATTCTGGGATTCCTTGTATGAGTGAAGGCTTTTTTTCTTAGAAACAAGTACCTAAAAAGATACTTTTATGTTTTGGTTTGGTTCTGGTTGGTTTGGTTTTGTTTTGTGGGTTTTGTTTGTTGGTTGGTTTTTTGGTTTGTTTTGTGGGTTTGTTTTGTTTGGGGTGGTTTTTTTTGTTTCTCTTCTGATTCCAAACTCTCAGTTGAGAGAAGTGTGGGCTTACATTGTGCCAGGGGAGGTTTAGGTTAGATATTAGGAAAAACTTCTTTGCTGCAAGAGTGGTCAGAGATGGGAACAGGCTGCCCAGGGAGGTGGTGGAGTCCCCATCCCCGGAGGTGCTCAAGAAGCTGTAGATGTGGTGCTTCAGGATGCAGTTTGGTGGTCATGGTAGCTGGGTTATGGTTGGATTTGATGATCTTAAGGTTGTCTTTTCCACATGATTCTACCTCTCTACCTTATACAGTGCTGCTTCAGTCTCTGGCTGGGGTTGTGAGGCTGGACCCATGGAGGACGAACAGAACAGACAAAATGACAAGGAACCTGCAGGGCCACTTAAAGAGTTTACTTCTTTCTAATAGCAAACATTAATTAAAAGCACCACACATCCCCAAATAATCTCTAGGACAACTTACTGCCTAGGCTGCTTTGATCAAAGATTTGCCACTTTCACTAATACAAAGTACCTGGTTTCTGCAAGAGCAATAGTTTTGGAGTTCGATCCTTGAGGGCCCTTTTTATTCTGCTGTTAAAAGTCCTTGCAAAATCAATGCCTATAAATCTTGGACTTATTGATAAAAATTCTGGGGCATGCAATTGAATGTAGATCAAAAAAATGCTCGTGTTTAATCCATAGCAGACATCATTTGCTACTATTGCTGAATTTTAAAAGGGTGGAATCCAAAGCAATGTCATGTTCCCAGCTCAGTGCCATGGCCTGGTGACACCTGAGCTCCAGCTTTACTGCATCCTCCCTGTGACAGCTGAGACTGGTGAGAGGCCTGGAGCACAAGCCCTACAAGGAGAGGCTGAGGGAGCTGGGATTGTTTAGCCTGGAGAAGAGGAGGCTCAGGGGACACCTTATTGCTGTCTACAACTCCCTGAAGGGAGGTTGTAGCCAGGTGGGGGTTGGTCTCTTCTCCCAGGCAAGCAGCACCAGAACAAGAGGACACAGTCTCAAGCTGTGCCAGGGGAAGTTCAGGCACAAGGTGAGGAGGAAGTTCTTCACTGAGAGAGTTGTTAGCCATTGGAATGTGCTGCCCAGGGAGGTGGTGGCATCCCTGGAGGTGTTCAAGAGGGGATTGGATGTGGCACTTGGTGCCATAGTTTAGTCATGAGGTCTGTGGTGACAGGTTGGACTCAATGATCTTTGAGGTCTCTTCCAACCTTGATTCTGTGACACCACACAGGCAATGGACACAAACTGGAACACCTAAACATAAATGAAACAGTCTTCTCTCTGAAGATGGCATAACACTGAAGCAGGCTGCCCAGAGAGGTGGTGGAGTTTGTGTCTCTGCAGGCATTCCAAACCCATCTGGATGTGTTGCTGTGTGATTCACTCTGGGTCACCCTGCTCTAGGAGGGAGTTGGACTTGATGCATCCAGTTCTGGAGCCTCTATTACAAGAAGGACTTGGAGATGCTGGAAGATGTCCAGAGAAGGGCCAGGAGGATGAGCAGAGGGCTGGAGCTGCTCTGCTATGGAGACAGACTGAGAGAGTTGGGGCTGTTCAGTCTGGAGAAGAGAAGGCTCCCAGGAGACCTTCTTATCGCCTTCCAGCATCTGAAGGGGACTCCAAGAAGGCTGGGGAGGGACTTTTGAGGGTGTCAGGGAGTGATAGGACTGGGGGGGGATGAAGCAAAACTAGAAATGGGGAGACTGAGATTGGATGTGAGGAAGAAGTTGTTCCCCATGAGGGTGGTGAGAGACTGGCACAGGTTGCCCAGGGAGGTGATGGAAGCCTCCTGCCTGGAGGTGTTTGCAGCCAGGCTGGATGTGGCTGTGAGCAACCTGCTGTAGTGTGAGGTGTCCCTGCCCATGGCAGGATGGGTGGAGCTGGCTGATCCTTGAGGTCCCTTCCAACCCTAACAATTCTATGATCCCAACCCTGATCATGCTGGGATTTTGTGTGATTCTGCTGCAATTCCTCCTCTAAAGCCACCAGCTTACAAAGAGTAGGACCATGCAGCAAGCTGAGTGGTCCCAAGGACATGATGTGCTTCTCCCTGTTGGGCTGCAAAGTTATCACCTGCAGCCTGCTAAAACTTACAAATGACCATTTCACCTTTGCTTTCCCTACAGCAGGCAAAAACTGAAGGTATGATTCTCCTCTGGATAAGTTTTCCAATGCCTTGATGCTGCTGTCACCAGGTCAGAGGTAATGAGGGCTGCAGAGCTTACAGTGCCATAGCTCGGCTGGATCAATGGCCTATAATTACCTACAAACAAGTCAGACACCAATCAATGGTTTGTTATTTCCTGTACAAGTTGCACAGGGAAACTTTCCTAGGTCAGGGAAAATCACAGTGGAGGCAAGGGCTGCACCTGCTTGCAGTGCCTGTCTTGCCAAAACACCTCAGGAGTCACCTTGACTATCCTCTCATATGGTTAGAGGCCACAGGGACAATCTGGGAGCCTCAGCTGAGCCTGGTTTCCCTGGCCCAGCATCAGGTCTGAAGGGACCTCTGCCATTAGAAGTTGGAAAACCTACAGGATGCTAACAAATGAGAAAGGACTCCAACCCCAGAAGGTGAAATTCCAAAGCCGGGCACATCATGGCACCACAGCACAGCCGAGCTCTGGAGTTTTATTTCTCACAGTTACCATGGCAGTAGCAACTGCAGCATGAGCCAAATCCATTCCAATGGATTCATTTGTTTTTGTGGGATGTCAAAGGTGCCAGATTGATAGCCCTGGCGAGCGAGGTTTTCAATTTCTCTGCACACCAGGCAGGGCACAGGCAGCAGCAGCGCTAGCCTCCTGCCCGTGGTGCCCATCCAAACCTCCTCAGCCCTCACAGGGACCACCCAGGAGTGGTCCAGAGCCATCTCCGCAGTACCTGCAGCTATTTCTGTGCAGCCGGCCCCTGTCCTCTTGGCTGTGCTACAGCCAGGGAAAGCACCACCCACGGCAGCTGTGGTTTTGTGGGGAACATTTGTCTGCTGAAAACTGGAATGGGAATGTCAACCCATTTGTGCACAAGTCATCAAGTGCTAAGGAGATCTTAACAGCTGTGCTCATGCTAGCAAGGTGGGGTGACCTGGCAGTGGCAACCTTAATGTTCCCATTCCTCATTATTACCCTTGTTCAGTGCATCCAATGCACCTACCTAAGCATAACGACACCAGACAGGCAGCCTTGGACACAGTTCCACCAGTTCCATAGAGTCACAGAATTGTTTCAGTTGGACAGGACCTCTAAGATTATCCAGTCCGCCCAACAACACCATGGCCCAAAGTGCCATGGCCACATGGTTCTTGAACACTTCTGGGGATGGGGACTCCACCACCTCCCTGGGCACCCTCTGCCAATCCCTGACCACTCTTGCAGCAAGGAAATTTTCCCTCATCTCCAACCTAACCTTCCCCTGGCACAATTCCAGGCCATTCCTTCTCCTTCTATCACCTGAGACTACGGAGAAGAGCCCAACCCCTGCCTCACTGCAACCTACTTTCAGGGAGCTGTAGAGAACAATGAGGTCTCCCTCAGCCTCCTCTTCTCCACCCTAAACACTCTCAGCTGCTCCTCCCCAGCCCTGTTATCCAGACCCTTCATCAGCTTTGTTGCCCTTTTCTGGACCTGCTCCAGCACCTCAATTTTTTTCTTGCAGTGAGGGGCCCAAAAGTGACTTCAGCCCTCAAGATGTGGCCTCACAAGTGCTGAGTACAGGGGCATGATAGAATAGAATAGAATAGAATAGAATAGAATAGAATAGAATAGAATAGAATAGAATAGAATAGAATAGAATAGAATAGAATAGAATAGAATTAACCAGGTTGGAAAAGACCTTCAAGTCCAACCTATCACCCAACACCATCTAAGCAACTAAACCATGGCACCAAGTACCTCATCCAGGCTCTTCCTAAACACCTCCAGTGATGGTGACTCCCTGCAACACCCATACTTTCCTCCAACACTCCAGTAATGCTCTTTACCCTTCCAGTTATGTTCTTTACCTTTCCAGTTGTGCTCTTTAACCATCCAGTTATGCTCTTCACCTTTCCAGTAATGCTCTTTACCCTTCCAGTTATGCTCTTTACCTTTCCAGTAATGCTCTTTACCTTTCCAGTTATGCTCTTTACCCTTCCAGTTATGCTGTTTACCTTTCCTGCACGCTCACATGGCAGATCCCTTAGTTTTGGTGATCCTCTGATGTTCAGAATTCCAAGTGATTAGCTGGGAACAGCTCCTCTCTACGGAGCCATCATCATAATTTTAAGCAAGCCTCCCCCCCAGCCCCCCACCCCCCCAAAAAAAAGGAAGAAAAAAGCAAAGCAAGGAAAAGGGTTGGAGAATGCCACTTGATCAAACAGGCACATAACTAAGCTGACATAAACATGCCTCCATTTCCTGTAATACTTTTTTGAGAGTAGAGGAGCAGAGCAGGAGTCCTGCTGGATTTCCCTTAGCAACCTGACAGGAGCCCACAAGGTCAGCTAGCAGGAAGCGTAGAAAATTATACAGTGGGGAATTATCAGCTAAATTATTTCACTATACTCAGGATTTTTACTGTTCCTCTCAAGACGGTGGCCTCTTGCTACTTGCAACAGGAGCAAGAATAAAAGGACAGAAATGACAAAAGAAGATCTCAAACCAAAAAAGAGAAGTAATAAAATGATGCATGTTTCATGTGCCTCCTGAAGGTGGTGGCTTTAATGCCCAGCTCCTTTTTTGTTGTTGGTTTTAGATCAAAGGCCTGAGCCGTGGCTGTGGCTGCCCTGAACAAAAGGAGCTGCACATAGCCATGCAGGTGCATGAAGGTGACTCAAAATTCACCTTTCCCTCTTCCAGATCTGCTGCTGCTGCCTCTAGCCAAGCCCACGCCAAGCTACAGCAGCCTGTGGTCTGCTCAAAGCCCAGGCAGCTGAGAGTGAGCCTGGGAAGCAAGGCTGTGAAACCTGTGCCAGGATGGAAGGGGGGTGCTGCAGAGTCTCCCAGCTGAGGCTCCATCACCTGAGGTCCAACCTTAATGATTCTGTGACCTACAGCAGGTGAAGGCACAGGCTCCCGAGCCAGCTCTGCACACATTAAGAGCTGCTCATGGGGGTTGTGAGGGGGGGAGGTGGAGGCTTTTCCCTGCCACCAGCGCTCTGCTCCCTGTGTTGGATACATCCTGCTGCGGAGGGAGGAGGAAGAGAAACCTGGAAGGTGAGATGCAGTGTGGCTGGTTGCACAGGCCTGCAAGCATGATTTAGCAATTAACAGGTAATGAAAAAAAAAAATATTCCCTGCAATTAAAGCCCTGATTTTGCTCAAACAGGAAGCAGCACCATGCCACCCTGTACTCCTGAGAGAGACAGGCAGCTCCTGTCACTAATGTGGAACACAGCTCATCTGAACAGATTCGGCGCAGGCCCCTCGAGAGATGCCACGGTGATGAAGGAAGAGACAGTAGGGACCCCCCCCCGCCCTCCCCACAGGGCCTGGCTGATTACAGAGCTGCCAGAAAGGTGGAGGGAAAGTGTGCTCCCTGTTTCACAGAACCATAGAATGCTCTCTGGTTTATACAATCACAGCATCGTTTTGGTTGGACCTTTAGGATCGTCAAGTCACACAGTATCACAGTATCAGAGTATCACTAAGGTTGGAAGAGACCTTGAGGATCATCAAGTCCACCCTGTCTCCACAGACCTCATGACTAGACCATGGCACCAAGTGCCACATCCAGTCTCCTCTTGAACACCTCCAGGGATGGTGACTCCAACACTTCCCTGGGCAGCCCATTCCAGTGACGAACGACCCAGTCCAACCTCAGCCTCTGCCATGCCTGAGGTTTAAACCATGTCCCCCAGCACAATTTCATGGCAGAACTGTTGGAGACAAAGGCAATTTCAGACTCTAAAACACCATTTCTGCCAGATTATTCTTTAATTTAGAATCATATAATTGTCAGGGTTGGAAGGGACCTCAAGGATCATCCAGTTCCAACCCCTCTGCTGTGGGCAGGGACACCTCACACTACAGCAGGTTGCTCACAGAGCCACATCCAGCCTGGCCTTCAAAACTTCCAGGGAAGGGGCTTCCACCACCTCCCTGGGCAACCTGTGCCAGTGTCTCACCAAAATGTCTCTATCAAAATGTTGCCTATATACCAGGAGGGAGTTGGTCTCTTCTCTCAAGCAACCAGCACCAGAACAAGAGGACACAGTCTCAAGCTGTGCCAGGGGAAGTTTAGGCTGGAGGTGAGGAGAAAGTTCTTCACTGAGGGAGTTGTTAGCCATTGGAATGTGCTGCCCAGGGAGGTGGTGGAGTCCCCATCCCTGGAGGTGTTCAAGAGGGGACTGGACGTGGCACTTGGTGCCATGGTTTACTCATGAGGACTGTGGTGGACAGGTTGGACTCGATGATCTTTGAGGTCTCTTCCAACCTTGGTGATTCTGTGACTCTGTGTGATTCTATTTTAATTTATTTTTCCTTAGGATTGGATTTTTTAATTTATTTATCTATTAAAACCCTTCACAATTTCAACACAAATAAGGTGGGGATATATATTTGCTGCACAGAGCACAGCTGGACTTGATGATCTTTGAGGTCTCTTCCAACCCAAACGATTCTATGATCCTCTCTGTGATTCTGTGATTCTTTATCAATGTGTACATGCACACAGATCTGTGTGGGTATAAATACAGAAGTAGTTAAAACTGCTCTCTACAGAGTGAATCTCTCTCTCCACATTCCCTATTCAAAGCGTGCAGGGCTCTAATAGATTTCACAGGATACAATGCATTAGTTACTCAGGCAAAGAAGTCAGAGCAAATTAAGGGAGATGTTTTTCTTTCCTGCTGCTTGAAAACCAAAAAAAAAAAAAACCCACCCCAACAAACAACCATCACAGAGCAAGGAGAAAAGAACAATAACAACAGAAAGAGGGAGAAAAGGAACAGCAATCAGGATTTGGAAAAGAAATTGGTATGGGTGCTAGGATATTTTCCCCTTCCAGATCAAAGCAGGCTTGACAGCTCTGGGCAGCCTGATCTAGTTGAGGATGTCCCTGCTGACTGCAGGGGGTGGGGGTTGGTAGATGACCTTTGGAGGTCTCTTCCAAGCCAGGTCATTCTATGATTTTATGACCCTTACTGGTAACTTTACTTGGAACACAGCCTTACAGGCAAGAGTTGGGGATCTGAGCTGCTGTGTCCCTCTTGCAGTCAAGTCAGTAGGTTGAAAATGACCTCTGTTAAGCTTCTGTATCATAGATCACAGAATGATCTGGGTTGGAAGGGACCTTAAAGATCATCCAGTTCCAACCCCCCTACCATGGGCAGGGACACCTTCCACCAGCCCAGCTTGCTCAAGGCCTCATCCAACCTGGCCTTGAACACCTCCAAGGAGGGGACATCCACAGTCTCCTTGGGCAGCCTTTGCCAGTGTCTCACCACCTTCACTAGAAAGAACTTCCTAATCTCCATTTTAAATCTCCCCTCCTCCAACGCAAAGCCACTGCCCCTCAGCCTGTCATTACAAGACCTTGTAAAATGTCCCTTTGCAGCTCTCCTTTAGCCCCTTCAGGTACTGGAAGGCTGCTTTAAGGTCTCCCCACAGCTTTCTCTTTTCCAGGCTGAACAGCCCCAACTCTCTCAGCCTGTCCCGACAGGGGAGGTTCTCCAGCCCTCTGATCATCTTTGTGGCCTCCTCTGGACCCTCTCCAGCAGTTCCAGGTCTTATGATGTAATTTCCTTCTGTAATGCATGTTCTGCATGCTGCTGTTTGCAGACAACATTTATCTCTGTGCCTTTGACTAAGCATTCACTTCTTGCACATCTCTGTCCTGGTAGCAGGATGTGTGTGCAGCTCTGTTATCATACTGATGAGCAAAGTTACTGATGGAATACTGCAAATACCATTCCACTGGTAACAGGCACCCACAAACTGCTGACCTCAGGAAAAAGCCACACAAGCTGTGTTATTTAACATATTCATTAAAGCATCCCCAACATGTTCCCAAATTCACTGGAAATCATCACTTTTTCCAAGGAGAAAAGGCAGGTTGAGCTTGAGAAAGGTAAGTAAGCACAAAGAAGCTGAGAGACTCCTGATGGTATCTTAGCAAGCCATGCATGCTGAGATTGCTGCATCACACAGCAGAAGTGCCTGCCAGACAGCATGGCTGTGGCTGATCAAAGACACAACATGCACTGTCCTGATATGCTGCATCCACAAGCCCACTGAAGCTGTTGAGGCAGTTTCTTACCCATGTGGAGTCACAATCCCAGCTCAAAACAGACACAGAAGTACAAGAAATGGACCCTGATGTTGCCAAGCACTCATTTCCTTCTTTGGAGACTTTCAAGACCCATCTGGAGGCATTCCTCTGTGACCTGTGCTGGATTCTATGGTCCCTAAGTGATACTGCTTTGGCAGGGGTGTTGGATTTGGTGATCTGTGGAGGTCCCTTCCAACTCTACCATTCTGTGATTGCAGACAAACAAATTTTACCCTAGCCTTGTTCATGTGGTTGGATTGCAGAGGGGCTCCCAGCTCTGCAATGCTTTCATTAGGCAGTGTCTGCTGGTTTTGGCTTTACTGAGTAGCAGGGCAGGTATGCACAGAGGCCAAGAGGGAAGGAGATGTTTTAAGGCTCTATCCTAATGCAAAGAGCAGCCCCAACTTCAGTATCAGTAGCAGAAAGGTTTCCCACTTCAAACAGTCATGCTGCAGGCTGAAAGAGTTGCACAGAGAAACTCCTCTGTTTGTACCATGCAGCTCTGAAAAAGGACTTCAAGAATATGGACCTTGGTGGGGCTGTTGGGGGAAGAGAAGAAGTGAAATGCTCTTGGCTTTCATGGCAGGAAGAAGTAGAGCGGGGCATATAGAGAGGAGAGGCTTGGGAATATAGTGCTAAAGGAGGAGACAGACTGGAGGCAAAGATTACATAGAATCACAGAACTGTTAGGGTTGGAAGGCACCTCAAAGATCATTCAGTTGCAACCCCCCTGCCGTGGCCAGGGACACCTCACACAACATCAGGTTGCTCAGAGCCACATCCAGCCAGGCCTTAAAAACCTTCAGGGATGAGGCTTCCACCACCTCCCTGGGCAACCTGGGATCAGTTGTAGATGGTTTCGTCTTACTTTTACACTGCAAAATGAAGATGAGTGTGGGGGGAGTCGCTGACGTGAGATCTTCCCCAGGAAACTGAGAAGGACAGGTATGAAACTCGTGACGGGAGAACAAATTCTGTGAAACTGGTTCCCACTCTCAGTTGCTTTGTGGCTAATGGTCTCTGTTCAGGCTCCCTTTTCACTTCTTTCCCCACTCTCCTGGTCCTGCCTTGCCTTCTGTTACACCTACACCCAGCTTCATTTCCTCCTAAGACCCTTGGCTGCGTGCCTGAAATTTCTTCTCCATTGGCTTGGCTCACAAAGGTGGCATTGAGAAACGGCCTCACACGAGCTAGCTAGAAGAAGACTTCAAACCCAGTGTCTAAACTCACCAAACTGTGATTCAGTGTTTGCAGCAGAAGATCCAGTGCCTGTTACTCAGAAGGAGGACTCTCTAGTACATTCCTCCTCAGAAGCCAGCCCTACCTTCACTCCCAGACCCCTCTGTCCAACACGTTTCTTGAAATTACGCAAATCCCCCGGCTCCCCAGCGCAGCTTTTAAGAAGGGTCACTCTCTGCTTACTAATCAGGCATGTGAATGGCTTCCCTTTAAGAAAGAAACTTTGAAAAACACATGAAAATCTACTGAATATCAATCATTATGGAGGTCCCTTTAAACTCTGTCGTAATACTCAAGAGAAGGCTTCCAGCTGAATTAAAATCTGCAGCTCCAAATGTGCAGCCTTCCTTTGCCTGCCCTGGCACTCACTCCTCTCTTTTCTTTTTGTTTGGGGTTGAGAAGTTTTTATTTTACTTTTTTTCTCTCCCCTCCCCCCCTGAGATTCTTTATTTTGGACATCCCTCTAAAATGGTCCCAACGTTTACCCTGCTTTTGTGAAGAAATAGTTCTAGCTGGTTGTTGGATTTGGTCCCAATATCCTCCAGATAGAGACTACAGGGGGGAAAAAAAGAAATGAAAAGTCACAGACTTTGCCATATATTAGAATAATTGAATCACAGAAGTGTCAGGGTTGGAAGGAATGGCAAGAATCATCCAATTCCAACCCCCCTGCCATGGGCAGGGACACCTCACACTACAGCAGGTTGCTCACAGCCACATCCAGCCTGGCTGCAAACACCTCCAGGGGTGAGGCTTCCACCACCTCCCTGGGCAACCTGTGCCAGTCTCTCACCACCCTCATGGGGAAGAACTTCTTCCTAACCTCCAATCTGAATCTACCCATTTCCAGTTTTGCTCCATCCCCACCAGTCCTATCACTCCCTGACACCCTAAGAAGTCCCAGCTGTCTTGTAGCCCCCTTCAGATGCTGGAAGGCCACAATTATGTCACCTTGGAGCCTTCTCTTCTCCAGGCTGAACAACTCCATCTCCCTCAGTCTGTCTTCACAGGAGAGGTGCTCCAGCCCTCTGCTCATCCTCCTGGCCCAGGGCTGGAGCTGCTCTGCTGTGGAAACACACTGAGGGAGATGGGGTTGTGCAATCTGGAGAGGAGAAGACTCTCAGGTGACCTAATTGTGTCTGAAGGGGGCTACAAGAAAGCTGGGGAGGGACTTTTGAGGGTGTCAGGGAGTGATAGGACTGGGGGGAGTGGAGCAAAACTAGAAGTGGGTAGATTCAGATTGGATGTTAGGAAGAAGTTGTTCCCCATGAGGGTGGTGAGAGACTGGCACAGGTTGCCCAGGGAGGTGGTGGAAGCCTCATCCCTGGAGGTTTTTGCAGCCAGGCTGGATGTGGCTGTGAGCAACCTAATTAGTGTGAGTGTGAGGGGTTGGAACTAGACGATCCTTGAGGTCCCTTCCAACCCTAACAATTCTGTGATTCTATCACCCACCACTGCTAGGAGCACAACTCTGGGCAGGGGAGAACTCTAAGAAGTCTCTGCTATGAGGAAAGGTTAACTCTTGCTGTGTCCTTCCTTCACAGCTATTTTGTTACCCACCTCTTTCCAGCACAGCCAAGTACTACAAGGTCTTCTGCGGTGCCCGGAGCCAGATGCAGCCTGCTGGCCAGCCCTGCCAAACGTATGTGGCCATTTGCAATGGTTTGCAGGCTGGCTCAGTGGCCATACGGTGGTTTGGATGCTATCTCCCTGGGATTTATCTTCCACCTTCAAAAACAACCAACCACATGAAAGGCTGCCAAATGCCCCAAATGTCGAAAACCTTTACGCCACCACCACCAACCAAAAAACTGCCCTGGGTAGGAGGTGTTGAGCCATTGATTGATTCTTGGCTATACGTCTAAAGAACTCTGAAAGGAAAGGATATTAAAGCCCTCAGTTCGGATCATCACAATTTGAAAAAACAAAGCTAATCCAGAGCTGTATTATAATTTTTATAGGTACAATTTGTACCTATCTTTCAGTAGATGAGAGAGGTGGCACAGGAGAAACGGATCATTAAACAGTAGTGTGAAGCCAGGGAAATTAACCAGCTGCTGTGAAAGCCACCTCGCTCCGTCTCCGAGCGTGCGACAGACACGGCGAGAGGGAGGGAGGGAGGGAAGGAGAGAGGTGCCAATTGTACCTACAATGCAATAATTAAAAAAACTCTGCCTACTGTCTCACCAGAATGCCTTGCACAGGTTAGATCAAAGAGATGCTGCTGCTGCACACAAAGAGCCTTCTCTCCGCGGAACCGCTCGCAGCGAGAATGTTCCAGCCCGCTCAAAGCTCCAACGCATAGCTGAGGGTAGCCTATGGAGTACCCCTCTGTGGGGTTCCCTCCCCTGTCCCCTGAGAAAACTGCCTCTGAAAGAGCTCTGCAGCAGTGGAAAGATGTGGTGGGTTGAAATTTCCACCCCTCCCCCCCCAATATTAACTTTGCCAGACCAGCTCAATGGAAGCAAATGGAAGCTGCATTTCCAAGCAGAACTACAATCTCCAATGGAATGCGACGAATGTGTACAAAATACCCAGGATTTGCAACATTTACAGGCATTTACAATTAACAAACAGCACAAGGACCCCCCTTGGTCAAAAACCAGGGGAAGCTACTAGCTTCTCCCTCTCTGCCCCTCCCTAACCCCCCTGCACAAAAGAAGGCAGAAAGGAGCAGAGAGGACTGCTAATACTACAAGCAGCCAAGGTCAGGCAGAAGCAAGTCAGTTATCTCTCCAGAGCCAAGAAGCAAGAAGAGGAGAGAAGATTGGTTTGCTACAACCAATCTTATGGTAGATACCTCT
The DNA here is from genome assembly GCF_014839835.1 of Dryobates pubescens. Lineage (NCBI taxonomy): Eukaryota > Metazoa > Chordata > Aves > Piciformes > Picidae > Dryobates > Dryobates pubescens. The sequence goes on along the minus strand of NC_071614.1, from coordinate 11,701,383 downwards.
CCACTGTGATTGTTTAGAACTATCTTTATTTTCCTTTTTACACCACCCAATAGTGACTGATTTACATTTTACTACTTTTCTGCTCAAGATCTGTGAAAAAATTTCAAAGGCATAGCCTAAAACTCCCACAAAAGGCCAGGGTGGTATCTGCTCCACAAGCACCGCTCCAAGCCTGTGGAACTGGTTGCTAACAGCTCACCCTGGCTTACACAGGCGGTGGTTACGCGCTGGCGCTCAGTGCACCTCCAGGCATGTTGGGTTACTCTCACTTAACCCTAGGAGGCACAATTCATCTTCCATGTGCCCCACTAAGGAGACTTCCTTTTGTACTGAGTCACATGAAAGGGCTATTTCCATCACTTGATTCCAGGTCTAACAATAAAAGATGGTGAGAAACACTTTGAAGAAATAACATCTGGAGAACAGGGCTGCAGAGGGGCAGCTGAGGGAACTGGGGCTGCTTAGTCTGGAGAAGAGGAGGCTGAGGGGAGACCTCATTGCTCTCTACAGCTCCCTGAAAGGAGGTTGGAGTGAGGTGGGGGTTGGTCTCTTCTTCCAAGTAACAAGTGATAGAGTAAGAGGAAATAGCTTCATGCTGCACCAGGGAAGGTTTAGGTTGGACATGGTAAGAAACCTCTTCCCTGAAAGGGTTGTCAAAGACTGGAACAGGCTGCTCAGGGAGGTGGTTGATCCCCTGTATCTGGGGGCTTTTAAAAGAGGCAGAGATGTGGTGCTGAGGGCCATGGTTTAGCACCAGCCTTGGGCAGAGCTAGAGAAGGGCTGGACCGGATGATCTGAAAGAGCTTTTCCACCCAAGATGACTCTGTGGCTCTCTGATTCTACATGCATCCTCCGATTATTGTGCTGAAGAGAAAGAGATAAAACAGGAACAAAGTAACAAATTATATTGTCAGAAAAAAATGTGAACTTTTTGATTGGGGATGACATTTATTTTAAGTGTGCAGTGACGGCAGGGAATCTGTCAGGGTAAGACATGGCAGAGGTTTCAACGTTTGTTAAGAGCGTCCTGGGAATTTAACTAAAACTGTTAGAACTGACACTATTGGCTTTTGTTAACACATTAAGCATGGGAAAAGTGCCAGTCAGCATATCCTCCATAGCATCACTTCAGTTAAATCATCTGGAAGATGCATAAAACTGGGTGTGATAATACATGAGACGTTTTTGCACACACGGATGGAGAGAACAGAGGAGGGCCAGGGCCACTTCGACCAGGGCCACAATGAGAGCACGCTTAAAGATGTGCACCTGCCTGGTCATTTACAAGTGGGCAAGAGGGAGGAAGGAGTTGGGGGGGGGGGGGGGGAGAGGGAACCACTAAAATTTTAAAGACAAGTGGAGCAAAGTTACTAAACACAACACAAATGGATTCTGCACAAGTGCTTATAGTAGAAAATAACTTAATCCTGGAGTGTGTATTTATGGAATTGGCTCGAGTACAATTAAAGCACTGTCTAAAGCATTCCACTTTAAAACAGACTCAATTACCACTTCATAGTTTGGCTGGCAGACCAACAAAAACCAAATGCCAGCCATTTACTCACAAGAACAGGAGATACATTAATACAAACACACTGCTGCCCCAGCCAGAGAGTTTGAACAGAGCTCTGCAGACCTGGATCTCCTGCAAATACCCAAGCCAGAGGCAAGAAATCAGGATTCTCTTGGGTGAGTGCAGGAGCAAACATTAAGGAGGTGAAAGCTCCCCACTCTACCATGGTATGTCCTCACACAAAGAAATGCTAAGAATCATAGAATGGCTTAAGTTGGAAGGGACCTCAGAGATCATCTACTTCAACCCCCCTGCCATGGACAGGGTCACTCTCAGCTAGATTTCATTGGCCAAGGCCTCATCCACCCTGGCCTTAAACACTTCCAGGGAGAGGTTATTCACCACCTCCTTGGGCAACCTGTCCCAGAGTCTCACCACCCTTGTACTGAAGAACTTCTTCCTCAGCTCCTGTCTAACCCTGCTATACCTCAGCTGCAAACCATTCCCCCTTGTCCTGTCACTAGAAGAGTCCCTCTGCAGCCTTTCTGTAGGATCCCTTCAGATATTGGAAGGCTGCTCTAGCGTCCTCCTGGAGTCTTCTCTTCTCCAGGCTAAACACCCCCAGCTCCCTCAGCCTGTTCACATAGCAAAGGTGCTCCAGCCCTTAGATCACCTTTGTGGCCTCCTCTGGACTTGCTCCAACATCACTGTGTCCTTCTTGTGATAGGGACACCAGAACCAGAGGCAGGATTGGAGGTGGAGCAGAGTAACTGAAAGCTCTGCATTCTGAAATGGCAAATCAGGTTACCTAGATCTAACCATCTCTGTGTGTGAAGTGAACATATTCACTGTGCAACCATCTGTGATGGGGACATGAGCTAAAGGATCCTGAATTTAGGATCTAGCAGGGTCTAAAACTACAGAGTCAATCTCATAGTAAAATAAACTGGTCAAGGAGTGAAGGAAAAAAAACAACAAATAAACACCAGAAAACAAAGTGGGGTGGGAAGGGGTTTGGACACCAAAAGTTATCTATGGGATTAGAAAATAATCAGGATTGAATCACTGTGTCTTGTATAAATGAGACATCACCAGATAAAACAACTTTCAACAATCACTTTGCTGTTCCCAGCCTGCTCCAACTGCAGCCCAGCTCTGAAACTGCCCAGTTTTACTCTTCCTGAAGTCCTTATGCAGGGAAGTTTCTGCTCATCTGCTGCTGTCTGCTTCAGCTGATAAAACACAGATGCAGAATTAAGGATAAAAAAACACAGAAGATGGCTGCCAAGAATTGTTCTTTCTGCCATTTGAACATAACCTCATGTAGTTTGATCCATTCAGCATTTACCTAAGAGCTGCTTCTAAAAAGGAGGAAGGGGGGAGGGGGAAAAAACCACAACCAACCAAGTGGTAACATATGGAAGCTTGGGTAGTGACCAAAAGAACAGTGGTTTTTTGGCTGTGTGAGCAGAGCAGGACGTTGCCTCCTGCCCAGTAGGAAAGCAAGAGCAGCACAGACATAACCTCATTACATCCTGGAGCCTTCCACCCCTTCAAACTTCCAGCAGACTCATTTCTTGCAGCCTTCGAGCTTCCCTCATCGATCCGTGGCCATTGCTATGCAGAAGGCAGACTCAAAGGGCATGACACCTGTGGTAGGATGCCATATGCCTCCCAAGGATTTATTATTTATTTTTGAGGGAAATCTGAATAGTTATAGGTAGGGAATGGTTCTCACAGGGGCTGGAGGACTGATTTAATAAAGATTACAGTCAGAGGTTACTGGCAGTGACAAAGAAACAGCAGACACTGGGAGGTTCGTTGTGTGGCTGAGAGGTAGGAAATGTAGGAGAAAAGGTCTAATTATCACACAACCACAGAATTCCAGGTTGGAAGGGACCCCAAGGACCATCTGCTCCAATCTTTATAGGCAACAGTAGAGTTGAAATCAGCTGGCCCAGCACCCTGCCAAGCTGAGCCTTCCGACTGCCCCATGGAGGGGACTCCACTGCTGCCCTTGGGAGATAATTCCAGTCTCATACTGTTCTCAGGGGCAAACATTTTCTCCTGCAGTCCCATGGGAATGTCCCCAGCAGTGCCTTGTCCCATCCCCCCTTGTCTTTCCCATGAGGCTCCTTGTACACAGGGAGTTTCCATCCTCCTGGCAGCCTCCCTTTAGGTACTGGTCCATGGTGATAAGGTCTGCCCTGAGCCTTCTCTTCTCCTGGCTGAACACACTCAGCTCTCAGCCTTCCCTCTATCACCAGGAAACCTAAACCTAATAGCAGTGAATGGCAGGCACCATTCCTGTGTGTCTTCATTTACAGCAGCAAAGGCTAAGGAGAAAGGAGGGTCAAGGAATTGCAAGGCTTACACTGCTCCCAGCTATACTCTCTAATAAATAAATTAATTAATTAATTGCACACATTCCCAACCTTTAGACCCTACTAATGTGTTCTCAGATATTCACAGAGCTTTTATTTAATGCAGAACCTAGAATAGATTCTTTGCTTAGAAGAAGGCTTGATCCCATTGCTGGAGAGATTTGCTCTTAATCCACTAAAGGTTATCTTTGCTCTCTGTAGTACCAGGAAATGAAAAGTGAAGCTTTTGTTTTCACTATTCCATGTTTTTCCCCCCTCAGATTTTGCTATAAAGCAATCCTAAACATCCTGCAAAAGCAAAGTGCTTTCTTGGTAACTAACCAACCTGTTCTACCAATTAAATTCAACTGGAGGGAAGCAGGCAGGAGGCAGGGAGGATTCTGTTGTGCTCATCAGGTATGGAAATACCCCCTGCACTGCCCTTTCCCTGACACAGGCCACCAAAAGCTACTGGCTGGAGCTGCCTCGGGGGGAAGCTCAGCTCTCCTGGGAAAGTCAGAAGAATAATCACCTTAATAATATGACAGGCTGGAACAATATGGGCCAGATCCTGCAGAGCTGCTTTGCGGGGAGAGCTGCCTCTTGTCTGCAGGCAAGGAGTTCTGGGTGGCAGGCTCAGACCCACCTTTGCAATCTATGTTTCGTTACATTTCTTCTCCTGCTAATGGCAGCAGGCTGAAAATGGTCCAGTCAGTCAAAGGAGTGCTGCAGCTCATCCCTCTCTTCAAATCTCAACCACAGGAGTATGGCACAGATTCATAGATTGCATCATGTTGGAAAAGACTCTCAAAGGTCATCTTGTCCAAGCCCCCTGCACTCAGTAGGGACACCTCCAACTAAAGCAGACTGCCCAGGGCCACATCAAGTCTGATCTTGAATGTCTCCAGGGATAGGGCCTCAACCACATCCCTGGGAAACCTGTTCCAGTATTTCACCACCCTCACTACACAGAACTTCCTCCTGATGTCCAACCTAAACCTCCCCTGCTCCAGCTTCAAACTATTGCCCCTTGCTCTATTGCTCCAAGCCTTTCTAAACAGCACCTCCCCAGCCTTCCTGCAGATCCCCTTCAGATATTGAAATGGGGCTGTAAGGTCTCCCTGGAGCCTTCTTTTCTCCAGGCTGAATAACCCCAATTCTCTCAGCCCTCTGCTCACCTTGGTGGCCCTTTGTTACCCTTGTAACAGCTGTAATGGTGATGTCACACAAGGACAGTGGGGATTTCAGGTAGGAAGCAAGACTTGCTGTGGACTCAGACACCTGCCCCAGTGTGTTTGACAATGAAGATGAGACACGGAACTGTAGAAACTGACAGAAACTGTCAAGCTGCTAATCTCTTTTTGCACGTGGAAAAGGATTTTCCAAGATGACCCTGAACTTATGAAGTGCTCCTCCTATTTCAAACACATTGAATCTGGAGTTTACACCCTGTTTAATAAATCACAATACAAAAAGAGAACAGCTCCAAGTCTTCTCTCTGCCTGCCCTGGTTTTGATGAGGAACGGGGGGAAAGGGTGGAAGGAGGAAGAAGATTTCACCGGTACCGAAGAGACTACAGGCAGCAAAAGTTGCTCCAATTACCTGCAATGAATTCAGCTGTCAAGTTTCATGCTGCTGAACTTGCCCTGACATTTTATGAGCAAATTGCTCCATTTGTTCCTTCCCTAACATAATGCCAGCATTTATTTCGATGAAACAGTAAATATTTTCACTATTGCATGAAACAACCTTTTGGCTGGCTTCTAATTACCAGAATGATGCTGAACTGAACTCCTTGCTTTGTTTCAACATCCCCTTGTCAGTGCCACAGACCTCTCCTGCCTCTCTTGTTTTGCTCAAAAGCAATTTAGAAAATGCTTGTATTTTAGACAAAAGGAGAACATTTGGTGAAAGAAAATTCATCATTAGGTATCTAGAGGTTTGTTAATAGAAAAGGCAACTCCCACAGTGTATCCTAGTGCTCAAGCCAGACACACATGCTCAGGACCAGCAAGCTGCCTTCACAGTGGGCCAAAAGTCATTATCATAATTTTATATTACATAGACTACATTGAAAATTTAATATATCCCAGCAAAAAGAGACAAAAGACATTTTGCATAATGCTTCTGTGAGCGCACTCTCTCTTGCTACTCTTTTAGCCACCCCATGCAGATAATCACACCAGGAAAAAGAAGTTCATTACCTAAGCCAAATCAAAATTAGGCTTTTCTTTTTGATAGGGAACTTCATTAGTGAGCCCTGTCTTATACAGCTGGGAGATTTGATGAATCTATCTTGGAGTAATAATTCAGCACAATCAGCCACACTTCTGCTTTAAGTTTTATGTCTTTGTTATACCAAAAAAAAAAGAGAGAAGATAATAAAAAAAAAATGGAGGAACTCTACATATAGTCTGCAGTCAGAAAGCTACAGATTCATCACCTATCTGTTCTGCTTCCATTGCAGGCTAAACATGCCAGAATGGCAGCAGCACATTGTGCTAGCAAACAAGTTCCCTCGTTTCCATGGTTGAGGCTTCTGGAGACCCAAAGTCCTAAATAGTTGGAAAATAGGTTTTGTTCCTTGCTGCAGAGCCTGTGGTTAAATGACATTACAGAACTCAGCCCATGGGAAGGAAGGGCTGTCTCATTTACCTCCAGTTTCTCCTGTTTCCCATGCTAAACCCTTTCCTGATTGTGGTGGGTTGAAATTTCCTCCCAACATTAACTTTGCCAGTAACAAATTCTTAAAGGCATAGCCTAAAACTACCACACCTAAACCCTCTCCTGATGATGACCCAGGTTACAAACCTAAGCCCTCTCCTGATGATGACCCAGGTTATAAACCTAAACCCTCTCCTGATGATGCCCCAGGTTATAAACCTAAACCTTCTCCTGATGATGCCCCAGGTTACAAACCTAAGCCCTCTCCTGATGATGACCCAGGTTATAAACCTAAACCCTCTCCTGATGATGCCCCAGGTTACAAACCTAAGCCCTCTCCTGATGATGACCCAGGTTATAAACCTAAACCCTCTCCTGATGATGCCCCAGGTTACAAACCTAAACCCTCTCCTGATGATGACCCAGATTATAAACCTAAACCCTCTCCTGATGATGCCCCAGGTTACAAACCTAAGCCCTCTCCTGATGATGCCCCAGATTATAAACCTAAACCCTCTCCTGATGATGCCCCAGATTATAAACCTAAACCCTCTCCTGATGATGACCCAGGTTACAAACCTAGCATCCTTCCTGAGTTTCCAAAGGGATAGAATGCATGGCAGGTAACGTCCTGCTGTACTGTGCTGAACTAAACCAGACAAGGAACAAAAGGTTGTTGTCTGTGGCTACCTGGTAACAGATACAGAGGCTCTGCTAGGTAAGCAATATACAGGCTGCAGGATATAGCTGCACACCTGCAAGCCAGAGTGAGAGTGACAGGACTGGGCTGTGCCCATGCCCGGAACAGGGCTGCAGGTGGCTGTACTGTCACTGGGGCTCTTCTTTATGCATGACTTCCCCCTAGACATGCCTGGTCACTGTGCCCTCTCATCCTGGTGTCAGTGCAGGCACATTTTTCATCATGATCACACAAAACAACCTGCAAAAGCCATCTTCACACAGAATTCCCCAAAAGCTTTACATCCCAAGGGGAAGTAGCACTGTCCCTGGTTTGATGGTGTGACCAACAGCAACCGATTCACCCAAGAAGATGGAGTGAGCCACTAGCAATGCTGAGAAAAGAAAGCAAGGATGGGTTGGTCAGCATTCCCAAAGCTATGAGCAATGGTCTCCTGGCCCCTGGGAATTACTGTGGAAATCCCTTCAGGAAGCAGGAAGATTTCAATATGCTGCAATGGCTGCAAAATAATTTTATTTGCACGACATCTTCTTTTACAATCAAATCCAAATGGCTTTTCAGGTTGCAAGGCTGCCCCAGGGGATGACTTCAAATAAAGGACCTTTTCCACACCTATGGCCAGTCATCCACTGAATCCTAATGTCTGTAGGCACACACGTGTGTCTCTGCACCCACTGAAGCTGGCCCAGTGCACAAACACAGCGAGTTAGTGGTGTGGGAGGGTGAACATCATGCTCCTGACACCGAAGTCATCCACTTGTTAACACTGAAACCCTGAGATGACACTTCCACACATGCACCACGTGGCTGAGAGAAGGGTGTTGAAACTGGCAGGATCCTGGCAGTTCCCCCCTGAATACACACTGGAGAAGACACTTCCGGCTACTTACAACCTCAGCTGCTCAGCTGTGCTGGTGAAAATGGCATTAAAGCCAGGCAGGTGAGGTGGGTGGACTGGAAAGGCACAGGCTGTAGAGACAAAGCAGCTCTCCCCTCCCCACCTTCACATAGCCATAGCGGTGGCTTAGCTGCTTGCCCAGTGGGTGAGGCTGATGCTGGCTTTCAAGGGTAGGAGACTTTTACAAGGCACCCAGGACATCTGGGTGCTAAATGGGAAAAGATGTTGTGGGGCTTCTAACTAGCCGAGCTCTGACCTGCTGGAATGTGGGGAGCTTCTCTGCAGGCAGGCAAAGTCAGCAGGGTCATGTCACAGGCTCCCCAAATCTCAGCGTGGTGGAGAGGCATCAGCTGCCTTTGCAGCCTTGAGCAGTGTGAAGAACCTGAAGGACAAATCCTTCCAAAACCAGCCTCTGGCTTCACCCAGAACTGCTTATCCAGAGCGTTCAGGTGTCCCACAGACCTTTAGACAAACTGGTTTACATTGAACAAACAAATCCCACGTCTGGCTCAGAGCGTTTTTGACAGCCTTTCAAATCTTAGGCTTGTCAGAGGTCCTTCCTGTGACTCTCCTAATGCAAAGCAGCCCTACATTTGGAAGTATTTCCTTTCTTCTTGTTTTCATTTGGGGAAATCACAGAGAAAATCCCTGCAAATTGTCAACAGAATCACAGCGGAGTGGCCGGGAAGAACCCTGTGTTTACTCTCCAACACGTAAACTGTATGTATTTAGACACTGGAGATTTATTACACATCCAAAGCCAAAAGCAGGCAGATTTACAATTATATCTCCCCCTCCCTGCTTTCAACGTGAACGGCATGAGATCCTGCCTGCAACTCTTTACATTCGAGCTGGAATTTATCATGACAATCTGGGAAGCCAGCCTTGATTCGCAACCTGAGCGGCAGAGCTGAACTCTCAGCTGGATGGGCAGGCAGACAGTTAATCCGAGGGCACCCAATCCACCTCAGCTGTTTTCTTGCTCACCACATCCCCACACGTTATTACCAGCGCACAGCTAACCAGGTTTCGTGCAGCAGACAAAATAGCATTGTGGGATTACATTAGTCCGACAGCTGCTTTATGACTACAGCTTCCAGACCAATTTATTTAATATTGATCTTTAAACAAACATCAGTACAAATAAATTTGAGCACTCTAGTCCTGAGATTTTGTATCTATAAAAGAGGCCAATATTCAGAGAGGCAGCTCTGCTTGTGTTTCGCTCTTTGATTCCTTTCCCTTTGATCCTACCAGGTATCAAATACATCAATGCCAAATTAAAACAAATCCATCCTCAGATAAAGCTCTGTTTATAATCTTTGGTGCAGAAAGATTTTTTTTTTCCCCTCTCTATCAATAACTTCCAGCAAGCATTTTAACTGATCTTTTTATTGCTTTACTCTGATTACTACAAAGGGCTGCACTGCCACGGTCCTGACTGAGGAGCAGGCTAAAGCCTTTCTGGCAGAACTGTCAGGCAGGGCTTGGGAAACAACCTGCTCTGTCTTTCAGACTTTCATGTGGGTTTTTTTCCCCCTCCTAACTGCTTTCATCCAGCAGCAGGAACAGGCCCAGCTCCCAGTGCCCCCCTGCTGAGAAAATTGCTGTGCCCTGGTGCAGGTTTGGGAGGCTTCTGGGAAGTCTTTAAGGGGGCAACGGTTGACCACTTGGAGGAGGGGACAGCTGGGTGCTAAACATAAATAGGAAGAAAACCCTTAGATAGAGAAATAGATGATGAACCATGGGATTAGACACTCAATTCAATTAGGCTGGTATATATAAATGTTAGGCATAAGCTGATCCAACATAATTATTTGCACAGGACTTATTTGTGCCCTTCTTAGCTCTGCCGGGTGAGCACAGATACCAGATCCACTGGGGACACATCTTCCACTGGTGTGGAACTGGGCTAAAGTTCAAAAGTTTTTGGTCACAACTTGCTCAGATCTGCCATCTGGCTCATGTGCACCGAGTTCTATGGATTATATCGATCTCCCAAATGGAATAAGTAGACATTTCTGTGTGTCAGGGAGAGAAAAAAACCAACCCAGCAACAACAACAACAAAGAAAATCAACTGAAAAGCTGCTGTCGGTGTTAACCAGAAGAGTGGCCGCTGGAGTGGCTCACAGAGCCCTGGCTTTGGCAGCAGGCTGAGGGCTGCTGGCTCTCCCCACGGTGTGCCTTTTGGAGGAGGAGATGTATTCCTTCAAACCTGCAATCTGCTTGACTCCAGTCATCCTGACTGGGGCTCGGGATGTGCCAAAAATTCTGCTAGGATCTGTGAACAGGAAGTCTCGGAGGAAATCAGGGCTTCAAAAAAACTTTGCTTTTGTTGGTGGTTTGTAGCTGGTTGGGGGAGGAGAGTGGCTGTGCAGAACTGCCTGCTGCTGCTGTACCTGATGGCTGGGATCTCTAGGAAGGGGAAGCACCCTTACTTAAGATTAATAGCATTCAGATTAATAAGCTTCCAAATTCATAGATTCATAGAATGGGTTGTGTTGGAAGGGTTCTTAAAGATCATCCAGTTCCAATCCCCCCCTGCCGACACCTTGCTCTAGACCACCTTGCTCAAGTTTCATCCAAACTGGCCTTGAGCACCTGTAGGGAGGGGACATCCCCAACCTCCCTGGGATACTACCCAAGGAGGTGGTGGAGTCCCCATCCCTGGAGGGGTTCAAGAAACCAGAACAAGAGGACACAGTCTCAGGCTGCACCAGGGGAGGTTTAGGCTGGATGTAAGGAAGAAGTTCGATACAGAGAGAGTGATTGCCCATTGGAATGGGCTGCCTGGGGAGGTGGTGGAGTCACCATCATTGGAGGTGTTCAGGAGGAGACTTGATGGGGTGCTTGGTGCCATGGGTTAGTTGTTTAGGTGGTGTTGGATTGGTTGATGGTTTGGATGCGATGATCTTGAAGGTCTCTTCCAACCTGGTCTATTCTATTCTATTCTATTCTATTCTATTCTATTCTATTCTAAACATGTGGACATGGTGCTTAGGGACATAGTTTAGTGGCCATGGTGGTCTTAGGTTGACAGTTGGACTTGATGACCTTAGAGGTCTTTCCCAACCTATCTATCCCAAACTATCCCTTGATTCTATGATTAAATGAAAGGACAAAGGAGTGAGGAATGAAGTCAACAAACATCCTTTCAAATACACAAGCCATTAAGAGTTGCATCTTGTTTACTGCTAACAGTTCGATGCCACTGCTCTGCTGGGTTTGTGAACCATGGCAAAGAAAACACACGAGGGAGTTTGGTTGGTTTTGTTTGTTTCTTCCCCAAATAAATTGATGGCACTAATGACAGATTAGCAAATTATTATCTTGCTGTGTGATGCAGTAAATAGAAGGCTGCCCGATAAAGCAGGCTACCATCTCGGAAGACTGCTTACAGTTCCACCCATAGGTCTGAACTACTCCAGGTTTAATTTCACGAGGAGTGAATTCAGATTATTTCATAACCCTTAAAGATGGCCCCAGCCTGTTTTTAATGTGCTGCTGGCATTTGTGAAAACAGTACAATTACTGAAGCTGTTGCTAAAACCCACAGCTACAGAGTACTACTGGCCTAAAATGGTCTCTGGGACCATTGTGATGGAAAAGCTACTGACACTGCAGACTGTCCAGGAAAGCTATTGGAAAATCTATATGGTGCTAAGTCATAACATGAACTTTTTACAGGCTCTCTTTTAAGGCAGCTGCACACATCCAGCACAGTAAAAGGCAGTTCCTGGCTGTTGAGTACTGAAGTCTATGGTGTATGGAAGCCTGAACAAGATGAAAAAGCAATCCTGCTTTACTTCTCAACATTAATTGTGAGATAACAGCCAAGAACAGTGCAGCAGCCACACAGCCACGCTGGAAGGAAAGCAATGCTTCCAACCCCTCAGAATTATTTGCTGTTCTTACTTTGAGGAAACCCAACTGCTCCTGGCTCTCCAGTAACAAACCCTTGGAGTTCTGTTGCAGTCATCGTTGCTGACGCGGTGCACAGTTCTGCCACTAAAAGCATCCGAGGAGCCATGGCACTCTGCTTCCCTCTCCCCAGCAAATGGCCCTGTAGCTATTTTGGTTTTGGTGGAGAACAGCCTGGTTGAAAGGCAGAATAAAAACCTCTGGCCCTCGCTACAGAACACGTACTCCAGCTCCACGGGGTCTTCGCTACTGAGACTCCACAGGACCCTGCTGAAACTGTCTGTCTGGTTCCACTCCGCACGGTCTCACTCCGGCTAGGCCTTTGGATCAAACCCTTCTCCTGTGAACACAGAGTGTCTGTGAAACTGTGGAGCAGATGTCTCCACAGAGACTCACAGATGCTGTCAGGATGGAACTTCAGGCTCAAACATTTGATGCATTTTAAAGAGGGATTCGGAATCAGACTCAAGCAGACAGATTGATCGTCTAACACTTCAAAGGCTTGAGCAGAATTGTTGTTATATTTCTCCTTTGTGCTTCCCCCCACCCACTGGCACTAATAGAGGTGACTTGTGTTTAACTTGACATGTTGTGTGGGGCGTACAGGAGGGGACTGCCACCTCCCAATTAAAGGAGTCGCGCCAGAGTCGTTAGCTGAAGCCAGCGACCAGACCGTGGGGCTGAAGGAGTTCAGCACACCAGCAGAGAGACAACACCTAATGCAAGGGCTGCTTTGCATCACCTGGCTCCTGTCCTGGCCATGCATGTGCAGCCCAGGCTTGGCTCCCAAGACATCCATTTCATTTTAGAGTAGGCAGTTTAGGAACATTCCAGAGCCTTAAAATGCTTTTCTACTCCCTGTCTTCAAGGGCTGAAAGACTCTGCAAGACAAGGCTACTTAGCTCTTTCAACGAGTCACAGAAACTATTACTTATTTTCTCCACTAATTACTGTATGTGGCTTCTGAGTTTGTTTGTGTGGGATATGGGGGCATGGGAAGGGCATGGGGAGGGAATCTGAAGCCATTTATTTGACAAACAGCATGCACAAAAGGTTGTCTGCAAAGAAAATGGTCAGGGTGAATGGATTTCTGCTCTTCATCTAGGAACTTTGGTAAGGTCTGTGGAGGGGTTGTGGAGTTTGCCTCTCTGAAGATACTCAAAACATGCCTGGATGTGTTCCTGTGTGATCTGCTCTAGCTGATCCTGCTCTGGCAGGGGGATTGGACTGGATGAGCTTTCGAGGTCCCTTCCAGCCCCTAACATTCTGTGATTCTGTGCATGGTCTATTTTGGTGAAGGTATCGAAAAAGGACAAAGCCAGGAGTCCAGAAGAGAGGAAAGGGAGGCAGCAGTACTGGTGATAGGGAAAGACATGCAGAAACATGCGACTGGAGATGTGGAAATAATTCTGGAGAGAAGGGATTTGCATTCTCTCAGCAGCTGCCATTTTGACATGTTTTGTCATCTCAGATACAACTCCTAGGCATCCCTCTTGTCCTGGGCTGAGGAGAAAGGCTTGTCTGGCAGTTAGTTCAAAGGGGACCTTTCATCAGTTGGGTTGAGCTGTGAGTTAGTGATGGGCCTAAGTGTTTTACTGAAAGTATCCCTCCCTCTCCTGTCATCAGCTATGGGAAAACAAGAGAATAGAGGAAATGCAGCTCTAAGTGTGGAGAAATACCAGGGAGATTATTACAGAAGGCTTCAAAGAACTCAGGGGATTATATGAGCTACAGAGGAAAAAAAGATCTGCTGATGGGAAGAGGAAACAAAAGTGAGCAAGACAAAAGGCCAAGCATCTGTCTTCCTCGACTACGTGTCCTCTGGATCAGTCCATTGAATATAAGAAATGACATAAGACCAAATTCTCAGCCTCACAGAATCCCACAGTCACAGGATTACAGAATATATCTGGTTGGAAGAGACCTCCAAGCTCATCCAGTCCAACTCTTGATCCAGCACTGCAGGGTCAACACCAAACCATGTCCCTAAGCACCAGGGCCACAGGCTGCTTGAACACCCCCAGGGATGGTGACTCCAACACTGCCCTGGGGGATGCATGCTACAAGGCAGAGAAAGTCGTGATTCCACTGCTGCCAGTTCCATGAGGAAACACCACAGGAGTGGTAAAGGAAGATGCCACAGCTCAACCCAGAGGTTCCAGTAGAAGGTGTGTAGCACAGGAAGGGAGAGGGTCATTGCTGAGGGGAAAGTTTGAGGGTCTTGTCAGGCAGAGGCAGGGTGGGGAAGGTCACTTCCAGTGATGTCCCTGCTATGTCCATTACTCTGCGAGGTCAAGCAGCTCAAGGGAATAAAGCACAGAATAACCTCAGCCGTCTCTCATGCGTGCTGGTAACAGGGCCAGATCAGTCATGAAGAGAAAAGAGGCTCTTAGGAACAAAGGAAGAGCCTCTACCATCACCTGCAACAAAGGAGCTGAAGGAATTACACATCTGAATATTTTCATTCAGCCGACTAGGAATTAGAGATGGCTCAAGGGGACTTAATTTCAATGGCAACCTTTCCTTCCCCTCAGCAATCCTGCTTCCCGGGTATGTGTTAGTGCATAAAAGGCCTGCTGGGAGACTGGAAGGGTAGGGGGTTCTTGTCTGTCCGCTGACACAAGTGTCTGGGGAATAGCTGTCATCCTGTTATTAAATATTTAAATATTTCAAGAGCAAGCTAGATTCATCAACCTCTGGAAAGAGTAATCAAGAGAATGAAAGGTAGACAAAAATAAAAAGGAAGAGGTTGGTTATTTTGAGGGAAGAAGATGGGATCACCAGAGGAGAAAATATGCAAAGAAGGGAAAAAACTGGCAGGGAAAATTGATGAGAAAAGGAAGAATAATGAGAGACAAACAAAAGGGAAAGCACTGAAACAATACGAAAGAAATAATAGGGGGAAAGAGGATTGGAAAATAAGCTAGAGCCATACCTGGGAACTCTGTCTCTGCACCAGTGAGAGAAAGCAAGCAAGCAAGCAAGCAAACAAAAAGCAAGCAAGCAATACAGAAAATCTGAGCAAGGCGATGAAGAAGATAAAAAGAAAAGCAGCAAGGAATGGACAGGGTAGGTAGAGAAAGAGAGGATGAACATTGCTGAGAGCCAGACATCCCAGTGATGGGGAAAGAAGGTGTGCTCTGTGATGAGACACAGGAAATAAAATGTGTTTCATTGATTGCACTCTTTTCCTGCCTGTATTCTCCAGGACCAAGTGCAGTACCTAATGACTGAGCTTAAACACACTTTATGAAGGACAAGGTGATGTTTTGGAGTCCTCCCACCCTTCATATGCATATCTGACAAAGGTAGCAAGGGAAGATGCCTGGCACAGAGAGCAGGTGAAATGGATTTCACCCCAAAGCTGCCGGTCACCATCACTGGAGGTGTTTAGGAAGAGACTGGATGGGGCACTTAGTGCCATGGTTTAGTTGATTAGATGGTGCTGGGTGATAGGTTGGACTCGATGATCTCAACGGTTGCTTCCAACCTGGTTAATTCTATCCTATCCTATCCTATCCTATCCTATCCTATCCTATCCTATCCTATCCTATCCTATCCTATCCTATCCTATCCCTATCCTTATTCTAAAATGGTTCTGAACAAAAAAGGAACTATTCCTGAAAGTGTTCCAAAAATGTGCAGCCATGACACTCTGGGACATGGTTTAGTGGCCTTGGTAGTGTTGGGTTGATGGCTGGACTGGACAATCTTGGAGGTCTTTTCCAACCCAAACAATTCAATGATTCTATGAAGTGGTGATGGCAGGGCAGCAGCATCACTCTCTATAGCTCAAGCATTTCCCTTGCTAGGTTTGGGAAGTGAAGCCCAGGAACAATGAGGACCACCCGTCAGGGTGATGGGACACAACAAGGCTCTGTAATAGTTGGAGAGCCATGATCTAAACAGCTTAAGTGAGGGAACCAAGGAGGCCAGTGCAGTTATAACAGCAGTCAGACACTGTTTTCAGCTGCACATTTCAGAGCTCCTTACAACCAGAATTTCAATACCAGGGTAATCATTGTACAGAGAGGGAACTACAACCACCAGGGTGCCCTAACTCACCCAAAGTAACAAAGCAGGTAGCAGGCTAGGAACAGCTCCAAACTCTCCACCCAGTGCCCCTTCTGCTTTGGCCATGGACTTGTCAATTCTCCTCCCAACATCAGCCTCTAAAGCTGCAAACGTTACAGGCTGGAAGTGGAGCATGCAAAAGTCAGTGTGAGTGGGAAGGCAGCTGTGGAGTCAAAACAAGTGTAACCCACAACGTTGGGGGGGGAAACAACCAGAAAGAGGCCAACACAGTAGAAACAAAACAAAAAAGAGAGAGAGAGAGAAGCAAAGAGAAAGAAGTCAAGCATCGTTCAAGAGAGAATTAAAAGGCGTTTATTCCATCCTGGCAAGGATAATCTAAACACTGTTGTGGTTAAATGTTTGCCTACTGCAGATCATGTTACAGCAGAATTTTTCTATTCAAAGGGTTTGTTAATGGCTTTGCTGTTCCTTGCATGGGTCTTGGAGGGAAAAAAATAACAAAAAGGCACATGCCATGAACACGATATCTTTGCTTTTGATGCCAGAGGTTGTGAAAGGAAAGTTGGGGAAGAACTGGCACACAGAAGGAAAGCAGCCAGCCCATTTAGGAATACTCCATTAACTCATAGGAGAAGATTCCCCCAGGACACAGTCCCAAAGAAGACCCCTGGCGAGTTCAGGCTTGTATATCATTTGTCCTATCCAGAGGGCGAGAGAGTTAATGATTATATAGACACCTTGCTGTGTTCTCTATCGTTTGTGCCTCTCAATCAAGTGATGCAGATTACAAGGAATAGCAGACTGAGGCTTCAGTCAGATGGAAGTGGAGAGAAAAAGAGTCGTGCACAAACTCACCCCCCACCAACCTCCCCCTCCCCATCACACACAGAGCTGCTCACATGTTGCCAGAGCACCATGATAGATTTCACTTGCCACTGAAAGGTTTCCTACTCGAGGGCAACATTTACATAGATAAAGGTAAGCATATGGGTTCTGTAGCTTTGCACTAGTTACTTGAGGTGCTTGCTACATCCCCGTAGTGGATATGTAGGCAAAAAATCTGGATTAAAAAGAAGGATAAAAAACCCCACCAAAAAAACCCCCAAACCCAACCCACAACCAAACCCCACATTTCCTCCTACCTAATTAACATAGCTTTTTGTCTAAGGAAGCACCAAACATCATGGCATTTCAGGAGTTATTGATGGCATTTGGGGAGGTTACCAGGGATTTCTCGGTCCCTACAGCAGATGATAAAAGGGGGAGGGGGGAGGGAGAGCAGAGGGTCCAGGAAAACTTATTAAATTTTGGGCATCAAACTGGATTCAAGGAGAAGAGAATCACACCCCGCAAGGGAGCGGGACAAAAACCCTCTGAGACTCCTGGCTCAGCTGTGGCAAGCTAATAAGGTTATTCTGAAGCAGATGCAGTCGTTAATACAGTGGTGGCATGGGGATCTCCCGAGAGGGGTCAGAGCCATGATAACTCACAGTAGAGTAATGCACAATATATTTGTGGCCAGATCTTCTGATGGTAACTAAATGAACCTGTGTCAGCTCTCTGTCATTTAACCCACTTTGTTCTTAGCTCCGTTTCAGAGGGGCTTCCTCATGCCACCTGGTTTCTTGAAGCCAGCCTAGACAAGCTACAGGGTCACCAAAGAGGAGATTCAGGTAGACTAAGAGTCACTTTTGGAGAAATGGCCACAGAGCAGCTCCTGTTAATTCCAAATTTATAAAGGCAAGGCAATTTCTGTTACTGATGGGTGCAGAGAAGAGAGCTGTTGGCAGCTCTTTGTGTGCTACAGAATGACCTGAGCGGTGGAAAGCAGGCTGCGGTTTTGACATGTTGAAATGTTGCATTCCTTGAGCTCTCCATGCTGTCTGCAGAAGCAGCAAACTAATTTGTGATTAATAGCTAAAGATTGTTGGATACTATCAGAAAAATCTACAAGCACTGAGCTTTTTGGGGACCTGTGATAATGCTGCTCAGAGCCTGCACGCTGTTAACCTTACTGCCTGATGCATTCTTTATGGTCAGATATGTGTAAGGGGAACAACTCTTCACTTACTAACTCTTGTTTCTACCTAGTAGCAGTGGAAGCCAAAGCCAGCCACCTCATGAGGACTGATGCCTTGCACTTCGATACCAAGTTCTTGTTACTGAGCTGCTTACTGTCTGCATTAGATGAAGTAAAGGTTTCACTGAGGGCCATGTTGAGGAGAATGGAAAGATCAAAGCCACAAAAGAGGGAGGGATTTGTAAGGAGACCCACTTGAAAGATGAGATTGTTTTGAAACACAGTGGGTGGCACTGGGAAGTTGCAAAGTCAAGGATACAGGGAGACAGCAAAGGGCAGGGCAAGGAAAGGCTACCCAGGGAGGAACATGGGATAAAAATGGAACAGAGGGACATCCTTTGGGGGGAGAGAACTTCCAGTCCTAAAGGGGAGAGAAAGAAGTTTAGTGGAGTAGAAACATCCCCAATGAAGTAGTCTTTAAAAAGATTGCCTGAGTGGCAGAACTCGCACTGGAGCCACCTGTGGCATTTCAATTGCCCAGCAGAAAAAAAGCCCCATCAAAGCCTATTCTCTGTGCAGAGTAGCATGGTTGGATACGTCTGTCAAAGTGGACATTGACAAAAAACACAGTGGACAGATGATAACCAGATGATGCAGTACATCATCAGAGCAGCAGCACTGCAAAAGGCTTGAACAGACCAGGGCAAGCCCGGCAGGCAGGGAAGTTATAAAAATTATTGATACAGAGGAAGATGGTGAAAACCCTTTACTCTTCTGGAAAGGAAGATGATCCAGGGAGCAGAATACATGACTAGGAAATGCAAGTTCTAGGCTCTGAACTGCCCTGAATGATTCCACATGAGCCACTAAGATGATTAGGGGAATATCTGCTGTGGGAGGACAGACTGAGAGACCCTGGGGCTGTTTAGCCTGGAGAAGAGCTAGAAGAGCATAAGACTGAGAGGAGATCTTATTAATGCTTATTAATATCTAAAGGCCAGTGCCAGGAGGATGAAGCCAGACATTTCTCAGGGGTGTCCAGTGATAGGGGCAGTGGACACAAACTGGAACACAGGAGGTTCCACATAAACCTAGGGAAAAAAAAATGTTTGCAATAAGGGTGGCAGACCAGGATGCCCAGAGAGGTTGTAGAGCCTCTGTCTCAGGAGGCATTTAAAACCCATCTGGATGTGTTGCTAGGGGATTTACTCTCAGTCATCCTGCTCTAGCAGGGGATTGGACTAGATGATCTTCAGAGACCCCTTCCAACCCCTACCACTGTGTGATTCTGTGCCTGTGATTCACTGTGTGACTTGGTTGAGTCCCTGTGGTCCTGTCGCCACAGGGAAGCCACCTCCAAGGTATCTCAGGCTGTTGACCCTGCACTACACCAACTCCCTGTGTGGATGTTCTGTGTGCAGTTGGTGCAGCTTTCTCCAGTGCCAGCCACTCCTATGCCCTAGGAGCATGGGCAGAGGAAGCCAGGGTAGAATCACACCCTGCAAATTTACACCCTCCAATCTTCTGCAGTAACTTGCCTGTGTGGAAAAAAACCCTTCACTCTCCTTGTACCAGTAGCTCCCTTTTGTGAAATAAGAGTCCTCAGGGCCCTGTTGTGAGGTTTAATTCATTTTTCTGCACCACGCTGAGATTCCGGGTGAGAAGTGCAGCGGCTGGCAAGGCTGTGACACCTCCAACTACGCCAAAGAGCAGCAAAGGCCAAACGCCAGGCCGGACGCCGATGCAAATTCCTCACACACAACCTGTGCAGGAAGGCAGCGGCACGCCCTGTGCACACAGGCATCCAGTTTCCTGGGGGTAGAATCCAAAATCAGCAGCTCCAGAGCCCCTCTTTGGGCAGCAGGGTGACTGCCTCTGCAGAACGGCAGATGATGCCCCGTCAGAAGGAGTTATCCAGGCGAGGCAAAAATCTGCAGACGTTTTAATCAGTACCAAGATAGATCTTGTTTATATCAAGAACCTTTTTAATGCAGCATTGCTGGTTTGGTCCGACATCATCTCCTGCCGTGTGTGGAGACAGGCCAGGAGTATGAAGGCTACAGAGCAGAGCAGGAAGAAAGTCAACTGTGAAATTGGTAATTTTATGAGTTTCACGGGGGGTTTTGTTGTTAGACACAATGCATTTGGAACAGAGTGCCCCGGGTAACACCAGCCACACAGTGTCCATTTGTCAGCTATAGGTAACGATATCTTTAACCTAGACTTGCAGACTTGTACAAAGGGATTCCAAAGTAGGGTTTCACTGGCTAAAGGTGGAGATGTGCCTACCATAGAAGGCTCAGAGTCATACTACAGCTGCATTTGTGGCTCCGGGGAGCTCAGCAAGAACTGAGGCACTTTTTGCTCTTGGGAAGGGGTGGGGAAAGTTGCCCCATGTTTCAGCAGCCTAACAGAGTCCCCTTCTCCCCAAAAGATGGGCTAGGAGAAGTCCCTAACTGGTGTCCCTGACAGTACACATGCTCCACGGTGTTGTGTTAAGGCTGAGCAGGAGGGCAGGACAGCAAAAAGGTGGGAGGGCTGAAAGGCAGACAGCATTTGTTTCCTTTTTCTCCCTGAACAATCACCAAGTTGTGCTGGCCCTGTTCCCTGTTTGGAGACATCCATTACCTGCAAAGGTTATCAATCAGCTTTGTGCTGGCTCTGGCCATGCATTTGGATGTGAAACTTCAAGAGTTAACATCAAGCACATGGGTTAAATC